>NC_141670.1:135773518-137225255 GCF_028749965.1 Puma concolor | reverse complement strand
AAAATAATACGAACTAAATCTGGCATGAGTTTTTATATCAAATAATGGCTAAGTAGAACACCATATGCCAACTATACTTCAATAAAAAATATATTGGCTATGTATCAAATTCTTACTTTTCTTAGGCTAATATTAAATTAACTGGCGTCGTTAAGTCCACACTGGCTGAAGAAGAATAAAACAGGCTACGGAGAAACATACAGGAAGAGGAAGCTGGAACTGCTATTTAGAAATGCAGCAAGGGGCCGCCTGGGTGGCGCAGTCTCGGTTAAGCGTCCGACTTCAGCCAGGTCACCATCTCGCGGTCCGTGAGTTCGAGCCCCGCGTCAGGCTCTGGGCTGATGGCTCAGAGCCTGGAGCCTGTTTCCGATTCTGTGTCTCCCTCTGCCCCTCCCCCGTTCATGCTCTGTCTCTCTCTGTCCCAAAAATAAACGTTGAAAAAAAAATTTAAAAGAAAAAAAAAAAAAAAAAGAAATGCAGCAGGGGCTCCAGGGTGCCTCAGTCAGTTAAGTGTCCGACTTCAGCTCTGGTCATAATCTCATGGTTCATGAGTTTGAGCCTCACGCTGGGCTCTGTGCTGACAGCTCAGTGCCTGGAGCCTGCTTTGGATTCTGTGTCTCCCTCTCTCTCTACCCTTTGCCTGCTCACACTCTGTCTCTAAAATAAACATTAAAAAAATTTTAATTAAAAAAAATTAAAAATGCAGCAAATTCATCAAGTATTGACAACATACCTTTTACCTGTGTCAAAAGTACCCTGTAGCATGATCCCTCTCACAACATAGGTACCAAGGGCTTAAGAACTGAGGAAAGCAAAAAGAATTAGTGTCAAAACTCAGTTATCACTATTATTTTATCTAAGGGCTCTGCAGTAGAAAGGACTGTCAACAGATGAAGAATCAGAGGCCAGATGGGACAGGTCACAGGCCCAAAGTAACACAACTCTCTAATGGCAGAGGTAGAGCAAGAATTCAAATCCCTTAATTTCTGGGCCTCTGAAGTGCCATTATAAATAGGCACTTATCTTTCATAAGTAGTAATAATGAATACTTTAAAGGGATTAGTCCATACACAAAAGAACAAATAACTGTAATTAGTTTATTAGGGAAAAAAAAATCTCATCCAATAGTCTTCTAGACTCCAAAATACAAGTACAGTACTTTAAACCCACTATAGCTTCACAACAATTAGTTGACTTAGTTATTAATCTAAGCTTGTAACTTCACCAAAACGGATGGTAGGTACCAGTACCACCTAAGTCTGTTTTCCTTGCTAAGCAGATTCAGTTTTCCTAAGGCTTAACAGTGTCTGCTGCTGGGTCAGCGTAACAAAAAGAAAGGGTTGTCAAAGTGCACCCACAAGTCTCAAGCATGCTCAGGTACTGTAGCACCTGACCACCATAATGCTCTTTTGCAGAACAGCACAAACAATGATATACTGAACTTAAAATAACTAAATGCATTAATATTATCCCAGGTCATACGCTAATATACTGCATACAAATAGAAGCAAGGACGATTTTTTTTTTAATTTGTGAGAGAACTTAAACCTAAGTCACTAGTAATTTTCCTTGACCTAAGAAAACCAACGTACAAATTTAATAGTAAGACCACTCTATTAGAGAAATAAAATGAAGGCCCTACTCACGCATAACCATTAAAACAGCAACAACAAAAAAAACTCAAACCCAAAACAAAACAAAAACTCAGCACTTAGTGAAATTATAATTTTGTTGGTCACAATACAAATAGTACCCACAATAAACAGACTAAGATATCAAAGTATTTCATGTACTAAAACACTAGAGGACCTATCACCACCAGGCCTGTCACAATGGATTACAACACTATGGAAGATCAATAATCCAGTATTTATGTTATACATAAGACAGCCTACTGCACACAATAATTTTTAGTAAAACATAAATGGAAAAATTATTCCTATCCCTAACATATGGTACTTTAAATGCTCTGCTCTTCTTACAGCTTTTGCGGGTAGGACACTTGGGATCTCCCACCATCCTTTCCCTGCAGGCTCAAAGACATGCAGGTACTGGGGAAGGAGACAGACAGAATGTGGAAGCCCGAGATGTAAGGACTGAGGGATTCAAGAGTTACTGGTAAGAGTTCCAGCTTAAATGATACCTAGATGTTCTGGGGCTGAAGACTCCCTGCTAGAGCTGGCCATTTCCCCAAAGGCCTGCACCAGGATAGTAAGGTAAACCACCAACTCTAATTGTTTGTTCAACCAAATGAAACTCACTAAGAAATACTGTCTATTTTATTTCTAGTACTAGACTTTTCACACCCTGCTCCTGCTTGAGTTGTTTATAGAAGTGATATTCTAGACCTATCAGTGGTTTATTAAAGAGTCAAAGGCCCAGTAATAAAATAGCCCCCAAAAATTCCTGCCAAAGAAAGGAAAACAGAAGTGCAAATGAACCAAAAACTGTGCAATGACCACCATCTATTTAGCCTGGAGAGAAATTATCTACATTTCTCTGTTACATTTACATTCGCTGCTAATGAATGAATGAAAAAATTTCTGAAGTATTTGTCATTTCTTGAGCTTGTGATTAGAGAAAGGGCAAATAAGGCAGTAGAGAAAGAGGTTAAGAGATTTGGGGGAAGCTTGCCCATGGGTTTAAGGGAAGCAGAAGAAAGAACAGGCAAAGGCTGGTACACGGGTGTGCACTTAATCATTCACCCAGTATTTACTGAGCACTTATTATGCACAGCTCATTGCTCCAGCACTAAATGCACAGTGGTCAGCAAAACATAGAATCCACATTCACATCAGGGTAGCAGTCACTACACAGTACTGTTAAGTACCTCTTACCCGGTTTTCAGTGATTAATCCCATTTTCAGCAATTCTAAAATTCAACAGACATTAATTCAATGAAATAGGAATACAGAGGTTTAAAAAAAAAATTAGGGCCTCAGCCTAAGGAGAGGAGACAAACAAAGCAGCTATTAAGTAGGGGTAAGACAAAGAGTGCTAAGGGAACACAGAGGAGGGATAATCTAGCACTATTCCCAGTAGAAGGAAAGGCTTAAGGTAAGAGAGGTGGCATACTTCAGAAACCTCAAGTAGGAGATAGGAATGCATCTCTGTCCATGGAGAGGTCGCACTCTAGGGTCAAACTCACTGACCTCAGAAGTCAAAGTCCTCACGCTGGCCTGCTTGGTCTGCCGGAGCCTCCACTAGCCTGACCCCAGCTCTCACCTCCCTCCGCCAACCCCTTGCTGTTGTCTAGACATCTCAAGCACCCTCCCCTCAGCACCTGCTCTTCTCGCAGATCTAAAACTCTCATTCCCTTGAATATTTTGAGTCTCTACTCAGATGTCATAATAGAGCCTTCTCATACAGCCCTCTATAAATGGCACCACACCCACACCTCAGCAACCTACTGCTCCCTAACTCCTTACCCAGCCTTATGTTGTTCCATTGCACTCATTACCAACTGACAATAATATACACTTGTCATCTGTCCCCCTCTAGAATTTAAGTCCCTTGATAAAACTCCATCACCTAGAACTCTGCAGAGCACTCAAATCTTTTTCTTTTTTTTTTTTTAATGAACAAATGAATGGCTGTCAGAGAGGAGACTGGAGAAGCTAGAGCCTGGTCACAAACACAGAGCTTTGTACAGAATAGGACCCCATGCTTTAATGGCTCTTTGATGGCTTAGAATCTATTAAAAGATTTTAAAGAGGAGGAAAAAAAGCATATTGAAAAGATCATAACCGTGTATTTTTCCAAATTAAAAAGGAAAATTTGTTTTGGAAACAGGGTGAAAGGAAGTGATGAGCAGAGGTGTGACTACAGCTAAGGAGAGTATGTATAGAAGGGCACTGTAGGGGCGCCTGGGTGGCGCAGTCGGTTAAGCGTCCGACTTTAGCCAGGTCACGATCTCGCGGTCCGGGAGTTCAAGCCCCGCGTCGGGCTCTGGGCTGATGGCTCAGAGCCTGGAGCCTGTTTCCGATTCTGTGTCTCCCTCTCTCTCTGCCCCTCCCCCGTTCATGCTCTGTCTCTCTCTGTCCAAAAATAAATAAAAACGTTGGAAAAAAAAATTAAAAAAAAAAAAAAAAAAGAAGGGCACTGTAGCACTTCAGCTGAGAAACAGAGGCCTGAATCAAGGCCTCTAAGGAGGAAGCAGAAGAGGAGAAATACTTAGAAGACAAAAGCAATTGGACCTAGTATGTGCCTGGGGGTGGAAACTGAGGAAGACAAAGGAGTAGAAGATGAAGGCCTGGATTCCACTCAGGACAGGGTAGATGAGAATGGCATTTCCTCACATTGAGAAGACAGGCGGCACAGGAAGGACATTTTGGGGGAAAGGTTATGAGTTGAGGTTTGGACAGGTTGAGGTTGACATGCCTATGGAACATCTCAGTAGGTATGTCTAAACTAGCTGTTGGATATATGAATCTAGAGCTAAGGAGTATAGTTTGGACGGGTAAAATAAATAAGGAAGAGTTAAGGATGTATACTAAAGTATCACAAATGTACCATTTTTAAATTATGTTTAAATTTATTGCTCCATCTGGAAAAACTAAAAACCATTATAGATCCCAGAATAAAATCAGCACTCTGAATGCCATTAATACTTATTACACATGAGTATGTAACAAATAAAACTTGACCAACTTGATAGTAGCAATAAAAATCAAATATACTGAGGAGCACCTGGGTGGCTCAGTCGGTTAAGCGTCCAACTTCAGCTCAGGTCATGATCTCACAGCTTGTGGGTTTGAGCCCTGCATCGGGCTCTGTGCTGACAGCTCAGAGCCTAGAACCTGCTTCGGATTCTGTGTCTCCCTCTCTCTCTTTCTCTCTCAAAAATAAACATTAAAAAAAAATTTTTTTTAAATCAAATACCCTGAATCAAAAATATACACTATAATCTTCCATGAAATTTAGCTTTCCAAGTATTGAAAGTGATGCTATATTCATTTATGTGTTAACACTTCTTACAAGTTCCTGGATGAGTTCAAAGATTACATGATTGAACTATTTTTTAAGTCCAAGCAAATTTGAAGAAATACTTTATAATTTGAGGTTTTTTAAAAAAGTTTATTTATTTCTTTTGAAAGAGAATGAGGGAGAAAGAGTGGGATGGGCAGAGATAGAGGGAGAGAGAGAATCCTAAGCTGGCTCCACTCAGTGCAGAGCAAAATGTGGGATTCAGTCCTGTAACAGCGAGATCATGACCTGAGCTGATACCAAGTTGTACGCTTAACCAACTATGCCACCCAGGTGCCCCAATTTTTTGAGTTTTTTTAAATTCCAAAGTTTTATGAAAAGAAACAAATCTTTACCTAGGTTTTTCTTAGCCACATTTAAAAAATGTTAACAGCTAAGTTTTAGAATTCCTTACTGATTCCTTTCAAAAAAGCAATTCATGAAAGGCAATTTCACAAGAAATCAAGAAACATCCTTTAAGTGCTATAGCCTTTATAGTGAGACCATGACTGATGACCAAGCCAAAAATAAAATTATTCAGCAATGCCAATCATAAACTTCCTATGTTAGTTCAAATACTACTGAAAATGAGAAGAAGTCAAAAATGTTGGGGCACCTGGGTGGCTCAGTCAGTTAAGTGTCCAACTCTTGCTTTCGGCTCAGGTCATGATCTCATGGTTCATGAGATTGAGCACCACATGGGGCTCTGTGTTGACAGCACAGACCCTGCGTGAGATTCTCTCTCCCTCTCTCTCTGTCCTTCCCACTTTTGTGCACTCCCTCTCTCTCTAAATAAATAAACTTAAAAAAAAGTCAAAAATGTTAAAGGAGACTACACACATAATAATTGCTGAAATTTTAATAACTGATAATAGTAAGTACTGAATGCAGAGCACCTGAAATTCTTACAGTGCTGGTAGGAATACAAAATACTATAGTCATTTTGGAAAAAAGTTTGGCTATTCGATATAAATTACTACTTTTGATAAATATACCCTTCTCCTAGGACCCAGTAATCCCAACTGAAAATATCTGTCCTTCACATTGTTTATTGCAGCTTTATTTCTAACTGACCCAAACTAGGCACAACTCAAGATACCTTAATATAGGCCATGGTAAGAGTATTTACATTACAAACAGTAGCAAATACTATAAATTCGGGATTTTTTTTTGGAGAGCAGGTTGTTAACACATTTATCAGCATACCACTGAAAAAACTACTGACACATGCAACAACTTAATGAATATCAAAATCATTATGTTAAGTAAAAGACTCAAAATATTGCATATTGTAGGATTTCATTTATGTGATATTCTAGAACAGGGAAAACTATAGGTCTGTGAATTAGATTAATAGTTGCCAGGGGCTGGGGGCAGAGGGAGAGAACCTTTTGGTTGGATGGAAATGTTGCTTATCTTGATTGTGGTGATTATCCAATTGTATACATTTGTCAAAACTGCATGTATATTATACTTCATTAAACCTGATGACATTAAAGGAGTCATTTATCTCTTAATTCTTTTATGGATGATAAATGCATCATACACACAAAGGGAAACTGGAACTCAGCGGAAATACCAGGAAGGCAGATTTTAACTTACATAAACAGAAAAAGACTTAGAATGTTGAAGAAAGATGTGAACCTGTTATCATATAGGTATGAAAATCAGATGCCAGATGATCCTTCCAAGGATGCTACAGAAATGGCCCTACTTTGGGTGTGATTTCAGATTAGCATCACTAAGGGCTCATCCTCCTTGGGAGTCAGTGGTTCTCAAGTTCCATGATATAGTATGTTAGATAATCTCAGATCCACTTTTCCAAACTTTTTTTTTTTTTTTAACGTTTATTTATTTTTAAGGAAGAGAGACAGAGCAGGGGAGGGGAAGGGAGAGGAGACACAGAACTCGAAGCAGGCTCCAGGCTCTGCACTGTCTGCACAGAGCCCTATGTGGGGCTCGAACTCAGGAACTGCCAGATCATGCCCTAAGCAAAAGGGGAATGCTCAACCGACTTGAGCCACCCAGTCACCCCTTAGATCCACTTTTCAATCGCTTGTCACTTACTCTTTGTTTACTACATTTTGCAAGACCAGAACATGTTTTCTAATTCGTATCTTCTTTGTGCAGAAATTTTTAATTAGAAATCTAACATTTTTTACATGAATCAATTTCAACACAGAAAAACAAACTAGTATAAATCTGTATTTCTAGCAGGTTGAGAATATTTCAAAGTATAACATGTACTACTGTGCTCAAATGTCCTAGGAAGAGTTCTCAAATCAGTCTAATGCATATGTATTTCTAAATATAAAAAAAGAAAAACATACCAAGCTATTTCCTGTGCTTAGAGTCCCATGATAAAGTTTTTTTTAAAGCAAGATTTATTTTTTGCTAGACCTATGTCCTAATACACACCTAGTTTTTTTTTTTTTAACCAACATATTTTTGGTTCTGTTTTACATTATGTTTGTTATAATTAGCCGGATGGTGGAAACTAATTGTTCTAAACCTGCTCTCAAATGATTCCAACCTGGAAATATACTGCTATCTCAAAGCAAAAGGTTTTGTTCTTCTTTTTTAATGTTTGGTTCTCAGACTACAATAACCATTTGGAACTACCAACTCATGCCCATTACTGAACAAAAAACTGTTTTTCCTATGCATTAGCACCATTCTCCCACAGGAAACAACCATTTTTAAGGCACTGGAAGTAGAGATAAGGATTCACACATATAGTAAACATCCTTTCAATCAGGTTTTATCCGATTATTTCAGCGAAAAGAGGACCTAATAGTGCAGATCTCAGAATTCAATGATAAAAATCAATGAAACGCTGCACCTGAGGATCAAACACTGGCCAGGTGGGCCAAAAGGCTTTTGGTAGGAAAGGTCACAACTGCTCTTTGAACCCCACCGTAACTGTGAATGTTTGCGATGCCACCACATCCCATGCACAAGAGAATAAAAGGGCAAACACCCCAAGAGCATCTAGGTTCCTCGCATAAACGAAGGGTTTCCAGCACAGGGCGTTGGGGGAGAGCAGGGCTTGGGAATAAGCAGGAGAGGCCCGGGAGACAGCGCCCGAGGGATGGAGGCCTCGCTCGGCTGCGCACGGGCGCTGGGGGAGGGCTCCGGGAGTGGAGACCCCCACAGGGTCTGGAAATGGGGCTTTGGCGGGACCCCTATGCCTGGACCACTAGGTTACACCTTCACTGCTCACTAGGGGCAACGTCCAGCCCTGTCCTCCCCCGCCCCCCGAAATACCCCAACATCCCTCCCCACCGCCAGCCGCGCGTGACCCCAACCCCGACCCCACCGCGACGGCGCCCTCTCCAGGCCGCGGTGGAGGACACAAGGCAGGCAGCCAAGACTGATGGCAGCGGCGGCTGGGGGCAGCGCGGTCCCGGGGGAGGGCGGCAGCTGGGCCTCGGCCTGTCCGCAGGGGCAGCGGGCACAGGGCCGCGAGTGGGCAGCGCCTCCGCTCCGCACAAACAAAGCGGCCCGGGCGGGCCGGGCGCAGGGTGGGGTGGGGGGCGCTGGCAGTGGGCACTCACCGGAGGGCGGGCGGGCGCGGGCGGGCCTGGCCCGGGAGCTGGGACCGCGGCGGGCCCGAGTGCACGCCGGCGACGGGGAGGGGGCGGCGGGCACAGTGTCCGCGGCGGGGCCCAGGAGCCCCGCGGCGGGGCCAGGGGCCGCGGGCCGGCCTGGATTCTGCGACCGCGAGGTGCGGGAACCGGTCCGCCGGCGCGGGCAGCGGCGCTAGGCGGCCGGGGCAGCGACGCCGCCGCCTTCCCCTTCTCCTGCCCCGGTCCCTGCTCCCCCGCGTCCTCCTCCTCGCTGGGTCCCCGCCGCCGCCGCCGCCTCAGCCTCGGCGCTTCTCGGGCTTCTCCTCTCCATCAAGGCCGGGCCGACCCGCAGGGACCATCCCGGAAAGTGAGGGGTTGTTGCCGTTTCCCGCAGCTGTTGGTGGCCATCTTTAATCCTCCTCCTCCTCCTCCTGCTTTCTCCACCTCCCGCTGGCTGCCTGACTGACTGACTCTGGATCCTCCTCTTTCTCCTCCTGCTCCTCCTACTGAGCCGGCCGCAGAAATTGCAGACACTCTTCCTCTCTCCCCTCCTGCCTTTCCTTCCTCTTTCCTTACTTCCTTCCCTTCCCTCGTCTTCCCGCTTTCCCCCTCACTCTTACTGGCTGCTTTCGCCCCCTTTTGCAGGCAGCGGGCGCTGGGTTCCCTCCGCTTGAGTTTGGCCCCCGTTTTCACTCCTGCCCCTCTTCCCCCTTCCCTTCCAGACGCACACACCCCAGCTTCCTTCCCCTCGCCCAGCGCTCAGCTGCTCCCGTTTCCCTCTCCCAACTCACTGACGCTTTCCCGTGGTTCCCACCCGCCTCGGTTACAATTTCTCAAAAGACTCAGCTGTGTAAGGACACCTGGGTTCTGCTCTCCCTACCCTACACCCATTTGCTGGATGCTATCAGACGGCGATGGAAAAAAGGAAGACTGCGTTAATTTTACTCTAGCTGGAGTACAAAAGGACTGCCCACGCTAGCTATTTTACTACGCAGCTTTGAAACTCCTGGATGGTGTCGTTTTTGGCTCCCGTCCATTACTGGACCGAGGAGTTGAAGAGCCCAGTCTCAAATGTTGCCTTCCCTCACTGATCTTGAGCAGGTTACCTTAAAATTTTAGGGGTTCCCCCTTCAATTATTTATACCTTTGCAATCCTAACAAACACAGTGTTTACACGAAATTAACACGCTTTGATAAATCCAGAACTACTGAGTGATCATCAGTTTGCCTCTCTCTCTCATGTTTCTTTTTTCCAACGTTTTTTTAAATTTATTTATTTTTGGGACAGAGAGAGACAGAGCATGAACGGGGGAGGGGCAGAGAGAGAGGGAGACACAGAATCGGAAACAGGCTCCAGGCTCCGAGCCATCAGCCCAGAGCCTGACGCGGGGCTCGAACTCACGGACCGCGAGATCGTGACCTGGCTGAAGTCGGACGCTTAACCGACTGCGCCACCCAGGCGCCCCTCTCTCTCATGTTTCTAACATGATCAACCCACTAGACACTTTGGGGCAAGCCTCAGTTCTGGCAGTGGAGGCAAACTGAGTCAGCAATTAATTATGAGTGGAGACTTTGAAACAGGCTTAGAGTGGGGAAGTGGTAATACCATTGTTCTAATGACAAATTTTATTTTCCTAGCACTGCAATCTACAGGAGCTTGTGAATTTCCTCTACTGAAAATGAAGCAAAGGGGACATGCTGATTGCTTCTTTTTATTACTTTGCCTTTGGCAAGTTGAACCCATTTGCAAGGATCCACACAAGGTGGCCCAAGGTTTCTGCTTCTTAAGGATACTAGCTATAAAAAAAAAAAAAAAAAAAAGGCACTTTACCCTTTCAGAATAAAAGGATTAGACGTGTTCAAAGGCCAAATAGGGAGAAATGTTTCCAAATGTAGTTTTAGTAAACTAAAACCCAAAGTGAGTAATTTTTTTTAAGTTTAAATCTAAATACTGTTATTATGAAAATATGTTTTAAAGTTCTCTGAAGACAGCATGTTCAACTAAAAATGTTAGTATGCTTTGAGGATCATGGAGATGGGATTCTATTTCTTTGACCATCACAAAGTAACGTGTACCCAGTTAGGTTCCAGATTTCAGCTGCCATCTTTCAAACCAGTCATTCTACTAGAAATGAACAACCTGCATCAGCATCTAAAACTTTCAAACCCACATATGTCTTTGAGACGACTTTGCATAATACATTTTGGAATAAATTATTGAAAACAAAGCACCTTTAAAAAAAGCACCTATATGATGTGTGTGTGTGTGTGTGTGTGTGTGTGTGTGTGTGTGTTCTTTTCGGCCTTTTGATGTTTATTCTTTAGATTTTTTGTTTCTCCAGTCTATTACTAAGCAAAATTACCACAAAATTCTTAACTCTTAAGTATTTCCTTATAAAACTGTATATTTGCAGAAAAAAAGATTCAATAACATGAATACATAGTAAGAAAATCAATTGATTTCTAAACACTGAGACCAGCATGCATTTTAAAAGATTTTCAGTTACATATGAGGTTTCAGGAATCTTATTGTAATTTTATTTACACTAAGGAAAGCAAAGTTCTACATTTTTTATTAATATCTTAAATATAAATATTTTCCTGTTGAAAGAAATATGTTGCAATGAAGTGTACGTATAGATCAGTATGCAAATACATCTGTTTCTTGTTAATGTCTTACAAACTGAAAATCTCAAAGGTTTTTCAATGATACAAAAATGTAGCAAGCTTTTTTCTCTTGTCCTGAAGTCATATAAACACAAGCACTGTAATAATGGATAGTATCCAGAGAAATCAGACCCTTCACAGTTACTTTTTTTGCAGCTCTGTTTCAGACCTATCATTATTACAGCCCTTACCTTCTTTAGTCTTTGTTACTGTATAAGAGTAGTTTCTCTGTCATCTTAGGGTTTGGATATGAAAAAAAAGGTCAGATCAGGTTCTTCCGTAACATGATTATTGTTTCATATGTATTCACCCTCAGATAAACTCAAGGTCCTCCGTAAAACAAAGAATTGTGTTAAAGTGGGATAAACCCTTTGTGCAGAGGCCAGATGGAAAGGGATCCAGGCATGTGCAGCAAACTCCTCTGGGAATAGAGGAACAAACACGAAGGGCTATTTCTAAGCAGAGCCTGGTCCCCAACTTACAGTTCATGAATAAGGTGATTGTGGAGAATAACAAGAGGATATCTGTGACAATAAACAAACAAAACCCATGTTTGTTTTTAACATGATTGAGAATTCCATGAACATGAATAAGCAAAGCATAAGTTTAAATGAAGGTAGAAATAAAAGGTTCATGAAAAAATATCAAAAAGTAACAGGAAGAAAATAAAATATAAGGTAATTTTGGAACATTGTTAGGATAAATAATATATATTGACAATTTGTTATTTAAGCAATTATTTTCTTTACATTTGCTTTTAAAACTAAATAAAAAAATTAAACCTGGGCAGGTATATAATCTCAGAGATGAGCATAAATAAATTATAGAATTTTAAGATACATATTACCAGGACACGTAAGTGCTTAACTTACACTGGAACACAAAAACTAAATGGAATAGAAGCTTCAATACACATATTTTTAAATTACATAACCACTATATTTAAAATATACACCCATTTTTCCAAACTGTTAGGTAGAGCAATAATAGCATATTATTTTTTCTTGTTTGAAAGAACCAGATGGAAGATAAATGGGGATTTCTGGGGTCTCTGGGGATCACGGAAATTGAATGACTATAAAAAAACCATATTCCAGACAAGGGTATAGTCTTGGGGTAAATGTTCAATTTTATTCTCATAATCGCTGTTCTTTTAGAAAAGACAATATTTCTGTTCCAATGTCTTCCTCTTTAAACGGACTGTCCAAAATATCAAGTGAATAATGACAAGCCATATTTATCTGCACTGATTGAAATTTAGTATCATTCTTCACTCCTCAATTTAGAGAACTCCTTATAATTAACTGATGAGCTGTCCTCGAGACATTGCCATTTAGAGTCATTACTGCATTCTAATTGGGGAGAAATGCTTTTAGAAAGTTCCAATTAGAGACTTTTTCTGTTCTTATAAATACATTCGAAGGAGGTACTGAAACATTTGTTTTGTGGGCTTTTTTTGTTTTGTTTTTTGTTTTTGTTTTTGCTTTGGTGGGGAGGAGGTCATAGATTGGTGCTTTGTTCTTGTGTTTTTGCTTAAGTAAATAGCAGAAGATAAAACTTTAAATTTTGAAAAGTAACAACCACTTGAAGAACCTGAATAGTAATAATTTTTGCTTTTGCTTATAATAATGATCATGATTATAATAGAAAAAGTGTTTTCTGAACACTTCATAATTAGTGAATTGTATTTCTACTTAAAGGTTGAAACCTTCCTTGATCTTCAACCCCTTTATATATACTTATGGAGAGTTCAGACTTTTAAACCAGTATGTTGGCAATGTTTTTACAAGTTAACTATTGTGCTAGGCAGACTAGGTTTATCTCACTCATAAAAAAAATATGTTGGCAAAAAATTTCAAATGGCTTATTATAAGCCATTTAGTGTATATTTAATGACACTCTGAAGAGTCTCCCGACTCTCAAGTTCAAAAACTTCAGAGTTTAAAGGATAATCTTACAAGTGGGAAACTGAAGCCCAATGAAACTTTTAACTGTACCACATTAGTTTAAATATAATTTAAACTTTATTTCCAGAAGTACTGTTCAGCACTGACCTTTTCCAGAAATAAAGCTAAGGAACAAAGTAAAATAAACTGGGTTTTTATGTTGTTTACAAAAATGAGAATAATTGCAATAAAACAAAAAGCAAATTGAAAAAGAATTTAAGAAAATTCAAATTGACTAAAAATGTATGAAATTATTCTTTTAATCTAGAACATCCCTTATTCTATAATATTTAATTTTTTGTCAAAAAGTATAAAGTTAACCCTCAAAAATACTGTGTTATTTAATAGATTGAATCTAAATTAGGAGTCTAAGAAAGGAACCTCTTAGCTAAATAAAGTAAAACACTGCCATCTGCTGACCATATGAAAAATAAGTTGCTATTTGACCCATCTGTAAGAAGATAAGAAATTCAAGGCAACAGTATTAATTTATCCCATATATCTTTTAACAATTCTAAAAAGTACTATGCTGGGCGATGTAAAATTAATTAATTTCCTATATAAAAACTTTGGATTCTATATTCTATATTAGCATGTGGTTGTTGGTAGCACTATTTGAAAGCAGGCTGCAAAGCAGAAGAGACTGTTAAAAACTAAGAACAAACTGAGGGTTGATGGGGGGTGGGAGGGAGGGGAGGGTGGGTGATGGGCATTGAGAAGGGCACCTTTTGGGATGAGCACTGGGTGTTGTATGGAAACCAGTTTGACAATAAACTTCATATATTGAAATAAAAAAAAAAGAAAGCAGGCTGACAGTTAAATCTGATCATATTAATAAAATAGCCATATTTGGCCAAAACCACATTTACTTTTATGGGTAAAATTTAAATGAGTAAGCAAAGCTATTAACTTGGAATTTTAAATTGGGTAAATTATATGTAAAGATTTTTGTTTAAAAACATGTAACCAGAGTGGTCCCTGGCTGGCTCAGTTGGAGGAACATGCAACTCATGATCTTGGAGTCATGAGTTCGAGCCTCAAGTTGGGTGTAGAGATTACTAAAAATAAATAAACTTCAAAAATATGTAACCACACTAAAAATTATTTGGGAAATAAAAAATTATAAAGTTTGATTCTTGACATATTTATTTCATTTTGCAAATATTTGAGTGGTTGCTATGCCAGAAACTTCATTGCCTAACGGATATATATCAGACCTAGTGTCTGCCTTCATGTAGTTCACAGTCAAGTGAAGGAAAGAGATATAAAACAAAGTACAATGTATTAAGAATTATAATATGTAATGGTACGTGAGTACCTCATTCTGTTCTACTAGGGCACACAAATAGTTATCAGCAGTTCGTATAAATGGAAGTCTAGTAAGCATTTATTCTTGTCTTTAATTGTTGTGCATAATCCTGGGACTTATGCAAGAACTGTATTTTATTTTATTTTATTATTTTTAATGTTTATTTATTTTGAGAGAGAGAGAACGTGAGCAGGGGAGAGGTACAGATGGGGAGAGAGAGAATCTTAAGTGGGCTCCATGCTCTGCATGGACGCAAGGCTCAATCTCACAACTGTGAGATCATGACCTGAGCTGGTAAAAAGAGTCAGACGCTTAAGGGACTGAGCTACCCAAGCGCCCCAAGAACTGTATTTTAAAACTTTCTCCCTGAGTGTTGTTTTCTATTGCTTGACTCAGAAACCTCAAAAGGCAACATTTATAACACTTCAATTTCTCCCATTCCCTGCATCAAGTCTACTCCCTAAATCTCTCTCAAACATCAACACTTCTTTCCATTTTCTCGGTCACTACCCTAGTCTCACTTTCACAACTGCAATGACTTCTTACTGGTCTACCCACATTCACTTGGATCCCTTCCAATCCATCATTCCCACTTTCAAACTTTCACTGGTTCTTGGGACCTAGCGTGGTTGGTCCACCATATACCTCTGTAGCATCAGCGAACACCATGATTTGTTGCATTTTTTTTGCAGTTGCCACCCTGGTCTGCTTTCAATCCCTCTTTCTTGGCATGCTCCCTCTATCACAGGGCATTTCCACTGTCTATTCCCTGTCTCTCTGTTCTTCACTTACCATAAAGAAGCCTTCACTGAGCTATGTAAGTCACAAAATCGCACCATTAAGTTTTTGCAGAGGCACTCAACCTTTCTTCATAGCTCTCATCAGAAATGCAATTTTACAGTTTTATATGTTAGTAATAATATGTTATTAATAACATGTCTGTAGGTGCAAGAACAATGACTCTCTGTTTGGGATTTTTATTGTTTCAATTTTTGGCAACAATTTTGCATTACAAAAATTTTCCAATTTGTATAAAAAAGTATTAAATCAAACAATTAAGAGCTTTCACTACTTGATGATATATACTAATAGAAGGGATGAATAAAACAAGCTGGATGATTGAGATTCCAAACACGTAATACTTTCTCTTATTGGAACACCAATTTTCTTTATTATTTTTCCTGCTTCTTTCCTATATGTCACAATAAGACTAGGAAACATATTTACTTTCTTTAAGATTGCCTACTGGATCTAGTTATCTCAATCAGAATGCTTGTTAACTTAGAGGTGTGCTATCTTCAAGACAATATTATACTAGGGGAGGAGCTACAAATAAAGATAAACATGGACCTATTTTTTTTCTTGATCTTCCCCATCACTGAAATGCTCTGTGCTTCCTCTTTTGTTTTTCCTTATCTCCTGACATTTCTGCCAACATTATGTGCCTTTAAAAATCAAGTTCCTTTTTTACTGTACTTTTGAAACTTCCAGCCAGTGGGATATGAGTAGAGGGACATAATAACAAACAAATCAACCAAAAACACAACCTACAGCTTCTTTGTTTTACTTTTACATTTTCTCAATATCTTGAGTTTCTAAATAGAACCAGTCACTAATATACATTTCTATTTTCTTGCCTTGTCAAGAAGTTAAATCATTCTGAATTCAAATCGAGTTTATAGAAAGTCAATTTACTTTATACATATAATATCAAACATTCATTTTTCTTTAAATCAATCCAGATTTCATTTAATGACATAGTGAAATGGTTAATTTTATATGTCAGGTTGAGTGGACCATCAGGTGCCCAGATATTTGGTTAAACATTCTTGGTTTGTCTATGAGGGTATTTCTTTTTTTTTTTTTTTAAATTTTTTTTTTTAACGTTTATTTATTTTTGAGACAGAGTGAGACAGAGCATGAGCAGGGGAGGGGCAGAGAGAGAGGGAGACACAGAATCTGAAACAGGCTCCAGGCTCTGAGCTGTCAGCACAGAGCCCGATGCGGGGCTCGAACTCATGGATCCCGGGATCGTGACCTGAGCTGAAGTCGGCCGCTTAACTGACTGAGCCACCCAGGCGCCCCTGTGAGGGTATTTCTAAATGATATTAACATTTAAATAGGTACACTGAGTAAAGCAGATTGCCTTACCCAATGTGGGTAGACCACATCCACTCTATCGAAGGCCTAAATAGAACAAAAAGGCAGAATAAGAGAGAAGTTACCTGTTGCATGACTAACATCTTCAAGCTGGTACACTGGATTTCTCCTAGCTATGGACTTGGACTTAGACTGGAAATTATACCATTTTTTTCTTTCTTTCTTTTTTTTTTTTTTAATGTTTGTTTATTTATTTTGAGAGAGAGAAGGAGAGTGAGCTGGGGAGGAGCAGAGACATGCTTCTTCCTGGTTCCTCTCAAATTCTTTACCCATTCTTTCTCTCCTTTGCCAAATCTGTTTCTTCTGCCTGATCTTTACAGTTATTGTTCTCTGAGGTGACACCATTATTCCAGCTTCTTTCAGCAATGCTTAATAAATTCAATTCTATACACTGATTACATAATTTGACATCCCCAATGTCAGAGTAGAGAGAGAAGGAGAGAGAGAGAATCCCAAGCAGGCTCTGCGCCAGCAGCAAGCCCAACACTCACGAACCATGAGATGATTACCTGAGCTGAAATCAAGAGTCAGACGCTTAACATACTGAGGCACCCAGATACCCCTGGAATTTATACCATTGACTCTCCTTGGTCTCTAATTTGCTGACTAGAGATCTTGGGACCTCTCAGTCTGCCAAATTGTGTGAATCTCGTCCTTAAAATGAATCTCTTTATTAGAGCTATAGATTATGTCTATCTGTATCCTACTGGTTCTGTTTCTCTAGAGAACTCAGACTAGTACACATACCATGACATACAATGACTATAGGTACATAGATTTTATAGTATTTAAACATAGTTATGTTGATTGATTTTAGTTTTAAATTCCATGCAATTTTATCTTCTATATTCATTCATATCCATTCTATTTATAAAACAAGAATGGAGACACACATGATCTTTGGTCTTTTAAACACTTCCAAATTCTCTTAGTCAAATGGGGAGAAGTCTCCCAATCTGTTTTTTTCCTCCAAACTTTTCAAAGTAGTGCACTATTTATACTCAATTTCTCCACTTGAATCCCTAATAGTCATTCACTTGCCTGTTACTTTACCACTCTCTTGAAACTGATCCAATTTTACCATTCTGTTGGAAATGTTCTTACCAAAGTTGCTAATAATCTCCTTTTTAAAAAAGTTTATTTATTTATTTTGACAGAGAGAGAGAGAGAGAGAGTGCGAGCATGTGGGGGAGGGGCCGAGAGAGAGGGAGAAAGAGAATCCTAAGCAGGCCTCACACTGCCAGTGCAGAGGCTGATGCAGGGTTCAAACTCACAAACCACGAGATCATGGCCTGAGCCGAAATCAAGAGTCAGAAGCTCAACCAAATGAGCTCCTCACCAATATGCTCCTAATGCAGCATTAAATAATTTACATCTTATACTCGAGGTTCTTTCTCCTTATTTTGGGAATGCTGATACTTTCTTTCCCTGATACTCTCTACTTCCTTAGTTTATTTTGAAAAAGGACTTCAGGGGCCTTCATTTTGATCTCAAACTTTCTAGTTCTTCTTTTCAGCTGGTCTCTTGACTCAGGTGGAAGACCCTGAGGGCAAAACATCCCCAGATGGAACTAAAACTACTCCCTCAAGCCTAAGGGCTGCTCTGAGACAGCAAGACCCACACAAGATTGACTCCAAGACAGTGATCAATTTGACTTTCACTGTCTACTTGCACATACCCACCCACCTTTGCCTCACATTTTCCTTAGATAACCTGGAAGTATTTTCGGCAGTTTGGAGATAGTCTTTGAGCCGCTAGTCTGCTGTCTTCCCAGTGTTGGCCTCACTGAACTAAATTCCTTTCTTGTTTCACCACTACTCGTCTCTCTTTAGGTTTTTTCAGTTGCAAGTGGCTGAACCTGGTCTATTTGGGACCCCTAGAGCCAGGTGCTCTTGCACCCATGCACCTTGGCTACAATATGACATGCTTCTTCCTGGTTCCTCTCAAATTCTTTACCCATTCTTTCTCTCCTTTGCCAAATCTGTTTCTTCTGCCTGATCTTTACAGTTATTGTTCTCTGAGGTGACACCATTATTCCAGTGCTTCTTTCAGCAATGCTTAATAAATTCAATTCTATACACTGATTACATAATTTGACATCCCCAACTAGACCTTTCCCCATACGTTCAGCCTCATATCCAATTACCCCTAGATATTTTATACTCAACTCTCTAAAACCAAAATCATTATCTTTCCCCTAAACTGATTCCTGCTCCTATTTCTTATATCTCAGTTGTAGTAGTTTTCATTTAACCTTCTTCTTTATGAATGAAAATGCTAGCATAATGGAGCAGTATCTGTGACATACAGCGGGTGTAGTAAATTGCATTATTGTTTACAACTGCAGTTTACAAGTACTGGCTGTCCATCCCTAGGAGACAACTGTACTTCCCAGCCTTATTGACAACAGGTTTGACCATGTGACTTGCTCTGGCCAATGAAATGCAAGTGTAATGCTTGTCACTTCCTAACAGGTACTTAAGAGCCAGAACATACTTTGTCATGCCCTTTTTGCCCTATTCAGGACAACCATAGTATTCTAGATGTTCCGTCATCTTAGGGGTAGCATGAAAATGAAGCCAATATGCCAAGAAATAGTAGTGTGACTGGAAATAAAGCCTTAAAATTCTAGTCACTGAATTTTGGGACTCATTTGTTAACATAACACATCTTAGCCTCTACTGACTAAGCTGGGACTAGAGAAGTTTTAAGCAGAGAACTTTATATCCATCCATTTAATAATAATGTGTAAAGGCAACAGAAAGATGTTCTCAGATATGTAAGTCCTATCAGAGAGTCTTTATATGATTTTTAAAATAAACACCTTAAATATTTCTCCAAGGAGTGAAATATGAGGCAAAATTTGGCACTAACGGAAAATGAGAATTTAAAATGAATGACTGCCAGCACTGAAATGTGGTAAAAGAGTGATATCTGAAAAAATGGATGCAAATCTGCTTATAAACTGAATGCAAATATCATAGATAATTCCTAAAAGGAATATATAAAAATATTAATATAGTAACACCTTGAATCTACATCCCATATTGTATTAGCAAAGATGGATAAATTGGAAAAGGAAAAAAGTTTATAAAATTCATTGTATCAAATAGAAAGAATTTAAAATATGTCACTCTAACTCTCAACTATGAATATTATAGAAATAGAGATTAAATAATTATGTTAAAGCTCTTAAAGAGTTTAGTAGAGACTTTTAAATATGGCAAAATAAAGACATTTTTACTTTATTCTCCTCCTTGAAACCTACTAAAAATAAAAAAAAATTGAAAAACAAGGTAGAGAGGGAGAAAACCCTCATCTTCAATGAAACAAGGAAATGATACAACCCTAAATTACAAAACAGGAAGCAGGTCTACCAGGCAATGAAGTGAAATGAGGAAAGAGACTGAGTGTATTGAGAACCAAAGCATGCCCTCTCTAACCTTTAGCAGGACATGGACTTCTGTCAAAGGAAGAGCACAGTCCTGAAAGACTGTGATTTGAATAGCAAGATCTGGGCCTGGAGGAGCCTCACAAAAGTGGAATGTCTAAGCTGAAATTTAAGGGGTGGCGGAACTAAAGAAGACACCAGGCTGGCATGCCATCTTTACAGCCTTCCGCCTGCTCTCCGAGCCAAGGAGATTGCTGGAGCTAAAGCAGAGTGAGGAAAGGAAATGAAGAGCCAACAATCTCATATCACTCTCCAGCCCTGGATGAAATTTTGCCAGTAACTCATTTACAAGTACTTTGTGTCATGGCAACCACTAGCTGTAAGGAAGACAGGGAAAACAAATACCTATTATAGCTTCTGCCATAGAGACAAGCAAAGGAGAAAGGTAGGCAAATCTGCATTTTTTGCCACTATACAAAAAAAAGACGACGAATCAGAATAGAATCTAGGAAAAAAAAAAAAAAAAGAGGAGAAAAAGAAAATAAATGAACCGGAAAAGGAGAGTATACAGTGCAAAATAAATTACCTAATAAATAGACCAAGAGTTAAAATATGTTTCTGCGTACTCTTTGAAGTGGGTTGAATAAAGTTACCCCAAAATTCATGCCTTCTTAGAACCTCAGAATGTAATTAAGATATAAGTCTTTGCAAATGTAATTAGTAAAGACAGGTCATATTGGATTAGGGTGGACCCTAAATGCAATGACTGGTATCCTGATAAGAAGAGGTGAGGACATGCAGAGATACATATAGAAAAGAAGGGCATGTGAGAGTGAAGGCAGAAATTGGAGTGCTGTGTCTACAAGCCAAAGAATGTCATGAATTCCAAGGAGCTACCAGAAGCTAGGAAGAGGCAAAGAAGAATTCTTCTTTAGATCTTCAGAGGAAGCATAGCCTGGCTGACATCTTGCTTTCAGACTTCTAGCCTTCAGAACTATGAATCAATAAAATTTTCTTTCAAGCCACCCAGTTCATGTTACTTTGTTATGACAGCCCTAAGAAACTAATACAATCTCCAGGAATTTATATACAACATGAATGTGGTAGACACATTCTAGGGTAGTTCTCATGATTTCTATTTCTTGGTGTTAATGCCCTTGTATTATTTTTTTTCTCCTTCAGTACAGGCAGGACCTGTAATTTGCTTTTAACTAATAGAATTCAGTAAATGGAATAGGATGTATATAATTATATGAATGATATGGAGGTTAGTCAAAAATCCCCCTGTTCAGTCAAAAATCCACATAAACTTTATTTTTTAATTTATTTCATTTTTTAAGTTTATTTGTTTTGAGAGAGAGAGAGAGAGAGAGAGAGAGAGAAGGAGCTCAAGCATGAGGAGGAGGGGCAGAGAGAGAGAGGGAGAGACAGAGAATCCCAAGCAGGCTCTGCTCTGTCAACGCAGAGCCCGATATGGGGCTCGAATTCAAGAACCGTGAGATCATGACCTGAGCCAAAATCAAGAGTTAGACGCTTAACTAACTGAGCCACCCACGCGTCCCCACTCTGATTCGTGAATCATTTAATAAAGCCAATTAGATCATCACATTCACTTGATTGAATCTTGTTATTTAACAAGAGTGATAGTTCACTGTATTCCCGGGAGTGTGCTGAGCAGTAATTCAACACCATGTGGTGGGGCAGGTATGACGGGGTGTTTATCCTTTAAAACTTCTATTCCCTCTGTACATATTTGTTCATCTCAAAAATAAAGGCCAATTTTCAGATTTCTAAGAAAAAAAAAGAAAAGAAAAAAATTAGACTGATTATACAATCTAATGAAATCACAATGTAAAATGATATAGCAATATACCATGATCTGACATGAAAAAAAAAGATACCATATAGGCATAAGGAATAAAATAGATTTGAGGAAGAAAATAGAACAAATGTAGTTAAGTGAATAACAATAAAACAATTACATGGCATTTTCTGGACATTAAGACCAGAATTTGCAGATTGCAAGAGCAAACTTTATCCAAGGGGGGTGGGGAACTGATGCAAAATGAGTACTCCAAAAAAGTATCCTGGTACCCAATTCTATGGAAATTCTATGCAAAAAAGCAAGTAGCATTCAAGGTGGAAAAGAAAAAAGGCTCTCTTTGGATTTCCTCATAGTAGTACGTGAATGCCAGAAAACATAGGAATAATGTCTATAAATTTCTGAGGGAGAGAAAGTGTGACTGTAAAGTTTATCCCTCGCCTGGTTGTCCTTCAAGTATACAAAGAAAGGCACATATTCTCAAAGGTACAGAAACTCAGGGGATACATTTCCCATAGGTCTTTTTGAAAAAAAGTATGTCAATGCAATTTAGTCAACTAAGAGGTGTATAGAATCATAGAACTCAAGAAAAAATAAACCAAGGTAAAAAGACTGATAATGAACACTGAATCCCTTTAAGTGTAAAGCCACCATTGAAAAGTGTCAAGAATTTTTATTGCAGAATAAAATGTAAATGTTATAAATCTTGACATTATATAATTAAAAATATGAGAAATGCAAATCTGGGAGAGGGTAATGGAAAAAGCTGTAAGTACAAAAACCTCCCCTTCTTTCAAACAAAAAGGCTATGACTGTGCAAATTCACATGTGGCTTCCAAAGTCATGACCCCAACCTCCTAACAGTTTTCTTGACTAAAGAGAAAAGTTTTAACTTATTGTTAGCAGTAAAGAGACATTGACTTCAAGTTCACCAATTCCTCCAGCTTCATTTCAGTTTCTCTTTTCATTCAATTACATTTTAATTGAATAATTTATCAAAAACAATCCTTTAATCCCCATTTTGATTCTATTTGCATAATTGAACATAGAAAAGTGAAATTACACTAATCAAAGTTTAGTAATGGCTATTTTTGGGCAAAAGGACTTAGGATAAATTTCAGATATTTCCTTTGTACTTTTGTGAATTGCTTATTTAGATTTTCAAAATGATAAATGTGTACATTTTTATAAAACTGATTTTTCTTATAAATAAGTCTCGTTAATTACTAATAAAATTAAAAGCATAATGTATATACCTAATAAAATGAAAGAGAAGATGAAATAAATTAATGATTTCATAAATGTCTACAGTCAAAATTCAACTATATGCTATTTATAAATATATACAGAACAAAATGATTTAATAAGCCTATAGATCATTGTGCAAGAAAACTTTAGGAAAATGCAAGCAAAAAGAAAGCATAATTGCTATAAGAAATGAATGCATTTCAGAAAAAAAGCCACCTACATTAAACAAGTTTTATAAACAATAAAGGAGACAATTCACAAATGTAACTTAAAGAAATATCATGTGTATTATAATGTATTAAGTAAAGCTATTTGAATAAAAGAAGAAATTAGCAGAGATACAAGTGAGAAAATTTAATTTAGAGTAGGCCAAAAAATAAAACAATTAAAAATATACAAAATATAAATAAAATCAGTTTGTACCCTACAAACAAAGAATATAATTTCTCATTGTCCAAGAACATCTATGAAATCTGAATATGTATTGAGTGAGAAAAAAATGATGATTTCTGAAAGAAAGCCATATTCCCTGACCAAAATGCAATAAAATTAAATAAATAAAAAGTGACAACAAGAACAACAACAAAAGAGGAACTATCCAATCACGTGGAAATAATATTTTGCTAAAGAAATCATTGGTTAAAAAAAAAATAAATGAAACCTGAAATTATATATCAGTTAGATAGACACAACAACAATGCTATGTATCAAAATATGGGTTAGACCCAAAGCCTTCTCAGAGAATAATGCATAGTGTTCAGGTTTTTATTTAAATTCCACTGTACTTACTCTTTAACAAGATAAGGAAGAAAGTGGAAGAAAGGTAAGCAGGAAAGAAGGAAGGAAGAAAAGAAGGAAAAGAATGAAATGTATCTAAGAACCAAGAAAAATAACAATAGACAGCTATATAGAGAAATGGAACCAGTAAATATAAATCGGGTATTAATGAATTAGAAAATGGTAGGACTATCAGAAATACTTAGCTTTAGGGAACAGAAACAATTTTAACTATTTTCAATAGAGATGAATATAGTACAGTGAATCTGATACTTATAACCTAATTAGAAGGGCTGGAAAATCAAGCTTTTGCGTAGGCCTACAGGAATTGCCGGAAAAAATTTCTGAACAGCACTGCCAGTTGTTTTTTTAATTCATGCAAAAAAAAATCCCTGATTTTTCTTCCTAAACTGTTTTTTTTTTCCTTCGTGAAAAAAACAACCCTGTTTTTTCTTCCTCAACCGAAACACAAAAATCTTATCAAGGAACAGATATAAGAACAGTCCACCTAATACCTGTGCAACATTCAATTCAACCTTGTTATACTAAGAGGCTACAACTGGAATGGTTGAATTCAAGAACACTGGTTAATATACAGGAACTGGAAATCGTGGATCAGAAGCTACCACTGTTGCAATTTCCTCTGCGCTGCTTTCATGGTTTGCTCTTGCAGGAAAAAAACAGCATTTCCACCACATGGGCAGGCAGTGGCAACAGCGGCAGCTGGATTAGATAGCATCTATTTTGCATCCAGAACCCTGCCTCAAATGGACCTGGAAAATGTAGTTTTAGGTTTAAGATGCTTCAGTACAAAAAGTGACATTAAAAGCAGGCTGGAATAAATGCTTAGTACTAATAACCTACATCTACCATCATAACTAATATTTCCTAAGCAGTAATACTAGGCATTGTTTTAAACATTTTACATGTTTAAATGTAAACTTAAATTAAGTTACATGTTAAATTAACTGATTTAATCTATATACTATCCCTACAATTTTGGTACATTTATTAACCTCTAGTTTATAGGCAAGGAACATGTGTATAGAGATCAAGTAACTTATGCCAAGTCTCGTGGTAAACGTTTGAGTCAGGATTCAAATACACACATTCTCTGACTCTAGAATTGGCACTCCAAACTTTATATACAACATTTGTGGGTTTTTTTTTCCTTTTTAAAGACCAAGAAAAATGTAAAACTTCCATGAAAGTTAATTGGAGAAAAAAAAAGGAGCAAAAAACCAAATATACACTACTAGGAGTTAGGGGTTCTACAGCTGAGACAAAGGACATGACAAATATTATATGATGGTACCAGAGGTACCTCGATAGTATTAAATTCATAAATCTTAATGAAATGGATATCTCTAAGTAAATATAGTAGTCTAAAAGGGATGCAAAAATGAATTTGGAAATGTGAGTGTATCAATAATCATGGTAAAAAATAGCCACCTCCCCTAAAATATAAGATCCAGACAGTTTTGTAAGCAACAGCTGAAAAATCCTCAGGGATTTTTTACTATTTTCATACCAATTTCTATACCATTGTGCTATTTATAAAATTTCTGAGCCACGTTATCAAGTATAGTGAAAATGTCACATTGCTTTTCTATAGTTCAACTTAACCACATTAAAAACAACCACATTATTTCAGGGCCCCTATTACAGCAGAAAAATAAGATTTTCATAGACATAATTCTCCCTATTGCTTTCTCCCTGCGTCTCCCTCTCCCTGGGTTAGCATTTACTCAAAGCATTTTTTTGAAGGACTTAAAAAACAACAAAAAAAAAATCAAAGGGCTTAAGTATAGTCTCCTCATATGATGGTGTGAGCTTTCTGCAGCTCCTGGGCAGGCATCTGCCTGAGGGTTCAACCCCCAGTTATAGTCACCTTTCCTGAATGTCATCTGCCGAGTCCTGGTTGACCTTATCTGTTTTCCAGTCATGCGATTCCATTATTGTCTACTGCCTAATTACCTCTCTCTTACCTGAGAGACTTCTTCAGTCTTCATAGGTTTCAAACTATCAGGAAGAAAAACATTTGGCTGCTCTGTCATTCCTTCTTAGGACACAAAGTGGCTCTCCATGAGCCTGTCTCACTTCAGAACTCCTAGATGTTGGGCAGAGGTTTTACTCAGCTATCCCACACTGTAAGTTTGAGGACATTTCTGGGTTCAGTATTCTGTAGATGCAACCAGACCTGATACTGAGCACAGGTCTCTTCTAGTTTCAGATCCCCAGTATTTCCTGAGAGATCATCACTATCCCCTCTCTCTTTTAGGAGCTAATGGATCAGAGTGGAGGCTCACATGGAAAGGCAGGGGAACACTTGGCTTTTTCTTGGAGACTGTACCAGTGTCCAAGCCTTGCTTCCTCTCCATCTCTATAGAGAGAAGAGAGGGAGAGACCATACTGATAGGAAACTAAATTATTTAGAAACTTGGAATCAGGAATGTGGTGGTCAGGAGTGGTTATTTACATGTCCTGTCAAAATATTTCTTTCTTAAACCTAGACTGGACCTTTGATGTTCAGAACTAAAAACTTGATGCTTTTGTTTCTCTGCTTTCACTAGGAAAGGAAATTAAAAAAGGAAAAGAGTTTGCTGACCTGTGGACTAATAACTGTCAACACTCTTAATCGATTGTAAGTTCAGTGCACACTTTCCTCAAAAAGTTACCACCAGAGTGCAGTTTAAATACCAGTCTCCTTTCTCTGGACTTTCTCTCAAGGCATGGTTGCAAAAATGGTCAACTTTTCTGCCATGTACTCGACCTTTATTTTCTATACCCAGTCCCTGGATCCTTATCTATTATCCTCACCAAGGTATACTCAGTCTAAAATGGAGACCAACCTATTGCTAAAAGTTATAAAGTAAAATCAAGTATATTAAACTTTCACAAAATGAATTTGAAACTGGGTAGGGATAATTGTGCTTCATTGAAAGATTTTTGTAGTTGTTGTTTTCTCAGGTAAACATGAGGTTTATCTAATTGGGTTGTGGATACCCTGGGGCTCACGGACTAAATATTTATAGTTCTTTGTGTATATGATACGCTAAGTGGGAGCTTCCACAACAGCTCCAGCTGCAGAATTACTTTCTTGGTCTAGATGGAAACACAAAGCAACTCTACCGCTAGCTGAAGACTCCTTACCCATTTTCAGAATTTGTTGGCCACTCTCCTCACCTTCCATCTCTCCCATCCCTCTGCCAGCTGGTCCTATATTCTTCCGTCTCATTCTGTTATCTTCTAAGTCTCTGCTCTGACTGCATGAACCCCTGGCACAGATCTCACTGTTTAGTTCTTGACTCTGAACAGAGCTTGCCTTCTCCGCGTCCACTCCACTTTGCCTCAGCTTCCTTTATTCCTTCTGAGAGGGCACGGGCAAAACATCTCCTACTCTGCCTCTGCTTCATCTCTCTTATCTTTTCGCAATCTCCTCCTTTGTTATTATTCCCAACATACTGCACTTACTCTCTAAATATTTGTTGATTGATTGGTTGGTTCTGCATAATACAAAAGGGTTACTGACTCTATTTAAAAAATAATGAGAATTGTGACTTCCCGCAAGCATGAGTAGGGAATAAACTCCTGCATGACTAATTGAGAAAATAAACACTTTATCTTAGTAGATTGTTTCCACCGAGATGCGAATGAAACAAGTGATAAATCACCACCAACTAAATTATAAACACTGCTTAGGTTTATAATAATCATTATTATATTTGCAACCATTTTTTGTTGTTTTTAAAATTACTATCTTGGTCAAAGGGAGTATGAAAAATGCCCATCGGATCAATAATGTGTTCTTTTAACTTGACCCAAACTCCTAACAGTGGTTGCAGACATATTAAATGTTGGTTACTGTGGGGCTCCATCAGGGGATAAGGGATCAACACCAACATAAAGGGCAGCACTCCTGTTAAAGCTACACTATCTTGTATCCCACTTCTGTTCCGTTAACAGCTAGTCCATGGGTTCCACAATGTTTGATATATGAAGATCTGGATTTTGTATTCATTTTAATTCATTTGATTTTTTTTAATGTTCGTGAGAGAAAGAGAGAGAGAGAGAGAGCATGCACGCAAGTGGGGGAGGGGCAGAGAGAGGGAGACAGAGGATCCAAAGCTCTGAGCTGTCAGCACAGAGTCTGATGTGGGGCTCGAACCCATGAACTGTGAGATCATGACCTGAGCTGAAGTCTGATGCTTAACCACTTAACCGACCGAGCCACCCAGGTGCCCCTTCATTTGATTTTTCTGAGTGATGCTAGACTGGTTTCACTCACTCCCTTACTGAATTGTGTTCTCCATCCTCACCATGGTTTCATGGTTTCAAAAGACTGAGTCATTCTTCTCAAAATTTAGAAATATAATAAAATAGATTGAGTAGCTGATTGCACGTGAGCATCATTCCTCTTGTTTATGCCTCTATTGTAGGATTATTACATTAGTTGCTTTTCTGTCTTTTTAATTTACCAGATTAAAATGTCAGGGGATCATGGCTTGTTCACTCCTATTTATATACAGTCTGGAACATTGGTGATGCTCATTATATATTTAACGAATAAATAAATGAGTGGCTATGAATACAAGAGTTGGGAACAGAGAAGAAAAGGCATTTCTATTGGTTTATGATGTGACAAAACAGAGAGAGGCAGGAAAAAGCAAAGGGTATTTAGGATAAATAAAGGATAAAGACATTTCCTTACCTTGGTTGAAAGTTGTGACATGTATGCTGGGAATGGTTGAATGTGTTCAAATTTGAATCCTAGAATGAATGCCAGATTTAGGAGTTTGGGTCTTTATTCTATAGATAGTAAGAAGTTTGAACTATTTGTAACAGAAAAATGTCTTGGGGGAACAATGCTTTAGGAAGATTAATCTATCTGCAGAATGCAGGAAGGACTAAATTCGAGAAAGATTGGAGATTATGTTATATTTGGGTTTGGAGAGCAAAGAACTATATGAAAGATGACTTTCGACTTCAGAGTCAGGTTAACAAAAACACTGTTAGTTCTAATGCCAATAAAATAGGAACCTGGTGCCATGTTGGGAGGGGGAAGGCATTGGAAATAGATTTTAGATATTTTACTTTTTTTTTAACGTTTATTTTTGAGACAGAGAGAGACAGAGCATGAGCGGGGGAGGGTCAGAGAGAGGGAGACACAGAATCTGAAACAGGCTCCAGGCTCTGAGCTGTCAGCACAGAGCCCGACGCGGGGCTCGAACTCACGGACCGCGAGATCATGACCTGAGCCGAAGTCAGCCGCTCAACTGACTGAGCCACCCAGGAGCCCCAGATATTTTACTTTTAAGGAGACTGAGAAATACATGCATATAAATATCTCACACATTGTTTAAGATGAGGGACTAAAATTCTGTGGAGAAAACTAGACCAAAAATAAACATTTGGTAGTAATCTGTAAAAAAGTGATAGCTGATTTTTAGAGAATGGAAAAACTCTCTAAGAGAGATGCTAAGAGAACAGTAGTAATAAAAATTAAACCTTGGGATCATCTATATTAAATATGGTCATTTGTGGATGATGTACATGGAAAAGTAAGATTATCAAATTGTTGTTTGCAATTATTTTTCACTTTACCAGACAACTTAATTGTATTGTAATCTTTTTAAATAAATGTCTTAAAATAACTTAAGCTGAGTTCAAAGAGCTAATGATGATTAAAGGAATTCCATCCATCCTCATAGTTTTCAAAGTGGGAGATATTTAAAATCACAAACAGGGATATTATTTTACTTATCATCTCATTCTACTCTTATATATATTTTATATGAATATAAAAATAACTGTGTTTGAGAAATTTATTATTTGTCAGTTTTGGCATTCCATGATGTTATAATATCAGAGTACACCCTTTCCACCCTCCCTAGTTTATTGTGATAATAGGACATCTTAATGTCAAATTTCTAAAAAGTCTTAGAAACAGTTACGCTTTTATCCAAATAACATTATGCAGATTGTCTCACATAATTCTTTTACTCATCTTATGTCTCAATATCCTGCAGGCTTATAACTCCCACTGAAATGTTATTAGTATTAACCAATAGTTATACAGTGTTTTATAATGTACTTTGTACATAATATTCAATTTGATGTTCATAGTAAATCTGTCAGCATGATATTATTATTATAATTACCAGCTTACAGATGAATGAAATGAAGCTCAGAGAAGTGAAGTAACTTTCCTAAGTTTGTTTTTTTTTTCTATTTTTCTTTTTACTCCAAAGGCTCATGAACTCCCCAGTGGTCTCTAAACAATGGAATCAAGGAATGCACAAAAAATCCACTAGCTGTGAGAAATAATGATTACTTCTGTATTTTAAATCTAAAAATAAGAAAGAAGTTCAATTTTACTGATAATGTTATACAGACTGATCCGTGTATGCCAAATAGTTGGTATGTCATATGGTCATACTCTCAGGCACTCAGAGTCCACAGGTTCTGGAGGGAGGTGTGGGAGCTCCACATGCAAATGACTTCACAGGGGCCCCTCTTGTTGCTCTCTCTCAGTATATTATGTCACAGAGCAGCTTGCATGTGCCCATTTGAGAGGATTTATGGATTAGATGACTCATTTTTAACTAAACTCAGCCCTACAAAAAGTACAAATGACATACAGAGATTCTTATAAAAAAAGGAACATTGGAATAAATATTAACAATGCTTAAGCAAGAAAATTACAAAATGGCAGAACTGCCACTTCTGTTACTCATAGTGTAAGATTTTTATCAGCCATATTATAAGATAAAATAATGATCTGAAGAGCGATTGGCCAAAAAAAAATATTTTTGACAATCAAGGATATTATTTAAAATACAGATTTACATTCACTGTCATTATTCATGAATGTCACATGAAGTGTATTTTCCCTTGAGATGTTGGTTAATGATTAGTAAGCCATGTTAACACTAAGTACCTAACATGAAGACAAACTCCATGTTGGAAATCAAACTCAATCCAGTATTTTACAAAATTTTGCTAAAACCTAATGAAAAATTTAAGAGCTTTCTTTAAAATTTCTTATTCAATTGCAAAGGCAGCAAGACACACTTGCTCCAGACTTCCCTGTTTGAGGGATAATCTAGACATTGTTGGCTTCCATCAAAGTTTGATTTCTTCCTCTACCCCACTCCATTTTCTTTCTCTTTTCATTATAGACCTCTGTTCTTGAAAAACATCTTGTCCCCAACTCAGAAATATCTGCTTTCTGAGAACCTACCCTGCAACATGTATCATTTAGTAAAACCCCCTGTGCATAGTAAAAATTTGGAAACAGATTTTCTTAACTTGCTTTAAAATCTTTTTTAAAACAAAACTTTAAAATAGTTTTGAAAATATTTTCAAGAATGTAAAAATTAACTTTTGATGAGTTTATAGGATTTTAGTGATCAAAATCATGGAAGATCAAAATTTACTCTTCAAATTTCAACAAAATCTTCACTTATTTAGTAGGTTGAAGTGAATTATTTTAATAAGCAGAATTAATGATGAACTTTCTGGATTAAGTGGTGTATTTTTGAGCCAAAAACCCATTAATTCCAATTATTGGAATAAAATGAACTTAGATTTAGACTGTCAAATTGGTATATTACAAAGTATTAAAACACTGTTTTCAAGAATAATAAAATAGTCACATTATTCTTCTAAAAACATTGGTCTCACTGAAGTAATTATTACTAGTGAGAGCAAGAATGTTTCACATACTCAATGAATGAAAATTCTATTTCGTCTTTTCAATATATTTTGTTTATATGTATATAATTCATAAATATATTGGGGGTACTTAAAATTTTTTCACTGATATGGATACAACATTAAAAATTTTGGTCATAATTGTAGTATGCCATGCACCATCTTTGATATTCCAAGAAAAAAGACCTGTGACAAAGAGCTAGATGAACATAGGTAACATGAGAGGAGAACAGAGAAAAAAGTTTATATTTTAGCAATTAGGACACATTCCCTTATCCTGGAATAACATAAATTACTACCACAGGAGGCTAGACTCTCAGGAGGTTTTATTTGCCTACCACATAGTGTATTTTCACACCCTGGAATTCAGGCAATATTGTAGATTAAGAGTGTGATAGTTGGGGCACCTGGGTGGCTCAGTCGGTTAAGCATCAGACTTCGGCTCAGGTCATGATCTCATGGCTCGTGGGTTTGAGCCCTGCATCGGACTTTGTGCTGACAGTGAGAAGTCTGCTTGGGATTCCCTCTCTCTCTCTGCACCCCCAACCCTTGAAATAAATTAATTAATTAAAAAAAAAAAAGAGTGTGATAATTAATTCTACATGTCAATTTGCCTGGGTCACAGGGTGCCAAGATGTTTGGTCAAACATTATTCTCGGCGTATTCATAAGGGTGTTTCTGAATGAGGTTATCATTTGCATCAGTAGACTGAGTAAAGCAGATTGACCTTCCTAATGCAGGTGTGCTTTATCCAATCAATTGAAGACCTGGAGAGAACAAAAAGGCTGAGTAACTAGGAATTTTGAGTGCCTGAGCTGCAACATTGATCTTCTTCTCTCAGACTAGAATATATGCTATCAGCTCTCCTGGTTTATAGCTTGCTGACTACAGATCTTGGAACTTCTTAGCCTCCCTAATCACATGAGCAAATTCCTTATAATTGTCTGTCTGTCTATAACTGAAGTGCAAGGGTGCAAGAGCACCTGGGAGCAGGGATCCCAAACAGATCAGATTCATCCACTTGCCACTAACAAAATCCAAAAGTAGAGAGAGTATGGTGAAACAAGAAAGGAATTTATTTCAGTGAGGCCAACACTGGGAAGACAGCAGACTAGCCTCTCAAACACTGTCTACAAAATGCTGAAAATACTTACAGGTTTATATAAGGAAAATGTGGGACAAAGGTTGGTGGATATATGCAGGTGGGAAGTAAAGGTCAGGTGGACATTATCTTGGAGTCTGTCACCTGGGGCTTATTGTCTCAGGGCAGTCCTTATTGCTTAAGGGGTAGTTTAGTTCCCATCAGGTGATGGTTTGCCAGCAGGATCTTTTGCTTGAGTCAAGAGATAAGCTGGAAAGATGAATTTAATCAATTAGTGCAGACTGAGGTCAAAATAAAGGTAATTGAAGTTCTTCTTTATGTCTATCTATCTATCATCTCTCTATTGATCCAATTATATAGATATAATTATATGTATAATTATATATAGATGTACCTATTTGATTAGATAGGTAATTCTCCTGCTTTCCTTCATCACCTTCTTCACAAAAACACTTTAACCTCTACCTGGTAAGCACAGGGAGGTGGAGGGAATGTTACCAAGTGAAGTTGAACTCTTTGTCCTTTGTCCTGAGAGGTCTCTAATTCTACATTGTTGGAAGTTCTTGGCATTAAGAAAATTCTAACATCCACCCTATTTGGCAAAGAATCGAACTATATTACTCACTTTATTACTTAGATCAAACTTAAAAAAAACAAGTTTAGGTATCAGGTAAGGAAAAAAGACTATACTTTTCCAAGTTACCTCAAAACAGAGAGAGTTAAATAATGAACCATACTTCCATTGTCAAACTGAACAATTATCAATATCTGCTATCCTTGTTTAATCTACTAGTTTATTCATTCTTTTCCTCTTATTTTTTTCTGTTCTGTTTAAGATAAATTCCTGAAACTATAAATAATTTAATATGCACCACTAAAAAATAAGAATTTATTTCATTCTGACACAAACACACTGCCAACACCATTTTAAACCCAATTAACATATGTTCATAATAACAGTTAATGTATAGTTCATATTTCAATTTCTCCAATTGCATCCAAACTCCCTTTTCATGGTTGGTATATCTGATTAGAAATGCACATAAGATTCACACTTAGTATATTATTTGCTCTATTTTAACCTAAAAGAGTTTCACCTTTTTTTTTTTTTTTCCAACTTGCCATTGATTTATTGGAGAAACTGGGTAACTTGTCTTGGGTCTTGAGAAATGACCCATTTGTCTAATTGTTTTCTTGTGGTATTGTTTAACCTGTCCTCTACCCCCTATATTTCTTAAGCTAGAATTTGGTGTGAAAGTTCTAATTAGATTCAGATTTAATTTTTTTTTTTTTTGCAAGGCTATTTGTGCAGTATACTATATATTGCATCATACCTGAAGACAGATGATATATGACTTTCCAATTTTATTGATACTTAAGTTTGATCGCTGGTTTTTGGTGGTGGTAAATTGATCCTCCCATTGTTAAAGGTTCCTAGCAATTTTTCTCCTTGGATTTTTTTCATTCCATGAATTCATTTACATTTATTTTCTGTAATTTTTCTCCAAGAAACTTTCCTTTATCAATGAGGACTATTTTAAATATGTTACACAGAACTGATATGAAACCTTATTACTTTCTCAGTCATTGCCATTTTCAAAGAAACAAGTCAGTGCTCTAAATACCTCCAATGATTTCTGATGGGTTCTTGTTAATTTTTTGTTTTTGGCTACCTCTCTGTTGGAATAGCATTATCACTTATGCATTTTTATAAAATTATTTTCAATGAATTGAAATTACTGTTTTTATGCTCAAATTGTTGGCCAAGCTGACTCTTTTGTCCTTTTGACAAAACCCTATTCTATTTTGATGGCTGCTTTGTCTCTTGTCACTACAAGATATCTAAAGCTATAAATTTCCTGACCTGGACTAGAATCCAGCCATTTTTACAAACAGCCCAGTTTCTTTTATTGATGAATGATAGCTAGAGTTCATAATCTGTCACTAGACATGGTCATTGCTTAGACCTTTTCAGTAGACAGAGCTAAATTCTTCTCGTTGAAAATTTAACCTCATATTATAGAAAATTTTAAACATACCTATAAGTAGAGAGAATAGCATAATAAATCCCTCATGTGCCATCTTCCAGTTTCAACAGATATCTGTGTTTGCTCATTTTGTTTTATCTAGTTCCCACCTTTCTATAAAAAGCTCTTGAAAATCTAGAATAGAAATATGGACAAGGGACAGGAAGTAAAACTCCATAAATGAGAAACCACAAAATGGTCAGAATACTTGGAATGATATTTGAATTTCACAATAATTCATTTTCAAATGACAAGAAATAAAGATTTAAAAAATGATTGCCCGTTGTGTTATAGGTTATAGAAAAACAGAACGTTCATACAATGCTAAAGGGAATACAAATTGGTGTGCGCTTTCTGGACAGCAATTTAACAATCATATAAGAAACCTTAAAACTATTCTCTCTTCTGTAACAAAGAGACTGTACAATGTAATGATTTAATTAAGAAAGAGGTTTATTTCTTTCTGCTCCATGGAGTCATTCAAGGGCACAGGTCAGCAGGAAGGCTGCCACATTATAAGGCATTTTCATCATGTGCATGGTAAATGCTGTATCACCACTACATCCAACTTCCTGGTGGCAGAAAGTGGGAAAAACATGGAAGAGGCATGTCCAATGTTGTCCAGACCAAGCCTGGCACATGTCACTTCTACTCATATTCTACTGGTGAAAATGTAGTTATATGGTGAAAATGTAGTTACATACTAATTTGCAGGCAAACCTGGGGAACATAGATTTTACATGGGCAGCCATGTAAAAGAAGAAGGAGAAAACAAATTTTTGTGAACGGCTAGTAATCTCTGTCATACTTTTGACCCACTAATTTCGTTCTAAAAATTTAACTTTAAAAATTATCACTGTTCCCAAAGTTTTACATTTGGGAGCTATAAGTATCACAGCTTCTAATTGTAGAAATTGGAATCAACACAAATGTCTAAAACAGTGGATTCTTTACATAGATTATTATGCATCATTATGAAGGAATACTCTGTAGCCCTTAAAAATGATGTATTGAATATTTAATGACAACAAAAGGAGTTCAATGCTATGGTAGAAATGTTTGAAACTCAAAGTGAATTAAAGACCTAAATGTAAGACCTGAAACCACAAGACCCCTAAAAGGATATAGAGGCAGTAATCTCTTGGGCATAGCCCTTAACAACACATTTATACATATGTCTCCTCAGGCAAGGGTAACAAAAGCAAAAATAAAATACTGGAACTACACCAAAATAAAAAGCTTTTGCATGGCAAAGGAGACACTGAACAAAACAAAAAGGCAACCCACTGAATGACAGAAGATATTTACAAATGACATATTCTGATAAAGGGTTAATATCCAAACTATATAGAGAATTTACACAACTCAACATCAAAACAAAACAAAACAACCAAACAGTTTAATTATAAAATGGGCAGAGGATCTGAATATATATTTTTCCAAAGAAGACATACAGATGGCCAACAGACAAATGAAAGATGTTCAACATCACTAGCATCAGGGAAATGCAAATCAAAACCACAATGAGGTATCACCTCACACCTGTAAGAATGGGTAGTATCCAAAGGACAAGAAATAACAAATATTGGCCAGAATGTGAAGAAAGGAGAAGCCTCATGCACTGTTGGTGGAAAGATTAATTGGTGCAGCCACTGTAGAACACAGCATGGGGGGTTCTCAAAAAATTAAAAATGGAACTACTGTATGATCTAGCAATTCCACTACTGAATATTTTACCCAAAGAAAGTAAAAAACATGAACTTGAAAAGATAAAGGCACCCCTATGTTTATTTAGCATTATTTACAATAGCCAAGATATGGGAGCAATCCAAGTGTTCATCAATACATGAATGGATGAAGATGTTACACACACACACACACACACACACAGTGGAATATTATTCAGGTATAAAAAATGAGATCTTGTCATTTGTGACAACATGGATGGACCTAGATATATTATGTTAAGTGAAACAAGTCAGAGAAAGACAAATACCATATGATTTTACTTTTATGTGAGCCTAAAAACTAAACAAATGAACAAACAAACAGAAAAATTACTCTTAAATACAGAGAAAAAACTGGCTGTTGCCAGAAGGGAGGTGGGTAGGGGGATGGGCAAAATAGATAAAGAGGATTAAGAGGTATGAACTGCCAGTTGTAAAATAAATAAGACACAGTGAGGAAGAGTATAGCACAGGGAATATAGTCAATAATACTATAATAACACTGTGTGGTGACAGATGGTCACTATACTTACTATGATGAGCATTGAGTAATGTGTAGAATTGTCAAATCAATATGTTGTACACCTGAAGCTAATATAACATTATATGTCAATTATACTTCAATAATTAAAAAGAAGAGAGAGAAATGTTAGAGGTACTCATCCAGCTCACAATATTTTACAATTAAATTTTAATCCCTATTTAAGGGGTGGGCTTAGGTAACCATTTTCATACCAAGTGATACTATTGTAGTAATCATTGGTGTTTATGTGAGAAATAATCTTAAATATGTTTTTTCTCAATGTTTTGAACAAAGATGCACAGAACGTACTCATATTATATTGGGCACTGATGTTATAAGATGACGTACAGTCTCAGCTGAATGTATTATTTTCATGTTCTGTCCATAAATTCTACTTCTGTTCTAAGATTCTTTGAATATTTTGTTTCTTGCAGTCAATGATCTAAAAGATATTACATATTTTTACCTAAAAAAGAAAACAAGCAGGTGACATGAACAGTATGATTCCTCTTTTCAAAAAGACAAGTGATAGAAAACAGTTTCTACTACTGACAATAAGAATATCTCTGGGTGGTAGTATTACAGTTGATTTTTATTTTCTTCTATTGATCTGTATTTTCTGAACTTTCTAAAATGAACATGTTTTCTTTTTATTAAAAAAAATATGAATATTGTTTTCTAAAATTTGATAGAAAATTCTAAAAATCGGTAAATACTAAAAATCGGTAACTTCACTGTCCTTTGGCACATCAGTCTGTCCCTGCTTCTGGGTATCGCTCCCATGAGAAGCTCAGGCAGAACTTATCAATACAGAGCAGTTGAAAAATTACCATATGGGAAATTACAAGCTTTGCATCTTATGGATTTATTGAAAACATTAATGTATTGAGTATGTATAAATTTTAATCTAATTTGCTTTTATAATCCTCAGTGTGAGATTAAGGAATAAGGAGAATTGCAGGGAGGTGTGATAGGTATTGAAATCAGATATCAGTGTAGCATTTGTACCTGGATTTGTTCAACACACAGAGGGAAAAATTCTCAAAGAATGAGACATAATGAGAATGCTTCAAACCTGAATAGCATATGCACAAAACACAGACATTGTTTTGCATAATCTGTATGAACCCTCTAACAAAGATAACAAAGATAATTTGAGCCTCTCGGCTGAGGTGGCCCGCAAAGAAACAGCAAGACAAAAAAACCACAATTAGAATAAGGATTAAGTTGTAGAAAAACCATTTTAAAAATAGCTGTAACACTACGCAATTTCAGTGGCAATCCTGCCTCTGATGCAATATAAATCATGTATTAGACTTTCAGCCTCCACAATAAATTTTTTATCAGCACCGCAAATTTAGACTATATAAAAATATCAGCACCATTATCCCAGTTAGCGGCATAACACAGTTCTCGCAGCTGTGATGTTCTGAAGAGCAGACTGAGAGAATCACCAGAACAAATTAACAATACAGCTTAATAGAAGACTTTATGAGGGTATAAAATGTATTTTCTTAGGGAATAATGATTTGTTTGCAGACTTTCAGTTATAGATAGCCCACCTCATCCAAAATCATCTTCCCTTCCTATTTCCTTTTGTCAATTTCCTTTTCCTTGTTTCCTGTCATTTAGGTTTAACATACCAGCATAATCTCTGATTTGTTCCAGTATTATTAATTGTCTACAATCGCAGGGCACTGCATAGGGAATGGATGGGATATGAAGATAATATATCACTTTTGCCCTCAAGGGGTTTGTAACGTACATACAAAAAATTTTACAAAAATGTAACTAAGACTTTTAGAAATAATGTGGCTAAAACATTAAAAATAATTCATCAACATTTTGTAGTTCATTAGATTTGTAATTTTAGTGTGAATATTGATAAGTTACTCTTGTCATGATATAAAGTCATATTCTCTTACTTTAATCTCTTGAAAAAAGTCACAAATCATTCATTGTATTTTAAGACAAAGTGTGTGACAGTTGAGTAAAAAGTTAAAAGTTTATTAGCTTTCTGAATTAATTCAAAGCTATAATTCAAATGAGCTTTGGAAAACACGAACTTTTGTCCGATTAGTCACTTTAATGGAGCATCTACAACAATCATTGCACTTTAATACTCAAAATGGGCAGTAACAGAAGTATGGAGATTATTCCTCAGTACCTTTGTCAGATTATTCCTCAAATTTTGTAAACCTATGCACGCCAAAGGGCAAGGCTCATGATAATCTGATAGCAGTCGGGCCGGAGGTCATGCTGCCCTGAAATGTTATCTCCCTTCCCTGCTCTGCGGTGTGGGGGAGGCAACGTGGAGGACGTGACCGCCGCTTGACCCAGGAGCTACACCTGGGTAATCAATCAGAGGCTCCTCACCCCGCCCGCCCTTCCCCCCCTCTGTCTTTGGAATGTACGCTTCTCCCCTGTTCCAGCACCAGGAGCCACTTCAAGAATAGAGACAGAAATGAATTAGGAATGTGTTCCTGAGAATCTCTGGAGTATACACATGACTGAACCCTATTAAGGCCTTTATAAACCCTTGTTTCTGGCAGGCTGGTGTGGAGGTCTCACCTGGCTGGCCCTCATTTGACAGACAAGCCTTGTGTATAAAAATAAGTTCCCTTGCTAATGAAACCTGCCATCTACAGACCCGGATCGGCCTGCCTCTTTCTTGGGTCTCTCCTTGCCCTCCCGCACCAGCGCCAGGTCAGAATTTCATCTGAGAAAGCTCCGAGGTGTTCAAACCAACATATGGTAAGACGGTTTTGGACTGTTTAATTTTTTAAACTGAAGTGTTCAGATAAATATCCTAAATCAGTATCAAATTGGGAAGGGAGGAGTTTTGACTTTAATTACATTTGCTCTCATGTTCTACATGAAGCCTTTTAAGACCCATAGTCTCCTCTTTCTTCCCATGGCTTTCTTACCTCAGTCCCTTCATCAAGTACTCCCCTTCCTTGTGTTCTGACTCTTCCCTGGGGAGACTCCCAACTCTCTCCAGGTGACAGAAGAGTCTTGAGGGAATCCCAGCTCCCAGACCTTTTTATACCTCCCATTAGCTTTCCTGTGGCAGGTTTCCGCTGGGAGGGCTTCACCTGTCCTGGAGACTCTGGGTCTCGGGATAGGAGGAGTCCAGTCCGATCTCTGGAGCAGCACTGAACTGGTAGGTGCTTTGACTTTGCTTCAGGGTCTCCATCAGCAATGGTGAGGCTGTTTATTTCCTGAGTTTGCCTATGCCCAAACATGCCTCACCTATGTTAATATTCCTCTGAAAACCAGTCTATTCTCAACATGAACCATTTAAAATTTTTTTTTTAACATTTATTCATTTTTGAGAGTGAGAGAGACAGAGCATGAGTGGGGGGAGGGGCAGAGATAGAGGGAGACACAGACGGAAGCAGGTTCCAGGCTCTGAGCTGTCAGCACAGAGCCTGACACAGGGCTTGAGCTCACGGATCAGGAGATCATGACCTGAGCTGAAGTTGGATGCTTAACCGCTGAGCCACTCAGGCACCCCCAACACGAATCATTTTGATTCTTCCTATTAATAGAACTCCGACACTAAGCTTTAGGGCATAGTAGTGTTAAAGTCATTAAACAAGGAGGCCATTAGACTGAAATGGTGCTAATGTGTTGGCAGCCTGTGTAAACAAAGCAAAACCTAAGTCAGAGTCAATGCCTATTCAAGTCTCAGGGACGGGAGAGTAAAATCCAAGGAAAACCAATCGCGAACAGCCATCTAGACTTTCTCAAACAGGCAACTGCTTAAATTTAGCCAATCAAATAATTTCCTTGCTTTGCTTCTCTGCCTCTGCTCTATAAAGGCCTCTCCCCCAGCTCTTATTGGTGGAGCACTCCTAACCACTTTCAGTTTGCTGCTAAATGCTCAATTTGAGTAGAGGTATGTTCAAATACACAATTCAAAATTGTAATGTACCTCAGTTTATCTTTTAACAATAGTGTTATTATTATTAATAGTGTGCTATTTAAAATTTTTTTTTGTTAACATTTATTCATTTTTGAGAGGCAGAGAGACAGAGCGTGAGGAGGAGCAGAGAGAGAGGGAGACACAGAATCCGAAGCAGGCTCCAGGCTCTGGGCTGTCAGCACAGAGGCCTATGCAAGGCTCGAACCCACAAACCGTGAGATGACTTGAGGTGGAGCCAGATGCTCAACCCGACTAAGCCACCCAGGCGTCCCAGTAGTTCGCTATTATTATTGTGCTAGAGGAGGAAGCCCCTGGAAGGGAAAGGTGATGTATTCTTTACATAGGTATTTTATAAGGCTGGATTGTTCAGAAACCATACCAAAGTTTTAAGCCTGAGTTTAGTTTTCCTCCTGATAGTAAGTGATGAATTTCAATTCAGTTTGCCCCCAAAATATTAACCTCATGCAACACATATAACATCTTCCCAGAACAGAAGCCAGGGGCTCAAGTCTCTTCTTACCAAGTCCAATTTGCCATCATATCTACTATCTCTTGATTCGGTTTCCTTTTTTCCAACCTTTCTTAAGCTATTGGACCTACAGGATAAATTCTAAACTTTGTAGCACTGAATTCAAGGCATTTTATCATCTGATCCTTGCCTAGCTACTTTGTGGTCTCATTTGTAGCTACTCTTCCATTTGTGGTCATGAAAATGCAGTACTCAGGTTTTCTACTGCAGGAAGCATAATTGACTGATGGCCCTTGTGTTACAATATTAAACCTTGTTAAGCAACTAGGGGCTCACCCTGTTGCATCTGATATTTCTGCTCTGTTCTTAAGGCTTCTGGCTGTTGATTTTTAGACTCCCCAGAGAGCCTTTTCTAGGTTTATATGCTCTGTTCTTCCCTACCTCTTCAGCTTTGCCTCAGAGTAACCTCTTAAAATAAAAGATCATTCATTCTAAAAGATTTACTTATTGAAAGTCTACTGTGTGCCAGGCACTTGGGACACGTTACTAAACAAGATAGAAAAAAAGGTGGGGGGTGGTGGCTGGGTGGCTCAGTCCTTAAAGACCCTTGATTTTGGCTTAGGTCATGGTCTCTTGGTGGTGGGATTGAGCCCTGCAATGAGCTCGGCACTGGGTTTGGAGCCTGCTTGGGATTCTCTCTCACCCCCTCTCTCTTTGCCCATTCCCTGCTTGCGTTTTCTCTCTCTCTCAAAATAAATAAATAAACATTAAAAAAAGAAGAAAAAGACAACAAGTTTTGTTTTTGTGGGGCTTAACTTGTAACTAGGGGAGATAGTCAATAAGTAATAAATATAATATATAATTTAATATAAAGTATGTAAGATGATATGTAGTATGGAATAAAATTGAACAGAGTAAGACACATCTTGAGTGTGTATGGGGATGGTGGGTGAGTTGTAATTTTCAATAGTTTGCAATATATTCAATCTTCTGCTCAAAACCCTCCAATTGCTCAATGAAGTTCAACATTGGACAGCGAGAACCCACACAGTGTGGTCCCTACAATCTCTCTGACCTCATCTCATTATACTGTCCTCCTCTTTCCCTCTATTTGACTACACTGGCCTCCTTGCTGTTTCTAGAATAGTCCAAGCATGCATCTAACTCTGGCTGGACCAAGCTCTCTCAGATATTCACACAGTTGGATTCTTTATCATGTTAGGGGTTCTCAAATTTCACTTTCTCAGTGAAGCTGTTTACAACCACTTTATTTTAAACTGCTTTTTTTAATCCCCTGTAAACCTTTCTCCCATCTCTTTAATCTGATTTCTTCTCAGTTGCATGTATATGTAATATACCATGTAATGATTTATTTACTCTCTGCCTCTCCCTGGTCTGAATATAAGCTCTATGAGGGCAGTGTTCTACTGTGCCCTGCTGTTCTACTGTGGAACTTAATAAATATTCAATAAATATTGGTAGAAAAAGAGTCTGAGCCTGGATCAAAATGGAGAACCTGAAAGATGGTGGCAGATGGGACTTGTTCATGTGCAACTTGAGACCTATAGGATAAAATTATCTTAGATAGTCTCCTTAGATTCATGTGTATTTTATCGCTTTCTGTAGTCTGGAGAAATTTGTTATCAAGTAGTAACTATAAATAGCCTCGGTAGCTTTGATGATTGTGATGTCTCCATACTTTGGTCTGTTGCATATCAGGAGCCAGCTTGTTGTGATCTGCTAGGAGACAACAGAATATATACTTAAAAATCTAGAAAGGTAATTTTTCTTTACCTCATAACCATAGAAATGAGATTGTACCTGTTGCTAATTTCTCTGTCAAGTTAAAATTACTAGTGTTGAAGTTGTGTTTGTACCTGCATGTATTGATTTTACCATTTTCCATGAACTGTGAAATTTAGGTTTTGCAATTCACCAGAGCAGAGAGAGAGAGAAATTTACATATTTTAGAATCTCAGTTGTAATTGCTACTTTCTCCCCAAAAGTAGGGTTACTACACCTGAAGTTATGTTTATTATTTAGGTTTATACCTGCACATGTTGCTTTTACTATTTTTCTACTAACTATGGAAGTTTGGTTTTGAAATGTATCACAGCAGAAGGATGGACATTCATACACTACAGTATCTCAGCTGTAATCAGCTGAGCACTGCTGCGAGCCATGATTTCCAAGTGTTGGGAACAGATGCTATGTGCTGATTTCTATTCCTCTTATCTCCTGTAGAGAAGATTAGGTTACTATGTAGGACATGCAGGTATCCTTTTGGGCATGAAATAGAATGGATTGCTTTTTCATGAACATAATAAAGGCTTATGCAAGACATAGGCTGGCATGGTTTGATGCTATATTTACGAAGTTTTAAACTATATTAAAATTCTACCATTCCTGTCAGACTGTATTTTAAATATCATTATATAAGATGCACAGCTCACATTTTGTTTATTTCCTTGACTTCTACCTTAGCTAGTCTATCTCATAAATTAGGAATTTTGAAGACATTGTTTAGGAACTCTATCTGATCCTCATAGTTTCTCCTTTATTTGCTGAGTTTCTAATGGGTTTTTGTTTCTTAGTCGTAGGTCCCTGGAATTTTCTAAGTGAATACTATTAATTCAAGTCTCTAAATTCTCTGAGAACTGTTTTTTTTTTTTTTTAATTTTTAATGCTTATTTATTTTTGAGAGAGAGAGACAGAAAGAGGGAGAGAAAGAGAGACAGAACGTGGGTGGGGAAGGGGCAGAGAGAGAGGCATACACATACAGAATCCGAAGCAGGCTCTAGGCGTTGAGCTGTCAGCACAGAGCCCTCTGCAGGGCTTCAACTCACAAACTGTGAGATCATGACCTGAGCCAAAGTTGGACGCTTAATCAACTGAACCACCCAGGTGCCCCTGGGGACTGGTTATTAATATCACATACACCTTTTTGGTGTTCGAGCCTTTTAATAACAACATTGTTGATATCGTTGTTATGCTTACTGTATTCCCTGTATTGCTTTCATCAAAATGACTCTCTTTTGATTAGTTTACTTGACAATATATTTGTTTGAATTTTCTTTACTATTCCATCTGGGTGGGCTAATTTACAAAGGTATAGTATACCTAATATACATCTTAACTGTTGAAATATTGACAAATCTGGGCATAACAGCAGGTAACAAAAGGTGAATATCTGAATTCAACTGAGTTGAAGCATTAGTTATTGGGATGTTCGAGTTAAATATAAACATCAGTATTGATAAGGGTTGGTCTTTCTATAGCAGTTTTTGTGACTCTTTTTATATTGTAACTTAAAAATACACTGGATGACAGGAAAGACTTATTAACATTGCTTTATTGAGTTGCTAGAAGTTTATGCATCTGAGAGAAAGAGCTTTCCAGTAGAAAGCTTGATATTTGTGAGAGATGCATTCATCATTCATATATTCAACAAATATTTTATAAGAAAATGACATGCTAGGTAACAATAGTAACTAACAATACAAGAAATAGTCTTGGCTGTTATCAGCTAATAGGTGAGGACAACAAAGGAACATACAAATACATGACAATTCTGGTAGTAATAAGTCCTGTAAAAACACTAGGAAGAATAGTACTGACAGTGTCTCAGATAACTTTAATGGAATTCCAGAGAAAGTTTCTGGAGAAAATGGCATTAAAGAAGAGATCAATAAATTAGCAAAACAAGGGCTGCAAAAATCCAAGAAAGTAATGGTATGGCTGGATTAAAGGAGTGAATGGTACAAAATCAGGTTGGAGAGAAAAGCAAGAGTCAGATCATGGGTGGCCTTGTGGGCCATAGCAAGGAATTTGCATTTTATTCTAATTGTGACTGAAGGCCACTGAGGAGTATGCAGGGGAGAGATACAATCTAATGAATTCTGAAAAGATCGCTCTGGTTTCAGTGGCGAAAATGGAGAGGGGAGTAGTGTGGCTGCTTTGGAAACTAATTTTTCTACATCATGAGCAGAAAGCAGGCAGTAGCATGGGGAAAATAAGAATCACTATACCTTTTTTACATACTTGAAAATCTGGAAATGGTTGATTTAGCTAGAACTTGCTGCTGCCTTCAACCAAATTGGGTTTATGCTAAACACACATACATTATATTCGATAAATGTCTAGAATGCTTATTAATATGATTCTTTTTGATGGTTTTACCCATTTTTCTTTTTTTTAAGTTTATTTTTTTTTTTAAGAGAGTGAGAGACAGCATGAGTGGGGAGGGGCAGAGAGTGAGGGGGAGAGAGAAAGAGAGAGAGGGAGAGAATCCCGAGCAGGCTTTGAGGATGCCAGTGAAGAGCCCACCTGGGGGGGGGGGTGGCGGCAGCTCAAAATCATGAAATTGTGAGATCGTGACCTGAGCCAAACCCAAGAGTCAGAAGCTTAACCCACTGAGCCACTCAGGTGCCCCTTACCCATTTTTCCACTCTCTTGTCTGCCTTCTTCTCGAGGTTTTCTCATTTCCTTGAACTCAGGTATAGGAGAAAACATTTCTCTTGTTAAGGATTTCTCTCTCTTTAAACCTTCTGTCAAATTTCTATAATGCAGATTAAATCCTTTAAATGAGAATAGGTAAAGATGAAAGTGAGAAATGAAATGTAACGCATTAAGTCAAATGTTAAAGAAAAGGCTTGTTGAAGAAAAACCCAAGCTGGAGCATAAAAGCAGATTTGATTCGGGAATCATTGTGATAGGGAAAAAAAGATCTTGGTATGCAACTGGGCTCAATTCTGAATGCAATAAGGACAAGTGGGGTATTTATTGCCAAGGAGCAGGCTAGGGGCTCAGTGTATAGAAAATTACTAAGAGGAAACACCAGGGAGGATTCTTGCTAAGCGGACTTGCCAGGATTCTTGATGAACTGGGCAATCCAGGCCCAACAAGTGTGGACACTGAAGCTCAAGGTTGAATCCTACTTGAAAAAAGGGCTCCGGGGAGCCTAACTGAAGTTTGGTGGAGGAGACAGTCTGTCAACCAGGCAGAAATAATCACCTATGTATTGCTACCTCTTCACTGCTAACATGAACAGGAAGGATTAATCTTGTGTAGACTGCAGGGTCCAGGGAATGATTTTTATTCAGAGGTAATAGTGTTAAGCGGATCTTAAGGGCAGTCTTAAGGGGAAAATAAAATGTCATAGGAGAACCATGTGCATTTTTTTTGAAGGATGTATAAAAGGGAGAAACAATAAACCAGTTATATGTTCAATACCTTAATGACTTAGGAAGCAGTGGATAAGTATTTTCAGAGCCACTGAGGGCTCTACTTTATTCTAGGAAAATGAATTACAGTGCTTGCTGCATTCATGACCTGTATGCTACTCTACCTATATCCCTCATTTCCATACTCACAGCATGAAGAAAAAGATGAATCAAACAGCCACATTTTATATCATTTGACTCTGTCCCTTTGGCTATTGGTATTGGATTAGGAGCACTTGATCTAATGGTAGCTAATGCATAGATCTGTCTGTAACCTATGACATATATGACTTACCATGAAATGATGATTTGGGCCAATCACATTCTCACTCCCATTTACATGAATCAAGAAAAGAAAAAAACAGGCCATTAATATTGGGTTTGAGAGGTGTCTGGGGGATCAGTTGGTCAAGTGCCTGACTGTGGCTCAGGTCATGATCTCATGGATCATGAGTTCAAGCCCAGTGTCGGACTCTGTGCTGACAGCCCAGAGCCCGGAGCCTGCTTCAGATTCTGTGTCTCCCTCTCTCTGCTCCTCCCTGCTTGTGCTCTGTCTATGTCTTTCTCAAAAAAAAACAAAAAAAAAAAAACAAAAAAAAAAAACATTAAAATTATCTTGGGTTTGAAACTGAGGGTGCATAGAGGGAAATCCTTGAGATGAATTTGTAGCTATGTATGAGAGATTAGGTTTAAGTCTATGAAAGGCCAGGACAATCCAAGTTATAAGCAGAAGCTGTGGGGAGGTGGGGGTCAGAGGAATTCTAGAATACAGAAAGAAAAAACTAGGCTAATTGGTGTAGTAAACTAAAGATGGCTACAAATTCTTTGACACTCTGTCCTACGTGAAGTTGAGGTCTGTATCTCCTCCCTTTTAATCTGAGTGGATTTTTTTTCTTTGTTACTTGATCAATAAAATACAGTGGAAGTAACCTTGTGCTATTTTGGAATCTCAAGAGATTGTTAGCATCCAATTTCTGTCTCTTTGAAAACTTGCTCTAGGAAACTAGCCAACGTGTTATGCCACTAAGAAGGCTCAGGGAGAAGCCCATGTGGAGAACTAAGGCCCCTCTCTTTTCTCAATAACCTAGGGTGGGCTCCCAGCCAACAGCAGCACAACATACCATTCATGTGAGTAACCCATTAAAGAAGTGGATCCTCTAGGTACAATTGAGTGGCTCCAGTTGAAACCATGTGAAATGGAGATAGTGCCATCTTCATTCAACCCTGCCCAAATTGCAGGTTCATGAACAGTATAAATGACTACTATTGGTGTTTTTATTTTTAATTGTGGTGAAATACACATAACATGAAATTTATCATCTTAACCACTTTTAAGGGCACAGTTCAGTGTCATTAATTATATGCACATTATTGTGCAGCCATCATCACCATGCATCTCCAGAACTATTTTCATCTTGCAATACTGAAACTCTGTACCCATTGAACAACTCCCCATTCTCTCTCCCCTGATCCCTGGAAACCAGAAATACTTTATGTGTCTATGAATTTGACTACTCTAAATACCTCATATAAGTGGAATAATTCAAGACTGATTGATTTTCTGTTTTTGATGACTGGCTTATTTTACTTAGTGTCATGTTGTCATCCTTAGCATAACAGTCATCAATGTTGTAGTATCAGAATTTCCTTTTTTCTTTTTTTAAGTCTGAATAATATTTCATTGGGTGTACATATCACATTGTGTTTATATACCACATTCATCTGTCAGTAGATACTTGGTTGCTTCCAGTTTTTGCTTATTGTGAATAATGCTGCTATGAATATGGATATACAAATACCTGTTTGAACCCCTGCTTTCAGTTATTTTGGATGTATAATTAGAAATGGAATTGTTCACTGTCATTTGTTTCTGAAAAGTGGAAATATATTAAACTAAGGTGGTACTATTCTACTCGTTATATGTTTCCCAAACTGGTCGAGAGCAAGCAATCCCTTTAGTATAGAATATATGGCAAACAAATCACTAAACAGACACCTATAAATTTTCTAGATAGTATTTTTACTGGATATTATGGTGCCTTGTTCCAGAAATTACACTTAAAACTTTTAAATGAGACAACTTTCCCCAAAATCATTGAAACTTTGAATCCCTACAAATGTAGATGTTCCAGAGCTTTATAATATTAAAAATATATGTTCACAAATTGTTTTATTTTCAGATAATTTATTACTTAAAAGTACACATTTTATTTTGTCTCTGTCTTGTATTAGTCTTTTGATTTCTATTTGATTATTCTAAAACTCACAGGTTAAAAGAACCATTGATTTTAACCATCAGCTTCAAGTGACTATCCTCTCCAGCTTGTCAATAAAATTAGCTACCTTTTATCTGCCTATATTCCTACCTTGATAGACTCTCTGAAAGGGGATAATGAGGAGCATAGAAATAACTGGAAGAGAGAGATTTCAAGCATTAGATTGTGGTTTTCAGACAAAATTCCAACCCCAATCCCTAACACCAAGCAGTTCTTGGACACCAGGAGGGTGTCTGTCTAGCTGCCAACCACAAGCCCCAGGCTATTACCACTGGCTGCAGATTGGAGGTTTCAAGGTTCCTCCTTAGGTTCAAGGTTCAAGGTTCCACCTTAGGTTCAATTAATTTGCTATAGTGGCTTACAGAACTCAGGGAATCACCTCATTTAACCGCTTACTAAAGGATATGATAAAGGATATGAATCAACAGCTAGATGAAGAGACACATAGAGTAAGATATTGGGAAAAGACAGGGTGCTTCCATGCCCTCTCAAAGGCATCACTCTCCCCACAGTTTTTTGTTTTTTTTTTAATGTTTATTTATTTTTGAGAGAGAGTGCTAGTGGGGGAGGTGCAGAGAGAGAGGGACAAAGGAATCAAAGCTGGGTCTGTGCTGACAGCAGAGAGCCCAACACAGGGCTCAAACTCACAAACCATGAGATTCATGATCTGAGCTGAAGTGGGACACTTAACCAACCAGGTGCCCCTACCTGTATTTCTATAAGCTCACCATCTTGGAAGCTCTTTAAATCATCCCTTTGGGTTTTTAAAGAGGCTTCATTACCTAGTCATGATTGACTAAGTCATTGGCCACTGGCTGATTCAAACCCAGCCTCTCTCCCCTCCTTGAGGGTGGTGGTGAAGTGTGAGAGGGACAGACTGGGACTGAAAGTTTCTACCCTCTCATCACCTGGTTGGTTCTCTTGGCAACCAGCCCCACCCATCTTTAGGCTACCCTAAGGGTTTTCCAAAAGTCACTTCATTAAAATAACGAAAGACACTGTTATTGCCTTTATCACAGGAAATTCTAAAGGTTTTAGAAGCTGTGAGCCAGAAACCATGGATGAAGTTCAAATACATATAATATCACAAGCATTAAGACATAATTGTCCTGGCTAATCATTCCCTGAATATTTGGGTTGGATGTGTGAAGGATTATGAAGAGTAGTAATACATGAAAGGGTTATGTGTGTGTATGTTACATGTGTTTCTGTAGGAGCCCAGAACTGTAGTTCTTAACCCCAGATGCATAATGTTAGTATCACCTGGGGAGCTGTTAAAGCTATTCATGCTCAGATATTGCCCATTACCACCAAGTCAGAATGTCTGGAGATAGGATGTTATCAAAGATATTTTTTTAAAGTTCTCCAGATGATTCTAATGAGCCCCCAGAGTAGAGAACGACTGGACAAGAGAATAGAAACTGTATTTGTACATTTTGCAGATTTTGCACGAGGCCAACTCTACTTGGAGTACTCATTAAACATTAAGGATGCCTCTATTGGACTTTGTTAGTAGCAGATGAGGCCTCAATTAGCTAGCTAGCCACTCTATTCGATAGTGCTTTCAGTTTTCAAGTTCACACAGATAAGATGAACAGTATCCATGACAACGGCAGATGTGATTCATCCATTCCCTAGTTTTCTATTTCCTTTGGGACATTTTGTTCCCTAGCATGTCATTTAGGGCAGCTCATGTACTCTATCAGCCATCTGGCATTGCTGGTGATTTGACCACGTCTTCATCAACACCTTTTTAACATGATAATCCAAAGGCTATGTCTAATGCATTATATCAGTTTGCATACACTTTTAAAAAGTGACACAATATTTGTGTGGTTGTGATAAAATATACTGATTAGTTAATTTACTTTTTGAGCATTTGCTGGATATTTGTTGCACGGTCAATACTTGAATGTATTGAATGAATACTTGAATTTGTTGCACGGTCAATACTTGAATGTTGATACTTGCCCTTAAGGATCTTATATTCTAAGTGATGATGTTAGTGCCCTATTTTATGCTGTCAGATCTATTTTATGATTCAGATTCTCAAGCTTGTATAATTGTATTAGTCAAGGTTCTCCAGAGAATACAGAACCAATAAGATATATCTGTATAGATAAAGATACTTCTCATAAGGATTGGCTCACGTGATCATGGAGGCTAGAAAGTCCAAATCTGCAGTGTGGGCCAACAGGCAGAGACTCATGAAAGCTGATGTTCCAGTTCTCTTCCAAAAGCTGGCAGGATGAAGACCCAGGAAACCTGACAGTGCAGATCACTTCCCAAAGCAAGCTGCTAGAGAATTTCCTCTTGCTTGTGGAAGTGCGTCTTTTCCTTCTATTTGGATTAGAAGAAGCCAATTGGAGGGCAATCTGTTTACTCAAAGTTCACTGATTTAAATGTGAATCTCATCAAAAACAGTCTCCAAGCTGACATATAAAATAAGCACTTCTAACCTGGTTAGAGGTGTTTAGAGCCGATGGTGGTGATGATGATGATGAGAGTACACTATATTGAATGCTTACCATGTGCCAGACACGGTGCTACTCTGTTTACACTCTTTAATCCTCACACTGACCATATGAAGGAACTACTGATACTATCTTCATTGTACGGAGGAGGAAAATGAGACTTACAGAGTTAAGTAATTTGTCCAAATCAAACAGAATAATGTTCCTGTGGTTTAAACCCAGATCTGCCCTTACCCTTAACTACCACAAAACTTCACAAGATTTTTTGGGAAATTTTCTTTCTGCTATTCTCTAGAGTATACTGTTCAGGGGGAACAATGCATCATTGTACCTTACAAATAAATTTTTTTCATTATTTGCAATGTTTAATACTTACGTGGAATATGAGGGGCAACTGCATTCTAATGTGTAAGTTCAGAACAAAGGTCTTTTTGCACTGGAAAATTTTCATTAAAATTAAGTGTGCCTCTTCTTACCATTTGAAGTAGAGAGGAAATACATCTCACTAAAGTTTTATGAAGTGCCTTGAGATCCTCAAGTGACAAATATTCCAGATAGAGGTGTTGCTATGCTGACTTAAATAATTGAGTCAATTAACTTAATCTCTCTGATCAGTGTAAAGTATTAATATAGCTTTTTGGCTCTTCTGACTTAATTGCATTAGGTCATTTTATGAGCGTAAAAGTAATATTGTCAAGAGAGCTGTGCTGAAAATCAGTTAGAATAGGAATCATGATCTTCCCCATCAGGGGAAAAGAGAAAATTGGTTGAGTCACACAAATCATTCTTCAGTACAGTACCTTCTTATTTTTCATGTCCCTGGCTCACTTAGCTTTTATTTTAGCTAATTGTTTAGTTAACTAGTAATCATTCATTCAAAAAACTTTTAATGTGCGCATCTAATGTGAAAGGTGGATAACTAACACTTGTTTAGAACTTTAAAAGGCAACTTCACCCACGACACATTTATCCTTGCTCCTGCTCTAAGATGGAGAGCATTAACTCTTCCTCCATACACATTTATTATTTTTGTCCATGTTTTACTCTTCTGTTTTACTAGATTTGTACTGGTGAAGCTGCAAATCTGGGCTTTCTTCAGAAACAACTTAATAGCTGCTCATTTCCAAAAGTGTATGGTTTTCTCTGAAATTGTCCTGTTTGGTCGTCCCATTTAAGTCAGTAAGATTTATTTTTACTGTCTGTAATTCTTTAGTTGAACAGATCAGTATCCTACTGGTTCTTGTCATTTCCTTTAGAAAGTATCAATTATCAGTTCAGGGTGTCAGAATTTTTGGAACATTGTGAAAAAATGTTACATGATGAGACGAAAAACTTTATTAAGCTTTATCTTGATATTGAAGTGAAGCATTAGGTACAGGAAGATTGTATTATAAAGGCACACAAGGGTATTTGGAAAAGAAATTCGCATTTGACCAGTCAATGATTACCTAGCTTAAGTCTTACATACTGCAAAAATAATGATTGCTGGAAATATCTATGACAGATATGAACTGGCCCGTCTCCTCTTTACTTTAAAAAAAAAATTTTTTATTGGGGTGCCTGGGTGGCTCAGGTGGTTAAGCATCTGGCTTTGGCTCATGTTATGATCTCACGGCTTGTGTTTTCTATCCCCACGACAGGGTCTGTACTGACAGCTCAGAGCCTGGAGCTGCTTGGGATTCTGTGTCTCCCTCTCTCGCTGTTTCTCCCCTGTTCATGCTCTCTCTCTCTCTCTCAAAAATAAATAAATGTTAAAAAAAATTTTAAAAATGTTTATTTATTTATTTTGAGAGAGAGAGAAAGCGTGAGTGGGGGAGGGGCAGAGGGAGAGCAAGAATCCCAAGCAGGCTCCATGTTTGGTGCAGAACAGGACACAGGGCTCGATCTCATGACCGTGAGATCATGACCTGAAGTGAAATAAAGAGTCAAATGCTTAATCGACTGAGCTACCCAGGCACCCCTCCTCTTTATTTTTTATTTATTTATTTTTTTCAACGTTTATTTATTTTTGGGACAGAGAGAGACAGAGCATGAACGGGGGAGGGGCAGAGAGAGAGGGAGACACAGAATCGGAAACAGGCTCCAGGCTCTGAGCCATCAGCCCAGAGCCCGACGCGGGGCTCGAACCCACGGACTGCGAGATCGTGACCTGGCTGAAGTCGGACGCTCAACCGACTGCGCCACCCAGGCGCCCCACCCCTCCTCTTTAAAGAGAAATATTGTGTTCACATTTTCCCACTAAACATACTATCGTTTGCTTTGGAAAAGGCTGTCAATTAACTGCCAGGTCAATTCCAACATGCTGGACTATCGGATGTACAGTAATAAGTAATGAGATCATTGTGACTGTGAATATAGAAAGGTTTCAGTGAATTCTTCACTCTAGCAAGTTGATTTTCTTTTTATTGATACTTAACATCAACAATCGTGGAGCCTTGAGTTTTGCTTTTTGTTTTAGGATTATATACAATGATCTTTCTTTTTTTCTTTTCCTGATAAACACAGTGGTCATAAACATATTAAAATTAATTCATATGTGCTGATGGCTTACAGGTCCTCAAAATTTTATTTTATTAGACACTTTAAAGTTAGTAAAAAAAATCTCTTGTTGACTTTTTGGGGAACATTTTCTGTATTTCCTGGTTCCCGTTTGCCTACCTTATCTTCTCTACTCCACTCCAGTGGGGGAAGGTGTTGAATGGGATTCATCAGGACATTATCCAGTCTGTGTTTTTAGGACTGGATGCATGCTCTCATCCACCCTTTTCCAGCTTCCTATATAGCATTGACAAAATAAGATCTGAGATTTGAACTTGGCTTTGGAGTGGAAATAACAGAGAAGATTTTCTAATTCAGAGTTCCTTAGGCCTATCTAGTGTAGAGAGGAGTTTTCTACTTGGTCTAATCTAGGAAATCGGGGCTTATCATGGGGTTTTGTGGCAGGACCCAGGCAGGAATAAAGTGTGACTTTATTTTGATTTATCATATGTGCATATACCTCCCATATGATATTCTGGGGAGAGGTGGATTAAGGAAGGTGAGAGTATTTACATGTCCTAGCAAAGACTACCATGATGTTGTTTTATGGCATCCATTCAATCAATATTTTTCGAGCGTTTAATAGACTATCATACCAGGTACCCTAAAGTAGACTTAAAGTAAGCCCACTCTATCTGTTTCCACCCCAAACCCAAACCAGAGTCTTGAATTTTACCATATCAATTCAACAAAAGTCTTACTCGCCTTCTTCAGAGAAAAGGGGGATGAGAAAACATATGGTGTTAGTAGAAACTTAATCCTTAGTGATGGACCAAACCTGTAATCTGATCTGGGGGGGGGGGGGGGAATAGATAAAGGTGGAGCAAAAAGGTGAAGAGAAATTTCTTTCATTGGAAGCCAGCATTCTTTACTCTAGATGTAGTCTGAATAACAACACCCAGCACAAATCAACACAATAAACACTGAAACATAACACAAACACCCTGAAAGTAATACAACACTAATAATTGAGTTCCCTCCCTCTACCCAGTGCAAATCTGGCAAAAAAGTACAATTATATCCAGAGATAAAATAGTCAATGGCATGTCAAATATACCTAGTGAAGAGTTTAAAATCCCAATATATAAGTTTTTAAGATATCCTATTTTAGAGAGAAGAAAACAAGTCTCTCTTGCTTAATAATGACACCATTGTTCCATTTCTTCCCTAAATCACAACATTTGACACTACTCATTTATAAAGAAAATTCTCCCTGAAAGCAAGATATCAGGTTAACTTAATTAATCTTAAATATTCATAATGAAGATACAAAAACAAAGTATTTGGTAACATTTATGGAATACTTTGTGCTATGCATTCTATTATACTCTTGTTTAATTTGCAGACCACTGTATGGCTGACCTTTAAAGATTAGGAAACCGGGGCTTTGAGATATTAAGATTTTGGAGGTCATACAGCTTGTAAGTAACAGCCCAGATTCTTTCTCAGGACTGTCCTACTCCAGAACCAGCCTATTTGTGATACTATTCTGCCTTTATTATATACATATTAGCATGGTATAATTTTTCTAGTTTAAATATTTGGTTCTGTAACAAAAATATTGTTATGCTGGGCAAATGTCTTCCCAAATATTTGTATCACACTAAGTGCTATTCATTGGCACTCTTTGTAAGTGTCGTACTATTTGGATATTAAACTTGTGAAAAACAATTAAAATTTTAATTTTTTCCCCTACTGAGAAGAAATTTCTATACTTTTAAATGTCTATACAAAATTACCATTCTGTGACTTCTCTCTATTTTTTTCCTGGAATACATGATAGCTCTTAGATATACCTTCATTTATTTTGAAGCAGAAATAGAGGGGTCCCTGGCTGGCTCAGTTGGTAGAGCATGTGAGTCTTGATCTCAGGGTCATGAGTTAGGTGTAAAGCTTACTAAGAAAGAAAGAAAGAAAGAAAGAAAGAAAGAAAGAAAGAAAGAAAGAAAAAGAAAATCTTAAGTACAAGATTTAAATATCTTGTCCCTTTAGAGCTTGAATACAAGATCTAAAGCTTCAAGTCTCCTATGAACTCAATTTGGGGAATAGTTTTAAATGGCTGGGATAGAGAGTCCCTGAGTGTATAGAGAAATAAAGATGTGGTTGGAAAGGTAGATTGGTGACAGCTTGTAATATGGCCTACATGTAAACCTTGTTGGAATAGTGTTGATTTCAGCTGTTGAGTTCCCCACGCCTTGAAATTAGTCTGCAGTGGGCACTGTACTTGGCACATAGTAAGCACTTATTAACGTTTGAAGGGAAATCAACTCTGGCAAGACAACAAAATTTTAACAGAACATCATTAAGAATCACAGATGGATTAATGTCTTAATATTCTTATTTTTAGTAGCAAAAGAAGAAAACAGGTAAGAATATTGGAAAATGCTTAACTCCAAATTAGATAATAATATAACGTAGAACAAGGTTTCTGGAATAACATTTAACGCGGTGCCTAGTGCACAGAAAGGGATTCAAGAAATGTTGAATAAGTTAATTAAAGAGTGAATGAAAAAACAAAAAAAACAAAAAAGCAAAAAACAAAACAAAAAGATTAGGACAAGAAAGGAGAAAAGAAGAGTAAATGAAAAGTGCACATTATGTGTGTATATGTACACATTCACACCGATTATACCAGTAAATTATGAATAGGTAAAAAATAGTAAGAGTTCAATGTATTCAAATATATTCACATAAAACTCAAAGTTTAACTTTGGAAGATCCCAATGGGAAGTCAAATTCCACAAAGCTTGTTCTTTATCCAGTGCTGCTAAGCCTTTTGACAGCTTCCTTGAAATCTCACGTTCCCTAGTGCAGTACTACAATAATTTAGGGAAGAAAATATGAAAGATGGTGTTGAAGAATAATTAGCATTTAACTGGATGTGAATGCAAGCATGAAACAATGTCCCAATGGTAGCAGATATGAAAAAGACTTAATGAAGAAAAGTAATGATGATCAAAACAATAAAAAGATAACTCTTTTTAGACTTCAGGGTCTGAAGTCTCTGAAATACCATTGACAGTTGCAGTAACAGAGTAGCTTATGGGATACCTGAACATTTCTGCTTTGTTTGGTTTGGGGAAATTTAGAGGTAGTCTTGGGGCTAAAGGGAGAGTGTGGCTTTGTAAAACAATCATTTAAAACCACACCATCCTTCTCTTACTTCTTCCACATTTATGTGATCTCACTCTGTGTGAATTACTTCCTCTGTACGTGTCTCAAGCAAGTCAGCTTTGGAGGCTGAGTCTAAAGTTAAACCTCATTTGGGTAGAATTTTGTAGAATTGTTAAGGATGGTGGCATTTGCTTTTGTTAGAAAAATCAAACAAGAAGGCAACATTTTAATTTTGGTAAGTCATTAATTCAGTTTTAAAATCTGACCATTCTGTGGGGAAAAAAATACTCAAATTCTCCATCTCCAACTTTGATCTTTTGTGAATACATTTTTTGCCACATTTTTTGCATTTCTATAGGTTTCTCTATTTAGACGTTCTGCCAAAATTTTCCTTTGTTCCACCAACCAGCTTTGCAATCTCCCTATTGACACCCTGGTAATACATTTGGAATAATTTTTCCTTATGTTTCTTTCTCTGTTCACAGTTTGTTACCTTGCCTTAGTAATTTTCCTTTGAAAAACTGAATACTTAAAATTTACTTAAAAATTAAAGTTAAATATGTGGTGCCTGGGTGGTTCAGCAGGTTAAGCATCTGACTTCGGCTCAGGTCATGATCTTGCCGTTTGTGAGTTCAAGCCCCAGCTTGGCTTTGTGCTGACAGCTCGGAGCCAGAAGCTTGCTTCAGATTCTGTCTCCCTCTCTCTGCCCCTTCCCTGCTCACACTGTCTCTCTCTCTCAAAATAACTAAACATTAAAAATTTTTTAAAAAATATTAAAATTAAATAAAGACTTGCACTCTTATTGTGCATGTCTGAATTGTCCTCACTAATTAATGGGTTAACCTAAAATATTCTTCAGAGAAATAAAGGTAATCATTGGGTTGTTGTAGGGTTGTAAGTTTTAAATGAATTAATGTATGCAAGAATATGCAGCATATACTTGATGTTTAGTAAATGTACTTAACCCTACAAAGCTTGGAAGCTTGTAGATTGTAATCGAGCAGGGGAAGAGATAAAAACCAGATTAACAAAGAAATAAACACAATGTGGTATATATACATAATGAAATATCATTCAGCCTTAAAAAGGAAAGGAACTTGACAGTATGCTACAAAATGGAAGAAACTTGAGGACATTATGCTAAGTAAAATAAGTCAGTCACAATAAGACAATTACTGCATGATTCCACTTATATGAGGTACCTAGAGTAGTCAAATTCATAGAAACACAAAATTGAATGGCGGTTGCCAGGGGCTGGGAAGGGGGGGGAAAAGGAAGTTGTTTAATGAGTGTAGAGTTTTAGTTTCGCAAGATGAAAATGTTCTAGACATCAGATGTGCAACAATGACGTGTTGTTAACAGTGCTGTAACTGTTCACTTAAAAATGGTTAAGAGAGTTAATTTTATATGTTTTTACCACAATAAATAGTAGAAATTATTGAGATAATATCAGCTAAATATAAGTTATTATTAAGAAACTAAAGCAGGATAAAGTAGAGTTACTTGGAGGCAATGCTACTTTAGAAAGCTCGTCTGAGGGAGTGGCTTTTGAGCTGAGACCTGAATGATGACGCGGATCAGTCATGAGAGTCTGAAGGAATAGTCAGTGCAAAGATCATGGGCAGAAACAAATCTATTCTATGTAAGAGAAGAAGAAGATAATTCAGAGGGCATGCAATGAATTTGCTGGTGAAGGCAGACAGATTCTGTAGACAGACTGGTGGGCTTTGGAAAGGAGATTGAATTTTATTTAAGCATGATAGAAATTCATTCGAGAGTTTTTTTTTTTTTTTTTTTTTTCAACGTTTATTTATTTTTGGGACAGAGAGAGACAGAGCATGAACGGGCGAGGGGCAGAGAGAGAGGGAGACACAGAATCGGAAACAGGCTCCAGGCTCTGAGCCATCAGCCCAGAGCCCGACGTGGGGCTCGAACTCACGGACCGTGAGATCGTGACCTGGTTGAAGTCGGACGCTTAACCGACTGCGCCACCCAGGCGCCCCTCATTCGAGAGTTTTAAGTAGTGGATGACAGGATCTGATTCACAATTTTTATTTTTATTTATTTTATTTTTTTATGTTTCAGGTTTGTATTTAAATTCTAGTTAATTAACACATAGTGTAATATTAGTTTTAGGAGTAGAATTTAGTGATTCATTACTTATATACAATACCCAATGCTCAGCACAAGTGCCCTCCTTAGTGCATATCACCCATTTAGACCATGCCCCCACCCACCCACCCCCAACAACCCTCAGTTTGTTCTATACAGTTGAGTCTTTCTTATGTTTTGCCTCCTTCTCTTTTTCTTTTATTTTTTTCAAGTTTTTATTTTTTTTTTAATTTTAATTTTTTTTAATGTTTATTCATTTTTGAGACAGAGAGAGACACAGCATGAACAGGGAAGGGGCAGAGAGAGAGGGAGACACAGAATGTGAAGCAGGCTCCAGGCTGTGAGCTGTCAGCACAGAGCCTGACGCGGGGCTCAAACTCACGAACTGTGAGATCATGACCTGAACCGAAGTCAGACGCTTAACGGACTGAGCCACCCAGGCGCCCCTCAAGTTTTTATTTTAAATTCCACTTAGTTAACATATATGGTAAAATTGGTTTCAGGTGTAGAATTTAGTGATTCATCACTTACATATAGTACCCAGTGCTCATCACAAATGCCCTCCTTAATACTCATCACCCATTTAGCCCATTGCCCCTCTCCCTCCATCAACCCTCAGTTTGTTCTCCATAGTTAAGAGTCTCTTATGGTTTGCCCCCCTCTCTTTTTTCCTTCCCTTATGTTCATCTGTTTTGTTTCTTAAATTTTACATGAGTGAAATCATACGGTATTTGTCTTTCTCTGACTTATTTCACTTAGCATAATACTCTCTAGCTCTATCCAGGTTGTTGCACATGCCAATATTTCATTCTTTTTTATTCCATTGCGTGTGAAGATGTTCAACATCTTCTTTATCCTTTCATCAGTCAACAGACATTTGGTTTCGTGCCATAGTTTGGCTCTTGTTGATAGTGCTGCTATAAACCTGGGGGTGCATGTGCCCCTTGGAATCAGCATTTTTGTATCCTTTGGGTAAATACTTAGTAGTATAATTGCTGGGTCATAGGGTGGTTCTATTTTTAACTTTTTGAGGAACCCCCATACTGTTTTCCAGAGTGGCTGTACCAGTTTGCATTCCCACCAACAGTGTAAGAGTGTTCCCCTTTCTCTGTATCCTTGCCAGCATCTGTTGTTTCCTGTGTTGTTAATTTGAGCCATTCTGACAGGTGTGAGGTGGTATCTCAGTGTGGTTTTGATTTGTATTTCCCTGATGATGAGTGACGTTGAGCATCTTTTCATGAAGACCTGTATGTCTTCTTTGGAAAAGTGTCTATTTATGTCTTCTGCCCATTTCTTCACTGGATTATTTGTTTTTTAGGTGTTGAATTTGCTAAGTTCTTTTTAGATTTTGGATACTAACCCTTTATCAGATATTTCATTTGCAAATATCTTCTACCATGCCACAGGCTGCCTTTTAGTTTTGTTGATTGTTTCCTTCACTGTGCGGAAGCTGATTCACAGTTTTTAAAAAGTCAGCTAGCTATATGAGGAAACAGACAGAGGTAAATATAGAAGCTGGAACACCATTTGGAATGCATTTTCAATGGAACACAGATGATGGTGACCTGGCTGAGAGCTGGGAAGGAGTGAGGTTGTCAGATTGGGATATATTTTGAGGTAATGACAAATGGATTTGTAGATAGATTGGATGTGGGGAATGTATAAAGAAAAATCGAGGATGAACTTCTATGCTTTTGGCCAGGACAAAAATAGGGGGGGAAACTGGGAGAGAAACAGGTTTGGGTTTGAGGAAATAAGAAATTAAAAGTTTAGTTTTAGCTCCATTAAGGTTTTTCTTTTAAACATCTGTATTAAGATATGATTCACATACCATAGAATTCAATACTTAAAGTGTTCAATTCAAGGATTTTTTAGTATAATCACAGAACCGGTCAATCATCCTCATAATCTAAGTTAAGAGCATTTTATTACTTCAAAAAGGAAACTGTATTTTCCTGGCCCTAGGCAACCGCTAACCTATCTCTGTTTCTATAGATTTTTCCAGTCCTGCCATTTCATGTTAAGGAATGCTATGACATGTGGTCTTTTTTTTTTCAGTATATGAAATTTATTGTCAAATTGGATTCCATACAACACCCAGTGCTCATCCCAAAAGGTACCCTCCTCAATACCCATCACCCACCCTCCCCGCCCTCCCACCCCCCATCAACCCTCAGTTTGTTCTCAGTTTTTAATTTTTTTTTTTTTCAACGTTTATTTATTTTTGGGACAGAGAGAGACAGAGCATGAACGGGGGAGGGGCAGAGAGAGAGGGAGACACAGAATCGGAAACAGGCTCCAGGCTCCGAGCCATCAGCCCAGAGCCCGACGCGGGGCTCGAACTCACGGACCGTGAGATAGTGACCTGGCTGAAGTCGGACGCTTAACCGACTGCGCCACCCAGGCGCCCCTGTTCTCAGTTTTTAATAGTCTCTTATGCTTTGGCTCTCTCCCAGTCTAATCTCTTTTTTTTTTTTCCTACCCCTCCCCCATGGGTTTCTGTTAAGTTTCTCAGGATCCACATAAGAGTGAAAACATATGGTATCTGTCTTTCTCTGTATGGCTTATACAGTTCCAACCTCGTTGCTACAAAGGGCCATATTTCATTCTTTCTCATTGCCATGTAGTACTCCATTGTGTATATAAACCACAATTTCTTTATCCATTCATCAGTGGATGGACATTTAGGCTCTTTCCATAATTTGGCTATTGTTGAGAGTGCTGCTATAAACATTGGGGTACAAGTGCCCCTATGCATCAGTACTCCTGTATCCCTTGGGTAAATTCCTAGCAGTGCTATTGCTGGGTCATAGGGTAGGCCTATTTTTGATTTTTTGAGGAACCTCCACACTGTTTTCCAGAGTGGCTGCACCAATTTGCATTCCCACCAACAGTGCAAGAGGGTTCCCGTTTCTCCACATCCTCTCCAGCATCTATAGTCTCCTGATTTGTTCATTTTGGCCACTCTGACTGGCGTGAGGTGATATCTGAGTGTGGTTTTGATTTGTATTTCCCTGATGAGGAGCGATGTTGAGCATCTTTTCATGTGCCTGTTGGCCATCCGGATGTCTTCTTTAGAGAAGTGTCTATTCATGTTTTCTGCCCATTTCTTCACTGGGTTATTTGTTTTTCAGGTGTGGAGTTTGGTGAGCTCTTTATCGATTATGGATACTAGCCCTTTGTCTCATATGTCATTTGCAAATATCTTTTCCCATTCCGTTGGTTGCCTTTTATTTATTTATTTATTTTTATTTTATTTTATTTTATTTTTTTTAAGGAATGGACTTTTATTTTTTTCTTTTTTTTCAATATATGAAATTTATTGTAATATTGGTTTCCATACAACACCCAGTGCTCATCCCAAAAGGTGCCCTCCTCAATACCCATCACCCACCCTCTCCTCCTTCCCACCCCCCATCAACCCTCAGTTTGTTCTCAGTTTTTAAGAATCTCTTGTGCTTTGGCTCTCTCCCACTCTAACCTCTTTTTTTTTTTTTTCCTTCCCCTCCCCCATGGGTTTCTGTTAAGTTTCTCAGGATCCACATAAGAGTGAAAACATATGGTATCTGTCTTTCTCTGTATGGCTTATTTCACTTAGCATCACACTCTCCAGTTCCATCCATGTTGCTACAAAGAGCCATATTTCGTTCCTTCTCATTGCCACGTAGTATTCCATTGTGTATATAAACCACAATTTCTTTATCCATTCATCAGTGGATGGACATTTAGGCTCTTTCCATAATTTGGCTATTGTTGAGAGTGCTGCTATAAACATTGGGGTACAAGTGCCCCTCTGCATCAGCACTCCTTGATCCCTTGGGTAAATTCCTAGCAGTGCTATTGCTGGGTCATAGGGTAGGCCTATTTTTGATTTTTTGAGGAACCTCCACACTGTTTTCCAGAGTGGCTGCACCAATTTGCATTCCCACCAACAGTGCAAGAGGGTTCCCGTTTCTCCACATCCTCTCCAGCATCTATAGTCTCCTGATTTGTTCATTTTGGCCACTCTGACTGGCGTGAGGTGATATCTGAGTGTGGTTTTGATTTCTATTTCCCTGATGAGGAGAGACGTTGAGCATCTTTTCATGTGCCTGTTGGCCATCCAGATGTCTTCTTTAGAGAAGTGTCTATTCATGTTTTCTGCCCGTTTCTTCACTGGGTTATTTGTTTTTCGGGTGTGGAGTTTGGTGAGCTCTTTATAGATTTTGGATACTAGCCCTTTGTCCGATATGTCATTTGCAAATATCTTTTCCCATTCCGTTGGCTGCCTTTTAGTTTTGTTGGTTGTTTCCTTTGCTGTGCAGAAGCTTTTTATAACGTCCCAGTAATTCATTTTTGCTTTTAATTCCCTTGCCTTTGGGGATGTGTTGAGTAAGAGATTGCTACGGCTGAGGTCAGAGAGGTCTTTTCCTGCTTTCTCCTCTAGGGTTTTGATGGTTTCCTGTCTCACATTCAGGTCCTTTATCCATTTTGAGTTTATTTTTGTGAATGGTGTGAGAAGGTGGTCTAGTTTCAACCTTCTGCATGTTGCTGTCCAGTTCTCCCAGCACCATTTGTTAAAGAGACTGTCTTTTTTCCATTGGATGTTCTTTCCTGCTTTGTCAAAGATTAGTTGGCCATACATTTGTGGGTCTAGTTCTGGGGTTTCTATTCTATTCCATTGGTCTATGTGTCTGTTTTTGTGCCAATACCATGCTGTCTTGATGATTACAGCTTTATAGGAGAGGCTAAAGTCTGGGATTGTGATGCCTCCTGCTTTGGTCTTCTTCTTCAAAATTACTTTGGCTATTCGGGGCCTTTTGTGGTTCCACATGAAGTTTAGGATTGCTTGTTCTAGTTTCGAGAAGAATGCTGGTGCAATTTTGATTGGGATTGCATTGAATGTGTAGATAGATTTGGGTAATATTGACATTTTGACAATATTTATTCTTCCAATCCATGAGCACGGAATGTTTTTCCATTTCTTTATATCTTCTTCGATTTCCTTCATAAGCTTTCTATAGTTTTCAGCATACAGATCTTTTACATCTTTGGTTAGATTTATCCCTAGGTATTTTATGCTTCTTGGTGCAATTGTGAATGGGATCAGTTTCTTTATTTGTCTTTCTGTTGCTTCATTATTAGTGTATAAGAATGCAACTGATTTCTGTACATTGATTTTGTATCCTGCAACTTCGCTAAATTCATGTATCAGTTCTAGCAGACTTTTGGTGGAGTCTGTCGGATTTTCCATGTATAATATCATGTCATCTGCAAAAAGTGAAAGCTTAACTTCATCTTTGCCAATTTTGATGCCTTTGATTTCCTTTTGTTGTCTGATTGCTGATGCCAGAACTTCCAGCACTATGTTAAACAACAACGGTGAGAGTGGACATCCCTGTTGTGTTCCTGATCTCAGGGAAAAAGTTCTCAGTTTTTCCCCATTGAGGATGATGTTAGCTGTGGGCTTTTCATAAATGGCTTTTATGATGTTTAAGTATGTTCCTTCTATCCCGACTTTCTCAAGGGTTTTTATTGAGAAAGTTGCTGAATTTTGTCAAATGCCTTTTCTGCATAGATTGACAGGATCATATGGTTCTTATCTTTTCTTTATTAATGTGATGTATCACGTTGATTGATTTGGGAATGTTGAACCAGCCCTGCATCCCAGGAATGAATCCCACTTGATCATGGTGAATAATTCTTTTTATAAGCTGTTGAATGGTTTGCCTGTATCTTATTAAGAATTTTTGCATCCATATTCATCAGGGATATTGGCCTGTAGTTCTCTTTTTTTACTGGGTCTCTGTCTGGTTTAGGAATCAAAGTAATACTGGCTTCATAGAATGAGTCTGGAAGTTTTCCTTCTGTTTTTATTTTTTGGAATAGTTGAGAAGGATAGGTATTATCTCTGCTTTAAATGTCTGGTAGAACTCCCCTGGGAAGCCATCTGGTCCTGGACTCTTATTTGTTGGGTGACCTGTGGTCTTTTTTTTTTTTTTTTTAAATTTTTTTTTTCACGTTTATTCATTTTTGGGATAGAGAGAGACAGAGCATGAACGGGGGAGGGACAGAGAGAGAGGGAGACACAGAATCGGAAACAGGCTCCAGGCTCTGAGCCATCAGCCCAGAGCCTGACGCGGGGCTCGAACTCACGGACCGCGAGATCGTGACCTGGCTGAAGTCGGACGCTTAACCGACTGCGCCACCCAGGCGCCCCGACCTGTGGTCTTTTATGGGTGGATTCTTTCATTGAACTTAATATTATCCATCAGTACTTTAATTGTTTTTATTGCTAAATAGTATTCCACCATAGAGATATACCACACTTCGTTTATTCATTCATCAACTTAGGAACATTTGTTTCTACATTTTGGCTACTATGAATATGCTACTATGAATATGTGTAAGTTTTTCTTTGGACATATATTTTCATTTGTCTTCAGTATATAATGAAGAGCAGAATTGCTGGGTTATGTAGTAACTCTGTTTAACATTTTGAGAAACTGCCAAACTTTTTGAAAGTGGCTGCATCATTTTCCATTCCCACCAACAATGAATGAGGGTTCTAATTACACTACATCCATGTCAACCCTTTTTATTGCCTTTGTTTTTCATTGTAGCCATCCTAGTGGGTATGAAGTGGTATCTTGTGGTTTGGATCTACATTTTCCTAGTTACTAATGATGTTGAGTATCTTTTCATGTGCTTATTGCCCATTTGTATATCTTTGGAGAAATGTGTGTTCAGATCTTATGACTATTTTTAAATTGGTTTATTATTATTATTATTTTGTTGTTGATGAGTTGCACTGCTTCTTTATATATTCTGGATATAAATCCCTTGTCAGATATATAATTTGCAAATATTTTTTTCTTTTTCTTTGGACTGGATTTTCACTTTTATGATGGCATTGTTTGCAGCACAAAAGTTTAAAATTCTGATTAGCCTAATTTATTTTTTTCTTTAGTCATTTCTGCTTTTAGTGTCATATCTAAGAAATGGCAATGTTAAATTTTAGATACCTATTAGACATCCAAATGGAGATAGTGGGTAGGCAGTTGTGTATGAGTCTGAACTTCAGAGGAGAGATTACATTGGGTAGAAATTGGGGAACAATTAGTGTATAGATAATATTTAAAACCCTGGGCCTTGGGGCACCTGGGTGGCTCAGTCGGTTGAACATCCGACTTCAGCTCAGGTCATGATCTCACGATTCATGGGTTTGAGCTCTGTGTCAGGCTCTGTGCTGAGAGCTCGGAGCCTGGAACCTGCTTCAGATTCTGTCTCCATCTCTCTCTGCCCCTTCCCCACTCATGCTTCTGTCTCTCTCTCTCTCAAAAGTAAATAAAGACTAAAAAAAATTAAAACAAACAAACAAACAAAAACCCTGGGCCTTGATGGAATCACTCAGAGAGAGAGAGAGAGAGAGAGAGAGAGAGAGAGAGAGAGAGAAAGAGAGAGAGAAGTAGGCAAGTCCCAAAGGACACAATTTATAATCATTACACATAGCATGGGGTTCAGTGTGTGCCCCAGAATACTAGGATAATTTACCAATAAGGAGAACATAACCTAATGAATAAACACAAAGACTACCCACTTAGGGGTAGGGCAGATATCTCCATAGAAGATCTTGTGAGATCGTTTCCACTCTGTGGCCACTATAGTAGAATTGACTTTTCAGAGTAAACTGGAATAGAATTTTCTCCATATGATCTTAACTTCCTAGGAAGCTTCCAACGTTGTCAGTACTCCTTCTTTATCAAACCTCTGTATGAGGTGTGCAAACTGGTCAAAGTGGCAAACCCAAACCATTCCAGCTCGTTTAAGCTAACAAAGAATTTAGTAGGGAAAATGAGGTAGCTCACAGAATTGTCATCAGGTCAAATTACCAGGAACCATGTTCAACCCTAGAAGCATGCTACAGGACTTGCCTAAGTGGAAACTGTCCCCGTCACTGCTGCCACAACCCAGACTTCTGATGCCAGGAATTCAATGTCTCTCAAATTGCTGTAGATGCCAGGTACTCTATATAATTGAAACTTCTGCTGCCACCTCCTTTTTGTTTGTTTGTTTTTTAAGTTTATTTATTCTGAGAGAAAGAGAGAGAGAGAGAGCAAGGGCACATGTGCACATGAGTGGGGGAAGGGCAGAGAAAGAGGGAGAGAAAATCTCAAGCAGGCTCCACATTGTTGGTAAAGAACCTGATGCAGGGCTTGAACTCATGAACTGTGAGATCATGACCTGAGCTGAATTCAAGAGTTGGATACTTAAGTGACTGAGCTACCCAGGCACCCCTGCTGTAGCCCTTTTAAAGCAAGATCCTCAGTTGCCACTTGTACCAGGAAAATAGATGCTCAACACAGCCTGTTTCCTCACACTGTGAACTGAAACCTCACGTGGGTGCACCTGCTTGCTGGAACCAAGGTGATCTGCTTGTATCGTAGTTGCCTAGGATGGGGAGAAATCGGGTTTTCTGGATTTTCTCTTGGGAAGGTAAAGCTGGCAGTGGAGAAACTCATAAAATGTAGAAGACAGTTCAAAAGGTGATGGGAGGCCATGCAGGAGAGGTCTCCACTGTAATGTGCCATGTATACCTAGCAATTACAGGATTTCACTATTACCATAGTGGAGGGGTGGTTTGTCTTCAGATAGCATCTAATTAATGATAGTTACTGTCAGATTCTTCCATTATGAAGTGACAATTTCTCCACCTAAATATAACATGAACTATATTTGTGAATTCATGAGTTTATCAGCTATTTGCATTTCTTTTAGAACAGGCCTAACAACTAGATGGTAACTCATTACACATATGGAATGTTATAAACATTTTAATATACATGAAAAATTCCACTGACCTTACATTATTGAACATTAATAATTTCTCTTCATAGAGAAAGAGGTTTTACAATGTTACTCATTTAACAAGATCTACATGAATTATTTTTGTCTGTGAGATATCTGGCAAAGAAAAGTCACCATGAAGATATAGTACTTACTATTAATTTATTATACATTCTTAAAATAGCAATTTAATGCTATTTTTTTGGATAAAAAATAATTTTGCTTTGCTTAGCCATTGATTTTTTTTTTACTCAACTTTATTGAGGTATAATTTACATAAAATGAAATAAACCCTTTTTTATGTTTGATAAGTTTTGGTAATATATCCACCCAAATAATCACCAGTCACAGTCAAGATGTAGAACATTTCTATAACCCTCCAAAGTTCCTTCACTTCCCTTTATAACATCCTCACCTCCCTAGACCTATGAAACCACTAATCTACTTTCCGTCACTACAGATATTGATTTTTTTTTCAAATTATTGAGGCATAATTTACATACAAGATAATGCATTCGTTTTAAGTGTGCAGTTTGCCAGAGCCATTGATTTTCAAAAACTAAGATTACTATCTCTATAATGTTTTGCTCTTGAATTCTCTTACTGATCATTTTGTTATCTAGGAAAGCATTAAATAAATTCTTTTTGTTTTCTATACACACAAACTTACTCAGAGTCACTCCATACTTTCTGCACAGAGCTGTGTGATATCACAATATTCTTGATCCATAAACTGCTCTTGAAAAATTGCTGATACAAAGGCCAGGAAAAGCAGATATAAAACTAAGCTACTGATTTAGACCCAAGCTACTATTAGCTACTGCCACACACCCATGAACCATAAGGTCCCTGAAATGTAGATACTAGTGTTATTCCTAGCTAATCACTCTTATAACATTATTTTAAGGAAGTTGGAGTATGAATCATGAGTAAACAAATAAATAAGTAAATATACGCAGTTGGTGATTTAATGTTTTATGTGTGTGGGAAATGCTAGATAGAGTACATGTTATCCAGGGACTTCTACTAATGGTACAGTTCTAAAAAAGCTTATTTGAAGCTATTAGCATGTTTTATGAGTTATTGATTTCTAAACGTCTCCCCAGTTTGGCAGAAGAATCAGATCTTAGAGGATAATGCCAGCTAATCCCTTTTATCAGGTAGGATGGATAATGGTTTAAGTGTAGTCCAGCTCTCTGGATGTGAAATGAATAGAATTTTCCACAGTATGATGTCCCAATTTGCATGTTCGTTATAGTAATAAATGCTGGGAGCTGCTGGGAGCAAATTATTATAGCTTAGAAATATGAAGCCCTTGAGAAAATTTTCAGGAAGGGGCTCCTTAACCATTTACAATTTGCAAATAAATAAGAATAGCGATTGTACAGTTAATAGCCATCATACAATCAATCTATCACTTCTTTTTAGCAAGCATGTATTGCGAACATATTATGCCTGAAGCACCACTAACAGCCACAGTGATACATAGATGAAGAAAGGTTGCTCTCAAGTTCCTGCTTTAAACAGGCAGGAGAGAAAAAACATTAAATAAACAATTGAAACATAGAATGCTAAGGAGAAATATGTCTAGGGTGCCATGGTGTCAGGGATAAAGAACACTGGATTTAGGCTGAAAGAACTAGAGAAAGCTTTCCAAAGGTGATGATATTTTTGTTAAGTCAAGGAGGACCAGCAGAAACTAGCCAGAGAGAGGAAACAGAGTCTGTCTGGCTCCCTAAGAAACTTCCTATTATTAAAAGTCACATTATAACACATTATATGCTTTGGTGGAGAAATATAGGTAAGAAGCTAGAGGGCTACAAGATTGTAATGTAAGTTTTTTTTTTATTTCCACAGAAATTTCAACGGTAAAGATATCTCTATTGTTGCAGGGTTTTGTTTTGTTTTGTTTTGTTTTTTTGTATTATAAACAACAACAACAAAATCAAAATAAGCAAAATAAAAACTAAACATTTTTTCTTTTACTCTTTGGTCCCTGCTGCCTCAGTTCCTTCTGTTGCTGAGTCCTGACCTCACAATGTGCTTGCTGCATTTATTATAGGTACCAAAGGTAGAGAAGACAGCCCAGAATTACAGGTCCAACGGAAAATGTTGGCAAGCAGTCATGTGTTTCTATGCTTTGTCTGCATGAGGTTTTTTTTTTTCCCTCCCTCTACTAGTGAGCTATTAATTCCCAATAGAGATTGTCTTGTAATCAATAGTAATTTACAGAATACAAAGTAGGCTTTGTAATTAATTGATTGCTTTATGTCTGATTCCCATGTATAAAAGCTTGTTCTGTTGGAAAAATGCCTGAAATTTGGTGTGATTAGAGCATGAGGGTCTGTTGAGAGTGAGGCTGGACAAGTAGCCAGATCCTGGAGGCCTTTGTGTTCCAAGCTAAGGGATCTGGATTTTATTCTGAAAGCAAGAGAGGGTGATTGATTGATGAATTTCAGGGAAGGTTGAGAGATAGCATAAGGTTTGAATTTAGAAAAGCCCCAGCTCCAGCCACAGTGTGAAATATAGATTTGTGTGTTGGGAAGTGAGGAGAGAGACCAAATTAGAGGCTATTAAGATAATGAGGACCTGAAGTAAGGCAGTAGTAAAGCAGAGAAGAGAACAATTTAGAGAGATAAGGAACATTGAATGATTTTACTTAATGATCAACTGGATGTAGGGGTGTGTGTGTGTGTGTGTGTGTGTGTGTGTGTGTGCGCGCGCGCGCGGGGGTGGGGGTGGGCAGTGTCTCTGATTCTGTAAGGGGGTGTCTAAATTAACTCCTTAAGGCTGACTTAAGGCTCCCAGGTGAGATAAGGGAGAAGCAGGAACAGGATTTCTGGAGGGGAGTGGTGGAAGAAAATAGCTCATGCATGAATTTAACATGTATATGGAACATCTAAGAGGAAATACTCTATAGGTAGGTCTGGAAATCAAGGAATTTACATTACAGATACAGGATTTGGGAAAATAAAATTTTATCAAACTAAAATGTACATATAGTTAAAAACATCAAACTGTATAAAGAAAAATCATGATTATCAATTTATGCAGTTATCATTTTATTGCCTCTCACTTCCGAGTCCACCCTCATTGCCTGCTTTGCAGTAATGGGCCTGGACCTTGTGAACATTTCCCCTTTGCACCAAGTACAGTGTTAAGCTTTCACATTCAATGGTGCTGGAAAGGCACTGGAAAAGGAAGAGATTTTTCACTGATGCCTGTGTGTTCCTTCAATCAGCTCCTTCAATCTGGCTTCTGTTGAGGCCAGAGCTAAAAGCATAAGCTGCAGGCTCTAGCAATGTGCACAGCTTCTCCAACATGCAGTGACCCTCAGCTTCCTTGGATGTCTCCTCCGGCCACGTTACAGCAAGTTCCTAGATTTGGCGTCTCTCTGTAAATGATTTTCCTATGAATGGCTTTTCTGGCATCTCGGAAGGTGGATTTCCAGTCAGCTCCAGATGACAGACTGCCAGAAAATTCCATGGCATGGCACCACAGTGACTCCTCTGTCATCTAGTGAGCCACAGCTGTGCTGTCTCCTGCAAGGTCTGGATCTCATCTCAGCAGCATGCACTTTGCCCAAGCCCTCTAGCTCAGCCCTAGACACAGTGGCTGTTCTTTTTTCATCTGCTGGTCCTATGTTCTTCAGAGTTCTCTTTAGTTCTTACTAGTCAATCTTTTGTTACTTCAACCCTAGGTTATAGTCAGTAGTGTATTATATTTGACTTCCCATCTTCAAATTACTGGGGTATTTCTCCTGATTGGAGTCTGGCTGATATAGTGATCTTTTCTACCCCTCCACAGACCTAATGCTATTCTCCAGAGGCAATAACTTCTCTCTACACCCAACATGGGCCTCGAATTCACAATCCCAAGATAAAGAGTCACATCTTGACTTGCCCAATTGAGCCAGCCAGGCATCCCTGTTTTTCCTATTTTTAATTACTTCTCATTTTAGTTTTTCTGATTTCATTTTGGCTATTCTAAGATAAATGATGTTTGAGTGTATTTCTGTACTATCCACATCACTTCCCTTCCTTTTTCTCTTCTGCCATCCCTTCCTTCTCCCCTTGAAACTAATATCTCTCTAAGTTCCTCCACTGGTCACCCTGCAACTTCAAATTATATGCATAATCCCCATTTCTTATTCTACTACCTAAAGAAAAAATATATATATTTGTCAACAACTTTATAAGGTGATAACATTATCACTTTCCTCCTTTGCCCCACTTTTTGCCCCATTTTCATCTCCCTATATGTTTCAGTTCTGCTTTTATTTTCTCAAAAATTTTTTAAGTTGATAAAATTTACATTCTAATCTATAACCTAGAATAAATCATATATAGATAAATTCTTAACATTGAAGGCCAACAAAATAGCATTCACAGTATTCCAAGCTGTTAAAAAAAATATTGCTTGGTGAGCCAGATAATCTACTGAGTATATACCCTTGTTTAAAATTACAGTCAGGATTCAGTGTCATCCAAAAGAGAATAATTCCAGTGTCAAGTTCAGAAGAATTCTTTTTGCTATTTACTCACACTCATGTCATGTTTTAGTTTATTTCAAATTTAAGCTGCCTTTCTTCTATAGCTTTTTCTGTTTCTTTTTCTCCTGTGTTGTTTTATCTCTCATTCTCTATTTATTTGCATCATGAGCATAAATGCATGCAGTCTTGAGGTTTTCATGTCCTTATCCATACCTTAGGTTGTATTGAATTTTCTCCCCTTCCCCTTTTCCTTAGAGACCTCTCTCTTAGAGGTCTCCATTCTCCTTTTCTGGATAAAGATCTTTGTTTTCTATGCCTGCTGTTTCTATCTCATTGTGTTAGCCCCTCAGCTGCCTGTTCCCCATTTGTCTCTCTGTTTGTCTCACTTTCTATCCTTCATCCTGTTGTATGTCCCAGGAGGGTGGTTTTTAATGGACTGCAAAACCTAGCTTTTTTGACCTTTGGCTTCAGTTGTTGGGTTTGAACAATGGAAGGGATCATATTGGAAGGTGGGAGGAAGGTGAAATTGATGTATTTGTTCCTATGGAAACCTCCCTGCTGAGCCACGTATGGGCAGTAGTTGAATTTCTCTACAGAGAATCATTGCTCCTACTAGGCTTAACAAGTATTAATAAAGCTTAATGAGTAGGTTTTTGGAACTGCTCCTTATTCTTGCCCTTTCACACCCAGGGATAGTAGCTGCTTCCTACTGTTCCTAGACTCAGGGTGGCTCATTATTTCTGATTGGATTTCCATTATCACTGACCACACTTTTGTAAATTATCTAGGTCTTAAACTATCTTCAAGACTCATTTTGGGAGTGCTATTTTGTTTCTATGAGGAACCTGACTGATACAGGCCCCATATCATTTTCTTCTTTTTAGATGAATATATGCATTCAGGGAGGAGATCAATACTTTTGCTTAATCTTCTATTATGACAGATAGTTGAGAGTATAGATGAATCAGAATCAGAATATAGGTGATATTTGAAGCATAGAATAAAGATAAGGTGACCCAAGATTATGTTTTGGAGCACAAGTTGCATTTTTGCTAATCTTGTAGGGCCTGTACTAGCAGCTTACCTTTAAGAAGTTAATCAACTGAATGTGAGCACATTTACAGAGGTTAGCTTCAACTGAGTATTATAGGAACTTTTTTTTTTTTTTAGCAACTTATTGGTTTTGCATAAAACTAGTAAATAACTGATTAATTTAGACAACTTTTCATGATAAGTAGGGAAGTTTTATTTTTGGAGATTGTTTTTTAGAGTTTATTTATTTTGAGAGAGAGAGAGTGCGAGAGAGCGCATGCATGCATGCATGCAAGTGGGGGAAGGGGCAGGGAGACAGGGAGAGAGAGAATCCCAAGCAGGCGCCATGCTGTTAGTGCAGTCTGAATTGGGGCTCCATCTCACAAACCATGAGATCATGACCTGAGCCGAAATGCAGAGCCAAAATCCAGAGTTAAACCAACTGAGCCACCCAGGCACCCTATTTTTGGAGATTTTAGTGTGATTGCTTATCTACTTTTTGTACCTGCAAAGTTTGTTGTTACTATCTATAAAGTAGAACATAACATCACTTATATTGACAATTTTAGTTGAAAATTTTTATTACTGCATGTTGTAATTAATAATACACATAAATATACATACATTCTAAAGGGCAAGATACACCCCAGAATTGCATATTACTAAGGAAATAATAGGTAGAGTGGAATTTATGTGTCTTGAGGAAAACGCAAGTGATCCCAGAGACTTTATAGAGAAGGATAAGTTGGGGTTCATCCTACCAGAAAGTTAAGTGCATAGTCACAATGGAATAAAGGATATATAAGAGTGCTCTCTCTGGTCTAAACTTTTACTCTTTTTAATCTTCCATGGCATCGTTTTCCAATTCTCTCAAACTTCTCTATATTCAACTCATTACTTTGGTTAGGTAATGAAGTGGGGGGTGGGGTGGGGGAGGAGGGAGAACAGGTACAGCTTGGTTGTGGTAATTAACTACTCCCAAATCCCTGAGTCCATTGATAGGGGCTGAGATGGATCACATACACTTAAAATAAAACTGCCCTTTCCCCAACAGAAGCTAAGAGACAGATGATACATTAGATTAAGACCATTTTACTTCTGTTTATTCTCATTGTTAGGAAGCCCTAGAAATCCATCTTTCCCTATGTGCTAATACTCATAGCCTACCAGCATAGCATCTGTTATAATATCTACCAGGACTACTCTATTATTCCATTTATGCCTATTTATGTCAGCCTCCAAAGAAGTCCCCAGACATCCAGGTCACCTCACCTCTCCTATACTCTAATCCCCATTGAGTTCCATATACCCTCATTCTGTTCTCTTTCCCTGCCTTTCTCCAGCCTGTAAAATTCTTCCATGGTGCCCTTTGGAATTCGAGTTCTATTAGAAGTAAAATCTCCTGGGGGCGCCTGGGTGGCGCAGTCGGTTAAGCGTCTGACTTCAGCCAGGTCACGATCTCGCGGTCCGTGAGTTCAAGCCCCGCATCAGGCTCTGGGCTGATGGCTCGGAGCCTGGAGCCTGTTTCCGATTCTGTGTCTCCCTCTCTCTCTGCCCCTGCCCCGTTCATGCTCTGTCTCTCTCTGTCCCAAAAATAAATAAACGTTGAAAAAAAAATTAAAAAAAAAAAAAAAGAAGTAAAATCTCCTGTTCCTCAACCAATTCTTTGAATATTCTTTTCATCTTCTCACTCCAAAAGAAAACTGGCTGTCTCCTAAACTTTCTGCTTTCCTGACATCTGTCTCAAGTGATGGCTGTTGTTGTTCCATAGCTTTCTCACCACTGGGCCTGAGAGTGGAGAAGGTCTCTTCCTCACACCTTATTGCTGCTTCCAGACCATTCTCCCTTTTGCCCACCTACAACCTTTCAACATTGAATCTTGTGCCATCATATTATATCCATCATTGCCCCCTATTATTGCCAGCATTTACTGATTCCCAGTCTTTTCCTCTTATTTTCTCTGGTTTAACTTGTGGCTCATTTTCTAACATACTCATAATGATATGGTTTTGGAGTGATGGAGTGGAGGTCCAGAGCTGATGGCCAAGAAAGACTTCTTGAGACGTCTTTGGTTCAAAAATGTGGTTTTATTAAAGCACGGGGATGGGACCCATGGGCAGGAAGAGTTGCACTGGGGTTGTGAGGAGACACTGATTATATACTTGGGAGTTGGGAGAGGTAAAGGCAAAAAGTTTCCAAATCCTTTTGGATTTGCTACAGAAGACTCACAGGATCCTGGAGGCCTAGCTATTGTCCAGCTAAGGTTGTTTTTCCCTTTAGCAAAGCATTATCATTAAGACAGTAGGGAGTTCTTGGAGAAATGTCATACTCTGCCTGTCTCAAGTATTTGTCAATGGGCTGCAGGTTACAAGGCAATTTAATTTTATCTATTGTTTGCTTTTGCCTTTGTTTCTCACATCAGTAATTCTTGCTCATTTTAATATGAACACAAAGAATCCTTCCAACATCCTGACCTGTTAGTTCCTTGAACTCTTCTCATGGCTATAGGCTAGACTTTGTCATTAATCTTAATTCCATAATCTTAATTTCTTATATCCTACTCCTTAACCAGCACCTCCTCTTAGCTCACCTCCTGCCATCCTTTTACCTCCACTGGGACCTACAGTTCATTGATCCACCACCTTTAAACTGTCTCTCTCTTTGTGACATCTTCATTATACTTCTTACCCAGCCTCATTCATGCACAATCATAACCATCTCCCTGACATTCACTCTTGACTCTCTTGCCCCACCTCTCCTTTCATTGTACTGCTTCCTGAAACCACAGCCCACAGCTGGGTTGAATTCTTCCTTTTCTGGGCCTACAACCATGGAGCTTCATATGGCTGTAGAAAGAACATGGAACCATGCTGACTGGTCTCATTTAAATTCAATATATAAACCTCAAGTGGGCCCTTACTGCTGTCAGGCAATCATAGTGGCCCATTCAGTCTCCCATTGTCTTTTACAACTACTTAACATTCCTTCTCTTCACTCAAGCCCATAACAGTTTCTTCCGGTCATCACTCTCAACTTCCTCACCAAGAAAATTCAAGCAATAAAAAAGAGAAATTCCCTGGAATGTCCACCACCATCTCTGAATGTCATCAAACCCTCATACTCTTCTTCCCTGCCTATTGCTACAAATTAACTATCCATGCTCTATTTAAATACCCATGCTCTATTTCATTCATCCTCTTGTGCACATGATCCCTTTCCCTCTTGTTACACAGTCACTTAACAGTTCTTTCTTCTACATATTTTCTTTGCTGTCTACTAGATAGTTCTCATCAACATGCAAACATACTGTTATTTTTCCCATCTAAAATCAAATCTCCTCTCGGCCTCATTCTCTCACCAGTTACCCCCCTTTTTCTTTAATCCTCATTAGTGCAAAACTTCTGAGAAGAGTTGTCTGTATTGGCTGTCTTTAATTTCTCTTCTCTTTCTCTCCAACTAATTCCATTCAGGGTGTCTCCTCAGCACTCCACAGAATTGACCCCTGTCAAGGTAACCAATGATATCCATATTACTACTTACTATATCTGCTGGCCAATTCCCAACTCTCATCTTGATTTATCTATCAGCACATTTTTGGGGGCTACAATATGGTTATTCATATCTATCCGCATATTTGACATAGTTGATCATGATGAGGGAATCAAAGGCAAACTGAGGGTAAAGCACAAGGTAATTCCCACCCCCCCCCCCGCCCCCAACTTTGGGATATATGTGATATTCCTTAGGCACTCCTGGATGCCCAAGAACAAAGGAAAGGGAAAACCAAATGGTTAACTGATAGAGATCACAGTCTGCAGGACCTGAGTCTCTATCAATTTGCAACTATTTTAATGATTTACAAGAAAAAAGGTAATCTCCAGAAACTTATAGACTCAACATCTCCCTCCATAGTGGAGGTGCCCTCCCCTCCATAATGATGTGGGGAACAAAGGCAAGAAGAAAAAGTAGATAAAATTAAATTTCTTTATAACCTGCAGCCCATTGACAAATACTTGAGACAGGCAGAGTAAAACATTCTTTCAGGAACTCCCAACTGTCTTAATGTGAATGCTTTGCTAGAGGGAAAAATAACATTAGCTCAACAACTGGCAAGGCCTCCAGTGTCTTGTGAGACTTCTTTAGCATATGAGAGTCCTTTTGGGAACTTCCTCTTGCTTTTACACCCCTCTCCCTCACCCCCCATAACTCCCAGGTATATAATCAGTCACTCCTCACAACCCCAGTGCAGTACTTTCTGCCCAAGGGTCCTGTCCCTGTGCTTTAATAAAACCACCTTTTTGTACCAAAGACGTCTCAAGAATTCTTTATTGGCTGTTGGCTCGGGACCCTACCACCACTCCAAAACCAAATTAATCACACCATTTTCTTTGATTCAATTTCTTCACCTGGTTTCCATTTCACCACCCTCTTTTGTTTTTCCTCATACCTCACTGTTAACTCCTCAGTCTCCTACTCCTCCTTTCTCTGAGCTTGTCATGTTAGAGTGCTCTGGGATTGAGAGCTTTTGATTCCTTGATCTTCTTTTTTCTATCTATACTCACTCAAAGCTGTCATCTATTATCAAGCCAATGGTTCATAAGTCCAGACTTTTCTTCTGGACTCTAGATTCATATATACAACTTTCTGCTAGACAACTTCATGTGGATGTCTCCTGAACATGTAAAAATCATCGTGTAAAAGACTAAACTATGAATCCCCTCTCCTTTACCTGTAGCCTTTCCCATTTTGGTTGATGGCAATTCTGCCCTTAGGCTTACTTGCTCAGACCAAAATTCTTGAAATGATCTTTGACTTCATTTTGCCTCAGGTAGTTCTTACCCAATCCATTAAGATATCTTTTTGCTCTGTTTTCAAATATATCTGAAAGCCAGAGTCCTTACAATAGTCTCTGAGGCTCTAGACACTCTGGCCCCTATTACCTCTCTGACCCACCACGTACTCTTCTACTTTCCCATTCTACTCCAGACATCATTCCATATAAGAGGCTTTTTTCAACTGTTCTCTTTCTCTGGAGTGGTCTTCTCTCAGATGTTCAGCTGGTTTCTTTAAGTTTCTTGCTAAAATATTACCTTCTCAAGGAGACCTATTTCAAATAACACCCTTATCCCCATGCCCCCTATCCCCCATAGCCTGCTATATACAAGCTCAGAAATGAGAACTATCCCCTTAAAGGGCCTCCTCCTTTTTCATCTCTATTTTCCAAATCAAAGATTTGCAAAATGTATAAAAGGAATATATTTACTCTGAGATAACTTGTACGTAAGTAGTTTATACTTTTTTGAGTTTGTTTAGTTGAAATGGGATATATAGTAGTCAATTGTAAAAAAAAGCCTTTCTTGAAATGTGATAAAAATATCAATGATGCAAATTCTTAGAGACTGGGGCACTGTGGTAGAAACCGGTTAGGAATACAGATAACTGTTGTCCCAATAATAACAGTTACTAGGGAACTTTCCATAATTCAGCTATTCTGAATAGCTAATATTTACGGAATACCTAATAAATGTCAGGCATTGTTCTAAATGCTTTACATATAACATGTTCTTATGCCTCACAGGAATACTGTGAAGTATTTCCCTAGTGTCTTCATGGAGAAAGTGTGAAGGAAGGGGATAGGCAAGTGTGGAAGCAAGGACACATGAGCTTGTAGTCCTCCATGCTCCTAATTTGTTTTTCCAGTCCCAAGCTCTTACTTGAGAATCTGAAGGGATTGTGAATCAAGACAGAAGTGAGTGGACCTAACAGAAATGGTCAGGGCCAAAGGCACCTGGGTAACTCAGTTGGTTGAGTGTCCAACTCTTGATTTCAGCTCAGGTCATTATCCCAGGATTGTGGGATAAAGCCCCCACATGGGGCTCTGCACTGAGCATGGAGCCTGCTTGGAATTCTCTCTCTCTCTCTCTCTCTCTCTCTCTCTGCCCCTCTCCCCTGCTTCCTCGTGTGCTCTCTTGCTCTCTCTCTAAAATAAATAAATAAATAAATAAATAAATAAATAAATAAATAAATAAAATGTTAGGAAAAAAAAAAAGAAGTGGTCAGGGCCAGAAGAAACAAAACATTGAGGCAGAAACAATAGAAACATTCTGAGTGTTCCATCAGGGTTAAGTTTAATGGCTGCTACTGTCTTTTGCCTCAAATAAATGTAAATATTTATCATAAATACAACTCTTCTAAGTGGAAATGTCTCCTGAAATTCTGGGACTTGGGAGAAGAAGGCCCAGCACCCTGGAGATGAAGAAGAACCAGAGTGTACAAAAATCTAGTTGGAGAATCGTGAATGAACTACAAATGCAGGAAGGAGGGAACAATGAAGTTGTAAAGGGTTAGCAAACCAGGGTTTTGTGTGGAGCACAATTTTGTCACCTCAATCTGCATTTTCTGCCCAACATGCCAAAGCTCGCTGTCAGGCACTGAGCACAGGTGAATAGACTGGAAGGTAGCAGCCTCAATTTCATGCTCATTACTGATTCTCCTCCAATGTGGCAAGGATAAATGATGGAAATCAATGTTCTTATCCTTGACTCCTTTCTATCAAGCTTCCCCACATTCAGTTTTGTATGAGGATGCAAAGAGCTCCGGTGCTTTTTGTGATAATGAAAAGATCTGATGGCATCTTTTGATATCCAAAGTTGTGAGAGCGATGTTTCAATGCATATTTTATCTTGACACTCTTCTGCCCTGTGGCTGTACTTGATGGGAAGGGACTACTGCTCCAGTAATGATTAATCAGTAACTGACTCACTCTGTAATTGGAAATGCAGCACAAGAAAGATAATGCAGCTTCAAAGACCTTTGTTTATGAAGTGTTTTATCATAATTTGAAAAATCTACTTGTTTTCACATAAACCTATGAGGTAGGTTATTATCACTGCCATTCTAAAGATGAGAATGTGAAGCTTGGGTAGCTCCTACAAGGTCACAAGAGAAATTATTGGCTTAGTCAGGATGAGAACTCAGTCCTTCTTTCACCAGATTATTACCCTTGGAGTCACATAATTATAGTGACAAATAGAATGACCAAAGATAACGTGTTAAGGAGTGAGATAGGCATAGAAGTCTATTGATGCAAAAAGCTGAAGGGCAAAAGGGGCCATTATTCAGGCAACAAACATAGTCTGTGCCATGCTTTTAAGCCACTAAGGACAAGTAAAATGAATACATATTTGCTTTCTTCATTGTTGTTATTTGTGCTGTCTCTATTGCCTGGACACTGACCTTGATTTTAGGTTTGTAGGGTGACTCCACAGTAACTCTTATCATTAGTAGAAACCACCTAGGTAGGCTTGATGTTCCCATGGTGCTCCATGTTTTCATGCTTCATACTCAGAGGGCAAATGGTGAGTGGATAATTAACTGAGAAATAAGATCAAAACATAGTAGAGGTTTTAACAATATCATTCTGCCTTTCTTTTTAGAATCTTCTGAGACATATTGCTCTCTTGAGAGAGAAGGACATTGAGGGTAAGAACAAAAGAGACTAGTTTATTATTTTACTTGATTTCCAAATGTGATGATTAACAAAGGGAGGTCTTTTGTATATTAGGTATGTGAACCATAGACGAAACCTGAGATGGAGTCAGAAGAAAAGCTCAGGCTTTATGATTCAGAGAAGGAAATTATTCTACTTGGATTTGATGCTGAAGATTAAAAAAAATTTTTTTTAATGCTTATTTATTTTTGAGACAGAGTGTGAGCGGGGGAGGAGCAGAGAAAGAGGGAGACACAGAATCTGAAGCAGGCTCCAGGCTCCGAGCTGTCAGCATAGAGCCCAACTCTGGGCTTGAACTCACGAACTTTGAGATCATGACCTGAGCTGAAGTCAGTCGCTTAACCACCTGAGCCAAACAGGCGCCCCTGATGCTGAAGATTTAAAACAAAGGTCCTCATTGTCCCATTTTAATTGCTATACTGTCCAGGAGTGACAGGAGTGAAAAAGGCAAGTGTAGTGGTGGGAACTTAGTGACAAAATACACGAAAGGGATGGCCTCTGAGTGCTGGCAAGAGCAGAGCTTGTGGACAGACATGGGAAAGACTAACCTATAATAGAGTAACAGCCCATTTAACTTATGTGTGAGAGAATAGGGAAACATTTCTAACCTCTGCGTGTCAAGAGTAAGAGCAATTATAAGTAGGAGAAAGGGTGAATGCATGTTGGTGTGGAAAAAGCCTTGGGAATTCATGTCAAGCTAAGATGGTGAAGGTGGGAGGCGCCTGAGTGGCTCAGTAGGTTAACTCTGATTTCGGCTCTGGTCATGATCCCAGGGTTGTGGGATCAAGCTCTATGTCAGGCTCTGCATTGAACATAGAACCTGCTTGGGACTCTCTGTTTCTCTCTCTGTCTCTCTCTGTCTCTGTCTCCCCCTCCCTCCCTCTGCCCCTCTTCCCCACTTGTGCTTTCTCTCTCTCCCTCCCTCTTTCTCTCTCTCTCTCTCTCTCTCTTTCTCTCTCTCTCCCTCTCAAAAACTAAAACAAAAAAAGATGGTGCAAGGAGAAAGCAGTTCCTCCTGCCTTCCTCTCCTTCAGGAGAAAAAAATCTCTGAGACTACTCAAGTATAGCAGTAGACCATTGCTGATTTTTTCCTATACATCAGGACAATTAGCAACTGAATATTTTGGGGGAGGGAGAGAAAATTGGCTAGGTTAGGCTGCCTCCTTTGTTTTCTTACAGTGCCTTGTATCACCCACATAATTGTGCTTACAATGCAGTAGTTGTCTGTGCTCTTATCTATATCCCCCTTAGATGTAGACTCTATGAAGGGAGGGATCTTGTCTGCTTTTTCAGTGTGGTATCTCCAGTGTCTGGCACACTGTGCTTGGCACTTAATAGATTAAGTGGCTGTTGGTTGTCCAAAGGAGGACATGTTGGATCCAGAAAAGGGCTGTACAGATAGGAGGAAAAAGTCAGTTTTTGTTTCCCAAATCTAATCCTATTGGTACTCTTGAGAGACATACAGTGTGTAATTAAGACCCAGACTGCCTAGGTTCCAAATCTAATTTTGTCGATTCCAGGATGTGTCATTACATGGCATTCCCTAACTTTATCTGTGAATGGAGACAGTGACACTCACTTATATCAGTAGATAATCAGGGATATAAGTTTGGTTGTATGTGTAGAAAACCCAAATAAGAGTACAACGACTCTTGAACAACATTATTTGAAGTGCACGAGTCCAACTGTACAGCGATTTTTTTCAATAAATGTACAGTAGAGTAAATACATCTTCTTTATGACTTTTAAAAAAATGTTTATTTATTTTTGAGAGAGAGCACAAGTGAGGGAGGGACAGTGACAGAGGGAGACACAGAATCTGAAGAAGGCTCTAGGTTCTGAGCTGTTAGCACAGAGCCTGACATAGGGCTTGAACCCATGAGCCATTAGATCATGACCTGAGCTTAACCAACTGAGCCACCCAGACGCCCCCCTTATTACTTTCTTAATAACATTTTCTTTTCTCTAGTTAGTTTTTGCACAAATACAGTATATAATACATGTAACATACAAAATATATGCTAATCGACTTTATGTTATTGGTAATGCTTCTGGTCAACAGTGAGCTGTTGACTATATTATTAGCTATATATTATAATATATTATTAGTTATAAGTTTTGGGCGAGTCAAATGTTACACACAGAGTTTCAGCTGTGCAATGTAGAGTGGGGTTGGTGCCCCTAACCTCCACATCATTCAGGGGTCAACTGTAATTCAAATAGGATAAGAGTTTATCTTTTACTATCTAATGAAAATTCGCTTGAAAGAGAGTTCAGAGCTGTGTGGCAGGTCTATGAAGTAATGACCCAGGCACTTTCTACTCTTTCTTTTGGTCAACCTTGGAGTGTGCCTTTCACTATGGTCACCTGGCAGGTGCTGGAGCTCCAGCTCTTGCATCTGCTCTCCAGGTGGGAAAAAGGAGATGAATAAAAGCACACTTTATATGAGAGTGATTTACCTCCCTTTGAGGAGATTTCTCAGAAGTCTCAACCAAAAAGTTCCACTTGTATCTCATTGGCCAGAACTGTGTCACACGAATCCCCATCTGAATAGGAGGCTGGAAAACGTGTCCTCTTTCTTTTAGCTGGGCATACTGCTACTCCCAAAATAAAGAGGATTAGGCTGGTAACAAAAATTAGGGGTTGGATATTGGATAGGTAACTAACTGTTTTAGAGCGGATAAGACACACACGGTTGGTACTCAGGAAATGTTACTGAAGCCACACTTACATTAGGCTTAGAATTGTAATTTAAAAATGTATATAAATGGTGGATATGTAGACTTGACCACTGGATTTAGAAGCTAAGCCTTTTAGGGGCGCCTGGGTGGCGCAGTCGGTTAAGTGTCCGACTTCAGCCAGGTCACGATCTCGCGGTCCGTGAGTTCGAGCCCCGCGTCAGGCTCTGGGCTGATGGCTCAGAACCTGGAGCCTGTTTCCGATTCTGTGTCTCCCTCTCTCTCTGCCCCTCTCCCGTTCATGCTCTGTCTCTCTCTGTCCCAAAAATAAATAAACGTTGAAAAAAAAAAAAAAAGAAGATAAGCCTTTTGAGTGGCTTCTCAGCACATAGATAATGATTAATGTTGATAGGGTATTTGTTGTGAACCTGGACCTTTGCTTGTATTCATTCATTTAGCCTGTGACAGTGACTCTGAGAAGTAGTTACAGCTATTATTTCACTTTGTGGATGAGGAAACTGAGAGTTAAGTAGGATGCTACCATAACCATCAAGTGGTAGAGCTAGGTAAGATTTGAACTCAGGCAATCTGCTTTCAGAGTCTGTGCTCTTAATCACCATGTAAGTGAGAGAATGTCTTCCAATAAAAGTGAATTTTTAAAAATCTCATCTTCTCAAAAAATTTCCCAGTTTTCTGGATGGAATAAGTTAACCATAAAATCTTACAGATTCATTAAAACTTGTTGTGGCTCTGTGATACCATGTTCAAAATAAAGAATAAATAGCAGATGGTGTTATCTGTTAGAATATAAACCCAATAAGGGAAAAGACTGCCATTTTTCTGGCTGAAGGAAGTGCCTAATTTAGTGTCTCAAATATTGTGAAAGTACTTGGCAAATCACATTTGTTACTGAAGCCCACACCACACTTTAACTTTCCCAGTTATCAAGCCTCAACATATAAATATGCTACAATTTAAGAGCTTCCTTTACAGATGGAATATTCTCGTCTTTAGTCAAAATGAGAATATTCTGTTTGTAAAAGCATTTAAAGCTGAATGATCACCAACCAAACAGCTTGAAAGAAAAGGCACATATAATCAGATTGCACATATACATACGTATGCATTTTACATGTATATATTATAAGCAGTCATGCTTGTAAAAGAACAGATTACCTGATTATTTTTAGAACATCTATCAGGAGAGGAGGACATTACCCAGGCACCCTTCAAGGAGGACACAGATGGTAGGTAGCCACAGACTAAGAGAAGTGCAAGTTATCTACACAAGGTCAAGCAAAACAAAGCTTTGAGCCATGTCAGTGTTAGAAGGAAGGCAATTGAAATGCAAATGTAAGAGGGAAGGAGGAGGTAGCAATTACAGGACTCTGTCAATGACCAAATAATTATCAGTATTAACCCTGACTGCAAAGGCAGGAGGGGTGGTTGGCATTTATATCCTTTTCACTTTCTCTTGCCAACATAGAATGGGTTAGCAGTGGAGTGGGTGGCCTCTTGTAACCACTTCTGATTGGCTGATTTCACGTCCTTCGAAAGGGGAAGGTAGGGGAAACTGCAGGTGGGTTTACAGGACCTGTTTCATAAATTGGAGACCGGATGCCATTTCTACTATAATTAATTCCAGGGGGGTTGCTCTTTCCCATTCTCCCCTCCTTTGTGTTTTGCTGGTGAAAGCCAATCATGTTGACCCTTCACTCTGCTCTTAAAGAAACCCCTCTGCCAGGGCTGGTGGTTACTGCTTTCAGCCACACACACACTCAGGAATCAGTAAGTATTTCTCTGATTAGTTTGCATCTTTACCTCTGGACTTCATGGTTTGAGTGGTTGTTCTTTTCTTCGTGTTTGCACATCTACTGTCATAAGTCACTAAGAGAGCCAAATGAAGCCTGCCAATTCCATTCAAGCCCTCTGTGGTATTCATTGGCTAGTTCATAAGCTGCGATCTGTCTAGTAGGGGTGGTCAGGAGACCATGTGCTACTCTTGGTGTGGGGGAATCCCATAATAAAACTAATCTACAAAAAGAATATCACCTCTTGTGACATATCATGAATGCTGTTGTTATTGTTGAAAATTTTAGAGCAATAATCTTAGCTAGACAATATCATGAAAGTATAGGAAATCAACTGCCTTTTGATTTCAGTTGAGGGGTGCCTGAGTGGCTCAGTGGGTTAGGTGTCCAGCTCTTGATCTTCGCTCAGAACATGATCTCATGGTTCCTGGGTTCCAGCCCCATGTCGGGCCTGTGCTGACAGCACAGAGCCTACTTGGGATTCTCTCTCTCCCTCTTTCTCTGCCCCTCCCTGCAGTGAGCGTGCTCACACTCTCTCTCTCAAAAATAAACATTAAAAAAAGTATCATTGATTTCAGTTGAGGAGAGAAACTTTATCCTGTTATCTTGTCATTCTTTGTAGTTTTTGAAAATGTGTGTAATTTCCATGAAACTATATTTTCCTGAGGCTAGCAAAGATGAATGAGGACAAGAGGACAGTGATACCTATTTCTTTCTTTCTTTTAATGGAAGTTTTACTTGGTATGTTTTATCAAAACTTTGTAAAAGATATACTCTGATGTTTGGAATTTTAAAAACATCCACTTTAAAACCTCTTTACAAAAATTTATTTTCATGACATCAGGATTTTTGATTGAGCAAAACTGTTTAAATGTATTTCCATGGTAATAGGATAAAAAATATTGAATAGGTAGTTAAATCTGATTTTTCTGATTATTAAAGGAAAATAGCTACTTATGTATCTTTGGGCATTCCGATTTTTGGTATCTATTTTCCCTTTAGAAATACCCATACTTCATTAATTTGGGTGATGTTAATTGGCAATATGTCATAGTTCAGGCTGAGTGAAATTCTTCTAGCCAGGTCTTAAATCAATGGTACAGTAAATAGGTTGAGAAAACAAGATTGTAGAAAGAATGTGTCAAAGAAAAAGCAGAATACAGTTTTTAACTATTCACTCATTGTCTACGTAGCAGTAATTTGGAATCATATTTGCATTAAATAACTCAGTGGTTACAAGGCTTTTCTATTGCACCTACAAATGAGGGACACTTTATTCAGCAAATGTGTGTTGACAATCTATCTGGTCCCAAGAACTGTGATTGGCATATCAGAATGAATCGGAGAGATCTCCATCTTGGAAGAACTCAAAGTCTAGTGACATGATAGGCAGGAAATAAGTCACAATAAACATAGTTAATATTCTTGAATGTGTATCAACAAAATGTATATGTTACTGTTTATAGGAGTCAAAAAAGCCTTAAGTATTTATTCAGGAAGTGACATTTAAATTGGATTTTGAGGGGAGGAGTAAGAAGTTTAGGGTGAATGAAGTTAACGGATAGTGTACTGGGCAGAAGGGAAAAGGTCAGTACTCCAGAGTTGTGAGATGGTCTGTGCATGTGTGGATTGGTATATCTGAATGGCCTCCAGTGTCTCATATGTTGGCCTGCTATATCCTTGTGGGATGTAACTTAGACTGTATAGTATGTGGGTACTAGTGCTGGTTAACTGGAAAGAGACAAGGCTGGAAAGGGAGGTTGGGACCCTAGACCTCAGGGTCCATAGTTCCTCTCCTCTACCCTCAGGGGCACCATGGGGATTAAAGTTTGAGAAGCAGCAGACCAATGAAAAAAGCACTGAAGTTACCATATCTCAAGCTTTCTGGGCTAGTTTATATAAAATGGTGTAATCATACCTACCTCTCAGGACCAGTGGGAAAATAAATTTAGGAAAAACATGTAAGTGCTCAGCAAATTATTTAGTACATAGTTGACTTAGCTTCTCTCCCTCTTAAAATGCTATTTACAAGAATCCTCCAGGAACTGTTTTTGTAAGTGAACGTTCTTCCTACTTGAAATTTGTTTTGTGAATATGAGTTATGGCTTAAATTGAAGTAATCTTTCAAATCTCTTTGATTTTAGAAACATGAGTAGAAAATCTGGAAATTAGAAGGTTTGGATCTTTAGGCTAAATTGAATCTATCGTTTTTGATGTAGACTGGATTTAAACTCTTGTAAAATTTTTGCAAAATTTCTTTCTCTTGGCCTCATTTTTCAAGAAATAAGAATAACCTATTTCCAACCAGTCTCCAACAGGGTACTTTGAAGGATAAAGTAATGTATCAAAAGTGATTTGAAGAAATCCACATAAAAATAATCCAGGGCACCTGGGTAGCTCAGTTGGTTAAGCGTCTGACTTCAGCTCAGGTCATGATCTCACAGTCTGTGAGTTCGAGTGCCACGTCGGGCTCTGTGCTGACAGCTCAGAGCCTGGAGCCAGCTTTGGATTCTGTGTCTCCCTCTGTCTCTGCCCCTCCCCTACTCATGCTCTGTCTCTCTCTGTCTCTCAAAAATGAATAAATGTTAAAAAATACTTGGGCGCCTGGGTGGCGCAGTCGGTTAAGCGTCCGACTTCAGCCAGGTCACGATCTCGCGGTCCGTGAGTTCGAGCCCCGCGTCGGGCTCTGGGCTGATGGCTCAGAGCCTGGAGCCTGTTTCCGATTCTGTGTCTCCCTCTCTCTCTGCCCCTCCCCCGTTCATGCTCTGTCTCTCTCTGTCCCAAAAAAATGAATAAACGTTAAAAAAAAAAAAAAAAAATTAAAAAAAAAAATACTTAAAAAAATAATCCACAAAATCCTCAATCAGGTAAATGTGGGTTATTTTAATTTTTTTAAAATTAAAAAAAATTGAACTATAGTTGACACAAATGAATGTTGCATTAGCTTCATGTGTACAACATAGTGATTCAACAACTTTTCTTTTTTTCCTTCAAAGTTTTTATTTAAATTCAAGTTAGTTAACATATAGTGTAGTATTGGTCTCAGGAGTAGAATCCAATGATTCATCATTTACATATAACACCCAGTGTACATCCCAACAAGTGTCCTTCATAATACCCATCACCCATTTAGCCCATCCCCCATCCACCTCCCCTCCAGCAACTCTCAGTTTGTTGTTTATAGTTAAGAGTCTCTTATGGTTTGTCTACCTCTCTGTTTTCATCTTATTTTATTTTTCCTTCCCTTCCTCTATGTTCATCTGTTTTGTTTCTTAAGTTCCACATATGAGTGAAATCATATGGTATTTGCTTTCTCTGACTTATTCACTTAGCACTCTAATTCCATCCACATCATTGCAAATGGAAGATTTCATTCTTTCTGATGGTTGAGTAGTATTCCATTATATATATATATATATATATATATATATATATATATATATATATATATATATAATGGAATATATATATATCACATCTTCTTTATCCATTCATGATTCAATAATTCTTTTTTTTTTTTTTTTTAGAGAGAGAGAAAGAGAGTGAGAGAGCATAAGCAGGGGAGAGGGGCGGGGGGGGGGTGGAGAGAGAGAGAGAGAGAGAGAGAGAGAGATTGTGCTTGAGAATCCTAAGCAGGTTCCATGCTCAGCATGGAGCCTGACATGGGGCTCAATCCCACGACCCTGAGATCACAACCTGAGCTGAAATTAAGAGTCAGATGCTCAACTGGCACCCCAGTGATTCGACAACTCTTTATGTTATTCTGTGCTCACAAGTGTAGCTACCATCTGTTACCAAATAACGCTATTATAATACCATTGACTATATTCCTTATGCCATACCTTTTAATCTCATGACTTACTCATTTCATAACTGCAACACTGTATCTCCTGTTTTGTCCATTCCTCCACCCCCTTCCCTTTGGCAATAGTTTGTTCTCTATATTTATTAGTCTGTTTATGCTTTTTTGTTTGTTTTGTTTTTTAGATTCCACATAAAAGTGAAATCATACAGTATTTGTCTTTCTCTGTTTGCTTATCTCACTCAGCATAATACACTCTAGGTTCATTCATATTCTCAGAAATGGGAAGATCTCATTCTTTTTTATGTCTGAGTAATATTCCATCACATACATGCGTATGTATATACATATATACATAATAAATATATATATTTATTCCCCATCTTCTTTATCCATTTATCTATTGATGAACACTTGGGTTGCTTCCATATCTTGATTATTGTAAATAATGCTGCAATAAACAGGGATGCAAATATCTTTTCAACTTAGTATTTTCATTTTCTTTTTTTAAGATTGTTTTTTTAGTAATCTCTATACACAACATGGGGCTTGAACTCACAACCCCAAGATCAAGAGTTGCATGCTCCACCCACCGAGTCAGCTAGTCGCCCCATGTTTTTGTTTTCTTTGGGTAAATACCCAATAGTTGAATTACTGGATTGTATACTATTTCTATTATTAGTTTTGGTTTTTTTAGTTCTTTGAAACTCCATGCTGTTTTCCACAGGGGCTGCACCAATTTACATTCCACCAATAGTGAATGAGAGCTCCCTTTTCTCGATATCCTTGTCAAACTTGTTATTTCTTGCCTTTTTTATTCTAGTCATTCTGATAGGAGTAAGGTATATTTCATTGTGGTTTTGGTTTGCATTTCCCTGATGAAGATTAGTGATGTTGAGCATCTTTGCAGGTATCTGTTGGCCATCTCTATGTTTTCTCTGGAATACTCAGGTCCTCTAAACCATTTTTTTAAAGTTTATTTATTTATTTTGAGACCGAGAAAGAGCACAATTGGGGTAGGGGCAGAGAGAGAGGGAGGGAGAATCCCAAGCAGACTCTGAGCTGTGAGAATGGAGCCCGACATGGAGCTTGATCCTACAACCTGTGAGACCAGACTTGAGGTGAAACCAAGATTCTATCACTTAACTGACTGAGCGACCCAGGTGCCCTCTTCTAACCATTTTTTGATCACATTATTTGTGTGTTTTTTGTTTTTTTGTTTTTGAGTTGTATAAGTTCTTTGTGTATTTTAGATATTAACCCCTTATTGGATGTATCATTTGAAAATATCTTCTACTCAGTGAGTTGTCTTTTTGTTTTGTCAATGGTTTCCCTCACTGTCCAATATTTTATTTTTGCTTTTCTTTCCCTTGCCTGAGGAGACATACCTAGAAAAATGTTGCTTTGGCGGATGTCTAAGAGATTACTCCCCATGTTTTCTTCTAAGAGTTTTCTAATTTCAGGTATCACAATTAGATTTTAATCTATTTTGAGTTTATTTTTGTGTATGGTATAAGATTGTGGTCCAGTTTCATTCTTTTGCATGTAACTGTCCAGTTTTCCCAACACCATTTATTGGAAAGACTGTCTCTTCCGTTGTATAGTCTTGCCTGCTTTATCATAGATTAACTGACCTTGTAAGTGTTAGTTTATTTCTGGGCTCTCTATTCTTTTCCATTGATATGTGCCTGTTTTGTGCCAGTACCATACTGTTTTGATTATTATAGCTTTGTGCTATATCTTGAAGTCAGGGATTGTGATACCTCCAGCTTTGCTATTCTTTCTCAGGTTTGCTTTGACTGTTGTTTTAATTCTTAATAGCTTAACACATCTCAATAATCTGTCTTTGGGAAATAAATTTCTGGATGAAAATGCAAGTTTGTAAAAGCTTTGATTGTTTCCTTAAAGATGGTAAATACTCAATTCCAAATGTACTTTAGAGTACATCTTTTTCATTTGTTACAGCTAGGCTATGGCGGGGGGGGAGCTGGAGCAATGCTTTTTATATTTATTTTGCTAAAATAAATATGAATTTATTCTTACAGTTCTTAGTGTGTTGGCCAAGATCATCAGTCAGCTCAATAACAGTTAGTACATCTTGTAACAACTATTTTCAAAATAGTCCTAGATTTTAGGAAATTGTCTTAATTATTTATCATCATACATAAGGGCTAATTTCTGATTTGTAATCTTACCATAATAGCGATGATTGATAAAGTACACAGTTAACTAAGATAGACCTTTCTCTGATGTCACCCATTTTTCTTGGTCATTACTAGTTGCTCTAACTCTTTTGGTTTCATGAGAAGCTGACATTTTTTATTTGTGATTTTAATAGTGATTACTTTGTCCTTGATTGCTTCCATACATATGTCTGTGGCCTAGTGAAACTGCTTGTGTTCCTGTGGCCATAACCAGTGCATTTTAGGATGTAAACTGGAGTTATGTCCAATGATCAGTTTATAAAGGTTGTAAACACTTAGGTTTACACTAAATAGCAATATCAGTAGCTCCTGTGAACATTTTTTAAAAAAATTTTCTTATATGATATGCAGGGTATTTTAGTTGTGACGTTTAGATGTTGCAGAAGACATGTTACTATTATTACATTGCCATAGTACCTTTTAGAATTTGCTTGAAACTTTTATAGTGTGGTAAAATGGTATCATGGTTTATGTATTGCTTTAATTTCTTGCTTTAACTGAGAGGTTTTAATATTATCTCCACAGGAAAATAAAATGTTTTTCAACTAAATGATAATAACATTAATATTAGCAGTCATCATTATTTTGTTACAGGGTTTAGTACTGAACCTTATGCATCTAATTTAGCATTATTTTGTTGTGACATAAAAGAGAAAGTATGAGGAAAAAACCTCAGTAATGTACATGCAATATATTTGTTTCACCATTCACCCCTAAGAACACTTGTAATTTGACCTTCACAGGAGCTATAAAATGTTAGACTAAAACAAGATCATAATGCGGTATTTACCTAAGGCAACACATTATTTTAGAATAATTTTTAATGTAAACATTATAATGATAAAATTAGAAAAATCTACTTGTTATGCTGATGACCTTAAAATGTGAATTATAAATCATTATCAGTCATCGCTTTAACTATTTCTCTACTTTATGTTCTCAAATGGAAAAAAAATTGTCACTTTAAGGAATTCTATTTTGTTATCATATGGTGGTGCAGGAATTTCCTAAAAGGAAAACGAACATTTTCTGAAAGGGAATTGATTACCAAATATACGTTTAACAACCTTGAATACTTTTTGGCTGGGTCCCTGACAAAGAATGAATGAACAAATATTTACTGAGTGTCTCCTATGGGTCCAACCCTGTACTAGGCAAGGAGGAGGTAGCAGTCAGCCAAAGTGACTGCTTTTATGAGCTTATATTCTATAGCCTAGAATGGTCTACTTTGCAATACTTTCCAAAACCCCAGTTGATAGAAGTATTGTTTGAACTACAGTGATAATCTGCTATTTTCCTATTGGGAAACTGACCAATGGTTGTTTCAGATTCCTGTTTTTTTTTTTTTTTTCTTCAATGTTTATTTATTTATTTTTGAGAGAGAGAATACAAGCAGGAGAGGGGCAGAGACAGAAGGAGACACAGAATCTGAAGTAGGCTCCAGTCTTTGGGCTGTCAGCACAGAGCCTGACGTGGCTCAAACTCCCAAACCTGGAGATCATGACCTGAGCCAAAGTTGGACTCTTAACTGACTGAGCCACCCACGTGCCCCCAGATTCCTGCATTTTTAATGACATGAAAGTTGCATTTGGAATTAGATAGTAGCCATGTGGTCATGCTAGGGATTCATGAATCCCTATGGAATGAGAATTATTCATCAAAACTTCTAGATGGTCTAGGTCAGTGGTTCTTTTTTTAAAAAAAAATTTTTTTTAACATTTATTTATTTTTGAGACAGAGAAAGACAGAGCATGAATGGGGGAGGGTCAGAGAGAGAGAGGGAGACACAGAATCTGAAACAGGCTCCAGGCTCTGAGCTGTCAGCACAGAGCCCAACATGGGGCTTGAACTCACAAACCGTGAGATCATGACCTGAGCCAAAGTCAGATGCTTAACTGACTGGGCCACCCAGGCGCCCCTGTCTAGGTCAGTGGTTCTTAAACTTTAGAGTACATTTGAATCAACTTTGAAACTTGTCAAATGTAGATTCCTGACCCCACTTGGAGAAATTAAGATTCTTTTTTTTTAATCTCTTTCTTTCTTTTAAAAATTTAAATCCAAGTTAGTTAACATATAGTATAATAATGGTTTCAGGAATAAAATTTAGTGACTCATCATTTGCATATAACACCTAGTGCTCATCCCAGCAAGTGCCCTCCTTAATGCCCATTGCTCATTTAGCCCAGCCCCCCACCCAACACTCCACCAGTAACCCTCAGTTTGTTGTCTGTAGTTAAGAGTCTCTTATGGTTTGCCTGCCTCTCTGTTTTTATCTTATTTTATTTTTCCTTGCCTTCCCCTATATTCATGTGCTTTTTTTCTTAAATCCCACTTACATACAACACCCAGTGCTCATCACAACTAGTGTTCTCCTTAATAGTCATAACCCATTTATTCATCCCCCTGTCGACCTCCCCTCAGTTTGTTCTCTATAGAGTCTGTTTTATGGTTTGCCTCTCTTTTTTCATCTATGTTCATCTGCTTCATTTCTTAAATTCCACATATGAGTGAAATTGTACAATATTTGTCTTTCTCTGACAGACTTATTTTGCTTAGCATAATGCACTCTGGTTCCATGGCAAGATTTCATTCTTTTTTAATCACTGAGTAGTATTCCATTATATATATATACATATATACATTATATGTATATACACACACCACATCTTCTTTATCCATTCATCAGTTGATGGGCATTTGGGCTCTTTCCACAATTTGGCTATTGTTGATAGTGCTGCTGTAAACATTGGGGCACGTGTACCCTTCAAATCAGCATTTTTGTATTCTTTGGATAAATACCTAGTAGCGATAATTGCTGGATCATAGCATAGTTCTGTTTTTAATTTTTTGAGAAACCTCCAAACTATTTTCCAGAGTGGCTACACAAGTTTGCATTCCCACCGGTAGGGCAAAAGGGTTTCTCTTTCTTTTCATCCTAGCCAACATCTGTTCTGCCTGAGTTGTTAATCTGAGCCATTCTGACAGGTGTGAAGTGGTATCTTATTGTGCTTGTGATTTGTATTTCCCTAATGGTAGGTGATGTTGAGCATCGTTTCATGTGTCTGTTAGCCATCTGGATGTCTTCTTTGGAAAAGCATCTATTCATGTCTTCTGCCCATTTCTTCACTGGATTATTTGTTTTTCGGGTGTTGAGTTTGATAAATTCTTTATAGATTTTGGATACTAACCCTTTATCTGATAGATCATTTGCAAATATCTTCTCCCATTCTGTTGGTTGCCTTAGTTTAGCCGATTGTTTCCTTTACTGTGCAGAAGTTTTTATCTTGAAGTCCCAATATTTCATTTTTACTTTTGTTTCCCTTGTCTCTGGAGACATGTCAAGTAAGAAGTTGCTGCGGCTGAGGTCAAAGAGGTTGTTGCCTATTTTCTCCTCTAGAATTTTGATGGTTTTCTGTCTTACATTGAGGTCTTTCATCCATTTTGAGTTTATTTTTGTGTATGGTTTAAGAAAGTGGTCCAGGTTCATTCTTCTGTATGTCGCTGTCTAGTTTTCCCTACATCATTTTAGAAACTGTCTTTTTTCCATTGGATATTCTTTCCTGCTTTGTCAAAGATTAGTTGGCCATATTTTTGTGGGTCCGTTTCTGGGTTCTTTATTTTGTTTCATTGATCTATGTGCCTGATTTTGTGCCAGTAGCAAACTGTCTTGACAATTACAGCTTTATAATACAGCGTGAAGTCCGGAATTGTGATCCCTCCAGCCTGGTTTTCTTTTTCAACATTCTTTTGGCTATTCAGGGTCTTTTCTGGTTCCATACAAATTTTAGAATTGTTTGTTCTAGCTCTGTGAAGAATGGTGGTGTTATGTTGATAAGGATTGCATTGAATACATGGATTGCTTTGGGTGGTATTGACATTTTAACAATATTTGTTCTTCTGATCCATGAGCATGGAATGTTTTTCCATTTTTTTGTGTCTTCAATTTCTTTCATGAGCTTTTTATAGTTTTCAGTGTACAGATCTTTCACCTCTTTGGTTAGGTTTATTCCTAGGTATTTTATGGTTTTTGGTGCAATTGTACATGGGATCTATTCCTTGATTTCTCTTTCTGCTGCTTCATTTCGGTGTATAGAAATGCAATCGATTTCTGTACATTGATTTTATATCCTGGGACTTTGCTGAATTCATGGATCAGTTCTAGCAGTTTTTTTTGGTGGAGTCTTTTGGGTTTTCCACATAGAGTATCATGTTGTCCATGAAGAGTGAAAATTTGACTTCCTCCATGCTTATTTGGATGTCTTTTGTTTCTTTGTTGTTGTCTGATAGCTGAAGCTAGGACTTTCAACACTGTGTTGAATAACAGTGGTGAGAGTGGACATCCTTGTTGTGTTCACTAACCTTAGGGGAAAAGCTCTCAGTTTTTCCCCATTGAGAATATTAGCAGTAGGTCTTTTGTACATGTCCTTTATGATTGAGGTATGTTCTTTCTATCCCTACTTTTTGAAGGTTTTTATTGAGGAAGGATGCTGTATTTTGTCAAATACTTTTTCTGCATCTATTGAAAGGATCATGTGGTTCTTATTCTTTCTCTTATTAATGTGATGTATCACATTGATTGATTTGCAGATATTGAACTAGCCCTGAATCCTAGGAATAAATCCCACTTGATCGTGGTGAATAATTCTTTTAATGTATTGTTGAATCCAGTTTGCTAGTATCTTGTTGAGAATTTTTGCATCCATGTTCATCAGGGAAATCTGTTTGTAGTTCTCCTTTTTAGTGGGGTCTTTGTCTGCTTTTGGAATCAAGGTGATGCTGGCCTTGTAGAATGAGTTTGGAAGTTTTCCTTCCATTTCTATTTTTTGAAACAGCTTCAAAAGAATAGGTGCTAACTCTTCTTTAGATGTTTGGTAGAATTCCTTGGAAAAACATCTGGTCTTGGATTCCTGTTTGCTAGGATATTTTTGATTACTAATTCAGTTTCTTTGCTGGTTATGGGTCTGTTCAAATTTTCTATTTCTTCCTGTTTCAGTTTTGGTTGTTTGTTTCTAGGAATTTGTCCATTTTTTCCAGAATGCCCAATTTGTTGGCATATAATTGCTCATAATATTCTCTTTTATTGTTTGTATTTCTGCAGTGTTGGTTGTGATCTCTCCTCTTTCATTAGTGATTTTATTTCTTTCGGTCTATTCCTTTTTCTTTTTGATCAGTCTGTCTAGGGGGTTATCAATTTGTTAATTCTTTAAAAGAACCAGCTCCTGGTTTCATTGATCTATTCCACTATTTTTTTTTTTATTTTGATATCATTGATTTCTGCTCTAATCTTTTTTTTTTTTTTCAACGTTTTTTATTTATTTTTGGGACAGAGAGAGACAGAGCATGAACGGGGGAGGGGCAGAGAGAGAGGGAGACACAGAATCGGAAACAGGCTCCAGGCTCCGAGCCATCAGCCCAGAGCCTGACGCGGGGCTCGAACTCCCAGACCGCGAGATCGTGACCTGGCTGAAGTCGGACGCTTAACCGACTGCGCCACCCAGGCGCCCCTCTGCTCTAATCTTTATTATTTCCTGTCTTCTGCTGTTTTTGGGTTTTATTTGCTGGGTTTTTTCCAGCTCTCAAAAATTTTTAAATGTTTATCTTTGAGAGACAGAGACGCAGACAGAGTGTGAGAAGGGGAGGGCAGAGAGAGGGGGAGACGCAGGCTCTCAGCTGTCAGCACAGAGCTCAATGAGGGGCTTGAACCCACAAACTGTGGGATCATGACCTGATCCGAAGTTGGACATTCAACTGACTGAGCCACCCAGGTTCCCCTTCCCAGCTCTTTAAGGTGTAAGGTTAGGTTGTGTATCTGAGACCTTTCTTCCTTCTTTAGGAAAGCCTGGACTGCTATATACTTCCCTCTTATGACTGCCTTTGCTGCATCACAGAGGTTATGGACCATTGTGTTTTCATTTTCATTGACTTCCATGTACTTTTTAATTTCCTCTTTAATTTCGTGGTTAACCAATTCATTCTTTAGTAGGATGTTCTTTAATCTCCAAGTATTCAAGGTATTTCCAAATTTTTTCTTGTGGTTGATTTCAAGTTTCATAGCATTGTGGTTTGAAAATATGCAAGGTATGATCTTGACCTTTTTGTACTTGTTGAGGGCTAATTTGTGACCCAGTATGTGATCTATTCTGGAGAATGTTCCATGTGCACTTGAGAAGAATATGTATTCAGCTGCTTTAGGATGAAATGTTTTGTATATATCTGTTAAGTCCATCTGGTCCAGTGTATCACTCAAAGCCATTGTTTTCTTGTTGATTTTTCTGCTTAGATGATCTGTCCATTGTTGTAAGTGGGGTGTTAAAGTCCCCTATTATTATTATTATTAATGAGTTTCTTTATATTTGTGATTAATTGATTTATATATTTGGGTGTTTTACCTTGGGGGCATAAATATTTACAATTTTTAGATCTTCTTAGTGGATAGACCACTTAATTATGAGGCAATGTCCTTCTTCATCTCTTGTTACTGTCTTTATTTTAAAATCTAGTTTGTCTCATATAATATGCCTACTCCAGCTTTCTTTTGATGACCATTAGCATGATGCTTCTCCATCCCCTTACTTTCAATCTGCAGGTGTCTTTAGATCTTAAATGAGTCTCTTGTAAGCAGCATATATATGAGTCTTATTTTCTTATCTATTCTGATACCCTATGTTTTTTGATTGGAACATTTAGCCCATTTAAATTTAGAGTGAGTACTGAAAGATATGAGAAATTTGGATTCTTTAGATTTAGGTACATGCTTAGAAATTGGCATTTTTGACAAGCACGTGGTTCTAATGATGGTGGCACCTCAACCATATTTTGAGAAACACTTGTTTTTAGATTTTATATGTGGCATTTACTAATATTACAAACTCCATCTAATTATACTAATTGCTACAAAAATTACAAATTTATAGATAACCTTAGGTGTTCATTGGTGTAGATGAGATATATGATCCGTGTGAGAAATTAATTTTAGCATGAGATGTAAGAAATGTTTACTTTCTCTGGAGAATTAGGATATTTTATTCCAGTGATTAATGTCAAATGTGTAACTGACCATGCTTCTCTTTCCATTTTGCCAGTCAGGTGGCTTTGCATCACATTGATAACTAAACAAAAGTCAGAAATTGATCATCATAAATACTCTAATTTTTTCATAACGCCATCCCTGCACCACCAGAGTCTGTGATTGTTTCTTCTAATTTACATTTCTCTGTGGTTCTGATGATAAATTTTTATTCAGCAGTTATACTTCTATAAACAGCCCCAAATGCTATGTAAAATGAGATATGCTATAAACAAAATGCTTCATAATTTCCGAGTTTTATTAATTCGGACAAATATTTCTTCCAATTGAGTCTAATTTACGTATCACTCTGTTAAAGAGAAAAGTTAGTTTTCTCATTTTGCAGTGGTCATATTTTTGAAATTTGTATTCATTTAGGAAATACTGAGAATGTGGTTAATAAATATTGGCATTTGTAATAACAATTACCCCTGGACACATGTGATTATGCAAATGTGACATGAAAGAAACGGGGTGCTGGAGAGTCCTGGACCAAGAATCACAAACCTGGGATTTAGTCTTAGCTCTATTTTTAATCACCTATATGGCTTTGGAAAGTCACAATCTCCTTGAACTTCTTGTCTTCCCTTTATGAAATCACATGGTTTGGAGTAAATAATCTCTGAGGTTCTTTTTTTTAATTAAAAAAAATTTTTTTAATGCTTATTTATTTTTGAGAGAGAGAGAGAGAGAGCAGGGAAGGGGTAGAGAGAGAGAGGGGCACAGAATCCGGAGCAGGCAACAGGCTCTGAGCTGTCAGCACAAAGCCCAATGTGGGGCTCGAACTCACCAACCGTGAAAACTCACCAACCATGAGATCATGACCTGAGCTGAAGTCAGATGCTTAACTGAGGTGCCCCGAGGCTCTTTTAGGCCTATTTGCAGATCAATATGATGTCCTTAAGATTTATATAATATTAACCTTTTTTGTTTAGTTTGTCTTTATTTTTATTTTATTATTTTCTTTTGAGAGACAGAGAGAGAGAGAGAGAGTGTGAGGGGAGAGGGGCAGAGAGAGAGAGAGAGAGAGAGAGAGAGAGAGAGTATCTTAAGCAGAATCCATGCCCATCACAGAGCCTGACATAGGGCTCAGTCTCACAATCATAAGATCATGACCTGAGCTGAAATCAAGTTGGGCGCTTAACTGACTGAGCAACCCAGGTGCCTCTAGTATATCATTAAATAATAGATACATGCATATAGTCAAATGGGATATTTTTATTTAATTGGAAAATCCCTCCTCAAGAATTGATAGACTTTAAGAAATGGGCCACACTCAATTCTGTGTAAGAGGCTTCTTACACATGAGACTGAAAGCATAGGTAAAGATTTGTTGACATCTCTGACCCCTGTCTATTTCATAGTAGCTATACAAAAGAGGATATAGGTATCAGGAAAATTAAATTATGTTCAGACAAATGTAAAGTTTTCATCTCCAGATTTGTCTCAATACTTTTCCTTCTATCATCTCCATACCCATTCAAGCCTTCCACACACTTACTGCTGCTCACTCACTTGATTCTTCAGGGTAGACCTCACATGGAGATTACAAACCATTGTCATGGTGATTTTCTAATGCTAATTTATGAGAAACTAAAATCAGCCTGTGTTCATCTCTGACACAATGCTCACTTAATAAACTAGGCTTATAAAAACATTTTTTTGATGACTCAAAGACACACTTCCAGTGTTCAGCGTAAAATCTTTGATGAGAACCTCAAAATATTCAAGGCCTCTCAATAGAATTTGCTGAACATATTATGAAATCTTGTTTCCTAGAGAGTGATACACAAAACATTTTCAGCACTCACAGTGGCTGGAGCATCCCTTTTTTTTGTTTCTTCTATAAAAAAAACCTTCAAACAGAGTCAAAGCTGTCAGAATATAACCAGAAGCGGCACAGTCTTTAGGCATCTGGTTAGTAAGAAGATGATCTATGGTCAAGAGCACACAAACCACAACGAGCACTAATTAGTCTTTTTTTTTTCCCTATTGCACTGGTACTATAGGAATTGTCATCAAGAGGAATGACCATCAGATATTTTATTAACATGTGCATGTTCTTTGTCAAGCTTACGGTTTTTAAGAAATGTTTGTCTCAAATAGTGTAGTCCTAGGGACCACATTAAGAATATAAATAATTGTGGCTGAAATTTATGATCCACTTTTTCTTTCAATTTTGACATTCCATAAAAGATATTCATTGATGATTAGACAGCAAATTATGTCTTGAAGACTGTCAGGAGTTGACTTTTAGTAGACTAGCTGGGGCAACCACAACTTTTTATTCAAAACCTATTTTGGGGGTCTGTGTATCTTCCACTGTGCTAGGTACAAAGATTTGTTATACATGATCACACCCCTGAGGGAACTGGGGAGCCAAGGCATCACCCCATGAAAGTGTGACTAATTTGTGAAAAAGAATCAGAGGATAGCTTCAACAAAGGCAGCGCAGGAAGTCCTGAGGGAATGATGTAGACAATAAATGATGAATGTACAGGGGGAACAAATTACTGTGGGTAGGAGCAATCAGAGAGGCCCCGTTATTGAGGAAGGTGCTATTCAGCTGCTTGTGACTTTGTGTCCAGTAAGGAAGGGGTGGAATGTTTCACATAAGCAAATAGTGTGTTCAATATTAAAGTGACAGGAAAATGGAAATCCAGGGAATAGATCAGACCTGCTTTTAGAGTAGAGTGTGGTGACTGTAGAAGGATTTGGGGAGACAACATTGGAAAAGTAGATGCTGGAGAAAGATATATCCTTTAAAAACTTGCTCAGAAGTTTGAGTTCTTGCTATAGGTGATAGAGAACAATCAACCAGGAGTAAACAATCATTTAGGAAAGTGTAATTATAACACACATGAGGAATAGAACAGTGGTTCTCGTAGTGTTGTCCACAGGATCCTGGGCATCTCCCAGATCTTTTCAGGAATCTATGACGTCAAAACTATTTTCATAATAACACTGAAATGTCATTTACCTTTTTCACCATGATGAAGTGGTAATAATTTTTAATATTGTTAAATCTCAGCCCTAGAGTATGCATCTTTTTACTGTTCTTTGTGACAAAATGGGAAGTATGCATAAATACTCTGCTGCACACTAAAATATGATTTTTTAAAGGAAATGCACTTATTCTGAGGTAATCTGACTTAGTTACTTAAAAAAAATGAAACACCATTTTTTTTTTTTTTAAATTTTTTTTTTTTAATGTTTATTTATTTTTTTGGGACAGAGAGAGACAGAGCATGAACGGGGGAGGGGCAGAGAGAGAGGGAGACACAGAATCAGAAACAGGCTCCAGGCTCTGAGCCATCAGCCCAGAGCCCGACGCGGGGCTTGAACTCACGGACCGCGAGATCGTGACCTGGCTGAAGTCGGCCGCTTAACCGACTGCGCCACCCAGGCGCCCCTGAAACACCATTTTTACTTGAGAGAAAAGCAAAATGTGGCTACTCAGATAAGGTGCTTGATAGACATGTTCTCAGAAACTAGTGATTCTGGAGATCTAATGTAAAGTAGGGTGATTATAGTTAATAATAATGCATTATATACTTGAAATTTGCAAAAAGAGTAAATTTTAAGTGGTCTCACCAAACACACCAAAAAGGAATTATGTGAGGTGATGATTAGGTTAGTTAGCTTGATTGAGAAAATGATTTCACAATGTATATGTATATCAAAACATTATGTTGTATACTTTAAATCCATATCATACTTTAATAAATCTGGAAAAATAAAGTAAAATTTGTTAATCAAAAACAAAGTGAGCCTTTGATTTCAAGAGAAACAGCTGACAGTGTTTGTTGTCAATGACAAAATTTGAGCATTTAGATGAAAATTAGAGTTTTGGAAAACTTTTGAGGTTGACAGATTTCCAATACTTAGAGACATTTCTGATGAGATCAGTACCTTTACTAAGAAATGTTTTTTGTTTCTGTTTTTTTTTTAGGAAGAGATTTGTCAACATTTGGAAGATCTGTATAATTCATTAAAGCAATACTTTCCAAGTGCACAATGTATGATGTTACAAAATAAGGTATGTGTAAAAATATCCATTCAAACTTTAAGACAAACCAATGGAATTTAACGTATCCAAATTAAAAAATTCACGAATGTGGTTTCAGATTCCATATTGCAACTAACCTTCAAGAAATCACCTTTGGTTGAGTTTTGCTGGTAATATTAAGGGAACATATCTATAATTGTCTGAAAAGGCTATTGAAGTACTCCTCCCTTTATCAACTATGTATCTGTGTGAGGCAGGATTCTCTTCATATACTTTAATCACAATAGCATATTGTAACAGACTGAATGCATCATCTCACTACATTTTTTTGTTTGTTTGTTTGTAAAATGTAATTATTTCTGCACATATGTGTGATTTGTGTTTATATTTTTTACATGAATTTCTTAAAACTTTCAATTTCAAATGAAAATTTTATAAAAATCTGTTTTAATTTACAATATAATAAATATCAATACCTATCACCTGAATAATAGGACCTACTCCAAAGGGTTGTTGTGGAGGTTAAACTTGTAAAACCTTTGGAAAATGATGATACATAGTAAAGATCCATAAATGTTTTCAGTTATGATTATTATATTTCCTTTTACTACTATATGAGATCCTTAAGGAGAAGTGGGTGATTTATAGTGAAACTCTTAGGGATTCATGTCTTCAATGCTCATGTAGCTGCCCACACTGATAATGGAGCAAGACACTTGCTTCTGTCTCTCTTTTGCCTTGTCAATCTCATAGGAGCGTCTCTCCCTGGCAGACTATAGAGATTCCAGGGAATAGTGTTCCTTGGCTTTCAATCCCTGTTATACAGGAGAGCAACAAATGGTGCTGAGCTGCTAACAGGTAATCTGAATCACAGGAGTTAAGAAAATTAAACACAGTTTCAAAAATTAATTTGGGATTTCTTAAGGTCTTTATTATGCTAATGGGCACCTTAAAACTCCAAAGTAGATCAATTTATGTTTTCTAAGCACCTGGGCATGGAAGAATCTATTGTTTTCTTTGAATATTCTGGGCTCAGTAAAGCATTATGATGCATATTGGCATTGGTGGACCAGAGTTAGTGAGGGTCAAATGTCACAGATTAGTACTTTAATTCTTAAAAAATTTTTTAAATTTTATTTTTGGCAGAGAGAGAGAGAAAGAGAGAGAGAGAGAGAGAGAGAGAGAGAGAGAGAGAGAGAGAGAGAGTATGAGCAGGGGAGAGGGGCATAGGGAAAAAGAGAATTGTAAGCAGGTTCCACACTCAGTGAGGAGCCCGGTGCAGGGCTCAATCTCATGACCCTGGGATCATGACCTGAGATGAAATCAAGAGTCAGACACCCAACCAACTGAGCCACAAAGGCGCCCCTAGTGTTTTAATTCTTGAGATGCTTTCAGTTTCCTGGAAACATATGACATTTCAACACTCAGAACCATTGGGAAACCAGATTGGTAAATAATCTCTCATCACCTGAAGTTTTTCAGCCCCAATCCACCATGTCAGTCAACTTTGGTATGTCATGGGCACATTTTAGAACAAAGCAAAAATATAGTATAGAAGCAAATGAGAGTCAACAGGTATCAACTTCATAAAATATGTTCCTACAATTGTGATGTTATATTGTACTTCAATTTTGAACAGAGATAGATTAATTAGTGAGTTTTCAGTATGAATCAGTTATCAGTATCTCCTTCATTTTTTTGTTCCTTAATTGATATCATAAATAAATACACGTACATATGTGTGTAGATAGATAGATATAGATAGATAGATAGATAGATAGATAGATAGATAGATAGAATGTACCACAATGCACTAGGTATGCTGCTACACATGGAAATCGAACAGTGGTAAAGAAGACATCTTTGCTGAAAGCAAGTTTGAAAGCAAGACTGTATAGTCAAGTTTTGTGAACTCCCTTTTCCTTCATACACTGTCTGTTTTGTTTTTTATTGAAAGTTTAGTGGATGAACCAGAGAAAATTCAAAATTCAAAGTATGAATGTGAAATAAATATTCATTATGACATTTTACTTTATTTTTTATTTTTTAAATGTTTTTGATCTATTTTGAAAGAGAGAGAAAGAGAGAGAGAGAGAGAGAGAGCGAGAGCAAGCGCATGCAGGGAGGGGCAGAAAGAGGGAGAGAAAGAATCCCAAGCAGGTTCCATGCTGTCAGCGGGCTCAGTTTCATGAACTGTGAGATCATGATCTGAGTCAAAATCAAGTCAGATGCCTAACCTCCTGAGCCACCCAGGCACCCTTCATTATATAACATTTTAAAAAACAGTTTTATTGGAGGAGCTCCTGGGAGGCTCAGTTGGTTAAGTGTCCGACTTCGGCTTGGGTCACCATCTCACGGTTTGTGGGTTCAAGAAACACATCAGGCTCTGTGCTGACAGCTCAGAGCCTGGAGCCTGCTTCAGATTCTGTGTCTCCCTCTGTCTCTGCCCCTCTCCCACTCACTCTCTGTCTCTCTCTGTCTCTTAAAAATAAATAAATGTTAAAAAAAATTAAAAAACCCAGTTTTATTGGAAAGATTAGCATTTTCATCAAAGAGAGGTAGAAGTCCACAGGGAAAATGATAAAACATTATTGAATGAAATAAAGTTTTTTTTGCTTATTTACCTTATCATTTATCTATGGTCTTCTTATTTCCTATGGCTGCTGACTTGTACTTCGTTTTCTAAAGAGTCAAACAGGTGCATTTTCAGTTCTTTATAACATTAAAATTACTGTCAGAAATTAGTGTATCTGTGATTGTATGATATATTCTATTGGTGTTTGTATCAGCAAACTTAAAACCTCAGCTCTAGGAATTATATTTCTTCTGCTACCATATACCCAAAGCACTACACTTGTAATACATGTCTATAAGAAAATTGTATATATCAATCAATGGGGCTACTATACTGGTTGTGTCTCCCCAAAATTCATATGTTGAGCCTTTAACCTCCTGTGTTCGGAGTAAGGAAGTAATTAGGGTTAAATGAGGTCATAAGGTTGGGGCCTGGATCCAATTGGATTAGTGTCCTTATAAAAGGAGACACCAGAAATCTCACTCTCTCCCTCTCTCTGCCATGTGAAAACTTAGTGAGAAGATGGCTATTTTCAAACCTGAAAGAGAGACCTCATCATGCACCAAATCCCCTGGAACTTTGATCTCAAACTTCTTACCTCCAGAATTATGAGAAATAAATTTGTTTGTTTAAGCCACCTGGTGTATGATATTTTATTTTTTTTTAATTTTTTTTTTCAACGTTTATTTATTTTTGGGACAGAGAGAGACAGAGCATGAACGGGGGAGGAGCAGAGAGAGAGGGAGACACAGAATCGGAAACAGGCTCCAGGCTCTGAGCCATCAGCCCAGAGCCCGACGCGGGGCTCGAACTCCCGGACCGCGAGATCGTGACCTGGCTGAAGTCGGACGCTTAACCGACTGCGCCACCCAGGTGCCCCTCTTTTTTTTTTTTTTTTTTTAATTTTTTTTTTTTTTGATATTTTATTACAGCAGCCTGATCAGACTAATACAAGGGCCAATGGATAAAGAAAATTCACCTGTCAGAGTTGAAAGCAAGAAAATCAGTGATCTTGCTTTATTCTAGGAACCAATGCTAGTTCATAGGGGATTATCATTAGTTTTTACTGTTGCAAAAACACATAATATTAAATTAGCCATCTTAACCATTTTTAAATATACAGTTTAGTAGTGTTGGGTATATTTATTCACATTACTGTGCAACAGATCTCTAGAACTTTTTCATCTGGCAAATCTGAAAGTCTATACCCACTGCACTCTGATTTCTCCTCCTTTGTCCTCACAGATTTGGCACCCATCTTTTTACTTTTTGTTTCCATGATTTTGACTACTTTAGATACTTTATACGAGGGAAATCATACAATGTTTGTTCTTTTGTGACTGGCTTATTTGGTTTAGCATAATGCCCCCTCAAAGTTTATCCATTTTGGAGTATGTGACAGGATTTTCTTTTTTTTTTAAGGCTGCGTAATATTCAGTTGTATGTATATATATATACACCATATTTTATTTATCCATTCATCTGTCGATGGACATTTCGGTTGATTCCACCTCTTGGCTATTGTGAATAGAGCTAAATATGAAGGGGATTACTTAATCTGTTTAAGCCATGAAATGATTTTGAAGAGTGCATTATTATTATTTTTTTAATGTTTGTTTTATTTTTTTTTTTTGAGACAATGCAAGAGACAGAGTGCAAGCAGCCGAGGGGCAGACAGAGGGAGACACAGAATTTGAAGCTGGCTCCAGGCTCTGAGCTGTCAGCACAGAGCCTGACGCAGGGCTCAAACTCACAAACTGTGAGATCATGACCTGAGCCGAAGTTGGACGGTTAACCGACTGAGCCACTCAGGTGCCCCAAAGAATGCATTATTTTTAAGGGCAGTGGATTCATTTAAGCTTTCATGTTGGTGATAATGATGTATAATAAACACCTGTGAATACTACGGTGATTAAATAGTTGCAGGTGTGAAAGAGGACTTTTAAAACAAACAGAGAAGAAACTGCAAAGAACTGTGGTTAATGGCATAGTTGGCACATGCCAATTATACATCACTTCTTGCCATGTAATTCATTTGAACTTTTATAGCTGTTGTCATGGACAAATTTCCAATGGTTTTCTGCCAGTGATAATATGATTACTATAATGTATAAAGTCAACTGCTAGTTTTTTTAGAGACTTACTAATTGAAAATAAAAGATCCAGAGTTATTCAAATTCTTTTTGCATTCTCTCCTCCCCTCCATCTTTGTTTAATCCTGTGTTACTCTCAAGTACATTTTTCTTGGAGGGCTTCTTCTTAGGTAATGGGATACCCCAAACACTGTCCTTGGACCTTCTCTCCCTCTACACTTTCTCATCCGGTCCTGTGGTTTTAAATATCATCTATATGGTAATAATTTATATAGCCCATTCCTGCTTATTATGTGGATTCACATTTATATATTAAACCTCCATCTCTGCCTCAATTTCTTTTTTTAAAGGTTTATTTATTTTTGAGAGAGAGAGAGAGAGAGAGAGAGAGAGAGAGAGAGAGAGAGAGAGAATCCCAAGCAGGATCCACACTGTCAGTACAGAACCTGATTCAGAGCTTGGACTCGCAAACTGTGAGATCATGACATGAGCCAAAACAAGAGTGAGATGCTTAACTGACTGAGCAACCCAGGCATCCCTCTGACTCAATTTCTGTAGCAATTTCCTAACTGATGTCCTTGCTCCACACTGTAGCCAGGAAAATCTATTCCTGGTTTTTGTTTGTTTGTTTATTTGTTTGTTTTAAGATGCTAATTCTCTGTCTTTACATCTCAGCAACATATTTCTTAAAATAAACTTTATTCTTTAAAAGTTTTAGGTTCATGGCAAAACTGAGCAGAAGGTACAGAGATTTTCCATACATTCTTTGCCTCCACATACATATAGCAGCTCAATCCTTTTGACTCATAAGTGATACTATGTCATTTTCCTATTTGGAACCCTCCATATCATCTAGAGAATAAAAGCCACACTTCTCATCTGCAAGGCTCTTTATGACCTGGGCTTTGGCTACCTTTTCAACCTCTTTTCCTATCAATCCTCACTCACAAGCTGATCCAGCTACATGACTTTTTGGCTACTTCTCAAACATGCCAATTCCCTCCCTATTTCTGAACTTTCATATTTGCTGTTTGTTCTATATAGACTGCACATTAACCAGATCTTCACATGGTGCAATATTGGTTTCAGGAGTAGAATTCAATGATTCATCACTTACATACAACACCCAGTGCTCATTATAACAAGTGCCCTTCTTAATACCCATCATCTGGGTAGCCCATCCCCCACCCATCTCCCCTCCATCAACCCTTAGTTTGTTCTCTATCTGTAAGAGTCTCTCATGGTTTGTTTTTCTTTCTCTCCCCCCCCCATATGTTCATCTGTTTTGTTTCCTAAATTGCACATATGCATGAAATCATATGGTATTTGTCTTTTTCCGATTGACTTATTTCGCTTAGCATAATACACTCTGGTTCCATTCATGTTGTTGCAAATGGCAAGTTTCATTATTTTTGATGGTCGAGTGATATTCTATTGTATGTATATACCATATCTTCTTTATCCATTCATCAATTGATGGACATTTGGACTCTCTCCATAGTTTGGCTATTGTTGATAATGCTGCTATAAACATTGGGGTGCTTGTGCCTCTTTAAATCTGTATTTTTGTATCCTTTGGGTACACTACCTAGTAGTGTAATTGCTGTATCATAGGGTAGTTCTAATTTTAACTTTCTGAGGAGCCTCCATGCTGTTTTCCAGAGTGGCTGTATTATTTTGCATTCCTACCAATAATGAAAGAGGGTTCCTTTCTCCACATCGTCACCAACATCTGTTGTTTCTTATGTTGTTAATTTGAGCCATTTTGACAGGTATGAGGTGGTATCTCCTCATGGTTTTGATTTGTATTTCACTGATGATGAGTGATGTTGAGCATCTTTTCATGTGTTTGTTAGCCATCTGGATGTCTTCTTTAGAAAAAAAAATGTTTATTCATGTCTTTTGCCCATTTCTTCACTGGATTATTTGTTTTTTGGGTGTTGAGTTGAGTAAGTTCTTTACAGATTTTGGATACTACCCCTTTATCAGATATGTCATTTGCAAATACCTCCTCCCATATTGTAGGCTTTTAGTTTTGTTGATTGTTTCCTTTGCTGTGCAGAAGCTTTTATTTTGATGAAGTCATTATCATTCATTTTTGCTTTTGTTTCCCTTGCCTCTGGTGATGTGTCTAGGAAGAAGTTGCTCTGGCCAAGGTCAAAGAGGTTTCTGCCTGTGTTCTTCTCCAGGATTTTGATTGTTTCCGGTCTCACATTTAGGTCTTTCAACCGTTTTGAATTTATTTTTTTGTATGGTGTAAGAAAGTGGTCCAGTTTCATTCTTTTGCATGCTGCCATCCAGTTTTCCCAACACCATTTGTTGAAAGGACTGTCTTTTTTCCATTGGATATTCTTTCCTGCTGTGTCAAAGATTAGTTGACCATATAGTTGTGGGTCAATTTCTGGATATTCTATTCTGTTCCATTGATCTATGTATCTATTATTGTGCCAGTAACATACTATCTTGATGATTGTAGCTTTGTAGTATAGCTTGATGTCCAGAATCATGATGCCTCCAGTTTTGCTTTTCTTTTTCAGGATTGCTTTGGCTATTCAGAGTCTTTTGTGATTCCATACATATTTTAGGATTATTTGTTCTAGCTCTGTGAAAAATGCTGGTGGCATTTTGATGGGGATTGCATTAAATGTGTAGATTGCTTTGGGTAGTACACACATTTTAACAATGTTTGTTCTTCCAATCCATGAGCATGTAATGCTTTTCCATTTCTTTGTGTCCTCTTCAATTTCTTTCCTAAATGTTCTATAGTTTTCAGAGTATAGATCTTTTACCTCTATGGTTAGGTTTATTTCTAGATATCTTTGTTTTTTGTACAATTGCAAATAGGGTTTATTCCTTGATTTTTTTCTGCTGCTTCATTATTGGTATATAGAAATGCAACAGATTTCTGTATGTTTTTATATCCGTGACTTTGCTGAATTCATGTATTAGTTCTAGCAATTTTTTTGGTGGAGTCTTTGGGTTTTCTATATAGAGCATCATGTTGTCTGCAAATAGTGAAAGTTTGCCTTCTTCCTTGTCTATTTGGATGTCTTTTATTTCTTTATGTTGTCTGATTGCTGAGGCTAATACTTCCAGTACTATGTTAAATAGTAATGGTGAGAGTGAACATCCTTATCTTGTTCCTGATCTTAGGGGGAAAGCCCTCAGTTTTTCATATATGATCTTTCATATATGGCATTATGATGTTAACTAGTAGTCCATCTATCCCTACTTTGTTGAGGGTTTTTATCCAGAATGGATGCTGTGTTTAATCAAATGCTTTTTCTGCATCTATTGACAAGATCATATGATTCTTATCCTTTTATTAATGTGTATTACAGTGATTGATTTGTGAATGTTGAACCAGCCCTGTATCCCAGGAATAAATCCCACTTGATCAGGGTGAATAAGTCTTTTAATCTACTCTTGAATTTTATTTGCTAGTATCTTGTTGAGATTTTTGCATCCATGTTCATCAGGGATATTGGCCTATAATTTTCCTTTTTAGTGGGGTCTTTGTCTGGTTTTGGAATCAAGGTAATGCTGGCCTCATAGAATAAATTTGGATGTTTTCCTTCCATTTCTATTTTTGGAACAGCTTCAAAAGAATAGGTGTTAACTCTTCTTTAAATGGTTGGTAAAATTCCCCTGGGAAGACATCTGGCCCTAGACTTTTGTTTATTGGGAGATTTTTGGTAACTGATTCAGTTTCTTTGCTGGTTATGGGTCTGTTCAAATTTTCTATTTCTTTCTGTTTCAGTTTTGGTGGTTTGTATGTTTCTAGGAATTAATCCATTTCTTTCAGGTTACCCTTTTGGTTGGCATATAATTTTTCATAATATTCTCTTATTATTGTCTGTATTTCTGTGGTGTTGGTTGTGATCTCTTCCTTTTTGTTCATGTTTGTTTATTTGGGTCCTTTCTTTTTTCTTTTTAATGAGTCAGGCTAGGGGTTTATCAATTTTATTAATTCTTTTGCAGAACCAGTTCTTAGTTTTGTTGATCTGTTCTACCATGGTTTTTTGTTTGTTTGTTTTTATATCATTTATTTCTGTACTAGTCTTTATTATTTCCCCCTTTCTGCTGGCTTTAGGCTTTATTTGCTGTTGTTTTTCAGCTCCTTTAGGTATAAGGTTTGGTTATGTATTTGAGATTTTTCTTTCTTCTTCAGGTAGGCCTATATTGCAATATACTTCCCTCTTAGGACTACCTTTGCTGCATTGAAAAGGTTTCAGACTGTCATGTTTTCATTTTTATTTGCTTTCATGTACTTTTGAATTTCCTCTTTAATTTCATGTTTAACCCATTCATTCTTTAGTAGGATGTTCTTTAATCTCCAAGTATTTGTGGTCTTTAAAAATATTTTTCTTGTAGTTGACTTCATGTTTTATAGTGTTGTGGTTTGAAAGTATGCATGGTATGATCTCAATATATTTGTACTTGTTGAGGGCTGATTTGTGACCCAGTATGCGATCTATTCTGGAGAATGTTGCATGTGCACTCAAAAAGAATGTGTATTCTGCTGCTTTAGGATAGGCTCAATGTTCTGAATTTATCTGTTAAATCTATCTGGTCCAGTGTGCCATTCAAAGCCATTATTTCCTGTTGATTTTCTTCTTAGATGATCTGTCCATTGCTATAAGTGGGGTGTTAAAGTCCCCTCCTATTATTTTATTATTGTCAATGAGTTTCTTTATGTTTGTGATTAATTGATTTATATATTTGGGTGTTTTTGCATTGGGGGCATAACTGTTTTCTATTGGTAGATCTTCTTGAGGGATAGACCCTTAATTATGATATAATGCCCTTCTTCATCTCTTGTTACAGTCTTTGCTTTAAAATCTAGTTTGTCTGATATAAGTATGGTTACTACAGCTTTCTTTTGGCCTCACAACCTTTCCAAACCTCTTACATAGATTTGGTTTCTTTACTGAACTTCAGAACTGTTGCTACTTGATATCATATTATACGTTGCTTTGTTTGTGTTTGTTGTCTCTTTTTCCTGCTAGAATGAAAACTCCACAAGAGCACGGATGTTTCCAGTTGATTTTCTATTGAATCCCTGTTGCCTCAAACAGTACTTAGCATCTTGTAGGTTCTTTATACCAAGTGTTTGAATAGAGATGGATGCATTTTGTGCTAATTATTTTTTAATAGTGATTCTCCTCATGTTTGTATGCTCAACTGTTCTATGTCTTCATATCCTGCTCTTCCTGTTTTTTTTTTTTTTAATGTTTATTTATTTTGAGAGAAAGAGAGAGGAGAGAAAGAGAGAGAGAGAGAATGAACGGGATGGGGGGTAAAGAGAGGGAAAGAGAGAATCCCAAGCAAGCTCGATTCCACTAATTGGGAGATCATGACCTGAGCTGAAATCAAGTCAGACACTTAACTGACTGAGCCACCCAGGCACCCTTCCCTTTTTATTTTTATAGCAAGAAATTAGATTTTGCTCCAATGGGTTTTGGTTCATTAGAATATTTTTATTGAATTTAAGGACATGCAATTATGTTCTTTTCATCATCTCTAATGACTTTCCCTTTTATTCCCTCTTTCACTACCCATGACCAATGCTTCAAACCTTTATATTTGTGGATTCCGTCAAATCCAACATGTTGCTTAGTAGAATATTTTCTGATTTGTCCATTGAAAATACAGTCCTTCTTAAGTATAAATTTCCTCACATTCTCTGTGTTTTTTTAAACCTCAAATTATATTTAATTCTTATTTAAACTTTCTTTTCCTCTTATAGCAGAGAAAGAGGGCTCCAAACCATTGTCCAAATTTAAGCTTTCTTAATCTTTCTTTTGGCCCTCTTTCCTACCATCTCATCTCCATAGCTCCTTTGTCTCAGAAGTAATCTGTTATCTTCTCATTATCAAATCCAATAATTTTTTTTCACCTTCATACTTATGACCACGTGACTTCTCTTTGACATTTGACTCTATTGATCCATCCTATATTTCATATCCTGTCTTATTTTTTGTGACTTTCTTTAGCTTCTTTGTTTCTCTTTCTATATATTTGGCTATCATACGTTATTTATTTCATTCGTTCTTGTTTTTCATATACAATAACAACAACAAAAAAATGGATGCTTCTTGAGGTTCTATAATCAGTTATTAGGAACCAAAACCCAACTCAGACCAACCTAAGCAATAAGAAGAATGTAACAGTGGGCATGATTCATAGGCTCTAATATTGTCATTAGAATCTGTCTGCTCTATATTCCTCCATTCTTTGGTCCCATATAATGACAAAGTTGACCACTGGCAACTTTAGACTTACATTATCATTATAGATATTGATCCTGGGGAAAAAAGAATGCCAATTTTTGGGTAACTTTATAGCTGTTTAAGGTATACTTTACTGGCCTTGCTTGAGTTCTGTGATCATTCCTGAATCAATCACTGTGGCCAAGGGAAGGGAGGACTTGGAATTACCAGGCCTGGACCACATACTCACTCCTGAATTTGGCATTTTGGTTATATCTCTTTCTAAACTACATGGCCTGAAATTGGGAGAAGGATGGGCTCTCAAAGAGACACTGAGCATTTTCTCGTCCTATTCTTTACATTGTATCCCTGGGCTATTCTGTCCACTGTTTTAACTTCTATTATCATCCGTATGCTGATAACTTTCAAATCTCACAATACAAATGAACCTAATTACACTGCAAAGCCATTGGAAAATGAAATGGGGTAGAAGTTTTTGCCCTAACTGCAATGGCTGATTCTGATGAGAAAAACTCAAGGCCCAGTATGGTTTCTGAAGTGTCACTACCAGGATCTGGTAAATGAATTCAGTAGCAGAGTATTATTCAAACTCAGGTAGACTTGCAGGAATTCTTTCTAGTCTCATCAGGAAGTCCACGTAAGGCATATATGAAGCAGAATTGACCCCACAGCTAAGGGAGGACTAGAAGGAATCATTGGAGCATCAGGGCCCTACTCAAGCAGGCTGATTTTCAGTATAATACCCTCATGCTAAGGACAAATTAGAAAAGTATATAGACTCATTGGGAAGAGCATAGGATGGTGGTAGGCAGGAGTCCAGTATGGATGGGACCAGTATAAGGCAGGGATGGGAATTGGAAATCAGTGGCTTGGAGTCTACACCCAGGGTTTATTCATGTATAACAAGGACCAGATATGGTTAGAAGTAAAACTTTGCTATTAACTCAGAGTATTGTGAATGTTCAAAGATAGGCTTTTAGGCATTTCTGTTTTTCCAGTTGTATTTGTGTTTTCCTCTTTGTAAGTAAAGAATTACAAATGAAACAACTAGATTGGATTAACTAATTTCTAAGATATCTTCCAACTATACAAGTCTATAATTCTAAGAGTATTGGAGAATATAATTAATAACATAAAAGCAGAGATTTTTTTCTGTTTTTCCCCATTAATTCATAAAGCTAGAACAGTTCTTTGAACAAAATAAATATTTGTTGAATTTCAAAAACTGTTGTTGTAGACAGAAAACTAAAAAGTGGGATTTTCCTTTTATTCTATATCTCTGAATTAAATAATTAGATTTAACATTTTTTGTAATTTATGACATTAAAGAGGGCTGATGACAGTTGACAGGAAACTTGGAGAGTTCTTCACTATTATAAGAAAATTGTGATAGAAGTAGGTCAAAGACTTTTGCAATGCTAATTTTCAAACAGATTTGATTTCAATTTACTTAAATGGCTTTTGGTCTTACCTGAAGTGAAGAAAGGAGGTAGAATCGTAAGCCAAATGTTTTTATTTTAGTATTTATTTTTGAGTAGCTTTAATTCTAAAAAAAACCCAGGCCTTCATCCAATACCATTCTGTGGAAGACTTTACTACATGATGGTATAATGTGCAAAATTTCCTTAGACTCATTATTTAATTAGGAAACCCCAAATTTGAAGTTATCTTTTTCAGAGTTGAAATCATGAAATGTTGGTAGTGTCAAGTTGTAACACCAAATTATAACACTAGGTGGCATGAGATGCAAGTTGAAAAACAATAGTGTTATCAGAAAGTATAATAGCTGATCTATACCTGCATCTTAGTTTACTTTTATATGTAGGCATATAAATCTGGGAAACTCTCACTAGGAGAATGTGAATTTTATTTGAATGAAATACATATAATAAAATGAACAAGGTATGAAGCTCTTAGTTTAAGAAAAATAGGTTTAAAAAGAGCAATAGTTTTTGCTAGTTGAAGTCAATGGATACTGAATTAAAAAATTAGGGGGTAGGGGCACCTGGGTGGCTCAGTTGGTTAAGTGTCTATCTTTTGATTTTGGCTCAGGTCATGATCTCATGGTGGTGGGATTGAGCCCCACTGGTCACCACACTGAGTGTGGAGCCTGCTTGGGATTCTCTCTCTTCCTTCCTCTCTGCCCCTCCCCCGATCTCTCTTTCTATCTCAAAATAAAAGTAAATAAAATAAAAAAAAATTAGGGGGGTATTAGGGATAAATAATGTTAGCCCCAGGCAAAACTGCCGAGTGGTAGAGTAATTCCTCTCTTTGGTATCCTGTGGAAATCAAAAGAGATGGTTCTCTACTTTCCCATTTACTTTTGGGAAGTCCCTTTTCCCAGCTGCTGCTCTTCCTGCTATCCCCAGCTGCTCCATGTTCACCACTGTGGGCACTTAGGAAACTCATTTTACTTGTACATTCATCAAAACATGCCTATTCTATGTCTCATCCCTTAGAGTCTGAAGTTTGAGTTCTTTCTATATATTGGCTAATCAAAAAACAAACCATACCTATTCATGGATGGAGAGCTAGCTCGGGTTTGTTTTCATTCTCTTAGATGAAGTGCAATTTCTACTGGTCAAGATCTGAGCAGGAAACAGAAGGCATATGCAATGGGGAAAGTAGAGAGAACATTAACTAGTGGTAGGGAACCGCCTTGGGACTATTGACAAGGAGGATACCATTACCACCCCTTGCCATGGAGTAGGTGCCTCCCACAAAGAGCTGTGGATAGAAATAGGAGAACGAAGTCACTACAAACTCAAAGCTCCAGACTGCTGCTGATGGTTGTGGTGTCTGTGTTTCTGTTAAAAGATAAACTGAGGAATATTAAAATTTTTAAGCGTTTATTTGAGCAAAAATTGATTTGAATCAGGCAGCATCCAATCTAGCCAATAGAAGGAAACTCCGAGGAGCTCTACAAACTGAAAGACTTGTAGGCAGAAGAGAGCAGGAATGAGGAAGTTATACTAGACAAAAAAGGAGGTTGATTATTCTAAGAGTACTTTTCCTTCAGGGGATGGCAAGGGTCTATCAGGCAGACTACATAACTAGTGCTAATCAGGTGATTTCCTCTTTTTCTTTTTTTTCCTTGAGAAATCGAGAGAGAGAGAGAGAGAGAGAGAGAGAGAGAGAACGCACACAAGTGAGTGAGGAGCACAGAGAGAGAGAGAGAGAGAGAGAAAGAATCCTACAAGGGGCAGACAGAGAGAGAGCAATGAAAAGAGAGAGAGAGAGAGAGACAGAGAGAGAAAGAGAGAGAGAGAGAGAGAAGCAGGGCTCATCTGAAGCGAGTATCCAGCTCACTGGAAGCAGGGCTGGAGTACACTTGATGAGGGGCATGAGCTCATGAACGGTGAGATCATGACCTGAGCTGAAGTCAGATGCTTAACTGACTGAGCCACCCTGGGCACCCTGATCAGGTGATTTCCTGATTGACTGTTTTAAAATTCCATTTCTGGAAGAGCCAAAATGGTAAGTTAAATCTTAGTATGGTGATGCGGAGCTTAGCATAAACAAATCTATCATGGGCCTGTTTTTTTTTTTTGTTTTTCGTTTTGTTTTTTGTTTTTTGTTTTTTTTTTTAACAATTCCCTGCTTTTGATCAGACCCTTAGTCTAATTGAGAAATTTGATAGAAAATGTAAGGCATTAGTGCTATTCTCAGGTACCACTCTGGAGTTCTTGCAGGTTTTGCTAAATCTCTGTGTGTTATTTACAGGTCACAATGTTGGGTTCACATTCTTTAAGTTGGTCATTCTGTTTGTTCCTTTTCTGATGTTCTATTCTTAGAGAGGTCATTTGCTCGGTGGTTAGCAGCTGTGAACATGCATTTAAAACTTTTGAGAGACTACAGTGCACCGGGGAGACTACTATGATTATTATGAGCAGGATCATTCTTGATGTATGGAGTGCACTTCACAGCCATGGTCCCCAGGACCCAAAGCACTCAGACCCAATCCAATCAGACTTTTGAGGAAGTCCCTTCCTTAAGCCAACTGACTTGTTCAGTGATCTTATGTAGCTGAGTCTCAATTTCGCAGAAATGTTAATTTAAGTGCAGCAAATGCTGTTGGCCATAGCGCAGACATCTTGTTTACCTGAAAGATAATTAAGGGCTATCCTATTATCATAAACAACTTTGGCCAGAGAATCTGGGAGTTTGGTTGGGCAGCTATTTCTTTATCAGCAGAAAACTTTGTCCTTTTAACAGAGAGAAAACCAAATTCTAATTTTGCACCAGTGTGCTTTTGATATTAAAATTCATTTTAAAATCTTAAATACATCCATTCTAATCTTGACTAGCTTGACTACACTAAAATTTTTTTCCCAACAAAACTTCTACAACTATTTATATGCATTCAGATTTATTGTACTTTTTTCTTCTTTTTTCTCATACTGGAACAATAATTCATTTTACTTTCCTTACCTACTTTTCAGACACATTTTTTTTCCTTTCACTTTTGTTATTTCCAAGTAGTTTTAATTACATATATTAATTAGAATTCCTTACCCTTCAAATCCTTTATTCCTAGTGAAAACTAAGAAGTGAGCAATTGTGGATTGTCAGTTGCACTGGGATTTTCTGGATTGGCAAATTTATAAATACATTTCATAATTTCTAGACTTCTTCCTCATAGTAAATTTTTAAAAATAGCACAAGGCATGTTAACTGATTGACCCAAGTATCTTTAGCTCTTTTGTAATAAGAAGCCAAAAGTAGATAAATCTGTATTTAATAATTAATGTTTCAGTATTTTATCTTATTTGGAAATGATCTAGATAGTCAATGACTATCCATCATTTAAATTTTCTCAGTATAACTTTAAAGTTTCAAGTTACTGAAAAGATTATGGAAACTATTTTTGAGTAGATACACCATAAAGCATAATTCTTATTGGAAAGTTCATTTATAAACTTTTATCTTAATTACATCTATTTAATTCACCTGTTCTTAACAATTATGTTTCGATTAGTCATGAAAATTTTATGAGACATTAAATAACTAACCATTATCTTAATTATCTCTTTTGTTAACAAAGTCTGCAACAGAGATAACAGGCTTATTTGATTTTTAGTAAATCTAGGTAGAATAAATTTATATTTAATGCTGATAGCATGTTTTTTCAAAATTAAACTAAAAACGGTAAACTCTCCTTAAAAATTTTTTTTTACTGAAAATTATCCTCAATCAAATGGAGTTGGAAACTATTTGGGTTAATTACTGTATTTCTGAGAATATACTTGATTTATATAAATACTTGTTTGTATTTAAGACAAGTCAACAGAGGTTTTTACAAATTAATGGGGACAATGCCATCTGGAGGTAGAAAAAATATCACATGTTTATAACATGTACACATAGACATACATAAACATATAGACAAATGCAAATACATATCTTATAGCTTTTATTTTAAAATTTTAGCCATGAGACATCTCCAACAATGTAACATTTTTATCCATCAAAGAACAGTTGGACCCAAATTGTGCTTCTGGCAGATGGAATAAATTAAAGTTACCCTCTCAGATGACAGATGGCTAAAGATTTTTACTAATATTTGTGCAAGATAGTAATCAAAATAACTTTTCCTTTTCTTTTTTTCTTTTTTCTCCTTCTGATAAGAATTACCTTGGTTCCTAGAGAAAACCAAGTAGAATACTTGCATCTCAAAAAGCATAGAGAAAGAATGCAAGTTCCCCCAAGATAAATTCTATTCCCTAAGTCTTTTTTTTTTTTTTTTACAATATCTTTGGGCCTTTTGAGATGAGTAGGGGAGGTTTGGGATTGGTAAATAGGATAGGTGGGCTTTGAGTTGTTTCTAGAGTCACATTTCTGTTCCTATAAAGACTAGATTTGTAAGACAAGTACAGTTGTTTTTGGTTCCTCAGAGGACTGGATTGCAAACTGAAGGATATCAAGAGGCTGACCCACCCCATCCAACTGTATTATCCTCAATATGTTTCTTTATATTATGGAGAAGATCTTCAACTAAGATGTAAATAAAAAGTTCCTTATATTCTAGATTTTGAGTTGTGTGTCTTGGAATGTTTTAGTAAATCATTCCACAAAGATTTTAGAATGTTTCCTTCTGGGTACATAGTTTCACTTTAGCTTAGAGCAGAAGGTCTAAAATAAATTCCTATCAGGCTCTGAATGTCAGCTTCCAATTTGGCCAGCTTCTCACCATAAGAGTTACTTAAAAACACAAATATTGTTTTCAAATATCTTGTCAGGCTACAGCTAACAACAGTAAATATTCCTTGCAGCTCTGAACAACCCCTTGGACTCAAGAGGCATCCCCAAAGAGGGTGCAAAAGACACTGTCCTCCTAAGAACCAGAGCCACTCCCAAAGATAACCAAAGAAAGACAGACTTAGACAATTGACCTGAGAGCTGGCAATGGTGGTAGGACACTAGCTGCAAATGAAGTACAACCCCCATTTCTGTCCAGCCAAATCGGGTACAACCTGCATTTCTGTTTGTCCTTATTTTGGGACCCCAACCTGACGGCTGCCAAGCCAAGTTCTTAGGACACAAAATGAGACAAACAAGAAGGTAATGGCTGTCCCTGGGAGAGTAAGGATCAACAACCAATGGGTACCCGAAAACAAGTTCACAAGTCACAATTCAAAGATCAAATTCTTATTAGTGTTTTTTTCTGCCTGTCAGTGTGAATTTGGAAAGGAACAATGTAAAATTTTTTACTTTCCTCTCTCAACCAGGCATTACAGACAGAGATCTAGGAGAGCTAACTTGGGTAAGAATTCTCACCCCTTTCTGGCTTCTGCCAGTTTTCCCAGGATCCTGTCTGCAGGATCTAGAGCAAGTGAGGTGCCCCAGCAGGTCTCATTCTGGTCAACAGAAACTATGGAGGAGGAAAAGTAATTTCCCCTCTACCTTTTATGGTGAGTGCTTGGCTGAGACCGCTTTTTCTCTAGGTCATCTTATAAATGGATAAGCTTATCTAGGTTAAAATTTCTCTACTGTGGTCCCTGTAATTCAAGATTATTATATCCTTGATAAGATTAACCTGCTTATTCAGCCTTAAACTTTTGTTTTTATTCACCTGAGGCCCAACACTAGACCCACTCCAGCTTAAGTCAGACCTAGTCTAACCCCAGACCCAATCTTCTTTCCAAGTCAGACACAATCTGACTCAGTCCAGTTTCTGGACCCAGTCCAAAAAAAGAAATGTTCAAATAAAGTCTGAAAGCTGATAACATAAAAGCTGCAGTTGGAATCTGAGCGACACTTACCGATCACCTCCAAAGACAGTGAGAAGGCAGGCAGCTCATGGGGTTTAGCAGGTCCCTTCATCTGGTTGTTCACTGCTCCCAGAAGCTGTCAGGGGGCTTCCTTCAGTTTCCTCTTCTGACATCAGAACCGTTAAAAGTTAAACTGAGGCCTGCCTCAGGTCACTTGGGTGGCAGAGCTGTTTGAGCTCCTTCATAGGTTAGTTTTGTTTTCCTTTCCATGCAAAACGGTTCTGGCACTTTACCCTGAGGAGAATATCATGGGCCATAAGTGGGACTGAAGTGGGGGTGAACTGGGCAAGGACATCTCTCTGGCTTGATTTGGAAGATTCCACAAAGGATTGAGCCCAAGCACAATCAATATTCTACATATAATAGACAGTTCTGCTATACTGGGTCTTAAATAAAAATTAAATTAGAAAATGCATTTTCTTATTTCTTTTTCCCTGGCCCAGATTGTTCTATGAGAAGAGATTAACATGTCTCCAGAGACTCTGGTAGCAAAGATTTAGAAATCCTTCACCACTCCAGACTGCCCACTAGTTTTCTGAGGAGAAATTTTACAAATAATTAGAATGTTGGTCACCTTCTCACTTAGACTCTCAGATTCTCCTGGTACTTAGCATCAGGTTGCTAAGCATCTGGGGGTAAAACTATACCATCCTTCATGCTCTCATATTTTACTTTAAATAATCTCCAGGCAAATTTATATGAGCCCACTGTCCCGGGTACACACAAATGACCCTCAGTGGAAGCATTCTTCTCAGATTCAAACACAACTGCTTCATAACCTGCTTTTCTAATCTCCTTTTCAGGTAATGCCACTGCAGTCCACCTGTGCGTGATCCTGCATGCCCCCTTCTTCCTACTTCTCAGTAAGTCATTCATTTCTATGTATTTCTTTAGTACCGCTGGAATATTCTCCTCTCTGTACTGTTTGCCATGGTCCTAGGTTGGATCATTTCTCCACATGGGTCATGTGCTTTGGTCTTATCTAATTGCTTGCTTTTCTCTAAACGAGCCATAGACCCTCATGCCTTTGTGTTGCATCTCTTCATTTTATCTGCTTTCATTAATCAGCTCATTGTCAATTCCTCTGTGATGTGACGCAATGGCTGACTTCCCCAGTAAACTGAACACTCCTTTCTTTTGGTTCTGGTGGTACTTTGTACATATTTCCAATATGTTATAGCAATTATTACTGCAGTATACATGCTTTTTCTATATGTGTGTCATCAGAATCTTGAAATTCCTTGAGAATTAGGGCTTTGTCTTAATATCTAAGGATCTCTAAATAATCAAAGTCATCATTGAATAAATGTGAATTACTACATAAATGATCACACACACACACACACACACACACACACACGGCATGAAATGGAGTGCTCATATTCCACTGATGAGATCTAGGCAAATGGCCTTACTTAACAAAGGGGAAGCTGGGAGATATAATCCAACTTCATTCCCATGATTGGTGAATAGCTGGCTTGTCTGCCATAAAGAATTGTGTTCTTAGGAGCATACATATTTGGAAATAATAGATGGTCCTTTTAAATAAAAGATTTTGTCATTATAGTGAATCCTGATCATTCTTTTTGCCTTCACATCTATTTTTGTCTGTTATTAATATAGCTATACCGGATTTCCTTTGAGTGATCTTTACCTGGGGCATGTTTTTTATTAATAAAAACTTTGTAGCTTTCTATTAATCATGTAGATGTGTCTAGTAAATAGCATACAATGGAACACTTTCTATAAATCCAACAGAATAGTATTTCTTTATTGGTAAATTTGAACATTTAAATTTGAATTTTATACATAGTGTAATTTATGACATATTTGGATTTAATTCCTCCTTATTTTACAGTTTTTATTCTGTCCTTTTTGTATCATTTCCCCCCTTTTATACCTTCTTTTGAATACAAAAAGATTTTTAAGATTCCAATTTTCCTTTACTCACACTATGTGCATCATCACTTTCCTAGCTAATACCAAACTGTTTTCTAACATGGCTTTACTATTTATACTCCTATCAGCAGTACATGAGAATTTTCTTTGCTTTCCATCCTCACCAATACTTGATACTGTTTGATTTCTATTATTTTTGGCAGTCTTGGAGGTGTGCAAATGGTAGCAGTTCTCTATGTCGTCTCTGCACCGGTCCTATGTCAATTATACGTGTCACAAATGTCTTTTTCTACTTTATTGCTCACTCCTTCTCTTTCTAAGGTGTTTTTTGATGAAAAGTTAACTTTAATGTAATTAAATTTATAATTTTTTCTTTGAATCAGTAATCTTTATATATCAAATATCTCTCCCTCTCCTGAAATCTTGACGATATTTTCCTGTACGATCTTCTGAAAGCTTTATGGTTTGCTCTTCTCATAGGTCTTTAATTTACACTGAAATGACATTATTCTGTGGCAGGAGACATAGAAGGGAAGGAAAAATAAGATAAAAACAGAGAGGGAGGCAAACCATAAGAGACTCTTAAATAAAGAGAATAAACCGGGGTTGCTGGAGGGGAGGTGGGTAGAAGGATGGCCTAAATGGGTGATGGTATTAAGGAATGCACTTGTTGGGATGAGCACTGGGTGTTATATGTCAGTGATGAGTCACTGGGTCCTTCTCCTGAAACCAGTATTACAGTGTATGTTAACTAACTTGAATTTAGATATTAATCTAAAAAGAACTGTTGTTAACACACACACATGCACACACACACACACACACACACACACACAAAATGAAGATACCCAATTACCCTAGATCGTTTATTTACAATTTGTAATAACACCTCCTTTCCCCTAGTTTGTATTCATTCCTGTCATGTGTTACATATTCATGTATGCGTGTGTTATTTCTGGACACTCTTTTTTGTTCCATTGATCTGTTTGTCTATCCCTGAAGCATTACTAAACAGTCATATTTGCTCTAGCTTTATAATAAGTGTTGCTATCTTCTGGCAAGTTTCTGTCTAATCCATCCAGTGTAGCCTTAAGATGGAAGGCTCTAGGTTCCAGGAGTCAGGACATGCCTTTAGGACAGGAGTCATTTGAGTACCAATTTATCACACTGATTCTTGCTTTTTCTTCATTCTGAGGCCTCTGAGGACTTCTTTCACTTTTTGTATTTTTAGCTATTTACTTAAAAGAATCTTTATTGCAAGTCAGCTCACATCGGTGTTTTGTCTGAAAAGATTTTTCAGGATATCTTGTTCTTTGTATTGCCAGAGGCCAAAGCCTCCTCCATTTGGCAAGGAGAAACAATGTGCTTTAAAGCACATTTCCAGATTTTAGGAGGAAATGTTACTCCAAAATTTTTGTGTGAGTATAAACAGGGAGAGGTGGTTGGAGAAGACAAGTTTAGTTTCATGACTTATACCCATCATCATGCAATCAATTATTCTCAGTTCTTGATAGGCTCTACCAATTAAAATATTACATCTAGCATGGAATATTTTCATAGAGATTTAGCCTGCCATTTTTTTCCTATAACAAATAATAAATTCCTCTTAGTTGTCTAAATGATGGTAGTATCTCAGAAGACCACTTTTTAAAAACAAACACTTAGCTTCTTCTCCGGGAATACACCAAATGGCGGATGACGCCGGTGCTGCAGAAGGGTCCGGAGGGCCCGGGGGCCCTAGAATGGGAGGCCGCAGCGGCTTCCGCGGAGGCTTCGGCAGCGGCATCCGGGGTCGGGGCCGCGGCCAGGGTCGAGGCCGAGGCCGGGGCCGGGGCCGCGGCCGCGGAGCTCGCGGAGGCAAGGCCGAGGACAAGGAGTGGATGCCCGTCACCAAGCTGGGCCGCCTGGTCAAGGATATGAAGATCAAGTCTCTGGAGGAGATCTATCTCTTCTCTCTGCCCATCAAGGAGTCCGAGATCATTGACTTTTTCTTGGGGGCGTCACTCAAGGACGAGGTCTTGAAGATTATGCCTGTGCAGAAGCAGACCCGCGCTGGCCAGCGGACCAGGTTCAAGGCATTTGTTGCCATCGGAGACTACAACGGACACGTTGGTCTGGGTGTTAAGTGTTCTAAGGAGGTAGCCACCGCCATCCGTGGGGCCATCATCCTGGCCAAGCTTTCCATCGTCCCCGTGCGGCGAGGCTACTGGGGGAACAAGACTGGGAAGCCCCACACTGTACCATGCAAGGTGACAGGCCGCTGTGGTTCTGTGCTGGTGCGCCTCATTCCTGCCCCCAGAGGCACTGGCATTATCTCAGCCCCTGTACCTAAGAAGCTACTGATGATGGCCGGTATCGATGACTGCTACACCTCAGCTAGGAGCTGCACTGCCACCCTGGGCAACTTCGCCAAGGCCACTTTTGATGCCATTTCCAAGACCTACAGCTATCTCACCCCTGATCTTTGGAAGGAGACTGTGTTCACCAAGTCTCCCTATCAGGAATTCACTGACCATCTTGTAAAGACCCACACCAGAGTCTCTGTGCAGGAGGACCCAGGCTCCAGCTGTGGCCACCACATAGTTTTGTATGAGAAAAATAAAGTGAATTGAAGCTTGAAAAAAAAAATAAAAAAAATAAAAGCAAACACTTATATAATCCTTACTATGTGCCAGACACTATTTTAAGAGGTTTACAAATATTAGCTCATTTAATACTTATACGACTTGATGAAATAGGTGGTGTTATAACAGATGGATTAACTGAGACATGGAATCATTAATTAAGTTGTGTACCATCAACAGCTGGTATGTGGTAGAGCAGGAATTTGAATCCAGACAACCTGGCTCCAGAGTCAGCACTTTTAACCACAGGACTGCATAATTGAGCTCATGTTTCTTTGGCATTCACTGTCTCCCAGGTGATCAAAACCTTAATGATAAAACATGATAGTAAACTCTGAGGAGAGAAATGAGAAATCATCTAAAGTTATTTCATTACCTATATTTGGTATAATTTATAATAATTTGGCAGTGAGATCTCAAATGCAAGTATGATCTAGAAGTGGACTGTAGCATGCTCACATTATATTTTATTTAGTCAACATTTTTTATTTAAGCGATTTTAATTATTATTTTTATAAGTTCATTTATTTATTTTGAGAGAGAGAGAGAGAGAGAGAGGACATGTGGGAGGGGCAGAGAGAGAGAGTGAGAGAGAGAATCCCAACCAGGCTTCACACTGTCAGCACAGAGCCTGATGTGGGACTCACAAATCATGAGATCATGACCTGAGCTGAAACCAAGAGTTGGATGCTTAACTGACTGAGCCACCCAGACACCTCAGATTCAACATTTTTGAGTCCTGATTATGTGGTAAGTATTTTGCTACATGCAGAGGTAAAAAATATGAATAAGACATGTCCTCCTGCTTCCAATGCTTACTTCTAGAATCTAGCAGAAAGTTCCCCAGAATGTCAGATGTGGGTTATGCTGAACAGAGGTATCTCTCTGTAGGAACTTTCTTAGATAAACAGTTTATGAGAAGTGTATATATATATATATACATATATATATATATATATATATATATATATATATATATATATATGAAAGCAAGTAGGAAGATGAATTGTTTTGACCATTTGTTGATTTGCTCCTATTTTACATAAACTGGTGGCCTATTTCTATTTTCTGGGACAGTGCCTAAGGATTTCTTTTCCTCTGTTCTGGACACTGCAGATAAGATGTGGATGTGATAGATTAAGTTTGAGCATGTTAGTTTCAGGGAAATTGGTGAAGAAGGAAAAAGAAGATGGCACATCTCAGAGTTCACTAACTGTCATTTTTCCTGGAATGTGAAACAGGGAAAGCAAAACTGTGGAGTGTTCTAAGGTAATAAGGCAAAAGATTATCTGCAGTGTGAACATGATGGCCATGACTTCTGATTCTAGTTGCATAATCAACTTGTATGTGACCTTGAACAATTTGTGCTTGGGCACTTTTTCACTACCTGATTTTCAGAATTGTAAAATAAAAGCAAAACCAAAATGAGGTCAAAGTCTCAGAAACCAAAGCTGATAAAAAAGTATAAGTTCTCTGAATTTTTAGGTTATTGTTTAGTTGCGAGTTTTGTGTTTTTGTGTGCTTGGTGAATACTTTCAAATAATGTAAAAAAAAAGCCACAAAATATGTTCTTCATATAGAGCTGACTCAACTAGTACACAATCAATAATATAGGTTCTTGGGTCCCTCTTCCAGGAGTAGGAGTAATTCTATACTACTCTTTCCATTCACCTTATTTTGCCCAGCTTCCTTTCCTTTAGTGACAGATATCATGTAGAAAACCCTTAAGTGGTATTTTGGTGAGATAGAACATTTATGTAAATTGATTTAATTAGCAAAACGTAACTACTGTATTGATTTTTGTACTAAAGAAAATGTTTGTCATTGTGCTTGTTGTATGTCATATTAGAGAAGTTTTCAATTAGCAGTAATTGTGCCTCGGATAAACCTCATTGGCTATGATACTGTCACTAAACAGAGCTTGTCTGTCATATTAGAAACCACATTGGAAATTTTAGAAAAATGGAGGAAAGAATTAGGCCAAGGCTTCCATATATATATATATATATATATATATATATATATATATATATATATTATATGCGCATATATATGTGCATATATATATGCGCATATATATATATATATAACATTTTTAAAGTGTGTATTAGTAACAAGATTTATAGGTGAGAAGAAACAAAATGAGAGCAGGAGCCTTTTAATAATCAGGAAGGCTAATGGAACACAGGTTCGCATCATTATAAAAGCATTTCAAAGAACTGGGAATCCACCCCACTTGGAGCTTTGTGCATGATTCTGAACCTTATATGAGAGGAATGATAATGAAGCATCAATAAAGACAGCCACGATGATAAAAGATCTTTAGGTCACAGATCCTTGTTGAGACTAAAAAAATGAGGTCAGTGCTCATTCTTGAGAGGGAAATGAAAGGTGAACATGACGAATGCAGATAAAATTTGGAAGATAGAAAAGGTATATAAAAGGAAACTCTTCAAGGATATAATAGTTCAAAAGCAAGAGGGCATGAAATAGAACAAAGAAGGGACTGACGTTTAAAGAATATTATTGAGTGCAGTTCAGATGTGAAAATAATGACCAAAGGTGGCCATGGAAATTCCCATTTAGGAAGAAGGAATTTATTAGATAGTTAGGTAAAATCACAGGACAAATTGGAAAGTGTTGCAAGTAAGACCTGGAGGTTCTTTCATGAAGAACTTTTATTTTACATGTTGTAGTCTATGTTATAGATAGTTTGCTCAGAGGTAAAAGATCACATCTATTGGGAAGTTGATGGAATGTTATATGCTGCATTTAATTCACTGCTGGCAGTCAATGAATTGCTGTATACATGAAATTATATTCTGTAGTTTTTATTTACAAGTATTTACATGCTGACATAAAAGCCTGTCGTTAGCAAAAGCTATATTTGACTAACTATATAAAGTATAAAAAGACATCCATAGGGATTACTCAGGTAGGTTTGGGAGGAGACCAGAGGTCAATTTATTCCAATTGAGTACTTTCTTTGTTAAGTGAAAGTAAACTGTATGTACATGAAATTTGTATTTCCCTGGACTACATCAGCTTAAGGGTAAAATGTGCTTATATTAATTACAGTAAATTATGTGGGGTTTTTTTTCTGGATTTTTTGCTATCTACTATTTCATTATTCCCATTACCCCTTGTATCCCTTCTGTACATTTCTGGGCATCTATAGGGATGACTCCTGTGATCTCACAAATACATCTTTTTAGTTGCTATGTTAAGGCTTTTCCTTTACATAGCATGGTCCCAGCAGGACCATGCTATATGGAACCTTCAGTGGGACATGGGCCCTCACCTATACTCAGCTCCCCTCCCCGTAGAGGTGCGAAGGTGTCTCCCATGTTGAGTTTTGTTTGTCATGAAGATACCAAACTGGTGCTGTCTTGGTCTAGGTGCCTTAGGTTTTAGTGAAAAGATCGTGTATGTATATACATACACGATCTTTGTATGTGTATGTATATATATGTGTATATATGATACTGTCACTGTATATATGATATGTATGTATACATACATATACATATTCATATACATATACATACACATATATATGTGTAAGTATATACATATATATGAGTATATATATAATGATTTAAACCTGACTAAGATTGAGTAAATGGGTCAGGATAGATGGCTTATGATAAACACTTTGCTTTCTCTTTGCTGGTGACTAAGGTTATTTAGCCAAGTTATTTATATTCTTTGGACACCTTCTTTCCTGAGGGCCTTGCTTCTCAGTCCTGAATGCTAATGCATTTCTGTGTTTTCCGCTTCACCCCTTTTCCCAAGTCTGTCTGAAAAATTTAGACATATCAGAAGCCTGGAAATGAACTATTTAGGTAGAAGCTGGGGAGATCAGGTTGAGTGCAGAATCTTAAAAAATGAAACAAAACATACAATAAGGAGAAGAAGAGATAGAGAAGTAGAAGAAAAAGGAAATGCAAAAAAGAAAACAATTTAAAAGAAAACAGTAAACCAGTCTTCTGGTCTGTTTTCCTCCCTTGCTCCATATGTGGTCTTTCATTAACAGTCTAAATCTGGTGTTTCTCAGTTCAATATTTAGCTAATTTCCCTTTTCTCGGCATCAAAATCTGGTGTTTCTTATCAGATGGTATCAATTAGAACCCAACAAAATCTTTACATTTTACACTTTAGACAGTAGATACAATTTCATGGTTGAAATGAAATTAAGTTTTGGGCAGTGATAAGCTTAGAGGGGTCTACTTTGATTCTCCTTATTTTTTGTAAGTTTATTTTTGAGAGAGAGAGAGAGAGAAAGAGAGAGAGAGAGAGAGAGAGAGAATCCCAAGCAGGCTCAGCACAGAGACTAATGAGTGGCTTGATCTCATAAATCATGAGATCATGACCTGAGCTGAAATCAAGAGTCTGATGCTTAACTGACTGAGCCACCCAGGCTACCCTACTCTCTTTACTTCGGAAGTGTACCCTTGTGGTTGCTGCAGAGAAAGAAATTCTCTTTATAGATCACAACCTTACAGGCAAGATGAGGCAAGCCCTAAATGCCAGTACATCAGGAATTTCTAAGGCTAGAATAGCTTTCAGTTCTTTTTAAAATTAAAAAAGAATTTTTTTAAATATTTATTTTTGAGAGCGAGAGAGAGAGAGAGAGAGAGAGAGAGACAGAGTGTGGGTGGCGGAGGCACAGAGAGAGAGAGGGAGACACAGAATCTGAAGCAGGCCCCAGGCTCTAAACTGTTAGCACAGAGCCTGACATGGGGCTTGAACTCATGAACTGCAAGTTTATGACCTGAGCCAAAGTCAGACCCTCAACGAACTGAAGTGCTTCTAGCTTTCAGTTCTTAAAGAGAGGAAGCATGCCATGTTCATTTGCTAATGACTTTAGTTGAAGAGTGAACATTGGTTATAAACAGCAAAATTAAGAAGGCTATGGCAAGTTTCTGTGGCATCGTTAAAACCTGCTGGAAAGGAAGTTCAGTTTTAAAATTGAAATAATTGTAATTCACATACAGTTGTAATATATAATAGAGAGTGATCTCTTGTACCTTTTGCTCAGTTTCCCCCAATGGTAACAGCTATAGTGTAATAACAACCAGGATATTGACATGGATGCAATCCAACAATGTTATTCATATTTCCCCAGTTTTACTTGTACTTTCACACATATGTGTGTATCTGTATATTGTATGTGTGTGTGTGTATATTCTATGCAGTTTTATCATTTTTTAGATTTATGTATCTGCTGCCACAGTCAAGATACTGAACGGGTCCAATACCACGAGGATTTCTCATGTTATCCTTTTATTTTATTTTATTTTATTTTATTTTATTTTATTTTATTTTTTAAAGTTTATTTATTTTGAGAGAGAGAGAGAGCACGTGCACGAGTGCATTAGTGGGGGAGGGACAGAGAGAAGGAGAGACAGAATCCCAAGCAGGCTCTGCACTGTCAGTGCAGAGCCCGATGTGGTGCTCAACCCACAAACTATGAGATCATGACCTGAGCCAAGATCAAGAGTCTGATGCTTAACTGACCAAGCCACCTAGGCACCCCATTGTGTTATCCTTTTATAACCACACCTACTTTCCTTCTGCTCCCACGTTTTCCTTAAACAACTAGTAATCTGTTTCTTATTGCTATATTTTGCCATTTCACTGAAGTTATATAATCATGCATGAAGTAATCTTAAAAAAATTTTTTTAAAGTTTATTTATTTTTGAGAGACAGAGAGAGAGAGAATGAGTGGGAGAGGAGCAGAGATAGAGAAGGAGACACAGAATCTGAAGCAGGTCCAGGCTCGGAGCTGTCAGCACAGAACCCGATGTGGGGCTTGAACCCACGAGTGGTGGATCATGACCTGAGCCAAAGTTGGATGCTTAACCAACTGAGCCCCCCAGGCGCCTCTGAAGTGACCTTTTTTAAAAAATAGACTAGGGGAGGGGGTCCTGGGTAGCTCAGTTGGTTGAGCATCCAACTCTTGATTTTGGCTCAGGTCATGATCTCATGGTTCGTGGGATCCAGCCCTGTGTCAGGCTCTGTGCTGACAGCACAGAGTTTGCTTCAGATTCTCTGTTTCTCTCTACCCCTTCCCTCCACTCAAAATAAATAAATAAACTTAAAAAAATAGACTTTATTTTTTAGAGTAATTGTATGTTCACAGCAAAATGAGAGCAGAAAGTACAGAGAGTTCTCATGTACTCTAACACATGCATAGCCTCCCCCTCCAGAATGATGCATATATTACAATTGATGAACCTGAATTGACACATCATTATTAGCTAAGGCCCATAGTTTATACATTTTATATTGGGTTCACTTTTAGTGTACATTCTGTGGGTTTGAACAAATGTATAATGACATATATCTACCATTACTGTATCACACAAAATAGTTTCACTGTCCCAAAAATCTTCTGTGTTCTGTCTATTCATTCCTTCCTCCCTGCAACCCCTACAACCACAGATTTTTTTACTGTCTCTGTAGTTTTGCCTTTTCCAGAATGTTATCTAGTTGGAACCATACATATCATAGTTGGATTTCAAAATTGGCTTTTATCCCCCTAGTATAATTCTCTGGAGATTTAGCCAGGTTGTTGTGTGTATGAATGGTTCCTTCTTTTTTTTTTTTTAATTGCTGTAGTACCCCATGATATGGATGTGCCACAATTTGATTAACCTTCCACCCCTTAAAGGACATCTGGACAGATGCCTGTGTTTGGCTGTTATGGTTAAAGCTGCTGGGTCCACTCACGCACAGGTCTTTGTGTGAATGTAAATTTTCATTTTTCTGGGATAAAGGCCCAGGGGTACAATTGTTGGGATGTATAGTAGATGAGTGTTTAGTTTTACAAGATGCTGCCAAACTGTTTGCTAGAATGGCTATATCATTTTATGATTTCACCAGCTATATATGAGTGATCCAGTTTCTGAACATAGCTTTGCCAGCCTTCGGTGGTGTCACTTTTTTATTTTAGCCATTCTGTTAAGTGTGTACTGAAATTACACTGTGGTCTCAGTTTGTATTTCTCTAATGGCAAGGGATGTTGAACATCTTTTTCATGTGCTTCTTTGCTATCTGTATATTCTCCTCATATGGGCTTTCATAGGACAAAATTTTAAATTCTGATGAGGTCCAATTTATTAGTTTCTCTTTTTATGGCTTTTGCTTTTGTTGCCAATTCTAAGAACTCTTCCTAGCTCTAGAGCCCAAAGAATTTCTCTTGTATTTTTTTTCCTGAACATTTACAGTTTCAGAGTTTTATATTTAAATCTATGATCCATTTTGAGTGAATTTTGAACAAGATGTAAGATTTAAGTCAAGGCTTATTTATTTTTTTTGCCTATGGATACCCAATTGCTACATAATCATTTGTTGAAAGGCCATCCTCCCTTCATTGAACTCTTATGCAGCTTTGTCAAAAATCAGTTAAAATCATATTTATGTGGGCCCATTTTGGGTTCTTTATTTTGTTTCACTGACCTATGTGTTTATTATTAAGGTAGTCTATTTTTGTGATCTAATTTGATGAGTGCATGTACTTTACATGAATTCACTGTATTTTATTTTTATGGTCATTCTAGACTTTTCTTGTTGTTAAAAATTAAACTGGTGAATCCAAAAGCTGAGATAATGAAAATAACTAAAGTGGACTGAGAACTTATTATTTTCCAGGTACTACTCTAGGTACTTTCTTGTGTATGATTTAATTTGTGCAACAACCCTAAGAAGTAGGAACTATCCTTATTTTACAGATGAAACTGAAGCACAGAGGAATTAAAGCTTATACTGCTCTTAGGTCAGAATATGCACTATGACTTTCAAGGTATGCCTAATATTCACAGTGTTAGGCAAGTTGCTACAGAAGGGTACTTATTTATACCTTGTGGGGCCCAAGCAATATGGTTCATGAAATATGTCTTTTAATACCATGTTGAAAGTTTATGCCTATATTTTGCTGACAAGTTGACCCACTATAAAAGTAACGATGTAATTAAAAATTTTTTTTTTAACATTCATTTGTTTTTGAGAGACAGAGAGAAACACAGCGTGAGCTGGGGAGAGGCAGAGAGAGAGGGAGACATGGAATCTGAAGGAGGCTCCAGGCTCTGAGCTGTCAGCACAGAGCCCAATGGGAGGCTTGAACTCATGAACCGTGAGATCTTGACTTGAGCCGAAGTTGGATGCCCAAATGACTGAGCCACCCAGGCGCCCCAATAAAGGTGTAATTTGAAAACAAAATGTGACTACCTATAAGTGCACAGAATTTTCTGAAAGACATTTTTGAATGATCTTTAAAGCACTTTGTTTACTTTCCCTTGCTACTTGATGGCCCTTACTTTGCTAATATCCACCTTATTATTTTTTTAATTGATGTATAGTTGACTTATCCACATTATTTATATTAAGTATAAACAAAAAGCATGAAAGAGAAAGGTTATTATCTTTGGATCCTAGACAGTGCCATTTTTTCATGGCTTTATTTAAATTACACTTGGTACACATAGAAATTGTTGCTTTTGTAGGTGAGCTTAGAGTTTTTCTAATAGTGAAAAGAAAAATGATTTCTCCATGGAGCTCTCCTCACATGGATGTTAAATGAAAAAAAATTTGAAGCTTCTTAAATATATTCAGTGGAAAGCCCTTAATAATATTATGAAAGTTTTTTTTTAATGAGTGGTTTAATGATTGTGGTTATAGAAGTTATTTTTCCTTGTTACTGTAGTATTTTTTTTTTTTTTTTTTTTTTTTTACTTTCATGGTGGTATTGACATTTGACGGTTTTCTGTTATTATGTATTTATAGTTGTGGTGGCTAAATAATGGCTCCACCAAAGATATCTGTTTTCTAAACTCTGGAACCTGTGACTATTACCTTATATGGCAAAAGGGACTTTGCAGAAGTGAGTAAATTAAGGATATGGAGATGGGAAGATTATCCTGCATTATCTGAGCAGACCCTAAATGTAATTACACAAGACCTCATAAAAGGGACTTGGAGGGAGCTTTGTGAAGATGGTGGCAGCAAGAGACTGAAGTGATGCAGGGAAGGAGTCCTGAGCCAAGCAATGCAGATGGCCTCTAGAAGCTAGGAAAAAACAATAACATGAATTCTCCCCAGAGCCTCCAGAAGGAATCAGCACTGCCAGCAGCTTAACGTTAGCCCAGTGAAACTGATTTCAGACTTCCAGTCTCCTAAACTGTAAGAGAATAAATTTACATTGCCTTAAGCTGTCAAGTCTGTGATTATAGCAACCATAGGAAACTGATTACAGTAGTCTTACACACAAGTAGAATAATGGAATATTGCAAGCCTAGTCTGATTTGTAGCGTGCTGAGGCCAGGATCTCCTGAAATTTAGTGTAAGGTGGTTGATTGCATAATTATTTTTCTTTTGATACAAATGTCTTTAAAAAGGTGGCTTGCATCATCTTTGAGGCCAGGGCAACTGGAGAGAGGTGAGCCTGTGGGATGATATCCAAGGGAAAAGTTGACCTGAGAGGGATCAGGGCAAGCCAGGAAGGAAATTTCAAGATAGAGTTCAGGGAAAGAGTTCTTATTGGACAAGTCAAAGTTATTAGGAGAAAGAAAGCTAAGGGCAAGGTGAAGATGGGATAACAGAAGGTCAGTGGAGGGGGACGTTGAGCTAGGCAAGGCTATGAAAGTTGGTATCGGTTTAAGACTCACTGGAATGATGAACTGGAGATGGCTCAAGGTTACTTTCACTTTGGTTGCCTAGCAAACAATTGTGTAAATTATGTCCACCAGAAAAGTGTGCAGGGCAATGTATGCAGTTACCTGATGCCTCCCCTTGTTCCTTAAGGAGCTGCCACCCAGATCCTGTTGACAGTACTGCCTATGAGGAAATTTAAGAACCACTAGTTCAGAGAAGACAAGAAACTTCAGGTCCTTTTCTGCTGTTGAAACAATTACTCTATGGATGGGGACACAGAGTACCAGTGCCAATAAAGGCATTCCTGCTTGTGTCTCAGTCACATGTGTCTATGTTCTATTTTTTGTGTTTTGGGCCCATGGCAGAACTGAACATAGCCTACCACATAAGCTTTCCAAGTGTTAAAGAATAATATTCAATAAAAGTTCCATTTTACATTCTCATTTTCTTAGCAATTGAGTTTATGTTGTTGTAGCTTTTCTCCTTTATTTCCCCAGTGAGGGGAGGAGGATCTGATCATTTTGAACTTGTCTGGAGTTGTTGCCAGATAAAAGTGGAAAGTAGAAAACCTTCTAGGTGGGTTGAGAGGGAGAGGAAGAGACAGCAGGGATAAAATGAGAGTGTCTTGTTTCTTCCTTTCCAGGGAGTATCCCAGGAAACTGTTAAGCCCCTTTTCACATTCCACATGGTGCCAAAGTGACATGGCACTGTCACAGTGGGATATTAGACCTGGTTGAGGAGAGTGCTGTAGGCCTGTGGGAGGACACATTCGGTGTAACACTGAGAGTGCAGCCTGTCATTATCAGGCTTCCTTGGAGATAAGGAAGTCTATCGGGGCCTAAAACAGCCCTCATTGGGGCAAGGAGGATGCAGAGGGGCCTAGAGAAGCTAAGGGTACTATAAAAAAACAAGCCATATTTTAGCAGATGCCAGTGTGGCAGACAAAGGGGATCATGTGAAATGAGGGATATATTCAAGAAGGTGTGAATATTTGAAAAGCAGGGTCAAATGTACATCAGACATCCCTTACATTGGTGCCACAGTGATAAGTAAGCGCCCCAAGATTTAGGTCAAGCAGAAAGCAGAGAACCTAAGTAAGTGATCCCTGAAATTATACCCCCAAAAACTAATCTAAAAGATCCTGAATTAATCTTTTTTAAAAGTTATTTATTTATTGAGAGAGAGGGAGGGAGGAAGGAAGGGAGAGAGAGAGACAGAGAGAGAGAAAGAGTTAGTTATTGGTTAGTTAGTTAGTTCACGGGAGGGGGAGAGAGAGGGAATCCCAGGCAGGGTGCACAGTCAGCCTGTGAAGCCCCATGTGGGGCTCAAACCCATGAACCCATGAGATCATGATCTGAGCAGAAATCAAGGGTTGGATGCTTAACTGACTGAGCCACCCAGGCACCCCCTTAATTAATATTAAAGAAAAGACTGAGATACCTTAAATGCACATATGAGAGTTTTTGTTTTATTTTGCTACTGTATGGGAATGAGGGCTGGAAACAGAATAAATTTAGTTATAAAAATAAATTTACATTAAAGTTTTTTTTTGCGCATTTAAATAGGAGGTTACAGATTTTATCCTTGCCACCCAGGATTATTCTTTTATCTATCTATCTATCTATCTATCTATCTATCTATCTATCTATCTATCTATCTATCTACCTGCCTATCTATCTATCTATCTATCTATCTATCTATCTATCTATCTACCTATGTATCTATGTATTTATTAAAGTAAGCCCTACACCCAATGTGGGGCTTGAGCTTATGAATCTGAGATCAAGAGTCACATGCCCTAGCCAGGCGCCCTTCTGATGTCAGTCTTTTTTAATTTGTGTTCTTAAATCTACTCCAGGACTGTATGCTTTACTCTCTGTTTTCCTACCCACGAAAATCTTCCTAAGTACTTCTTAGTTATCTCAAAGATTGGTCATCATTGACTTTATACTTGCCAAACCTAGTGCTTTCTCTGCAGTCCTTATTCTATATGATTTCTGTGCCAGTCCTGTGACAATCTGTCCCCAGATTCCTCCTCATGCATATTCTGCTCTGTGTTGTGTGCTGGTGTCTGAATCCTTGTTGCTGTACTTCCTGGTCTCCTGGAGTTGTTCATGACTGAGTTAAGATGAGGAGAGGCAATGGTGAAGATTGTAAGGGAATGTCTCTGCTAACTTCAAAATCTGAATCATCCCTAGATCTGCTTTAGCTATTGTTTTCTTATTCTCTTGATTTTTAGACACATTTACTGCCATTTCAAAGGTCTATGGATTCTAATTTTGCATTATGTTACAATAAACTGTTCACTGCCTTCCTTATCTCCAGCCTCAAATATATGTAAGTTTCTAAATGATGGCATAGCATGTGACTTACAGAGAATTGACCTTAAATAAATGTTTATTGGCTAAATGAGTAGGTAGAAGTATGGGATGAGGTAATAGAATAACTCCTCCTGAGGGAATTATCAGAATCAATGTTTTGCCAAGATTCTAATACTTGCTGAGGATCACCCTCTGTGTTCCTCATCAGTGTGTGTCTTATCCCCAGGTGTTTTCATACAGAAAAAGGTGAGAAGCTTTGCTTTATGGATAAGAGAGTTTCCTATACAGATATACTTCCTGAATCATTGGAAAGTAACAAGACTACATTGAAAAGTAAAGTAGATCCGAACATAGTACAAGTGTAAAGACAATGCTTCTCAAAATTTTCCTCTTAATTATCCATAAGGACAGAAGAAGGCGAATATGTATGTCTGGACCTAGATCCATAACAGTGGTATAGATTAGGAAGCCAATCTGCCACCAACGGAGAGTTTCTCTTTAGAATTAATTTAAATGTACATTTGATCCTATGATAGAAAAGTCTTCTACCTTGAATCAAGTTGACTTTCGCAATGTGTGGCCCCAGTTTTACCCTGTGACTTCATGTGTCTGCTGGCTAACTGCTCCCTAGCACTTGCTCCATGTTGTCCATGCTTCTCATTTGAGAAGCACAGCATGGGGGTACAGACAGATAACTTGATGTTGGCAGATTTCTTTCTAAGAGAACATTTTTGGTGGAAGAAGAGAGCTGGAGGCCACCAGGTGTTTGTAATAGGGGCAGGAGAGAAAGTTTGTCATGGGGGTAGGAAAGGTCAATGAACATTTAGGGTGGGAATCACTTTGGGTTTTTCCTTTGACTAGTCCTGATGTCTTAGAATTCATATAAATGAATTTATATGCCTCATATGAATACCTAAGTCTCTGTAATTGCTATTTGGCCATATGTCTGTAGCATGCTGACTTCTAGGAAAATATCACTTGGAGCACTTGCTATTGGTTACAACTCCCATGCTGCTGAATAGGATCATGTTTTACAACTGGGATTGGGGTGCAGGAGTGATTGGGATGAAACACTAGTGTGTTCCCTTCTCAAATGGCACCTCTATCTTTTTGAAACGCTCAATATATGTCACATGCTAATTAATGTGAGCCACAACTTTTCCCTTTAATAATTCTAAATGGCTCTACTTCCTGTTATGAAATTGCCAGCAAGAGAAAAATCTTATCTTGCTAGGTAACCTATGTATCCTGCCCCAAACCACAACTGCGAATCTGAATGCAGATTTACCATCTGTGTACATATTGTCACCGTGGTCCCAGACCACACGTCACATATCTGTTTCTTTTAGTAAGGTTGACATTTCTTGCAGTGCACTTCACCTTTGCTCTTACCGGATATGTACAATTTCATTTAGGAAAGAAGTGCTGAGATGGGAGGAAATAGAAGCTTTGAATACATTGTAAATCTGATATGCAAATTTTATCACAGTTGCATTATTTGCTAAAGTTCATTTTGAGGCATCTGGGATGTGATTAATTTTAAGGGCAATACAGGATGTTGTTTGCTGAATTTATAGGCCCTGTGGGATAAATGAACCTGCCTGTTTCCTTATTACCAAGGGAATTTTTAATAGAAAATGGAAGCATAATAGTTAGAGTAGAACATTATAGTACCTTATTTTTACAGAGGCATAAACTATACTAGGAACTGAGCCATAGGATAAATGGGCCTATTGCAGCATAGGTCAAGCTAGTAAAATTAAAATGTGCTCAATTCTGTCTATGTGTACTTTTCTGTGCATCACAAGCATATCTTGTACCTCTTAGAGAAAAGGACCTATTCTATCCTATCCTATCTATCTATCTATCTATCTATCTATCATCTAATTATCTATTATCTATGTCAATCAATCAATGAATCAGTCATCTATCAATATTTTCAAATGATTCCATATTTCCACAGCCATAATTACTACTTTCTTAAAAAAATTTATATTCCATAGGATTCACAACAATCATTTGGCAATTGGTCTAGTGTTATTTTATTTGTTTGTTTGTTTGTTTTTTACTTTCCTAACTGATTTGTTTAGGAAAGAGAACCTTGGGATGTTTTCCATTTTTTTTCTTTATTTAAATTCAAATTAGTGTAAACATACAGTGTAGTATTGGTTTCTGGAGTAGAACTGAGTAAGTCATCACTTACGTATAACACCCAGTGTGTATCCCAACAAGGGCCCTCCTCAATGCCCATCGCCTATTTGGCCCATCCCTCCTACCCAACATCCCTCCAGCAACTCTCAGTTTGTTCTATGTATTTAAGAGTCTCTTATGGTTTGCCTCCCTTGCTGTTTCTTTCCTATTTTTCCTTCCCTTCCCCTATGTTCATTTGTTTTGTTTCTTAAATTCCAGATATGTGTGTTATTTTAAAGTTGATATTTAAATTCTATATTATTGCACAGCTAGTATCTTTTTTTCCTAACTGGATTATAAGCCTTCAGGGAACAGGGACTATAATTTACTTTTTGTATTACCCATAGGTAATACGATTATCAATGAACAGTGTATTGACTTTCAATTATATAGGAACATTTTTTAAACCAATATAGGAAAATTGAGTTTCAAAATATTCAGCAGTTACTCAAGAAACCAGGTGTATGCAGTCAGATTATATCCCTCCTCACAGGTAACTACCCATGCCAATTCATTTCATGAACATTATTGAGAATTTAATTTTTTTAAAAGTTTATTTATTTTTGAGAGACAGAGAGAGACCAAGTGCAAGTGGGGGAGGGGCAGAGAGAGAGGGAGACACAGGATATGAAACAGGCTTCAGGTTCTGAGCTGTCAGCACAGAGCCCGACACGGGGCTCAAACTCACAAACTGTGAGATCATGACCTGAGCCGGAGTCGGATGCTTAACCGACTGAGCCACTTGGGTGCCCCAAGAATTTAATTTTTAAGGGCTGTGTATGGTGGAAGGGAGAATGGGTAACTTATTTTTTCTTTGTTTACAAAACTATTTTATTTTTCTCCTGGGAGCACAAGAAGACATATTTTCCCCAGTATCCATTTGTGTCCAGGTGGACTGTGTCATTAAGTCCTTCTAATGGAAGGCGAGTGGAAGTGATATATATGCCACTTTGAGGCCATAAACAGCTCTTGTGCAGTTTTCCTTGTTCTTCCTTCCTAACCACACAGCTGGAAGGGAGAGCTTTTAATATGGTAGAACTATGGAAATATCATGAGTCCTGAGGTTGAGTACCTGCAAGAGTGGCCCAGAAGATGTGATGGCCAGGAACTTTAGCTCTGGATTTTATATGAGCAAAAATATTGTATTATTGAATAAAACTGCTGAGACATTGCAGCTGTCACAAGTTAATGTTGAATAATACATGAAGAAAAATCAGTAATAGGGATTGAAGAGTTAAGAGCTTCAATTAGAGGAAAACAAATGAAAGATGAGAGGGAGGGGGATTGGAACCAAGTGATTGGTCTTTGATTGGGCTCCATGGAGTGGATGATCAGAAGACACTGCTGGCGGTGTTAATGGCTGTAGGAACTTTAAGAAAGAAGGTGTGAAATATTTATTTGAAATGTTTTTAGAATATAGTACTTGAAACATATAAAAGAATACACAGTGATGTTTAATTTTGAAGCATAGTAATAAAATGAACACTTGTGAACACACCGCTGAGCTAAGAATCAGAACTTTATCATTGTTGTTGTAAGTGGCAGCTGTATGGATAAATTTGATAAACATGATGAAAAAAAGTGAGTCTCATAAGATTATAACATTTATTTATAAAGCTCAAAAAAGCATATTAAAAGAATGAGGTATTTAGGGATACATATAGGCCTAATTTTTAAGTTGCTATGCTGTGCTCTTTTGTCCTAAACCTTTGGTAAAATATTTTCTGAATTTTGTTGGTATGCTGGGAGGATAAGAGCTGAAATTTAATGAGAGAAGAGAGATATATAAAATCTGACTATATTCTCACTTCTCAAAGTGAGTTCTGTGGGCCAGAAACCTTGGCATAACTTTGGATCTTGTTAGTAATGCAGAACCTCAGTACTAGTGAGACCTACTGTATCAGAACCTGCATTTTAAGAGCATCGTAGGTGATTTGTATGCACATTAATCTGAGAAGCACTGGACCACAGCACATTGTACAGCCCATTCTCCAGAATCCCTGTTCTTCTCCTTCTCCTGAATTGGCCCCATATACTGTGTTCATTGGGTAGTTCCACAGAAGGACAAAAGAAAGGATCGGGAAACTAATGTCTACTGAGCACCCACTTGGAAATACAGACATATCTAGGGTTACCCTTCTTTCCTCTTTCCCCAATCCCTAATTCTCTGTTATAATCAAGCTTATGGTAGCAGCAGTCATCAACTCCTCTAAATCCCTAAATCACTCTAATTGCTGTTTAGCTATATGTCAGTAGCATGCTGACTTCTAAGGAAACATCAGAACACCTGTTATTGGTTATACTCTTACGTAATGCCATGTTCCTGAAAAGGATCATGTGTTACAACTTGGGTTGTGGTGTAGGAGTGATTGGGATGAAGCACTAGTGTGTTCTTTTCTCAAATGACACCTCTGTCTTTTTGAAATTCTGGGTGTATTTCACACACTAATGAATGACCTTGCTGGCTGCTAATGCAAGCCAGAAAGCATTAATTTGATCCAGTTTTTACCAAGTACTGATGGATCCTGTCAGGAATAGGGCTAAAAGATGAGAGTAGACATTTCCTTAACTAGATTTTAAAAAAGGACAGACTCTTTAGCTCTGTAAAATGAGTTGACATGTGGCATTAAATTCATTGCTGTTATCTGTCATTGACTTTTCTGGGCAGAATAATGAATGCTAAACTTTGTTAGAAATATGGCTCAATCTTAATATCGCAAATGTGTTGGTAGACCAGAAGGAATGTAATTGTTTTATCAGAATGACTTTTGTTTGTGGAAGTGTAATTAATGGAAGAGATAGCTGATGCCATCAGAATTTTCCATTTATGTTTTGAAAATCCAACAAAAACCTAACAATGAAATACACACACAAAAAAATAAATCATACTTCGGAATATAAAAGAGATTAAAGAGTAACTGAGGTGGCTTCTCATTAAGCATGGTGGACAGCATATATGCATTCTCTACCACCGCCACTGAAAGCTCCCTAAAATGACAGCATAGAGATTAAAAAAAAAGTTATAAGTCCCAAGGGCAAAGAGACCAGGAGAGGGGAAAAATACAACATAATTTGGATGCGGAAAACAGATTGCTCTGGTAATTTATGGCCACATAATTAACTATCTCAAAAGTTAATGGATTAAAACAAATATTATATCATACTCTACAATTTTTATAGTCAAAAGTTTGGGCAGGATTCAGTTGGGTGATTCTAATATTTCATATGGTATTGACTGTGATTCCTGAGGGGTATTTCTCTGCAGTTGGACTGATTTGGAGTATCCAGGATTGCTTTATTCATGCACTTGAGCAGAGGGAGCTGGAGTCTGGGCTTAGGTGGATCTCTTTCTCTCTCCATGCAGTCTCAGGGCCTTCCAATGTCGTCTGTCCTACAGCATGGTTCGATTGTTTCCCGGTAGTTCAGGCCATCTAAATGAGTGTCCAAGAGACAGGATCCGTAGGCTGTCACTCTCTTAGGGCCTGGGTCTGACAACTCGCACAGCTCCATTTCTGCCATATTTTATTAGTCAAAGTAGTAGTTTCAATAGAACAAATGGGCCAAAATAATTATGGCCATCTTTATTCCCCAGATATATGAATAGTAACAGACCTAGAAGATGAGGAATCTGAAACTCAAGCTAGCAGTGAGGGAAACATCCAGGTCAGCTGAATGTGCTCCAGAGCCCTAGAAACTAGGCTTGGGAATTTCAGGTACTTCTGAAAAGAGGGAGTGGGTACAAGCAGGGCCAAAAATGTAAGGATCAGTTGAAAGTCTATATAAAAGCCGTTAGATCTTCTGATCCCCTTCCACAGTTTGCTGAGCCCCTTCTCCATAGAAGACTAGAGGTTAATTTCTGGAGAGGTTAAACGAAGCAGACTCTGGACTTGGGCATAACTGAAAGCAGGTGAAACATACAGAAAACAAAGATATTAGATTAAAATCTTCACACTGTGCCATGAAATCCCCTTTCCCTCATCTCTTAAATGAGCTTTGATGATACCGGCAGGCTCTCAGGTAAAAACTGGAGGATTCCTCTCTTGACATTTATGTTTCAGAGAAAATTTCTACAGGTGTGGACAGTTAGGGGCCCAGCGGGACAACACCATCAGATCCACTGTCAGTGAAGCGGTCAACAAGTCACATCTACACATGCAACATCTACTTGGTTTTTTAGTGCCTCATTGTTAAAATCAGCAATCAAGGATCGATAGACATATGAGGCAGATTCTTTTAGAAACCAAACCAAATAGGGGTGCCTGGGTGACATAGTCAGTTAAGCATCCCGCACTTGGTTTCAGCTCAGGTTATGATCTCACGGTTTGTGAGTTTGAGCCCTGCATCGGGCTGTGCACAGATGGCATGGTGCCTGCTTAGGATTCTGTCTCTCCTTCTCTCTGCTCCTCTCTTGCTTGTGCTTGCCTTCTCTCAAAGTAAATGAATAAACTTAAAAAAAATTTTTTAGATGCCAAATCAAATATGTAGAAATAAAGAACATAGGGTAGATAAAAAATGTAAAGAGCAAAATAAAATAATGAAAACTATAATTAATATCCCTAAGTGATGAGAAAATATATTTTATAAATGAAACAAAAAGGACATCAAATAAACTAGAATTCTTAGAAATAAAAACTATTGGATCATATTGAGTAAACAAAGAAATGAAAACTATGGGGCCAGAAATTAAATATTAAATAGAATCTTTGAAAGATATATTTGAGGAAAATTTATGAATAAAACAACCAAAGAGATGAAAAATTTGAGAAATTATAAGAAAGTTAAAAAATAAGTTCAAGTGGTCCCCTATCCAGGTGCTAGAACAAGCAGAGATAACAGAGAAAACAGAGGGGAATAAAAATTGGGGAGAATTATCAAATAACAGGCTAGAGGCTATGGAGTGCCAGACTGATAGGGACCACTGAGAGAAAATAGGACAGATGAGAAAAGGATCCACACTTTGGTACATCATCATGAAATTCCAGAAAATTGACAAAGAGAAACTCCCAAAGTCTCTGAGGATGAAGAAAATTGACCAGTTTTCAAAAATTGTACTCAATTTCAGATGAGCAACCCTGAATACCAGAAAATAATGGAATGACATATTCAAAATTCTGATTGAAATGATTTCCAATCTGGAACTCTGTGTTCAGCTAGGCTATCAGTCAAGTGGGTAGGAAAAGGCATAATGCCTCTACCTGGTTAAAATGTGATAGAATATATTCAGCATGAAAAAGTTGTGAGTGATAATTTCTGTTTATGCATTCAATTCTCAATTAGACTCTAAAGTTCCCAAGGGATATGATTTTAATTTTGATTTGTCCTACATAGCATCTGAATAAGGTAGGCATTTATAAATGGTGTTTATGAATAAATGGACTCTGTTCAGCTTTAAATCATGATTATTGGAATCATGTGCTGAATATAATAGCATTGCTATTATATTGCTAAATAAATATATTGCATTGCTAAATAAGTAACTTATTTTCTTAGTTGCCGTTTCTTGATACCATACCTATTATTTATTCTCAGATGTTTTTTCATGAATTGTCTTTATTTAGAAAAAAAAAAATTTGTCTTCTTATTCTCTCATTTGGTCCAACAGTTCAAAGAATTTGTGGCTTGAATGTTTAAGAAGAAGAGTGGAATAGGATGCTCACATTTGTTATAACAAAATACTTTTGGAGCCTTTTATGGTGATGTTGGCCTGGTAACACTAGGTACCAATAAATTAAAGACAAAATTTGAATTTTCCCTGTTGTAATTACTATCTGGACCAGTAATCAGGCGCTTAATTACTCTCTGCATTACTGTTGGTAATAAAGTGTTTATGGCCACCAGTGAATAGGAGCTATATTAAATAAGGGAACAAGCTGATTGGTTTATACAGTAGAGGGAGATGGCTCTGGACCCTAGGAATAGCGGCTCAAGGAGAACTCAGGGATCTGTCGGAGGACCTGAAAATCAGAAAAGACTACAGTTAGAATTGTCAAAAACAGCAGAGATCAAGAGGGACAGTAAAGGGAAAGTCAGCTTGGATCAGATGCAGAAGTATTCAGCGTCTTGAGAAAATTCAGACTTCAGAATGATAGGAAGAAAATTTGACCTCAGGTGGTTGAACAGAAATATTCAGAACTAAATAATATAGGAAGTCACTCATTAACTAATGCACACCTATTTGTTTTTATTTGCATGTAGGTAATAACTGTAATTTCTTCTGCTTGTAGCAAAGCTTTTACTTTTTTTTCTTTTTTGCTTTAAGAAGACTGACTTGATAATGTGGGATTTCTCATTGAGATAATTATAGAGGGTATGGTAAGAATTTCATATCACTAGCAAGAGTGTAAAAAAGAGCCTTCTGTGACCTCACACATCCTAATTAATGTACAATCTCATGATGGAGGCATTTTATTACTTATGCTCCCAAGGCAATACCAAGGTTGATTGCTACCACTGTGTTCACCCCTGAGCTAATCATTGACAAATTCTGTGGTGTGCTGGGAGCTGTACAAGGGCAAGACTAGGACATGGGGACAGTGAAGAATAAATGCCTTTGTGGTAGAGATGCCAATCATCTCTTCCCTACACACTCTTTTCATTAGGGAATCTGCTTTCCTGTAATCTGTGGCAGGGGTAGCCTTATGTATCACATGACACTATGGCTGACTGGACCATGGATGGACATCTGAGCCAAGTTAAGCCTGGAATTTGGTGCTGGGATACTGAGAGCTTGATTCGAATAAACAGCGGTAGGCACTGGACCCAGGAGATGATGCAAATTTGGGATTTGTGGACTTGTTGGCCACATGCGGTCATTGAGAGGGAAGGAACAGTAGACACAGGTAGATTCAGCTAATGTTTGACTGCTGCTGGGTGGAGAGTGATAGTGATTGGCTTTTTAAATCCAAGTCTTATTCATAGGAGTCCTAATTTTACTTAGGTACTTTGAGGATGTAAACTTCAGATACCCTCTACTTCCCATAGATTGAACGAAATTCTGCTCTTTCAGCAGTAGAGTCACATTCATCATTCCATTCAGTTTTTCTAACCCAGCAATAAAATTGACCCACTGAATACCAGTTAATATATGGTTATGGAACGCCCAATCTGTTGCAATCACATGATTTCACAACTACTTGGATTTTATCTGTCTCCTTTAGAAGATTATAATTCCCTGAATTTTTAAACAAGGAATCTACACCAGTTTGTTTCACGTAACATGTGGCCAATGGCTTTTTGAAATTGGATATTTCCTGAGCTGTAGTAAACTTGGCTTATGAGAAACATGTTTAGTTTAATGCTCTAATATAATAGAATAATATTCCTAGCACTAAATATTGACATATATTTTCAATAAATTTCCTTTAGAGCTGTTTATATGAAAAGCTTGGTGTATATGTGTGTTACATTGTGAGTATCCTCCCAAACGATTGATTGCATTAAGCATATCAGGTCCTTTATGACTCATAGAGGAATTCTAGAGTCAACAGCCTGCCTCTTAACAACAGGCATGAGGAGCAGAGCCTGGCAGTATGTGGCTGGAAGCCTTTGGTCATTATGGTTCCCAAATAGTCATTCTGATTCCAAATGGTGTACAGGGCAGATGGTGGGCTTCTCCACCTTTAAGAACATTTGGATGAGCATGTATCACTGTAAATTCAATTATTTGGCAATTGTTAAGTAAAATCATCTTTAGAAAATAAACTGTCTTTAGAGATATTTTCCCAGTTCCAAATTAAAAAAATATTGCCTATATAATAACACAACTGTAATATTGAATTAAGCTGCCTATTTATTGACTTTCCCAAGAAATTTCTTTCTTGCTTTTCCTGTGATACGTTGTAACATTACCATAATGGGACTTTATTATTTCTCATTTTCCGCATGCATTGCTCTGATAATTGGGAAAAGTCAGAAAATCCAACTATTGAAATGAGTGACCTTTACGTTTGGAAAACTAATTTGTTCTACATAAATATAGGAGCTCACGTTACGTCACTTAAAATACACAAGACTGACCACTGTCAATTTAACTTTTTATTAAAGGAAATTATCTGCTTTATCAAAATATGTATACCATATCTTTCTGTTTGTTTTTCTTTTTTTGGTCACTTACCCTATTTTATTTTTTGCCTCCTTCTCCCAAAATTCAACAATTTTTTTGATATTTATTTTTACACTTGAGAATTTAAAGATTTTGGATATAGGCAGTAATCAATGTCCAGGAAATTAGCAGCAAAAGTGTCATAACTGATATAGGCAGAGAAAGTACATGATTTATTCACCTTCCAGCCCAGTTTCCTCCCAGAACTCCTGTTGGAGGAGAGAAGCCTTGTGCTTTAGGACATCTTGTTCTTTTTTTAGTTGTTGTTTTTGTTGGTGGCAGTGTTCACAGTTGCAAATTACATCAATTTGTACTTTTAGAAACCTATAGTGCTATGGAATCTGTCCCTAAGTACTTTCCTACTTCTATTTCTGCTCTCACATCCTAGGTTTTTGCCTTGTTTAGTATTCAGCCTAGTTCTTCGTCCCTTTGATGAGGGGAAAAAACATTTATATATAAAAGGACTGCCAGTCCTGAGGACATTACTTGGAACTCTCCAGCTGCAGGCAGGAACCACTGAGTTCTCTCCAATGTCACTTCCCATGGTCATGAGCTGAGGGGGCCAAGATTCTCAGGGCCAGTTCCCACAAACCTCACATCCCTGCTTACCTTAAGTTTTGCCATTACATGATGAGACCTTCCAGATTATCCATTATTTCAAAAACAATTCTCTTCTCATTGCTCAGAGCATACTCTGGTCTGATGCTCTCTTCTGCCTTTCCCTGTCCAGACTCTTCCACTCTGTCTTCGGGAGCCTAGGGTCTGTCACCTGTAAGCGGCTCAACACCTCTGCCCCTTGTCTGATTGTTCCTATGACATTCTTGTTCAAGTGACACCAGCTTTTACTGGTACCACTCCCTCTGCAGTCCCTCCAGAAGTAGCTATGTTTTTTTCTCGTGCTCCGTGTGCACTTCAGGGCTTGGAGGTGAATAGATGGCTTCTTATTTTTCTTCATTGCCTACAAATCTCTTTTTGTCTCTTTAAATACCTAGTTCTTTAGTTCCCAACTTCAGATGTTACCATTACTTCACCTTGTGGTGCCATCTACCCTCCTCTCAGGTGCCTCCTCTCACTGCTGGCTCCTGGGTGACTGTGACTGTGGCTCATTCTTCTCTTGTTGCTGAGTTCTGCTCTCTGCTTCAGGAATCTCTTCCTCCTCTCCATTTTCCTGACTTGTATATTTACTTATATCTGAAGCTGGTATCACTGGTGACTACACCACCTCCCACATCTCATTTTCCTCTTTGACTTTGCCTCCCAGCCTGCTGACCACTACCTCTTACCCTATATCCACTTGATAGTGCTACATCTTAAAGAGTTCCTATCAATTGTTCCACATTTTGCTGTTTTAAACCTGTAAATGTCCTCCCTCCCCTTTTTTTCCAAATTAGATTCCATGTTTTGGCTCTATAGCCATTCCCTCAGTAACATCTTTATCTCTCTTGACCCCCTATCTCTTTATCTCTCTTGACCCCCTGCTCACAGGCCTTGCCTCAGGTTTAGGACCCCAGATCTTAAAATCATCAGACACTCAGAAAATTCTATTTCACTTTTCCAGTAAATTCACCTTTAGCCTCCCTAGATGACTCTTTCATATCTTCTCTTTAACCCTTCAGTTTCAAGACACTACTTATTCTTTCTTACTTTCAACTGATAACTTGGCTTTGTATTTCCTAGAGAAAAGAGATGCCACCAACAAGAAATGCTTCATGTTTCTACCACCCACTTGTATTGTTAGCCACATATTCTGCCTTTCCTCCTCTGTTGCTCTTGACTTGTGTTCTTGATCAGTTTGCTTCTTCAAATCATTCTTAGGTTTTCCAGCTCCCTGTCTTTAGCACATCTCTAAATGTTGGATTGCCCCAGAGTTTTTTTTCAGCTCCGTAATCTTTTCTAGTTACACTTTCCTGAGGAGAGCCTGTTTAGTCCCATGGCTTTAAATACCATCTCTGTGCTGATGGCTCCCAAATTTTTAGCTCCACCCTAAACTCTGTCCTGAGCATCAGAAGTATACTCTGACTGCTTACTTAACATTTTCACTTGGGTGTCTTTTAGACTTTTCTAATCTAACGTGGTCAAAACTCCTAGTTTTCTCAAAAAGAAATAAAAATCTATTCTCTCTCAATCCTTCCACATACCAGCAAATGGTACTGTCATCCATCCAGTGGTTGTTCAGGCCAAAATTGTGGAAATTGTTGTTGAATCCTCTTTCACTCATTGTCCCTGTTGAATCCACCAGCAAGTCCAATTGCCCATATTTCCAGATTATATCCTGAATCTGACCACAGCCTATCATTTTTCAGACTTAGACCAAATTGTCACTATGTCTTACTCAGTGCACTCAAAAGTTCCTGAAATTAGCACAACTCACATGTCTGTGTTTATTGTCCACTTCCCCACATTAAAATATGAACTCTTTGAGCATAGAGCCTTTGTCTTGTTCATTGCTGTGTGCCTAGTGCCAGTACCTGGCACATAGTAAGGGGTCAGTAAGTAGTTTCTCCTGATTAACATTTCAGTCTATGGAGTCTGTCTTTCAGAGTAATCATTGAACTATGTGGAAAGTATTAAAAACTTACATTCCTGAAATCTGAGCAAATTGTCTAGTGTCCGTGCTTAAAATTTTAAAAAGGTAACTGATCATGCTGGTGCCTAGATTTCAGCTCCAAACTATTCACATGACATGACTGTAAAGAGATTATTTAAAAACATATATACCTGTGTATATATAATAACACAAAAGTATATACAATTATATGCACATATGTGTGTGTATATATACACATAAACATATATGTACATTTAGTATATACATGCACAAGCTTACTATTTTATAAATAGAGTCATATTGTAGATGCAGTTTTTTCCCTTTGTTATTTTTTATTTGCTTCTCCCTTCCCTACTTGTCTTTACCTATTACTATAGTTCTCCCAGCCCCCAAATAACCATCTGCTTTGTTTTTCTCCTGAATTTTTCTTCTGTACACTATTGTAAGTATAAAGATGTAAATACATTTGTTATATGTATTTAAATATATAGCTATAGAAAGATATTTGGTTATTGTTTTACAAAAATGGGATCACATTAAGCTTAATCTTGTGCATTTCACTATTTAAAAGGATACCTTTAGCAATTTGTTGCAAATGCTTCTACAAATTACAGGTTCCTATTCTTGCCATAAAAAAACTAAGACTCCATTAAAACACTCCTGTGACATATAAATGAAGAGAGAGGGCTGAAGAATTATATCACTCTATTGAATAGCCCCTAAATAGTAGTTCAAGTAAGAATAGCCTAGGGGTTATTACTATGACTGGTGAGGGAGTCATGAGAATTGTGTATATGAGGACCTCTGCAATGTTGCTGTGGTAATGAGAGCATTGGTTTGGGAGTAAAATGGCCCAGATTTTTTTTTTTTTTTTAGTTTATTATATAAATTTTTATTTTTTAAAAAATTTTTTATTATTTATTTATTTATTTATTTATTTATTTATTTATTTATTTATTTTTCTCCCTCCCACCCCCCATCAACCCTCAGTTTATTCTCAGTTTTAAAGAGTCTCTTATGCTTTGGCTCTCTCCCACTCTAACCTCATTTTTTTTTCCTTCCCCTCCCCCATGGGTTTCTGTTAAGTTTCTCAGCAACCACCTAAGAGTGAAAACATATGGTATCTATCTTTCTCTGTATGGCTTATTTCACTTAGCATCACACTCTCCAGTTCCATCCACGTTGCTACAAAGGGCCATATTTCATTCTTTCTCATTAAAATGGCCCAGATTTTAATTCATATTCTGACACACTGGCTAGCCTTTGGCAATTCATTTAATCTCTCTGGGGTAACCTAATTTCTGGACAGAAGACTTGGGTTCAAGTTTATTACTAGGATTGTAATCTGATAAAGATCTTAAGTTATTAAGTTCTCTGATCTGCCAGCCAGAGATGGTAATAATATTTGTCATACCAACCCCATAGGTTATTGTGTTGGATTCTAGGAGATAAAATATTAAAACATTTCTTAGATTGTGATGTGATTTACAAATGGGAGTGGCCATTATTTTTTTTCCTCTCACATATCAGTTGAAGGCTGTAACAGACATATTTGAGTGTTAGTTCAGTTGTTCCCTGTCCATTGTGGTAGCTACTAACCACAGGCAGCTATTAAGCACTGGCGACGTGACTAGGCCAGATGATACAGGCTGTAAGTGCAAATGCACCCAGGATTTTAAGATTTAGTATGAAAAACAGAGTAAAATATCTCACTATTTTTTTAATACTGATTAGTTGTTTAAATGATGCTTTGCAAATATATAGTTAAATAAAAATATTATTTAAATTAATGTCACCTTATTATTTTTTTCTTTTTATTTTAAAATTATTTATGTGTCAGGAATCACTCAGTTGAAAGTATGACCTTAGTGAATATGTTTGTACGAGGTGGGCTTGCTGCCTACCTGCAGCTGGCACACGGTGGGACTTTGAGACTCTTCGGAATTCCCTGTCCAGGGCTCCTGTAGGGTCACCTCCAGCATGAGATCAGGTCTACCCATTTCAGGTAAATTATTGGCACGTGTGGGCTCCTAAAGAGCTAGCAACCTAAAAATGTTCTGCTGTTTTCCTTAATTAGTTTTGATGGATTAAGTTCCCTAACAGCTGGTTGTTTATATCATAGGAATTCAGGATGGCTCGCACATTCTGTCTTGTTCTTGCTTTGATTACCTGCTCAGCCTTCAGCTCTGATTCCTGCCTGATTTTACACTGCAGCTTTCATCTCTTTAACTAAGAGTCTCTTGTGATGACCTTCTCTTAAATCCTCCATCAGCTGGGTCCCCCTAAGCCCATCTCCTTGTTAAATGTGCAATATCTCATGCCTGATGGCTGTAAGGTCATAACCAGTGGTCTGGCTTCACCTCTTGAGTTGAATCCAAATGTTAACAGCCTTTGTTACCACTGAGGCTGGGCTCTAACAAGGATCTTGTTTGTTGTTTATTAATTTTTCACTTATAGGCTTCATGGTTACCATATACAGTACTGAGTAGATTGTCTTTTAATAATGCCACATTGGTTCACTGGAGTATCAATAGACGAGGCATATACATTAATCTGAACAACTTGGAAGTATAAATGCAGAATGAATGCATTCGAAAGTGCGAATCTTGTGTTCACTAACCTTATGATGGCGATCATTTCACAATATACATGTACATCAAGTCATCACATTGTAAACCTTAAACTTATACAAAGTTATATGTCATTTATTACACACTAAAGCTGGGGAAGAAACCCCAACTATAACAAACCAAAGCACAAATCTTGAGAAGCTATACAGATACTCTAATAACATTGCCAATACTTAAGCATTACTTTACCGTCACGCTTTGTAAGGTTTTATTTTTATTATATCTGCATTTTGTTTCTAGAGTTTCAAGGGACTCAGTCCTAGTGCAGAAATAAAATGTACCCATCAGAATATCCACAGCTCACCTAAGGATGGTCCAAAGCTGGGAGGGAGGTTTGTGCAGCTGGCTGGCAGAACCAGTATTCCAAAGAATGAGGGCAGGATAGAATGGTAAGCTAAATCAAACAAAAGTCAATTTGACTGCATGTCCAGAAGATTAACTACCTGAAATAAAAGGTGGAGAAAACATGGTTTAGCAACATTATAAGAAAAAAGAAGAATGGTCTTGAACTAAATTATTAATATACGATTTCAATTTCAGGGAGATGTGACTTACTTTGCTATCTTTGAAAATACATACTTTTAAGCCACGATGTTATCTTAGTTGTTCTTATCTTACTTGTTCTGGCTTTGGAGCCAGAAAGATGAAAAGCCAGGTGTGTTTTACTTTATGTATAAGTTTGTAAACAAACTGAAATCTTTCTTGTAATATTTGTAGTTTAGGGAAATATTTTTTCAAGACTTAAACAATAAGAGGATAATTGAGTACTTCATAGTTTCCTCATCTATTCAGTAATTCATTACTCTATTTAAAGTTATACTTTAGAGTTCCTCTGGTGATTACACCTGGCTTGGCCAGTGCCCATGAGGTTATACTGGCTGGACGGTGTCAGGTGGCGGGGGTAGCTGGAGTGATGGCCTTTTGTTGGCCCCAGTGACAATGGTGGTTTTCACAATGAGGTGGACATTGAGGACTTCCAGTAAGATGAAGACTCAGTGATGTTTTTCTACCCCTGCTTGTGTGGAGATGACTTCTCCATCACCGAGAAAGATTTGGAGACTGGGAAAGATGTGGCAATGTGTTTTAGTTATTTTCTCATTATAAAAGTCATTGATGACCAAGACCAGTTTATGTGTGGAGAAACAGTTCCAGTCCCTTTGACCAACAAATAATTAGTTAATAAGTGCTGAAGAAAATTTTAGGAATCCAAATGCCTAGAAGTTGGAAATGAGCCAAAGTGGAAACATCAAATACAAAGTTACTGGCTTCTTCACAGGAGACAACCATTTTGTGGTTTGCTATTCTGTTAGATGGTGGATTCTTTCCACTGACTTCTAAGTTCATCTTCAATCAAAACAGCAAGTGCATGGCAGGGCATACCTGGATTTTGTGCTCAAAACTTTGAATTGGAAGTGTTCTTAATTCTCTACCTGAGTTTAAAGGAAGATAATTTCAGATAAGTGCTTTCTTTCTCTCAGTATCATTTTTTAGTGAGCTTGTTTTTTTATTTTATTTTTTCCTTTATTTTAAATTTAAATTTTAGTTAACATACAGTGAAATATTGGTTTTGGGAATAGAATTCAGTGATTCATCACTTTATACAGCATCCAGTGCTCATCATAACAAGTGCCCTCCTTATTACCCATCATCCATCTAGCCCATCTCCCACCCACCTCCCTCCATCAACCCATAGTTTGTTTTCTATCGTTAACAGTCTTTTGTGGGGGTGCCTGGGTGGCTCAGTTAGTTGAGCTTCCAACTTTGGCTCAGGTCATGATCTCGTGGTTGATGAGTTTGAGCCCCACATCAGGCTCTGTGCTGACAGCTCAGAGCCTGGAGCCTGCTTCAGATTCTGTGTCTCCTTCTCTCTCTGCCCCTCCTCTGCTCATGCTCTGTCTCTCTCTGTCTCAAAAATAAATATAAATTAAAAAGTAAAATAAATTAAAAAATTAAAAAATTTTTTAATATTAAAAAAATTTAAAAAAAGGAGTCTCTTGTGGTTCTGGGGTGCCCGGGTGTCTCAGTCAGTTGAGAATCTGACTTTGGCTCAGGTCATGATCCCACAGTTTGTGAGTTCGAGCCCCACGTTGGGTCACTGCTGTTCAGTGACTGCTTAGGATCCTCTGTTACCCTCTCTCTCTCTGCACCTCCCCCACTTGTGCTCTCTCAAAAATAAATAAACATTAAAAAAAAGTCTCTTGTGGTTTGTTTCCCTTTTGTCTCCTGCTCCCTTTCCCATATGTTCTTTGGTTTTGTTTCTTAAATTCCACATATGAGTTAAATCATACGGGATTTGCCTTTCTCTGATTGACTTATTTTGTTTAGCATAATACATTCTAGCTCCATCCATGTCATTGCAAAAGCTAAGATTTTGAGTAATATTCTATTATCCATCTATCTATCTATCTATCTATCTATCTATCTATCTATCTATCCATCCCACATCCTTATCCGTTCCTCAGTCTATGGACATTTGGGCTCTCTCCATAGTTTTGCTATTATTGATAGTGCTGTTATAAACATTGGGGTGCATGTATCCCTTTGGATCTGTATTTTTGTATCCTTTGGGTAAATACCTAGTAGTGCAATTGCTGGATTGTAGGGTAGTTCTATGTTTTAGTTTCTTGCGGAACCTTTGTGTTGTTCTCCAGAGTAGCTGCACCAGTTTTCATTCCCACCAACAGTGCAGGAGTATTCCCCTTTCTCTAAATCTTCACCAGCACCTGTTATTTCTTGTGTTGTTAATGTTAGCCATTCTGTCAGGTGTGAGGTGATATCTCATTGTGGTTTTGATTTGTATTTCCCTGATGAGTAATGTTGAGCATCTTTTCATGTGTCTGTTAGCCATCTGGATATCTACTTTGGAAAAGCATCTATTCATGTCTTCTGCCCATTTCTTCACTGGATAATTTGTTTTTTGGGTGCTGAGTTTGGTAAGTTCTTTATAGGTTTTGTATACTAACCCTCTCAAAAATTTGAGAGAGAGAGAAACAGAGAGTGAGGCAGAGAGAGAAGAGGAGAGAATCCCAAGCAGGTTCCACATTGTCAGCCCAGAGATCATGACCTGAGCTGAAATCAAGAGTCAGATGCTTAACCAACTGAGCCACCCAGGTGCCCTAAAAATAAGTTACACTTTAATAGAAGGTCCAGCTGCTTGTCTAGTGGCTATTGAAAATGTAGATGCTATGAGCAGAAACAGACTTTAAAGACTTGGCATTTTTGTACTTATGGATTTATGGGCAATTTGTAGCTAGTTTCCTCCCTGCGTGGTGCTGCAGAAGAACCAGAGGACTAAGTTAGGTGGAAAGGTGATACTGCTGTAATTGTTGCACACATTTAAATTCTAAGGTCCTAGTAACATTCCTTAAGATGCTTGTTCCCAATAAACAAAAAAATAAACTCAGCTATAAGGTAGGCTTCCCAACATCCTTTGTGATGGTCTTCTTAGGTGCTGTTTATACTGAACTCTTCTGAAAACTGTGAGAGTTGACAGCACCTTTTCCAACCCACCAGACTTGTATTTGCATTTTTGATGATGATACAATAGCTTCAGGTCCATAGCTCAGTGAAATACAGTGTTCTGTGTTGAAGGAAAATGAATGATGAGGACATGTTGTACTCTACTGATTGAACATAATGCAAGGACGACTTTGGTTTGATGTGTTTGTATTATCTAAAAATCTTGCTTCTGACAATGCTTTGGGTCTCTTAGTTATCCTGCAAGGCCACAGGCCTGTCTGCACCCCTGTCCTCTGCATTGGCCTGCCTTTGTCCTGTGCCAGTCTTTCAGCACAGCACAGCAAATAGCTTTTCTATCATAGAGGACATCCTATTAGGGGCCAATGAAGAATATAGGTCCTTTAAAAAAAAAAAACCGGATTTCTTCATCTCTATGTGGTGATATTTTTCTCCATAAAAATAACAAAACTTTTAGGTTTTAGTTTTGTAACATTTGGATACCTCTATAAGATGATTTTGAAGGGAGCAGGTACAAATTTTGATTAGCCACTTTTTTTTTTTCAACGTTTTTTTTTTTTTTATTTATTTTTGGGACAGAGAGAGACAGAGCATGAACGGGGGAGGGGCAGAGAGAGAGGGAGACACAGAATCGGAAACAGGCTCCAGGCTCCAAGCCATCAGCCCAGGGCCTGACGCGGGGCTCGAACTCACGGAGCGCGAGATCGTGACCTGGCTGAAGTCGGACGCTTAACCGACTGCGCCACCCAGGCGCCCCGATTAGCCACTTTTTAAAAAAACTTTTTTTAACGTTTGTTTCTGAGAGAGAGAGAGAGAGAGAGAGAGAGAGAGTGCAGAGGAGGGGCAGAGAGAGAGAGTGAGACACAGAATCCAAAGCAAGCTCCAGGCTCCGAGCTGTCATTACAGAGCCCAACATGGGGCTTGAACCCATGAACCATGAGATCATAACCTGAGCTGAAGTTGGACACTTAACTGACTGAGCCACCCAAGCACCCCTTAATTAGCCACTTTTTAAAAGTTTTATTTTGAGAGAGAGAGAGAGAGAACAAGAGAGAGCAAGCGGTGGAGAGGGGCAGAGGGAGAGAGAGAGAGACAGAAAGAGAGAGAGAGAGAGAGAGGGAGTCAGAGAGAGAATCTTAAGCAGGCTCTATGCGCAGTACAGAGCCTGATGCAGGGCTAGATCCCATGGACCTGGGATCATGACCTATGCTCAGATGAGCAACCAACTTCCAGGTGCCCCTCAATTAGCTACTTTTAAAGAAGTTATTGTGGTTACTTCTTATCACAATAGAGATAAGATAGAGATCTTATTTGATAAAGAATCAGCTGGCAAAGGAGTGATTCTTCAGGGCTCCTAGTTACCTGACTAGTTAAAGTATGTTAAAGAATGTCACAAAGATGTGATATGGAGCCTTTTGAGTGCACACAATCTCTTCAACTATTTCTTCAAGAACTGTTGAAAAGTGTTAGCTTATTAGAAGACTTATAAGTCATATAAGCTGAAACTATGCCTTAAGCTAATTTCTCAATGGGAAATACATATATACATACACACAGATTTTATTTTTAAATGAGAAATATAGTTGTAACAGCTATAGTTTTGAAAATTATTTATCATATTTAGTTACATTTATCAAAAAAAAAAAAAAAGCAAACTCAAGGGGACTTTTTCTCTTGTTTGTTTATGTGATGACGTAAAACTTCCCAAAGAAAGGGTTAAGAATGTTATCATTCTCATGGTCTTTAGAATTCATCTGGTTGAAGATGGGAATCCAAGTTTGAGAAGGGAAGAGAAAGAGAAGATGATGCATTTAAACAATTGTGCCTTGGTCAACAGGTGTTCTGTTTATTGCTTTCTATCCAGATTTATTAGCCATCATCTACCTTAAAGGAAAATTCCAGGGGTTGCTAGCATATGAAGGGATAACAGGCAAGATTTTCAAATCTCCATGACCAAGGCTCTCATCCTGTAGACCTCATCTTAGTCCACTGTGGGACTTTGTCAGTTGTGAAATATTTCTCCTTTTGTATTGCCCAAGAAAATACAGAATGGACTTCTCAGGTGTGCTTGAAATATGGGCTAAATAGAATTCAGCCTTAGGTATTAGACTATTGGACCAGATTAGGCTGCTGTCTATTCAAATCCCATGAACTTATTTTTTAAATATCTACCTTATATTAATTTGCTTCTACCTTTTTTTTAAGTTAATTTATTTTCAGAAAGAGAGAGCACAAGTGAGGGAGAGGTAGAGAGAGAGAGGGAGTGACAGAATCCCAAGCAGGCTCCACATTATCAGCACAGAGCTTGATGTGGGGCCCAAACCCACAAACTGTGAGATCATGACCTGAGCTGAGACCAAGAGTTGGATGCTTAACCAGCTGAGCCACCCAGGTGCCCCATTTTGCTTCTACCTTTTAATGAAGTACCAAAAGTAAGGGTAAAAAGTCCAGTAGATAATGCTTGTTCCCCCCAAAAATGACTATTCTCTTCACCCTTGTCCTCCCACGAGATCCTCAGAATTAATCCTAGTATTTCAGGGACTATTTGACTGCTCTGTGTTTAATATCAGTAGGATTTTCTTGGGGCCCCTGGCTGGCTGAGTTGGGAGAGCATGCAACTCTTGATCTTGGGGTTGTGAGTTCAAACCCACGTTGGGCTTAGAGATCACTTTTAAAAAAATCAGTAGGGTTTCATTACAAGAAAATAGGAATCCAGCCTCAGAATACTCAAGAGGAGTCCCTAGAACACTTTGATTTCTTGACATTCAGAGTTATCCTGTTCTTCTAGAAGCAGCACAGTGTATTTTTTTTAAATGTCTATTTTTTTAAATTTTTTTGAGAGAGAGAGAGAGAGAGAGAGAGAGAATGAGAGCAGGGGAGGGACAGAGAGATTGGGAAACACAGAATCCAAAGCAGGTTCCAGGCTCTGAGCTGTCAGCACAGAGCCCAACGTGGGGCTTGAACTCACGAACTGTGAGATCATGACCTGAGCTGAAGCTGGATGCTAAACCAACTGAGCCATCCCACAGACTCTGGAACCTGAATATGTGGTGTTGGATCCTGATTCTGCCAGTTAACAGCCATAAGATCTTGAGCAAGTTACTGAACCTATACGTGTTAAGTATAATAAATGTTTTCTACTATTACTATATTTATTAAAATCAGTGGTGCTACTTAATATAATTTCTTAGCATCCCCACTCATTTTTAGAAAATTAATATAAAGATACAACAAATAATCCCAGTTCTCTCTCATAAGTTACTTAGGCTGGGGGTGGGATGTTCACATAAGATATTATTTTTGTTTGTTTTGATACCATTTTACTTTTAGAATGACTTTAATAAATGTTCCACTTACTATCAGGACAGGATTCTTACAGTTGGTGCTTTTTTTTTTTTTTTAATTTTTTTTTTCAACATTTATTTATTTTTGGGACAGAGAGAGACAGAGCATGAACGGGGGAGGGGCAGAGAGAGAGGGAGACACAGAATCGGAAACAGGCTCCAGGCTCTGAGCCCTCAGCCCAGAGCCTGACGCGGGGCTCGAACTCACGGACCGCGAGATCTTGACCTGGCTGAAGTCGGACGCTTAACCGACTGCGCCACCCAGGCGCCCCAACAGTTGGTGCTTTTTAAAAACATTTTTAAAATTTAAAATTTTATTTTATTTTTTAAGTGCTCAATATTTATTGACTAAATGAGCTCCTGTGACCAAGTGTTAACCATAATTCCAAATTTAAATCTTCCTGGAGCCTAATATTATTCACAATTCCAAACCTAAAGATATTCTGCATTTAACTTCTAGGTCAGTCAGAGAAAGACAGATATCATATGATTTCACTCGTATGTGGAATTTGGGAAACTCAACCAATGAACATAGGGGAAGGGAAAGAAAAATAAGATAAAAACAGAGAAGGAGGCAAACCATAGAGACTTTTTTTGAAGTTTATTTATTTATTTTGGAGAGGAAAAGAATGCAAGTGGGGAAGGGGCAGAGAGAGAAGGGAGAAAGAGAATCCCAAGCAGGCTTTGCACCACCAGTGCATAGCCCGATGCAGGGCTTGAACTCGTGAACTGTGAGATCATGACCTGAGCTGAAGTTGGACACTTAACTGATTGAGCCACCCAGTGGCTCTTAAATACAGAGAACAAACTGAGGGTTGAGGGAGGGGAGGAAAATGGGAGGTGGTGGGTTAAATGGATGATGGGCATTAAGGAGGGCGCTTTTTGGGATGAGCACTGGGTGTATTATATAAGAGATGAGTCATTGGGTTCCACTTCTGAAGCCAGGACTACACTGTATGTTAACTAACTTGAATTTAAATTAAAAGCAATAACAACAACAAAAATTTTTCTTTTGTCCTTATATCATCATTCTGATCATTATCTCTCACTCCATTCTCACACACAGGCCACGTACAGAGTGATGATCCAGATTCCAAATGATGTAGAAAGTGCTTTTTAATTCCCTTCTGTTAACGTGAAAACAAAGCTGAAGGCTCTTGTTTTTGGAAATGTTCACAAGGTCTTAGGATGGTGACTGTCATGCTATCCTTGGGTATAATATACTATACTTGAATACAAATTTGCTAGGACAACTAAGGCGCAGTTTACATTTTAGAGTCTCTCTGGGAGTTCCATGAAATTGCAATTACTACTACATATCCTGTCCAAAGATGCAACATTCAATAAGGGAATTTCTTGATGTCTGTAATTTGGAGCAATTTGAAGAGTTTCTGCTTAAGGTATTTACATGTTTTTCTAAGGGTAGGAAGAACACTAAATTCGGTGTGTGTGACATACTTGAGAAAGAAACAAACCATTGAGAAATATAGACTATTTCTCATGCACAACTTTAATTGATGGTATTTGACACCCCATGTTTCTAGTTATTGTATCTCTTAGCCCAAGGCCCAATGAGCATCTGCATAATTTGGAATTTTCCCGAACGGTGTATGTGTAATGTTTTTTCAAGTTTCTTTCCAGTCAGTGAGCCTTTTTTCTCAGGCTGCCCCTCATTTCATATCACTCAGTCCCACCAGAACCTATACTTGATCACTGATTCTGGTAACCTCTACTGCAGCTCTCCTATCTTCCTTCTGAAGTAGTGAAAGGAACTCATCATGCTTGCTACAGTGACTACTGTCCAAGATTTAATTAATTCTGACCATGTCTGTTCTTTGATAACTGTAAAGTCTCAAGTGAAAGTATTCTCTGTAAGCCTGTCAGTGTCCTTAATGACATCGCCAGGGTTGTGGATCAAGGACAAAGATCTCGATCATCGATGTTCTTGTCTTACCATTGCAAAATAGTTGATACAAGAAGATTCTTCATGTCTGAAATCTCAGTTCACTTTTATTCCATGACTGCCAGTTAAAAAAAAAATTGAGTAGGTGAGAGTGGAATTACAGTATTCCACTGTACAGTATTAACTGTATTTTTAGTTATCTGAGAGTTAGTTTCAGGGCCATGTGGCCCACATAAAAACAATACATTTCTCCCAAACTTGCTCCAACAACTCATCAGATTAATGCATTTTAATGCATGTATGCTAAACATTCATGCATGGATCATTCATATATCAGAAATAAATTGATATTCTTCAGAGTGAGTACCATAGAGTGGAGAAGGCCCAGACATTTAAGTCACTTATTGTTGGTAAGGCTTTTGCACTTCAGTTTTTTCATATTTGAGAATAATATTTTTTTTGGTGACTGGGTGGCTCAATTGATTAAGCATCTGACTTTGGCTCAGGTGATGATCTCTCAGTTCATGAGTTTGAGCCCCGCATCCGGCTCTGCACTGACAGCTCAGAGCCTGGAGCCTGCTTCAAATTCTGTGTTTCCCTCTCTCTCTGCCCCTCCTCTGCTCATACTCTTATCTCTTTCTCTCTCAAAAATAAATAAAACATTAAAAAAATTAGGGCGCCCAGGTGGCTCAGTCAGTTAAGCGTCCAACTCCAATTCAGGTCATGATCTCGTGGTTTGTGAGTTTGAGCCCCTCGAGTTTGAACCCCATGTTGGGCTTTTTTCTGACAGCTCAGAGCCTGGAGCCCATTTCTGATTCTGTGTCTCCCTCTCTCTTTGCCCCTCCCCGACTCACGCTCTGTCTCTCTCTCCTTCAAAAATAAACATTAAAAAATTAGACAAAAACATAATATTTTCTTCACAAATTTGTTGTACTAAGTGATGTACTAAATGTATAGCACCTAGTATAGTGCTTGTGACAGATAACTTCTTTACTAAATTATATTATTAGTGGCTTGACGTTGCTGTCTGTTACCATTAACACACATCATCTTCACCACCATCATCACCACATCACCTCTACCTGGGAAAGCACCGCTTATCTTTACTATTCTTCCCTAAGCAAAAACCTAAGACAATAGCAAAACTCAAAGTGTCTTTTAACGGATCTCAAAAAAACCTTTAGGCTTAGCTATCTTGATCTTCCATAACATGGCTTGGAAGAGAAGATTAATAGAAGTGTAAATCTTCACTAGAATTAATCTCTTCTTATTTTATAATTCCAAGGACCTTTCTATCTAGAAGCTAGTAGAAGGTGTTTATTCAATACCTCCCCCCACACCATTTCTGGTCAGTCCTTTAAAATTGAACATGTCCCCATGAGAAGCTCTTTTGATACAAACAATGTTTAGAATCTGTCCTGAATAATTGGCTTCAATCCCAGAGAAAATAACTTTATAATTCAGAAAAGATGGTCTAAATTATACATGTGTATGTCCTGAATTATAAACTGATTTGTTTGTTGGATTGTCATTCAAAACTTTGAGATTATTATTATTATTTATTTTTTAATGTTTATTTGTTTTTGAGAGACAGAGAGAGACAGAGTGTGAGCATGGGAGGGGCAGAGAGAGAGGGAGACACAGAATCCAAAGCAGGCTCCAGGCTCTGAGCTGTCAGCGCAGGGCCTGATGTGGGGCTTGAACCCATGAACTGTGAGATCATGACCTGAGCCAAAGTCAGATGCTTAACTGACTGAGCCACCCAGGTGCCCTGAGGAGATTATTATTAAGGTGACTTCGTTGTCACTGAAATTTGAAACTTTTCCAAACAGTTTTAGGTAAGATTAGACTGGGCCTGTGGGTTTTTTGGAGGAGGATTACAGAGGTAAAGTGCCATTTTCATTACATCATATCAAGATACCTACTATCAACATGACTTATCACTATTGATGTTGACCTTGATTACATGGGTAAGGTAGTATTTGTCAAGTTTCTGTCCTGTAAGGTTACTTACCTGTCCCACTTCCCCTCTCCATACTATACTCTTTGAAGAAAGTCACTTTGTGTAGCCCATACTTAAGTAGTGGGGAGTTCTACTATACCTCCTTGAGGGCAGAGTATCTATATAAGTTATTTGGAATTCTTCTGCATGAGAGATTTGTCTGTTCTCTCTTATTTATTTATTCAATGGTGTATTCATATCAATATGGACTCGGGGCTATTACATTGAGTTTCTATATTTTTAGAAAATAGAAGACCCAGACTAAAGTAGGAAAGAAATTAAAAAATACCTAGGTGTTTCATTGCAAATTTATTCTATTTTTAAGTACTTGTAAGAAAAGTTCATCACTATTCCCTTTTATCCCTACTAGTCATGCTGGTGTGGATATACAATTTCCATAATTTTACAAAACTTAAAACATATATAAGAATAGGAGTTAGTTTATATTTTAAAATAAAATACATGAATTTGAGGACTTTTATCTCTTTAGAAGTTCAATGTTAGGAAATATTAGAAGTATGATACTCAACAGAATATAGCAAAACATAGTCTGTATCATGACTTTCAGTCTTAGCCTAACAAGTAAGATGTTTTGTACATCACAAGATACAGTGGATATTCCAAAGAAGGGTCAATTTGTTTTACTACCCCTGAAAAACAATCTAGTGATTGCTTTATAATTTCTCTTGAAAGCTATTTCTCTTCTTAAAGGAGAGACTTATACTACTTCTGATTTCATATTTCCTATCTCAAACAGGGGGTTTATGCCATCCAGGTTCCACAATGATGACCAAAAGTATTACATTTGATTCCAAACCTGCTTACTGGTCAAACTTGTGTTTTTAAATTCCATACTTTAGTTAAAATTATGAAAATCTAGAAGAGTGTGATAAGAGCGTAATAAACAGTAGTTGTTCATATGAAAGCCGAACTTAATACTGTGGAAAGACATGCTAGATGTAATTTGTTGAATTTGAGGAATTTGAGGAATTTGAAAAAAATTACAAATTCAGATTACTTAGCAAGTATTTAACTTGTTAAATACTTCATTGTATTTAGCATTTAACATTGTATGTAAGTATTTAACTCATTAAATACTTCAATGGTACTTCATTTAGAAAACTTCAAAGTGCAAATCATAGACATTGCATTATAGGTAGGCTGGCGGTACCTCCTGGCTTGTCTAGAACTGTTTGTTTTATGGTGGGAGATCCAGTATCCCACACACAATTTAGCATTTTCCCTGAAATGAAGCATTACCATTAGTATTTGCCTTAAAGTAAATCAGAATGGGTTGGACTTTTGTTTGGTACTGGCAGCTTCTGCCATGGCCTCTTCTCTGGTGTGGGAGATGCATGTGCGGCAAGCAGAGATGGCTTATTGGACAAGTTTTGTTTTGTAAAAAGAATTTACTGAAGAAAGGTGCCCTGAAGTAGGCAAAAAGGCAATACTCTGAAAATTTTGGGTTGAAGTATTTATACATTTCTAAGTGGAAAAATTACTATCTGTGGTAAAAATATTTTCTTATTTAAAAAATGTTGTTTCTACACATAAAAGTTCATTGAAGGTGTCAACATTCAAAAAATTTTTTTTTTTTATTTTATTTGTGAGAGAGAGAAAGAACAAGTGGGGGAGGGGCAGAGAGGGAGAGAAAGAAAGAATCTGAAGCAGGCTCCAGGCTTTGAGCTGTCAACACAGAGCTCAATGCAGGGCTCAAACTCACAAACTGCGAGATCATGACCTGAGTGGAAACCAAGAGTCAGACACTTAACCAACTGAGCCACCCTGACGCCCTGAAGGTGTCAACATTTTAAAATTTATTGACTATAGGGGCGCCTGGGTGGCTCAGTCGGTTAGGCGTCCGACTTCTGCTCAGGTCATGGTCTCATGGTCCGTGAGTTCAGCCCTGCGTGGGGCTCTGTGCTGACAGCTTGGAGCCTGGATCCTGTTTCGGATTCTGTGTCTCCTTCTCTCTCTGACCCTTCCCATTCATGCCCTGTCTCAAAAATAAATAAATGTTGGGGCGCCTGGGTGGCGCAGTCGGTTAAGCGTCCGACTTCAGCCAGGTCACGATCTCGCGGTCCGGGAGTTCGAGCCCCGCGTCGGGCTCTGGGCTGATGGCTCGGAGCCTGTTTCCGATTCTGTGTCTCCCTCTCTCTCTGCCCCTCCCCCGTTCATGCTCTGTCTCTCTCTGTCCCAAAAATAAATAAACGTTGAAAAAAAAAATTAAAAAAAAAATTAAAAAAAAAAAATAAATGTTAAAAAATAATTTAAAATTTATTGACTATAAAACACTACTTTGAAAATGATTGCAGGCAATTTTGTGGGGGAAAAACAACCACCACCAAAAACAAACTAGTGAAAGCATATAAGAAAAACTACATCAGAAGTGCTTGGGTGGCTCAGTGACTTGAATTTCTGACTCCTGATTTTGATTCAGATCATGGTCTCATAGTCATGAGATGGAGCCCCCATCCGAGCCCCCCCTTGAGCCTAGTGTGGGGTGCAGAGCCTCTTGGGATTCTTTCTCCATCCCTCTCTCTCTGCCCCTTCCTCACTCATGATTTCTCTCTCTCTCAAAATAAATGAATAAACTTTTTTTTTTTTTAAAGAAAACCTCATCAGTTAGAAGAATTCCAGTGACTCAGGATTACAAAGACATGGTTAAGAAACTAATTAAAGCATGTGAATGCATATCAGTACTACTTAATTATCCTGCTTATTTTATTTTAAAATATTCACATAATTAATATAAAGATTTTAAACATTTTTTAATACATATGTACATACATTTTTAGCAAAAATTTTAATTGAGAATAGTTTTTAAATAAAGCAGTTTGTCAGTCAATAAGTAAATATTTCAAAAAATTATATAATTTTAATTAGCAACCTCTTCATTCTCAAAAGCTTGATAGTTTGATAATAATTTATATGGTCACCCACAATATTGATGTGGAACTCCAATCATTGATTTCATAATCAAAGAAAGGTCCTTCTTTGGTCTTTATTTTAGAGGTTCAACTCTATTTCTTCCATTGTTTGTAAACTTTGAATATTTATTTATTTATTTATTTATTTATGTATGTATTTATTTATGTGTTTATTATTATTATTTTATTCTCAAACTAGTTAACATACAGTGTAGTCTTGGCTTCAGAAGTAGAATCTAGTGATTCATCACTTACATATAACACCCAGTGCTCATTCCAAAAAGTGCCCTCCTTAATGCCCTCACTCATTTTCCCTACCTCCACCTCCATCAACCCTCAGTTTGTTCTCTGTATTTAGGAGTCTCTTATTGTTTGCCTCCCTCTCTGTTTTTACCTTATATTTCCTTCCCTTCCTCTATGATCATCTGTTAAGTTTCTCAAATTCCACATGAGTGAAATCATTTGATATCTTTCTCTAATTTTGTTTAGCACAATACCCTCCATTTCCATCCATGTTGTTGCAAATGACAAGATTTCATTCTTTTTCATTACTGAGTTGTATTCTGGTATCTATCTATCTATCTATCTATCTATCTATCTATCTATCTATCACATCTTCTTAATCCATTCATCAGTTGATGGACATTTGGGCTCTTTCCATAATTTGGCTATTGTTGATAGTGCTACTATAAACACTGGAGTGTATGTGCCCATGTACCTCAACTCTATTTCTAAATAAAAAAACAATGTTTCATATTATCTTTTTTTTTTTGCCAGTAATTATCTATTTCATTGATTAATAAACTCAAACGGGGATTAGTTTCAGTTGTATGGAACAAAACAAGATAGAAGAAACTAAATAAAAATTTATTTCAGTCTCCAAATAAAAAGTAGTGGATAGAAAGCTGGCCATTGATCCAAAGTCTGTGCTCTTATTTATTGCTTGGTATGTAGGAGTTATAGTGCTTTCAAGTGTAAGTAAAGAAAATCCAACTACAAGTATCCCACTTAAACATAAGGAGTTTAATTCTCCATGTAATGATAAATCTGGAATTAGTGGAAGTTCCAGGGTTAGTTGATTTTGTGGTTCAGCGATGTCCTTAAGGATCCAGGTCTTTTTAATCTTTTAGCAATCTGTGACTGGAAGACAGATCAACAACAACCAGAGAAAAAGAAAAGGGTCTCATCTGTTGCATTTCCTGCTATTATCAGAGAAAACTTTTCTAAGAAATCCTACAGCAGATTTGCCTGTAGGTCTCATCAGCCAGAATTGGGTCACATGCCCATGCGTTAACAAATCACTATCAAGGGAAATGAGACATCATGTAATGTCATGATTATGACAACAGTCATAATTCACCTCTTGAGAATTAACCTTACATAAAGGAATGAAGCCCCAAACAAGTCTGATTTGTTATCAAGGAAGAAGGGGCCTAACTGTTGGGTACATTATCAACAGTGTTTGTAACAATTAGCCATCTCCTAATTTGCTATCATGATCAATTATGTTGTGGCTTCCTTCCTTCAAATGTTATAATCACACTAAACCTGTGGGAATTTTCCTGTTAACCGCAGTTAGTAGACATGTTTTCATGTATTGCAAAATGAATCTTCAATGATGACAATAAAGCTTGAGACTCTCTTCTTTTCAAGATATCCTCACGTCTCTTGGATAAATTGGATACATACTCCACTACCATAGTGTTAATTTTAAAAAGTATTATTGAAAACCTAATATATGCAAAGTAATCCCTGAATTGTGGTGGGATATAGAATTAATAAAGTATGGTTTCTGTCTATAAGGATCTTAGATTATAATAAGCATAAAGATAATCATCATTATCTAAGCTCGTGACAATTTTATTGTCTAAGTAGAGTAAATTTCAGGAAGCATTGAGACCTGTTGGCCAGTAATTCTCCTAGGGAACAACTTAATTCCAATTACATAAAAATTAAAAAAATCAGTACCTTATGTTCTTTCCTACATTTAAAATAAAATCCTAATCCAGGTTTATATAATAAAGATGCTGTCAAAATTGGCAATCTGTCTGGAAGAAAACAAAAATTAGATCTATTCCTTACATCATTCATTAAAATAAATGATAGATCAAAATTTAAGAAAAGAAAATATTAGAGAAAATAGGGAACGTGGCAGAAAACGAGACAGAAACCTAGAGCATAAAGGAGAAGGATGATATATTTCATCATATAAAAATAAAAATTAATTTGACAAAAGACCACACACAAATTCTAAATATAAGTGACAGTTGGAAAGAGCAATAACTGATATCACCGATCAAGGATTATATCCCTAAAATAAAAAGATTCCTGTATGTTTTTGCATGTGCAGGTGTTCTTCTGTACTATACAATTAACATGAGTGGGTGCTTGGAAAGTTCTCAAATCCTTTTTTAATTAGCTCAACTTAAGAGGTGTCTATCGCTGTATGCGCAGAGAAGGTTAGCCTCCTACCTAGGCAAAACACCAATCAGGCTGCTACAGTTTTCACAACCAAATGAATAGTTTACCTCCATTTCTCTGATATCTAAAGCATATGTTTTGGACCTGAAATAACATCACAGCCTAGATACAATACAAATGAAGCTAGAGAAAACAATTTCTGCTGACTACAAAGCTGCTTTGCATAAAGTTCTCTTAAGATATCTGATACTTGAGAAAGAGTTCTTTTCATTCTTTAGTGAAGTCATCAGGGAACAGCGTGCCTAAGCCACAGTATCTCATCCTACTATCCCTTTATGTTTTGCTATGTCTTTACTGAGAGGGTTTGTAATTGAAACATGCATTTGACTGACATTTCTGTGCCATTTATAAAGCTGTAATTGATTAAATGACAAATTTTTACAATGTTAGCCAGATTCTCTACTAGAGTCAGGTGATGAATTAATTCCTATTCAAATTTATTTCCAGGAATGAGGTTGTTTGTGCTGATGAATTTGTTCTTTTTCAAAAAATTATTCTCCCTGGGAAACTTAACATCAAGTACAATGTCCCAGTCCAGCAATTAGTTTCTTTCAGAAATCTTGTAAGATATAATCATCTTTTAGGTGGTTGCCTTTCTACTTCAAAAATTTTTAAACTAGATTCTACAGTTTTTCAATGTTTTTAATTTATTAAGTCACACAAGGTTTTGGAAGCAGAAAGTGAAAATCCCTCATCTTATACATAACAGAATAGAGGCTCAGAAATGCTAATTGGCTAGTTTAGTCTCATGCTAATATGCAGTTGAACCAGGGCTAGAGGCCAGTGCATTGACTGGCAGTATAGAATTTATTCTGTGTTACCTTCTAATTTCCTGGCCAAGTTTTCAGTTTGAGATACTATTTTTCCAGAATCAGGCAAATTGTAGTTTCTAGGATTTGATAGCAAATCTCAATTTCCAAGTCTGTCTTTGGAATTAATTTTTTCTGTTTTTACTTAAATTCTAGTTGGTTAACATAGAGTGTAATATTAATTTCAGGAGTAGAATTTAGTGATTCATTACTTACATGCAACACCCAGTGCTCATCACAACTAGTGTTCTCCGTAATAGCCATCACCTATTTAATTCATCCCCCTGCCGATTTCCCCTCCCACAACCCTCAGTTTGTTCTCTATAGTTAAGAGTCTGCTTTATGGTTTGCCTCTCTCTCTTTTTTCCCCTATGTTCATCTGCTTCATTTCTTAAATTCCACATATGAATGAAATTATATGATATTCGTCTTTCTTTGACTGGCTTATTTTGCTTAGCATAATACATTCTAGCTCCATTCACATCGCTGCAAATGGCAAGATTTCATTCTTTTTTTACGGCGGTGTGATATTCCTTTATCTATCTATCTATCTATCTATCTATCTATCTATCTATCTATATCTTCTTTATCCATTTATCAGTCAATGGACATTTGGTCTCTTTTCATAATTTGACTATGGTTGATAGTGCTGCTGTAAACATCAGGGTATATGTGACCCTTGGAGTCAGTATTTTTGTATTCTTTGGGTAAATACCTAGTAGTGAAAATTGCTGGGTCATAGGGTAGTTCTATTTTGAACTTTCTAAGGAGCCTCCATAATATTTTCTAGAGTAGCTGTATCAGTTTGCATTTTCACCAACAGTGTAAGAGGGTTCCCCTTTCTCTGCATCCTCACCAACAGCTGTTATTTCCTGATTGTTACTTTGATCCATTCTGACAGGTGTGAGGTGGTGTCTCATTATAGTTTTGATTTGTATTTCCCTGATGATGAGTAGTATTGAGCATCTTTTTGTGTCTTTTAGCCATCTGGATGTTTTCTTTGGAAAAATATCTATTCATGTCTTCTGTCCATTTCTTCACTGGATATTTGTTTTTTTGGGTGTTGGATTTGATAGGTTCTTTATAGATTTTGGATACTAACCACTTATCAGATATGTCATTTGCAAATATATTCTCCCGTTCTGTAGGCTGTCTTTTAGTTCTGTTGATTGTTTTCTTGCTCCGTGGAAGATTTTTATTTTGATGAACTCCCAATAGTTCACATTTCCTTTTGTTTCCCTTGCCTCTGGAGATGTATCTAGTAAGAAGTTGCTATGGTCGATGTCAAAGAGGTTGTTGCTTATGTTCTCCTCTAGAATTGTGATGATTTACTGTCTCACATTTAGTTCGTTCACCCATTTTGAATTTATTTTTGGGTATGATGTAAAAAAGTGGTCCAGCTTTATTCTTCTGCATGTTGATGTCCAGTTTTCCCAACACCATTTGGTGAAGAGACACCATTTGTCTTTTTTTCCATTGGATATTCTTTCCTGCTTTGTTAAGATGGTGGAGTAGTAGGGGAACCCTGTGCTTGCCTCATCCCTCAAACACAGCTAGATAAATACAAGATCATTCTGAACACCCAATAGATCAATCTAAGCACAACTAGAGGGAGAGAAGAGGCCATATCATGGAAGGTAGGCAATATGGATTTGTGATTTGGGAGAGAAAAGGATCATGGGTGCTGCAGAGGGGAGGAAGCCCTTATCTTGGAGAGAGGAGAGAGAAAGAGAAAGAAAGAGCGTGAAAGTGAGAGCTATTGAGGAACACACAGAGGATCACATAAGAAAAGAACGTCCCCAAACCATTGAAAATGAGAAGGGCCTGATTACTGAGAGTCTTTACAACCAGGGAAGCTCAAAGACTGCAGTTTTAGAAGTCTACACCATGGCTGGTATGGAGCCCAGCAGGTACCATTAAGTAATTTTTAAAGGCAGTTCTTACAGTGGTTTAATCATATTTTAATGGTATCTATTAAGAGCAAGTAGACATATATTTAGATTTCTAATTGTATTTTTACTATTTAGTAGTGGTCTGGCCCCATATTAGTGTGACTTTGACTTTGAAAAACCCAAATATTATATACAGTTATAAAATAATAGAATGTCACACAACATTTCTCCCCAAATAATTCATCAATCCTATTTTGTAAATGTTTCCACCCAGAAAAAAACACCACTTGATATACAACTAGAGGAATAAATTTCAGATTTTTTCTTTGTGACTTCTTAATCTCCTATTTGACTGAAAACCTAAGAATTCTTGAATCTGGTGGGTGTTCTCCAGATTTCAGAATTCTTAAAAAAAATTTTTTTTTAATGCTTATTTATTTTTGAGAGAGACAGACAGACAGAGTGTGAGCAGGGTAGGGGAAGAGAGAGAGGGAGACACAGAATTCGAAGCAGGCTCCAGCTGTCAGCACAGAGCCTCATATGGGGCTCAAACCCATGAACTGTGAGATCATTACCTGAGCCAAAGTTGAATGCTTAATCAACTGAGCCACCCAGGTGCCCCAGAGATTTAATTCTTGATTCAAAACAACCAATTTCCTATGATTTCCTTTCTAATTCTATGACATACCATATTATATATTCTCTGATATCTGGATTGCTAGTCTCTCAAAGGCCATTTGCAGCTATATATAGCATTCAAGTATTTGCCAAATTAAAAAAAATGTTTTTGTTCTGAGGGTCGCAAAAAAGGAAGCCTGACTAACTATAGCTGCCAAAGTGGCTGACCATTTCTCCCTGATACTCTCTACTGCAAATGAAGAATGTGAACAGGTGCACGGACGGCTGCCTTTCTCTAAAGGAAAAAAAAAAGATTTTCCAACTAAACTACATTGCCAACCACACTAAAATAGGTTTTCTTGGAAAAACACAGGCCAAATTATTAGGGGTATCTTTTTCTTCATATTGATCCTGTTGAAGCCTCTGTAACTATGTGCAGAATTGGGTGAGGTGGGCAGTGTGAAACACTGCCAGCTTTGTAGTGAATCATCATAACCATTATTAACACATGTTTTCTAGAGCTTCCTGCAAGTCTGGATGGCACTGAGGTGGTTGCTATGGATTTACAGTGTTTAGTTTCCTACTGATGTGCAGGGTTGTGGGTGACAGCAGGTCATGGGTCTGCAGCAGAGGGAGCGGCTACTTCCCTCTCCCAACCCCAGCACAAGTGGAAGCTTTTCAGCTGGGAGACAAGGTTCTCACAAGACCAGAGTCAGCCAATGTATCAGAGACAAGAGAAACTTTAACAGTGTTGTAAAACATTACTCCGGAAAGAAATTTCTTTTGCTCTTCCAGCCATGTTGTGCATGAGTCTAAGTCTAGATTTCTATGGATGGGGACTTAACCGATCACTACAGTGCTACACCTTGCTCCTCACGATGCCTTGAAAGTTCATTTTATGATAAGGAGATGTCAGATTCTCAGTACTCTATCAGGTGATCCCTCTCTTTATCTTCATGATGGAAAATTTTAAATAAAAACAGAAGAGAGAGGGGTGCCTGAGTGGCTCAGTCAGTTAAACATCCTACTCTTGATTTCGGCTCAGGCATGATCTCATGGTTTTTGTGTTCGAACTCCATCTGGAGCTCTGCACTGACAGGGCAGAGCCTACTTCGGGTTCTCTCTCTCTCTCTCTCTCTCTGTCTCTCTGTTCCTCCCCTGCTTGTGCTCTCTCTGTCTCTTTCTGTCTCTCAAAATAAATAAATAAAAAATAAAACAAAACAGAAGAGAGAATACTGTAAAAAACTGGTCATCCAGTTCCAAGAATTACCAGCAAATGGCCAATTTTATTTCAACTGTAACTCTTATATTCCCCTAACGGATTATGTTGAAGCTAACTTCAGATAGCTTATTATGTTATGTTAGAATTCAGTGAGCATTACAAAAATAGGGACTATTTTTAGCATCATTACATTCCCCAAATTAACAACAATTTCTTAATATCACTAAATGTGTCCAGCAGTATCCAAATTTCCCCAATTATGTCATAAATGTCTGTTTACAGTTGGTATCATTTGAATCAGGTCCCAGAAAAGGTCCACAATGCATATGTCTCTTTATAATATGCTTAAGGACAAGACTTCTAAACAACAGCTCCTCCTTCCTGTTTTTTTTTTTTCTTTTTTCACTTGCCCTTTACTTATTGAGGAAAACAAGTCACTTGTTTCTAGAGTTTCCTACGTCCTGGATTTAGCTGATTGCATTCCAGGAGGTGTCATTTATCATGTTCCTCTCATTCCCTGGATTTTCTGTGAAAGAGCAGGGAGACCTAGAGTGTTGATCAGACTCATGTTTGCTTTTTGTGGAAAGACCACTTGCTTAGTAGTACAATATATTTCTTCTTGGATCACATCAGAAAGCTCATGATATCTGGTTATCTTTTTTGTGATAATTGATCAGTGAGTGTAGTTGTTGTCAGTTGATTGATCCATTATAATTTCCTCAACAGCCCTTTACCTATTGGTTTTAGCAGCCATTGCTGACTCTTGCCTAGATTCATGATTTCATTAGGGTTGCAAAAGGGTTCTACTCTAATTCTATCATTTATTAGCCAGAATTTATCCATAAAGAAGAATATTCTTCTATGGATTATTTTGATAATCTGGAAAATAGTTTGTACAATAAAGGCAAGGCAACTATTTTATTTTTTCCTTCTCCTTTTATTTATCTTGTTACCATTTTGAGGCAACTATCAGGCCCTCATCCTGACTAATATACACAAGAAGGTACACACAAACCAGAGAAATGACAAAATACAATGGATAAATCAGGGATCTAGACACATAAGAATTAAGGGGTTCTCATCTTTTCATTGCCTGGTGTGTTGCAGTTGGTTTATACATGTGACATTTCTGGTACAAGCAATTGCTCTGTGGGTTAAAGAAATACACTTTAATTATGAAGTTTGTATCTCTAAAAAGGAACTTAATTCTCTTATTCCCATCATTTCTGGCATTATCAGGAGCTCTGTCTTCTACCTTTCGTCATAATATACATTCTTAGTTCTGATTAATATGTTTGTAATGTCATTTGCCATTCATTCTGTTTTGTGTTAGTTTCTTTTGTTCATCATGGAAAAAACCATTGAATATTTAGTTCCATTTTATGTACATAAATCAATTTTTTTGTCCTTTATCTTGCCCTCCAACTTAACCAACCCAGGAAACTGCTTTCAGTGAATTATCAAGCACTTACTCTGGCAGAATAAATTATGTATTTAGCTACTAATTTTTTTCCCTTTGATTCTGCTTCTTATTAGTTATGAGAACTTGGGCCACATGTCTTCTTTCTCTAGTCTCAGTTCCCTCATTAGTAAAATTGGCAGCAATAGACCCAACTCCAGGGGTGTGCTGAAGATTAGCAAAGATAATTTATATGAAATGATCAGTCATAGAGCCGTTTTAATATTCATTCATCTTGGTGAGTATTTCCTGAGCTCCTTTCGTGGTAGCTTCTGTGCTAAGTTCTAAGGGTACACCAACTAAAACAGACCTGGGTCTTGCTCTCATAGAGCTTCAGTCTAATGGCAAATACCATTAAAATACAATTCAATACAACTGCACTGGGGTGCCTGAGTGGCTTAGTCGGTTGAGCGTCTGGCTCTTGATTTCGGCTCAGGTCATGATCTCCCAGTTGAGATCAAGCCTCATTGTTGGACTCTGTGCTGATGGTGTGCTACTTTGGATTCTCTCCCTCTCTCTGCCTGTCCCCTGCATGTGCACACTCTCTTTCTCTCTCTCAATAAATAAATAAACATCAAAAAAAATACAACTGCACTAAATCCATAGATGTTCTGCAAATGATTGCTAAATTTGACTTTTTTATCCATTCTGTTGCCACTTTATTTCTTATTTCTTCCCACTTAGAAGTTAATGTTTAGTTCTGGCTCACTGCTATTTTCACTGTACATGTGTCATCTTGGCTTCCTCTATTGGGTTCCAAAGAATAAAATAACACTGAGTCTTACTGTAAAACTTCCTAAGTATTAAATACGTAAGTGAAATCATGCTGGGAAGCATAGAATTTCCATTCCATTTATTCCATCATCCATTTATCAAGCATTCAATGAGACTAGAATGTACAAGATGATTTTAGAAAAGATAGAGATGCTCAGACTAATTTGTTTTATAAGGCAACAGAGGCAAGTTAATCAGAGTTAGACAATGCCTCTTCAATGTTTGACTGGCCATTATTGACTTAAAATTGGATTAAATATTTGAGATGAAATATTTGGATCAATTGGTCTGATTTAATACACTAATAAGGCACTAATAACTTGAGACAGCTTAATCATACTTTAAAAAAGTAATTTCCTTTAAAATATAGGTAGGAATATGAGATAAGGAAATGAATAGGGAATATCACCTGCCAGAACTGCATCATGACTTCTTAGTCTATAGCTGCATAAGCAAAATTGTGCAGTTTTCTCCTTGTCCCCACCCTCATCTGTATTTCTTTTTTCTTTTCTTCTTTCCACCTTTATTAATTGGCAAACGTATATTTGGCATGCTTGTTTTTTTTCACTCAATCTGTGAGGATAAGAGTTATTCTTCAACCTGTAGTTTAAAATATCTACGTGTTTGTGTCTTTGTGTGCTTAAGATAGTCATTGAAATGACTAAGATATCTAATTTCTGTTCAAATGTGCAATTTGGATTCGGTCATGTCTTTTAATTAAATTTTTTGGGGGCGGTGATCAAGGAGAGTGTATTATCTCATTGATATTTTAGTTCTTTTTCTTTTTCATAATTTGGTTACAATTCATTTTCTCCTAACTTTGTCATAACATTCTCATAACATTTCTCTTAACTTTTAGTTTTCAAGAGTGAGGGTGTGGTTATTTTTTTGCCCTTTTCTGTTTAAGGGTTATACTTCTTGACTCCGTTGATATCAGATTTGGTCAGTTGACTTGCTACCAAGAGAATGTGTGTGGAGAACGTTTAGGAGACATCATTTAGTTCTATTATTATTCCTTTTCCTCCACTATGAGGTCAAAATAAGGGCTACTCTTTCAACCTGGGTCTCAGGATTAAGAAGCCATTCAGCAGGAACTGAAGCTAACACAGACATAAATGACATTATTCTAAAAACATCAGATATTTGGGGCCATTTGCTACTGTAGTATATAACTAAGCTGACTAATACAAAGGAACATGGTAGTTTCATGGTTTCATAACTGTTAAGAGGCAGGTGGATGGACTGTTAGTATAACATAGAGGAAAGGGTACACATTTTGGAATTAGATGTGAGTTTGACTCATGTGAATTTTATTAATTGTGAATACTTGGACTAGTTATTTTTTTTAAGTTTATTTACTTATTTTGAGAGAGACAGTGAGAGTGGGGGAGGAGCAGATAAAGAGGGAGAGAGAGAATCCAAAGCAGGCTCTGCATTGCCAGTGCAGAGCCCCACGTGGGGCTCGAACCCACAAAGCCACGAGATCATGACCTGAGCTGAAACCAAGAGTCAGATGTTTAACCGACTGAACCACCCAGGCTCCCCTGGACTAATTATTAAACTATCTGAAACACAGTTTTTTTCTTCTATAAAATGGGGATAAACCCACTTCAAATTAGTAACTTTTCTGTGAAGGTTAAATAATTGTGTTTATGTAATGCTTACTGCTCTAACAATCAGATGGAAACTTGCATAATGACTCCACATTTATAGAAGTTTATTTCCTACTTGGATAAACTGCAAAATGGATGACCCTGATTGTCAGATATTTTTTTCTCCGAGCATTGACTCAAAGTCAGTCTCCTTCCTTCCATCTTACGGCTCTGCTATCTGCAATACATGGTGTCCATGGTTACCCGGGAACTGTGTCCACCTCAGTTATCCAGAAGGACAAAGGAATGTGGAGGACCTCAGGAGGGAAGTTTCCATGAGGTAGGCATGGAAATGGTGCAAATTGCTTCTGCTCACATTCCAGTGGTTAGAATCCAGTTACATGGTCACACCTAAGTACCATGTAGGCTGAAAAGGCAGTCAGCTCTGCTTGAGAAGAAAAGGAAATAGGTTTAAGAAACAGTTAGTATTCTCCAACACAGTGATATATGTGAAGGGCATATACAACTAATGAGAACCTAGCAGATACATAATAAACATTCTTTCTTGTTTGCTCCTCTAGCTTCCTTCAAGCTTTATTTAAATATCACAAAGAGTTTTGTCTCCTGGGGATCAGACACATGACATTTAAGATGGAATATATAAACCTTGCAGCCACAAAAAAATTCTTACTTCACGGGTCTACTTGCCTGATAATTCTTGATATTCACACAGCAACTTGCTTAGCGCAATGATCTTGGTTCTTTGAGAACCAGAGGTAATGTTACAAGCATTCACTAAATGTTTTGTTGAATGCCTAGCTGAATAAATATACCTCTTTCATTTTATAACATATCATGACTGAGAAAGTGTTGCATGCTCTTGTAATGCATGCACTAAAACGTGAGGAAATATATTGGCTCTTTAGAGACTATTGCCTTGCTGTCTGAGAATTGACATTTGACTTTTATATACCATGGAAAATGTCTGTATTTTTAATATGACTTAAAGAACTTTACACAAATTTTCAATTTTATTTTCATTGTTTTTGAGTAATTCCCTTCAATTTACACTTTCATGATGTTGGATACATATGAAAGCTACTGATAATTTCTGCTCGTTGAAATCAAGATTGTAAGAATGTTTTGCAAACATGTAAATATAGATTTGATTTTTAGTTTTTCTTTACCCCTTCTTAGTTAGTTGACCTTGGGCAATTTACCTTACATATTAGTGGCCTCAATTATTTCATCCATAATATGGGATGAGGATAAACCTAGGGTATATATTTATAGTGAGTTTTATTTATTTATTTAAAAATATTTATTTATTTATTATGAGAGAGAGAGAGAGAGCAAGCATGAGGGGGGGAGGGCAGAGAGAGGAGAGAGAGAATCCCAAGCAGGCTCTGTGCTGTCAGCACGGATCCCATGAACCCTGAGACCATGATCTGAGCCAAAATCAAAAGTTGGACACTTAAACAACTGAGCCATCCAGGTGCCCCTAGTGAATTTTGAATGAGGCATAACATGTAAAACAATGAATACTTTTTTTGGTATATAGTAAATGCTCAGTAAATGGAAACTTTTCTATTAATATGAATAGCAATAGTGGTACTATTAATGATGAGAATAATGATAATAAGTTTAGTAGAATAGTAAACTATTTTTAAATGTTTATTTTTGAGAGAGAGAGAGAGAGACAGAGCATGAGCAGGGGAGGGGCAGAGAGAGAGGGAGACACAGAATCTGAAGCAGGCTCCAGGCTCTGAGCTGTCAGCACTGAGCCCAACGTGAGCCTCAAACCCATGCACCCTGAGATTGTGACCTGAGCTGAAGTCGGATGCTCAACCCACTGAGCTACCCAGACACCCTTAGAATAATGAACTATTACCAGAGAAAAGTGTATTTTTCTCAGAGACACACTATAGATGTGAAAGAGGAATGATGCTTAAACATCTTTTCCATTAAAAGCCATCATTCCTAGAGAAAACATAGAATGAGGTTGCTTCCTGTAATGCCCAGAGCGAGCTTTTGTTCTCACCTGAGTATTTTGACATTGTGTAATTGGATAGTAAACAAATTATGTCACATGCTTGGCTTGTACTTCTTCATAATTTTGAAAAGCCACTAGAGGGTGCTACTTTGTTAGGAAAATAAAAGCACCTCCCTACAGTAGCATTCAGTCTGCAGCGGCCACGTCTGATGTTAGGGGCCAGAACTGAGCTCTCTGCTGTGAGTATCCGGATACAATTTATTCATTTATTGTTTATGTCGGAAATAAATAGCAATAGTTTAGGTAAGCCACAAAAGTTGATTCAAATAAAATCCTAGTCTTTTCTTTAAGTAAAGGTTTGTACCAATTCTATATGGAAAAACTGTGAATATTTCTTACCAAACAAAATAGTGAGGCTGTATGACTTTCTTATGAGAGATAAGCTGGCTCTAATATGTGTGTTGTGTTTTGACTAGATATCTGTTGCTTTAAGTTTGGTATAATGATTTTCTTCTTTCCTTGGTAGTTTTTATTAGAAGCATCAGTGAAGATCTTCTTGTATTATTTTTGCCCTCTGAAAAACAATATTTCAGTGATCCAAAGGTCACAAATATATTCAGGTGGGTGAGGTGCAGATAAACTAAGTAGGTGACCTTCATTTTCGTTACTCTGGGTTTAAAGTTAATGTTATGTCAGTGACAGTTTGTATGAAGTGTCAGCTTCAATTATGAGTAACAGCCGTTAGTCTATAGTTCATATTCAGCAGCAAGTGCATCTTTGTGGAGCCAATTATCTAAGGACAAAACACAGCACAGGGTTTAGTGAAAAGATTTCTGCAGATTAACTATTGTCCTTTCAGTCAGCCATGAGGTAATGATAGAGACGGAAGAAGATTGTCAGTTGTTGGATGAGAGGAAAGAAATAGACGGGGAGAATTATATTTCTCTAATAGAAGTGAACTATACAAAAATTGAGGGTTTTCAGGGTATACATTTTTGATCCCTGATGGGAGAGTTAGCTTCCTGATGCGTATTTCCCTACTACATATTACTTCTGAAATATGAGTGGAGGAAAGGGTTTTTGTTTTGACTTGCGTAAGTGAAAGGGACAACTAAAAAGTTTGAGATGAAATTATCTGGAAGAGCCCAGCTTCTCAAGTGTTCTGAGCTCCTCTTAGTCAAGGAAACTCTTCAACAGTCTGGGTTGGGTTTTGTGATTAAACAGAACATAGTCAGGGAACTGGCTCATGGTGTGTGTGTGGGTGTGTGTGTGCGCGTGTGCATGCGTGCACTCCGCACACATCCTCTTCATTACAACTTCAAGAGGTCACATCAGTCAGGAGCTCAGTCTTATCCTATTTTAATTTTTTGTGTTAACGCAGCTTCTTCAGCTTGTTTGTCTTTTGGAACAGTTTTTATGAGTTAGGTAGTTAATGGTGGTGGTCAGAAAGGAGTCAGGAGACTCTGATTATTATTCGCCATTGAGATATTTTCAGTTCCATACTTCAAACCCTGTACAAAGAATTTGAGACTGGCAACAATTGGATGACACTGAAATGTGAAAAAAATATTTTTTCATCTTTCTCATTAATGTAGATCATGTCTTTATATTCACTTAAGTTCACTTGAGGATAGGAATAAAATGGAATGGGGTCATCTCATTGTCCATAGTAGGGGAGTAAGGAAACTCTAATTTACCTTTCTCTGGATATCAGAAAGGTAATTATCAAGTCTGGGCTGAAGTTTCACTCAGAAAAACATCTTTGTTTTAATTTTCCAGCTGTATGAATGCATGGATTACAGAAAGTAATATTGAATTAGAAAGAATCTGGAAGTTTTAAGCTCTGTGGTTCTGATCTTCCATTCCTAGTTGTAACTGATAGCTGTACACTGAATAAACCATGGACATAACTATGTTTAGTGGTTTTTCTTTGTTGTTGTTGTTTTTTACTTTTTTTCGCTGTGAGAAAGAATAGTGTTGATTTGGCTTGTATCAGAGGATTGTTAGGGGTGGCATATTAAAAAATGCCCTAAAACTATAAAGGCCAATAGAAGTGTTGCCATGGTCTATTACAATAGGGTCATCAAAATGGGTTTTACTAGATTAATAGAATGCTACTAGGAAAATACCTGGATTGTTTTCCTATTTCTTGATTTTGTTTTCAGCATTCCAGCTTCTCATTCTATACATTGCTATCTTGCGAATAACCGTATTTATATTTCAGTCTGACAGCAGGTGCAAACGTGTGATGATGAGGGAAGTAGAAAAAGCTGTCGTGTGATACGCGGTGTCACTGCCAACTCCCCGCCACTATGCTTTTGCTTGTGCTTGCCTCATAACTTTTATGTGACCTAACTCCTGCTTGGAGGCACAATTGTGTTCTTGGTTTCTCAAGCTTAGATTCTCAAATAATTCCACGGCATCCCCTTTATAGACTTAAAACTGGAGTGGATGTAAAATTGGAAATACTGTACTTGAAACTCTTGTTTTTTGCTCAGATTTTCTCATTTGAAAACGTGAGGGGGCTAAGGTTTTTCAGTAGCTTCCTTTGGGGTAACTCCATGGCTCTGAAATCCTGGATGTAGGCTCCTCTTTATTAGTCACTTGACTGAATATTGTCAGGGAGTCCTCTTATTTTCCCTGGTGCATCCTTTAAAAAGCCCAGTAAGGGACAGGCTGGGTTTCCTTGCCTTAGATAATAATGTACATACCAATATATGTATACTTCAATTTTACTCATATGTGTGGGGTATGATAGATGGACACCAAAGAGATCAAAATGCTGTCTTTACCTTTATTATCAATGAAATTAATATTGGGGAATATGATGTGGGGAAGTGGCAACAATATTACCTTGATATCAAACTCCACCTATATGCTCTCTCAGAACAGCTGGGTCCCTTGAGGATGTGGGGAAAGTGGCTGAGCTATACCTACCTAGTTCCTCTCCCAAACTCATCAATCAGCTAACTGATTCTGACTTTCAGGGGTGAGAAACCTTGGAAAAGCCTCATTAAAGAAACCTGAAGGGAGGAGAGAATGTCCCCACTGCCCACACCTCAAAATACTCTCCAGGGGTCTGTTTTTTCACTTTATGGAGCTTAGCCGTCAAGCCTGTGGAAAGCAGGATCTGTGATATTGTCTTAGGGGAGAAAATCTACATTCCTTCAAGATAGCCTGCTCCCACCATCATGAGGCTGTTGTCCTCACTGATCTCCAACTTTTTTGCGGATCTGCTTGGGACATTGGTAAGAGGGATGCCATATTCCCCTAGTAGGGTCCAAAAGGATCAGTCTATACTAATGCTGAAAATTCTCTCCCCTTTCTATTCTCAATCCAAATTATTATCCACCTACATTGGCCAGCCTTACTAGAGACTTTGCAATGATATCAAATGACCACATGGAGCTATTCCAATAATAACATGCCAAAAAATTAGACATTCTAAATTTAAATATCAATCTCTGTCCATTCGTAAATTCCTCAACAAAAATCAAAGTTCAAATTAAAACAGTGCAAATGAAGTAAAACCCAGAATCAAATTATTTTACCTTTGTGATTTCAGAGAAATGAGTGAAAAAAGAATCATCTTTGCCAATTTCTGATTCTGACCAGCTTCAACAGAGATTTCTTGAGAGGGCGAGTTTCCATCAGCAACTGCAGCCTGAATTATTTCTCATGAAATGGGTGTAGATCCTTTAATGACTTCAGAAATTGCATTAATTTATTGCCAAGTTTCTGATATACCCAATTTTTTAAAAAGGGGTTCGCAAGATTATGACAGCACTGGCCCCACTCCCACTAAATTTAGAAAAAAGTTAATCCCTAACCCTAGAGGAATTTTTCCAGGGAAAATTGTGTTCTCTAAACTCAGTATTTAGTTATGTTAAAGATTCCAGAAGAGGCTCAGTGAGGTCTAGAACAGGGTAGACAGTCTTGATTTTAATCTGAGCAGGATGCCACTCCTGTGCTAGTTTTTCAGAATCTATGACTTGGAAATTTGAATTCAATTGGGAGAAATTCACATATAAATATATTACCTTTGGCCCTTGGGAATTACCAGATCTTGAGAGAAAATCTCTGAACTGGTTTCTAACTCTTGGAAAAGGATGTTTGAGGCATTATGGGCAAGCTGCGGAATTTGCAAGAGTTTCTACATTCTTATTTGGCATGCCATTGAGCCTTTTGTTTGGGGCCTCTTGATGGTGATTTCATGTGGATTTTGTCTAGTGACAAATCCCCACTCTCTCTGGGCCTAAGTGGGTGATTCCATTAGTATGGTTCTTGGTATGAAATTACTTAGCCCTTAAGGACTCTTTCACCTAGACAAAGTTTCTTTTTTCTTCATCCTTATTCCAACTAGCAGGTTTCTGAACTCACACCGGCACTGGTATTTCTTGAAGCTTGTATCTTTTAAGAGGTTTAATGAGGACAGGTATCTTTTTGTTTTCTTGGCACAAAAGATTTGAAGCTCAGACTCCAAACATGTGTGCTCCAAAAGCACTCATAAAACTCAGGCACTTGTGCATTTAAAGCCAAAGCCTACATATATGGTTGAGAAACATGGTAAAATCAACAAAAACTGTTTGACATGTTGTCCATACACAATAGGTAGTTCAAGGTCGTGATGTAGTGGCCAGTGGGCGTGATGTAGAAATCTCTGTAGCCCACGTGACTTTGTTTAAGGCCTAGAGAACCTTGACTATGTAAAAAGAACCTCTCACTGTATAAAAATAGCCACATACCTGTGGACAAGCCACCAAAAGCTGCAGTTTTCCACCAAATGCAAAATGTCATACTGATCTCTTTAAAGTCCAAAAATCCAGGGATGCTATTTAGGCTGCACTGATTATAAGCACATCCCACAACTGTGAAAACCTGTTGCATGGTGCAGTATAAGCTCCTGCAAACCACAAAAATCAACAACTGACACAGCCTGATCACACCCAGTGTCTCAAGATTCAGTGTTATTTTTGTTTCCTAAATTGCACACCATGCAATATTCCATTTCTGAGTATTTGGGATGCAGGGCACCCTATCCTAACACTCCCTTGATGCAAGCTTCCAAATGGTGAGCAGAGCCTGCCCTCTAAACCATGGGATTTGGAATAATGGAACCGAATGCCTACACTCTATGGTCAGCTGGATCACAAGGAAGGGGCAAGCAGAAGGAGCTGGACACCTCATGTCTGGTTCTTTTCTAGAACTCACCGATCAGGTAACTTGCTCCACTCATGCACAAGAAGCTAGAGGTATTCAGGGAAAATCTCTCCTCATGGAAAGCAGAGGAGTGAAGTTCTATTCTCCCTTAACAGGACCTGATTGGATTTTCCCCCTGTGGCCTCCTTTGATAGTATGTTCTTGAGACCAGTTTAACTCCCCAGAATGAAAACTCCAAACCAAACAAATAAACACAAAAGATTTATGTGTTCTAAGTAATTGAGAAACTCAACCATTGAATGGCTCAACTGATACATCGTCAATTTCAATTCTGCTGCAGAAACTTTCTCCAGGTGCTTTACATATGTTAGCTGTAACTGATCTCTTCAAACACTCTATGTAACACATTTCTGGAAATGCCTGGTTAAGTCTCGTTTTCCAAAAGTAGGTTGGAAAGATTTCAAACAACACAAATGGAAAAAAAAAAATGAAGGAATAGGAAAATGATTCACAGTGCACAATGATGCAGGGAGATGTAATTATATTAAGTTAAATGAGGTAATAGTTGTGAAAGCTCTTGGCAAACTTCTGAAATACCATATGAAGATAAAATTTTAGCTATTACCTCTGTGAATGGATTGCAATTTGAAGTCTATAGTGCCTATCTTTGGTAGGAACTTTAAAGTCTAGTTTCACTCTCTCTTAAAGAAACAGAGGCCTTGAAGTGAGTGATCTAGAGTCTGTCGTTACCAAATTAGTGAATGGGCAAGTGGGGCCATAGGACAGTTTGGTTCTCTTAACGACTGGTGCCAGAAGCTGGTGTTTGCTCAGTTTCAGGTGAGATGTAAGTGTGTGAGACCTCACAAAGATGAAAACCTGACCATAGAAATCTGTTAGTGACATCCACTCTAGATATGAAGGAAAAAAAGATGTGTATATTTTGGAACCTAAAAGGAATTAATCCTCCCCCCCTTTTTCCTTTTCTTTATAATGTAAAGATATTATTTGATTAGAAACAACTTCTTTAAAAAAAGAAATGATAAAACAGTATTGCCAAAGGTCTCAATCTGCCTATGTCCTACTTCTATATGTATTTGGTGTACATAGAGATTTTATCCAGAGGACTAATTAACACCTTGTTATTTAGTCATTTAGTTTGAAAGTTTAGTTCAATGATGCATTTTCTAATGCCCTAATGAAATACCCCTTTTGATGAAAAAAAAACCTTCCTCATGGAACTTACAATGTAAAATTCTACTATGGTGCTTGTTTTTAAAACCCTGTGACATATTAGGGAACTGTGAGTTTGTCATCACGCACAGTTTGTCTTTGCTTCTGCACAATTTTTTTTTTTTTTTTTTTTTGGTGAGAAACTCTAGTTGAATGCAGTCAACTGCAGCCAGCCGAATGCAGTGCAGGCACACGCACACATATGCACACACACTCTTCAACTATCAGTTACAGAAGCCACACCCACCTGTGTCTGGGGTGGGGGGAACTTTCAGACCCATTTCAGATAACTCTTCACCATTTCACAACTCACAAGTTGCAACCCTTCTGCAAACTTCAGGTCTGTCTCAGGGTAAAGTGCTGTGTTTATTGCGTTTTTATGTATTTTGTAACCATTTCACATGTACAAAACTGTGCTACCATTTTTTTTTATTAGGATCCTACCTTTTTAAAAAATGTGTCACTGATGAAATTTCTGAGTGTTGTGCCCCTAACTTCCATATTACCATAAGCTCTGTAGTTTTTATTGTGTGGTTTTGCATAGCATGGAAATTTTAAGGAATGCAAATGTTGTTTTCTAGCAGAAATGACTATTTTAAATTCAGTTTTTCAGTCTTATTTATATGTCGGAGCACCAAGTAATATAATAATGTATTTCTCCTTTCTCCTCCCCCCAACATTTTTTGATAGTGTTGTTAGTTCATTGCAAGATCTCTGCAAAGTGTCTGCTGGCTAGTTTCTGTGGAAAGCAAGCCAGTTTGGATTTACATGGGCAGTGAACAATTTCTTGCAGATATATACCTTTGAAATGAGGCAGAAATCTGCAGAAGTTGTCTTTAACCTCAGAAATACTAATTGATGGCAGTCATGCATCAGTGTTTTTCCATGCTTTGAATTTGAGAGGAAGTTTGGCAGTCAAAAACTTCCATATAGAATTGAGGAAGATGGCGGCGTAGGAGGACGCTGGGCTCACCGCGCGTCCTGCTGATCACTTAGATTCCACCTACACCTGCCTAAATAACCCAGAAAACCGCCAGAGGATTAGCAGAACGGAGTCGCCGGAGCCAAGCGCAGACGAGAGGCCCACGGAAGAGGGTAGGAAGGGCGGCGAGGCGGTGCGCGCTCCACGGACTGGCGGGAGGGAGCCGGGGCGGAGGAGCGGGTCGCCGGCCAAGCAGAGCCCCCGAGTCTGGCTTGCAAAGAGCGGAGGGGCCTGACGGACTGTGTTCCGACAGCAAGCGCGACTTAGCGTCTGGGAGGTCATAAGTTAACAGCTCTGCTCAGAAAGCGGGAAGGCTGGAGGACAAAGGGAAGGAGAGCTGCTGAGCCCCCGGATGACGGAGCTCAGTTTGGTGGGGAACAAAGGCGCTCGCCAGCGCCATCTCCCCCGCCCATCCCCCAGCCAAAATCCCAAAGAGAACCAGTTCCTGCCAGGGAACTTGCTCGCTCCGCGCAAACACCCAACTCTGCGCTTCTGCGGAGCCAAGCCTCCGGCAGCGGATCTGACTCCCTCCTGCTGCCACAGGGCCCCTCCTGAAGTGGATCACCTAAGGAGAAGCAAGCTAAGCCTGCCCCTCCTGCCCCCGTGCACCTTGCCTACCCACCCCAGCTAAGACGCCAGATCCCCAGCATCACAAGCCTGGCAGTGTGCAAGTAGCCCAGACAGGCCACCCCACCCCACAGTGAATCCCGCCCCTAGGAGAGGGGAAGAGAAGGCACACACCAGTCTGACTGTGGACACAGCGGTGGGCTGGGGGCAGACATCAGGTCTGACTGCGGCTCCGCCCACCAACTCCAGTTATACACCACAGCACAGGGGAAGTGCCCTGCAGGTCCTCACCACACCAGGGACTATCCAAAATGACCAAGCGGAAGAATTCCCCTCAGAAGAATCTCCAGGAAATAACAACAGCTAATGAGCTGATCAAAAAGGATTTAAATAATATAACAGAAAGTGAATTTAGAATAATAGTCATAAAATTAATCGCTGGGCTTGAAAACAGTATAGCTGACAGCAGAGAATCTCTTGCTACAGAGATCAAGGGACTAAGGAACAGTCACGAGGAGCTGAAAAACGCTTTAAACGAAATGCATAACAAAATGGAAACCACCACGGCTCGGATTGAAGAGGCAGAGGAGAGAATAGGTGAACTAGAAGATAAAGTTATGGAAAAAGAGGAAGCTGAGAAAAAGAGAGATAAAAAAATCCAGGAGTATGGGGAAAATTAGAGAACTAAGTGATACACTAAAAAGAAATAATATACGCATAATTGGTATCCCAGAGGAGGAAGAGAGAGGGAAAGGTGCTGAAGGGGTACTTGAAGAAATAATAGCTGAGAACTTCCCTGAAGTGGGGAAGGAAAAAGGCATTGAAATCCAAGAGGCACAGAGAACTCCCTTTAGACGTAACTTTAATCGATCTCCTGCACGACATATCATAGTGAAACTGGCAAAATACAAGGATAAAGAGAAAATTCTGAAAGCAGCAAGGGGTAAACGTGCCCTCACATATAAAGGGAGACCTATAAGACTCGTGACTGATCTCTCTTTTGAAACATGGCAGGCCAGAAAGAATTGGCACGAGATTTTCAGTGTGCTAGACAGAAAAAATATGCAGCCTAGAATCCTTTATCCAGCAAGTCTGTCATTTAGAATAGAAGGAGAGATAAAGGTCTTCCCAAACAAACAAAAACTGAAGGAATTTGTCACCACTCAACCAGCCCTACAAGAGATCCTAAGGGGGACCCTGTGAGACAAAGTACCAGAGATATCACTACAAGCATAAAACATACAGACATCACAATGACTCTAAACCCATATCTTTCTATAATAACACTGAATGTAAATGGATTAAATGCGCCAACCAAAAGACATAGGGTATCAGAATGGATAAAAAAACAAGACCCATCTATTTGCTGTCTACAAGAGACTCATTTTAGACCTGAGGACACCTTTAGATTGAGAGTGAGGGGATGGAGAACTATTTATCATGCTACTGGAAGCCAAAAGAAAGCTGGAGTAGCCATACTTCTATCAGACAAACTAGACTTTAAATTAAAGGCTGTAACAAGAGATGAAGAAGGACATTATATAATAGTGACAGGGTCTATCCATCAGGAAAAGCTAACAATTATAAATGTCTATGCGCCGAATACCGGAGCGCCCAAATATATAAAACAATTACTCATAAACATAAGCAACCTTATTGATAAGAATGTGGTAATTGCAGGGGACTTTAACACCCCACTTACAGAAATGGATAGATCATCTAGACACACGGTCAATAAAGAAACAAGGGCCCTGAATGAGACATTGGATCAGATGTACTTGACAGATATATTTAGAACTCTGCATCCCAAAGCAACAGAATATACTTTCTTCTCGAGTGCACATGGAACATTCTCCAAGATAGATCATATACTGGGTCACAAAACAGCCCTTCATAAGTTTACAAGAATTGAAATCATACCATGCATACTTTCAGACCACAATGCTATGAAGCTTGAAATCAACCACAGAAAAAAGTCTGGAAAACCTCCAAAAGCGTGGAGGTTAAAGAACACCCTACTAACGAATGAGTGGGTCAACCAGGCAATTAGAGAAGAAATTAAAAAATATATGGAAACAAACGAAAATGAAAATACAACAATCCAAACGCTTTGGGACGCAGCGAAGGCAGTCCTGAGAGGAAAATACATTGCAATCCAGGCCTATCTCAAGAAACAAGAAAAATCCCAAATACAAAATCTAACAGCACACCTAAAGGAACTAGAAGCAGAACAGCAAAGGCAGCCTAAACCCAGCAGAAGAAGAGAAATAATAAAGATCAGAGCAGAAATAAACAATATAGAATCTAAAAAAACTGTAGAGCAGATCAACGAAACCAAGAGTTGGTTTTTTGAAAAAATAAACAAAATTGACAAACCTCTAGCCAGGCTTCTCAAAAAGAAAAGGGAGATGACCCAAATAGATAAAATCATGAATGAAAATGGAATGATTACAACCAATCCCTCAGAGATACAAACAATTATCAGGGAATACTATGAAAAATTATATGCCAACAAATTGGACAACCTGGAAGAAATGGACAAATTCCTGAACACCCACACTCTTCCAAAACTCAATCAGGAGGAAATAGAAAGCTTGAACAGACCCATAACCAGCGAAGAAATTGAATCGGTTATCAAAAATCTCCCAACAAATAAGAGTCCAGGACCAGATGGCTTCCCAGGGGAGTTCTACCAGACGTTTAAAGCAGAGATAATACCTATCCTTATCAAGCTATTCCAGGAAATAGAAAGGGAAGGAAAACTTCCAGACTCATTCTATGAAGCCAGTATTACTTTGATTCCTAAACCAGACAGAGACCCAGTAAAAAAAGAGAACTACAGGCCAATATCCCTGATGAATATGGATGCAAAAATTCTCAATAAGATACTAGCAAATCGAATTCAACGGCATATAAAAAGAATTATTCACCATGATCAAGTGGGATTCATTCCTGGGACGCAGGGCTGGTTCAATATTCGCAAATCAATCAACGTGATACATCACATTAACAAAAAAAAAGAGAAGAACCATATGATCCTGTCAATCGATGCAGAAAAGGCCTTTGACAAAATCCAGCACCCTTTCTTAATAAAAACCCTTGAGAAAGTCGGGATAGAAGGACCATACTTAAAGATCATAAAAGCCATTTATGAAAAGCCCACAGCTAACATCATCCTCAACGGGGAAAAACTGAGAGCTTTTTCCCTGAGATCAGGAACACGACAGGGATGCCCACTCTCACCGCTGTTGTTTAACATAGTGCTGGAAGTTCTAGCATCAGCAATCAGACAACAAAAGGAAATCAAAGGCATCAAAATTGGCAAAGATGAAGTCAAGCTTTCGCTCTTTGCAGATGACATGATATTATACATGGAAAATCCGATAGACTCCACCAAAAGTCTGCTAGAACTGATACATGAATTCAGCAAAGTTGCAGGATACAAAATCAATGTACAGAAATCAGTTGCATTCTTATACACTAACAATGAAGCAACAGAAAGACAAATAAAGAAACTGATCCCATTCACAATTGCACCAAGAAGCATAAAATACCTAGGAATAAATCTAACCAAAGATGTAAAGGATCTATATGCTGAAAACTATAGAAAGCTTATGAAGGAAATTGAAGAAGATTTAAAGAAATGGAAAGACATTCCATGCTCATGGATTGGAAGAATAAATATTGTCAAAATGTCAATACTACCCAAAGCTATCTACACATTCAATGCAATCCCAATCAAAATTGCACCAGCATTCTTCTCGAAACTAGAACAAGCAGTCCTAAAATTCATATGGAACCACAAAAGGCCCCGAATAGCCAAAGTAATTTTGAAAAAGAAGACCAAAGCAGGAGGCATCACAATCCCAGACTTTAGCCTCTACTACAAAGCTGTCATCATCAAGACAGCATGGTATTGGCACAAAAACAGACACATAGACCAATGGAACAGAATAGAAACCCCAGAACTAGACCCACAAACGTATGGCCAACTAATCTTTGACAAAGCAGGAAAGAACATCCAATGGAAAAAAGACAGTCTCTTTAACAAATGGTGCTGGGAGAACTGGACACCAACATGCAGAAGGTTGAAACTAGACCACTTTCTCACACCATTCACAAAAATAAACTCAAAATGGATAAAGGACCTGAATGTGAGACAGGAAACCATCAAAACCTTAGAGGAGAAAGCAGGAAAAGACCTCTCTGACCTCAGCCGTAGCAATCTCTTACTCGACACATCCCCAAAGGCAAGGGAATTAAAAGCAAAAGTGAATTACTGGGACTTTATGAAGATAAAAAGCTTCTGCACAGCAAAGGAAACAACCAACAAAACTAAAAGGCAACCAACGCACTGGGAAAAGATATTTGCAAATGACATATCGGACAAAGGGCTAGTATCCAAAATCTATAAAGAGCTCACCAAACTCCACACCCGAAAAGCAAATAACCCAGTGAAGAAATGGGCAGAAAACATGAATAGACACTTCTCTAAAGAAGACACCGGATGGCCAACAGGCACATGAAAAGATGTTCAGCGTCGCTCCTTATCAGGGAAACACAAATCAAAACCACACTCAGATATCACCTCACGCCAGTCAGAGTGGCCAAAATGAACAAATCAGGAGACTATAGATGCTGGAGAGGATGTGGAGAAATGGGAACCCTCTTGCACTGTTGGTGGGAATGCAAATTGGTGCAGCCGCTCTGGAAAGCAGTGTGGAGGTTCCTCAGAAAATTAAAAATCGACCTACCCTATGACCCAGCAGTAGCACTGCTAGGAATTTATCCAAGGGACACAGGAGTACTGATGCATAGGGGCACTTGTACCCCAATGTTCATAGCAGCACTCTCAACAATAACCAAATTATGGAAAGAGCCTAAATGTCCATCAACTGATGAATGGATAAAGAAATTGTGGTTTATATACACAATGGAATACTACGTGGCAATGAGAAAAAATGAAATATGGCCTTTTGTAGCAACATGGATGGAACTGGAGAGTGTGATGCTAAGTGAAATAAGCCATACAGAGAAAGACAGATACCATATGGTTTCACTCTTATGTGGATCCTGAGAAACTTAAGAGAAACCCATGGGGGAGGGGAACAAAAAAAAAAAAAAAAAAGAGGTTAGAGTGGGAGAGAGCCAAAGCATAAGAGACTGTTGAGAACTGAGAACAAACTAAGGGTTGATGGGGGGTGGGAGGGAGGAGAGGGTGGGTAATGGGTATTGAGGAGGGCACCTTTTGGGATGAGCACTGGGTGTTGTATGGAAACCAATTTGACAATAAATTTCATATATAAATAAAAAAAAACAAAAAAACAAAAAAAAACCTTCCATATATGATATTTAATAAATATATATGAAATATACATAAGGAAAAAATGTTTCCCCATGATTTTATTTTTATTTTGTGCATATGTCTCAGGCCAGGTGACTAATATCACATATAGGGTATATGCCTTTACTTTGATATTTATTGTTGTATTTGTCTCTGGAAACCTCTTTTTTAAACTTTATTGAGATATAATTGACAACTAAAATTATAAGATATTTAAGGTGTGCATCATGACGATTTTACATGTGTATACATTGTAAAAGGACTCCTCCTATCTAATGAGTACATCCATCAGCTCACATATTTATCTGTTTTAGAAACTCCTTTCCTCTTGTATACTCCTTATCCCATTCATCATGCACTCTACCCTATGCACAGCCACAGTGCAGAAAGCATGTGATAGAACAAAATGTTCAATGATATGAGGGAGATATACTACCTGTTCATAAAAGCTGAGAAGAGATGTTAGTATTTACTAACTTCCTTCTGTGTTCCAGGAACTTGGCTACCTAGTTCGCTGGTAATACTATCTCATTCAATGCTCACAATATCCCTTATAGTTTTCACTTTCCATTTTAACAGATGAAGAAACCGAAGCTCACGGAAGGTCATTTGCTGTCTCATGTTGAGTGGTGTTAGAGTCCTGTGTCAGTTTGTGTTTTCCGAAATTTGAAAACAAAGATGAGAATTAGATTTGCAAGAGGTTTATTGAGGGAAATGTTGTGAAAGACAAAGAGAGGGAACAGGGAGGGTGTCCAGACCATGATACATGTCTGACAACTGGGAAAGGAGAGAAAAGGAAGGAGGTCTTGGTAGGAAGACCCTCAAGTTACATGGAGTTCTGAGAAAGTTTAAGCGAGGCCAGTGACTCAGGGAATCCCTGAGCCAAAGATGCCCATTGGAGGAGTCCTGCGCTGGGTAGAAATGGCCCAGTTCTGGTATTCCTGCCATACTCTATCTCTGGCTGAGAGCAACCCAAGGGAAGCATGGATGAAGTGAGCCCCAAGTTGGATCCACAGGTGTGAGCAGCAAGAGGCTGCCAGTCACCTGTGATCTTGTGAGCAGACTCTCTTGCAGGGACACCTGAGCTGTGCACCGCTATGGCCACCCATGGTCATAATGCAAGACAAGATATGCCTGAGTCCAAAGTTCTTCTCTGCAGGATTAGTGGCAGGGGTCATTTCTCATCAATCGAAAGAACACTCTTAATCATCTCCAGATAATATCACCTAAGTAAAATATGTGGGTTTGATAAGCAAACACGGTTTCGTGATAGTTTCTAAGTCTCCTTGCTTTCACCAGTTTGCTTTATGTAAGTTTCTCCTAAAGAGAAATTTTGTAGCCATCCCTTAAGAGCCAGCAACAGAGAAGCAGTTTTCTGAAGCAATGGTTCTTCATCTTGGAGGCACGTTACAGTCAGGGCAAGGGGATGGTTAATGTTTCCTATGGCCAGACTGCATCTCCAACCAATTAAATCAGAATCACTTGGGGAAGTTAGGCATAAGTATTTTTTTAAAAGGTTTCCAAGTGATTTCAATGTGCATCCAAGGTTAAGAGCTACCGTTTAAAGGATAGAAGAATACATGTATCTTTGAACATTTTTCTAAGTACCAATCTTTCTACCAGTCCCACTTATAACCTACCCCAAGGGTTCCCTAATTATTTCAAGAATGTTCCCAGAGACCGACAAGCTTAAAAATTTGTGTGTGTGTGTGTGTGTGTGTGTGTGTGTGTGTGACAGGAATCCTATATGAGATTTTCCTATACCTAATTTGTATTTGCATTTGCATTTCTGTTTTTGCTATACTTTAATTTGAACACATCTGCATATTTGTAATAAAACAAAAGTTATGAAACAAATTATAACAAAGAGTTCTGGTTTTCTGGCTATAGTGAGCAAGGCAGCTTTTGGAGATGCCCAGAACTCTGGGGAATTCTGAAGGTAGAGGCAGAGAGAAGCCCTTCTGTCTTTACGTGGAAAGGAATATTGCCATATTTCCCCAAAACGTGAAAGAAAAATCAGAAGAGAGTTAGAGTGTGGACTGAATTGAATAGACTTCAGATTGGTGTGTTTTATCTATGAACTTATTTTTATCTTAAATGAGTATCAATGAAAGCAATATGTTCATTGTAAAATTTTGGAAAAAATACAATGTAAAGAGATGAAAATAATATATTTAATAGTAATATTAGTTGTTTATTCAGAACTCTAAGCTGGTCAATATATTTGCCTCCAGTAAGCTCTAAACTTGTTAGATTAGGATGGATTGATCAAGGTGTAGCCATTGGTACCTGATCTCCATTGTGGTATTACTTTTCCTATGTTATCAAGAAAAAACAAAACAAAACACAAAAGCCCAAACTGACCATTTGCAGTGGTGGGCCAAGATTGGAGGTGGAACAGTGGAAATTTCTAGAAACAGGCAATAAGGGGGTATGTGGTTTGTAGAAAAGTTAACAACAATAACCAACCTAACTGAAAATTTATTTTTAAAATTATCACCATGCACTGGCAACTGAAATAACATCAGTGGTATAATACTCCTCCCTAAAATATGTATATAAATATATTTACTTGGTCTAAGTTCTGAATTGCATATTATCATGTTTTTATACTTATCCTTTAATAAACATTGTATTCTATGTTTAATTCTTCATGGAATATTCCCATTTACACAGTTGGCCTTTGACATATGTGAAATTAGTCACATCCCGTGTTTCCAGAGTTTTCTTGTAAAGGTTTGGCCTTTTTCTAGCTTGCCTGGGGCACAGCTTGTTTCCAACTTCTGAGAATACATATTTCTGCATTTAACCAATAGATTGAAAACAAACAATGGTGGCACAGTGAGCGTAAAGATGATGAACTAGAACTTGAATTATTTAAATTTTATTCTGAGTGATGGAGTTTTCATTTGTGTTTAAACGTTAAAATAGTGTGGACAGAGAGATGTAATATTTTTGTTTGGAAAATGCAAATTTTAGGTCTTACATAAAATGTTTTATTGAATTTAGGAGTGCCTGAGTGGCTCAGTTCGTTAAGCATCTGACTTTGGCTCAGGTCATGATCCCACAGTTTGTGAGTTCGAGCCCCACATTGGGCTCTTTGCTGTCAGCACAGGGCTTGCTTCAGGTCCTCTGTCTCCCCACCCCCACCCCCCCGCCCGGCCCCTCACTCTCTCTCTCTCAAGAATAAATGAACATTAAAAAAAGAAATGTTTTATTGAATTCAAATCATGTCTTTAACATTGAAAGTTTTTCAATTTTTTAAAAAGTTTATTTGTTTATTTTGAGAGGAGAGAGGGAGGGAGGGAGAGAGAGAGAGAGAGAGAGAGAGAGAGAGAGAGCAAGCAAGTGGGGGAGGGGCAGAGAGATAGGGAGAGAGAGAGAATCTCAAGCAGACTCTGCACTATCAGTGTAAAGCCTGACACTGGGCTCAAACTCATGAACTGTGAGATCATGACCATAGCAGAAATCAAGAGTTGGATGCTTAACTGACTGAGCCACCCAGGGGAGTTGGGGGGGGGGAATCCTCAATTTTTATATTTGTAAGTTGCTTTAGAACCAAAGAGCTAATCAAGGAAATGTAACACTGCATCAGTACGACTAAGTAGGTTTAGACATTTTAGTTTTACTAAAATTCACTTAAACTGGCATGATTATATTTTCACGAAATTTAGAAAAAAGAAAAGTTCACTGTCTTTGTATCTTTTCTGGCTGTTTCTCATTCTATTTCAATATTATTACTGAAAATAATTTTGTTTAGAAAGTAGGGGAATGTTGAAAATGCTCTCCTCTCAGTGCCAAATAATCCAGGTGTGATAGTGCTCAACTACTTTTGCAAAGCGCTTGAAAGTCACTGCACTGGGACTCAGACTTTATCCTTCATCGTGGCTGTTTTCCCCCTTTTTCCCTTCCTCCCTCCTACTTCGCTTGCTGCTAGCATTCAGTCTCCTAGGGCAAGAAATGTCTCCTAGAAAATGTAGAAAGAAGTCACTAATTATATTTACAGTTCTGGTTTCCTGTGTTGTCAAAGAGGCTTAAGGTAATCTTGCCTCAGACCTGATCAAGGATTAGCTGAGAAAGCCTGAAGACATCAGTGAGATTGATTTGTCCAACACTAAGGGAAGTGTGATGAGTATTCTAAGAAAGATAATCTGATTTGGGGTGTCCAAAGGAGACTGGCCAGATTAAATGGTCAGTATATACTATAAGATCTGTTCAACAGCAGTGTTGAAACATTTCATTGCTCTTTAGTTGGTAAGCAGAGCTGACAGCTTGGTTTTTGAAGTGCATAGTTGAGGGAGAAAGGAAAAAATGGTACCTAGATTTATGGTAGAGCATGGAAGTGAGAAGTTTAAGATTGGAGGAGTTATTTCACCCCTGTACTTATGCTTCCAAATAGAATGACATGAAAGCACTTTTGGACAGTGCATCTTTCATTTATACACATTAATGCAAAGACTTGGAGTTGATGTTCTAGGTTCTCATTTCATTTCTGTGTGAAATAAATGCATGAATAAATAGGACAAACTGCATAATATCTAGGTAAAAATAGAGAGAGTGAGTGTCAAACTCCCCTTCCCTTACTTTTTTTTAAAAGTTCATTTACTTTTTTTTAGTAATCTCTACACCCAATGTGGGAGTTGAGCTCATGACCCCAAGATCAGGAAGTTCATGCTTTTCTGATTGAGCCAGCCAGGTGCCTCTCAAACTACTTTTAATGGCATTTTCAAGAGTGACTCAAGCTTGAAACGTACTCCAAAAAGATATCCTGATTCATCTGGTGTAAACAGGATATAACTCTTGAAATCATATTGGTTTTTCTTTTCACAAAAATAAACTAGAGGGGACTGTCTTTAACAAAAACACATCACTTTGAAGACTCAAATACTTACAACACATTCCAAATGGAAATAAGTAGTATTGTTAACATGATCACTACCACTTTAATGATCATAGATATTTTAATTTCTTGACCTTTATTTATTAAGCTATCCTTCAAATATATAAAAAGTTAAGAGAATATAGCAATTACCTATATACCCAACACTCAATTTTACACAAGTGTAGTATTTTGACATTTTTCCTCTTAAAGCTTTTTTGAAGAAATTAAACATCATGGTAACTGTTCAATTCTTTATTAACTTCTTTCTGGTCTTGTCTCCCTTCTTTTTCTCTTTCCCTAAGGGTAAACACCATCCTGTATTTTGTGGCTATCATTGTCATGTATGATGGGGGTCACTGTCTGCACCAGGGCTAAGCCTGGTAGACCACGACTTTAGCTCTGTTCACTGCTTTGCATTTCAAGTCTATATAATTTGTAATCCGTCACCTGTTAGGCATAGACACTTCAGATCCTCTTGTCATAACTTGTCTTTGGGACTCTCAACCATTCTTTTTTTTTTTTGCCACAGACACTGCTTCATTGAGCAGCTCTCTTTGGAAAACCCAAACAGTACCTTCACACAGGTGCAGCTACATAGCACTCACCATGCACTCTCTCATCCCCAGCATTTTCACTCCTGATTGAAGACAGACAGGTGATGCTATGGTCCCAAACATGTATAGCATGGAAGTGTGTGTGTGTGTGAAGGAGTTTGGGGGAGAGTTAAAGACCTATGTAGTAAAGCTTTAACCAATGGGAGATGGGAGCCTGCCAATAAATTCTTCCTTTCTTGCATGGGTTGGAAGTCATTTAAATAGTCTCTCAGAAAGCAGTCTTATGAGATGATCACTCAGTCATTTTTAATACCTTGAACTGGCTTTTCCTTCTTCCCTGTCTCATTCTTCTTTTCCTTCATTTCTGTTCCATGGGATTGTACTACCTAATAACGTAGTAAGCCTTTGCTCAAGGCTATGCTTTCTTGGGAGGCCCGGTTAAAACAGAGATATTTATCTTGCTCTAGCTCTGTCTCTTTAGCTTTATCTTTCCATATTTTATCCGTCATTGCTATCTGTTTGGAACAGAGGTGGTATATCTTGCTGTTTCATCTTGACTGGAAGCCATTGACTCTGTATTTGCAGTTTTTCTTGCTGAAAGACATTAGCATTATTTTCATATTCACCAAGACAATTTTAGCATTAGTTATTCATACATTTCCTATTACATATAAAGCAATATGAACAAACTTAGAGCAGAAAGCCTAACATGAAGAGGAGCATGATGAATATTAATTACATTTCTGTACCTTCTTCTAAAATGTTATCCCCAAAGGTCTCAGAAATTGGACAATGTTTTTTATACTTTGTACCTATTTCTACTCCCATTGATACCTAATGTTGGGTATTTGTTCTTTTCCTCCCATAGATGTAATTGTCTTTCTTCCAGGACTGTGAATTTGGGAGCAAGACTTGTGTCTCATTCATCTCTGCAAACATGTAGAGTCTGGCCCAATTGATTCTTAATGAATGTGGAATAGATGTGACATTTGGTGTATGCATAAACAAGCATAAACATTTTGGGTATTTTTATGCAATTCTCTTGACTTCTTCCCTGAACATGGAAAGCTATCAGTAGATTGTTGGCAGTTCACTGTTGTGATGGCATGTGTGTTTCCTGCTGCTGAGTGCAGCTGTTTGAGCAAATGTACTTGCTGATATGATAGTTCATCTGGAAAAAGGAATACTCTGCAAATAGCATACTTCCAGTAAGTCAAGACATAATTCATAATGAGGATTATATAATATCACAAGACAAGTGTCTCATTAGCAATAAAAGCTATTAATGTCACTCTCCTTAATGAAGGGCTGAAAAAACGTTGCTTGTTAGAATAGAAAGGGCAAGATTGATCCAATCAACATTGTGGTTGAATTGGTGATTCAACCAATTGGATGTTGGTGGTGAAAAAAAAAAGTTGCAGTCCAAAATGACTCCAAGGTTTAAAACTCAGATAATATTAAAGATAGTTATGGCATTTTATGACACAGTGAAATAGGAAAAAAGATACTTAAGGAAAGTAGATGAATTTTGTTTTTAACGGACTTTAATACTAAAGAATAAACATTCTTTTAAGAATTCATTCAGTTTATATGGAACACCTATTGTTTTCAGACGTTGTGGTATGCTCTGGGCACACAAATGATATTGTCTGTCAGGCATTCCCTTAAAGAACTTTGTGTCAACAAATTTTCAGGTGACTCAAACTTAAGTAGAATAGCAATTCTCTTAGATGAAATAATATGAATTAAAAATTCATATTATTGAATTGACAATGGTGATTCAAAATTAAAGAGATGAAATTCCATAAAAATAAATTTGTATGAAAAAAACTTCGTGTCTGTTAATGGTATGACATGGCTACCTCCCCAAATCAAATATATTCTTATGGTATATTAATACAAATATACAATAAACCAAGGATGTATTGTATGTTTGTAAAATAAATAGATGCATAAATGATAATCCACTGTAAACTTTTCAGATCACTTCTAGAGTATTGTGTTCAATTCTCGGTGCTTCATTTTAAGTAAGCACTAGTCAGCCAGGTAAGTTTAATTCTATGTTAAGTCAAGAAGGGTTAGAGGACCTAGTCAAAATTAGGAGAAATATTGCTTTGAAGTGCACAACGCCAATGTTAAAACTGAGGCCATTTAGGTAGCAATCCTAGGGAGGAAGACTCCTATACATTATAAGATGTAACAGTCTAATAGTTGGAGCTCTCCTGTGTGAATGAGAGCTGTTCAGGCTACGACTGGATGAAGAGGAAGTAGCAGAAGGCAGTCCTATTAATAGGCAGTGGACTTTTTTATTGCTTGCATAAGGTTTGCAGGTACGTATTAACATTTTAGCAGCCAATTATTTCTTCATTATAAATCTAAAGGAAAAAAAGAAACAAAGGAATATATAATATATATATATAAATATAAAAAATATATATTATGTATAAAATCAATGGCTAAAATAGGAGGAAGTGAATCCATAAAATGACTTTGTGCTGTAGTACTCTGGGCATTTTCTTGTCAGTTGTGCTGTGGGGTGACATTCTTATAGAAGAAGAAAATAAAGAGAACATTAATTTACAAAGTTGGCTGGAGAAAAGGTTATTATGGCTGCATACAGATAAAAAGGTCACATTTAAAGTCTGCTATCCTATCCTAGGATGTTAAAAAGAAAACCTATAGAATTCCTTTAATAAGGGGATATTAGAAGAACAGGTGGTATGTATATTTTAACTCTTTCTATCCCAGATGAATATATCCCAGTTTATTAGCAAAGCTAAATAAATGCTTGTAGGCAGGTCCCATTGATGTTGCAATTGTTCATAATTATTCATTCATCTATTCATTTATAAAACATTTACTAAAAGGGCTACAAAAGGCCAGGAAATAAAAAACTATGTCTGCAAAATAACTGCAATAACTGAAATTGTAGGAAGGGAGACAAGAAGTAAATGAATGATTGTTATAGGCTGTGATAGGTCATATGTCAGAAGCAGTGGCAGCCCTGATGAGGGTGATCAACTCTGTATGTATCTGAGCATGATTTACTGAAGTGCTCTCGAAGAATGAAGTTCATATGGAGGTGGAGGAATAAGAAAGTATAAGAAAGAAACGTACGCAAATACATCAGTATAATGGACTACAATCGAAGTGTTTTTAGGGTTCTGTGAGTAACTTAATTCAGTATACCAACAACAGTGATACCCAGTAATTATTTTGTACTTATTATGTCCCAGGTACCAGTGTAAACACATTGTATGTATTAACTGATAAAATCTTCAGAGCAATCTAGAGTAGTCTGGTTCCAAAATCTTTACCTCTAAGTTCCATGTTACAGACTTTTTAAAAAATTTACTTTAACTTTTAACTTTTTAATTTTTTTATTAGACAGAGAGAGAGAGAGAAAGAGAGAGAGAGAGAGAATCTCAAGCAGGCTCCATGCGCAGAGCCTGATGCAGGGCTTGATCCCAAAATCAAGAGATGGGCACTCAACTGACTGAGTCTCCCAGGCATCCCCATATTACAGACTTTTTGAAGAGATGGCTCAAGAGTTGATGGAATTTTGATTTTGACAGTATGGGAAATTAGATGCCTTAAAACTAAGTGAAAGACGAATGTTGGAATTTCAGGGCATAGCTGGAATATTTACATGCTGCTTCTGGGAGGGTAAATTGTTATCAACACTTTGGAAAAGAGTTTTCTACTTACTGTCTTGTAGAATTTCATTGATTCAACCCTAGTTCAGACACAATTTCATTTCTGGGTATGTTCCCTAGTGTGATTCTTGAACATGTGCCCCAGGAGACAAGTAGAAAAGTGTTCATGGCAGCATGTTCGTAATGGTACATACACACAAAGCAAACACTCAGATGTTTGTTTTCAGTGCATCAGCAGTAACAGTAGGATGGATAGAAACATTGTGGTAAATGTACAGTTGACCCTGGAACAATGGGGGTGGGTGAGTTAGGGGCTCCAACCTCCCGCACAGTTGAAACTTTTGACTCCCCCTAAACTTAAATACTAATAGCCTGTTGTTTACTGGATGACTTAACTGATAACATAAACAGTTGATTAACACATATTTTGTATTCTCTATGTATATTATGTTGTATTATTATAATAAAGTAAGATAGAGAAAAGAAAATGTTATAAGAAAATCATAAGGAAGAAAAATATTTACAGTACGGTCATATGTTTATTGAAAAAAATCTGTGATAAGTGGACCCATGTAGTTCAAACCTTTGTTATTGAAGGATCAACTGTACATAATAGAATACCACAGTAGTAAAAATGAATGAGTTAGGGTGCTAGTATAGATAAATCTCAGGAAGGTTATACTGAGTAAAAAATGTACATTTCAGAGTACTGAAAGAGCACTTTTGTGTAAAGCTCAAAATATGCTAAAACAAGTGACACATTGCTTAGAGATACAAACATATGTGGTAAAATGATAAGAAAAGCAGGAGGTGATTTTTAAAAATTCAAAATGGTGTTTCTCTAAAGTGAGGACAGGGGAATGAAATATGGTAGGACTGTGTGGATAAATGTCACAGTAAAGTTCAATTCACACTGCTGTTATTCTTCATACATTATATGTTTTAGAAACTGTCTTTTGTAGGTACTCAATGATGATCACATTTAATTAATTTTTAGCCCGTGTCTTTTCACATTTTAATACTTCTGAAATTGAGATGCATCTTAAAATTGATAGTATTATGCAGACGTAAGGGTCAGCATTTTTCTTTTTCAGTTTATAGAAAATAACACAGCGCCTTATAATAGAGGGCATCTGAGATCACATGAAATATAGTAAGAAAAATAATACTCTGGGAATAATTTTGATAAATGCCCTTGAGACTATGTAGAGAATGTGTAGAAAAATAGTAGGAGACTGTAGTGGTATATGGAGCCAGATCACTGAGGAGGTTGCTTGCCACTGCTGAAATTGTTCATCCCATAGGAAATGGGAAATTATTAGTGTTTTTTATGGAGGAAAATAACATGATAGGTTTATATGACTTATTTGAAACTTTATTATGACATTGTCTTAAACTGATCCTTTTCATTCATGCTTCAATTTTCAAATAATAAATATTATCCTTAAAAAAACAGTGAACTTGGATGACAATGAATGCAACATTGGTTTATTTTTATTTTTTATTCTTATTTAGAAATTATTTATTTATTTATTATTTTTTAAAATTTATATCCAAGTTAGTTAAGATATAGTGCAACAATGATTTCAGGAGTAGAATCCAGTGATTCTATTCCTATGTATAATACCCAGTGCTCATCCCAGCAAGTATCCTCCTTAATGCCCCTTGCCCATTTAGCCCATCCCCCCACCCACAATCCCTCTAGCAACCCTTAGTTTATTCTCTATATTTAAGAGTCTCTTATGTTTTGTCCCCCTCCCTGTTTTTATATTATTTTTGCTTCCCTTCTCTTATGTTCATCTGTTTTGTATCTTAAATTCCACACATGGGTGAAGTAATATGATATTTGTTTTTCTCTGACTGGCTAATTTTGCTTAGCATAATGGAACTCAAGTTCCATCCACATTGTTGCAAATGACAAGATTTCATTCTTTTTGACTGCTGAGTGATACTCCATTGTGTATATACATACCATATCTTCTTTATCCATTCATCTGTTGATGGACATTTGGGCTCTTTCCATACTTTGGCTATTGTCAATAGTGCTGCTAACAACACTGGTTTTTAAAAGTAATATGGATCCTATGTGGGGAGGCTGGACTTAAAACCCCCATCTGACAGCAAATAGGTGTCCCCTTCTTCCTCTTCTGGGGCTGTGTCAGAGGAGGACTAGTGAAGAGTCAGGATTTTCATCATTGCCCAGAGGTAATGAGGCCACCTCCAATGCAGTGCGAATGTAGACCATGTGGGATGCTGGAATGCCCACCCTGTCTAGCAGTAATGAGGAGCCTTCCTTGTCCCCCTTAAGGTCAATGAAGACCTGGACATCTGCCTCCACCTGGCTATAACAAGACAATTCTCTCCACCAAGTCTGCTAATATGGAAGGTTTAAATAAGATTCAGAGTTTTGTAACATTATGGAAATATTCAAGTTTCAATTTAAAAAACCCACACGGCGTATTAAGAGCCAAGATCTCAAACTAAATGAAAGAAGGCAATAAATAGATGCTAATACTGAAATGACAGGGATGTTTGAATTATCTGACAAAGCCACTATTATCAGATATTTCAACAACCAATTACAAACACATTTGAAACAAATGAAAAATACAGAAAACCTCAGCAAAAAATACAAGATATAAAAAAAGAAGCAACTGGAAATTTTAGAACTGAAACACACATAACTGAACAAAACAAAACAAAACAAAACTCAACTTAGTGGATGGGCTCAACATCACAATGGAGGGGACAGAGGAATGAATCAGTGAACTGGAAGATAGAATAGAAATTACATAATCTGAACAACAGAGAGACTCTGGGCCAAAAAACAGCAGTCAATCAAGCAAACAAACAGAGCCTCAGGTATCTGTGAGACTCTAACAAAAGTTCCAACATTAATATCTTTAGAGTCACAGAAGGAGAGTAGAAAGAGGATGGGCTTGAAAGAGTACCCAAAGAAGTAACTTGCCTAAGGTCACACAGTTAGCAGAGTAAGGATACAAATCTTTAATTCCAAAGTTTATGCTTTTCATACACCATATTGCCTCTATTTGGCAAATCATTGAGGGAAAGGGCAATAGTTTATCTTTGGAATAGTCTCATAGAGAAGAACTGTGTAAAGGTCAAGTTTGTCCCTGTAAGAGGAATGTAAGTCTTTTTATTACTTAAAATGTAACATTTCAGGACACCTGGGTGTCTCAGTTGGTTGGCTGACTTTGGCTTGGGTCACGATCTCATGCTTCTTAGGTTCAAGCTTCATGTCAGGCTTTGTGCTGACAGCTCAGAGCCTGAAGCCTGCTTTAGATTCTGTGTCTCCCTCTCTCTCTCTGCCCCTGCCCTGCTCACACTCTTGTCTCTCTCTCTCTCTCAAAACTAAATAAACATTAACAAGTTTAAAAAAATTAAAATGTAGGAAAAAAAAAGAAAGAGTATCCAAAGAAATCACAGCTGAAACTTGCTAAATTTGACAAGAGACATCGGCCTATGGATTCAAGAAGCTGAGTGAATCCCCCAAAGCATAAAACCAAATAAATCCACTCCAAGATACATCATAATTCAACTTCTGAAGCTAAAGACAATGAATAATCTTGAAAGCAGCCAAAGTAAAATGACAGTTTATCTATAGGAGAAAAAAGGACACGATAATTCAAATGACAGTGGATTTATCACCACAAACCATGAGGCCAGAGGAAGGGGCATGATATTTTTCAAAGGGTGAAAGAAATTTCAGAATTTTATACCCAGAAAAAAATCCCTCTAAATGAACAGGAAATCAAGACATTCTCAAATGCAAGCAAACTAAGAGAATTTGTCACCAGCAGATCTGCCTTAAAAGCATGGCTTAAAGAAGTTCTCTAAAGAGAAAGGAAAGGATAAAAGAAGAAACCATGGAGGATCATATGGGAATAAAGGATATGATAAGCAATCATATTACTAAATGCAATAGACTGTACTTCTTTTGTGTCTTCTAAATTATGTTTATTATTGAAGCAAAAATTATAACACTGGCTGGTATTATTCTGAACGCATGTAGAGGAAATATTTAAAATAATTATAAGGAAGGAAAACAAAGGAACATAAATGTGTGTGAGGCTTTTATACTTGAACAGATAAAATGATAACATCAGTAGACTGTGTAAATTATACATAAATAAAAGTATATAGAGCAACCAGAAAAAAATATATATAAAAAGATACACTCAAAAACACCATGGATAAATCAGAAGAGATTTCTAAAATAATGTTGAAATAACCAACAGAAATTTATGAAGAAGGGAACAGAGAAGTGAAATCCAGGGAGAATAGTCCACAAAAAATAAAATGGTAGACTGAATTCCTAAGATATCAGTAACACATTTAACACATTTGTGTTACACATTTGTATTAAATGTAAATGACCTAAGGGGCGCCTGGGTGGCGCAGTCGGTTAAGCGTCCGACTTCAGCCAGGTCACGATCTCGCGGTCCGTGAGTTTGAGCCCCGCGTCAGGCTCTGGGCTGACGGCTCAGAGCCTGGAGCCTGTTTCCGATTCTGTGTCTCCCTCTCTCTCTGCCCCTCCCCCGTTCATGCTCTGTCTCTCTGTGTCCCAAAAATAAAATAAAAAACGTTGAAAAAAAATTAAAATTTTAAATGTAAATGACCTAAATATTGCCAGTTAAAAGAGACGTTCTTAGAATGGATTAGAGAGTGACAACTCTACATGCTGTTTCACTTCAAAGATATGATATAGAAATACTTCATATATATGATGATATAAGAAGGTTGAAAGTAAAAGGATGAGAAAAGGTATATCATGAAAATATTAATTAAAGGAAATCAGGAGTGGCTATATTAGTATGAGGTAGAATAGACCTCAGAGCAAAGAAAATTATTAGAAAAAGAGAGTCTATTCACCAAAAGATGTAGCAAACAATAGAGCTACAAGTAAGGTAGAGAGAAACTGATAGAACTGAAAGGAGAATAGACAATTTCACCATTGTGGTTGGTGACTTCAAGACCCCTCTTGCAATAATTGATAGAGAAGGTGAGACAGAAAGTTAGCCAAAATATAGAAGAACCCAACAAGAACTCAACCTGACAGGCTTTAGAACTGACATTTATAGAACACTTCATTCAGCAACAGCAGAATACAAAATGTTTTCAAGTGTCCATGGTACATATACTAAGATAGACCATATCTTGGCCATAAAACAAACTTCCACAAATTTAAAATAATTGAAATCATGCAGAGTATGTTCTCTAACCACAATGAAACCAAGCTTGAAATCAATAACTTCTGATGATAGGAAAAACTCCAAACACTTGGAAACTAACACACTTCTAAATAATCCATCAGTCACAGAGGAAGTCTCAAGGGAGGTAGAAGAAACACACTGAAGTAAATGAACATGAAAATACACCATATCAAAATTTGGGACACAGCTAAAGCAGTGCTAAAAGTGAAATTGATAGCACTAAAAGCATATGTTAGAAAAGGGGAACAGTCCAAATCAATAATTTAATGTCTCCTCTCAAAAACCTAGAAAATAAGAGCAAAATATACCAAAGCAAGCAGAACGAAAAAGAAAAAGTAAGAACAGAAATCACTGAAATTATAAACTTGAAAAACAATAGAGAAAATAAATGAAAATAAAAGCTAATTAAATGAAATTGATAAATGTGTAGCAAGACTGACAAAGACAAAAGAAAGGCAACACAAATCACCAATATCAGAAATTAATAAAAGGGGAAATGCCAGGTTACAATAGTACTTTATGATGAAGTCAGAGACACAAGAGAATAAATACCAAGGAACCACAGTCCATCTCTATGGATATCCAAAAGTTGTAGCAGCATGTGTTAAAACAACATATGTCCTCCATTGAATTTCTTTTGTGCCTTAAAAAAAAAATCCATTGGGTGTATTTGTGTGTGTGTTTATATTTGGGTCTCTGTTCTTTGACCAGTCCTTTGGCCGGTCTTTTTCTGGATATTTCTTGATACTACCTTAGAATTAAATTAACATCTCACAGATAGTAATGGTTATAAAGATAAATAAAAACGGGCACCTGGGTGGCTCAGTCGGTTAAGCATCTGACTTCAGCTCAGGTCATGATCTCACAGTTTATGAGTTTGAGCCCAACGTCTGGCTCTGTGCTGACAGCTCAGAGCCTGGAGCCTGCTTCAGATTCTGTGTCTCCCTCTTTCTGCCCCTCCCCTGCTTGTATTTTGTCTCTCGAAAATAAATAAATATTTTAAAAATTAAATAAAATAAAATGATTGTAAAGGAAAATATCTACCTTTGGAAAAGACAGCTGATTTGTTTTCTATGCACTGTGTCTGTTCCCCTTGCTATGTCTTTTATTTTTAATGTTATTTTTGAGAGAGAGAGCACAAGCAGGGGAAGGGCAGGGAGAGATGGGTACAGAGGATCCCCAGTGGGCTCTGCTTTGTCAGGAGAGAGCACAGGGTGAGGCTCTAACTCACACTGACTGAACTACCCAGGCCCCAACCCTTTGTCTTATGTAAAATGCCTTGTAGATGCACAGGATCAGGTATGCATTGTTTAATACAGAACACTCATTCTGTAATAAGCTTTGAATGTTGATGATATGGACATTAGACATCAAAACACATTGCTCTTTCTAAAGATGCTTCTGATAGGTTAGAATAATTAATTCTCATGATCCGTAAATCAGATGACCTCTAGGGAAGAGAATCACTGGAGATATTTTGTTCTCCATTTGAAGCCAAGAGGCCTAAGATTTCCCTCGCACATTCAGCTCACATCTTCATCACTAGGAGTGCTATCTGACCTATGTGCAATGAATGTGCAAGAATATTCTATGTGTGAAGGCATTCTGGAGCCCTGTCTTCAACTAAGGATTTCTTCCTCTCATTCCCAGAGAATGACCCCTTTCTTTTCCTGGAACTAAAAAAAGTCAGTATTTTTTGAAACCAGTTTTGTTGAAAAGGTATTTTCAAATCTTTTTCTTTAGAGGGTTTAACTCATTTTTTAAATAGGTAAGATGAAAAACATGTTGGAACTGGCTTGGTAGATGACATTTAAGTTCTTGAGTGATTCATTTTTATCTTTGGTATCTACTAATTAAATTACCTAAACCTTTTAGCCAAGGGATTTCATGTCCTGACTTCGAATGTTTGCTCGTGCGTTATAGACCATGGTCAGGGATTCCAGTGCTGTTTTCCATTGTGGTAAATACCCACACAAGGAACAAGAATCATGTGGATTAACTCTCTTTCTTGCTAGATAGATGGAGAAATACGATAGACAGATAGCACTTTCATTTGTGTCTAAGTTCCTTTCACTTGTCTACCTGACAAAGAGATAAATATGACAGCTTCTGTACTTAAAGAAAACAAATCTAACAATACAACCCGTTTTATGTCTTTTAATAAAAAACAATCTATTTAGTTGAAGAGGGGGTCCTTCCAAAATAACATAGCATTACCCTTCATAGTTTGTCCTTAATTTATTATCTCAATCTTTTTTTGTAAGCTTAGAAGACTTCACTTCGTAGTCTTGTCCATCTGTAATGTAAGTATTATTTGTTTCAACTATTGTAGTTTGAGAGGGCCACACAAATAGCCACAGCTTCTCTGAGTGCTGACAGACACTGGTAAATAAATCAAATGGTATTGATTTTATGTCCCCAGAGAACATAATCACAGACTGTTTCTCTTATCCTCAATTACTTGGGTGGTATTGTAAATATAGACTGTTGGCTAAAGTAGAGTCCGGCTGAGAGTGTATGTATAACTTTGTACACATTTGTCACCACTGCCAGAAAAACAGAAGATCCATATTTAACTGCAATATGGGCAGTAGTGTCACATATGTCGTAAAACAAATGATTATCTTCTGTGTTCCAAAAATCTATGTTTAGGATTTTCCCCCCCAAATTAAAGAGAAATGTGTCATTGGATTGTGTATATGTATATTGCTAAATTAGCATTTCAGAGTATAAGGTTATTTCATTAAAAAATTTTTTTATTGTTTATTTACTTTTGAGAGTGGGGGAAGGGGCAGAGAGAGAGAGAGAGAGAGAGAGAGAGAGAGAGACAGAATCTGAAGCAGGCTCCGGGCTCTGAGCTGTCAGCATAGAGCTTGGCACAGGGCTCAAACCCATGAACCGTGAGGTCATGACCTGAGTCGAAGTCGGAGGTTTAACCGGGACATTCCAAGAGTATAAGGTCATTTCTAACAAAACAAATTAAAAACCTGAATTCTTAAAGGTGATGTTAATTTGGTTTTAAATTTCTTGTATTAACATGGCTAGTTTTTTGCTCAGCTTGGACTTTCTGAAGGGTGTTTGAGTTTTTGTAAGACTTCAACATAAGTGGGTAAATGTAATGATTCCTTTGTATCTTATATATAGAGTCTTTAATAAAAACACCCACAAACTTGTATTGAGTGCCTATCTTGAATGAAAAACTGTACTTCTTAGTGGTGGGGGGAGGGAGTTGTGTGTTATAGCAGTCCCTCTTTGATAGCTATATGCAGGAGAGGCAACATTGTAGGGTTGTTATGCTTTGTCCATGGCTCTTGTCTTACTGTGTCATCTCGTGGGCATATCAGGTGGTTTCAGTTCTTGCAACTCTGCCTCTCTTCCTCAAAAGCTGCCTGTCCCTATCTCACTAGGGTGCTTTCTTCACTATGCAAAACGGTGAGCAGTTATTTGCCCTGATCAAAGAGGGTGTGTGTCCAAGGCTTGCTACGATTCTATGTTATCATGTTTTCTGAGTCCCTTCTGGGGAGCAAAACAAACCCGGGGATGATGGCAACATAGAAATTTCAGGTGTTGTAGAAGATATATAGGTTAGTGATTTCATGTGGCTTTTCTGATATCACTGTGTTATCATACCATGTGGATAGCCTGCATTTTCATAGAGTCCAAAGTATACTTTACAAATGAGCATGTTTTAAATTAAGGTCATAATCATGATATTAAAAAATAATTAGAAGTATTAAATCTATGAAATATTCTCACTTAATTCTTTTCTTGCAATTTTGATATAAGTTGAGTAAATAATATTATAGTAAAAATGCATGTGTGATAGATTATGCTTTACAATTAGACCTTCAATTTTGTGGAGTATTCCTGAGTACTCTGGCAATTCTTTTTTTAATTTTAGAGAGAGAGAGAAAGATATAGAGAAAGAGGGAGAGGGGCAGAGGATGAGAGAGAATCTTTAGCAGGCTTCAGGCTCAGCACAGAGCCCAATGTGGGGCTTGATCCCATGACCCTAGGATCATGACCTGAGCTAAAATCATTAGACGCTCAACTGACTGAGCCACCCAGATGCCCTCTTTTCCTTTTTTAAAAATTGGAATCATTTAGAAAGTTGGGGATAGTTGTTATTTTTTCCACATGTTCCTGGATTTTTTAACGCTTATTTATGTATAAATTCAGACATATTCGTTGAATTCTGATTGTGGTGCCAGCTCTCAGTCTAGGGAGCAGGGAAATTTTCATGAAGAAGAAAAAACTAACTGATCGTTTGGGATTTATGAGTGAATAACTAGTCATTATACAAATCTTATTCAACATACATATTATTGAAATGAAAAAAAGGGAAAAACAAGCATACACACACACACACACACACACACACACACACACACACACACACAAATAAAAACAACAAAACAAGCATCAGCAGATATAACTCAGGGTATATAGTCATTAACTTTCTAAACTCCCTATCCAAAGCTGACCTTCTTACAGATGCCCACCTTTGCTGCACTGCTTCCTCGTTTACAAGATCACTTTATATACATTTTTCAGCAAGGTTTTCTCAGTGTGTTAAACCTATTGCTCAACAAACTCTGCAAATCAGATGACAAATTTGCATTTAAACACACTCTGGTAAGCTTTTTTTGGGGGGTGGGGGTATCAATTCATTGGTTTCATCTTATTAGTGAAACAGCATGGAGCGCTTCTTAACTACCAGGAGGTATTCACCCAGTTTTAATTACATTACCCATTTAAAAAGTAGATTCTGGGGGCGCCTGGGTGGCGCAGTCGGTAAAGCGTCCGACTTCAGCTCAGGTCACGATCTCGCGGTCCGTGAGTTCGAGCCCCGCGTCAGGCTCTGGGCTGATGGCTCAGAGCCTGGAGCCTGCTTCTGATTCTGTGTCTCCTTCTCTCTCTGCCCCTCCCCTCTTCATGCTCTGTCTCTCTCTGTCTCAAAAATAAATAAACGTTAAAAAAAAAAAAAAAAATTTAAAAAAAAAAAAAAAAAAAAAAAAAAAGTAGATTCTGTAGTTTTAACCTGCAACATTGTGAGGGATTTCATCTTAGTGGATGCTTGCAAATGCAATATATAAATTCCTTATTTTCCATGTAATGTTGTATATAATGTAAGTCTCCAAGGAATCCAAACTCTTAAATGAGTCATATTTGCTTTCTTCTCTCTCTTATTAAAATGGAAGTTAAAGGCTATGAAAATATACCTGTGCAGACAAATATATTATCCAGTTGAGAATAAAATTAGGCTAAGAAATATATAAAAAAGGGGCACTTGGGTGGCTCAGTCGGTTGAGCGTCTGACTTTGGCTCAGGTCATGATCTCACAGCTCGTGAGTTTGAGCTCTGAGTCAGGCTCTGTGCTGACAGCTCAGAGCCTGGAGCCTGCTTCGAATTCTGTGTCTCTCTCTCTCTCTGCCCCTAACCCATTCGCATTCTGTCTCTGTGTCTCTCAAAAATAAATAAACATTAAAAAAAAAAGAAATATAAAAAATTACTGCTGGTCTACAACAGTTTCACCACCTTTCTGCAGTTATCAATAGTTTTTATAAAACTTGCTCTCTTTGTGGTGATAATGTTATTCTAATGATTTTTTATTTACAGTCAGTTTAGAACTTTCATCGTTATGAACAGAGCTATGTTCCAGAGCAAACTGTTTTCATTCTACTCACTATCAACAAATAGTTTTAGTAGTGGTCTATAGTCCTTTTTGCTTTCGCTTTGTTTTGCTGTTTACTATCATGTATTCATCATAAATTGGTGGCCTTTGGACTGCAAACTGTTTTATTTTGTCAAGTCAGTGTTTCTATTTTTATTTTTATTCAATTTGTGTCCTTATAGGTGAACATGTACCTAAAGGATTTGCTGCAAAACAACGGCAATCTCTTTTATATATAGCCTATTCATTTTAAATGCCGATACCTGGCTGGCATTTAATGGCATTTAAGTTTGTCAAACTGGCTGTGGAAGCACTCATAAGAACAGGGATAAGTGGCAAAGATTGAAAGTGGCAAAAAAAGAAAAGGTAACCATTACATGTAAATACAGCCTATAGGATGAATCATTTCACAGCAGAAGCAATTAGGGAGAACAAGAAGCAATCATCTATTCTTTGTGGAAAAGTGACTGACAGAACTGAAAACTTTTGATTGTGATGCTAGAGGATCAGCATCAAAGTTAGATGGTTTTTAGCTTCATGCACATTCAGAAGACGGCTAGGAGTTTGTTAGGAGAACTAAGAGCCAAGCACAGTGAAAGCGAGGTTGATGAGATTATGGCCGCAAGCTATACCTAGCTTTGTGGGTTCCTGGCCTATTTGAATCTGCACAACATCAAAGTGAAGAGAGAGGCTGCAAGTGCCCATAATGCAATTTCTTAGAAGAAGGAAAATTCTTCACTTGATACAGATGAAACTGTTCCATTTTGGGGGAAAAGATGATGATAGAATGTATATAGTGAGGTGGTGAAAAGTAGGTAGGATTTTAAAACTTGCAAGGACCAGTGCAAACTTCCATTGGGAGAATGTATCCTGGGATTGCAGTGAAGCTTCCTTTATCTCCAACAGTTTTTAAGATTAGGACTATTTCATAGTTTGCAGAGCGTATGTGCAGGGGAATAGATTTGTCTTTTGGTGCAGCCCTAGTGATATCTAGTGATATGAAAGCAAAAATGAACATCCATGACTGAAGTCTCAAAAATGCTGCGGGTATGATTTTGCTATGAGTTAAAAGTTTTTAATTTCTAAAATTGTGGTTAAATATTCATAATGTAAAATTTACCATTTTAACTTTATATGTTTAAGTGTACAATTCTGTGGCATTAAGTATGTTCACATTGTTGTGCAATAATTATCACCATCCATTTCCAGAACTTTTTCAGCTTCCTCAACTGAAATTCTGTCCAATTTTACACTAACTCCCCATTCCTCCCTCCCTGTACCACCTCCTACTCCTCACCCCTGCAACCCCCATTCTAATTTGTCTCTATAAATATGACTGTTCCAGGTGCCTCATATAAGTGTAATCATACAATATTTGTTCTTTTATGACTGGCTTATTTCACTTAACATGATGTCTTCTAGGTTCATCCGTGTTGTAGCATGTGTCAGAATTTTCTTCCCTTTTAAGGCCAAATGTACCACATTTCTTTATGGATTCATCTACCGATGGACACTCAGGTTGCTTTCACCTTTGGCTATTGTGGATGATTCTGCTATGAATATGGGTGTACAAATATCTATTTGAGTCTCTGCTTTCAGTCCTTTTGGGTCTATAGCTAGAAGTGAATTGCTAGATTATACAGTAATTCTATTTTTATGTTTTTGAGGAATGACCATATCATTTTCCACAGTGGCTGCACCATTTTACATTCTCATCAGCAGTGCATAAGCTTCCAGTCTCTGTACATTCTTGCCAACCCTTGTTATTTTCTGTTTTTTTTTTGTTTTTTGTTTTGTTTTGATAATAACTATCCTAATGGGTATAAACTTGTATTTCATTTTGGTTTTGATTTGCAAAACTATTGAAGTGTTGTTGAACACTTTTTCATGTGCTTAATGGCCTCTTGTATATCTACTTTGGAGAAATGTCTATTAAGTCCTTTGCCCATTTTTGAATTGGGTGGTTTTTTTTTTGATTTTGAATTATAAGAACTCTTCATATATTCTGGAATTAATTCCTTATCAAATGCCTGATTTGCATATATTTTTCTTCAATTCTGTGAGCTGCCTTTTCAGTCTGTTAATAGAGTCCTTTGATGCACAGAAGTTTATAATTTTGTTGAAGTCCATTTATCTACTTTTTTCTCTTGTTGCCTGTGCTTTTGGTGTCATGTCCAATAAATCATTGTCAAAGACAATGCCATGAATTTTTCCCCTTTGTGTTCTCCTCAAAGTTTTAGAATTTAATTTCCTACTTCTATTTATTTATTTATTTATTTATTTATTTATCTATCTATCAAATTTTTGTTTAAATTCTAGTTAGTTAACATATAGTGTAATATTCGCTTCAGGAGTAGAATTAGTGATTCATCACTTACGTATAACACCCAGTGCTCAACACAGGTGCCCTCCTTAATACCCATCACCCATTTAGCCCATCCCCCCCACATCTCCATCCATCCACCCTGTTTGTTCTTTTTTTTTTTTTTTTCTTCAACGTTTTATTTATTATTTTGGGGACAGAGAGAGACAGAGCATGAACGGGGGAGGGGCAGAGAGAGGGGGAGACACAGAATCGGAAACAGGTTCCAGGCTCTGAGCCATCAGCCCAGAGCCTGACGCGGGGCTCGAACTCACGGACCGCGAGATCGTGACCTGGCTGAAGTCGGACGCTTAACCGACTGTGCCACCCAGGCGCCCCCCTCAGTTTGTTCTTTATAGTTAAGAGTCTCTTATGTTTTGCTTCCCTCTCTCTTTTTTCCCCCTTCCCCTAGGTTCATCTGTTTTGTCATTTAAATTCCACACATGAGTGAGATCATATGGTATTTGTCTTTCTCTTTCATTTCCTACTTTTAGTTATTTGATTCATTTTGAGCTAATTTTTGCATATGGTTTAAGGTCATTGTCCCCCTCCCCCGCCCCCCTTTTTTGCATAAAGATATCTAGTTTTTCCAATGGCATTTACTGAATAATTTTTAGTTTTTAAAAGGAAACCTTTGATTTTTATCATGCCTTTTGGTTATAATTAATGTTTGCTTCCATTTGTCACTTTTTTTTCCTCTAAGTTTCATGTGAAGAGAGCATATTCACTGCAGGAATGTCAGAGAAACACACACACACACACACACACACACACACACACAGAGAAACATACACACATCAATAAATATATAAACCACAAGAGTTGTGTTTGCATGAGATTCCTAGGCTGTTTGGGAAAATTATAGCAAGTAAGACATTATGGAACATACAGACATCGTTGAATTTAGGAAAAAACTTATATAATATTTTGCAGAAAAGCAAAGGTAAATACCTTACCTTCTGGTTTAATTTCTACTATATATATTTTTGTGATTATAAGAGAAAATACTTGTTTAATCAATCTCAATATTCTTCACATTTTAAAATACAATGGCCGTGGGCCATGTGTAATAGATGAGTGTAACCACCACTGACTCTGATGCACACATTTTATGATTGAGCATGTTATTTATTTGAAAAAAATTAAGACAATTGTATCTTTGATAGTTTTTTCTTGAATAATTTCACATATAATTTGGATTAAAGTTATCATGAGTTATGAATAAATATTTTGATAGATTGGGTTTTCTGTAAATATTTTGCAAATGTAACCTCCCAGTGAGAAGCCTCAGGTGAAATCTAATAAGATTTATTTTCTAATAAGATTTGCTACTATTTGGCTTCCTTGCAGAAGCTGAAACTTCTGGACTTAATCCTTTTTTTTTTCCAACTTTATTTGCTAGGAATTTGTTTTATGATTAAGTATGCTGAAAAGATTTAAGTAATTTAATAGAAAAAAGTTATATAATAGAAAGTTTTCTCTTCTAACTTTATAGAATTGTAAGCAATTTATTCCTATTTCAAGAGAAGTAGATCATGAATTTTGAATCTAAATGGTTAAAAAAAACTTATAAAAAGAAGAATGCTATATGTATTGACCAATTTATTTGGAGATAAACTTTAGCTTAAAAATTTTTTTTAATGTTTTATTTATTTTTGAGAGAGAGAGAGAGAGAGAGAGACAGAGTGTGAGCAAGGGAGGGGCATAAAGAGAGAGAGACACACAGAGTCCAAAGCAGACTCCAGGCTCTGAGCTGTCAGCACAGAGCCTGATGTGGGGCTCGAACTCACAGACCATGAGATCATGACCTGAGCTAAAGTTGGAAGCTTAACTGACTGAGCCCCTGCCCTGGTTCCATTTGCTTCTTACTGTGTTACATATTTTGTTATTTCAGCAAAGTGGCAAATATTTCAGACTTATTGTACAGGAAAGTATTTAATTTCACTATTACCCATCAATGATTATTTAGCCACATATGGGTTAATAGCTATTTTTCCTCAGCACTCTGAAATTGTCTTCTGGCAAGTATTATTACTCATGCTTTAGTGTCTATATAGTTTTTCCTTTGTAGATAATTTGTATTTTCTTTATATATTTTGTGTGATGCACTCCTTAGATTTGATGTTCTCCATTTCACTAGATGTAGGTCTATGTTTATCCTACTTGGGACTTGTGCTCCTTCAGTCTGAGAATGGCTCCTGTCTTTCTTTAATTCAGAAAAACTTCAGTTGTTTCTTTAGATACAATTTTTACCATTATTTGTGTTCTCTTTCTTGGGATTCCATTACACATATCTTAGAACTATTCATTCTATCATTCATGTAACTCACATAGTCTCTCATATTTCTCATCTGTTTGTCCCTCTGTTTTGTATCCTGGATAACTATTTTAAATCCATTCCGATACAATAATTTTTCTTTCTAGCTGTATCTAGTCAACTCTTCAACCTGTCCCTTGAATTATTTATTTCGATAACTCTAATTTTCACTTCTAGCATGAAATTTTTTCTAGATTTATAGCTTTTCTTACTCATAGCTTCTATTCCTATCTTTTCAAGGTTACCATATTCAGTTTTGTGGTGCACATTCCTTCATTTCTTTGGATGACCCTTCAAAGGGTTTTATTTTCTCATATGGTTTGTTAATCTTGTGAGCTAGTCTTCGTGAGGTGCTATTTTTCATGGGACTCAAGAGTATTCTACATGATGGAATTACTCCATCCTTGTTCCAATTTTGCCTCTGCAGAGGCTCCAACTGCATTATTGACAAATTCACCCAAATGTCTCACAGACACTTAAAAGTCAATTTCTCTAAAAAGATCTCATCATCTCCTCCACCCTAGCTTTGCTTCTGCTCTTATGTATTCCCTTTCTTAATGAAAGAGACTATATTAGTTTGCTAGGGATGCCCATAACAAACACTACAGTCTGGGTTCATTAAGCAACAGACATTCATTTTGTTGTAATTCTGGAGGCTAGAAGTCCAAGATCAAGGCGTCAGTAGGGTTCACTCTTTTGAAGCTTCTTTCATTGGCTTGTAAGTGGCCATCTTCTTCCTTTGTCTTTACATGGTCTTCCCTCTGTGTGTCTCTGTGTCCTAATCTCCTCTTCTTTTTTTTTTTTTTTTAATTTTTTTTTTTTAACGTTTATTTATTATTTTTGGGACAGAGAGAGACAGAGCATGAATGGGGGAGGGGCAGAGAGAGAGGGAGACACAGAATCAGAAACAGGCTCCAGGCTCTGAGCCATCAGCCCAGAGCCCGACGCGGGGCTCGAACTCACAGACCGCGAGATCGTGACCTGGCTGAAGTCGGACGCTTAACCGACTGCGCCACCCAGGCGCCCCTCTCCTCTTCTTATAAGGACCCCAGTCATATGAGATTAGAGCCCATACTAATGACCTCATTTTAACTTAATTACCCCAGTTAAAGCCCTATATTCAAATACAGCACATTCTGAGGAACTGGGAGTTAGAACTTCAACATACAAATTTGGGGAACAACATAATTCAGGCTACAATAGATACCAACCAGTTACTCAAGCAAGAAATCTGGACATTTATTACAATCATTTATTACTCTGTATCTGTCCTCTCATTTCAAGCAGTCACCATTGATTCCTACTTTCTAAATATCTCTCAAATTTATCACTTCTATAAATCTTCACTGTCACTTCCCAACTTCTGGCCATCATTATTTTTTTCTGATAGATTATAGAAATAATCTTGCTGATTACTTTCCCTCTAGGATTACATTCTTCTACTCTTTCTTCCACATGGAAGCCAGGGTAGTGTTAAAAAATATTATTCTTATAATTATATTATTGTCTTTCTATTAAAAATAGAAATACCATAAGATCCTGTAACTTCACTACTGGGTATTTACCCAAATAGAGACTGGAATATTACTCAGCCATAAAAAGAATAAGATTTTGCCATTTGCGACAACATGTATAGACCTAGAGGGTATTATGCTAAGTGAAATAAGTTGGACAGAGAAAGACAAATTCCGTATGATTTATATGTGGAATCTAAAAAAATAGAACAAGTGAACAAGCGAAAGCATTAACAGATTATAAATACAGAGAGAAAACTAGATATTGCCAGAAGGGAGTTTGGTGCAGGGTGGGTGAAATAGATGAAGGGGATTAAAAGGTGCAAACTTCTAGTTATAAGATAAATAATTCACGGAGAGAGATTGAGGGAAGATGGCGGTGTAGGAGGACGCTGGGCTCACCGCGCGTCCTGCTGATCACTTAGGTTCCCTTACACCTGCCTAAATAACCCAGAAAACCACCAGAAGACTGGCAGAACGGAGTCTCCAGAACCAAGAGCAGACGAGAGGCCCACGGAAGAGGGTAGGAAGGGCAGCGAGGCGATGCACACTACACGGACTGGCAGGAGGGAGCCCGAGTGGAGGGGCAGCCCGCCGGCCAAGCAGAGCCCCCGAGTCTGGCTTGCAAAAAAGGAGGGGCCAGATGGAGTGTGTTCTGACAGCAAGCGGGACTTAACATCTGGAAGGTTATAAGTTAACAGCTCTGCTCGGAGAGTGGAAAGGCTGGAGGACAACGGGAGGGAGAGTGGCTGAGCCTGGGATGACAGAGCTCAGTTTGGCGGGGAACAAAGGCGTTCACCAGCGCCATCTCCCTCACCCATCCCCCAGCCAAAATCCCAAAGGGAACCAGTTCCTGCCAGGGAACTTGCTTGCACAGCGCAAATACCCAACTCTGTGCTTCTGCGGATCCATCCCTCCGGAGTCGGGCCTGACTCCCTCCTGGTGCTGCAGGGCCCCTCCCGAAGCAGATCACTGAAGGATAAGCGAGCTGAGCCTGCACCTCCCGCCCCTGTGCACCTTGCCTATCCACCCCAGCTAATACGCCAGATCCCCAGCACCACAAGCCTGGCAGTGTGCAAGTAGCCCAGAAGGGCCATGCCACCGCACAGTGAATCCTGCCCCTAGGAGAGGGGAAGAGAAGGTACACACCAGTCTGTGGCCCCAGCAGTGGGCTGGGGGCAGACATCAGGTCTGACTGCGGCCCTGCTCACCAACGTTATTCAAGACAGCACAGGGGAAGTGCCCTGCAGGTCCACACCACTCCAGGGACTATCCAAAATGACGAAATGGAATTCCCCTCAAAAGAATCTCCAGGAAATAACAACAACTAATGAACTGGTCAAAAAGGATTTAAACAATATAACAGAAAGTGAATTTAGAATAATAGTCATAAAATTAATCACTGGGCTTGAAAACAGTATAGAGGACAGCAGAGAATCTATTGCTACAAAGATCAAGGGACTAAGGAACAGTCAGGAGGAGCTAAAAAATGCTATAAATGAGCTGCAAAATAAAATGGAAACAACTACGGCTCGGATTGAAGAGGCAGAGGAGAGAATAGGTGAACTAGAAGACAAAATTATGGAAAAAGAGGAAGCTGAGAAAAAGAGAGATAAAAAAATCCAGGAGTATGAGGGGAAAATTAGAGAACTAAGTGATGCACTAAAGAGAAATAATCTACGCATAATTGGTATTCCAGAGGAGGAAGAGAGAGGGAAAGGTGCTGAAGGGGTACTTGAAGAAATAATAGCTGAGAACTTCCCTGATCTGGGGAAGGAAAAAGGCATTGAAATCCAAGAGGCACAGAGAACTCCCTTCAGACGTAACTTGAATCGATCTTCTGCGTGACATATCATAGTGAAACTGGCAAAATTCAAGGATAAAGAGAAAATTCTGAAAGCAGCTAGAGATAAACATGCTCTGACATATAAAGGGAGACCTATAAGACTCGTGACCGATTTCTCTACTGAAACTTGGCAGGCCAGAAAGGAATGGCAGGAGATCTTCAACGTGATGAAAAGAAAAAATATGCAGCCTAGAATCCTTTATCCAGCAAGTCTGTCATTTAGAATATAAGGAGAGATAAAGGTCTTCCTAAACAAACAAAAACTGAAGGAATTTGTCACCACTAAACCAGCCCTACAAGAGATCCTAAGGGAGATCCTGTGAGACAAAGTACCAGAGACATCACTACAAGCATGAAACCTACAGTCATCACAATGACTCTAAACCCATATCTTTCTATAATAACACTGAACGTATATGGACTTAATGCGCCAAAAAAGACATAGGGTATCAGAATGGATAAAAAATCAAGACCCATCTATTTGCTGTCTACAAGAGACTCATTTTAGACCTGAGGACACCTTCGGATTGAAAGTGAGGGGATGGAGAACTATTTATCATGCTACTGGAAGCCAAAAGAAAGCTGGAGTAGCCATGCTTATATCAGACAAACTAGACTTTAAATTAAAGGCTGTAACAAGAGATGAAGAAGGGCATTATATAATAATTACAGGGTCTATCCATCAGGAAGAGCTAACAATTACAGATGTCTATGCACCGAATACAGGAGCCCCCAGGTATATAAAACAATTACTCACAAACATAAGCAGCCTTATTGATAAGAATGTGGTAATTGCAGGGGACTTTAACACTCCACTTATGGAAATGGATAGATCATCTAGACACACAGTCAATAAAGAAACAAGGTCCCTGAATGATACATTGGATCAGATGGACTTGACAGATATATTTAGAACTCTGCATCCCAAAGCAACAGAATATACTTTCTTCTCTAGTGCACATGGAACCTTCTCCGAGATAGATCACATACTGGGTCACAAAACAGCCCTTCATAAGTATACAAGAATTGAGATCATACCATGCATACTTTCAGACCACAATGCTATGAAGCTTGAAATCAACCACAGGAGAAAGTCTGGAAAACCTCCAAAGGCACGGAGGTTAAAGACCACCCTACTAAAGAATGAATTGGTCAACCAGGCAATTAGAGAAGAAATTAAAAAATATATGTAAACAAATGAAAATGAAAATACAACAATCCAAATGCTTTGGGATGCAGCAAAGGCAGTCCTGAGAGGAAAATACATTGCAATCCAGGCCTATCTCAAGAAACAAGAAAAATCCCAAATACAAAATCTAACAGCACACCTAAAGGAAATAGAAGCAGAACAGCAAAGACATCCTAAACCCAGCAGAAGAAGAGAAATAATAAAGATCAGAGCAGAAATAAATAATATAGAATCTAAAAAAAACTGTAGAGCAGATCAACAAAACCAAGAGTTGGTTTTTTGAAAAAATAAACAAAATTGACAAACCTCTAGCCAGGCTTCTCAAAAAGAAAAGGGAGATGACCCAAATAGATAAAATCATGAATGAAAATGGAATTATTACAACCAATCCCTCAGAGATACAAACAATTATCAGGGAATACTATGAAAAATTATATGCCAACAAATTGGACAACCTGGAAGAAATGGACAAATTCCTGAACACCCACACTCTTCCAAAACTCAATCAGGAGGAAATAGAAAGCTTGAACAGACCCATAACCAGCGAAGAAATTGAATTGGTTATCAAAAATCTCCCAACAAATAAGAGTCCAGGACCAGATGGCTTCCCAGGGGAGTTCTACCAGACGTTTAAAGCAGAGATAATACTTATCCTTCTCAAGCTATTCCAGGAAATAGAAAGGGAAGGAAAACTTCCAGACTCATTCTATGAAGCCAGTATTACTTTGATTCCTAAACCAGACAGAGACCCAGTAAAAAAAGAGAACTACAGGCCAATATCCCTGATGAATATGGATGCAAAAATTCTCAATAAGATACTAGCAGATAGAATTCAACAGCATATAAAAAGAATTGTTCACCATGATCAAGTGGGAATCATTCCTGGGATGCAGGGCTGGTTCAACATTCCCAAATCAATCAACATGATACATCACATTAATAAAAGAAAAGATAAGAACCATATGATCCTGTCAATCGATGCAGACAAGGCATTTGACAAAATTCAGCAACTTTCTTAATAAAAACCCTCGAGAAAGTCGGGATAGAAGGAACATACTTAAACATCATAAAAGCCATTTATGAAAAGCCCACAGCTAATATCCTCCTCAATGTGGAAAAACTGAGAGCTTTTTCCCTGAGATCAGGAACACCATAGGGATGTCCACTCTCACTGCTGTTGTTTAACGTAGTGTTGGAAGTGCTAGCATCAGCAATCAGACAACAAAAGGAAATCAAAGGCACCAAAATTGGCAAAGATGAAGTTAAGCTTTCACTTTTTGCAGATGACATGATATTATACATGGAAAACCTGACAGACTCCACCAAAAGTCTGCTAGAACTGATACAGGAATTTAGCAAAGTTGCAGGATACAAAATCAATGTACAGAAATCAGTTGCATTCTTATACACTAATAATGAAGCAACAGAAAGACAAATAAAGAAACTGATCCCATTCACAATTGCACCAAGAAGCATAAAATACCTAGGGATAAATCTAACCAAAGATGTAAAAGATCTGTATGCTGAAAACTATAGAAAACTTATGAAGGAAATTGAGGAAGATATAAAGAAATGGAAAAACATTCCGTGCTCATGGATCGGAAGAATAAATATTGTCAAAATGTCAATACTACCCAAAGCTATCTACACATTCAATGCAATCCCAATCAAAATTGCACCAGCATTCTTCTTGAAGCTAGAACAAGCAATCCTAAAATTCATATGGAACCACAAAAGGCCCCGAATAGCCAAAGTAATTTTGAATTTTTTTTTTAACGTTTATTTGTTTTTGAGACAGAGAGAGAGACAGAGCATGAACGGGGAGGAGCAGAGAGAGAGGGAGACACAGAATTGCAAGCAGGCTCCAGGCTCTGAGCCATCAGCCCAGAGCCCGACGCGGGGCTCGAACTCACGGACTGCGAGATCGCAAGATCGTGACCTGAGCTGAAGTCGGACGCTTAACCGACTGAGCCACCCAGGTGCCCCCAGCCAAAGTAATTTTGAAGAAGACCAAAGCAGGAGACATCACAATCCCAGACTTTAACCTTTACTACAAAGCTGTAATCATCAAGACAGCATGGTATTGGCACAAAAACAGACACATAGACCAATGGAATAGAATAGCAACCTCAGAACTAGACCCAGAAATGTATGGCCAACTAATGTTTGACAAAGCAGGAAAGCACATCCAATGGAAAAAAGACAGCCTCTTTAACAAATGGTTCTGGGAGAACTGGACACCAACATGCAGAAGATTGAAACTATATCACTTTCTCACACCATTCACAAAAATAAACTCCAAATGGATAAAGGACCTGAATGTGAGACGGGAAACCACCAAAACCCTAGAGGAGAAAGCAGGAAAAGCCCTCTCTGACCTCAGCCGTAGCAATTTCTTACTTGACACATCCCCAAAGACAAGAGAATTAAAAGCAAAAATGAACTACTGGGACCTTATGAAGATAAAAAGCTTCTGCACAGCAAAGGAAACAACCAACAAAACTAAAAGGCAACCAACGGAATGGGAAAAGATATTTGCAAATGACATATCGGACAAAGGGCTAGTATCCAAAATCTATAAAGAGCTCACCAAACTCCACACCCGAAAAGCAAATAACCCAGTGAAGAAATGGGCAGAAAACATGAATAGACACTTCTCTAAAGAAGACATCCAGATGGACAACAGGCACATGAAAAGATGCTCAACGTCGCTCCTCATCAGGGAAATACAAATCAAAACCACACTCAGATATCACCTCACGCCAGTCAGAGTGGCCAAAATGAACAAATCAGCAGACTATAGATGCTGGAGAGGATGTGGAGAAACGTGAACCCTCTTGCACTGTTGGTGGGAATGCAAACTGGTGCAGCCGCTCTGGAAAGCAGTGTGGAGGTTCCTCAAAAAATTAAAAATCGACCTACCCTATGACCCAGCAATAGCACTGCTAGGAATTTACCCAAGGGATACAGGAATACTGATGCATAGGGCACTTGTACCCCAATGTTTATAGCAGCACTCTCAACAATAGCCAAATTATGGAAAGAGCCTAAATGTCCATCAACTGATGGATAAAGAAGTTGTGGTTTATATACACAATGGAGTACTATGTGGAAATGAGAAAGAATGAAATATGGCCCTTTGTAGCAACATGGATGGAACTGGAGAGTGTTATGCTAAGTGAAATAAGCCATACAGAGAAAGACAGATACCATACGTTTTCACTCTTATGTGGATCCTGAGAAACTTAACAGAAACCCATGGGGGAGGGGAAGGGAAAAAAAAAAAGAGGTTAGAGTGGGAGAGAGCCAAAGCATAAGAGACTCTTAAAAACTGAGAACAAACTGAGGGTTGATGGGGGGAGGGTGGGTGATGGGTATTGAGGAGGGCACTTTTTGGGATGAGCACTGGGTGTTGTATGGAAACCAATTTGACAATAAATTTCATATATTGAAAAAAAATACAAGAAAAAAATAATTCATAGAGATTAAAAGTACAGCATAGGGAAAACAGTCAATAATATTGTAATAATGTATGGTGACAGATGGTGACTACACTTACTGTGGTGAACATTGGTATCATATAGAACTGTTGAATCACTATGTTGTGCACCTGAAATTTATATAACATTATATGCCAACTATACTTAAATAGTAACAATAAAACATGTAATTCTCATGGTTATATCCTTGTCTGCCACTGCTAAAAAGCTTCAGAACTCCAAAATCCTTTCCATGGTTTATGAATCTTTGATCTGAATGGAGCCTGCTTTTCTCTTTAATCTCATTTTTGTCTTATACTTTTTACTTAGCCATTTTTAGTTCTCTGCATAGAACATATTCCCTCCAGCCTCTGGCAATTTGCATTTGTTCATTATATATGAAGAAGTCTCCTTTCTCCCTTTCACCTTAGTTTTGATAACGCCTACATATCCTTTCAATTTTGGCATAATAGTTTTTTTGAGGGGCTCTGGTGGCTCTGTCTGTTGAATGTTTGACTTTGGCTCAGGTCATGATCTCTTATCTGGTAGGTTCAAGCCCTGCGTCAGGCTCTGTGCTGACAGCTCAGAGGCTGGAGCCTGCTTTGGATTCTGTGTCTCCCTCTCTGTCTGCTCCTCCCCCTCTTATGCTCCGATTCTCTCAAAAAATAAAAGTAAACATAAAAAATATTTTTTAAAAAAGTTTTTTTTGATGAGGAATTTCATCATCCTTTAAGCCAGGTAAGTTGTTGCTTAAACTGTCTGCCACCATGGTACATGATACACCTAATTACAATTGCTTGTTTACTGGCTGTGTAACTTCCAATTCTGGAAGCTCCATTAGAACAAGGATTATTTGGGGCGCCTGGGTGGCTCAGTCGGTTAAGCGGCCGACTTCGGCTCAGGTCATGATCTCACGGTCCGTGCGTTCGAGCCCCGCGTCGGACTCTGTGCTGACAGCTTGGAGCCTGGAGCCTGTTTCAGATTCTGTGTCTCCCTCTCTCTGACCCTCCCCTGTTCATGCTCTGTCTCTCTCTGTCTCAAAAATAAATAAACATTAAAAAAAAAAGAACAAGGATTATTTGTACATGGTTCACAGTTGTGTCTAAGTAGTGCCTAACCCATTGCACTTAATCAATACTGACACTTGGCATACACCATATCATTGTTACGGAACTGTGGAGCAAACGGCACCTTATTTTTCACATCATCCTACTGAAAATGTTCAACCCTACTGTTCATTCTTGCTTTATTTTTTTATAGAAGTATCCCTATCTGATTGTGTATCTACAGATTGATTTATTGATTGTCTTTTTCTTTCTCCCTACCTCTCTCTACAAGTGTGGGTCTGGTACTCTAGACTAAGCATAGAGAAGAACTGAAGGGTCCACTTACGTTTTTACATGTCTGTTGATCGAAACATTTTATACAAAGTAATTTCTGGTTTTGTACATTTCAGTCTTTGGTGCCTTCCTTAGGACATGTTCATATCACTCCAGCACTTCCATGTCATGAGGCTAGGTGAATTGGCGTTGTGAGTGATGGGAGCATTTCTGCATTGGGATAGCTACAACAACCCTGTGGTGACAGAGACGGTTTGAAGCTCAGACACATACCCTGTTACACCTGAACAAAATCTATCCCCAAATTTCTCCTGAGTCTTATCCCTTGAAATGCCTGTGACCATTCTAGTGCCACTGAACACCAGGGGAAGTGAGAATGGAAAGCAGCCTTAATGAATTGTGGTTAATTTTCTTTCTACTTTTACAAATTTTACAAAACATATGACCATGTGAACATATTGCTAGGGGGCTTAGAAGGGTCCTTGCAAATGAGGGTCTTTGATGCTTAACTTCATCATTTCAAGATAAATATAAACATCTGAAGGCAAAGCTGGCCTGGTTAAAGTGGGGATATGAATGGAATTGGAGGCTGGGGCCAAACCCAGTGAAATCCATAAGTTCCTCCCTTCCCCCTCCCCAAATTCTTCCCTTTCCATTCCTAGAAAAACCCTAAGAAATCTGTATCTCTGATGGCAGATGAAAACAACTTCCTTATACTATCTTACTTTCCAGTGTCTTTTCCTTTAATATATAGCTTAAAAATTAGATTTTCAGAAAGGAACATTAATTTTTTAAATATAGAGAGGAAGCACAATTCTTTCCAGCAGAAAACTCTTTCATAAGACTAGTCCTGTCCTTTATTATCAAAAAGATAATTCAAATCTCCACTCTTGATCTGTTGGAAAATAGCCAGACTTTCAAGATCCTATCAAAACAAAGCAGCAAAGAACCTCTTTTGAAAGGGAAATGATGAATTGGTGCAGAGTGCTGCTGTGAAGGCAATGAAGGGTGGTGCAATCAGGCTGTGATTATAGGTATATTACCTCTGTCTGCCGAGCCATCAAACCAGCAGTAGTGATTAGGTTGCACAATATAAATGCCTGCCCATATGAACACTATTTGGTAAGTAGCGCATGAAAGTTTCCAGCCACAACCAGGTGATATTATTCAAGAAGAGATGATTTCAAGACTCTCCATGCATGCGATAGGCCTCTTAACGTGGAAACTGTTTTCAGATTCAGTGATATTCAGGTTCCTGCTGCGACCTCGCAAGCAGGCAAAGAAAGGATTCCGAATGAAGCTATCATCCAAGAATGAAGGTTCTTTTGTAACTGAACTGTGCCAGGTGGTATGTAATTTAATCTCTGAAAAGAGAACCCCTGCCTTTTTGATTTAAAAAAAAAATGGAATCTGTAGTCTAATATTTGTTAAAGTTGGTAAAGATAGTGACACAATAAAACACAAATGTATGGTTAATTTATATAGTGTGGAAAAATGAACCCTGTTCTTGGTACCAGGATATGGGGAACCCAATGAAGTATCTTCCAAGAATTTAGAAAGCTAGCATGTCTTCTGGGAGTTAAAAGAATCAGGTCCAAATATAATAAATGTGATTGTAAGAGTAAATACGTAGGCAAGTAAAGGAGGAACTAAAACACCAATGAAGGTGAACAGGACAGAGTCATTTATAGGAGAAAGTAGGGGAGTGAGACTGTAAGTGGGGACAGGAAACTTCAACAGTGATTTTATGCTCAGTGCGTGCACATGAGACAGTGATGGGTCTTGGATGCACTGATGTAAGACAGTTAAAGGAGCCCATGTTAACAGTGCCCATCTAAGCAGCATCCGGTGGCTTGGCCAAGTAGGTATGTATCTCTTAAGATAAGCTTCACGAGAACAGGAAGTCTACATTTTTTGTTTACTGGCACATAGTAGGCACCCACTGAATACATGTGGAATGAATTCATGAAGAAATAATGGTAGTAAATCTATCCTTTCCTCGAGAGCTGTATCTTGTCAACTAACTCCTCTTGTTCTGAATCTATGTTTCGTAGGCAAATTTCTGATAATTTGTATTGTGATTAGCTTGGTTGTAGGGAAAAAGTTCTGATTTGGTCAAATTGTCATTTTAGTATCAGAAATCTTTGTTATTCTGGTATGATTCTGGAAACCTGATCACAAATTGAGGTATTCTGCACAGTTTATGCCTTCATTTACCATAGAAAACAATCATCATAGGAATATGGTTGGCAGTTGCTGGTTATTTAGGTGACAGTCCACTTCATTAGGCAGCTTCTTAGAATGTGTAATATTTCCTACTAGTATTAACTTTTTAGAGACCTTTAAAATTATTTTTAAAGATATAGGGTTTAGGACTACAGAGAATATTTTTGTTTTGTGTTCATTAGCTACAAAGTATTTCCTAAGGAGAATCAATTATGTTATTGCAACAAGATCAGGGGAGAGGTGTTCAAGGCAGCTTTCTACAACATAGATAGTTTAGGGATTTTAGAAGTTGTGGTAGGTCCTATTTGTTATTTCTCTGGTTATTGAAAAAAGTCATCCTTCATTATTACTGTATGTTAAAGATGTGGGACAAATATCAACATACAGGAGAAAAATAATAGTCTAGCAAGATGTCCAAGATAGGAAAGTATACTATTGGAAAGGAAACCACTGCTTCTGATCATGATTGCACCACTAGAATAGAAAGATTCTATTATTTCTCTTGCTAATCACATTCACCAAGATGCTCAAAACAGAATTCCTGAGCCCTGGTGATGCTGGGAAAATTGGCAGGAGCAATAGAGGAGAATATTAATGCCTCTTGCCTTATACAGGGTTTTGTAATTAGAGAATATGCAAAGTGACACATTATTTTTTTTAACATTTATTCATTTTTTTTTTTAATTTTTTTTTTTTTTGCAACGTTTTTATCTATTTTTGGGACAGAGAGAGACAGAGCATGAATGGGGGAGGGGCAGAGAGAGAGGGAGACACAGAATCGGAAACAGGCTCCAGGCTCCGAGCCATCAGCCCAGAGCCCGACGCGGGGCTCGAACTCACGGACCGTGAGATCGTGACCTGGCTGAAGTCGGACGCCTAACCGACTGCGCCACCCAGGCGCCCCAACATTTATTCATTTTTGAGAGACAGGGAGAGAGACAGAACACAAGTTGGGGCGGGGTAGAGAGCGAGGGAGACACAGAATCCGAAGCAGGCTCCAGGCTCTGAGCTGACAGCACAGAGCCTGATGTGAGGCTCGACCTCACAAGCTGTGAGATCATGACCTGAGTGGGAGTTGGATGCTTAACCCACTGAACCACCCAGGCACCCCCAAAGTGACACATTATCTTGTTGGACATTGAAGATTATTGTATCATTGCTCAGGTGAAAAACACTATTAGGATTGTTGTCATGATTTTATTTTTTCCCATTACAAATTAAGTAACCTATGGTTAAGGTACACTTCATTTCCTCATGTTATAAGTATTCAGGATTATTATTATTATTTAAAATTTATTTTGAGAGAGAGAGAGAGAGAGAGGGCACGAGAGAGTGAGGGAGGGGCAGAGAGAAATGGAGAGAGAGATTCTCAAGCAAGCTCCATGCTATCAATGCAGAGCCCAACGCAGGGCTCGATCTCACTAACTGTGAGATCATGGCCAGAGCTGAAATCAAGAGTTGGACACATAATCGACTGAATCACCCAGGCTCGCCTTGAGTATTATTTTTACCTGTAGTAGGTTGTGAAGGCCACTTTTCTAGTTTATTGCAGTGATTTGGACTAGAAAAAGTAAATGTAGTTGAACTCTGGGATACGTAAAGAATCTCTAAATCAAAAAATGATATAATCATAGGCATTTAATAAACATTTGTTCCTGAGTTTATCATGGCTATCTTACTTCTAAGTAGGAATGATAAATATGCTGACCTTTTAAAGCTATTATTACCATTATCAGTTCGTTTTTTATTTTAAAAATAAGATATGAGTTTACTTTTGTTGAAATGCACATTGTAAGTTCAATGAATTTGATAAATGCATACTCCATTGTAACCACACTGTTGTCAAGATATAGCATATTTAAGGTTTGTAGCATTATGAATAAAACTGCTAAACTTATACAGGTCTTTTTGTGGATGTATGTTTTTATTCTATTGGCAAATACTTAGAAGTGGATTTACTGAGTCATAGGGTGGGAATACATTTAACTTTGCAAGTAATTGCTGAACAGTTTTCCAAAATTATTGCCCATCTTATATTCCCACCAGCAGTATGTGAGTATTCTGGGTGTTCCATATCCAGGCCAACATTTGGCACTGAAAATCTTTAATTTTATTCCCCATTCGGATGGATGTGTAATGATGTCTCATTGTGCTTTTAGTTTGTATTTACCTGGTGACTAATACTGTTGAAGACATCATGATGTGTGTATTGTCTATTCATATAACTTCTGTGAAGTGTCTCTATAAACCTTTTCGACCATTTTTAATTGGGGTAAATGGAAGTTTATCATTGAAGTTTTCTTTCACTTTACAGGAAGAGGCATACTATTGTGATAAGTTAAAAATTAATGGTGTAATTTCTAATGAAACCAACTAGGTAACAAAGAAATAAAGCTAAAAAACCAAGAGGAGATAAAATGGAACAAAAAACTACACTTCCTTAGTCCAAAAGAAAGGAAAATAAGAAAAAAAAGAAATAAAGAACAGATGGAACAAATGCAAAAGAAAATAGCAAGATAATGGACTTTAGCTCATCCATATCAATCAGTTGCACCATCAGTTATTTATTTTGTACTATTTCCTCTTTCTGAAAGTAGATTTACATTACTTTAATCTGCTTGATATTTTCCCACAGATCCCTGAGTCTATGTTTAATTTTTTTAAATCTTTTTTTTTTGGGGGGGGGGGGTTTCTGATACCCTCTTGTGTGTCCTCCAGAGTATCAGCTGGGCTCAAAACCCTTCAGTAGCTCTTCTCTGCCAAGCCTTATGCTTTCCCCAGCCTATCCACAGCTTAACATACAGCTAAGGACAAAATGACCATGCCCTTGTCTGCATCTCCATTTCTGGGCTGCAATATAATCTTAACTGATTTCTTTTGAATACCTTTTAAAATACTGTTCTGAGGGCCAGCAAGAGATGGAATAGGGAATATCAGACGAATTCTATGTATACAGGGAGAAACAAAGGAGTCACAAAATGATTAAGATTTCTGTAGAAAACTTTGAGTGAAAAAGAATGATCTTAATTTAGCGTTTCTGGTTTGTTATGAGTTTTTGCTACCTGGACCAAAATCTTACAAAAGTGAAATTTACTAATACTTAGTACTGAAATTCAGCAGCATACGCTGGTACAGGGAGAGTGGTTGTTAACACATTGAGCACTTCCATATATGATAGTACATTGCCGCTGCTTCCAAACCCTCCAAGTGCCTGCCTGCTGCCCCAGCTGCCCCTGTGACCCAGCTCCTCATTCCAGAATTATCCATACCCACCCACAGTCCATCAATTTAAGGATTAAGATTTGGCTCAGAAGGGGCCTACTGGAACCTATTCCACACTACAGTCCATATCTTATGCCATATTATTAGTGGTTAAATATTCTAAGAGTGCCCTTCTTCATACATATGTTATGATTAAGCATCTCCATATTAACAGAATGGTGTTAAGCTTTTAGCTCTTTGAGCTTATTGGAAAAATACAATAGCTGCTGTGCAGGTATTGTCTTTTTAAAAAAAAATTAAAAAAAAATTTAATGTTTCTTTATTTTTGAGAGGGAGAGAGAGCAAGCAGGGGAGAGGCAGAGAGAGAGGGAGACAAAGAATCCGAAGAAGGCTTCAGGTTCCAGGCTGGTCAGCACAGAGTCTGACACAGGGCTTGAACTCACGAACTGCGAGACCATGACCTGAGCCGAAGTCGGACGCTTAACTGACTGAGCCACCCAGTCAGCCTTCTTTTTTAATGTTTATTGATTTACTGAGAGACAGAGAGAGAGAAGGGAAAAGAGAGAGGGAGACAGAGACTCCCAAGCAAGCTCTGCACTGTCAGTGCAGAGCCCAACACAGGGCTCAAACTCACGAACCTCAAGATCATGACCCGAGCTGAAATCGAGTCGGTTGTTCAATCGAATGAGCCACCCAGGTTCCCCTGTCAGAATATTTTCTTGATTTTACTGCCACACATGCTTTTTGGAAGTTCATACTAGCCATCTTCCTAGCCTCAAGATTACATGAGTGATAGGCAATCCATCCGTTCCCCGTTTTAAATTTGAGAGTTTATCCCTGAATTAAACCAGGTTGGCAGAGTGGTGTGTATTTTAGAGTGAATTGTTTTATCGCCTTTTTTGAGTTGTTTTTACTAAATTGCAGTTGGTAGTATACCATTAATTTGCACCGAACAATGTTTTAAGAAATACCATTCAGAATTCACTTTCTATCAAGATGTATTCATCATAAGAATTCGGGGGGATAAACTCTTTCCAAGTCTTACTGGGCCGGGAGATAATTTTGCTTCTTGACAGTTGCTATTTGTTTTCATGTAAGGAAAACTGTATTGAATAACGAATTGTATTTCTCTTTCTGGATTAATCATTAACAATCTCAGAGCCCAAATTGTTTCTCACTTTTTTAAAAATCTTTTTTGAATTTAATTTTTTATTTTTTTAAATTTTCATCCAAATTAGTTAGCATATAGTGCAACAATGATTTCAGGATTAGACTCCTTAGTGCCCCTTACCCATTTAGCCCATTTCCCCCTCCCACATCCCCTCCCGTAACCCTCAGTTTGTTCTCGATATTTATGAGTCTCTTCTGTTTTGTCCCCCTCCCTGTTTTTATATTATTTTTGTTTCCCTTCCCTTATGTTCATCTGTTTTGTCTCTTAAAGTCCTCATATGAGTGAAGTCATATGATTTTTGTCTTTCTCTGACTAATTTCACTCAGCATAATACCCTCCAGTTCCATCCACGTAGTTGCAAATGGCAAGATTTCATTCTTTTTTAATGGCTGAGTACTACTCCATTGTATATATACCATATCTTTATCCATTCATCCATTGATGGACATTTGGGCTCTTTCCGTACTTTGGCTATTGTTGATAGTGCTGCTCTAAACATGGAGGTGCATGTGTCCCTTTGAAACAGCTCAACTGTATCCCTTGGATAAATGCCTAGTAGTGCAATTGCTGGGTCATAGGGTACTTCTATTTTTATTTTTTTGAGGAACCTCCATACTGTTTTCCAGAGTGGCTGCACCAGCTTGCATTGCCACCAACAATGCAAAAGAAATCCTCTTTCTCCGCATCCTCACCAACATCTGTTGTTGCCTGAGTTGTTAATGTTAGCCATTCTCACAGGTGTAAAGTGGCATCTCATTATGGTTTTGATTTGTATTTCCCTGATAATGATTGATATTTAGCATTTTTTCATATGTCGGTTGGGCATCTGGATGTCTTCTTTGGAGAAGTGTCTCTTCATGTCTTTTGCCCATTTCTTCACTGGATTATTTGTTTCTTGGGTGTTGAGTTTGATAAGTTCTTTGTAGATTTTGGACACTAACCCTTTATCTTATATGTCATTTGCAAATATCTTCTCCCATTCTGTCAGTTGCCTTTTAGTTTTGCTGATTGTTTCCTTTGCTGTGCAGAGCTTTTTTTTTTTTTGATGAGGTCCCAGTAGTTCATTTTTGGTTTTGTTTCTCTTGCCTCCGGAGATGTGTTGAGTAAGAAGTTGTTGTGGCCGAGATCAAAGAGGTTTTGGCCTGCTTTCTCCTCGAGGATTTTGATGGCTTCCTGTCTTACATTTAGGTCTTTCATCCATTTTGAGTTTATTTTTGTGTATGGTGTAAGAAAGTGGCCCAGGTTCATTCTTCTGCATGTCACTGTCCAGTTTTCCCAGCACTACTTGCTGAAGAGACTGTCTTTATTCCATTGGATATTCTTTCCTGCTTTGTCAAAGATTAGTTGGCCAAACGTTTGCGGGTCCATTTCTGGGTTCTCTATTCTGTTCCGTTGATCTGAGGGTCTGTTCTTGTGCCAGTACAATACTGTCTTGATGATTACAGCTTTGTAGTATAGCTTTAAGTCTGGGATTGTGATGCCTCCTGCTTTAGTTTTCTTTTTCAAGATTGCTTTGGCTATTTGGGGTCTTTTCTGGTTCCATACAAATTTAAGGATTATTTGTTCTAGCTCTGTGAAGAATTCTTGTGTTATTTGGTAGGGATTGCATTGAATATGTAGATTGCTTTGGATAGTATCGACATTTTAACAATATTTGTTCTTCCTATCCAGGAGCATGGAATCTTTTTCCATTTTTTTGTGTCTTCTTCAATTTATTTTGTAAGCTTTCTATCGTTTTCAGTGTGTAGATTTTTCACCTCTTTGGTTAGATTTATTCGTAGGTATTTTATGGTTTTTTGTGCAACTGTAAATGGAATCGATTCCTTGATTTCTCTTTCTGTTGCTTCATTGTTGGTGTATAGGAATGCAACCAATTTCTGTACATTGATTTTATAACCTGCAACTCTGCTGAATTCATGAATCAATTCTAGCAGTTTTTTGGTGGAATCTTTTGGGTTTTCCATATAGAGTATCATGTCATCTGCGAACAGTGAGAGTTTGACCTCCTCCTGGCCAATTTGGATGCCTTTCATTTCTTTGTGTTGTCTGATTGCAGAGGCTAAGACTTCCAATACTATGTTGAATAACAGTGGTGAGAGTGGACATCCCTGTCTCTTTTCTGACCTTACGAGGAAAGCTCTCAGTTTTTCCCCATTGAGGATGTGTTTCTCACTTTTAAAAAGTTTTCATTTTATCTTTATCTTACTATTTTTAGAAAAATCTCATATGGCAGATATATTTTATAAACTTCCTCATGTCATTTTTAAACAAGAGTGAGTACAATTAAGTAGAATATACAAATGAAACATAATAGGCCTTCACAAAAAATTTTCTCTTTATGTTGAGAAAGCTGGAAACTAACAGCTAGATTGCAAGAGCAGGGGCTTCCTGTGGTTCTGCAGAGTTTCATTGTTAACAGAGCTTGCACATTGTATGTCACTGATTCAGAGATGCACATGTTTTCCACATTTTATGGTGAAAATCTAGATGCATTATATAATTGGTAGTGTCATGAATTAGAGGAATATGATGTTTATATATTTTTGTGGATGGTAAAGAAAAAGGAAGAAGTTGTCTCATTTTATAAACTAATTGAAGTCTTGCCTTTCCCACTGTGTATCACAACCTGTATCTCCCCATCCTCTGGCAAACCTCATGCACTTTTCAAGGTTAAATACAGATATCACCTTCTCCAGGAAGCCTTTCTTGATCCCTCAGTTCAGGTTAGGGTGCTTTTTATGCTTTCAAGCATCCAGTGCCTTGTCTACTGCACATACCATCCTCATTCATGATTACTTGCTCAGGTGTTTGAGAAACAGTATAGCAGAATGGTTAAGCATTTGGCGCCTGGAGGTAGACGCCGCTGGATTTAATTTTACTATTAAAATTCTTGGGCAAGTTGCTTAAACTCTGTCCTTCTGTCTGTTAATCTGTAAAATAGAATTATGGTAATTTATCTCCTGGGATGATTTCAATGATTAAATGATTTAACACGTTGAGAACAGTGCTTGGAATAGAACATGTTTTTCCTCCTTTTTCTTCTTTTTCCCTTCTCCTCCTTCTTTGTCTTTTTGTTGTCATCCATGTTAGAATGTGAGCTCTGGAAGCAGAAAGTACCCAATCCCATTGAAGTCTTTCATTTCTAATTTCTTAGAACCCACAAGAGTGCTTGATACAGGGAAGTTCTTACTAGATGCTTGCAAATAAATTAAGTCCTATATTAAATATGGATTTTGGGTGACATGTCATGATTTAGTGAAAAAACTAAAAGGTGTTTGTGAAAATGCTTTAGGAAATTGAGCTGATATAATTATCAGCATATCTTTCTAGATGATGTAAAATCATTGTCTCTATGGAAAAGGATTTAATTACTTACTTAATACACATTAATCCAATGTCAGATACTGTCCCAGCTACTTGGGAATGCAGAGGTGAAAAAGAACCTCTGCCTTTAAAGAATTAAGTATATAGTGAAAGAATTGTTAGCATATACGTATTTTTTACACTGGGCATTTGATTTGTAAGGAAAATTTCCTTAAATCTAGCAGTTTGTGATAGTATATGCAGAAATACAAAAGTTTATTATTCAATGAATTTATTTTGTATCTCAAAGTTATTAGGGTGATACAGAACATATTAATTTCTTCCCCAAAATTAAAAAAAAAATTACCCATATCCTTATCTAGTCTCTGATACATTAAAAAATTGGAATTGAGTGGCTAACTGTTGATTGGCATTTTCTTTAGATTGTCTGAAAACCATTCATGATGTTGGGTAATTGTCTTTGAAAAACCTCTTGCATTTCTTGGCTTCTTTTAGTAAGTTATGTTTGATCTCACTTAAAATGACTACAAGTTGCTACATTGAGATTTGGGCTCTCAGTCTCAAGTTTTTCCTCTGGTTTCCACTTAACTCAATTGTCTGGTACCTAAAAATAGCTCATTAAAATAAAGTCCGTGCTTTTGTGTTCATGTGTATTTCTAAAACAGTGGTAGTTATGAATTCTCCTTTTTTTAAAGAAAGTCCTTGGGCACCATTGACTTGTATGGTGGAAGATTTTTTCTTGAGAGAGATTCTTACACAGTTGTTCTTTCATGAGGATTTTCTTTTTAACCTTCAGTTATTCCATGTGCTTTAGTGCATACTCTTAAGTTTTACCTGATGTAATTTCTCCTATGGTACATAACGCAAGAGATGATTCCTCTAAAATGTTATGAGTACTATATACCAATCCTGAATTCTGGGGCAAGATCTCATCTCCTGAATATAGTTATCATTTATGGTCTTGCCAGTTTTCCTTCTTTCCACTTATTTATCCATCTGGCATTATACTACTGAGCCTTACCATTTATGAATCATTGGCTTTATTCACACCCAGTTGTCTATGACTCACTAGAAATCTTTGCCAGATTTCTCAGTATTTAAGGGATATTTTCCTGTTTTATGTTCTCTCATTTTAACAGGGACAGTTGGCACATATGCTTCCTTATACTGTAATTTCAAAAATGGATGCCAGATTAAAAGTGTTTTCCATATTTATACATGTAGCTTCTTGTTCTAAAAACTCATCAATTAAGGCATTTTGGGGGCCTGTATGTCAAATGTAAACAATGTGAACTTCTCTAGACAAGACATTAGAGTGAATAAAAATGTACTCCACCTCTGTAGGGAGATTGAGAATGTTCACTCTCTCTTGATAAATTATAATTCCTGGGGCGCCTGGGTGGCGCAGTCGGTTAAGCGTCCGACTTCAGCCAGGTCACGATCTCGCGGTCCGTGAGTTCGAGCCCCGCGTCAGGCTCTGGGCTGATGGCTCAGAGCCTGGAGCCTGTTTCCGATTCTGTGTCTCCCTCTCTCTCTGCCCCTCCCCCGTTCATGCTCTGTCTCTCTCTGTCCCAAAAATAAATAAACGTTGAAATACTCCGTTTAAAAAAAAAAAATAATAATAATAATAAATAAATAAATAAATTATAATTCCTGAGAATTTCTTCCTTATTTCAGTGACAAAAGCATAAGCTTTGTTACTTGCTAGCTATCTCTGTGATCTTACACATTTTTATATATCTTTATACAGGTTTCCTCATTTGTAAATATTTATATCTATAAGGTTCTCTCTTAAGTATTGTAAGGAATTCTTTATGTGGAGTTTGTTCCCTGGGAAATATTTTTATTGATTACAAATAGCTTAAAAGATACTTACTTAAAATATAAATATATGGAGGCACCTGAATGGCTTAGTTGGTTAAGTGTCCAACTTAATTTTAGCTCAGGTCATCATCTCATGTTTCATGGGATTGAGCCTTCCTTCGGGCTCTGCGATGATAGCGTGGAGCCTGCTTAGATTTCTCTCCCTCTCCCTCTCTCTCTGCCCCTCCCCCACTTGCATGTGCTCTCTCTCTCAAAATAAATAAACATTAAAAAAGATGAACAAAAGGAAGGAAAGACTGTGATATATATATATATATATATATATTTTTTTTTTTTTCAGCTATAGGAGTACTTATACATAATCATCTCACATTGTTTCTTTGAGGGGGGGAGGAGTGTTGAACAAAGTATTATTATCCTAAGTATATGAAGAGAGCCTATAATTTAACAGAGTAAAATCCTACCAGTATAAAAATGTTAAAGATATGAACAGACAATTCTTGCAAACACAAACACATAAAAAATTATAATTTGATTAAAAACACAAGTAAAAAGTATTCAGTCTCCACGATCAAAGAAACACCAAATAAACAAAAAATCCCATTTTGTATTTGTAAATTGATAAAATAATAATAGGTAGTGTTGGCATGATTTTAGAAAATAGACATTCTTAGGCATTGTGATTATATTATTTCTAGGAGTCAATTTGGCATCATGTGGCAAAAGCCTTAATAGATTTCTTTTTTTTTAAGTTTATTTATTTGAGACAGCAAGAGAGAGAATAAGCATGGGAAGGGGCAGAGAGAGAGAGAAGGAGAGAGAGAATCCCATGCAGGGTCTGCTCTGTCAGCGCAAAGCCGACGTGGGGCTGGATCTCACAAACAGTGACATCATGACCTGAGCTGAAAGCAAGAGTCAGACACTTCACCAACTGAGCCACCCAGGCACCCCCTTAATATATTTCTAATATGCTATAAACCTACAATTTATTTCTAGAAATTTGTTCTATTTATATTCACATATATTTATATATGTACGTATACCTATCAATTGAATGTCGTTATTAACAGCAGGAAATCAAAATAATAGAAATCTCCATCATTAAGATGTACAATATATTTCTCCTACTGCCAGTAAAACTGCTCTTCTTTCGGCTTTCTCCATTTCAGTTAAGGGGAAATTACTCAGGTGGAAAAATTTGGTATCATCTGTTTCTTCTCCTTCCCTCACCTTCCACATGGGGTCAATCCTCAAATCTACTTCTTGATATTCTAGGCTGAGATCCTTTCTTGTGTAACAGGGTTTAGAGAAGCATTGTAATTTAGTAAAATAACACACTAAACTTGCATGAGAACACCTGAATTCACGGATTACTAGCTATCACTACCTGAGCAAGCTCCTTGACTACCTTTTCTTGTGTAAAATGGGAATGTGACATAGAAACTACTGATTTACTGACTTGCAGAGTTGCTTTGAGGCTGAAACAAGGTAATGGCTATGAAAGTGCTTTGTATTTTGTACCACAAGCCTTCATTTACCCTTGCCTGTGGCTATGCTCACTGTAATAGAGAGAGGGCAGTGGCTAGCAGGACCTGGTGTTGAGTGTCTGTATGGGACTGGGTATTGCCTTGTTGCTGAGTCAGGTTGAGATTCATTTCCACTCCTATCCCCCACAGTGGAAGAATTTTGCAGCGGGTGGGGAAGATGAAATAGAATAAACAAAGAGCATAATGTATAGCCTCATTTAAAATAAAATTGCTTTAGGTTAATAGTATTAGAAAAGTTAGAAGGAGCATGTGCGTCTGTACAACTATGCATAAATGTGAGGGTCACATTGGCTCAGAGAGAAGAAAAAGAGCAGAGAGGCTGGATATAACAACCGACTTCTTTTTGGATGCTCAACTAGTATAAATAATTATCTCTTTAGGGCTACGGGACTTTTTTAGTACAAAGTTTGGACCTTGGGTGATAGCCTTATTCCTTGAATGTAGCTTAGAAGAGACTTTTCTTACAAGGGGTAATAACAAGGAAGATGGAGCTCTATCTAATGTACTTACTTACTGTCTGAAATTATAATAATCTTCCCACTGTTTTTATTATTTTGTTGTTGTTGCTATTATACTTGGATTTGAATACATTTTGACCATCATATAAGACCTGTACTTTAACAGCAATTGGAAGCTATGTGACCTTTCTTCCTATCATATCTTGACAAAGCTTTCTTGTAGATGTTTGGAAATTTTTTTTCAAACAGAATTTTAAATTCTTGTGAAATATCACATTCTAACATAAGTTGGAAAGATGTGGTCCAATGTAGTTAAGTGAGTGAGTTGACTAAGTTTATTTAGCAAGAAAATCAATATTTAAAAAAAAAAATGAGCCCAGTTACGCTGAATATGTTGTGGTATTTGTACAACTGGTTTTCCTTAGACTCTGGTTTCCCTGGTATTAACTGTTGTTCCTATTTTCCCTGAGCTCACATCAAATGGAGTCTGCAAGCAAAAACACTGGTGTCTACCTATAGTTGTCGTCCTGGCCTAAGTAGCTTGATTAGCTCCATTAGCAGGGATGCCCTGCAGGGAACTCTAGATAAAAAACATTAAAAACTTGGATTGTCAACAAACTCTTAGTCCTAGCTGGGCCTTGTAGCCAATTTATAAATTGTCTCAAGTAATTGGATTTACTGGGGTGACTACATCAGTATCATATCAGAACTCTGCTTCTTTCTTTTTAAATACATGTAATAGACTTCCACTACATAACTCATTATTCCATGTTTTATGGAATAATGTAGATTCCTACTGAAAGCACTGTTTGGTAGTATGAAAAAGCATTATAAGTCACTGGATATAGCCAATAGGATTAAAAAAAAAAACCTTACTCTTAGCTAAATTAATGAAAAGTTCATAGAGAAAAGGCACTAGAATATCTCTATCCATAGTCCCATATTCTGATTCTTATATTCTGATTCTTATATATTTTTTAACAGTCAACGCTTTATAAGTAATGTGCTTTGCACAGAAATCAGAAAAAATCAAATTGAATTTGGAGAAGTAACATTGCCTTCTATGTACCATTCTTTGGTAAAACCATTCCACAGACTTCACAGGCCATAATTTCAGATTTAAAAATGATTTTTAAGAGTTACTTTGTCTTAAAAGTTCTATTTGATTTATAAGGTTAATGTGATCCTCCCCTGATTTAATCAGAGATTTTCTTTTGGTTTTCAACATTCAGATTTCTCAAAGTGGCAAATAATAACATTTCTTTTGCGGGGTTCTTGTATTGATGAAATTAAATGAATGTATGTTAATGATGTGGAGCAGAACAGGTGCTCAATACTTGGAGAGAGAGAGAAAAGGGGGGGGGGAGAGAGAGAGAGAGAGAGAGAGAGAGAGAGAGAGAGAGAGAGGTGGCCATTTATCACTATCCCTTTTCCCTGACATTGAACCAATTTTCCATTCATGACAAAGTATCTTCTGCATCATAAGACCACATTAATTTAAATTCTCAAAGCATTCCTCATTAAGCAATGCTGTCAAAGTCTTCTAAGTAATCCAAATTAAATTACAGATTATCCTCTTTTCTACATGCTTATTTATTCACTTGTTTGCTTCTTCCTTCCCCCTCCCTTCCTCTCTCCTTCCTTCCTCCCAAGAATAATGGCAGATTAGTTGGGCAAGAGTATTTTTTAAAAGCGTTATAGCCTTTCCCAGTTAGTAGGTTGCTCCTTGCTCCTGCTTAAGTGTGCACTGATATCCTTTCTTACAGTAGGCATTATCAACTTGCCAGATAGGAAAGAGAGACTTGCCTTATTTTAAGGGTTTACTTAAGGTATATACTAAATATAGTATACCTCTGTATGCTGTTCATGTTGAATTACAACCCAGAGGAGAGAGGTTAGGTTCTTTACTGCTTTTTCTCAGTATTTTGTGTATTCTGAATATGTCTTAGCTAGTTTCTGCTACTTTGCCAACTATCACATTCTGCACCAATTTGTGTGGTAGTGATTCCATGACATGTGGGTTCTCTGTGGTTTCTGTGACTTAGCTCCTTTCTTTCCCTGACTTTTAATGTTCTCATCCCTTCTTTTTACTAACCTCCTTTCTTATTGTAGAAATCCAAGGCAAATCCCTGTTCCTCCCAAGGATGTGTCTGCCCACATAAGACCTGAGCAGTCTGCCTTTCCTTTGAACCTCTGTGGCCCTGGGGACTGTGCCATTTCTTTGCCACATGTCATTTACTATCTCATATTGCCAGTGTTTTCATAATTTGAATTTATCATCTTTCACACCCAGTCCATTCCTCGTGAAGGGTTTCTTTCTTGGTGAATGATGAAAAACCATCCAAACAGGTGTTCAAGCACAAACTGGGCATCACCTGTGACTCTCTCATCTACATCCTCAACACGTTAACAAAAAATCTTGCACTCTCTCATTATCTCTGTCCTCTACCATTTTTTTTGGCATTGTTCCTTAACTTAAGGTGTCACCATCTCTTGACTAGATTACTGCTACAGCTTTCCACAGCTGGTCGGATTCCAGCATTGCTCACATTTAATCTGTTCTCCCTCATGCAGCTGGAATGATATTTGCTGAAATGCAAATGTGACCTTTTTGCCTTCCTGCCTAAAATTTTTCAATGGTTTTGAAATGCTTTAAAAATAAATTCCAAAATTTTTAGCATGGCTTACGAAATCCTTTATGATTTAGACCATTTAGCTACCCAACTTTATATCGGGAACTCTTTCCACATTCCACTCTAAGCTGCTGCCATACTGAGACGAACACAGATATTGCCTATGATGGTGAACGTGGAATGAACTTTTCCTATTGTCTTAGAATGTTTGCTAAAACCTCAAGGTTAAGGGTAGTAGGAAATAGGTATCTATGATTTCTAGAGAGAGCTGCTAGACATTTCTAGAGAACTTTCTAAAATATAGCAATGTAAGTTTGTGACTATCATTTTCTGTAACCCATCTCCAGCCTATACAGGAAAAAATCAAATTCAAAAGACAGTTTGTTGAAAAGTAGGGGAATTTCTAGTGGTAGATGATGCTATGGTATTTTCCCTCCTCTTTCCATGGAAATCAGTGGGACTATGTCCTCTTTCCCAAGACATGCAAGAAGTTATAAAGAGTATCAGAGGCTAGAGGTGTCTGAAAGAGGGAACCCACATCTCACAACCTTGCTGTATGTTTACTGTACATAGCATTGCTAGCTTGGGCTCTGGTGGAGAGTGGAGAGAATTCATCCCTGGGGATTGGAAACATGTGAACACAGTCTTGTAATTGCATTCCCCTGGTGAATTTGAACAGCAGGAGGCTGACTGGAGTAGGAACGTGAGGGGGGCCTGGTAACAGTTGGTAGAAGGAACATTTTTCAGGGAACAGATGTGGGAGTTTCTCGTGGTCCACGTAGGTGTCATGGAGGGGAGCACCCAACTCCCACCATATGTCATTTATAAACTCCTTGAGGGAGTCTGCCAAAAGTTAGTGGAGGGAGTGTGTTGTGTGTTTGGAACAGATGTAGTGCAGAGGTCCTTGTGGAGACCAGGGAAAATGTCGAGAGAACATCCTAGCATCTCATGAGACAACCAGCATTTGAATGCTGTCTGTAACTGAGGGCCTGATAGCCAGCTGGAGTCAGCCAAGAGCGAACTACAAGCCTATCTTCCAGATAAGAAAACCTCTGCCCCATGTTTCTAATCCCTCCCCTTCATATCCACTGCTCCCTTGAGAAGCTTGGAGGCATGTGGAAGACTTAGAGCTGGAAAGAGTTAACAAGGGGACCCAGCTCCCTGCCCATTGCATGTATGGGAGGCTTGAGCTGGAGAGAGGAAAGTGTGAGTGGGATGTGCTTAACTCATTCCTTCAATAAACATTTATTGGACATTTATTGTATTCCTGCCACTATTCTGGACACAGGGAATACATCAGTGAACTTTAAACATAGAAAGAATTTCACTTCTACAGACCTTAGAATCTAATTGAGGAGGAGAAATGACCAAATTAGAACAGTAAAAATACACTGAATATGTAAAAGGTGATATTTGCTATGGAAAAAATGAATAAAGTAGGAAAAGGAAGAGGACATGAGGGGAGGGAGTTCAGAGTGGAAGAGATGAGCAGTTTGCCAAGCAATAAGGACAGCCAGGTTTGCTGAGAATTGGATGTAGGGAATGAGACAGAGCACTAGTGTGATTTTTGACCTGGGCAACCGTGGCTGAAATTCTTATTACCTGAGAAGGGTTCTGCTATAGAAGGAGGAGCAGGATGGGGCAGGTTAATTCTCAGATGTCTGAGAATTCACATCTGAGTGCAGATGTCATGCAGGTGGTTGAAGTTCAAGGGAGAAGCCAGGATTACAGAGGGAAATGTTGAAGTGGTCAGTGTGTGGCTGGCTGTTGTAGAAAACTGTAAGACTGAAGTCTTAATATGGCTCTGGAGTTTTCTTTAAAGTTTATTTATTTTTGAGATAGAGCAAGAGAAGGGCAGAGAGTCAGCAAGAACAAGAGAGAGCAGGGGAGGGGCAGGGAAAGAGAGAGAGGGAGACAGAGAACCCCAAGCAGGCTCTGCACTGCCAGCACAGAGCCAGATGTGAGATTCAAACCCCTGAACTGTGAGATCATGACCTGAGCTGAAATCAAGAGTCAGATGCTCAATCACCTAAGCCACCCAGGCACCTGGCTGTGGAATTTTTAAAACCTAAAATTGAAATTATTTTTAGAGCTGAAAATGATTGAAAGGCTATTAGGATTGACCCAGGATGGCTTTAAGGGGCCAGGTGCAGGGAAGATCCAAAGAAGCATGATAGACCCAGCAGTAGCAGGAAAAGAATATTTCCTGTTTATAGCCCATCAAATACAGCTCATTTAACAAACCAGTTATTCCCTAAATGGACCTTGCTCTCTTGAATCTTCCCGCATTTGCATGACTTTCCTCGCCTGGGGAGTCTCCATACCACCTATACTTATCTTTTCCTGGACAGCTAATGTGTATTTTTCTAATACTTTGTGAGAAGCATTTTCTTACTCTCTTGTGGTTGAATCAGTTTGCTTCCTATGAATGCTAAGACCCTTCCTTTCATGACACCCTTTACTTCTCTTTTTGCCTTTCTAAACAGTGAGTTCCTTGAGGGCAGGGCATGTGTCTTATTAACCTCTCTGCCTCTAGTGTCTAGTGTAGGACCCATGCAAAGTAGATGCCCAACAAATCATTATTAAATTTAAGAGAGATGCCACACTTTGTACGTTGTATTGTTTTCTATGGTACTTGAGTAGCTTGTATCACACTTAGGAACAAATTTGTAAATGTCAGTGTTGTAGAAGAAGTGTTGCTCCTCCATTTTTCTCACTATGGGTCCCAACCACTTGATCCTATAAGACAGTCAAAGTCCCAGGTTCTCTAAGTGCTGGTGAGTTTCTTTATCTCCAAACTTTATGAAGATGACAAAAGGATTTGTTTTTTGTTTGTTTTTTTTTTTTGAACTGAATATATGGGTTTATTTATTTATTTTTATTTATTTATTTATTTTTAAATATATGAAATTTATTGTCAAATTAGTTTCCATACAACACCCAGTGCTCATCCCAAAAGATGCCCTCTCCAATACCCATCATCCACCTTCCCCTCCCTCCCACCCCCCATCAGCCCTCAGTTCTCATTTTTTTTTTAAGAGTCTCTTATGCTTTGGCTCTCTCCCACTCTAACCTCTCTCTTTTTTTTTTTCCTTCCCCTCCCCCATGGGTTCCTGTTAAGTTTCTCAGGATCCATGACTAAACTTCTCACTAACGACAAAATATACCCAAGTTAGCATCTTACTCTTTGGTCAGTACACTTCTTTTCCTCAACTCTGTCCTATGATGCTGATATTCCCTTCTGGCATTACTTTCCAGAAGTTCTGTGCTGTGATTGGCATTGTATAATTTAGGATAGGTATAGTGGAATGTTACAGAACATCTAAATTAACATTACTTACTGAAATAACATAGTTTATTTTTCTCTATGACAACAGAAATTCAGAGATAGTACAGGGTGGATTTGGTGGGTCCATAGTCACTAGGGGCTCAAACTTTTTCTCAATTTCTGGTTCTCCTCGTGCTTAGCATGTGCCTCCAACTTTAAGGTCACCTCATAGTCTAAGAATAGTTTTGATGCACCAGCCATCATGTTCACATTACAGACAACAGAAAGAGGAAGGGATAAAGGAATGGTAACGGGACTCTCCTTCCAAAGGAGGCAACTACTTTTATTTTATTTTATTTTTTTAGGTTTATTTATTTATTTTGAGGGGGGGGGGTGGAATACAAATGAGAGCATGGGGGAGGTGCAGAGAGAGGGAGAGAATCCCAAGATGGCTCCATACTGGGCTCCATGCTAATAGCCCAAGATCTCATTAACTGAAAGATCATGACCTGAGCTGAAATCAGGAGTTGGACGCTTAACTGACTGAGCCACTCAGGCAGTTTCCCCTTGGAGAGAGCTACTTTTTTTTTTTTTTTTACTCACAGAAAACACATATAATTTATTAGATGGACTTAAAAACCCACACAAATCAATTTTAGGCACTTCTTGGGTACAGACTGTGGGAACCTTCTTTCAAAAAAACAGGATATCTAACAGGCAAAACCATATTTTAATTTTTAGAAGAATACAACAACAACTAGACAATTGATTTAAAAAATTGCATAAGCAAACCAACTGTATCCTGTTATAATTTCTTCACAGTTTCACACACCATTTTAGGATTTAATAGAAACAGCCATTTTTTAGCATTCAAAATTTTATTTTATTTTATTTTTTTTAATTTTTTTTCAACGTTTATTTATTTTTGGGACAGAGAGAGACAGAGCATGAATGGGGGAGGGGCAGAGAGAGAGGGAGACACAGAATCGAAAACAGGCTCCAGGCTCTGAGCCATCAGCCCAGAGCCCGACGCGGGGCTCGAACTCCCGGACCGCGAGATCGTGACCTGGCTGAAGTCGGACGCTTAACTGACTGCGCCACACAGGCGCCCCTAGCTTTCAAAATTTTAAAACCCTCTTTCTTTTACTTCACCAATATGATCTTAAAACTATCATATATTCTTTGAGGGAACATGATATAGAAGTTCTACTTTTATATAGGTAGAACTTTCTTTAAGTTAGTATTTTCTATATTGTGTCTATATCTGTACAGAGTCAACATATGATGGTTGATGATTTTGATGTCTTCTAAAGTCCATTTCAACAGGTTTATTTTTAAAAGATAGGCTTCTCTTTACTAATTCTTTTAGACATCTAATGTTTATCTGTGTTCTTTAAGTAAACATGAGGAAAAAAATAAAATGTGAGCTATGGTTTTAAGGATATCTTCAGGTTAAATACTATATATATATTTGGTTTGGCATCTTTTTCTAACTCAAATAGTTTTATGGGTACCTCCAAAATGTAATCATTTTTTGGTGGAAGATAACACACACATAATTTAATCCCTTCCATGCCTAACTAGCAGCTTAAGGAGCTTGCAAAGTCTAGGTAGTTCTGTTATCTTTCTGAATCTGCTTTTCAGCATATGAAGCTAAAATTAAGAAACATTAAAATGTTAAATACAGTATGAAAGATTTTACTACTGGCTTTTATTTGCTGTATATACAGCAAGCCAGTCTTCTGATATACCCCACAACCCTGACAATACACCCTAATGAGCAAAGTACAAATCAATACATCAACCCAGTAGTGGGGACACAGCAAAGAACTAGGGAACCTACTTAGAAACTGGTGGTTTGGGGAACAATGGCTGTAAGGCAAAGTTTAGAATACCTCCAGGACTGAGTAACATAACTTCACTGATGGTGAATGCAAATACAGGAGAGCAAGGGTTGGCTGAGCTATGGGAAAGCTGATCCTGAAGCAGGAAGTTTTAGAGTACATGTGGACATTTGGGAGGGGTTATTAAGTCATGCAAAGAAACCTTGCCTCTACCTAGCCTTAAAAGAGGGACTGATGCTATGACACAACTGGGCAATTGAGAGAAGATGACCCCAAAGTTCACAGGATAATCTGGGATGTGCTGCTATCCTCTATATACAAAGTAGAACACATTACAGATATATTCCCAAAAATGCCTGCAGAAAAAACTGGAAACCTATCTATAGGTTTTCTATTTACACTACTATAAACAGATTTTGAGGTTGTCTATACCGTATGTGGTTGCTGTAGTCACAGCAAGAAATGTAAAGTGCCTACAAGAAAAGAACAATAAAATCCCATTTCCAAGCATCTTAATTTTATACATTCAGACAATAAAGAAAAGAACATCTCAGGGACTTCCTGCCTTTTCTCAAGCTCCCTGTACTTTTCTGTAACTACCTACTAGGCATTTCTTAAATGCCAGAAACAGACACTCTTTTATCTCATGCCACACTTCTAAAATCACCTTAACTATCTGCATTAAAAATGCCAGCCAGCAGGCTAAAGCACTTTATTCTTAAGGCAAAATGTCATATTCCATACCCATTCCCTCTGTGCCCCAAACCACCTGCCTTCACTATATTCTTTGCCCACCATGAGAGCCAAAGAAGTCAGAAAGAACTGAAAATTTTCAAACTAGATTTCTCAGTATAATGTGTAAGATATACTTTATAAGTGCTATTACCACAAAATTAAACTCATTAAATGCTTATAGCATATGGTTACTTTTACTAAGATATCAAGAATAATTGTATGACTTTCAAAATTAATATCAAACACGGGATATTTAATCCAGCCACAGGTACAGAGCTATGAGGCCTTGTTCTTTTCAAAGGTAAGCATGACTCTAAATAAGATGATTGTTTACCCCCAAAAGTAGCATATTAAAAACCAAAAGCATTGCCCTTCACTTAATTCTACTTAAATTACATATAAATTGCCAATATAACTATTCATAAGGCTCATAATCATATTTGGAAAGAATACTGTTAAAATTATCTTGATGTATATTTATACATGAATTAAAAATTTTTCCTCATTGTAATTTTGGTTTTATGTACAAGCATACAGGTACAACCTTATTTCTAATGCTTGGCCTAGAAAGGTAGAATGTAACAAAAAATAATGTTTTATAAATGTGGTACAAGATTTCATGTATTCTCATGATGCCATGTCAATAACCTAATACACTAAACCACTGTAACAATGCAGTTCATGCTTTAAACATCCAATTAAGAATAAATTTTAGGGGCGCCTGGGTGGTGCAGTCGGTTAAGCGTCCGCCTTCAGCCAGGTCACGATCTCGCGGTCCGTGAGTTTGAGCTCCGCGTCAGGCTCTGGGCTGATGGCTCGGAGCCTGGAGCCTGTTTCCGATTCTGTGTCTCCCTCTCTCTCTGCCCCTCCCCCGTTCATGCTCTGTCTCTCTCTGTCCCAAAAATAAATAAAAACGTTGAAAAAAAAATTTAAAAAAAGAATAAATTTTAGCCAACAGCTTGTTGACAAGGGAATGTGCTGGTATACTGCTGAACTCGTGTGGCAGCAACCCACAAGACTAAACCATGAAAATTCAAATTAAAAGATAAAAAGGGTAAAAGATGTAGAGTTGCTGGACTACTTTACAGAATATTTATCTCTGATGGAAATGCAGCATCTGCAAAATGGGCTTGGGTTTTTAAGGGAATTTTTAATATAAAACAAGTAATTCCTAATAGTGATTTAAAAAGTATGAGAACGTATGAACAAATAAAGCTTAGTAATTTAGAATTTACTTTTGTAAAAGCAAGCTGACAAATATTAAAATGTTATACTTGCATTATGAACATTATAATATAAATATAAAACACAAAAGCCACTGTTAAACACTGATCTCCCATGCTTGGATTTAGCTACTGAGTATATTACATTTTACAGAAAGAAACTTTCAAAGTTTTGCCAATGCTTGTAGTATATACTATTACTCTTCATCAAAATCTCCATGAAATCCAAAAGGCTCATATTAAAGGTAGTTACGTATTTTCTTGAATACTCTAAAACATGCCAGTTTGGATCAGCCTTCAGATTTTTAGGGCATGAAAGATGTACAAAGAGAGTACCCCAAAATATGTGTGAACACATTTAGGATGAGTCTGTTTACAATTACAATAAAAATACCTTCAACCTTCATATCTTTCCATTTTCAGTGAAAAACAAAATACCCTAATCAAACATAAGATATTTGGGGCCAAGTTAGTTCTTTGTAAAAATAATTTGTCATGTGTTGATCAACTTTTAAACCAAACTCTTAAAAGCATTAAAAAAATTGTATTTTATAGTTGTCAATGCATTCACGTTGGTTAGTAATAAGTGAAAAAGAAAAAAGTGTAGAAACAAAAAAATCTCAAACTATCCCAACTCCAGAAATAAGAAATTTTCAAATTAAGAAATAACATTTGTTGCTTAGAAAATAAGTACTTTTCATCTCAAACTCACTCTAAATGCTTGTATAATTCAATACCTAAGAAGACTCTAGGTAAATTATTTTATAATATTTATAGGATGATACTTCTCTGGGTAGGCATATTTTACACAACAGCTTCCAATTAATGCTGGAAAAAAAATCACTTGGTAATTTAATCACAATTAATTATTGACCGATTAATGGATTAACAGTTTTCTCAGTAATTTAGATGGCATAGATCCAATAAAGGGAACAAGAATTGCTCGATGTGAAATTCTGTCCATTTGTAACACTAAGCCAAAAATTTGCAGATACTCCATTCAGATTACATGTTTTCATATACGTAATGTGATCAACAAAAAAACAGGTACAAATGTCGAGCTTTCTTCTTTTCTTTCTTTCTTTCTTTCTTTCTTTCTTTCTTTCTTTCTTTCTTTCTTTCAGAGAAGCTCAATGATTTTGGGGGTTGGTTAGTACAATAAAGAGAACACGGGGGAAAGCACAAAATGGCATTAACACCACGGCCAGTACTCATCTCATTATGGTTATAACTAAGGATAATATTACCTTTTGTGTTATTTGCTTTTCTTTAGAACATAAATCAAAGCCATAAACTTGAACTTGAGGAATATACACAATAGATACACAACCTAATGCAAAATACTTTTCATAAGTAACCTTACATTTTAAAATATTGGAAACTGAATATCTGTGCTGATTTGTATTCTGACTTAATGGAACAAGAAGAGAACAACATTCAACTAAGGTGGTTTACACTGACAATAAAGCTCTTAAAGTGAAAAATGTCTTCCTCTCCCTTTGTGCTTACTACAGGCTACACAATGTCCTGAGAGGATTCATTATGAGAAAAATGGCAATCACAGCTTTAAAGACTTTGCTTTGGAAGGGACTAATGAGAAAGCATATTGGAAAGTGAGACTTCATCTTTGTTCTCAAATAAGTGGTCTTAATTTTTCTTATAGGAAAAGTTTAAATCAGTTTATTATAAATATATCTAAACCATTATTTTTTGCAGCTTCCAGATAAAGTCCAGCACTTAGTTTATACAAAGTCTATGAGAAGAGGTCAGTAGGGATCATGTAATCTTAAATTGTGACATCATTCATTCAAGTCCTTGGCATAATGCCTCGCCAATAAAAGCACAGCATGCTTGGATATGCCACTGGTGATCTTTAATAGAAGTTAATTTCAAAAACTGGGAGATTTCTGCTACAGTCATTCATTCTTTAACATCTTGTTTATTAGCAAAAATCAGCAATCCAGATTTCCTTAGGTCCTCATGGGCTAACATTTTATAGAGTTCGTCTCTAGTTACAGAAATTCTTTCTCTGTACTGTCCACAACAACAATTACAAACTCTGTGTTAGTATAGTAAGTGTTCCAGGAAGAATGAAGAGATTCTTGACCACCAAGAATCTACCTTAAAACATTAAGAAACATGTTTTATTAATCATTATTTCTTCGATATTACTTTCAATTGTAGGTGATGTATGTACAACTTCATTCATAGAAAATTGGTAAAGGATGGTAGTTTTCCCTGCATTATCCAGCCCAACAATGATAACTTTGTGCTCCTGGTGATTGAACAGTCTCCATATCCTGGTGAAGAGAATTCCCATTCTTGGGCAGCGGATGCCCCTCCAGCCACCTGGGGCCGCCTGGCCTCCCCTGGCTCAGACTGAAGGGAGGAAAGGAACACGCCTCATCCCCTGCTGCTGCTGCTCCCGAGCTCCAGCTCCAGCTCCTGGCCAGCTCGCTTCCTGGGAACGGGAGGGAGCTGAAGCCCAGGACGCCCTGCTGTATGTGAGGCCCCAGGAGAGAGCTACTTTTATTTTTTTTTATTATTATTTTTTTATTTATATATGAAATTTATTGTCAAATTGGTTTCCATACAACACCCAGTGCTCATCCCAAAAGGTGCCCTCCTCAATACCCATCACCCACCCTCTCCTCCCTCCCACCCCCCATCAACCCTTAGTTTGTTCTCAGTTCTCAACAGTCTCTTATGCTTTGGCTCTCTCCCACTCTAACCTCTTTTTTTTTTTTTTTCTTCCCCTCCCCCATGGGTTCCTGTTAAGTTTCTCAGGATCCACATAAGAGTGAAACCATATGGTATCTGTCTTTCTCTGTATGGCTTATTTCACTTAGCATCACACTCTCCAGTTCCATCCACGTTGCTACAAAAGGCCAGATTTCATTTTTTCTCATTGCCACGTAGTATTCCATAGTGTATATAAACCACAATTTCTTTATCCATTCATCAGTTGATGGACATTTAGGCTCTTTCCATAATTTGGCTATTGTTGAGAGTGCTGCTATGAACATTGGGGTACAAGTGCCCCTATGCATCAGTACTCCTGTGTCCCTTGGATAAATTCCTAGCAGTGCTATTGCTGGGTCATAGGGTAGGTCTATTTTTAATTTTCTGAGGAACCTCCACACTGCTTTCCAGAGCGGCTGCACCAATTTGGAGAGCTACTTTTAATCAACCTTCCCAGAAGTCCCACTCAATACTTCTGTTTTTATTTTATTCTCTAGAATTAGTCACAAGACAACTGCCTGCTCTAATGAAGGCTAGGAAATACTGCCTTTTAGCTAAACCTTGGGTTCTATTATGTACAGAAAAGGAGATTGATGGCAACTGAGAGCAGAGTCTCTCCATGGCTGTATTCTTGTATCGGGGTTTACTATTTACCACATGTCCCTTATCTTACACCTTGATCTCCCCAAGTACAAAATCTTTACTTATTGATTTCCACAGAATGCCACACTTTTCTCTGAAAATCTTGACTGATGGTTTTGTTTGTTTGCAGAGGAACAGCTATGGTCAGCTTGCCTGGCTTTGCCACTCCCTTTATAACCACAAGGGTCCATTCTGCATCCATGTTCTCAGAGTCAGCTGCATTGTCCTTGGAGGGCAGGCACAGAGGGCAGAACTTTTTTATGCTCCATTTCAGTTAATATTGTCACTTTCTTGTCAGCATCTGAGCTGAAAATCATGCCTTGGCTTTGCAATATTTTGATACTTTCTGTGGCCAAAGGATGAGTGGGTGGAGGGTCTCACTGTGTACTGAAGTGTTGGCAGACTATTGCTCATTGGTACCAGGTACCATTTCTTGCTGCTTCTGATTTGTAGGTTGGCCACCTCTTCCTCCCCTGCTGGTCCCCTTCTGCCATGTCTAGACATAATCCCTTCAGTGAGTTTCTGCTGTCTCCATGAAAACTCCCTCGGAAAGACAAGCCCTTGATGCTCTACATCAATATCACATCAAACTCCATGGGTTTATTACTTTACTGAAAGATTTGAGTAACTGTGTTGAGTTCTATGTAGATGGTAGAAAATGGAAGCTATATTATAAAATAGAACTTTTCCATGGTCAAGGAAGAACCATTTAAGATACTCAGTCTTTCAGATGGAGCCTTTCTCCATTTCTTGTGTGTATTAAATTCTTTCTTGAGAGTGATTTTCTCTGAACAGTGATGTTCTCTGAACATCTTTGAAGAAACCTCTTCTCCTAACCATAGGAACTGGTTTCACACCAGAACCTATTCCTATCCTGATTCCTCCAGCAGTTCATTTCTCCTTCTCTAAAGTACTTTCCAACACTTCTCTGGAAAAGGATAACATCTGAGAGAGTTCATTGTCACCTGTGACATTCCAGGTCCCACAGAATGATCCAGAATAGATCTCCAATGTTTCTCCAAAGGTGTGGATTTATTCTGATTGTTTGGTAGATAACTATACCCTTTCTACAAGATGCACACAAGCATATGCATATATACACATGCACACCTCTCTATCAAAGATAAATAGTATAATCGATCTATAAGGTGGTAAGCAAATTGTCTGAGAATTTTCATGCTCCAACAAGAATCACTGGAGAAGGCTTTGGGGAACTTCACTGCTGTGGGCCGGGTTTCCATTTTGCATTCTAATACAAGGTTGCCTTGTTTCAATAGTGAGAGGCATTGGAAGAACTCTATGGATGTGCTCTCAGAGGCCCAGCCATTTGTTTCTTTTGTTGATTTTGGGGTGCACTTGTTTGTAAATGAAGGTGTACTGATCTAGAAATAGGAAAATTTGCCTACTCTTTCAAGAGGTGAGTTTGGAATTTTTTTTTTTTTTTTGTCTTTATGGCTTAGAAAATAGAATGTAAGCATCTAAAGGCCTCAAATGGGAGAGATAGAATTGAATTATTATAGTTTCACTATCCCATTGTTTGCATTGCTGGAGAACATTTTATTCACCACACAAAGTAACATTTTGACAAAATGAAAACTTAATAAATGGTCAAGTTTTCTTTTCTTTGTTTTAAATAGACTTTATTTTTTAGAGCAGTTTTAGATTCAGAGCAAACTTGAGCAGAAAGTACAGGTTTCCCATATATCCACTGTATGATTAACTATTTTTTTTTTTTTTTAGGGTGGGAGAGGCATAGAGGGAGAGAGAGAATCTTAAGCAGGCTCCACACTACTCGGGGCTCCATCCCATGATCATGAGATCATGACCTGAGCTGAAATCAAGAGTCCAACACTTAACTGACCTAGGCACCAGGTGCCCCTGTATGTGGTTACCTTTTAAGGTGCAATATTAATTTCTGTCCGTGCCACAAATTTATGATGAGATTCATTTCACTGTTGGATTTTAGTACTGGGTAAATCAACTTATTGGTAGCAATAAGGATAGTAACAATTGGTAACAATTGAGGGTAGTCGTTAACTGTCCCCACAATGACTTCAGCAGTATTCTTTTTCTCAACATGTGTATTATTTGATAACTCTTCCTGCTGCTCTTGGATTAAAATAATTTACAAGGAAATGGCTTCATTCAAAGACATTTTCTTTATATGGTGAGTAAATATTTTTAAATGAAAGCAGTTTAGTTATCTGAAAATTGTTACACCTGACAAAATAATTGGGTATACATTGAATGGGAATCCTTTGCACTCTGCTATTATGGAAGGCGTTTGTTGCCTGGGTCACTCTTAAGGTAGTAACTGTAATCTTGAAACTCCTTCATCTACCTGAGTAAGGGCTAATAGTGAAACTTGCTCTGCTACTGTAAAATGTACTTATTTTGATAGTTTTTTAGGAGATGTCCCTGAGGTTCCATTTATCACTAGGAAGAAAATGTTAGTGCCAGTGCTTCACAGAGAGTTCCAAAGCTTACATTGAGAACCAAAAACTTCCATTTGTTTTATCCCACATGAGTTGATGAGCTCTCCTTAGGGACATTTTTTTTTAGTCTTGTAAAGTAGTGACTTGCATTTTCATTCTTTTCCTCTCAAAGTTTCTAATTCTTTTGAATGTTAGTTATATTGTGTTTATGCAACTGAGAGGAGGGATATGGAAGTATAAATTAAGATTATTTAATTAATTTATTTATTTTAAAAATGTTTATTTTTGAGAGAGAGAGGCAGAGACAGAGAGTGTGGGTGCCTATGCGTGGGGGAGGAGCAGAAAGAGAATCCCAAGTAGGCTCAAAGCTGTCAGTGCAGACCCTGACATGAGACTCGAATCCACAAACTGTGAGATCATGACCTGAGCTGAAATCAAAAGTTGGATGCTTAACCGACTGAGCCACCCAGGTGCCCCTGAAGATTATTTTAAAAAGTATTCTGCTTCAGGGGCACATGGGTGTCTCAGTCGGTTGGGTCTCCAACTTTGGGTCAGATCATGATCTCACGGTTCATGAGTTCGAGCCCCACATCAGGCTCTGTGCTGACAGCTCACAGCCTGGAGCTTGCTTCAGATTCTGTGTCTCCCTCTCTCTCTGCCCCTCCCCTGCTCATGGAATACATGGAAAAATTCAAATTCAAGACACGTGAGAATGTTTATTTAAGAACCTGTACTTCTAGCCTCAGCATATAACATTTGACTCCCAGTGGATGAGAGAAGTCACCATCTTCTTGGTACGGCAGAAGTATGAATTTATGCGTTTAGGTCAAGTAGCCTATTATTCCTGCCTCTCCCTAGCCCCCTTTAATTGGCACAGATGCCTCTTAGATCTCAGCTAGTGCTCTCTTACTTTGTTTGTACATCCCTTTTAGAACTCTTTATGTCCTAAAACATGTACAATCTGTCTGTAATTATTACTTTCTTAGGGTTGGGAAATTCTTTTCTTGTTTATAAGTTGAGCCACATTGGGCATAATCTAGAACCCCTAAAAATACTGTGTAGAGCAATAGCCTTTACTAGTCAGGCTTCTCTGTTTTTTGTTTTTTGGGTTTTTTTTTGTTGTTAACATTATTTATAAATGGACTTTTAAAACTTTTCAGCACTTTCTCTTAGCAAAATTATGAGAAGGAATGACTAGCCATGTACTGCTAAGATGGGTTACCTTAATAAGAAGAAATAGAAAAAAAGGAGCTAATTAAAGCAATGGTCATGTCTTTAGACAAGACCATTGAAAGAAGACATGCAGGAGGTGGAAGTGGTTCAGTGAAAACAAAAGTTCAAGGCTAGTAATTGGAAAGCAGCATTTACTTTTTCTTCTGAATTTAATCCCATCAGACGGTCTACTGTACAAAAGTGTCTAGTAAGCTGTCAGCCACCAACTTCATATTCTCTCTCACTGGGTTAGGTTTGCCTTCCTCTTTATGATCAGCAGATGGAATTCTCAATTAATGCTAGATCTACTATTATGAAAAAAATATCCAAATAGTGAAGGACTCCCTGGAGCCCTTACAAAAAGACAATGGTGAATGATTAGGCAGTACACACATCTCAAGTTCTTTGGAAAAATGTTGAGTGATAGACACAGGGATAGGAATAGTAATAGGAGTGGGCACCCTGGTCTCCCTTGCACACTGGGACAAAAAAACAGATCTAACAGCACCAGACATCAGACTCCAGGAGAGGGAACCTGGCTGTGAGTTTATAAACTACCTGCTTAGGGAAAACCAGCCCCTATCCTGACATAATCAGGGGTATAATAAAGATCACCTAGTAGATATTGGCCCCATTTTTCTACCTCAATATCAGGTTGGGAGAATATCAACCTTGCCCTAGGCCTGATCCAGGCCTTGTGGTGGCAGTTCCATGCTTTGGTGGCCCATGGGCCTGATTTGCCAACTCAGTTTTCTATGGGGGTTGCTTTAGCTCCTGGTTCCAGTTGTTTTCCTGGTGCCCTACAAATTTCTCTTTGAGTGGCCAGTCTGTGGCAATTGGTCTTAGGCAAATTAACCCTTCCCTTTTATGTCATTCCTATAATCTCTGTAATACCCAAATAACTGTGCAGCAGGAATTGAGAGGAAGAGATCCTTGGAACATCATAGTCCCTTCCATGTGGCACTGACAGTCATGATGGGACTGCCTTAGAAGACAGACTTGATTTTCAAAGAAATTTCACGTGATTTCAAAAAATCCTTCTTTAATAAATTGTTTATATTTTTCACTCAATGGTGCTAGCGCTTTGAGAGCCTTAGCTCTTAGCGAATCCATTTGCTAAGCAATTTAAATTTAAAGTTTATATAACTAACAGATAATGGGTGCTTACTAAGTGCCAGGTACATAATGTGGCACTGTCATTATGTTTGTTAAAGATAAGAAAATGGAGACTCTGAGAAATGAACTCACTTACCCAAGGCAATGTAGCTAATAAATAGTCAAAGTGAGGTTCAAGACCAAATAGGTATACCTGGATCCAAAGCTTACTAAAACTATGGCTTGTGCAAATATAAAGGCCGTACTTAGATTTATGCTAATTTTCAAGGGTCTTATATTGCAATAGCTTTTTACCTCCTTCTGATTCCTCTAACATGTTATTTCATGCTGACCTACACATGAAATGTGCATTTCTTTAGTTTTACCCCACAATCATCCCACAAAACATGGATTAGCAAATAGAACTCACTGAGAATTTAATGGAGGAGTCAAAAAAGGGTTTTTACATTACTGCAACATACTTGATTTTTTAAAAAAAAATGTTTATTTATATTGAAAGAAAGAGAGAGAGAGTGTGTGTACACAAGTGGGGAAGGAGCATAGAGAGAGAGGGAGAGAGAGAATCCCAAGCAGGCTCTGTGCTGCCAATGCTGAGACTGATGGGGGGCTCGATCCCACAAAATGTGAGATCATGACCTAAGCCGAAATCAAGAGTCTAATGCTTAACTGACTGAACCACAGAGATGCCCCGTGACACACATGATTTTAATTGTCAACATAGAACTAATTGAAAAAAAAACATTTACCTTTTGCCTTGACACTGTGAAGAACTTCTCATCGCAGCCTTTCTTGCCCTACTGGACTCTTCTTTTCCCTTCTCTCCTTTTTGCAACTCCCTTTCAGGAATAAGCAAGCAAGCCAGGAAAACAACAACAACAAAAAAACAAACAACAACAACAAAAAAAACTAATCAAGAAGCAAATCTGTCTTTCTTTAAAAAAAAAAAAAATGTAGACAAAGCAACTCTTCTCTTCCTCTGAAACTTTGGTATCAGCCAAAGCCAAGGTGCTCAATATTTTACCTTCTTACGTGAGTAATTATGGATGTATTCCCCTCCCTTTCCCTCTCCCTCAGAAAACATTTACTCTATAAGGTGAATACAGAGTTTGTAATTTTATGATCAGTAGATGTAATACTCAATTCACTGTAAGCAATGGATAAGAATTAAAAAAAAATTAAATAGGGTAAATGCATGATCAGGTCTATATTTAAGGGAGGAATAAAATATAACCTTCTTTTGGTTCAGATTATTCATGTATTTCAAGATATAGCATATCAGGGCTGCTATTATTAACAATACTAATCAATGTTTTGGATATATTCAAGAGAGTAGATTAATCAATCTTTCTTGTTAATAGTATGATGAATAATACAATCCAGTATCCCAACATATAGGACTTTTCTAGAGGAATTCACTGTAAGTTTGACAAAATTAAATGCCTGGCTATTACTTCATACTGGTGTTAAAAACAAAAGCTGACAGTCAGATTCTCTGACACATTCATTAACCATAGACAAGGGAACAGCAGAATTTGCTTAAATAAATGCAAATGGATCCCATTGTCCTTAAGAGTGAAGACAACACAAAATAAGGAGGACATTTTGGCACTGCTTAAATAGATATTTCTTTTCTGTGCAGAAATAATGTCTTTTTCTCGTGAATTGTACTGAGGTGTCCATTTTGCTTAAATCTTACATTAGTGGTATGTGTGGTTTAATTCTGGTCAAGATGAGGACATTTGAAAAAAATCTCATAAGAAACTTATCCAAATCTTATTTTTAAAAATAACCTTTTATAAAAAGCTAGATCAGTATATTATGATATCCTGTATTCTTATAATTACTATTTTCAAAAATGAAATTAAGGCACTCCTGCTGAGTAGATCTCTACTATAGTAAATCTTGTTAAGAATTGTACATGAAACTAGTGAAAAACTGTTACCAAAAATGGAACAACTGCATGTAACAAAATCCTGAAATAATATGATTATAAGGTAATCATGTCTTCAATCAAATTAACATTTTGGGGAATCCATTGTGCCTTTGCACATGTTCTTTCCTTTGCATGTGTTCCTCTGGAAAGGCTCTTCCTCCCCATTTTTCTCATGGCTGGCTTCTTTTCCTTTTTTACATCTTTAAGAGCCTCAAAAAATTAAAAATAGACCTACCCTATGACCCAGCAATAGCACTGCTAGGAATTTACCTAAGGGATACAGGAGTACTGATGCATAGGGGCACTTGTACCCCAATGTTTATAGCAGCACTTTCAACAATAGCCAAATTATGGAAAGAACCTAAATGTCCATCAACTGATGAATGGATAAAGAAATTGTGGTTTATATACACAATGGAATACTACGTGGCAATGAGAAAGAATGAAATATGGCCTTTTGTAGCAATGTGGATGGAACTGGAGAGTGTTATGCTAAGTGAAATAAGTCATACAGAGAAAGACAGATACCATATGGTTTCACTCTTATGTGGATCCTGAGAAACTTAACAGAAGTCCATGGGGGAGGGGAAGAAAAAAAAAAAGGTTAGAGAGGAAGGGAGCCAAAACATAAGAGACTCTTAAAAGCTGAGAACAAACTGAGGGTTGATGGGGTGTGGGGGTGGGTGGGAGGGACGGGAAAGTGGGTGATAGGCATTGAGGAGGGCACTTGTTGGGATGAGCACTGGGTGCTGTATGGAAACCCATTTGACAATAAATTTCACATCAAAAAAAAGGTAAAAAGTAAAAAAAAAAAGCAGATAATCAGTTTTGTTTGGGTGAGGATATGCATGAGTCTTAAGTAAATAGGAATGTATCAGGGGTTTAGGGCGGGAAAGTAGGAAGCATCCTGTGGTTGGAGTGTAGTATGCATGTATGTGTGTGTAGGTAAGTGAGTTAAAGATTCAGCTATAAAGATAAGCAGGCATCAATCAGGCAGGACTTTGTGTATTATTCTACTGCGCTTGTCAAGGCAAAATAGACTGGAGAAAATGATTTGAATTTTAGAAGCATCACTTTGATGGCAGTATGGAAGGTTGATATTGGGAAGGGATGGGGCAAGACTGGAAGAAGGGGGTAATTGTTAGTAGACTATAGTAATGTTATGGACAAGAGATTCTGTGGAACTACATCATGACCATAAAAGTGGAAAAGTATAGTGGGGTGATAGATGTAATGGATAAAAGCTATTTTACTGAGAGAAGTTGGCAGGATGAATATAGGTATAAACGGAAGACAAAAGAGATTATTTTTTCGCATTATTTCTGGTGTTATTTCTAGACTTCAATGGATAACTGGATTGTGGTATAACTCTTCAAAGTGGGAAATGTAGTAGGATTACTGAATTTTAGGGGAAGGGTTTTCAGTCAAGGTATGTACAATTTAAGTTTGAGGTGCTATGAAAAATTGGGATAGATCAGTGATTTTCAAAATATGACCCGTCAATGCCTGAAGTCTTCAAGACCCTTTCAAAGGGTCAATGAAATCAAAATCATTTTCGTAATAATATTAAGACATTATTCCTCTTTCCACTATCTCTTTGTGCCACCATAATGGTATGCATGAATGTCCTGGCAGATACCCTCAGGAGCATTAACAGTGTTGAAAAGAGAGGCAAGTGACAGGTTCTTATTAGGCCACATTCCAAAGTCATTGTCTGACTCCTAACTGTAATGATGAAGCACAGTGTGAATGATGAAGCAAATTTTAAATCATTGATGATCATAGAGTTGGGAAAATTGTTGGGAAACTCACAGGCAGATTAAATAAGTGTGGAGTGATCAGCCCCAGATTTTATGTACAACTCAAAAGATCTAGAAAAATGGCAGAATAATCTGCTGTCATCCTGCTGGTTTGGTTTCATTGTACTGATAACCTTAGCTGGCATCATGGACCATGAAGAAACAAGACAGAAACACACAGGAGGGAAAAATCATGGGATTCTTTTTCTAGGGATGTAGTACCTATGTGCCAAAAATACCTCAATGGAAAAAAAAAGACATTATTGCCTTTTTAACTATTTTGGCATGTGCACTGATTGTGGAAGAGCAATTGTGGGTAAAATTATTGGTGACTTAGCATGAATAAGGCAATGGTGCCAAACTGCAGTTTAAAAAAATGCCCAATTTTACTTAAGAATGTCCTTGATGAAGCACAAAAATTATTAATTTTATTAAATTTTGATCCCTTAGTACAGGTACATATTTTAAATTAATACAAATTTGATTTGTTTTTTTATGAATTGAAACTGAAAAACAAATGGGTCTATTGTGATAGAAATAGCAGGTTATGAAAAAATATGATGGCAATACCATGGCAGGGAGATTAGTTAAAATTACTTATTTAGAAACCAAGTTATGTAAACCTGTGCCATTCTGAGTCCAAAAATTCTGTGTATGGTTCGGTTGGTAAAATATTTCTCTTTTTCCTTGGAATGCTCTTTTTAGTATTGCATATGTCGGAGTTACTCCTTAGAAATATGTAAGGTACATATCTTTTTATATTCCACTTGGTGAAATGGGAAATATGCATAGTGAATTATAGAGTTTGCCTGGAGGACAGTAACTTGTCTTTGACTTATGAGCTGAACTAACCACTTTTTTTTCCACAGAATATCATTTTTATTTGAAAGTAAAACTGAAAGAAAAGCTATGGTTATTCAGAATTGAGTCTGTGGCTGTTATGTTCTTGCAAATGGATGAAATTTACTTTGAGAAAAATAACTGATGGTATTTGTTGCTAGTGATAAAATTTGAGCTTTCAAGCAAAAATAAGAATTTTGGAAAGCTTGTATTTATCACCATGAGCTTGATAGTTTCCCAATGCTTAAAAGTTTTTCTAATGAGATTGGTGGTAACATTAAAAATGTAGTAAAAAAAAACTATTGTATAATAAAATGTGCCAACATATGGAAGATCTGTATAAGTAAGTAAGTGAACCAATATTTTTGAATGACTCATTTGTAGTGTTACAAAATCATGCAAGATAGACAAATAGATTTTCAGTTCATTGATTTTTTTTTTAATTTTTTTTTTCAACATTTTTTTATTTATTTTTGGGACAGAGAGAGACAGAGCATGAACGGGGGAGGGGCAGAGAGAGAGGGAGACACAGAATCGGAAACAGGCTCCAGGCTCCGAGCCATCAGCCCAGAGCCTGACGCGGGGCTCGAACTCACGGACCGCGAGATCATAACCTGGCTGAAGCCGGACGCTTAACCGACTGCGCCACCCAGGCGCCCCGTTCATTGATTTTTTTTATGAGCTCTGTCAAGTATACTGATGAGCTTCTCAATAGAATTATCTCTGATGTTGTGTTTTTTAATAAATTCACATATTTCTGTGTGATTCTTATAGTTTCCATTTCTCTACTAAAGCTTATATATTCATACATGCTGCTTACCTTTTTATTAGATAGTTTAGTATATTTACCATAGTTACTTTATTTTTCAAAATTTATTTTTTTCATTTCAGTTATTTTAGAGAAAGAGTCAAAGCAGGGGAGAGGGGCAGAGGAAGAGAGAGAGAATCCCAAGCAGGCTCCATGCTCAGTACCAAGCCCAATATAGGCTTGATCCCATGACCCCGGGATCATGAGTCAGATGCTCAACTGACTGAGCCACCTAGACACCCCTACCATAGTTATTTTAAAGTCTCTTGTGTAGTTCATCAGATTCTGGTTCTCTTGTTTTAACTTTTGAAAATGAATTATTTTTCTTTTATCTTTTGAATATGAATTGTTTTCTCTTTTTGTGTATCTTGTGTCTGTGTTTTTTTTTTTTTTATTAAATGCTGGACATTATGTATAGATCAGTAGAGATTGAGATAAATAGTATTTTTGCAAGAAAGCAAGCACTTTTTCACAGAACTCAGTGTAGGGAGTTGATGCTATCCAGTAAAGAGTTGATCTCGGTTTGGTGTTTGCCATTGCTATTGTTATCTTCAGTGCACCACAGTCTTCAAATTCATCTGGGATTGGGCTGTTTTTCCCTTTAGTTTAGTCTGGGGGCTGGGGACCAGCAGATTTTTTCTGGGTTGGTGCTCCACCTTTAGCTTTCAGATGTCCTTGCATGCCTGTACCACAGAAGGGATCTTTTGATGCTCTTGCTGATTACACACTGCTAGGTTTATTGTGGTGGCGATGAGGTTCTCTGTTGTCCTAGTTGAGTCTTATGAAGTGATTGTATACCTAGATCTCAGAGTTGGGCCGTTCTCAGCATTCCTGCCCCTCTTCCCTGTGGCAGATAAACTGTCTTGTATCTGTGGCTCATCTTGGATGGGCGTTTCTCCCTTAACCCTAGCAATAGTAGACTTCTGTGTTCTGTATATGTACAGGTTCCTGGAACCAGGATGGTTTCTTGCCCATCCTTAGGGAAGAAAGCTTTCCCTTGTACCCTTCCCTCAAATGCAGTGGGTCATTGACTGTTCTCTGGGAGTTATAGTGATTACTGCCCCATCTCTAGCAGCTTAAGGCTTCTGCTTCTCAGTAAAGAAGAATCCTGGGAAGCAAGCAGGAATGCATGTCTTTTCCCCCAGCAGCAGCTGACCACCCACTATTGTCCTATACCATTGTGGTTGGTTCTTCCTGGTCTCCTGACTTGCTCTGTTCTTTCATGTGAATACTTAGAGAAAGTCCAAGAAAAACAACACACAAGTACGTGCAAATGTCCTTTGTGTCTGAGGCCCCCAGCTATTCTAGAATAATATGGTAGTCCACAATTGACCCTTAATAATTAATTCAAAATTTAGTTGATTTCTTTTTATCTATTTGCTTAGTGGCCACCTCTCTTTCCCATGTTCTGCCACAAGTAGAACACTTTGCGTATTCTGTCTTAGAGAAACTAGTTTTAACTTAGAATTCAGGCTACTTGGTTGCCTTGTGAATTTAGCTGTCTAATGGGATGAAAAGAGTTTTGATTTTATACTTTATCAGACTTAGTCTCTCATTGTTACTTTTCAGCTTTCTACATTCTGGACCAATGGATTTTAATATAAATTAAAATTATGAATACTTATTGATGTGATTTTAAGTTTCACATTGGATCTTACTTTTAAGAACCTACTACTTGTTGAGTTTTGGTATAGTATTTAAAGTTGTATATTCACAATTATGTAAAAGAACTATTCAAATAATCCTCCATTTTTAAGCTAGTTATCTGTGTGAGGATGAATTTCTTCATGGACTTCAACCAAAACAATAACATATCAGCAAACTGAGAGAAGCAAATATGAGAATTCAGCTATCTTCTATTCAGTCAGATATTAAAAAACTTTGCAAAAAATAAAAAAGTGTCACATTTATCACTATTTTTATTCTGAAAAGTATAGTTTTTAAAAATAAAAAACCTTTAGGGGCACCTGAGTGGCTCATTTGGTTACGCATCTGACTCTTGGTTTCAGCTCAGGTCATGGTCTCATGGTTCATGAGTTCGAGCCCCATGTTGGGCTCTCCGCTGTCAGCACAGAGCCTGCTTTGGATCCTTGGTTTCTCACTCTCTCTGCTCCTCCCCCCACTCTATATCTCTCTGTCTCCGTCTCAAAAATAAATAAACATTTAAAAAAATTAATCAAAACATTTATGCTAACATACAATGGATTTATTATTTTCAAATGAATTAATATTTTATTTAATATTAAATTAAGTATGTAAAATAATAAATATTTCAAAAATTTCTCATTTTCAATCACTGATAATGGTAAATATCTATAGATACAACCCACATAGATAGTAGCTCTTTTGGGATTCTTAATATTTTTGAGAATGTAAGGGGCTTAGTTCTTGGCATGAAAATATCTGAGAACCACTGAAATAGATAATTTAATAGCAGTAGGGTATATGGGTCTGGAGGTGGAGAGATATGAGGTAGAAACATTGCTTGGGAATCAACACTGCATGGTTTATAGAGGAAACTTGGTGTATGGATAATATTATACAGAGACAAATAGAGTGAGAAGAAAAGAGAATGAGGAATAGATTCTGGGGAACAGCAATATTATGGCTCAGTGGAGGAGGAGGAGGGATAAGCATGAAATACTGGGAAGGAATAAATAGGAGAATAGAGTATCATAGCAGTCAAAATAGTAGAGTTTGAGAAGAAAGGGATGGCTTAAATGGGCCAGTCAATATTGTAGTGAAGGAAATGTTCCTTAGGTCCTCACTGTGACATACTTAGTGGGTGGTGAGGTCATAGGTAATAAGTCCCCTCCAAGATCCCATAAGCCATTGGATTTCTTCCTGTATACTATAAAAACAATTTCTATCATCTTAATTTCATTTAGTACAGGACAGTGTTGAGTCTATATTCCAAGTGAACTGGTAGAAACACTTGTAGCCATTCAAGTTAAAATATTGACACCAGAATGATTTATTCAGAGTTCCCTTATCAATGTATTTATTCCTCTGAAACTCAGACTTGATTCCAGGCAATAAAACTTGATATGTTAAGTAAGTTTTGCCACATCATACCACGAATTATCATTATTCTATATTTTATTGGCAGTGAGATTATTACTGCCTTCAAATCTAATCAGCCCATAGGTGATTCCACATTCCTATCTTTTGAGGTTCTATTTTCTGGTATCAAATGTAAAAGCCACTCTCTCTGGCCCAAATTTGAAGGGCTTTAGGATCAGGAACTTGAGGTTCCTACAACTCTAGGAAGAGCTGGAAAGCAAAATCAGGGAAATTGCCACTGCCAATCTTAGCATGAAGCACAGAAATGAGGACATCTCAGGAGACTGCCAGGGATCTGCTTGGGAATGTCACAACATCTGGCTGAACCTGACTTTGGAGAGTAATGGCTTCTCCTTTCTCCAAGTCTCAGTGAATGACGGGGTCTCATTGAAAAACACAGAAGGAAGAGGATTCTGGGAAATAGAGTTTCCAGCTCTCTCTCTGCAGTCAAAGAACATTTTAAATTTTTTTTTTCAACGTTTTATTTATTTTTGGGACAGAGAGAGACAGAGCATGAACGGGGGAGGGGCAGAGAGAGAGGGAGACACAGAATCGGAAACAGGCTCCAGGCTCTGAGCCATCAGCCCAGAGCCTGACGCGGGGCTCGAACTCACGGACCGCGAGATCGTGACCTGGCTGAAGTCGGACGCTTAACCGACTGCGCCACCCAGGCGCCCCACAAAGAACATTTTAAAAGAAGAAGGTAGTGATACTGAGGTGACTAGAAGTGATTCAGCACAAGGTGTGAAGTGCTGCATTATACTGGGAGATCTGGTAAGATTCAGATGCACTGGAATTAAAAAAGTTTGATGGCAAGCAAAAAGACATAGGGGAATGTTATGGCCTAAAGACTTGGCTGCATATTGAAGTTCAAGCCAGGGAGAAGGCAAAACAAGCAGTTATTGGTCATGTAGGTCCTCCATGGTATGTTCCAGAGCTATCTTTCCATTCTTAGTTCCAGACCTACACTAAACACTCTATGTTCAAGACCTTCCTTCATTCCTTCAAATTTTAAGCCTGATGCTCTTTTGTCTATGATGCTTTCCCCACATTTCTGCATATGGCAGCTCCATCTTATTTTTTTAGGTCTTAGCTCAGAAACTTCTCCCTCAGAGAGGTATTCTCCTACTGCTCTAACTAAAATGTTTCTATACTCTATCAAAATGCATTGGTTGTTTCCTATAGAACTTTTGGCACAATGAACAATTGCTTTATTTGAGTTATTTCCTTAATTGAGTTTAAATATAAGACAAGCCAACAACATCAAAAATGGGAAAGAAGAAATTTATTAGTGGTTAGCAGGCCAGTAGGGGGAGCTATTTGAGTCACATGACTTTTTTGGGACCCAGCAAATCACATGTTGATAGCTGCTATTCTGTTTATAAAACACATATATCCATATAGATAAACATAATCTTCCCTTTGTTCATATGTGTGTAATGTTATTACATTCTTAGTTTAGAGTTTCAGTGAATTGCCATAAAGCCTGGTGCATTTGGATGTCAATTACCATATGGTCACAATTGTTAAATTGCTGATTTGTTTATTAGTTCATGTCACAAATATTTTATGTATATCTATTAGTTCTCCGAATTTTCGTTCCCAAGCCTCACTGGTATTGAATTTACACGGCAATTAGATTATTGCTGCTATTCTCTCTCAATGTCCCTGTCCACCAGCTTACATTGGCTAAGATATAACTATGATATAGCAGTTTATTTTATTTACTTTCCATTTTATGGAAGCAAGCACGAATAAAAGCACAGAAAAAAAAAACTGTTAAGCTGTAGATTTCTTTTCTTTTCTTTTCTTTTCTTTTCTTTTCTTTTCTTTTAGTTTTTACTTATTTATTTTGAGAGAGAGAGCACAAGTGGGGGAGGGACAGAGAGAGAGGGAGAGAGAGAATCCCAAGGAGGCTTGCACTGTCAGTGCAGGCCCAATGGCTGAGCCCAGTCTCATGAACTGTGAGATCATGATCTGAGCTGAAATCAAGAGTTAGATGCATAACTGACTGAACCACCCAGGAGCTCCATCCATAACCTGTAAATTTTTCAAGAGACAATTTCCTAATTCTCAGTATATATTCAACTGCTTAGGTTGGTGGGAACTGTTTGCAATATTGTTAGTGATAAAGGCAGAACTTCCATCTATGTTATAGACTAAGAGTGTTGTAGACTTTTATTACATACATTTATTTCTAGAGACAATATGTGGCAAAGTTGAATCCATGGAGTAAGGATTCTCCTTCTATAAAGACCAGGTTCCATTTTTCTCCTTATTAAATGGCACCCTATGTGTTTACTTGCAGAATTATGTATTTATGTGCATATGTAAACACACAAACATACAGTGTAATAAAATTTGATAATGTTGGCTTTATTTGGTTATTATTTATCCTTTATCTCCCTTTGCTTCTCTTCTTAATTACTTCACATAATCAGTCACCAGGCCTTATTCATGCTACCTCTGCCAAGTCTCTCAGACAAACCTTTGCAATTTGCATCTTTGCAGTAATTTAATCCCTCCCTGATGATCTCTTTCTTGGAAGTTTGCAACAGATTTTAAACTCTTTTCCTTGATTTGTTTCTTTTCTTGAATTTGTTTCTTTTCTTTTTAAAGTTTATTTATTTATTTTGAGAGAGGCAAAGACAGCACAAGTGGTGGGGGCAGAGAGAGAGGAAGAGAAAGAATACCAAACAGGCTCTAAGCTGCCAGCACAGAGCTCAACATGGGGCTTGAACTCACAAAACTGTGAGATTATGACCTCGGTTGAAACCAAGAATTGGACACTTAACTGACTGAGCCACCCAGGTGCCCCTGTTTCTGAGCTGCATTCTCTGGTGGATTACTTGGGGCCAGTTAAGTACTTTTTCTGAGGTTCAGTTTGTACTTTTGCAAAATGGACACAATCATAACAGCCTTTTGTGTTGTGAAGAGTAAATGAGCTAATGTATGTGAATTTTTAGCACTTAGTAAGTTCTCAGTAAATGAAAGGGGAAGACAATGTTCTGTATAATATGACTTACGTTTCTAGTTTCATATGAATCTACTTTCCCAATTATAGTCTCTGCTGTACTCAAACTCCTCATTATTCCCTCAATATGCCCTATGTTTACCTGCTGCCATTTACCTCTTCATCTCCTGCAATCTAACTAAGGGTTTAAAGTTCAGTTCACATGCACCTTAAATCCACAGCCTTCACTGATTCTAACAATTAGAAGTACATCGTCCTTCTTGCTCTGAATCAAGCCTTGCTCTTGCTCTATCATGTTCCCATCCTAGCTATTCTGAACGTGCCCTAAGTTGTCTGTAGGCTCCTTTCCCGTCTTCCAGAAAATTAGAGGGTATCAGAGGAATAGATTTAGAACCTTCATCTTGAGACTCAGTGGACTGTAGAAATAGATGTTTTCCTTTGCTTGAAGGTAGAGAGGCCATGCATTTCCAAGATATCATTCTGTGATGACTTGCCCCTGCCCCAATACCAGATACAGCAGCCAGTCTATTGTCTAGAGGTTTCTTGGTCCATGTCCAATTTCATCTATTGCTTCCTTGGTATACCCTCTTGTATCATATATTCTTTCAACAACTCCCTAGGTTTCTTTCTTGTCTTAATTCTTAAGCAAGGCTATCTTTTCTTCTTTGCTCTTCCTATTTCCATTTTGACCAACCTACTGGGTTACAAATTCATGATAGCAAATACCTCCTATTATTGTGTCTCTCCTTGACTTCATCATTTAAAATTTCTGTCTTAGGGAATAATGTGCATAACCTCCAACATTTAGCTGAAACTTTAATACTGTTAGTTGTTTTTCCTTGCCCTTGAGACATCTAATTCCATTCTAGAGATTTATCCTTCCTCTGCCTCCATGAATTCCTCTTTTTTTTTAATGTTTATTCATTTTTGAGAGAGAGAGAGAGAGAGAGAGAGAGAGAGAGAGAGAGCTAGGTGGGGAGGGGTGGAGAGAGAGGGAGACACAGAATCTGAAGCTGGCTCCAGGCTCTGAGCCATCAGCACAGTGCCAGATGCGGGGCTCAAACCCACGAACTGTGTGATCATGACCTGGGCCGGAGTCAGAACTCAACCGACTGAGCCATCCAGGTGCCCTGCCATGAATTCCTCTTAATCAGAACTACACTTTCCCTTCCTCCAGCCCCCATCTTTTACTTGCATATTTCTGCTTAGCTAGGAATTTTATACCAAACATTTGGGAATAAACCATCTTCATACATTACACTTTCCATGTACCTGATATTTATCATATCCAATCCTTACTTATGGGTTACAATGGCTTTAATTTTATAACTCCTATTTATTATAAACTCTTTGAAGATAGGGACAGCACATTAAATATTTTTATATTCCACACAGTCCCTTCTTTAGTGCTTTGAAAATAATAGGCATAAATAAGATAAAAACATCTAATGAATGAATACAATTATAATTATCACTTGGATTTGAAGATGTTCATTGTATATAACATGGAATTGTTTTGTTTGTTGCTATTCTTTCCTTTAATTTTTTTTTTCCTGGCTAACAAGCCATTGGTTTTGACCTAGAGCTTCTCACTATAGATACACAGAATTTCAGGGCTCAGAAATTGCTGTGTGCCTCATCTGTCAAGCACCAGATGGAAAAAATTCATTCATGGAATAGTCATTTCCTTTTTACCCCCTACGTGCTAGGACTGAGGCAGGTGGTGACAGGCTACCCTGGTAAGTTCACTAGGGGTGCAAGACAGTGACATAAAGAAAATGTCAAGTGCCTTATAAAGTCATCTTCCAAGGAATCCCAGTCTTGGCCCATGCACCATGAAGATACTGCTTGCCCTTGCTGCTTCTCCAGTCAAGCTGTATGTGTTTGTGTTAGTCATACCAAGTAGTTCTCTGGAGACCATGATGGTGTCAATTCATCAGGTTGTATAATAAAAATGCTTGCAACTCATGCTGATTTTTGTCAGCTTTGCAGCTCAACAGTGATGACTGTAATGACAGGTAAATTAAGTGGATGGAGATATTATAGCCAAAAGGTGATAATAACAATAATGAAAACTAATAAAGTGACTAAAGAATGAACAGTTTTCATGTCAGCAAGGAAGCATTTTCTGGTATTGTTCTAGGTATAAGACACAATTATGGACTATACATTTTTTTCACAGTTTGGTTTTGTATTTTTTCCCCCTCAGGCTCCTCTACTTTCTATTTTTACTTCCTATTGGTGTATGTGCATGTGTGTACATGTGTATTTATTGCTTTCTTTGCTAAGGGTTTCTGAGGATTTAGGGCTCAGGATTCTTTTAAAATAGTTGCATGGCGGGGCGCCTGGGTGGCGCAGTCGGTTGAGCGTCCGACTTCAGCCAGGTCACGATCTCGCGGTCCGTGAGTTCGAGCCCCGTGTCAGGCTCTGGGCTGATGGCTCAGAGCCTGGAGCCTGTTTCCGATTCTGTGTCTCCCTCTCTCTCTGCCCTCCCCCGTTCATGCCCTGTCTCTCTCTGTCCCAAAAATAAATAAACGTTGAAAAAAAAAATTAAAATAGTTGCATGGCATACAGGTCAGGCATTGCATTCTTGGCAGATGTAAGTTAGTGGGAAGCTAGGTTATTGTCAAATTGTATCAGTGGCAATGGAAATACTATAAAAATGGGTGGTGGACTGTTGATATGTGCATTTCTGATGTGGTATTTCTGTACTCAAGTCTGGAATGGTTGGCCTCTCAGAGGTCACGGAAAAGCTGGGGTAATTAGCCTCCTTGTGAATCTGGAAGTCTTCAAGTGATGATTTCCTGGTGCTACCTGAGTCCAACCATAATAGCTAGGGGAGATACGGGTATGCAAGTAATCAGGGGACTTTGACCCACTTGAGGCACCCATGAAGCATACAATGGATTTCAGTAAAAACAAAACTTCAGGGAAATCTCAGTGCCATGCCAACCTTAGGAACTTGTATTTATAAGGCATATACTATTGAGCCTGACCCAGAAAACTCCTCTGAAGGACTTGTTTATTCCTCCTAATTAACTGGACTATTCTGTAGTTAGAGACTAGTTTTGAATAAGTCACACTGGATACAAGAGCTTTAAAGCAAGGCTTATGTGGGGCTGAGGAAAAGTGTGACAATTGTTATCATTGTGAGGAGATATCCATTAGAAATATTCCAACTTGATCCCAGGACTTGCTGATCAGAAGTATGCCAAGTCACACATGAAAGAGATTCATTATGACCTTATCTTTACCCCTGATTCTGTCTGCTTTAAGCCAGAATTATGCTGTCTTATAGTTCTTACACAGATGTCTAGTTTTCTTGCATGCAGCCACCATTCCATTAGCCCTGATCCCAGGGAGTTTGGTATTAGAAAATCCCAGCTGTGTTAAACTATTCTTGAGGATGCTATTGAATCCCTTATAGCAAAAGGCTATGAGAGCTGGGTGAAAAGATCAAATATGAATAATAAAAGCTTGTTTTTTACTACAAAAAGTAGAATATTGAGTAGCCTTCCTTAACATAGTCAACAGAGTCAACACTTATGTAATATGCTACTGCCCATGATGTTAATTCCTCAAGATATCAATTTCTTCTGACAATGCCTTTGATTTTTGTAGCTAAATGTTGTGTCCTTTCTTATTTTAAAAGGTAAGGTAAAACTGTATATGAAAAAAGAAGGCTGTCTGAATAGGCAAGCATCGTAACATTGATTTCACTTCATGGTGATGTAACTGTTCTAGGTAGAATGGTCACGTGATCCAGTCAAAGTTCATAATGAATGCAATATCCTTTGAGAGTTCAGGAACTATTGTAAAGGAAAATATTTCTTTGCAGATATCACTAATTCAATTCTCCATTTCTTTCCCGTGCTGGGAAAAAAGATATTTAAGAAATAGAGTAAATTAGTGTGACATTTTGCCAAGTGAATCCTCTTTGAACAGCAAAGGTTTTTTCCTTTGGTACTGGAATGGCTCTCTAGCATCCTTCTCAGTCCCTTCCCACAACCCCCCCCCCCCCATTAACCATGCCTTCTCTTCTAGACATAGAATATCTATGACCATCCTCCCTAATGTAGGAGCCAAACTTCTTCGATACCCTTTGCATTTGTCCTTACCCACCAGTCTTTCTCTTTCTTCATCTTTTTATCCTTTTCTTCCCCATACCATACCACAAACATTCATTCATGGTGGTGGTATGCAGACCTGAACCCAAAAATATTTAGTTGACATCAAATTATTAACCAAATCATCTTAATTGAGCAACAACTGTCAATCTATTAGTGACTATCCCTAAAGCACTGATTCCCAAACTTGAGTCCTGGTTTTTTAAAAAAAACATAAAAAAAACATTCTTCATTAAACAACTATTTACAATTCAAAATGTTTATCTGAAACAGCATACTTCCCTGTTATAAACTGCAAGGCTGAAGCATAGATTAGTTTTGGCTGGATATAGTAATTCCTGTGGTAACCACACAGATGATCTCAGATGGATCACATGCTTTGGCTATATGCATTTTAGGAATATCTCACTGCATACTTAGTTGATTATGTCATTGCATAATAAAAATGGGAAAATACATTAATTACTACTTAGTACAATTTGCTTTGGTACACACTATGTTTTAAACCATAGAGTCTGATGTGGAGGGGATAGTAAAAAGTAAACATGTGATTAAAATATTAGTAAATATTAGTTTTCACATTTTGTTCTGTGGAGACTTGAGGTGGAAATACTGAGCACAAATATGTAGTTATTTCAACCAAAGCAACTACAAGTTTATCAGTTTTACATACATAGATATCCATAACGTTTGGAAACATTTTTTTTTTCACAGATTAGGGATGTGTTTGGTGACATTATATTCATTTCTGGTTTTAGACTTTATGAACACTTTGTAGTATTAGACTTCTGAATAAGTGTTGATTAGAGAGAGTATTCTGAGGCCATAGAATGTTGAAAACCAATGCTTTAGAGTGCTTTTATTTGTCTTAGGTTCCCAGAAACAAGAGCAGTGCCTTTTTATGTGGGTTAATCTGAAAGCATTTGTCCCATGGTTCCTTACTCAAATGGTCATGGGCAGATAGTTTTCTAAAAAATATTCCTCAGAATCACTATAGTGAATTCCATTTAAAAATGTAGTTGAATCTTGGGGTGCCTGGGTGGCTCAGTTGGTTAAGTGTCCGACTTTGGCTCAGGTCATGATCTCATGGTTGGTGACTTTGAGCCCCACATGGGGCTCTGTGCTGACAACTCAGATCCGGGAGCCTGATTCAGGTTCTGTGTCTCCCTCTCTCTCTGCCCCTCCCCAACTCACAATCTGTCTCTCTCTCTCTCTCTTTCTCAAAAATAAATAAATATTAAAAAAATAAAAATATAGATAGATCTAAACACAAGGTATAATGATGATGTGATTTATGATTTTGAAGAAAAGCCATGCTTTTACAGAAGTCTGCTTCAGATTAAGTATAACCGTGATCCATTAGACATTGATTGAGGAAACTCTTTACATTTTTTGAGAGCCACACAGTAATGGATGGGATGTTCTGCTTCCATTTTATTTTGGAACATGAGCTGAGACATGAAAATATAAAAGCATTCCTTCTGTTCAGTGAACCTATTGCATCTTTATATAGCCTACACTCTTGCTGAGGCATTTCTGTTGTGTCTCCTTTTCATTAATAAAGAGGGATGGCCTATTAGTATAAGAGAAACATTTTGGAAAAATCACATTTTGTTACACAATGTAAAATACTGTGATAAGGATGCCAAAGCTGCATCTCCTTGTACACCCTTCTCATCAGGGCTTTTTGAAACAATGGCCATCTTAGTGAAAACTACCTCTAAGCTTATCTAAAAATGAGGAAGTACTGTTCAAAAAGAAAGTGGTAATGGGCACAAAAGGTTTGCTTCAAAATATCTAAAGTGCAATTCCAAAGCACATGATTATCACCTATCCGTCACCTAACATGAAATTTCAAAGTGTCCTCTGTCTCCTGTGTGAGAATAAAATTGTCGGCAATCTTATGTTTTTGTTTAAGCTTTTTATTTTGGAATAATTTTATATTTATAGAGAAGTTGCAAGGATAACACAGAGAGTTCCCATGTACCCTTCACCTAGCTTTCTCTAGTGTTAGTATTTTACATAACTGCGGTACATTTCTCAAGACTAAGAGATTAACACTGGCACATGATGACTATTAACTGAACTCCAGAGTTCAGTTGGATGTCTCAGTTTTTCCACTAATGTCTTTTTTTCTTTCCAGGATCCATTCAAGTATACCACATGGTAGTTAGCCATTATGTTTGTTAGCCTCCTCTGGCCTGTGACAGTTTTGCAGTCTTGTTTTTCATAACCTTGACTCTCTAAGGAAATTTATTATGCACAATATTTAGTTGATCTACAAGGTTTTTTTTTTTTTTAATGTTTGTTGACTTTGAGAGAGAGAGATAGAGAGTGAGTGGGGGAGGGGCAGGAAGAGAGGGAGACAGAGAATCCCAAACAGGCTCTGCAGCTGTCAGCCCAGAGCCTGATGTGGGGCTTGAACTCATAAACCGTGAGATCTTGACCTGAGCTGAAACCAAGAGTCAGACACTTAGCTGACTGACCACCCAGGTGCTCCAGCCTACAAGCTTTTTATGTACAAAAAATTCGAAAACAAAATTCAAATTCAAAATTTCCTAGTTTTTGAATTTTAAATCTTGATTGCTGTATGGATCCAAGTTATTTTATACTCTTCTAGATAAATGTAGTTTGTTTGTTTTGTTTTGTGGTGTGTTCGTTATTTCATTCACAGTCATGCTCAGTTTTTCTCTCCCCAGGAATGTTTAATTCTTTGCCCAAATATGAAATAGTGGGAGGCTGTCTTCTGTTTGAAGTTGTGGACTAAAAGAAATTCTTTTCTTAGAGGAAAAAGCTGTCTCCTGAAAAAATAAAGAAATATCTGACAACTTTTAAAGTCTACCCCAGAAAATAGTGAACAAAAAAGTATTGTAAAAAGCTGTCAGAAAGAATTTGAGTGTGGAGATAGAATCCCACTCTCAGTGAGTTTGGTATTAATCAGTTTGAAATCATTCAGAGATCTGGTCAGACATTACATGACTCCAGCTAGTATAACATTAAAAGAACATGTGATGATATTTATACCTAGAACTATAGTATTTTTATACATGGTTTCAATAGATTCTTTTGTGTCTTGGGTTGTATTTTGCAAAATTAGGCAGTCATTATAGCCTACACTTGATATGCCAGATAGGGAACTTGAGCCAGTGGTTCTTTCTTTCATGAGTGGTTTTATCCAACATTTAAGGATAGCTAAGATTTTAAGACCATCACCACCACTATTTCTTAAACTATAGTTTCCAGGGGTACCTGGGTGTCTCAGTTGGTTAAGCGTCCAACTCTTGGTTTTGGCTTAGGTCATGATCTCACAGTTCATGGGATTGAGCCCAGGTTAGGGCTCTACACTGATAGTGTGGAGCCTGCTTGGAATTCTCTCTTTCCCTCTCTCTCTCTGCCCCTCCCTGGCTTGTGCTGTCTTTCAAAATAAATAAATTTAAAAAGATAAACTACAGTTAACAAAAATATGTGACTTTTTTCATAAAATTACACAGCAAGAAACTAGTACCCTTCCCTTGCCTCACCCTGTGGCAGATAGGCAACATTATTATTAACATGAGAACTAGTCAATTGTTCAGAAATACTACATTAGTGATAATGTGGCATTTCTCCCAGGCAAAAGCACCATTGACTTCCTTAATGGGACCAAAGACTGGATAAAATAAAGTCCTGGATCAGAATCAGTCAATAGGTCATGTTTTGTTCACATGTGATCCAGAAAGAGATTCAGTTCAGTTTAGCAATAATTGAGCAAAAAGAGTGTTGCTGTCCAATATTTTATAATAAGTAAAATTCTAGTTCATTTTATCTTGATGCTTGTTGTATGATGAGTAAATCTAAACTTGACATTTACACAAATTGATACAAAGAAACCTAGGAAGTCATGTCCTCAAATACAGTGTATTTTAGGACCCTAAAGCCATTTGTTTTCAATTTAATGAACACACCTGTCCAGTAACTTTGATTTCCTCCTTGCATAAGTTTCCTTCTAAGGAGGTATATTCACTCTCTGTGATACTTCTTCTTTATTCTTAGATAAGTGTTTTATATTTAGTCAATGAATATCTTGTTTAAAAATGTTAACTGAATATTTACTGTCATATCCTTGGATTTGGTGAGATATGTGGATAAAGCAGGATTTAGAGCTACTGGATCTACTCACTGAAGTCTTATCAGCATTGAAGTAGTTGATAATCTAAAGAGGTCACTGGTTAGGGGACCAATCTGGTAATCAGGAAGAATAGCCAAGGATTTCAGCAATATCTGGTCATAATCGACTGGCAGAGGAAAGATTATGTGAAGTAGTATTTTGTTGTAATAAAAGGATCTGGTTCAATTAGAGGGAGTTGTGTGGAAAGGGAGCTACATTTTGATTGAAGATGAGCTTAGCACACAGTGTGTCTGAAAATCTGTACTTGGACATAAAGGCCCCAGTTATTGTTGGCACACTGAGTAGTAGGTTATCACCTGGGAGCTCACAGCAAATGACTAAGACAGAAGTTCAAGTATAGAATTGAGATCCACAAGACTACGCATGAGAGGAAATTAGGAACTAAGAAAAAGGTAAGAATCTCTATGTCACATCTTTGGAGCATTTGCTGGGTTAAGACCTCTGAGAGACAAATATCAAAGCAGAATAAAGGTTAAAGAATTTTATTAGAGGAAATGGCTGTGTGTGGGGGAGAGTAGGGAAGGAAGCTGTAAACCTCTGTGGTAGCCAATAGACTGGATGCAAATCTGACCCTAGAAGGGAAAAGGAGAGAAGGTTGGGTGGAAGTACCTTAGTCTACCATACAACCTAATGAAGGTTCCACAAAGCTGTTTGGGAATTCTCAAGCCAGGGTCAACCATAAAAGACCTGGTATTTCTCACAAGAGGGCACCTGCCCCATTATGCCTGCAATGCTCAGTTATTGGCTTGGAGGAGCCTATTGGAAAGTGTGGTCTTGGTGTGAATGTGGCATTGGATTTCAGAGCACAACTAAGACTCTTTGTCAGTTGCTTTCTCTGGAGTTGAAAGAGTAAGAAGCACATCCTTATGACCATCCCAGTGTATTTCATCAAGAGTGATTTGATGCCCATCCAAAACCAAAGAACTGTGGCTCTCACTTGAATTGGTATCAGACCATGGGGATAGAATACACTTTATAAGGGGAAATCAAGTGATACACACTGGGAAGAGGAGAATGGTTGTGGAGGTTAGGAACCAGTTTGAGTCTGACAGCTACTTAAGGTGTCAACGGTTTCTTAGCTCTAGTTTTTGTACGTATGCATGCAGTTCCCATGTTAAGTGCTTTTCTGGTTTGCAGCTCATTATCCAGTGTTATTAAGCGGTACTAAAACTTTTCTTTCTGACATTTTTTCTAACAGTTTTCACTTCAATACCAAAACATTCTATACAGTTTTTCTGGTATATGCACATTTCACATGCCCCCCTCATAAAATGTATTTTCTAGGCTTAACATTTTTGCATAAAAGCAGACTTTGAGTTTTCATAATACACAACGAGGGGAGAACACCATTCTTTATGGCAGACTCCTATCACAAAGATTTTATGATCAGTGTATAACTTAATTGTGTCAATTCTCACATACCATTTTGATGGCTATTATAATTAAATATTCAAATTGCTTAAATATTGTAACTAAATAAAACCACAATATCAAAAGAGAAAGTGATTTATTTTAGAGGTTGTTAGCTTTTCTTGTTCCATCTCCCTTTATTATATTACATAGGAGGAATGTTGGGAAAATGCAGTTTCTCAAACACAAAGAAGTAGTCAAACGTCCTGATACCCAAAAGTGCCTTGAGTAATACTGAAAACAAATGGGCTCCTACTGATATTGTATTTATAGATTCCAATGCTGTAGTGTGAAAAGTTAAAAGTCTTAAACTGTATATGGGATGAAGACCTGCAAAGTCCTAGGGTTAGGAAAATACACGTTATGTCTATGTTAATGGTCCCCATTAACACTCCTATTGCTAAATATATTTTCTTAATGAATTTCCCTGTTTTAATCTTTCTCTCTGGTCCTTTTCAATTGGCATAGCTTATTCTCTCTGTGCTATTGTTTCTTAAAACTAATATATTGGATTTACTATCCAGTAATGAAGTTTTAAAAGTTACTTATCTAGTCCTCAGAGTGCTTTAGATCAGATTTTCATGGTGATGTAGCTGGTGCTGACAGCAGGAAAGAAGAGTTGTTGAGAAAAGGCAGGAAACTAATGTAAGTTTTAGTTGACAGAGTCTTTACTGAAATTTGTCCTCTAAGTTTCCTTCTAAGGCACTAGCTGACTGTCCACGCTTTTCTCTCTTCTTGACTCAGAATTATGAGGACTAATCACAACAGAGGCACCAGAGCAGAAGATGATAAATGATAAGTATGATTATTAAAGGATAATCATCTCTTCTGATATCTACAACTACTTGTATAATGTATATACATGTACATATAGACACATATATATGTCTACACACACATATATACACATATACACATATGTATACATATCACTTTTAATCAATTTGGAGAACAGAGGATTCAACAATAGCATATATTGCGAGGTTCATAATCTTGGAGAGTTCTATCATTCATGGTGTTGGTTCTTTCTGATGTAGTATTCATTAGACTTGGGGCTTCTGATTTCTGCTTATATTCATTTCGGGGAGCAGCTTAGCAACTACTCACATTCTTTCTTACTTTGCCTTTATTAAAGATAATATTAGGTTACACAAACCTTTCCTCTGTTGGCCTTACCTCCCATACTGAAAATATAATCAGGTTTTAAGGTATATTATGTGCCAATAACTGGGATTCTTTTCACTGAACTGAAGGATTTAGATTCCTAAGGACTTGTAATGTGGGTATCATTCAGTTCACTAAGTCTGTTCAATTCACTAGAATGGCCTATGGTAGATTTTTTTCTACAGTGACCATAGAAAATCACAACTCTAGTATCCCTGTACCTTGCCTTGTGACTTGTCTATTCCTTAAAGCAAGAGATGGAATTTATTTCTATGTACGTTGAATCTGTGCTGGCCTTATTACTTGCTTTGTCTAATAGAGCGTGGCACAAGTGACCCTTGCAAGTTCTAGAGCTTAGGCCTAAGAAGTCTTATAGATTTTATTCTTACCTCATTGGAACCTTCAAACCACCATCCTGTGAAGAACCCAGACTAGCCTACTGAGGAGGAGAAGCCAAACGTGGGAGAACCAAAGCTTCCCAGTAGACAGCCAGCACCAACTGCCATGTGTGCATGAAGCCATCCTGGGCCCTCCGGCCCCAGTTCAGCCATCAGACGACTGCCCCTACATGAGTAATCCCAAGTGAGGCTAAAAGAACCACACAAATAGACAACCCATAGAGTTGTGAAAAATAGTAACTCATTATTTTAAGCTGCTAAGTTTTAGAGTGGTTTTTATATAGCAATAGATAGCTCAAATAACCCAGGATAGAGACTAGTCAAGGAGAATGGCCCCCACCTCCAGAGAGTCTAAGGCTGAAGTATAATCCAAACTGCCAATCCATAATTATAAACTTCCTTTGTCTCATGTTTCCTTTAAAAACTGTGTGATTTGGGATTCTGTTCAATGATATATCTATGTTTATTCTGACCCAGAATTAAATTTAAGAATTTTCCTACCACTAAATATAATGGATGCTTAAGAAAGGTATGTTTTATTTATCTGTGGAAACATAACTCTTGGTATACCACTCTGTATCCCAGCTTGAATACTGTAGTATTAGTAACATATAGCTATTGAAATGCAAAGTATTAGAAAATAAGGTGATTTGAACTGCCCATCTCTTGTAGTTTAGTCTGAATGTTGTTTCTCTCATCATTTGTGATATGATGAGCTCTCCTGCAGTTTCTCCTTTGTATCCTTGAATAAGAATGAGTCTTAGTTATCTAATTATGGGCAGTGTTCATAAGAGACTCCAACAAGAGCCTTCAGACCCGGTTTTGGTCAGTTCTCTACAGACTTAAGGCTTTGTTTTTTGTTGCAAAAAAAAGGTGACCTGTTCATTTTTGTTGTTGCCAGAATAAATTAGTTGTTGCCTAGCGACCAGTTTGCCCATCAGCTCCCTAAAGCAGGAGGTGTTGCTAGGTAAATCGCTTTACAGTTTTTCAGAAAAGATTAGATTTATCCAAACATGTTCTAGGGTTTGTAAAATTATCCTGGAAGCATCAAGGTCACAAGAAAAAGTCAGAGAATGACCTGATTTTTACATTAAGCCAGTTTGTCCTAGTTTTCTGCTATTACAATATTGAAATACATCCATTCTGGTCGGTAAATAGCCACTGCTCTAATACAGATGGATGTTCCCTATTCCCAGGTATCTTATTCCCTCCCCTGAGCTTACCTCTACCCTGTACCTCTAAAGGGTTAGGATCTGGAACCATAAAACTATTCTTCAGAACTCTGTTCCCCTTAACAAGTCAGTCATTCTGGTTGTTAAGCATTTTTAGTATCATCCTGGAAATCACCATACTATAGTGTTCATATTCATACTAGTTCATATTCATACTAGTTCAATTCAGTTTTTATCAGAGTGATTGGGAGAACAGATAAAAGAAAGTATGAAACAATAAAAAGAACATGAAACTGTCAGCAAAAGGCCTTTTCATATATGACTTTAAGACTAAGTAGCTGAATAAACAATCTGCTCTATTATGTCCATATCTGGATAACGAAGGAATTGACTGATATGATCTCTAAAGCCATGATCAGTATAAATATGTTTATGATTCTAGTTAACAATCTCCATCATTCAAGTTGAACTACATCCTAATTTAGGAAACATGTAGTATTTAATTAAAATAAAGCTGAAATTGCAATGCTGATGGGTGACATAAGAGGCAACAAAATAAACAGAGGGATTCTGCTAGCAGAGACTAATTATAAATCTCTGAGAGTAAATCAGAAAGCTTCCACAGGCAGTAAAATAAAGTGAAAGAAATAAGAATGCTGGTTATTGTATACTGATTTCAAGCATATGTCTCTGAGGTGATTTATAATCGAATTTATTAAGAACTAATTATACAATTACAAATTTATTAATAAGAGTTAATCTAGTGGGAGGAGTTACGATGGCAGAGAAGTAGAGTGGACCATGGGCTTTCCTCGTCCCTCAAATGCAGCTGTAATGTGGTCAGATCACTTGGAACACCAAGGACATCGATATGTGGAGTGGCGATAGGATCTCTGCAGTTGGAGGGAGACAGCTTGGCAAATGTGAGGTGCATGGAAGTGAATTGCGGTAGAGAAAAATGGTGGCACAGTGGACGGGGGAGGGAACCCTTTCCTTGGAGAGACAAAAGGGAGAGACTGAGGTTGAGATAGTGCAGCATTGAGTTAGCACAAGAGATAAACCTGTCTGGACCACGGACTGGGGAGGGAGAAGTTCTGAGTGTCCCAGTTTTTTTTTTGCAAGCAGCTTTTGGAGCTCAAACTCTGAGGTTTTGGAAGTATGCAACGTTCTCTGTAGCAGAGCTGTGGAATGCACTCCTGGGAAGGAGGAAATTGGCCCTGGAGTACATAGTGTAGTGTAGACATCTCTGGGGTGCACTGGAAGAGAACAGACCCCATCCTGGAGTACTTTTGGAAGAAGGTTTATTGCCTCTCCAAGGACAAAAGACCTTGCAGGTGCCAGCCAAAGGCCTTTCATCAACAGGTTAGAGAGGCTTTACTCTGGAGGAGGGGAGTGGATCCATGCAGTGCTGGGTCCTTTAAGCCTTTTTTTTTAATTTTAAATTTTTAATGTTTATTTTTTGAGAGAGAAAGAGAGAGAGAGAGACAGAACATGAGGTGGGAAAGGGCAAAGAGAGAGGGAGACACAGACTCTGGAGCAGGCTCCAGGCTGAGTTGTCAGCACAGAGCCTGACGTGGGGCTGGAACTCACGGACCATGAGATCGTGACTTGAGCTCAAGTCGGAGGCTTAACTGACTGAGCTGGCCAGGTGCCCTAAGCCTTTGGGTTTTGAATCCCAGCCATGCACCACAGAAAAAATACAGCAGAATTGTGACACAGGGAAACCTGACTGCCCTGCACAGTGGGGGTTTAGATCCCTAGTCTGGGGACAAGAGATTGGTGTGGCACCATTTTCCCCCCAACACCAACATGGTGGGATTTCAGGGAGCAACACAGCAGCCCCCAGTGGACGCAGGATCTGCTTAAACCAAACCCTGCCCATCCATGCCTGGAAACTGGGGCAGGACTCACTCTGAGCCAACGCAGCCAGCCTCTCCTCCAGACCAGCACAGCCAGCAACCTCCAGGCACCAACCGACAGCTCTTTTTTTTTTCCTTTTTGTCCTCCTTGTTTTTTTCTTTTGGAATTAGGCTTATAGTTCCTTATTCATTTTTTAAAAATTTCCTTCTCTCTCCCTCACTTTCTCTCATATTTAAAAAAAATTGTTTAATGTTTATTTATTTTGGAGAGAGAGATGGAGCACAAGTGGGAGATGGACAGAGAGAGACACACACACAGAATCCAAGGCAGGCTCCAGGTTCTGAGCTTTCAGCACAGAGCCCAACATGGGACTTGAACTTCTGAACTGTGAGATCATAATCTGAGCTGAAGTGGGACCCTTAACCTGCTGAGCACCCAGGCTCCCTCTTTTTTTGTTTGTTTTTTGATTAGGAATATTTATTCTTTTCTTTTTCCTTCCTTTTTCATTTCTTCTGCTTTTTCTTTTTTGTCCTATTGTTTTCCTTTCTTTTTCTTTCGAATAAACCTTATAGGTTTTTGATTCTCTGTTTGTTTTTGTTCCCTTTTATTTTCTCTTTTTTTTGAGAAAAAAGAGGCTTTCCCCCCTCCTTTTGTTTCCCCAGGGTTACTTCAACATACAAATCAAAGCACACCTAGTTAAAGATCCAAACACTCCATCACTGCAAGCAAGACGGAGCTCTGCAAAGGACTGACCAGTTGGAAAGAGCACCCAAAACACCACAGCAGGGTGCATACAGCATAACCAGAAGCACTTCCTGGAGTGCCAGTTTCTGGACAGTGTATGATCCCTTTGTAATACAGTGGTAACCTCAGGTGTAGGAAACATAATGAGCTTTTTAAAACACACACAAAAGGCATAACCCTAGCCAAAATGACAAGATGGGAGAATTCTCCCCAAAAGAAAAATCAAGAAGAAATCACAGCCTGCGACTTGCTCAAAACAGATATAAGCAATATATCTGAACAAGAGTTTCGAACAACAGTCATAAGACTACTGGCTAGGTTTCAAAAAAGGCAAAGAAGACACCAGAGAAAGCCTTGCTGTGGAGATCAAAGACCTAAGAACTAGTTAGGATGAATAAGAAAATGCAATAACTGAGATACAAAGAAACTAGATAAAGTGACAACAAGGATTGAAGAAGCAGAGGACAGGTGAAACAGAAGATAAAATTATGGAAAATAATGAAACTAAAAAAAAAAGAAGGAAAGGAAATTACTAGATAAAGGGGGGAGATTTAGAGAACTAAGTGATTCCATGAAACAAGACAATATCTGTATCATAGGAGTCCCAGAAGAAGAAGAGTGAGAAAAAGAGGCATGAGGTTTATTTGAACAAATTATAGCTGAGAACATCCTTAATCTGGGGAAGGAAACAGGCATCCAAGTACAAGAGGTAAGAGAACTCCCTTCAGAATCAGCAAAAACAGGTCAACACCACAATATATCAGACTGAAACTTACAAATACAAAGATAATGAGAGAATTCTGAAAGCAACTAGGGACAAAAGTCCTTAACCTACAAGGGGAGATACATAAGGTTAGTAGCAGACCTGCCCACTGAAACTTGGCAAGCCAGAAGAGAACGGCTGGAATTATTCAATGTGCTGCATAGGAAAAATATACAGCCAAGAATCCTTTATCCAGCAAGGCTGTCATTCAGAATTGGAGGACAGATAAAGAATTTCCCAGACAAACAAAAACTAAAGCAGTTTGTGACCACTAAACCAGTCCTGTAAGAAATTTTAAGGAGGACTCTCTGAGTGGAGGAAAAAAAAGACCAAAACAACAAAGACTACAAAGGACCAGAGAATACCACCAGAAACACCAACTCTACAGGTAACACAAGGGCACTAAATTCATATATTTCAGTAATCACTCTGAATGTAAATGGACTAAATGCTCCAATCAAGGACATAGGATATCAGAATGGATTTAAAAAAGTATCCATCAATATGCTGCCTACAAGAGACTGATTTTAGACCTAAAGACACCTGCAGATTGAAAGTAAGGGGATGGAGAACCGTCTATCATACTAATATACATCAAAAGAAAGCTGGCATAGCCATACTTACGTAAGATAAACTAGATTTTAAAACAAAGGCTTTAACAAGAGATGAAGGGCATTATATCATAATGAAGGGCTCTATCCATCAAGAAGATCTACCAGTGGTAAATATTTATGCCCCCAACTTGAATGAACCCAAATATATAAATCAATTAATCACAAACATAAAGAAACTCATTGATAATAATACCATAATAGTAGGAGACTTAAATACCTCACTAACAACAATGGACAGATCATCTAAGCAGAAAATCAACAAGGAAACAATGGCTTTGAATGACACATTGGCCCAGATGGACTTAATAGATACATTCAGAACATTTCATCCTAATGCAGCAGAATACACATTCTTCTCAAGTACGCAAAGAACATTCTCCAGAATAGATCACATACTGGGTCACAAATCGGCACTCAATAGGTACAAAAAGACTGAGATCATACCATGCATATTTTCAGACCACAACACTATGAAACTTGAAGTCAACCACAAGAAAAAATTTGGAAAGCCCTCACATACATGAAGGTTAAAGAACATCCTACTAAAGAATGAATGGGTTAACCAGGAAATTGAAGAAGAAATAAAAAAAATACATGAAAGTAAATGAAAATGAAAACATGACAGTCCAAACCCTTTGGGATGCAGCAAAGGCAGTCCTAAGAGGAGAGTACAGTGTAATTAAGGCCTATCTCAAGAAGCAAGAAAGATCCTAAATACACAACCTAACCTTACACTTAAAGGAGCTAGAAAGGGAGTGGCAAATAAAGCCCAAAACCAGCAGAAGGAGGAAAGTAATAAAGATTAGAGCATAAATAAATGATATAGAAGCAACAACAACAACAAAACAGCAGTACAGATCAATGTAACTAAAAGCTGGGTTTTTTTTTGAAAGAATAAATAAAATGGATAACCCCCTAGCAAGACTTCTCAAAAAGAACAGAGAGAGAACCCAAATAGATAAAATCACAAATGAAAGAGGAGAGATTACAACCAACACCACGGAAAAAAATTATTAGAGAATACTATGAAAAACTATATGCCAACAAACTGGACAATCTGGAAGAAATGGACAAATTCCTAGAAACTGACATACTACCAAAACTCACAGGAAGAAATAGAAAATTTGAACAGGTCTATACCTACTGAAGAAATTGAATCAGTTATCAAAAATCTCCCAACAAATAAGAGTCCTGGACCAGATGCCTTCCCAAGGGAATTCTACCAGACATTTAAAGCAGAGTTAATACCCATTCTTCTCAAACTGTTCCAAAAAAATAGAAATGGAAAGAAAGCTTCCAAATTCATTCTATAGAGCCAGTATTACCTTGATTTCAAAACCAGACAAAGACCCCACTGAAAAGGAAAATTACAGGCCAGTCATCCCTGATGAAAATGGATACAAAAATTCTCAACAAGATACTAGCAAATTGAATTCAACAGTGCATTAAAAGAATTATTCACCATTATCAGGTGGGTTTATTCCTGGGGTGCAGGGGGTGGTTCAATACTTGCAAATCAATCAATGTGATACACCACACTAATAAAACAAAGGATAATAACCATGTATTCTTTCAATAAATGCAGAAAAATATTTGGCAAAATGTAGCATACTTTCTTGATAAAAACCCTCAAGAAAATAGGGATAGAAGGAACATATTTCAACATCATAAAAGCCGTATATGAAAGGCCCCCAGCTAATATTTCCCCTGAGATCTTTCCCCCTGAGATCAGGAACACAACAGGGATGTCCACTCTCACCACTGTTGTTCAACATAATACTGGAAGTCCTAGCCTCAGCAATCAGACAACAAAAATAAATAAAAGGCATACAAATTGGCAAGGAAGAACTCAAACATTGTTTTCACATGATACTCTATGTGGGAAACCCAAAAGACTCCACCACAAAACTGCTAGAACTGATACATGAATTCAGCAAAGTCACAGGATATAAAATCAATGTACAGAAATTGGTTGCATTTATATGAAATGCTTCACCAATAATGAAGCAGCAGAAAGAGAACCAAGGAATCAATCCCATTTATAATTGCACCATAACCATAAGATATATAGGAATAAACCTAACCAAAGAGGTAAAAGATCTGCACACTGAAAACTATAGAAAGCTTATGAAAGAAATTGAAGAATACACAAAGAAATGAAAAAGCATCCCATGCTCATGGATTGGAAGAACAAATATTGTTAAAATGTCAATAATACCCAAAGAAATCTACACATTCAATACAATCCCTATCAAAATAACACCAACATTCTTCACAGAGCTAGAACAAACAATCCTAAAATTTGTATGGAACCACAAAAGACCCAAAAGAACGAAAGTAATGATGAAAAAGAAAACCAAAGCAGAAACATCACAATTCTGGACTTTAAGCTGTATTATAAAGCTGTAATCATTAAGACAGTATGGTACTGGCACAAAAACAAACAAACAAACATACATACATACATAAAAAAAACAGACCATAGATCAATGGAACAAAAGAGAACCCAGATATGGATTTACAGATTTATGGCCAACAAATCTTTGACAAAGCAGGAAAGAGTATCCAATGGAAAAAAGACAATCTCTTAAGCAAATGGTGTGAGAAAACTAGACAGCAACATGCAGAAGAAAGAAACTGGACCACTTTCTTATACAATACACAAAAATAAATTCAAAATGGATGAAAGACCTAAACATGAGACAGAAAACCATCAAAATCCTACAGGAGAAAATAGGCAGAAATCTTTTTGACCTCAGCCACAGCAACTTCTTATTAGACATGTTTCTGTAGGCAAGGGAAATAAAAGCAAAAATGAATGATTGGGACCTCATCAAAATAAAAACCTTCTGCACAGTGAAGGAAACAATCAACAAAACTAAAAGGTAACTGACAGAATGGGAGAAGATATTTGCAAATGACATATTTGATAAAGGGTTAGTATCAAAAATCTATGAACAACTTATCAAACTCAACACCCAAAAAATAAATAATCCAGTGAAGAAATGGGCAGAAGACATGAATAGACACTTTTCCAAAGAAGACATCCAGATGGCCAACAGACACATGAAAAGATTCTCAACATCAGTCATCATCAGGGAAATATAATCAAAACCATGAAGAGATACCACCTCACACCTGTCAGAATGCCTAAAATGAACAACTCAGGAAACCATAGATGTTGGTGAGGCTGCAGAGAAAGGGGAACCCTTTTGCATTGTTGGTGGGAATGCAAACTGGTGCAGCCACTCTGGAAAACAGTATGCAGGTTTCTCAAAAAATTAAAAATAGAACTTCCCTGTGACCCAGCAATTGCACTACTAGGTATCTATACAAAGGATACAAAAATGCTTATTTGAAGGAGCACATGTACCCCAATGGTTATAGTTGCACTTTCCACAACAGCCAAACTATGGAAACAGCCCAAATGTCCATCAACCAATGAATGGATAAAGACGATGTGGTATATAAATACAATGGAATACTACTTGGCAATGGAAAAGAATGAAATCTTGCCATTTGCAACAACATGGATGGAGCTAGAGGGATTATGTTAAGTGAAATAGTCAATCAGAGAAAGACAGAGATATGATTTTACCCATATGTGGAATTTGAGAAACAGAACCAGATGAACATAGGGGAAAGGAAAGAATAATAAGATAAAAACAGAGAGGGAGACAAACCGTAAAAGACTCTTAAATATAGAGAACGAACTGAGGGTTGCTGTTGGAGGGTGGGATAGGGGGATGGGTTAACTGGGTGATGGCATTAAGGAGGGCACTTTTTAGGGATGAACACTGGGTGTCATATGTAAGAGATGAATCACTGAGTTCTACTCCTGAATCCAAGACTTCACTGTTTGTTAACTCCCTAAATTTAAATGAAAAAATTAAAAAAAAAAGAATTTAAAAAACGTGCCCAATCATGTTAAAATTTTGGTGTCTATAGTGAGAAAATATTTAAATCATTTTCTGCAAAGCATTTTTTTAGAGCTAAAAATCTAAAGAAACATTTTAAAATAGTCTAGAAATTATATTTATACTTCTAAATTATAGTACTATGTCTATCTGTAATCCTAGATCTTTGTAATTCATTATTTGATAAAATACTCTTTTCTTACAACATTTTTGTTATAAGCATAAATAGTTTTGTTGGAGAGATTACTGTTAATTATGTTTTTCTTTACAATATTTAATATCTTTGCTTAATAATTTGTAATTGAGTAGTTTAGAATTAATGTAAATCAATATAATTTGCATAAAATTATAAATCAAGATTGGTAGAGAGTGAAATGTCTAGTTTTACACAATATTTATGGATAATAAAGGGAAATTGACTGACTTGTGTTTATTCAGTTTGCAAAGCATCTGCCAAAATGTTGCACAAGGTTGTACTTCTGAATAGATATTAGGTTTCCTAGTTCCACTGACTTCTCTTGTTGAAAGTTTTCATAGGATGCAAACAGATGTCTAATTTGCTAATCTATCACAAAGAAAAGAAAACTAGGATTAGAGGTGATGAATTTGTCTTGTTTTATTGAATTTGTGTTGTTTTATTATTTCTGAAATCCTGAAAATAAATGAGAAATAGAAGCATGAATCTACAATTTTGTGAAATTTTGAAGACATACCTTTTTAAGAAATTATTTTTTGGTCAGGGCAAAAAATTTTTGTAGAAATGATAAATGTCTCAATTTCTTCTGAGATTACTTGCCCTTTTGCTCTTAGTATATTTGTGTCTTTATACTTAAGTGATTTTAATACTTTGTAAGCATGGTAGTTTTCATCTCTAGAAGTTTTATTTGAGTGTATTTTTATATCTCCATGTCTCCAGTTAACATTCCCAGTTCTTTTAACTTCCTGAGCATATGGAATGCAGTTATAACTGTTTTATTGTCCTTGTTTACTAATTCTATCATTTGTATACTTCCTTTTTTTTTTTTAAGTTTTTTTAAAATGTTTTTATTTATTCTTGAGACAGAGAGAGACAGAGCATGAGCAGGGGAGGGGCAGAGAGAGAGGGAGACACAGAATCTGAAGCAGGCTCCAGGCTCTGAGCTGTCAGCACAGAGCTCTGCGCGGGGCTTGAACTCACAGACTGTGAGATCAGGACCTGAGCTGAAGTTGGATGCTTAACCGACTGAGCCACCCAGTCGCCCCAATTATTTGCATAATTTCTGGGTCGATTCCAACTGATCAACTTTTTTCTACTCATGGGTGAAATTTACTTATTTCTTCACATGCTGGCTAATTTTTTATTGGAAGGCATACATTACAAACTTTACCTTGTTGGCTGCTGGATATTTTTGTAAGTTACTTGGAAACCATTTGTTCCTTATGACCCTTTCACTGAAACTGTTATGTAGAATGAGAGCTGCCTGGATTCTAGGGCAGCTTTTTTCCAGTATTGAGGCAAAACCCTTCTAAATACTATAATCAGTGTCCTGTAATTTATGTGTCCTGGCTGCTGGGACGAGGAACTGTTCATGGCTCTGTGTGAACTTTGGCATTTTTTCCCCCTCTAATCATTTTGAATGTTTCTTTCCTTGGCCTTGATTCCTCACACTTAGGCTCGGATCAGGACTCAGCCAAAGACAGGAGGGGGATGCTCTTCAGCTCTTGGTACACTCTCTTTTTGCAGCTCTGCTCTCTCTGAATTCCAGCTGCCGTGACTCTCCTGAAATCCCAGTGTCATCTTCTCTTATGAGTCTACCAGGCATAGGTTCTCGCTCCCTGAACCATGACCTGTAAAGCTCTCTAGTCACTAAGATGACACGATTTCGTGTCTTTAAAAATCACCTGTTTTTTATTGTCTGATGTTCAATATCTTGAGAATTGTCATTTCATATATTTATCCATTTAAAGTTTTCTTTCAGAAAAAAAAAAAAAAAGATAAGTCCATCCCTCATTACTCTATTTTTCCTGGAAGAGAAAATTTCTTCTGATGTTATTGGGTTCACACAATTTTGGGTAGAGCATCTTGAAGAGAACAATTAGTAAAAAGAGCTCAAGATCTGGAGGGAGAAGATGTGGATTTTGAGGATCTGGGTTTTGTGGTTCCTGAAATCTTTGGCAAATATGCTCTTGGAACTATGAGAGCACAGAAGATAGGTACTTCATTAAACTAATTGGAAACTAACCTTTCAGTATGTTTACATATTTCTGTGTTTAAAGCTCTCAAATGACTCCCTGTGGTAAAGGAATGTAGATATGAGAGGGTGCAAAAAAGGCTGCAAGTCTGTCATTTGTATTGTATGACTGAGACCGTGTGTATGTGTTGTAGTAGTTGTGGGTAAGGTTTTGGAGAAGGTGACAAGAAATGAGGCAGGAGATATGTATGAGGGATGCATCTTAAGACTTGTCTGAAATTGCCTAATCACAAATACTTCCAAAGGAAGTAATTCAAGAATGACTAGCTTAAAATAAAACAGATGTAATTCACAGCTCAGCTGTCAGAAAATCTGCAACAATTTGAAAAAAATTAAATTTGTACTGTAGAAAAATTACAAACCATGTCCTGCAAACCTTTAGGGTCACTCTCCAATAGCCTTGGGTGAAAAGTTAAATACATAAAATGTCCCCAATCTGTTATTTATTTAACAGAGATAGGAATGTCAAGATGAAGCTCTGGAAGGGTGACTAGAGTAACTTCTGGACAATTCTTCCTTGAGCACATTGGATTCCTGCCAAGCATTTCACACTTCATGAGACTGATTGTAGGCTTACTTTTAAATTAGAAAAGTTTAGACCATTAATGATTATAGATCATTTGCTAATTGCACAACATTGCACTGCACGCTGTGAGACATTACAAAGCAAAGAGAAATCATGGTCTTGTTACAACATACATTTCTAGAGGCCTGACATTTTCATTTGAAGATAAAAGGCAGCAAAGTGAATGCTCATGAATTACATGAATGGAAATATTTTACCTAATTCTATCACTGTCGGAAACACATCTTTATTTTTCACATAAAGAATGTATCATGAAAAGTTTTGTTCCTAGACATAGTAGAGGCCAAAAACATGACTTTGTAGAGATCTTTGGATACGAGTTCTGAGCTCCATAGAATGTCAAGCTATAATGAACATATCTCTTAAGCTTGCAGACATAATTCAACTCAAAGGCTAATTTTTCACTATATGCCTAACCTCTTCATGAAATGTTTTGTTTACAATATATTCTTCGATGCAGGGTAATGAGAACAGAAATTATTTTTGTAATGCTTCGGACAACTAATATGGAAGCATATTGAGATGATAAACTTAAAGCAATATTGGATTTTATGGTTAACTTTTTTTCCTGCATGATAGCAAATAATTAATACTTATATTGAAGAAAAATATATAAATTGGACATGCTCAGAATATGCATTATATAATATAATGAGGTGACTGCAGGATCTATTTATTGATCTAGTCATCTAACAGAAAGGGACCATTTAAAGAGTGTGATTTTTAGGTAAAGGGGAATCTTCCAGTATTCACTGATAACTGGGAGTACCACACATTGACATATATTTGTTTTGAGGTTGAAATTTGGTAGTAAGTGCCAATGGTGACTTAGAGATGTGAGAAAACCTCAGATTTTATCCTGATAACAATCTTTCTCTAATGAACAGGATATCTATGCCTATGAGTTTTTAAAACACTTGGATTGATTTGGTCACTTACAATGGTTGATGCTCTGATTCTAAAAACATCTAGACCCTAAATACATAAAGTCCAATTTAGTGAATGTAAAAAGCAGAAAGTATAAAACTGGACCTCTCTTTTAATATGGGAACTTCCTGTATTGAGGGAAGAATAATTCTTTTTAAATCAAGCAATGCCAATTGATGTATTTTGGAATATTTTGGGAGAATATTCTTGTGCCTTTTTACCACTTGTCCAACTCTTTTCTCTTGTGGTTTACATTTCAATAGGCCCTTCATTTCATAGTGGTAATCTGCCAGCTGCTAGATTCTTGTTAATGAGTTCATTTGGATGCATACTCTTCCTTTAGTTAACACATGCCAAGCTTTCTCTTCATGAAGTAAATCTTCTAATTTTGCTTGCCAAATTGGTTGTTGGTGGTTGTTTATACAGCTTCCTGAAATATGCTACCTGACAATTTTGGATTAATAAAGATTGAATTGCATTGTGGTGACATTTTCAGTCAGGATTACAGCAGCTCATATTTACACTTTCAAGATGGTAAGGGAATGGTTTGTCAGACTGAAGACATTGTGCTTCATTTTAATGCTTCCTTACTAATATCAACAAGGCAGATTTTCAAATAGTTCATTTGCATTTCATCCAGAACCCCGCTCTTTATTTAGATAGGTTCTGGGGTGTCTGCCTAGATGACTCTTTACTTGCATCTGGGCTTAGCTAACTTCTCATCCTTTAGGACACAATTAAGGCACTATCTCGTCCCTAAAGACTTCCTCATGCTTATTGAAAATAATGCTGCAATAAACATAGGGGTGCATGTATCCTTTGAATTAGTGTTTTTGTATTTTGGGGGCAAATACCCAGTAGTGTGATTCCTGGATGGCAGGGTAGTTCTATTTTTAATTTTTTGAAGAGCCTCCATACTATTTCCCACAGAGGCTGCACCAGTTTTCATTCCCACCAACAGTGCATGAGGGTTCCTTTTTCTCCATATCCTCACCAACACTTGTTGTTTCTTGTGTTTTTTATTTTAACTGTTTTGACAGGTGTGAGGTGAAGCTAGAGAGTATAATGCTAGGCAAAATAAGTCAGAGAACGACAGATACCATATGATTTCACTCATATGTGGAATTTAAGAAATTAAAAAACAAAGGGGGAAAAAAGAGAAACAAAGCAAGAAACAGACCCTTAATTATAGAGAACAAACTGATGCTAATGAGAGAGGGGGCGGGTGTGGGGGTGGGTGAAATAGGTGGTGTGGATTAAGGAGAGCACTTGTTGTGATGAGTATTGGGTGACGTATGGAATTGTTGAATCACTGTATTATACACCTGAAGCTAATATAACACTGTATGCTAGCTCTACTGGAATTAAAATTAAAAACTTAAAAAGAAAAAGACTTCCTCATGCCTAGACTTAGGGCCAGGTGCCCCTCTTATACCAGTCTAGTGTCTGCCTCATCACAACATAAGTTGCCTGCTACCACAATGACCTGTTTACATGTGTAACAGCTTTAGCCACTAGAAAGTGGATTCTTTGAAGGATAATGGTGTGTCTTTTAACCTGGGGTCTCCAAAGCTTGGTACCTAACAGGCACCAATAAAAGTTTGTTGAATTAAGAACGGTGTAATTGTGGTTAAGATTGGTGAGTATCCGTGCTTTTTTTTTTGTGTATAGAATATTTATAAAGTATGTTTTTCATTATGGGGTATGTTTTTGTAGAGTTGGTTGGAGAATATCTTTATAAAGGATCTTTTCAGGTTACCAGTTAATCACTTTGGGTCTTGTTTTTTTTAACCAAGGTGCTAAAATCTCTGGGTAACCAGGGTGCGACTTCTCAACCTAACTCTGTGAAATTACTCCTTTACTGTCTCAGTATGCTCAAATGATTGTGAATGGTTTTCTAGGTCTTAGAAAGTCTTTTGGTATTTAAATAATAACATATAACTTAAAAACTATTTTCAAACATGCACAAAATCATATTATGTAGCTGATATGGAACTACTTCCCACAAAGTTTTTATATAAATAAATATATATATATTTATGAGAATGATGTTCTGAAACTATGTTTCCAGTAATAGAATGCATAAGACCTAGTTACTGAATGCATAAACTGTATAAACATATGTATGTGATCTAGTATTGACCCATTAAACCAAACACATTTGTTAAGATTGAATCAGTAGCAGAAAATGTTTCAATATATTTTTTTTCCTTTTTAGAATACTGGTTGAGTTGGGTCTGCTGCTTATAATTCTGAAGGGTAAGGTAAGAACATGAGTTGAATACCTACCATATACCAAGCATCTTATATAAATAGTCTAGTTTAAAATTTATAATAAGCCTAGGTTTCTGTCCCATTTTATAGATGAGAAAAGTGAGTATCATAGATGCTTATGCCATAGATCTTATGTTTGTTGTTCAAATTTTCAGAGTTAGTCAGTGATGAAGTCTGGTTTTGAAGCCAGGTATGTTTGAGAATAATTGGTAATAGATTTGGCCCAATAATTGCTCTTTGAACTTTAGCCATTGACCAATTTGATTTGTATACCCAGGTCCCTTTGATGATGTAGTAAACAAAAGCAACACATTATTGCTGAAAATATATTATTGTTAAAAAGAGTTAACAGGTACCGTAAAGGAGATTATACCATTATTAGGTATAACCTGGGTTTATGCAGATTTGTAAAGAATAACTTAACATATGTCTCTTATGTTCTTTTAATTTCTTTTTCCTTTCTTTCCTTTTTAAAAAAAGTGGCTAAAGACAGATGCTGCTTTTCTTATGAGTGCTTATACATGTATAAAATCTCTAATTAGGTTTTCTTAAATATTAGCAGTTTTTTATCCAGTAGAATTTGTCAAGAAGAAAATAGAACAAAGAATATTTATACCATTCTTCACTTATACATATGAAAAATTGAAAGTAAACGGTATCTGACCTGATAATGGATGCCTGCTAACATTTTGGAAACTTTTCTAATAGAATGCAAAGTTACTAAATGATGGAGAAAAAATATCTTTCGGTGACATGTCTGAAGATGGTAACAGTGCAAATTTTCTTTCTATATGGAAAACAGTTGACATTAATGCAGTATATAAAGAACATTTTCAAAAGATGCCAAGTGAATGTAAATTAGCTATAACCACACACAAGGATAAAGCCAGCCCTGAAGTTACAGATGAAAAAACAATCTATTGGATTAACTTTTGTTTCCACAACTATTATAGCCAGGGGGAGAAGGGTCACACTGAATATTAGTAATTTATATCTCAACCCCATTTGTAATTAGAAGGTTACCAGCCACCATTCCCCAATTATCTTTCCAAGTGGTACACCATCTTAATATGTCAAATAGAATTTGTAGATGCAGCAGTAAATTAAAAAATAATAAAAATTTAAACTTAAGATTAAAGAGAGAGAGAGAGCGAGAGAGAGCTATTTTGACCTGAAGAGGGGAGCTCCAGTGCCAGACCCATTCCCTGGCATTGACCCAGAGACATCAATCCTGGTGGCAGAGCTGTGCTTCATTGAAATATTTTTATTATTTATTTTTCTCTTGAAAATGTATGCTGTGCACATGACATCAACTTCCAAGCATATAAAAAGCCATTCCCAAACATAAACCTTTCTTTTATTGTCTTGTTTCTATTTCCCAGAGGCAGCACCATTGCAGTTTTTTGAGACTTTATCCAGATTATATATTTATTTTAAACAACGGAATTTCTGGAATGCTCTGTCATGTATATGTCCCCATGAAACACATTAAGTGCACTTTCCTTTTCTATTCTGCACCTTTGGCTGAAAATTAAAGTTGCCTGGCAATTCTGTCATCGCATGCTTAATATGATATGTAAATTGTTGGCATCTTTGCCCTCTGTGGCCTCAGCTGCCTGAGAACTCCCACAATAGCAGCAGGATGAATGACAGGCCACATCCAGTAGCATGTGTTTAATTTTCAGTGAGCTACCATGAGAAAAAAGAATACGTCTTTGTATTTAATGAAGGTTCAATATGCTTATCCTGGCATTATATTACCTTTCTGGCAGCTAGGTGATTGAAAAAGAAAATATGTGTATTTGTGTGTCTCCTTACACAGTTGTCATGTATGTAGAGAGTGATTGAGGGCTTCTACTTTATGAATTTATGAAAAATTCCTGTGTTCCCTGGGAAGCAGAAATCTGTCTCTACTGTGCCTTTCCACTGTCGTCTTGGTGGTGCTATAAATTCTTATCTCTTTAAACTGCTTCACTGAAGCATAATTGGCACACAGTGAACACCACATATTTAAAATACTTAATTTGATAAGTTTTGACCTAGGTATAAACAGTGAAACCATCACCACAGTAAAGATGATGAACACATCTGTTACTGCTAAACATCTCCTAATGCCCTTTGGAATTTCCTCCCTTTTGCCTTCCCCAGCCTATACCCAATGACTACTCTGTTTTCTTGAACTACAAATTAGCTACCATTTTCAAAAACTATATGTAAATGGAGTCATATACTGTATATTCTTTTTCATCTGGGTTTTACTCAGCATAATTATTTTGCATTTCATCCCTGTTGCTGCATGTATCAGTGGTTCACATCTTCTTCCTGTTGTGTAGTACTCCACTACAATTTGTTCATCCATTCACTTATTTAGGGATGTTTGGGTTGGTTCTAGCTTTTAACTCCTACAAATAAAGCTTCCATGAACAATTATGCTCAGGTCTTTCTATGGACGTCTTCTTTCATTTTCTTCGGTAAACGCTAAGGAGTAGGATGGGTGAGTCATATGATAGGTGGGTATTTAATTTTTCAGGAGACTGACAAACTTTTTCAAAGTGACTCTACCATTTTACATTCCCAACAACAGTGTATGAGAGTTCTAGTAGCACCACATCTTGCCAACCTTTGATATGTTCAGTGTTTCAGTTTTGATAAATTTAATAGGTATGTAGTGGTAGCTCATTGTGTCTTTAATTTGCATTTTTTCCAATGACATATGATACTGACCATCTTTTCATGTTCTTTTTGGCCATCTGTATCTCTTCCTTGGTGAAGTGTCTGCTCAAACTATTGCTTTAATTAATTAATTCAAATTGTTTTTGTATTTAGTTTTGGAAGTCATATATATTCTAGATACAAGTCCTTAATCCCATATGATTAGCAAATATTTTCTGTATGCAAGTATTTTCTCAACCTATGGTATGTTTTCATTATCTTTACAGTGTCTTTCAAAGAGTAGACATTTTAATTTTTATGAAGTCTAGTTCATCAGTTAAAAAAATATGGGTTATGCCACTAGTGTTATATCTTAGAACTTTTTGCTTAGGTCAAGGTCACAAATACTATCTCCTATGGTTTTTTTTAGAAGTTTTTAAATTTAGGTTTTACGTTTAAGTTTGTAATAACTTTTGAGTTAATTTTTATATGTGGGGTGAAGTTTTGAGCATAGTTTATTGTTTTGCCACTAGTGCTACCCTGTCTTAATTACCGTGGCTTTATACAACTTTTGAAACTCCCAAATCTAAGTCTTCAAACTTTGTTTTTCTTATGTAAAGTTGTTTTAGCTATTTTGGTCCTTTTCATTTGCACATGAACTTTAGAATCAGTTTATTGATCTTCATAAGTAGGCATGCTATACTTTTGATTAGGATTACATTGAAACTGTAGATCCATTTGGAGAGAATTGACATCTTATCAATGTTGAATCTTTTGTTCCATGAACATAGTAAATCCTCCCATTTGTTTAGGTCTTCTTAATTTCTCTTAGCAATACTTTCTAGTTTTCGGTGTATAGGTCTTACATATTTTTGACAGATTTATTTCTAAGCATTTCTTATTTTTTAGGTTATTGCAAATGGCACTAAAATTTAATATCTGATTGCTCTTTGCTAGTATATAAAAATATAATTGATATTGATGTATTTTTCTTGTATCCTTCAATTTTGCAAAACTCACCAATTAGTCCTAGTAGCTTTCTGTTAGATTCCATAGAATTTTCTACATGGTCATTGTGTCATCTGCAAATAAAGATAGTTTACTTATTACTTTTTAATCTGTATGCCATTTATTTACTTTTCTTGTCTTACCACACGTCCTAGCACCTCTAAGACAAATTTCAATAGAACTAGTGAGAGTGGTCATGCTTGCCTGTTTCTGATCTGAGAAGGAAACATTAACTTCCCCTTCAGTTTTAAAGATATTTTTGTTTTAGTATGACAGTACTTTAAAGGCAGCACTCCACTGTCTTCCAACTTGTATTTTTTCTAATGAGAAACTTGTAGTCATTTTCATCTTTGTTCTTCTGTGTGTGCTGTGTCTTTTTTCTCTGACTGCTTTTAAAATTTTGTCTTTATCATTATTTTAAGCAATTTGATTTTGATGTGCCTTGATAGTATTTTTTGTTTATTTGTTTCTTGTTTTGGAGGTTAATAGAGATCCTTGGATCTATAAGCTTATAAATATATTTTTAAGTCAAATTTGGACCTTTTTCAGTCATTGGTTCAAATATTGATTGCTTCTGTCTCCACTCTTCTTTAAGGACTCTACTTACAATTACATCATACACTTCATAGGCTGTCTCATAGTTCCTGATGTTCTCTTCATTTGTTTTTGTTTTTGTTTTTCTGATTCATTTTTGATGGTTTCTAATGCTATGCCTTCAATTTTACTAATCTTTTCTTCTGTAATGTCCAAATCATTGTTTATTCCATCTAGTGTATTTTTTTACCTCAGATATAGTAGTTTTCATCACTAGAAGTTTGATTTGCATCTTTTTTATATCTCCCATGCCATTACTTTTTATAGATGAGGAAACTGAAGCACATAGAAGGTAAGAAATTTGCCCAAGATTCCAGAGCTATTAAGAAGTGGATACCAGGGATACAAATTTAGGCAGCCTGATCCCAAAGACTTCATTTTTAATCAATGTGTATATTCTTTTCTTTTTTTTTTTTTTTTTTTTTTTTTTAACATTTATTTATTTTTGAGACAGAGAGAGACAGAGCATGAACGGGGGAGGGGCAGAGAGAGAGGGAGATACAGAATCGGAAGCAGGCTCCAGGCTCTGAGCCATCAGCCCAGAGCCCGACGCGGGGCTCGAACTCATGGATCGTGAGATCGTGACCTGAGCTGAAGTCGGACGCTCAACCGACTGAGCCACCCAGGCGCCCCTCTTTTTTTTTTTTTTTTAATTTTTTTAATGTTTATTATTGACAGAGAGAGAGAGACAGAGCATGAGTGGGGGAGGGGCAGAGAGAGAGGGAGACACAGAATCTGAAACAGGTTCCAGGCTCTGAGCAGTCAGCACAGAGCCCGACGCGGGGCTTGAACTCATGGACAGCCAAGATCATGACCCGAGCCGAGGTTGGACGCTCAACCGACTGAGCCACCCAGGAGCTCCTCAATGTGTATATTCTTATTTTAAATGGTTTATCACTATCCCATACTATTCTTTTCCAAAGCATTTAGAACGATTGTCACTTAAAAGAACATAAAAATTGTTATTTTTGTTGTTGTAGTAAACTATCAGCAAGCTGCAAAACTTCCTCAACTTTTAAAACTCAACTTAGATGACAGTTCTTAAAAATCTTCCCGATCCTTCACCACCAATACAGGCATTTCAAGCCTTTGTTCTTCTGTCTATAATGGTATTATAGCATTTTGTAGTTGAATTTTGAATTCAATATTCAGTTGAATATTGAATGGAGGGTAGGTTGTTTGGTGGACTAAGTAAATATTTAGGGCATGTACAGCCTATTTTATGGTCAGTGGTTGAAGTGCTGACAGCAATCAAAGAAGGTCACCAGATACTAGCAAGAAGGATAGATAACATGACTTCTCAGCATAGGTGATGTACCATGGATAAGGACTGGGCAGTCTTCAAGGGCTACCTTGGCTCCAAAAGGCTTCTCGGCTTGTTTTATATGGTGACACTACTCCAGAGGGTTCCATTCATGTCAGTATCTATGTGAATAGTAATCCCCTAGAATTGTGGAGTCCATAACCATCACATTGGCATGCAGCTGCTCTTTGAGGTTACCAGGTATATTACAGAATAAGATGACTTAAATTGGAACTCCACTGGAGGCAAGGTGGCCTCTGGGTACTAATTCTTCTTTCAACAGGATTCCCTGAGGCCTCGTTACACTGTCTTAGGCTCTACAAACGTATCCTCTCTTGTAACTAACTACTTCTTCCTTTCCTGTTTACTTAATTTCTTCTCTTTCAATCCGGGGATGTTTTTCTTCTGTCTTTGGGACAGTAAATTCAGGTCTAATTCATTGGGTTTCTCCTTTGCCCTGAGTCCCGTCAGAAGTTAGGCTTTTGAAACTTAAAAATATTTATATTTTCTACAGTAAACCAGTTTTCCTTGAAGATTATATACTGCAAGATCAGATTATTGCACAAATGGAGGAGTGAGTCAGAAATACTGGAAAAGTGAGAAGTGTTACTTACTTATTATTTCAAACACATTTGTCTCCCCAAATAGACCATGAACTCCTTAAAGAATTTACCCTCAAGGGTAAGGAACATGTTTTTTATAAACAAAGATATTGGATTTGAGTGCCATACAGATTTGCTGCAAGGTACATTTTCAGTTCTTTCCATTTCTCATTAGTTGCTACTACTTCAGAGGAATTCTGTTCTATTATTGCATTTTGCAGAATTTTATCCCATCCCTGTAAATGTGTTGTGTACCTGGCTAATAATTTATATCCGTGCTACAGAAGTGATTTAGTTTATAAGACTAAATTAGTTTCCCTAATTTTAGTAACTATTATATTAATTTTTCTCCTCTAACCCTTATTATAGCTTATAACTATTTAAATTGATTACATTCCATCATGCAAGCCTCTTAGATTCATGTCTCTGAATTTTGAACAGTGGATGACCTATCCCAGTCTTTAATATTAACTATCAGGATCCTCACATTTTTTTGTGTGTGTTAAAATGATCTATCCCATATTTGCATAGGTATTAGGTAATTATACTTAAAACAATAGAAGCAAAGATTTAATGAGTTGGTATTCATTTTATTTTGTATATCTGGAATTACAGTTCATACCTAAAATGTAATTTAGTGTTAATTATGTACAAATTAGAATATGTAAAAATAGTAATTAGTTGCCATCACCTGCTGGCTATAGACACAAATCAACACTTAAAAAAAAATCTCACCTGAGCTTATTATTTGCTTTCTTCTTTTTTTAAAGATTTTTTAAAAGTTTATTTATTTTGAGAGAGACACAGAGCAAGTGGGGGAGGGGCACAGAGAGAGGAGACAGAGGATCTGAAGTGGGCTCTGTGCTGACAGCAGAGAGCCTGGTGCCTGGTTTGAACTCATGAACCATGAGGTCATGACCTGAGCTGAAGTCAGATGCTTAACTGATTGAGCCACCCAGACATCCTGAGCTTATTATTTTCAGTAGTAAGAACTATGGATTCACGTGGTGTAGACTTACCTTCTAGTTTCAGTTGTAGAAGTTCGTTTTGTGACTTTGAGCAAATATTTAACTCTTCCAGTTGTCTGTTTTCTTGCCTTTATGATGAAGGCATTGGATTGGATCTGTTGTAAGCTCACTGCTTTGCTTGAATGTCAACTCAGGAAAAATTATCCTTTGAAACAAATAAAACAAATTTTATTGATTATGTATTTAATCAGGAAATTCAGTATCTGTAAAAATATATGTACTATTTCTTTTATTATTTCTCTGTGAATAAAGAGTTTCTCTTTTGAATTAAATTTCAGGAACTACATTAAAATGCTATCATGAAAAAGTGTTGAGACTTCTCAACACTTTAAATGAATTAAAATTTATTTTTGAAATTGCTATATTTTGCCTCTTTACTAGCTTTCTAAACCACTTAACTGAAAATGTGTTGTATCATATCAGGACTCTTGATATTGTATTCTTCAAACCAAGATTTTCCCATTGCAAATGGGAAAAAATCAGCAGTGTTTTTAATCTAAAAAATATTATTCCCCAGGCCTCTTATGTTGGAACATATGATTTTCATCAGCCACTTTTCTTCCTCTTGCCAATGGCCATAGAAGTATTTTATGTTTTATTTATTTAGAAAACAGCCTGTCACATACACATTGCCACCTGCTGTTTTTTTTTTTTTTTCTCCTATATTCCACACTGAGCAGATCGTTTCTTACATTGCTTGCCCAGTAATTTCAATCAACATATTCTTCCCTAATAGCCAGACCCAAGGAATAGAGCTGCAAAATATTGATTAACAAGTCATTTCTAAAGGCTGAAAAATAGTAGAATTTGGCCCTCTCCAAGCCCCATTTCTGAGCTCCACCAAAAAGTTAAAAGGGCCAAATGTGGTCTGTGGATTTCAAAATGTGCATCAATATACTCTGTCATTTCTCAGATTCCAATTTTGAGAAAATTGGGGAATAATATTTTGGAAGCTTCAAGTAGTCTGTTACAGGTTGACAGGCCTAACTAGCCCCAGATAAAGAATATCAAGCCAGATTCCTAGAACTCCATTGAATTTGAAAACCCAGATTGACCTAGAAAGGACACAGCTTTCTTCGAATTTGGACCAGTGTTTACATAGGACGGCAAAGTTCAATGGGCTCATACAGAAAAAATTTAAAAAACAGACCACAAAAATATCATAACTGTAATAAAATTGCAAACAAAAATTTTCTAACAGTAACTATTGGTCCAAGTAATAATAGTATTTTCATGACAATGGAGTGTCTTAACAGATTTAGCAGAATTTAGAAGTACCGGTCATTAACAAGTTTAAAGTATTATTAAGTAGCTGAGTGCTACAAGGTGAGAAATATTTATTGCTGGTAAATTAAGTTCACATTTATAAAATGCATTACCATTTCATACTGCTTGAGGCTGATGTGGTAGAGATATGCTATATATTCTCCAAACCTCATTTTATATCTCTCTTAGACACATAGATAGACTATACTTTCCAGTCTCTCTTTCAGTTGGGAAGCATAGTCATATGATTGAGTTCTGACCAAAGATGTGGGCAAAAATAAAATATGCCCAGTAGAGTCCTGACACAAAGCTCTCTTATCATCCTTCACATCCTTTATCCATTCACACAGCCTTGAAGGAGGATTCAGTGGAAGATTTCAAGGCTGCAGGGAATAATAGAGACATTAGATTGGAAAAGCAAAAACAAAACTTGTTCTTTGAATTGCTGCATAGACTAGAGCCATGGCCACTTTGACATTCTGCTTAGAATTGTCAAGTGAGTAAAAAATTAATTTTTACAGTGTTCAGCCAGAGATTTTGGAATTGTTACTTATGGTAGTTAGCTTACCTTCAGCAATACAACTTATTGGTAGATTTGCCATTCTTCCTAAATATTGTGCCTACCATTCAGAAATCAACTGTGGGTTTTTTTTTAATGTTTTTATTTATTTATTTATTTATTTATTTACTTAAAAAAAATTTTCAGGGCGCCTGGGTGGCTCAGTCGGTTAAGCATCCGACTCTGGCTCAGGTCATGATCTCATAGTTTGTGAGTTCGAGCCCTGCGCTGGGCTCTGTACTGACAGCTCAGATCCTAGAGCTTGCTTCAGATTCTGTGTCTCCCTCTCTCTCTGCCCCTCCCCCGTTCATGCTCTGTCTCTCTCTGTCTCTAAAAAAAATGAATAAAAGTTAAAAAAAATTTTTTTTGAGAGACAGACAGAGACAGAGCATGAGTGGGGGAGGGGCAGAGAGAGGGAGACACAGAATCTGAAGCAGCCTCCAGGCTCTGTGCTGTCAGCACAGAGCCCAACGTGGGGCTCAAATCCTGAGATCATGATCTGAGCTGAAGTCGGATGCTTAACCGACTGAGCCACCCAGGCACTCTTATCTATCTATGTATCTATGTATCTATGTATCTATGTATCTATGTATCTATCTATCTATCATCTGTTTTTGAAAGAGAGAGAGAGAGAGAGAGCGAGAGCAGGGGAGGAGCAAAGAGAGGGAGACAGAGGATCTGAAGCGGGCTCCACACTGACAACATTGAGAGCCAACGTGGGGCCCAAACTCATGAACCATGAAATCATGACCTGAACTGAAATCAAGAGTTAGACACTTAACCAACTGAGCCACCCAGGCAACTCAGAAATCAACTGTGGGTTTTGAAGTTTTGGTTCAACCAACAATGGCAAATAGATTTCACCTCATTGGACAATTATAGGATTGATTGTGGAAAGCTGAGGGGTTAACCTTTGCAGAACTTTGAGGCTATGTTTAAATTCAGTAGGAAAAAAGCCCAGATTCATAGTGATTTTTGTCTTGAGCAAAAAGAGAAGAATGGTGTTCTGGATGCTATATATTTGAAATCTCTGGATAGGACAATTAAGTCTTTAGAAGGCATAGATAATGGAAAATAGTGAGAGAAGCCCTGTTGCAGTCAAAGTTACTTTTCTTATAATAATCACATAATTTACAACTGAAACTATGTAATTATAGCCCCAACTCTAAATCCTAGCATAGGGCCTGGATCTTAATTTGGTAAATTTTGGGAGAATGAATAAGTAAATAAACAAACAGGAACTAAAGGTATTTGCCTGAGAAGAGGAAATTCTTTTAAAATACGTTGTAAAGAAAGGGTACATATTCACACATGGGTGTCAACTTTTGGATTATTTTTTATGCAACAATTATTGTAACTTGAGCTCCATGAAGACAAAGACTTGTCTGCTTTGGTCAAAGCTGTACAACCTGACACCCCTGGAAGAGTACCTGATACACTGGAGGTGCTCAATTAAATATTGTCAAACTAATAAAATCCAGTTTATATTAATCTTTTTTTTTAACATTTTTATTTATTTTTGAGGGGGGGGCAGAGAGAGAGAGAGAGAGAGAGAGAGAGAGAGAGAGAGAGAGGGAGACCAGACTCTGAAGCAAGCTCCAGGCTCTGAGCTGTCAGCACAGAGCCTGATGTGGGGCTCAAACGCAGGAACTGTGAGATCATGACCTGAGCTGAAGTTGATGCTTAACTGACTAAGACACCCAGGCTCCCTGAGTTTGTATTAACCTTATTCTGGCTATGATGTGTTTTCCAGAGGTAAAGGTCTTCCTCTGCTGTGCTTACAGTTGGCAGTACCTGTGTACTTGACACTACAGGTCTTGTAGACAGGCTGTTTAATTAGCTATTTATCCATATCAGAAAAACGTATTCTTCTTTTTTTAAGTTTTATTTATTTATTTATTTATTTATTTATTTATTTATTTATTTATTTATTTATTTAGAAAGGGAGAGAGAGGCAGGCTCGAACCCATGAACTGTGAGATCATGACCTGAGCCTAAATCAAGAGTCGGACGTTTAACCAACTGAGCCACCCAGGCAGGTATTATTCTTAATGTGGAATGGGATTTAGAATCAAATTACAGAGGCTACATCTTGTGCTTCTTAGTCTCTGAAGTAAGTATTCAGTTCTGTAAGCAGAAAAATGAAGTATTTGATAACAACATTACGCAAACACATTACTGGTCCTTCCTGGCAATTTGTGCTTCTGAATTCAATAAATAAAGAAATGTGTAAAAAGTACCAATACACATACTTCCAGTGAAGGTTTGGTTTCCCCATCTGCTTTTTCCACAATTTCTGAAGCATTCTAAATGCACATCAATCATGATATTTTTTCATACTGGAAAAGAGTAAAGAAGGCTCAGTGCTAAAAATTACATGTGGGAATGTGTCACGGGTTTGCAGTCTGTGTAGTTGCCCTGCCTTTGGGTAGTGCTCTTAAAATTCTTAATCACTTTTGACAAGAAACCTCACATTTTTCAATTTATACTGCACCCACAAAGTAGGTACTGGCCCTGATCAGGTGGCATTTTCTAAAACACAACTTCTAGATAACAAGGCATTGCCTGACAATGACCAAGTGCCCAATAACAAAAATTGCTTTTAGAGTAAGCAAATGGGTGAATGAAAATGTTTCAATAGCATATCATAAAATACAAATATGTGTATCAAACACTTCAGCAGAAGAGGTTCTTATTCAAACTAGAAAATGAAGGCAGGAAGAGTCAAGAGTAAGAACAGGTCAGTCAAGTTCTTTTCTTTCCAAATCAACAAGAGTAAAAAGCTGAGCATAAGTTCACTGCCTATAAGTAAAATAATTCATTTCTTGTAACAGTAAATTATTATTTTTTAATTTTTGGTATTTTTTATGGAGTATTTCCTACTCAGAAACATTCAAGGGTTTATAGAGGATCCATTGAAAACCATTTTCTATTACCAAATTCAGACAGGCTCCCTTTAATTTCAGTGAATATTATTTCTCTAGTGTCATGATACGTTATGAACAGTTACTTGTGATTTTTGATGGAACTTTTTCTCTATGAAGCCCAGTGTTTAAAAAACATCAGCTTCCTAACCTGCCCAATATTTGGCCACATTTTGGCAGGAAATAAACTCAGAGAGGTTGACATTAGATCAATAACAGAAGGAAAAGTAACCTCAAGCTTTTCAGTCCAACCTGAGAAATTTAGATTCATCGTGTAGTGTAGATGTGTTATTTGCAACACAATATCATGCATAGTTTTATGCAAATTCTAGTTCATACCAAACAGGTTAAGTGTTGGCATAATCATCTTCCAACACTTTTTACACAGCCATTGAGTGTAGCTCTGATCTAAATGTCATGGATTTGCTTAGGTTGGGATGTGGTCTATTTGATGCTTATTCAGCCATATTGAGAGGCTGATAGTTCTGCCATTGTGGCTTGCCACTGCAGTCCTGGCCATTGATTGAGGTGACTTAGGTAATGAGTTTGGTTATGTTTCATATTTATTGTTTTTGTCTAGCCTAGAAGCCCATTTTTGCAAATGCAACGGTTGTGGCTGTATGACTAAATACTAAATTTAGGATTTATATTTAACTTCTCAGTAATTTGCCTGAGACTAAGAAAGGTGTATCTGATTACTTATGTTAGATGCTAGTTAATAAATTGTATTCTCACTAGAGAGGTATAATTTCTTCTGGAAGAAATAAAAGACTTGATGGCTTGATGGCTAACCTGATAGCAAGTTCCCAGTCCATTTTGGCACTACTGACATTCTACTTTCAGAAAGTAGCACTTTCAGATTAAGTTGAAATATTGGCATGCAGGCTGACACTACTAATTTCATTTTTAATGGAGAAAAAATTAGCTAAAATGGGATATTGATTTGATTTTGAAGCTGTATTTCCTTGCAAGAAGTTGGTCTCATTTATTACAAATTAGAAGCTATTTAGCTGACTGCTATACCTATCAATTTCCTCTCTAATGTTTTTAAAAAAATTAATGAAATATGAATACTACATTTCAAGTTTGTGATACACTTTAATAGGGTCATTAAATATAGGTCTTTTATTTGGAGTTTTTACAAAAATTTTAAAAACTGGCACATGTCTAAAAGTTTTAGAATGTCAATAAAAATTTTAATATGTTATTTTAAAGTATGCGTATGTAGTTTTCCTCATTCCTCTTTTATTTATTCATCATTTATATTTATACTCAATAATGCCTAAAAAATGAAATATACAAAAAAATTTAACTTTATTTTTACTTGCATCTGTTTATTGCTCTGTAGATACATTAATTAATGACATTTGTTTCCAAGAGCTAATAGGAGTCATTTTTGTCTCCAATTCTATATCAAACAGAACAGAAAAAAAAATAGGACTCAGAATCAGAAAAGACAGCAATATGGTGTTATATGAGATTTTGAAGAACTCCCACTGTGGACTGAAACTTCAGGCACTGACCATGTAATGATGCAATCACATTTATTTTATGGGAACAAAGGATAATAATGAAATAAGGAAATTATTCTTAAACAAGGCAGACCAACACAACTTCTCCTTTTCCTATAATGCCTCCAAATGTACTTTAGGGGATACAAATAATAAGTAAATTCTTTTATGAAATTCATTTATTTTTAATTTTAATTTAATTTAATTTAATCTTATTTTATTATTATTTTTTAATTTAAATTCGAGTTAGTTAACTCGAAGTGTAGTATTGGCTTCAGGAGTAGAACCCAGTGATTCATCACTTACATATAATACCCAGTGCTCATCCTAGCCATGAAATTCTTTTTTTTTTAGGAATCCCACTGCCTTACTTTTGATAAGTATGTTTCTCTAATTTGCTTCAGGAGAGATTAGGTCCTTTGCAAAAACTGTTCAAAAGAAACATATAATGTTATCTGTCCGTAGGTCAAGGCCTAGAGGTATTTTATCATGGTGGAGTATATAATTCATTTTTACCAAGGCAAAAATCATACACCAGGGAAAATAACACAAGATTTAATATACTTTTTTGTTCCCAAGCATGAACTCTGTATTAAAAATTCCCCAGAGATAGTTTAGTCAGGAAATCTCCTTATCATCTAATCCTTAATCAGCAAGCTAGAAACATCAGCCTCAGGGCTCAGAACCATTTTCCTTAAGTGGGCAGAAAGTTCAAGAGGGTTTATATGATAACCAAATATTGTTTGAACTTTACTTTTCATAGGAAAGTTACCATATATGAAACACTTTATCAGTTCTGTCTCTTGGTTATCCTGAGATATCCTTCTTACTATTATTTTACAAATCAGATGAGGAGCTCTTCCCTTACCTACAATGTGGAACTTGAGGATGTGGGAGGTTAGGGGGTTGGGGAGCCATAGGCCAAATGGCAGAGGCTGTGGAGAGGTGGGGACTGTTATGACTAAATGGTATAACCCCTGCTACAGCACCCACCTATACAGTATTGGGCAAAGCATAAATCCTCAGTGAAAGGCAAACTTCATTGGGCCTTTGGGGACACATTCAGTAAGTAGCACCCTTCTCCCCAGCCAGGATTGTGAAAAAGTTGAGAAATAAAAGGAAAGAAAAGTAGCAAATAGAGGCTATATATATATATTTTAACTTATAGAGCTGGGTTGAGCAAGTGGCTTTAGGTTTAGTAGCCAAATGAGCTCAGTAATTGAAGCCCAGACATATTAGATTTCCTGGCCCAACCAAAGAAGCTGAGGACCAGGGCAGACAGAGACTTGGAGGAGGAGCAGAAATCATGCTCTCCATGTATATCTTACTGTCTAGAGAAAGAAGGGTGAGGCTCACTGTGCCCATTCCAGTTTGTTCTTCCAAGATTTATTAATCAGATTTCTGTCTCCACTGGTCTGGATTGAGTAAAAGGTGTGGAAATTCTGGTCCTCTGAATAGGAAAAATCCTGATGTCAAGAAAACTTGGAGACATTATTCACCTCTAAAATTTATTTATTTATTTTTAAGTTTGCTTATTTTGAGAGAGAGAGAGAGAGAGAGAGAGAGAGAGAGAGAGAGAAGAACGCAAGAGAGTGTGTACATGCAAGAGCAGGGGAGGAACAGAGAGAGAGGAAGAGACAGAATCCCAGGCAGGCTCTGAACTGTCAGCACAGAGCCCTATGCAGGGCCCTGATCTCACTAACCATGGGATCATGACCTGAACAGAAATCAAGAGTCAGATGCTTAACCAACTGAGCCATCCAGATGCCCCCTTCTCTAAAATTTATTTATAAAGGGAGGCAGGAGTCAGAACTGTCTATGACATGATAGGCTTTGGATCTCATAGGAAAGATGGTGGGTATTTATTAAGGAATTTTAATAATGGAGGTAAAAGAAACAATTGACTTTTAGAAAGCTCATTCTAGAATGGCATACACCATAGACAATAAATGGGGATAGGGTTTGGGGAAGAGAACAGGTTTGGAAAGCAGGAAGCTCATTTAGGAGGCTTTCCCCATATTAGCTAGAATTATGACCACAAATGTTGCTAAAAGATTAAGAAAAGTATGCTTATTTGATGTACCACAATTGTAACCACAGATAGTGGAATTCATCAAAAATCAACTTCTACAGGGGCACCTGGGTGGCTCAGTTGGTTAAGTGTCCAACTCTTGGTTTTAGCTCAGGTCATTAACTCATGGTTCATGAGTTCAAGCCCCGTGTTGGGCTCTGCACTGGAGACTCTGCTTAGGATTCTCTCTCTTTTCCTCTCTCTCTGCGTTTCCCCTGCTCTCTCTCTCTCTCAAAATAAATAAATAAACTTAAAAAAAATAAACTCCTACAATTCATTGTGATTTTTAACCTATGCTCTCTTTTGTTGTAAGTATAGATTAATGTCAAAGTATGCTATTTCTAGGACAGTTTCAGTTCTCTGAATAGACATAGCTAAAGAAAGAAAAATGATCCAATGTACTTCAAAATACTGTATGAATGACTGAAAGGGGCCAAGAGAAAAAGCATTGATGCAGCAAATGTTTTTAATCCTTGCTTTGAAAGGTGTAGAGAGTTGACACCTGAATTTCCTGTGCTTTCATCTGATGTGATTCTTAGAGTGATGTTCTTTGTATAGAGTCCTCAATGTAGTTATTGCCTGTGATCATGACGCCTATCAGCAGAGATTGATGGGACCCTCATGCTGGATACATTAAATACATGTAAATTATTTATTTTTCCTAGAGAAAGCATTTCAAATTATTATTATTTCTTTGTTTATTAATACATAATTGTTCTCTTCTATCTTTTTTGAGAGAGAGAGAGAAAGAATGTGAGCATGCTTGCACATGTGTGAGTGGGGAAGGGCAGAGGCAGAGAGAGAAAGAATCTCAAGCAGGGTCTATGCTCAGTATGGAGCTCAGTGCAGGGCTTGATCTCACAAGGGTGAGATCATGATTTGAGCCAAAATCTGGTGTCAGATGCCTAACTGACTGAGCCACCCAGGTGCCACATGTAATTGTTATTTCATTAAAAATATTCTCTTTAAAAATTCACGCTGTATTGCAAAGAATAAAGAAGAAATTAAAATAAAAAAAAGTGCTCAAATTTCACAACCAAAAAATAACCAAAATTTAATAACATCATTTCAAACCTCTCTCTCTCCATATATACAGATATATATATATTTTTTTAATTTTTTTTTCAACGTTTATTTATTTTTGGGACAGAGAGAGACAGAGCATGAACGGGGGAGGGGCAGAGAGAGAGGGAGACACAGAATCAGAAACAGGCTCCAGGCTCTGAGCCATCAGCCCAGAGCCTGACGCGGGGCTCGAACTCACGGACCGCGAGATAGTGACCTGGCTGAAGTCGGACGCTTAACCGACTGCGCCACCCAGGCGCCCCTACAGATATATTTTTAAAGGTGATCTTAAAAAAAAAAAAAAGGTAATCTTAGAAAAATAAATGGATGACGCTATACATTCAGTTTTGAAGCATTAAATTTAACTTTAATTACATTTAACAAAAGTACAATCCTCTTAGATAAAAAGGAATTGCTGAATTATCTGAAGCAAAAGGCTTCAGATGAATGTTTCTCTAGGACACAAGAGATTGATTGGGTCTTTAAATATCTCCCTAAAGCTAAAGAATAATTAAAGTTAGAGTAGTCATTTATTCCTTTGTTTGTTGATATTTAATTCCATGTTTCTACTTTAGATAGTACCATGAAAGTGAAGAAACTAATTGGCAAATTCACATTTTCTTCTACTTCCTTGCTTAGGCTTATATGTATCTTGTGTTTTCTTCCTGAATCCTTTATGATTTGTTTTTTAATCCTTGTAATTTTATAACTTTCCCTAAATATAGTATCTTAAAGTTGCTAATTTTGCATCAGATTTTTATATCAAATTTTCCAGGGACACATCTTAATTTTGGTGACTGTCTACTTTTCTCACTTGCTTCCTGGTGAGCCACTTCAATCTTCAGTTTTAATTTTTATTTCAATAATGTTTTCTTCTGTGATACTTTTGAATTTTTTCTGTTCCACTTGCTTTGTTTTCTACATTACAAACACGGATTATACATTAGATCACTTTATCTCTTTCTTATCAGTAATCTTTATAATTAGTTTTATTTTGTGTGATATTTTTATGCTTAGTTTCTGCTTCTAGCTTTTTTTCTTTTCTTTCAATTTTTGGGCACCATCAGCTCAATTTCATCTTAAAAGGGATATTATACTTTTATTTTTAAATCATTTTGAATTATTTAAAAATTAGTGAATGATTTGTCTGAACTCTCCTTCTCTGTATGGATTTTTCATGGCTCTCTCTTAGTTTTGAAGCTTTTGTGTAGAGGTCCTGGAGGAATTCCTTTCTGTTTATATTACTCACTTTTTAAAGATTTGAGTACAGTTTACACACAATGTAACATTAGTCTTAGGTGTACAACTTAGCGATTTGCACTGGATGCAAATCGGGGTGGGGGTTCCCTTTATTACCTTGTCTCTATCTCTCTTGCTGTTCCATTGGTATTCTCACTATCTTTGGTTGTTCCGTAGCTGTTCTGTCAGCCCTCAGTTCTTCAGGAGGAATTGTTCTATTAACAGGTGTAATTTGGTATGTTCCATGGAAGAGGTGAGTTCAGTCTTCCTACGTCACCCTCTTGAAACAGATCCTCTCTACTCACTTTTGATGAGACCAGTTATTTGCCGAAAACAAAAATAATGAAGGAAGATGTGGAGGAAGTGGGTGCCAGAGAGATACATGCATTTAAAAATGAGACTTTTGTGCTGTTCTTTGACCAAAAGAGGAGTTTGGTTGTCTCTCCTATTCTGTGAGTGTGACCCATGGTTCACACATCTCTTGTCTGTCTCCTGGGTTCCACCTTGTATGTGATGTTGTCCACAAGTGGTTTTTAAAATGAACATTTTTTTTTTTTTGGATTTGGAGAAGCCGCAAATGAGCTTTTTTTAATAAGTTGTTCTTAACTCTTAATTTCAAACACACACATAAAATCAGACAACAATTGCATTGTGGTTTGTGAGAGGGTTGGATGGAAGAAATAGTGGCAGCTGGGAAAGACTTCAACGTATTTCCTAATTGTCGTATTTATAAATGTGTATTCCTCCAAATTGCTACAAGGACATTTTTTTTCCTCCCCCTCAGTTTAGGGGTAAAAAAACCCCAAAAACCTTTCATGCTGACTGAAGAGAGACTGTGATGTGGATGCTTATTTGTCCTTTCCAGGGCCTGATTTCTAGCCTTGTGTAATGTGTAGTTAATGAAGTCACACATCTGAGACCAGCAGTGCCTAGCAACCACTTGCCTTTAATTCCCAGAGAGCCTAGCATTCCCAGAGCTGGCAAGGCAAACTAATAATGGCCTGCTGTAGATTCACTTTTACCGAGTTCATCAGGACCTTGATTGACATCTTGAAGGAGGTGAGAGGGAGCCAGAGATCCCAAGAGGTGAAAACTGGGATTGCCTTTCACTGCTCTGCAGGAAAGTTTCTCCTCCGAAATGGTCAAGTTACCACAGAGTTGTCATGACTATCAAAACTCCCTTTAAAAGTGAGCTGTTTGGGGAGGTCCCATTCTTCTGTTTAACATTCTTTTCTCTCATTTCTATAATTACCATTTAAATTTTGTGAAAATGTCATCAGAGAAGCAATATGCTGTAAGATTAAAAGGTAGAGAGTGACTTCTCCAGGAAATGGTTATTGACAGCTTCATGAGGAAGGGAAATTTATTTTTGTTTCTTGCTAATAAAAACAATACGTGTCTTTGTGGAAAATTTTGTCGATACTAGAATGTATAAAGAACAAAATAACATTCATTCAACATCTCATTCTTTAGAAGTACATGCTTTAATATTTTGCTATGTTTCTGCTCAGCTTTTTTCTGTGGGCATGTATCTTATACATTGAAATTAAAGTGTTTGTACAGTTTTGTAATCTGCTGGCTTTTTCATCAAACATTATATCATAAAAATCTTCCCACATTTTATTTTTTAAGAAACATAATTTTTAATCTCTGAATTATGCTCTGGAATAAATGTACATATCACAGTTTATTTGATTTCCCTATTGTTGGATGTTTATGTTGCTCCTAGTTTTTTTTTGGGGGGAATTATAAATAACAGTGCAATAAAATAAAAATAAAAAATTGGAGAGGCATAAATATTTACTTGAGCTTTGTATTTTTTCCTGAAGACAGATTTTGGACTTACTGGCTGAAGGAGTATGAATATTTTAAGCCATTCTAGCAAATATTTATTATTAGGGCCTGACATACATTTATTCCAACTTTCTACCTTGTCTTTGTGATTTAGCATTTGGTCCTAGAAGGATTTGCATGTTTCTAAAATGTCACTAGACTTACATATATTAGGCATTTCATTGGTACTATTTAGAGTTGTGTGTGTGTGTGTGTATGTGTATAAGTGTGGATGTATGTGTTTGCGCATGTAATGACGAAACCAGTGTTTGTCAAACTGTTTTCCATGAAGCATTAGTTCTATGAGGTATTAAAGCATGTGCTGAGGGGCAAAAATGGTTTACATTCATTAAATGCTGGTCCACCTGCTGTTTATGTTTGCTCTGCCTAATTACTCACCCATGGATAACCCAGCCCCAAATGAGCACCAATAAATTGTATGGAAGTGAACACCCCCTTTCTGTGCTTTACTGCCTGCAAACAACTGTGCCATGGGGCTGGAGACCTGAAATATTGGTCTTTCTAATAGGGAATCTTTTTCAGTCTAAGGAAAGCCAGGTGGCAAACAAAAGTTTTGATGCTCTCTGATTTACCTAGTGTGGAAAGAGAAATGGGATGAAAACAAATATGTTTGAAGGCCACTTAACTCTTTCAGGGCACAGAGAGGCATGTGGCCCACTGAGATTAACTGAATGAAATCTCAAGGGCCCGGGGCCTCACAGTGAGATACGTAGTGTGTCAGTGTGTCTTCCTCATATTTCTTTTCACATATTTCCTAAAAAATTCTTGGTTCCACCTACGGTAATCCAGATATTAATCAGTGCTTTTGCAATTATGTTTTCCCACATAATAGAAGGGATTTTCATTTTAAACAGACAAGGGAGAAGATCAAGGATGCTGTCATTATTTAGAGGAGTTTTTGGTCAACTGGTAATATTTTTACTTCTTTTCAGTTGCCCAGAATGGTGCACTTGTATATGTTTTGATGTAAGCATATCTTAGTTTTTATTACAGTTCAGAGAAGGTGGCTATTGGCAGAGAAGGTTAGAGAAGATGGCTGTTGGCAGCTATAATATTCTTGTTTCTTTCCTCAGGGGACTGGTTGGAGGCATTATACTTGGTTATTTACAAAAATCTTACGTGTAGTGGCTGCCAAGAAATTAAAGATATAATTATTTAGAAAACCTATTAAATACTTGTGACACATATTGTTTTACACTTCCTCAAAAGCAAAGATGACTATTTACTAAATAATTTAAAATAATACCCTTATTAAAAACACCATAAAAATCAATCAGAACTTTAACCAGCAACTCTCCTTATGTATTTATAATACATTTGCATTAGCTATAGAAACCAAAAAAAAAAAATTTCTTTTTTTTTTCCTTTGCCAAATTGGTTCCAAAGTTCCAGCATTAGGAAATAACAACAGGATTAGTAGATGTTCCATAAAAAGGAAAACTGTAGTTGAGGTAGTGTAAAGTTCTCAGAGAAAACTTGTAGGAAAGGAAATTATGCACAATATTTTACTAGCTTCTTGTCTTTACAGGGGATGAGATTTCTCTCCTTTATATTTTTAAATTTTTTTAAAGTTTTTTAAAAGTTTATTCATTTTAAGAGAGATAGAGAAAGGTAGCAAGGGAGGGGCAGAGAGAGAGGGAGAGAGAGGACTGTCATCATGGAGACTGACGTGGGGATCAAACCCATGAAATGTGAAATCATGACCTGAGCTGAAACCAAGAGTCCGACGCTTAACTGACTGAGCCACCCAGGCAACCCAAGATTTGTTTCCTTTAATTCCCACTCTTTGATCCTAGTTCTACTCTTTGGAGCTACATGGAATATGTCCAATTTTTCTCCAGAAGTAGCCCTCCACTGATTTGAGAACAGTCATCATGATTTTCAAGAGCGTGTCACATTGTCACAATTGCATATATATGTATGCACATATGCATGTATGCACATGCACATGTATGCCCATGCACTTCTAATACCATGTACACATTGATATAAAATTTGTCATGTATATTTGTATTTATAAGTTTTGTTAGCACTGCATGCTATTAGACAAAGGATATCATTTTAGATAATTATTACTAGAAGTATTTTGTATGCCTTTGTCAAATCTTCCCTTTTCCCTTTTGTCCCTTCTCAGTCATTAAGAGGACATAGATGTATTCTACACGTTTCCATTCATTTCTGTGAGTCAAGGTGTAGTTAGAGGAGTCAGGAATAGAAATTTTTCTTAAAAAAAATTTTTTTTAATGTTTATTTTTGAGAGAGAGAGAGAAAGACAGAGTGTGAACAGGGGAGGAGCAGAGAGACAGGGAGACACAGAATCAGAAGTAGGCTCCAGGCTCTGAGCTATCAGCGCAGAGCCTGATGTGGGGCTCAAACTCACAAATCGCAAGATGGTGACCTGGGCCAAAGTCGGACGCTCAATTGACTGAGCCACCCAAGCGCCCCAGGAATAGAAATTTTTCTAATTCTCTGATGGCCCCTAGAAACCAAACTGTTAACTCTTCTCTCCTGTCCTTGAGAGACTTCTTGACTCATCAAATCTTTTTAGAATCTGAAGACTGGTATTCAGTCTTCAGATAACTGGTATTCAGTTATTTCCTTCATTGACTTTATGTTTAGAAATGTCTGAATATGAAGCTTAGAGGTAAATTACAAGGCACACTTCTTCACAAATCCTCCTACAGATGTGGGCAGTTCAGTTACCAGAAATTCAGGCAAGAACTACTGATTATTTGGGGGAAGCCCAGCCCCGTCAAATTGGGCACAACTCTTTTCTTACTCACCTGCTGCTCCCATTTGATTGTACTAAACCTGTATAAAAGTTTCAGACCTCTCTGGATTTCATAAGACTGCCACTGGTTCTGATTTTTAGGACAGGCAGTTTTTGAAGGAAGTTTCAGCTCCTAACAACTCTTTGAAGTTAAATAATACATGGAAGGCACAGGAATTGTTTTTGAATAATTTATGTGATAATATTCAAAAGGAAGAAGGTCATTTGCATCAGAAATAGAGGTCAATGATAGCTCAAAACGTCTGCAAATTTAAAAATTATTAAGAAATTACCAAGAGAAGACATTTACATTCTTAGAAGTGTAACTTAGAGAATCAATTGTGTTGGGGTCCATTTTATGTGATTATAATTATCACTATAATCTTATAAGTTACTCAAGTGTACAAAAAATTGAGAAGGCTGGGTATGTACCCTGACTTAAAAGAAAAAGGATCTTTATGTAAGAATGTAGCAACCTTGTAACATCAATTTTTACTTCCTTACCAACTCTTGGATATGTAGTTATTAGTGGTAAGCTAATTCTCCTCACTCATGGGACCAACTCTTGGATATGTAGTTATTAGTGGTAAGCTAATTCTCCTCACTCGTGGGACCTGTGAAGGGAGCCCTCAAGGTAACTTGACTTTGCTCCTGGATGTCTGGGAATTGTGGCAGAGACAGTTGAGAAAAGATTAACATCATGGATCATACAACCAGACTGCTTGAATTCAGATCCTGGTTCAGTCACTTATTAGTTACAAGTTTTTGGGCAATTAACTTAGCCTTGCATTCATCTATAAACTAGAGCTAATAATTGTGCCTATTTCATAGGATTTTTTTATGAGGAGTAAATGAGTTAATATTTGTAAGCTACTTGGAACATTGCCTATGGTTAGTGCTATATAGGTATTTATAAAATAAGATAAAATAATCAAATAAAATGAGAAGACTGGCAATCTTCTCTGTCTGAAAAAGACTTGGGTGTAATGATCTGCAGTTTCCACATGTTTAATAAAGACTTTTTCTTTAGTTTTGGAGTTAAGTCACCAGATGTGATTTTGTGTTACAACTTAGCTCTCTCCTACCAGGTTATATCTCCTGGATAAAGTTCTCTAGGTCCATCATCACATCTAGAAAGAAACTGACACAGAAGGAGTTCGATGTATGGTGCTCAAGTTTCCCATTTTCACAGTCGTGGAGAGCTAAGGTCTGGCCTACAGGCACCAGGATATGTCTTTGATGATTAAATAATAACTTAATATTTATTAAATATATTGTGGGAAAAAGATTTTTGGTGCTGATATCCAATCTGATTATTTTTTAACTGATTATTTGACTAAATCAAGAAACTAAATTGGCTTGGTTTTTCTGGGTAATGTGTAGAGAACTAATCTCAGAGAATGAGTTATAATCAGTCCAGTAACAGTGTTGGAAATAGATTTAAGAAATTTTGAAATTAAATCCTGTCTTGAATTTCTTTCTTTTTTTTAAAGTTTAATTATTTGAGAGAGAGAGAGAGAGAGAGAGAGAATATGAGTGGGGGAGAGGCAGAGAGAGAGGGGGAAAGAGTATCCAAAGGGGACTCTGTGCTGACAGCAACAAGCCCGGTGTGGGACCCAAACCCATGAACTGTGAGATAATGACCTGAGCTGAAGTCAGATGCTCAACTGACTGAGCCACCCAGGTGCCCCTCCTGTCTTGAATTTCTTGAGTATTGGTTCCACTTTTGGGTTTGGGAATTTATAATTATTTAGATCTATAATAAAAATACAGATATAACCTTTTAGGAAGATATGGACAGAATCTGAAGGGAAATGTATACTATGAGGCTTGAGGCAGTGGGAAAACCTATTAGAGATCTTGAATCCTTAGCATTTTCTACATAATACATTGCCTTTAAATTATATTGACCCTCAAAGTTATATGCTCTTTGAGGAGTTTTCCATAGTAATGATGATATAAGCTTCTTTATCACTACTTTGCAAGTAAAGAATTTTTTTTCTACCTCAGGTCTAAATAGCTCCATAGGAATCAAGTGTATTTTATCAGCCCTGAAAAGTACCATATTCAAGAGAAACAAATAACATCAGGGAGGAAAACAAAACAAAATAAAACAAAGCAAACAAGCAAGCAAACAAACAAACAAAAAAGCCCACAATAAAATAACTTCACTTACACCAAAAATAAAGCGATCATAAACAAGTTGAAGACTCATAAAATTCAATGTATTAAACTTTATTGTGTTCTTGTTATTCACAATAACTTTCCAAGGAATGGAATATATAATAATTAACAAATGAACAAGAATTAATAAATTATAGCTCTGGCCCTGGGAAAAATATCTTCTAATACAACCAGGGAGGCTGGCATACAAAATTAACAGTGTCTTGTGACATATTCTGTAAGAGAACTGTAAACTAGGGACCAGGAGAAACAGAAAGCCACGTTAGGCTTTACAGGGGAGACACCCATGAGCTGGGTGACGTATGTCAAGAATAGTTAGAAAAAGAGAAGAATATGTACAAAGAATAGAGAGGGAATGAACACTGAATATTTGTGAAATGGGGATTGGCTTAGTTTTTAGGGAAGGCAGAGGTTGGGAGGGTAATTGAAGGTGTGGCTGGTAAGGTAGGATGAGGTTAGAGTATAAATGGCCATGTATTGCCAGACATAGGATTTTGGGACTTATTCTATAGGCAATGAGAGGGCCACAGAAGTTTCTTATCACATAAGAATTTATGTTGCTAAAAGAAAACTCTAGCTATATAGAATTAACTGGCATTTTCCCTATGATGTCTCTCAGCCATTTAAGGTATGCATGCTTGTGTTAGTAAATTGTTTTTCATGTTTAAATTGCCAAAAAGAATGATAGCATATTTTTTTAAGATTGCATTTTAAAAAGATCATTAAAGATCACTTTACACATTTGCAAATACAGTAAAACTTTGGATTGTGAGTAACTTGTTCTGTGAGTGTTCCTCAAGGTGAGCAAACATTCTAATAAATTTTAACTTGGTAAATAAGCGATGTATTGAAATATGATAGTGAATATCATGTGATCACAACTGAGCCAGTGGCTCTTCTCTCTTTCTCTCTTGCTCACTTGCTGCAGAATTGTGGGTGATTGTCAAAGCAATGTCATATTTCCATGCATTCACCAAAAACAAGTGTTATTGGATAGGTTCCTTGTTCAAGGTGCATGAAAAGAAAATGGTTCCACTGAGCCAATAGATAGCAGGGATTCCATTAGTAATAGTGAAAGTTGTCCTACACAGGGGCGCCTGGGTGGCTCAGTCGGTTGAGCTTCTCACTTCGGCTCAGGTCCGCTCGCATTCTGTCTCTGTCTCTCTCAAAAATAATAAATAAACATTAAAAAAGAAACTAGAAAAAAAGAAAGTTGTCCTACACAGTAACCCTCCTCTCTATTGTCTCCCTCACACTAGGTATGAAGGTTTTCAGTGGTAAGTGCAGTTTTGTTTATTTTTTTATATTTTGTATTTTCTTTATTATTTTGTTTTATATTACAATATTGTAATCATTTTTATATTAATACTTTTGGGTTGCAGAATGAATCATCCAAGTTTCCATTCTTTTTTATGGGAAAATGCTCTTTGATATACAATTGCTTTGGATTACAAGCATGTTTCCAGAACAAATTGTGCTTGCAAACCAAGGTCTTACTGTATTGACTTTTTTTTTTCTCTGCTCAATACTAAGAAAAATGGTATCAGTAGTTTAAAAAAATTTTTTTTAAATGTTTTTATTTATTTTTGAGACAGAGAGAGACAGAGCATGAGCAGGGGAGGGGCAGAGAGAGAGAGAGACACAGAATCTGAAGCAGGCTCCAGGCTCTGAGCTGTCAGCACAGAGCCCGATGCGGGGCTCGAACTCACGGACTGTGAGATCATGACCTGAGCCAAAATTAAGAGTTGGATGCTTAACCAACTGAGCCACCCAGGCACCCCAAGAAATTTTCTACCATTTAGCTTTAAAATATTTACTTTCTTTTTCTAGATGAGGAAAGTGCTATTTATCTACCTTTGCCAAATCTCTTAGAACTCTAACACAAGTAGGTTAAGTGGTATACTCTTGAGTTTGCTTCAGGTCGTTATCTCACTGTTGTGGCATCGAGTCCCGTGTGGGACTCTGAGCTGGGTGTGAAGCCTACTTCAGATTCTTTCTCTCCCTCTCCTTCTGTCTCTTCCTTGTTAGTGCACATGCACTCTCTCTCTTCCACACACACACACACACACACACACACACACACACACACACAGAACCCTAGCACAATAAAGACTGTTGTTAATTCATCTCCTTCCTAGTGACTGTTGTACTAAAACACTTCTGCTTGCATCATTTGGTTCTAGCAATCCATGGTCAATAAGAATTCTACAAACTTCTTTGCCAAGATGAATTTATAAGTTTGGCTCATTTCAAGTGTAAGTAGGTAAGGATTCAGATTTATGGTTTCATCCTGTCTCCATTTTTCTGAGTTTTACTTATGGTCAATCACGGTCCTTTATTGTGGCCTGAGTAGCTCTTTCCCCATGGCTATGCGATGGATCTTATAGCTATATTTCAGGTCTTTTTCTGATCTGTGTCTCTCATTTGATGTTACTTATTCTGAGGCAGTTTCAAAGCAGTCTAGAAGCTGGTGATCCTATTGGAAGATATCACCTGAATACCTACAGTTAACAGAGCAAAGATTTGAAAAATGGTAGTGTCATAAGTAGACTTCTGTTATAGACTACCAGGGTATTATACTCAAGGTTCAACAAATATGTCATGGTTTAACTGCTGAATATGATTAAGAAAAATGCAAAATTAAGGGAAGTAAATTACTTTTTCACTCCAAAAATTATTTATTTTTTTTTCTTTTTAAATTTATATCCAAGTTAGTTAGCGTATAGTGCAATAATGACTTCAGGAGTAGGTTCTAGTGATTCATTCCCTATGTATAACTTCCAGTGCTCATCCCAAAACATATCTTCCTTAATGCCCCCTGTCCATTTAGCCCATCTCCCCACCCACAACCCTAGCAACCCTCAGTTCTCTATATTTAAGAGTCTCTTATGTTTTGTTCCCTTCCCGTTTTTTATATTATTTTTGCTTCCCTTCCCTTATGTTCATCTGTTTTGTATCTTAAATTCCACATATGAGTGAAGTCATCTGATATTTGTCTTTCTCTGACTAATTTCACTTAGCATAATGTACTCTAGTTACATCCATGTTGTTGCAAATGACAAGATTTCATTCATTTTGATTGCTGAGTAATACTCCATTGTGTATATATACCACATTATTTTTATCCATTCATCTGTCACTGGACATTTGGGCTCTTTCCATACTTTGGCTATTGTCCATAGTACTGCTATAAACATTGGGGTGCATGTGCCCCTTCAAAACAGCACACCTGTATCCCTTGGATAAATGCCTAGTAGTGCAATTGCTGAGTCATGGGGTAGTTAACTTTTTGAGGAACCTCCATACTGTTTTCCAGGGTGGCTGCACCAGTTTGCATTCCCACCAGCAGTGAAAAAGGGTTCCTCTTTCTCTGCATCCTCACCAACATCTGCTGTTGCCTGAGTTGTTAATGTTAGCCATTCTGACAGGTGTGAGGTTGTATCTCATTGTGGTTTTGATTTGTATTTCCCTAATGATGTCACTCCAAATTTTTTGATCAACTTTTCAAGATATAATTTACATACATAATAAAATCCACTAATTTTTAGTTCATGGCTAGGGGAGTTGAAAAATACATACACTTGTGTAACCACCACTAAAATCAACCTGGAGAACATTTATATCACCCCAAAACATTTTCTTGCGCACGTTTTCAATCAAACTCCTACCTTCAGCTTTACTGAAGTTATCAGCTACTACTGATAACTAGTCACTATGGATCAGATTTGCCTTTTCTAGAATTAAAATTTAAATGAAACCATAGAATGCATACTCTTTTGTATCTAGCTTCTTTCACTAAGCATGTTTTTGAGATTCACCTGTATGTGAGTCAGTAGCTTGTTTTATTGTTGGGTAATATTCAATTTTATGGATATACCAATATATGTTTTCCCATTCACTTATTGACAAATATTTTCATTATTTCAAGTTTACTATTATAAATAAGCCTGATATGAATACGTATGTATAATTCTTCACGTGGACATAAGGTTTCATTTTTCCTGAGTGAATATCTAGGAGTATAATTGTTATATCATCTGGTAAGTGTTTGATTAATTTTGTGAGAAACTGCTAAATTGTTTTATAAAGTAATTGTACCATTTTATACATTCAGAAGTATGTGAGAGTTCCAGTTTCTCCCCATCCTTCACAATATTTGCAATTGTCAACAATTTTAATGTTAGTCATTCTAATATGTAATGATATCTTATGGTATTTTTAATGGTATTTCTCTGATGGTAAATAATATTGAGCATATTTTCAGATGTTTATTGGTTGTTTATTTTTGCCTACTTTTCAATTAGGTTGTCTCTCTCTCTTTCTATATCTATATCTACATCTATATCTATATCTGTATCATCTATATCTATGTATCTATATGTCTATATCTATATCACTATAGATATATGTATATATACATGTATATGCCTAATCACATCAATTGTTAATATACTTAATTATATCAATTGATTTTCTAATATTAACCCAAAATTGCATTCCAGGGATTAACCCTATTTGGTCATGATTTTATTTTTTTATTATTATAATTTATTTGCATATATTTTAAAAAGATTCTAATATATGTTAATGAGAAGTAATAATCTGAAGTTTTCTTATAATATGTATTTTTCTGATTTTGTTACTGTAGTACTACTGGCTTTTGAGTTTAGAATAGCTTTTAATCTATGTTTAATTTAGACCTACTACTAAAACATTTCCCTTCTGGATTTTCTCCTTAATCCCCAGGTATTCAAGAAGGACTCTGCCCTTTGGCTAGCCAAAACTCCAATGTCTCCTAGTCCCATATGTGCTCTTACTCAGATCTCAGCTCCCAGGTTGTTATTTGTCCTGACTTGTGGGATTCTACTTATGCATCATGACTTTGTATTTACCAAGGGTGGAGGAGGCCCCTATGTGTATTTCTGGCTCTAGCTTTATAGTGCTTTCCTCTCTAGACCTCTGCCTTCACATTCCAGCTACTCATCTTCACTGCACTCAGATCTCTGTCTTCCTAACTCAGTGAGATGTCTCTGCTTTGCTTAGGATCCTTCTCCCTGTATCATGTCTTGGATAGTGCCTTGAGGTACAAAGCTGAGAAGATTGTAGGGACCACTTCATTTGTTTCCCCTTTTGCCATGAACATTTTATTTGCTGCCTGTTGTCTAATGCCTGAACACAGGTTTTAAAATCTATTTTGTCCAGTTTTCCAGTTGTTTACTGTGAAGGGATAAGTCCTTTTCCCTTTACTCTATCATGGTCAGAGGCAGAATTCAGTGTTCTACTTTTTATTGTTTAAAACCTATTGAGTACAATGTCTGATCATGCACTCTGGATAGAGTGAATGAAACACTGCATGAATGAATAAAGCACTGGGTATTTTTTCTAATTGAAAAGCAATATGTGCCTTCTTACTTGAAAGAGGCCACAAATAGGCATGCATTCATCAGTTGGACACTCACTGAATCAAAAACCAGTTTGGTCAAATGACAAGGCTTAGAAACATGACTGAGATCCCTTAAGAGCTGACTATTTGTTTACTTAAAGATTCACATATTTACAAAGTGATGAAAGAGTTTTTGGTTCATATAGATGTTTTAACTTAGTTAGGCTTACTTGAACACTATTTTTCCACCTTCTGAAACAGTACATGAATAACAACCAGAAAAGCTCCCAATGTATTTGGATTCATGCAGCTAAATTTTTTTTTTTTTTTTAATTTTTTTTTTCAACGTTTATTTATTTTTTGGGACAGAGAGAGACAGAGCATGAACGGCGGAGGGGCAGAGAGAGAGGGAGACACAGAATCGGAAACAGGCTCCAGGCTCTGAGCCATCAGCCCAGAGCCCGACGCGGGGCTCGAACTCACGGACCGCGAGATCGTGACCTGGCTGAAGTCGGACGCCCAACCGACTGCGCCACCCAGGCGCCCCATGCAGCTAAATTTTATATAATTTTAACAGTAAGCCCAAGTTAGTGAGGAGGAGAACTGAAGCTGGTATGCTGTAAAAGAGAAAAATTGCCATATTACTTTATGGGCTTGGAGTATCAAAAATTAAACTGATTCAATCAAATATGATAAAGATGACATTCATGATCAACATTATGAAGTCATATATTTTACAATCATGATTTTTAGTTATGGTGAGAATTTGTATAACTTACTCATATGTCTATTCCCTTCCATGACTAGCTTGAAATTAGATTTTAGCCTGTAATCATATACTTCTGAAGTAAATTTGTCTTTTAAGGAGTCAGACTATTGACTTGGGCTTCTGATCAGCAGAATACATCAACCACTAGTCATTTTGTATGTTACTGACATTGAGGTGTGGTGAGAATGTAGTTTGAAAATTATTAATGTGCTTTTCTCTTTTGTCCTTTTGAGTATAAGATCTCTGCCCTAGTTCCCCAGGAGTTGACATTACCTTGGACTATATTAGGAACTGATATCACATAATACAAAGATAAAGACCTAGTTAATATTCACTTTCTGACATGCAAACCAAAATTATGCTCCATGTTAGGCTTTTAAATCCTGCCATAGCTTTAAAAAAGGGTTTTCCAAATTCCTTTTCCCCCTCCTTTAGCATATTAAATCTAGGTTTGAAGGACTCTGTTCATAATTCTTTTCAACAGTGTAAAGAGGATGCTCCTTCCATTTATGACAAGCCTTCTCTGAAACAAGGAAGATATGATATGACATAAGGGAAATAGAAAAAAGCTCTTTCTCCAAAAGGGTGGTCCCTATTTGCATGAAGAAAGTAGGAAAGAAAAGAAGATATCAAAGCATTTAGGAGTATGTCCCAGTTACCTTTTTGGATCCTGGTAGGCATCAAACTCTGCAGCTCATTAAATTTAAGAGAATCAAGGAAGTTAGTACTTATTGGGGTCTCTAAGAGGAGGCTGCACATTTAAGTTGGGGTGTACCATTGATAAAATAGATACTTTGAAATTTAAAAATCTGGGCTGAGAATCAGGAGGCATTGCAAGGGGCAAGGTGACCCCAGCTGCACAGGTTGCAGTGAACACTCAACCTGGGGCCAGGAGAGGAGGAGCTATAGGCTCAGCAGTTGCAATCATCAAGAACTGAAAGCAGATTGAGTGGATAATGGTTACATGGCTGATGCTTCCTATGAATGCTTATAGAGCCAAAGGACTGAATCATAAATTACCAGCCCTAAACTGCAGTGAAAGAGGCCAGTAGGACTCAGTGTGGCAAGGTCAACAAAGGCCATAGCACTTTAGAACAGTGGGCAATAATAAGCATATGTTTGAGGATTAGCATGAAGTTATTTCTATCAGTGCCAAGGGAACCATAATGCCCACCAAGGCATCTGTGTTACACATTCTACCTTTCTCTTCTACTCATGCAGATTTCTTAGGAAGTTAGCGAGAGGAGGAGCATATCCTAAACACTGGGAATTTTTATCCAGAGAAAATAAATTTTGTATGGATTTAATCCTAAATCTGTAGCTGAAATCTGGATTGGAGAATTAATTAATCTTTCCCCTCACTCACTAGGGAGTCAACTACAAGGATTATTTGTGGATAGGAGTTTGTTAGAATGAAATAAAAAAGCTTCATTTTCTCTACATGTTTAGCCTGAATAAAAATATCACTTTAGTTCATGGTTTATAATTTCAGTGTAAATTTTAGATGACTTATTTTCACTTATCTGAATTAGTCTCATTGAAAACAGAAATCAAAAATGTACAAAGTTCTCTTTGAAGTACTATGGCAGAGTCAGCAAACATGCATGAGTGCTAGCATATTCTGCCCCTCCTCTACCTCCGGTTTCTCCCATTCTGCAATCATACTCTCAACACCATCACTAATCGGTCAAAGGATTGTTTTTTACTGAGCCAGGAAATGGGCTGCAAAAGGTTTTCAACCTGGCACTCTAGGCAGCAACCATTACTTGCTCAAAGTTGGTGAGGGAAAGACATTTGTTATGGATTCTTGTACAATAAGGAACTCAAAGATCTTTAATATATGGTCTCTGCCTGCAAGTGAATGATTTAATCACGTATAGTTAAGTTAATCATGTAAGTTAAGTCATGTATAGAAGTTGACTAGCAAACTAGGTAACATATGATATAGGATGTGTAAGTGGTCTAGTAAAACAATACAGGATTTCACACAAAGAAGAGAAAACTGGAGCCTGAGAGAATCAAAGAAATGCTTATTATAGATGGAGTTCTTCAGATGCCCCGTGAAGCAATTTGGAGAGATGGAGAGGATAACGGAGGAAATCTGCCAATATTGTGTGTGGTTCTCAAATTCCCAGCACTAGAATAAGCTAAGTATGCAATGTAAAAAAGCATATAACAATTGGGTTCAAAACTCCACTCTACCACTTACCAAATGTGTGAACTTAGACAAGTGACATCGGCTCTTTGAATCCATTTCCTCATCTGTGACAGTGTGAATGATGATAATGAAATCATAGTATTTTGGGGGATTAAATGAAATTACTTAGAAGGCACTGAGTTCAGAGCCTGGTGCATAGTCCAACAATGCAATTTAACTCCATTTCCTTTCTGTTCATCATTGCCTTTCATCTCCTTTGACTCAGCAAGTTTCTTTTACAAATTTTGTTCCACATAGAGTCTTCCCTTTTCATTATTACCTTGTATGACACTTTTCCAATTCCTATTAGTTTAAAAAAGAAAGGGTCATTTTAAATAAATGCTTCTAAAAGGAATCACAAAACCGAGAGTACTTAATTTAACTGTCACAGATTTAAATAAACCTTAACACTTCACACTTTATATTTCATAAGCTCTACCTTAAACCCTAAATACAATGTGTTTTCTCATAAGTAGAATAGTTAAAATGATTGCATGTACTTGAGGCTTTGTGTTAAGGATATTACATTTTCTTATCATCTGCAAATATGGTTACTACATTTTGTTGACTATTTTCTGTTCAAATTGCACAGTGTATATGGATTTAGACACAGGGAAATGTAGTCATGTGGTTCTTGTCATTACACTGTCAGAGAAACCTGAGTTTTGCTGTTGTGTTTGATTTACTTCTTCTTGCCTGCGGGCTAAAGTGGAGGTAAGGAGTTAGCACATGTAGCATTAATGAATTGGTTGAGATTATATTATATATAATTAATTGGATGAAGAAAGTCCACATTATTAATTTTTTCTGCTGGAAATAAGAACCCACCTGTTTTCTGAATACCGATATGGTAATCCATAAGTGGTAAAATTATGTTTCCTATGTGTTTTGGAGAATCCATACAGAACTTGGTGACTTGCCAACAAATGTAGCAGTCAGTTAATAACTAAATAGGTGTTATGTGCAGTGTAGCAAACTGGGTTATACATTGGCAAGGAAATCTCTCTCTCTCTCTCTTTCTCTCAGTCTCTAATTGCTCTCAAGGTGCCAAGGATATAGAAAATAAAGGGAGTGAGGTAATGACACAGAGCAGAAACAAGAGCAGTAATTTTAGTAAGATTTTTCTCTTGCTCCTAAATTCTTTACACTTGTGGCATTCCTGGACTGTTAGGATTCTGCTAGGGTTGGGAAAGAGACTGAATTCTTGCTACTTCCTGGTTGTTTTCAGTTTAAGTTTACATCTCATTATTGACACAAGTAATGTATGTGTTTTTGTTTAGAAATTGTTTAAATATGCCAGGTTCTCCTAGTTCATCAACCAGACTCAGAACTAGCAATGCTAAGTGGGGTGGAAAATGGAGTTGATGGCTGAGTGTCTCTCAAAAATATCTCTGCCTGTGGCTTCCAAATGTCCCAGAATATCTGTCTCCCCAAAATATTATTAGATACTTCCCTCTTTTACAATATGTCTGGTGCCTCCTAAGAATTGAAGGAGGAGGCAGCCTGCTGAGAGGCTGGTACAAGTTATGGGAACCACTAAGAATTTGCAGTTTTCTAATTGCTTAATGTTAGCTATCTTTTGAGATCAAAGGCTCAGAAAAATACAGACTTTTGGGTCTCTGGGCTCACTTGCAGTTTTGGACTTTTTTCTCTTGTCAGTAAGACCGAGGCCTTACTCCTGGGATGTCTTCAAGTTAGTCACATAATCAGGATGGTTGTAGTTTTAACAATGATCCCTGGAAAAGTGGCTCCCAAGTGCTAATCTAAAAGATTTAACTTTTTTAGATTCTACATATAAGTGAAATAATACACTGCTTGTGTTTCTATATGACTTACCTCACTTAGCATAATGTGCTTAAGGTCTATCCATGCTGTTGCAAATGGGAGAATATCATCCTTTCTCGTGGCAAATAATATCCAGTGCATACATATACTACATTTTTTAATCCATTCATCTATTGATGGGCATTTGGGTTGTTTCCATATCTTGGCTATTGTGAATGATGCCACAATGACCATGGAAGTGCATATATTTTGTCAGAATCTTCCTCTCATTTCCTTTGGGAAGAAGTAGAATTGCTGAATCATATGGTATTTCTCTCATCCAAGTACTAACCAGGTCTGACCCTGCTTATCTTCTGAGATCAGATGATATCAGGCATGTTCAGGATGGTATGGCCTTAAACTCATGTGGTATCTCTAATTTTAGTTTAGTTTTTTTTTTTTTTTTGAGGAGCTTCCATATTATTTTACATCATGGTTGGACTAATTTACATTCCCACCAACAATGTATAAATATTCACCTTCACCACATCTTTGCCAGTATATGTTGTCTCTTGTCTTCTTGATGACAGCCATTCTAACAGATGTGAGGTGGTTTTGATTTGCATTTCCCTGATGATTAGTGATATTGAGCATCTTTTCATATGTCTGTTGCCCATTTTGATGTCCTCTTTAGAAAAATGTCTGTTTAGTTCTTCTGCCCACTTTTAAATTGAGTTGGATGTTTCTTTGTTATTGACTTAACTGAGTTCTTTATATATTTTGGATATTAATCACTTATTTGATATATAGTTTGCAAAATTTTTCTCCCAGTCTCTAGGTTGTCTTTTCATTTTCATTTTTTATTTTTTTTGTTTTTTTTTTTGTTTTTTGTTTTTGTTTTTTTGCTGTGCAGAAGTTTTTGAGTTTGATGTAATTTCACTTGTTGATTTTTTTCTTCTGTTGTTTCTGTTTTTTGGTGTCATGCCCCTCAAAATGATGCTAAGACAATTATTGATGATCTTCTTTCCTATGTTTTCTTCTAGGAGTTTTATGGTATCAGGCCTTATGTTTAAGTCTTTGATCCATTTTGAGTTAATTTTTATGAGTTGTATGAGGGGTCCAATGTCATTGTTCTGCATGTGTGTTTTTACCATTTGTTGAAGAGACTTTCCTTTCTTCATGTCGAATATAGTCAAACATATCGAATATAGTCACATGTTGAATATAGTCAAACATATATGCCAGGGTTTAATTCTGAGATCTCTATTCCATTCCATCAGCCAATGTGTCTATTTTTGTGCTAGTACCACAGTGTTTTTATTTGTGTTACATTTATTTGTGTTACATTTCGTACCTGGAAAGCATGATCCCTCTGGCTTTGTTCTTTTTGTTTTTTTTTCCTCAGGATTGCTTTCGCTAATCAGGGTCTTTTGAGATTCCGCACAAATTTTAGGGTTGTTTCCTTTATTTTTGTGAAGAATTGCCTTTGGTATTTTGATAAGTATTGTGTTGAATCTATAGATGGCTTTGGGAAATATGGTCATTTAAAAAATATTAATTCTTCTGGTCAGTGAACATGGGATGGGTTTACATTTGATTGTGTCTTCTTTGATTTCTTTCAGCAAAGTTTTGTAGTTTTCATTGTACAAGTCTTTCACTTCTTGGTTAAATGTATTCATAAGTATTTTATTGTTTTTGATGCTATTTTGAATGGGATGGTTTTCTTTATAACTTTTTAAGATGCTTCATCATTAGTATAAAAGAATGCAATTGATTTTTTTAAAGAATTTTTCATTTAATTCCAGTTATTTAACATATAGTGTTAGATTAGTTTCAGCTGCACAATATGGGAATTTAAAACTCCCACATATCACCCTGTGCTCATCATGACGAGGGCACTCCTCAGTCTTCATCAGCTATATACTCATTTCCATACCCACTTCCCCTTTGGTAACCATCAGTTTCTTCTCTATATTTAAGAATATGTTTCTTGGTTTGATTTTTCTCTCCCTTTTCTCCTTTGGTGGTTTGTTTTGTTTCTTATTTATATTCCACATATGAGTGAATTTATATGGTATTTGTCTTTTATCAATTGACTTATTTTGCTGCATAATACTCTCTAGCATTCTTTTGATTGCTGAGTAATATTCCACTGTGTGTGTGTGTGTGTGTGTGTGTGTGTGTGTGTACACCTTTCTTTATCCTTTTCTTTATCCATTCATCAGTCAGTGGACATGGGCTGTTTTCATAATTTGGCTATTGTAGATAATGCTGCTATAAACACTGGGGTACATGTATCCCTTTGAATTAGTATTTTTGTATTCTTTTGTTGAATACCTAGTAGTGCAATTGCTGGATCATAGATCAGTTCTATTTTTTTTTTTTAATTTTTTTTTTTGAACGTTTATTTATTTTTGGGACAGAGAGAGACAGAGCATGAACGGGGGAGGGGCAGAGAGAGAGGGAGACACAGAATCGGAAACAGGCTCCAGGCTCTGAGCCATCAGCCCAGAACCTGACGCGGGGCTCGAACTCCCGGACCGCGAGATCGTGACCTGGCTGAAGTTGGACGCTTAACCGACTGCGCCACCCAGGCGCCCCAGATCAGTTCTATTTTTAAAGTTTTGAGGAAACTCCATTCTGTTTTCCAGAGTAGCTGTTCTAGTTTGCATTCCCACCAATAGTGCAAGAAGGTTCCCCTTTCTCCACAACCTCACCAACACCTGTTGTTTCTTGTGTGTTGATTTTAGCCATTCTGATAGATGTGAGGTGATATTATAGTTTTGATTTGTATTTCCCTGATGATGAGTGATGTTGAGCATCTTTTCATGTGTCTGTTGGCCATCTGTCTGTCTTCTTTGGAAAAAAGGTCTATTCACATATCTTCTGTCCATTTTTATTTGGATTCTTCATTTTTCTGGGTGTTGAGTTTGATAAGGTCTTTATGTGTTTTGGATTCTAACCCTTTACCAGATACATCATTTGTAAATATCTTCTCCCATTCCATAGGTTGACTTTTAGTTTTGTTGATTGTTTCCTTTGCAGTTGCAGAAGCTTTTTATTTTGATGAAATCCCAATAGTTTATTTATGCTTTTGTTTCCCTGGCCTCAGAAGATATATCTAAAAAGAAGTTGCTACTTCCAGTGTCAAAAAGATTATTGTGTGTGTTCTTTTCTAGGATTTTTATGGTTTCAAGTGTCACATTTAGGTCTATAATCCATTTTGAATTTATTTTTGTGTGTGGTATTATGTTGTCCAGTGTCATTTTTTTGAATGTTGCCGTCCAGTTTTCCCAACACCATTTGTTGAAGAGATTGTCTTTTTCACATTGGATATTCTTTCCTGTTTTGTCAAAGATTAATGGACCGTATAGTGGTGAGTTCATTTCTGGGTTTTATATTCTGTTCTATTGATCTATATCTATTTTTGTGCCAGTACCATGGTGTTTTGATCACTACAGCTGTATAATATAAGTTGAAGTCTGGAATTGTCATGCCTCAAGCTTTGCTTTTCTTTTTTAAGGTTGCTTTGGGTATTCAGGGTCTTTTGTGATTCCATACGCATTTTAGGATTGCTTGTTTTACCTCTGTGAAAAAATACTGTTGGTATTTGATAAGTATTGCATTAAATGTGTAGATTATTTTCAGTAGTATAGACAGTTTAACAATGTTTGTTCTTCTAATCCATGAGTATAGAATGTTTCTCCATTTCCTTGTGTCATCTTCAACTTCTTTCATCAGTGTTTTATAGTTTTCAGAGTATAGCTCTTTGAACTTTTTGATTAAGTGTATTTCTACATATCTTACTGTTTTTGGTGCAATTGTAAATGGGGTTGATTCCTTAATTTACATTTCTTTTTTTTTTTTTAAGTTTTTTAATGTTTATTTATTTTTGAGAGAGAGAGTCAGAGCATGAGCAGTAGAAGGACAGAGAAAGAGGGAGACACAGAATCCAAAGCAGGCTCCAAGCTCTGAGCAGTCAGCGCGGAGTCTAACGTGGGCTTGAACTCACGAGCTTGAGATCATGACCTGAGCTGAAGTCGGATGCTTAACCAACTGAGCCACCCAAGCGCCCCCTTAATTTACATTTCTGCTGCTTCATTATTGGTGTATAGAAATGAAACAGATTTCTGTATGTTGATTTTGTATCCTCTGACTTTACTGAATTTATTAGTTCTAGCAGATTTTGGGTGGAGTTTTTTGCATTTTCTATATAGAGAGTATCATGTCATCTGCAAATGGTCAGTTTGACTTCTTCTTTGCTGATTTGGATGCTTTTTATTTCTTTTTATTGTCTTGTTGCTATGACTAGGACATCCAGTATTATGTTAAATAACAGAGGTAAGAGTAGAAAGCCCTGTCTTGTTTCTGACTGTAGAGGAAAAGCTCTCAAGTTTTTCCCATTGAGGATGGTATTAGGTGTAGGTTTTTCATAGATGGCCTTTATTATATTAAGGTATGTTCCATGAAAAACTACTTTGTTGAGGGTTTTTATCATGAGTGGGAGTTGTACTTTGTTAAATGCATTTTCTGCATCTACCGAAATGATCATATGGTTCTTGTCCTTTCTTTTATTAATGTGGTGTATCATATTGATTGATTTACAAATATTAAATCACCCTTGCAACCCAGGAATAAATTTCACTTGATTATGATGAATGATTCTTTTAATGAATTGTTGGATTTGTTTTGTAAGTACTTTATTGAGAATTTTTGCATCCATGTTTATCAAGGATTTGGCCTGTAGTTCTCTTTTTTAGTGGAGTCTTTATCTGGTTTTAGGATCAGGGTAATTCTGGCTTCATAGAATGAATTTGGAAGTTTTCCTTTTTCTCCTCCTCCTCCTCCTTCATCTTCCTCCTCCCCCTCCTCCTCCTCCTCCCCTTCTTCTTCTTCTTCTTCTTCTTCTTCTTCTTCTTCTTCTTCTTCTTCTTCTTCTTCAAATAGTTTGAAAATAGGTATTAACGCTTCTTTAAATGTTTGGTAGAATTTGCCTGTGATGTCATGTGGCCCTGGACTTTTCTTTGCTGGGAGTTTTTTTGATTACTGATTCAATTTCTTTGCTGATTATCAATCTGTTCCAGTTTTCTATTGTTCCTGTTTTAGTTTTGGTAGTTTGTAAGTCTAGGAATTTCTCCATTCCTTCCAGGTTGTGCAATTTATTGACATATAGTTGTTTTTAATATTCTCTTATGATTGTATTTCTTTTGTGTTGGTTGTTATCATTCCTCTCTCATTTGTGGTTTTATTTACTTGGGTCTTACCTCTTTCCTTCTTGATAAGTCTGGATGGAGGTTTATCAATTTTATTATTATTTTTTTTTAAAAAGCCAGCTCATGGTTTCATTGATCTGGTTTTTAGTTTCTATATCATTTATTTCTGCTCTAATCTTTATATAAGTTTCCTTCCTTCTACTGGCTTTAGGCTTTGTTATTTTTCTAGCTCTGTAGGTGTAAGGTTAGGTTTTTGCATTTGAGATTTTTCTTGCTTCTAGAGGTAGTCCTGTTTTTGCTATATACTTCCCTCTTAGAAGTGCCTTCACTGCATTCCAAAATTTTTGACTAATGTATTTCTATTTTCATTTGTTTCCATGTATTGTTTGAATTTCTTCTGTGATTTCCTGGTTGACCCATTCATTGTTTAGTAGCATGTTGTTTAACTTCCATGTAGTTATGTTATTTCCAATTTTTTTTCTTGTGCTTGACTTCTAGTTTCATAGCATTGTGGTTCAAAAAGGCACATGGTATGATTTCAATCTTTTCTGTATTTGTCGAGACCTTTTTTTGTGACCTATGCATCTATTCTGGAGGATGTTTTGTGTGTATTTGAAAAGAATGTGTATTCTGCAGTTTTAGGATGGAATGTTCTGAATATATCTGTCAAGCCCATCTGGTCCAATATGGTCATTCAAAGTCATTTTTTCGTTGTTTATATTCTTTGTAGACAATCTGTCCATTAATATAAGTGGGATGTTAAAGTCCCTTTCTAATATTGCATTATTATCAATTAGTTTCTTTATATTTATTATGAATTGTTTTATATATTTGGGTGCTCTCATGGTTCATATATTTACAATTATTATATCTTCTTGTTGGATTGTCCTCATTATGATTATATAATACCCTTCTTTGTTTCTTTTTACATTTTTTGTCTTAAAGTCTAGTTTGTTTGATATAAATATTGCTACTCTAGTTTTCTTTTGACATCCTTTTGGATATTAAATGTTTCTCCACCCCCTCACTTTCAATTTTCAGGCGTCTTTAGGTCTTGTAGGCAGAAGATAGATAGAGCTTGCTTTTTTTTTAATATTTATTTTTTTTGAGAGAGAGAGAGAGAGAGAGAGAGAGAGAGCAAGCAAGGGAGGGGCAAAGAGAGGGAGATAGAGGATTCAAAGAAGGCTCTGTGCTGACAGCAGAGAGCCCAATGTGGGGCTTGAACTCATGAACTGTGAAATCATGACCTGAGCCAAAGTTGGATGCTTAACCTACTGAGCCACCCAGGTGCCCCTGGGTCTTGTTTTTTTTTTTTTTTTATCCATTTTGATACCCTTATGTATTTTTATTGGGGTGTTTAGTTCACTTACATTCAAAATAATTATTAATAGATGTATATATATTGTTATTATATTACTTGGTTTGTGGTTGTTTCTGAAGATTTTTCTGATCCTTTCTTGTCTTTCCCACTTTTGGTCTCTCCTGTGCACTCAAAGAGTGCCCTTTAATATTTCTTGCTGGGCTGGTTTTGTCACAAACTCGAGGTTTTGTTTGTTTGGGAAACTCTTTGTCCTTTCTTCTATTCTGAATGAGTCTTGCTGGATAAAGTATTCTTGGTTGCATATTTTTTCCCTTTCAGTACTTCAAATATATCATGCCACTCCCTTCTGACTTGCCAAGTTTCTGTTGAGAAATCTCCAGCCAGCCTCATGAGTTTTTCCCCTAGAAGTTAAGGACTTCTTTTGTTTTTCTGCTTTCAAGATTTTTTCTTTATCATTATATTTTTCAAATTTAATTATAATATGTCTTGATGTTCGCCTGCATTGTTGATTCTGGTGGGAGTTCTTTATGAGTTCTGTATCTGGATGTTTTTCCTTCCTTGGATTAGGAAAGTTTTTCTGCTCTTATTTCTTGAAATAAATTTTCTGCCCCCTTTTTTTGTCTCTTCTTTTTCTGGGACTCCTATAATACAAATGTTGTTATGTTTGATGTAGTTAGTGAGTTCCCTAAGTCTATTCTCATGTTGAATAATTCTTTTTTCTCTTTTTTGGTCATCTTCATTATTTTCCATTATTTTGTCTTCTAGGTCATTAATTTATTCCTCTGTTTCTTCCAGCCTGCTCTACATTGCATCAAGCCTGTTTCCAATCTTGTTTATTACATTCTTTTTCCTTGATTGATTCTTTTTTAACTCTTTCACCTCTGTGGTAAGCATCTCACTGATGTTTTCTATTCTTTTCTCAAGCCCAAAGTGTATTTTTATGATTGTTGCTTTAAATTCTCTATCAGGCATGTTACTTATATCTGTAATTTGTTGGCATATACTTATTCATAGTCATCTCTTATGATGCTATGTGTTATTGTAGTATCCATTGTAATGTCTCCTTTTTCATGTCTAACTTCATTTTTTTGGATCTCTTTTTCTCTTAGTCTAGCTAAATGTCAAGTTTGTTTATCTTTTCAAAAAAAAAACTACTCTTAGTTTTGTTGATTCTTTCTGTCGTTTTCCTTTCTCTGATTCATTTATTTCCACTTTGATCCTTAGTATTTCCTTTTTTATGCTAACGGGTTTAATTTGTTCTCCTTTCTCTAATTCCTTGTGGTATCAAGTCAGGTTGTTTATTTCATATTTTTCTAATTTATTAATACATGCAGTTATTGCTATAAACTTTCCTGTCAGAACTGATTTTTCTGCATCCCATGATACTTGATGTGTTGTGTTTTTATTTTCATGTGTTTTGAGATAATTTTTTTATATAGATTACCCAGGATTTCCTGAAAGGGGAACTTCATGGTGTGGGTGGCCTAGTTCTTTATCTGGTTGTTTTCCTAGTAGCTGTGTCATACAATTTGCAATATGTTTATTCAAAATAAATGACTTTTGAAATAAATGTCCTGGCAATCAAAAGCTTAATGCCAAGCACTTATGCTCCAGTACTCCATTTCTCGGAACTTCATTCTGCCAGAATAACAAGATGGTTTTTAAAAATTTTTTTAAGTTTGTTTATTTTTGAGAGAGAGGTAGAGAGAGTGAGTGGGGGAGGAGCAGAGAGAGAGAGAGAGAATCCCAAGCAGGCTCTGCACTGTCAGTACAGAACCCCATGTGGGGCTCAAACTCACAAACTGTGAGATCATGACCTGAGCCAAAACCAGATGTTTTAATTAGATGTTTTAATTATAGACTTTAACTTTAAGATAAGTAGCCCTCTCTCACTCCACCACACCCCAACCCAACCCTTAGGGCAAACATTCCCATCCAATTGGCAGAGAATAACCACTTATAGCAGCATAATGGCTGAACTGAAATGGACTGAAACTATTAAAATTTTTTTTTGAAATGTTTATTTAGTTTTGAGAGAGAGAGAGAAAGAGAGAGAGGGAGAGAGAGAATGAGCAGAGTAGGGGCATAGAGAAAAGCAGACACAGAATCCAAAGCAGGCTCCAGGCTCTGAGCTGTCAGCACAGAGCCTGACACAGGACTCCAACTCATGTACCCTGAGACCATGAAATGAGCCGAAGTCAGATGCTCAACTGAGTCACCCAGGTGCCCCTGAAATGGACTGAAACTATTAATTCTACTTCAAAAGGTGAATAATTTATTTAATTTTCATTGGTAGTAACAGGGTCAAGACACAGAATTTTTTACTCCATCTAACTCAAGATGAGACTAAGGAATTATTTCATTTTATGCCATTTAATTGGTATGGCTTGTGCCAGAATCTAGTTATAATTTAAGTCTTTTTTTGAACCGATAGCATATCTTCTTTCATCTCTTCTGATGATACTTTTTTTTGGGGGGGGAGTGAGAGAGAGAGAGAGAAAGAGAGAGGGGGAGCACAAATTGGAGAGGGGAAAAGAAAGAGAGAGAGACAGAATCTGAAATAGGCTCCAGGCTCTGAACTGTCAGCACAGAGCCTAACATGGGGCTCAAACCCACCAGCTGTGAGATCATGACCTGAGCCAAAGTCAGATGCTTAACCGACTGATCCACCCAGGTGCCCCTCTTCTGATGATACTTTAAATCAAGCTAATTAGTCTAACATGAATGATTATACAAACAACCAAACTCTTAGCTCATTTCAGAGGTGATTAATCATCCTACAAAAAAACTTGTACTCTCTTATTCTTTAGATGTCTGAGGGTTTATGTTTCTCAGCTACTCTTGTATCTAAGTGGGATACACTTTAGAAGATAGGTTCTTGCCAGCAGAATGTGAAGGGGAATGAATTCTGCCTATTTCTCATTTTGGTGGCTTTATGCAGATGAGCACAGCCAGATGTTCCAACACCTTGGAAGCCAGATGTTGAAGATGGAACAGCCATGAGATAAAAACAGTTTCAGTTCTTGAACAAAACTTTGAAGAGAGAAACTGATTAGGAATACACATATTAGATTTTACAAAAGGAAGAAATAAACTTCTATGTGTTTTAACATTATAAATTTTAATTTAATTTTTTCTCTTGTTAGCATCTAAATCTGTATTGTTCTTCAGCTCTAATATCTGATTGAACATCTTGTTACTTATTCAGTTATCAAATATTTACAGAGAACTTACTACCCACCCCCCCATACACTCACATACATGCACCTATCTAGATAGGTAACATTTACAGAGAAGTTACTGTGCCAAGCACTAAGGATACTTGGAAAAGAAGGTACTTTCAGCTTCAGTAACAATTAATTACCTGGTTTTATAGAAATTTTCCATGAGCTGCGAATTTTTCTTTTCCTGCTTTCTCATTCTTTTTTCGTTTATCAATAGCAATTTTCCAAGGCCCTGTCCTCTTAATCTTTATAATCTATCCTTTTGCTCAATTACCACCTCTGTGAAGGACTTCTAAAGCCATTTCTCTGGCAATGTCCTTTTTCTGTGTTCTAACTTTTCATTGCAATTATTTACAGAACATCTTTACTTGCATGTCTGCCATCATCTTAAGTTCAATGTGACAGCAATATGGAATTATGATTAATAGCAAAACAAAAATAAGTTTAAATTTTGATTAAAGTTAAGTTTTCTATAACAAGATGACTAGTAATTGAACAAATATCAAACTGTCTTGTCGTTGTTTCTATCAATAATTTTTTTCTTATAATGAAATGCAAAATGTATGCCAACAGAGTTTTAGTCAAAATGAATTTGTATGTTTCTTTTACATAAACAAGCTAGCAATGAACTACACACTCTAAGGAAAGTTGTAGCTATAGCAAGTCAAAGGCTTTTACCATCACCCTTTATTCTGACACAACAACTTCAAGCACCTCTTCACCAAAGAAACATTTATAAAAGTGTCTTTTGGGGCTCCTGGGTGGCTCAGTTGGTTAAGTGTCCAACTCTTGGTTTTGGTTCAAGTCATTATTTCATAGTTTGTGAGTTTGAGTCCTACCTAGGGTTCCCTGCTGACAGTGTGGAGCCTGCTTTGGATTTTCTGTCTCCCTCCTTCTCTGACCCTCCCCTACTCACATTCTCTCTCTCCTTCTTAGATAAATGAATAGACTTTTAAAAAAGTGCTTGTAAAATTTAACCTCTTCCCAAGTTCTGTATAGAATAAGAGGACAAAGACAGGTGTCTGAGCTTGAAAACATCTGTCCTGGGGCGCCTGGGTGGCGCAGTCGGTTAAGCGTCCGACTTCAGCCAGGTCACTATCTCGTGGTCCGTGAGTTCGAGCCCCGCGTCAGGCTCTGGGCTGATGGCTCAGAGCCTGGAGCCTGTTTCCGATTCTGTGTCTCCCTCTCTCTCTGCCCCTCCCCCGTTCATGCTCTGTCTCTCTCTGTCCCAAAAATAAAATAAATGTTGAAAAAAAATTAAAAAAAAAAAAAAAAGAAAACATCTGTCCTAGCTTGTTGGGAGAGTTATCATGAGTTCTATTTGCATATAATTTCCAGAAGATTTTGTGAAAGAGAAATACTGGGCACATTGGAACCTGGCAGGTTTTGCCTCTATCAACCCTATACTAAGACCCATAAGTGATACAATCATAAAGGACCCCTTCATATCTCTAGTGATGTCATTACTACACTACTTGATGGAAAAGAGTCAAACCACTCAAGCCTTTGAGGATATTGTGGTTGGGGATCAATGAAAGATAATTTTAGACATAGCAATGAAGCATCAATAAAATTAACCTCTGGCTCCATCCCAGGGAATCATTGCCAGATTCCTAGAGAAAAGCATGGTGAAGCAAACTAAAAAGAGTTAAATGAAGATGTCATATCATCACAGGAATGTTGGAAAGAGACAACACAAGGCATCTAGGTTTTAGACTTTATATATTTCATATACATTAATGTCCTTCAGCGCATTGTTCTTTGGAGCATAGCAGAGGAGAAACTGGGACTATAGCAATGGGGGTATGGACAGGAAGGGCATGTGTGGATAGGAAGGTTGGAAGCAAATTTATATGTAGATGGTGATAATTGAGATACATTTTTTAAAAAGTGTGTCTGAATCTATCTTCTGAGAAATTTTATAGGCGCCATCATAATGCCTTCTTCCCTCCCTCCTTTCCTTCTTTCCTCTTCTTCCTTATTCTTTCATCTTTCAATCTTTTTAATAATATTTATTGAGTACACGTGTACTGGACACTGTGTTAGGTGTTAACAATACAAACCATTGCCTTATTTTCTACTGTGGAAATTAAGAAGTAAATAAGTTACAGAACATTAGGGGAAGTGCTATGATAAGTGTATTCAAAGTCTGCATGAGAACCCAGAAGCAAAGCACCTAACATGGATGGAGGAGTCAAGCAAAACTTTCTTAGAATTTGGAGAGAATACATTGACTCCTAAGGCCAAGCTGACTAGATGAAGATTGGATGTGCAAGGGGAATCCAGGTAGAGACATCAAATAAATTTAATAATGACTGGAGTTGGAATGCCGTGAATTAATAAATGCTGCTATTGTAAAAAGGCATTTAAACAACAACAACTGCTTCAAGATTGAGTTCATCATCTATTTATTATTGTAGAATTATAGTCTCACTAGTGTTTAAGAACATGGATATGAAATAGGGTTTGAATATTAAATTGTCTGAAGCTGAGGTTTTGTAAGGGAAAGAACAATAGAAGGAGAATGGGTATAGAGAAACGCAAGGATAATGATGAAATCAGAGGGTTCAGGCGAGATAGAAAAGGAAACAAAGTCGGATTCCTATGAATTAATGAATTCTCCTTGTCACTACCTTCCCTCAGCTAATAGAAAAATAGAAACCATTCTTTGATTTTTGTTTTCACTAAACATCAGTGAAGTGCTGATTCATGTCAGGATAAGAGCTAAGAACCTAGGAATGCCAAAATGAAGTCAGAAATTATCCTGTCCTTAAAAGTTTTGCAATCTAGTGAAAAGAGACATGTGCTTAAATAAAGTGAATCAAGGGACTAGAATGTGCTGTCTTTTCTTGGTTCTGGAGGAGGATGCAAGTCTTGTGGCTGGGTTAGGGGGATGGGAGATCATAGAGAAGGAGGCTGAATAAGTAGAGCTCCTATTCTTACCCTGTAACATTTTAACTAGGACCACCCATTTTTTATTCTTTTTTTTAATGTTTATTATTTTAAGAGAGAGAGAGAGGGAGAGAGAGAATCCTCAGCAGCTTCCACACTGTCAGCACAGAGCCTGACATGGGGATTGAACTCATGAACTGTGAGATCATGACTTGAGCTGAAATCAAGAGTCTTATGCTTAACCCACTGAGACACCCAGGTACCCTTCAGATTCTCTTTGTAAGGAAGAACTGGAGAGTGAATATTGTGTGGGCAACTAGCAGAATCTGCTTAACCCAGATAAGAAAAAATGAGTAAATAAGTAAACGGTTTAGTGAATGTGTGCATGAAGAAACAGAAAAACAGTCATTTGGAAGTCCTGGATGAAAAGAGAGACATTTGAAGATTGATTGTGTTTCTGGGGGCTGTGAAGAGACAGAGACGACTACTGTTTTGTTTCTACCTCCATAGTCTTTGATTGAATCCCTAAGCTCCTATGTGTTTTGTTTTCACTTAGGCTTTCTCTGGCCATTTAGAAATAAATAAATGAGCTGAGAGGTAAAAGAAATGTAAAGATTCTTGATTTCTATCTTCCTTTAAAATTTGTAGGAAGATGTCATGAATTTTCTTGAAATGAGAAGAACCCTTCCCCCTATCTGGCAATCACTGCCATTGATGGTGGGGGTAGCAGCAGGGGGCATGATAAGTAAAATCCTGAGTTGCAGAGCCAGTTGTTAGGGGTGACTTTATTGGGCAATATTACAGGGAATCAGAGAGCCACTGATGCTGTTTAAGGATTGATTTCTCTGTCAGGTGGTTGCTAAGGTCTTGCCTTGTTAAAAAATAGGAAGTATGCATCCTATGAGAGCTCATATCTTGTTCGTTGACTGTGGAGAAACCCTTTGGAAAGAAAATTTTAAATCAAGCTTGAATGGCCATATATAAAAATATCTGGATTTCTACCTACAGCCCTGAATGAAACACAGACCTAAAACACAAAGGTATTTTTTAAAGGAATCTGTAATTGTCATTATCTTTCAATTAAGATTGAATATCATTTTAATTTCAATAATAATTGCTTAAAGAGTTGGCTATTTTATTCTGGTAATGAAGTACTACCACTTCCCCCACCCTAACACAAATTCTGAAATAATAGTAAGTACTGACTGTAGAAAATCTCTATGGGGAACACGCAGCCTTTTAATGATAATGATAATTAAAAACCCTGTGCCTATTTAGGTGATTACGACTAATTGTGTTTGAGGATAAAAAATGAGAGGAAAAAGATCAATGTTTTAGGCAGAAACACATATATATGTGAATTCGTTCATTATTATGAAAGAAGACACAAGTTATGTGATAACACAAAGTGATTTTCTCCATAGGCATTAACAACAGTGTTCTACCAAACCCACTTTTCCTCTGGGTGGCAGGCTCTCCAATGGCATCTTATTTTAACTCTACCATTTGGGTTACATTTAACTATTAAAACAGTCTTATTGTAGTTTTGAAATGGAGTCCTGCTTATTTTACAAATTACTATCTCATATTTAATTCAAAATGCTTTCTGGCCCAAGCCCAGGTGGACTTATTGTTTTAGCCCCTTGAGGTAGAGGGTCCTTCTCACACTCTCCTCCTTAATCCCTGACTAGGGGATTGCTGCAGAAGCTGTAAGGACCAGCAAGGGGTCCATATATAGCATAGTTGTACCTGAAGTTGACATTGCCAGGAAGACCACTGGATCCTTGGTATTACCCACGCCAAACGGAGGTAGTGTTGACATCCTTCTGTAATCCCCACTTCTCATTCCATCTCTTCCCTTATCCTTTTGGCCATATCTCAATAGAACTATTAGGCCAAATGGTCCCTTTAAGTGAATTAGAAAATCTATCCATTTCCTTAAGAAATGTATCACTGTACCAGGCATCACACCTTGACTTTGGAACATGGGTTATATTTCAGTCCTTGTCTGCAGTCTCAGCTAGGTGCTCTTGTTAAGGGTACAATTTCTATGGTCACACATTGTAGTCCAAGTTTTGGGGCACAGCTTGCTAGACAAGTCATTCAGCACTCTCAAGATATAGGAAGATGCCTCTCACCAACAAGGTTATATTGGGTGAGAACTGGCAGGGTACCAATAACCTTATGGTAATATGCTTGAATTGCTTGCTCCTAACACAGGGGAAAAGGATGAAAGAAAGATTGCTGCTCTAGAAACTCTGCATTATGCCTAAAAGCAATCTCGCAGACCCCTTTTTATAGCTCTAAATGGTAAAAGTCTCCAAAACAATCTCTTCTTTGGCTACTGAGACCAGGGGAGTCATGTGATTTCTTTGAAGTTGTCCCTAGATCAGTGCTTCTCAACTTGGAGCAGTTTTGCGGTCCCTGATTGGACATTTGGTCATGTCTGGAAACTTTTTCGGTTGTCACAACTGGGAGGGAGGTGCTACTCCCATCTAGTGGGCAGAGACAGGAATGCTGGTAGACCCTGCAATGCACAGGAGAGCACCCTCTACCCCCAACAAGGAATAATCCTGCCCAGAATGTCAATAGGGCTGAGGGTGAGAGAACCTGCCCTTGAGTTCTGAGTACACTGTTCCTCAAATTACTAGGGGTCCAGAAATGACCATACCCAAACCTCTCACAGGAAGGGACCAGGGGAGCTAAGTTCTTGCTTCATTTTCTTACTTAAGTACAACTCTAGACAAATCTTTGTCTCAATTTCTTCTATCAAATGTAATGAAAGTATTTGTTGTACTGCTTTTATAAGGTGGTGATGAAAATGAAATAATAGATATGAATTTTGTCTGAAAAATTTTCAAAAAGCCACAAAACTCATTATTGATGCTATGTTGAGAGCTTTCCAGACACAAAAACATTCTGACTGCAGCTGAATTACTCTCTGCTTTATCCGCTTGCTTAACTGTAATATCAAACAATCCATTTTAGACATACATCACTTGTTTAAACACAGGATACGTTCTTTAGATGAGAGAACTTGCTTGGAGTGATTGTCTTTGGTATTTATCTTTTCCTACACTCTATTACTTCCCTTGTCATCACTTTTTTTGGTCCATGTTGACATAGTATATTATCTACTTCCCTGAAAAGATTAAAGGTGGGCTAGTTTATGAATTAGTAACATCATCTAAAATGCCATCATTTTTGATCAGAGTCTGAACTGAATCTGTATGATTTTGAACTTGACATAAGTGAAGTAAATTGACCTTGGGGATGCACAATCAGTAACAATCATTTGACACAAACACACATTAAATGGGATGGAACATTATCGAAAGTCTGTGTACATATGAAAATTGTTCTGTAGATCCCTATCAAAATAGTGCTAAAGGTAATATGAATGGGGCCCAATGTAAACTTATTATCAGTGGTTGCCCTTTTACTGGAATAGTAGGGTAACTTCTTAGAGTGTGTATTTAGTCAGCAAACCAATTGTAAAGCTTCATCTTAAGAATTAAGAGCGATAAACTGGAAAATGATATTAGAAATATGCATCAAAAATGTATTACAGCCTGAAAAAAGCAAAATGGATAAAAGCTTTCAGTTTGTCCCTTTTGGAGCCTTGTTTAAAAGGTGTCTCGATCATGTCAGGGTGTCACGTAGCCAAGTTGTAGATAAACAAGTTAGTTCCAGAGAAAGAGGTATAACAGGTGAAAGAAAATTGTCCACGTCCTATTTGATGATTGCATGATCATACAGAAATGACACATCTGGCATTCTCTTTGTTTCTCTGGAATCCTAGAAAGGAATCTTAACCAGATGTCATTATTATCTTGTTTCCTTGGTTAGGATTATGATACTAGCTATGGTTATATTTAAATCCATTATTTCCTTTAAGGTTTTAGTGCTCCATCATTTGATCTTCTTTGTGTTCAGCTCTCTAGATTGTGCATTACCATTCTCCCATTTGCTGAATCCTGTTGTATAGAAACAAGGAGCACACGGTGCATTAAATGCTATTTTTGATTTTGCCGGGGAAAGAAGAGCCAAGATTTCACGGCGTATTTGGGGTTCAGATAAGTGTGTAAGGAATGGGAATTGATTATGGGTAAATGTCCTTTGATTTCTTCACCCACATTTATGCATTGGCTTTCTTTTCTGCCACTTCTGTAAATAAAACACCTTTTTTATAGTCTTTCAAAATACCGCAGATTAGGCAGGGAAGAAGGGGTGGTAAACTGGCTTATACATTTATAAATTGTGACTTGAGTCTTTCTCCTTTCAGTACACAGAATGCAGGTAGCATGCGTCAAAGCGAAGGTATCCTTAATAGGCACATAATCAATTAAGCAATTGCTGAGTTTGCTTTATGGCAGTAGTGTAGTTGCTGAAGTAGTGTAACAAAGCATGCCCAAACAATGGTCAGAATATAAATTGCTACTTACTCCAGATTGACAGATAGTATTACTGATGAAACATGAGGGCTTCAGCTCACCACAGCAGCTCACAGGACTTTATGGCATGTTTCTGCCTTGTTCTAGACGATGCCTGGCCCACTTCTGGTGCTCAGTGAGCATTAAATAATACCAATACTGTCAAGTGCTTCTTATTTCTCACCTGGGAACATTTATAATTCTGTGCTTCATGTACTTTCTAATTCTTCATGCTCAATGATGGGAATGAAAATTAATTACTCTGGGAATGTGAATGTCGCCTTGACAAATCATTCCTATAATATTAAATAAAGTTTTCATTGGTGAAACCAGGAGGTCCCTGGATTCTTTTCTCTTGGCCTATTCCTCTATTCTTCCTTCTTCTGCCCTAAGATTTTTTTAGAAATGCCAAAACTGAAAAAGAATAATTGCCTTTTAATTTAGGTTTGGGATTTAGATGTGATTTATTTTAAAACCTTCCTAAGTGTGGCATTTAAGTCTGCTTGAAATTCCCAATTCTCTATTCCTGTAGCTCAGCCAAACGTGTCGTTTTGATTTCTGAGCTGCACATTCCTGGGAGCATGGGTCTCATTTGTCTGAAAAAGAGAGATGTAAGCTCATTTGAAGTTTTAGTTGACTTATAGTTCTTCTTTGACCTTTGCTACTAATAGCTGGCAGAGAATAAAACCAGACATGTCAATCACCGTCTAGATTTTATAAACTATTGACTGTTTCTTGAAGGATTGTAATGCTTATTTTATTGGCCTGTTGTACCATAGTAGGAGATTTACAGAGTGTCAAGAAAATGAAAACCATGGCTAGCTAGCATTTTCCAGATCTTCTGGCAATATAGTCATTGAAATTAATAATTATCAATTAAATATAAATGTGCAGAAATCGCAGCAAGGAAAGAATCAGAAGCATTTTAATCCCCAGGTCCTTTTTGGCATTGCCATATATATATATATATATATATATATATATATATATATATATATATATATATATATTTTAAAACTACAGAATGATTTATCTTCCATAGGACACTAAAACATTTTCTAATAAACATCATTTACTTATTACATATAACAATGCCATTCAATTATAAAGGGAAAGAGCTTTTAAATCCTAAGGTTTATAAACTTTTACAGTAAAATGCAGTGTCCAAAAATCCTAACATCACATTTAGAATATAACAAGAATAAAATCCGTAAGAATTTGACAGCACCCCAGCAATACCTTTTACCGCATCTATTTTCAGTGGACATTTTTGTTTTTCAAAGGTGTGACTCTTAAAGATGGCAGCATTGTGCTTGAATCAGAAAGTTCATTGGGACTGCCTCGTCCTGCTGCTGTAGAGACTGCAGCCAATAGACCTTTCCTTAGGAATTACTTAAAGGCACTGTATGAAGTTACAGCACTACTTTGGTATATAAACTCGAGCCAATTACGTTTTTGCTTGCCTCGATATCCTTCCTATAGCCTAAGGAGGGATTATCGTGTATTATGATACAGCAATGCCATCCTGTTAAATCTATATTAAAAAAACAGCCCCAGAAAGTGACCCTGGTAATTTACTACAATTTCACTTCTGACTGAGTACAATCCCACTCCGTTCATAATCATTTGTGCTCTAGAGAGGATTTATTTCTTAAAAGATTCTGTAAATCATTGAATTAACGAGTTTTCCTGATTTTTGTTTAGCCGAACATTTCCTCTTAGTAAGTTTGTTTAAATTCAATAAACTTCCAAAGGAAGACTCTATAAGTCACTACTTATTTGTGTTGTCATCCAGGAGGGCTTACCCTTTTTCTGTTTTACCCCCACTAATGCTTTAAAGATTTTTAGCTCTTGGCAGACCGCCACATTCTCCACACAGTTCCTACCATATTACCGATGATTTCTAATACTCCAGCCTCTCAGTTTTTGAACTTCTCTCTTTCAATGATTTTGTCCTACATCCTGCCATAGACACTCATTCCACTGTCCATACCCTAGATCAGCAGTTCTCAAACTATGGTCCAGTAGACCCTGAGGTGCCCAGGACACTTTCGGTAGGCCCATGGATTAAAAACTATTTTCATAATATTGGTAAGGTGTTACTTACCTTTTTCATGCTCATTCTCTCATGAATATACAATGTTTTCCAGAAGCTACGTGACATGTACTATCACAATAGATTGAATGTAGAGAAGGAGTATGAGAATCCAGCTCTTTTCTCTTCAGCCAGACATTAAAGAGATTTGCAAAAATGTAAAACAATGCCACCTTTCTCACTGTTTTATTTTTGTTGTTTTGGAAAACAGTTGTTTTTTATACAAAATATGTTATGTTGACATTTAATCGGTTTTATTATTTCTTTAATTGAATTAAGTAAATATTTTTGAAATCCTGTTTTAATTTCTAATACAGTAATTACTAGTAGATATAATCTACATAAAAATATTTTGGCTATCAATAATTTTAAGAATAGGAAAGGATCCAGAAACCAAATATTCAACAACAGCTGCCATTGGCCAAATCTCTCAAACTGCCAATGAAGAAGAAGAAACTCCTCTTGGATGTTATTGTTGTGCAATGTCTAATTCATTACAGAGTGATGCTTATGGAAAATGAAATTAAATCAGTAAAAACTGTAGATGGGGAAAAATGGCAAACCCATAATCAAATGCTTGGGTGTCATAGCACAGTCAAATTGCTGTCAAATTATTATTCCCACTTTAAGGAACTGGGTTACAGGGAGGTATTCAAGTGGACCAAAGTTATACAATTAGTTAAGCATCGAGTTTGAATTTGAATCTTGGCAGGGATGATTTTTGATAGCCTTCACTTGTGACTTCTAAGTTACATTAACTCATCAGTAAGTTTGCCTGAGACGACCCCAGTTTATACCTATTATCCAGGTATATTATCCACTCTCCACTTAGGATGTCTCCACTTAGGATGTCTCACTTAGGATGAAAACTCATGTAGCCTTCCTTCTCAGAGGTCATACAGGGAGAGATGCTTGTGGATGGGTGGAAGGAACACTGAGGGAGACTAGAACACAGACAGATCCAACATGTCACCCAACAACCATTTATGTTGTGTTCTGGAGGGGGACCTTTTAGAGTAAATTTGCCTTTTCACCTGTGCTTGGCCTTGCTTAGAATGAAATAATTTTAGTTTTTATTAAAACATCAAGAATTGAGACTAGGTATATAATCTGTGCACACAAATAAAATCTCCACCTATTTAATGTGTGATTTTGGAGCCACGGTAAGGACTAGGGATGAACATGGTCCTAACATAGATGCCACTGTAGCAAAGTGAGATGTCATCAGCTAGTGGTGCATAAGATAGAGCTGTTGTCTCCAGATCTCGTGGTTGCATACTCTATCTGTGAGAAATGTTGAATTTGAGCCACCAGTACATTCTAGTAATATATAAGTATTCAAAATGTATACAGAAATAGAAGTGAAAATGGATGTGATGAAAATCCAACATAATGCTTATTATAAACTATTTTTTAATTTCTAATTCATTAATGGAATGGTAATAGAGAACTATTTATTCTCACTAATTTAATAATAACTTAGTGTGTATTGTATTATTTTTAAACTTTTGTCCTAGTTTTTCATAGAGTGATTTGAAGACCTGGTTCACTTCATTTGAATATTTGTTCTTAATTTCTATCATAGGTTAGAGATATCTTACAGAAATATCCAGATACAGGTGGGAGGAATGCCGTGTTAGCTGTACTTACTAAATCATGACTTTCATTTTCATCCCAGATACTAATCACGCAAATGTTTTTATTAAAGTTTAGTCATTAAACTTTCTCTAAAATAATGTGGAGAATGCTGCATTTTTATATATTTAATATATGAGTCCAAAATTCACTGCAGCACCTTTTTGGAAGATTTATAAACAGGTGAGAAAATTCTAGTTATTTTTTTAAGTAAACTTTAAGTTTAGAAGAGTTTCAGATTACAGAAATACTGCAAAAAGAGTGTCTTGAATTGCCATGTGGCCTACCCCTAGTTTCTCTACTCTTATCATCTTACACCTACCATACATTTGTCACAACTAATGAGCCAATGTTAATGTATTATTATATATACAGTTCATACTTCTTGTAGATTTCCTTTGTTTTTACCTAATGGCCCTTTTCTGTTCCAGGATAGAACATGACTCCTTAGGCTCTCCAGAGTGTGACACTTAATTTTCCTTGTTTTCTCAGACTTTCTTTGTTTTTAACAATCCTGACAGGTTTGAGGAGTACTGATCAAGTGTTTTATAGAAAGCTTCCAAGTTTTTAAAGTGTGCAGATATGAATTTTTAGAAATGGTACAAATTATGTTACTTTTTTTTTTATAACAAATGCATATAACTGTAGAAACATTGAAAAACATTTTAAACAACTTTCTTCTCATCAGTCTTCAAAAGTGCCTTTTTAATTGCTAATTATTAAAACTTCACCTTTACCTTGAGGGGGTAGGTTATGGATAGTTATCATTATTTTTTGAAATGATCTGCTCGGGGGCATTCTCCCAGGTGCTACATGTCCATGGAAAAGTTAGCAAATTTGGAACATGTGTCTCCTTTTAACAGAAAAATGCACCACCCATCTTTAAGTTCAACAACTCTTTTCAAGACTTTGATGGAAGATAACACATATATCCCTGGGCTATGCCACAGGTTCTCTTGTTCACCTCCCATCTCATTGCTGAGGTCCTGTGAGAACTCCGCTATATTTTAAAGGTCTTTTTAAAAATGAACGGCACAGTTACTTCCTGCAGTACCTTGTGTATTTCTAGATTTTATTTTGTCCACATTGCTTGCTTGTGAACGATGAAGTGACTGGATTAAAAGTGTGGCCCTATCTCTGTACTTTTTCCTCATAATCTTTTCTTTACTCCAGCCCAAATAGTTGTTCTATTAGTGTTGTTATGTAAATTTCATGGGAGAAAACCACTAATTTTTAAAAACTTAAAGACCTTATTTTCTGTCAACAATGTGTTTTATGATACATTTTTTAAATTCCACAATGCATAGAAAGCTAGTTTTTTTTCAGAAAATTAGTTTTGATGTCTTTTATTTTTGAAATAGATTCTAGCAAGTAAAGCATACTAACTCATATTAGAATGAGAAACTTTATACTTCCACTGAACTTTAGAGAAAACATACTACCATGCTCTTGTTTCTTCCAGACTTCAGAATCATGTTCTGTATATTTTCCAAAACTCCTATTTACTCATACAGGAAGACATATTATTTTGTCTCCATATCATGTGTATGTGTATATGTGTGTATGTGTGTGTGTGTGTGTATGTGCGCATGTGTGTGTTTGTGCATGTGTGTCTTTAGCTGGTTTTTACCAAGGAATAAAAGAATAAGGGTGACTTTTAAACATGACTGAAAAAATTATAGATCTCTGTCTTCATGCTGTGAGTGTTTAATTTTAATATGCCTTAATAGCTGTGATGACTTCATACCATCATTAAAATCTCAAAGAACACTATATAAGATTTATTGTTAATAGTAGATAAATCCATATTTCAAATAAACTTTTTGATAATTTTAAAGATTTTTTGAGAGAGAGAGAGAGAGAGAGAGAATGAATGGTGAAGGGAGAGAGAGAGAGGCAGAGAGAGAATCCCAACCAGGATCCACTGTCAGTGCAGAGCCCAGCACGGGGCTCGAACTTGTGAACTGTGAGATCATGACTTGAGCTGAAATCAAGAGTTGGATGCTTAACCAACTGAACCACCCACATGCCCTGATAATTTTAAAGATTTGGTCTACTTGTTAGGTATGATTATGTTATCACAGTTTTCTAGGGCTGATGGAAGAAGGGTAAGGCTTTCTATTTTCTTGTTTTTCTCTTGGGCTTACATGATTCTTATTATGCTCAATCTGTTTTTTACCTGAAAATTTTTGACTCATCAATTTGTGAAGATTTACTTGATTCAAACTAGATAATATGATCTATAAATCCACCTAACCATTTACATTCATGCTGGAAGGTATTTCATTACTCTGAAAGTAAGGTGATGTCCTTTCCTTCCCCCAAAATATATGTCCTTCCAGAAGCCTGGAATAAGGGTCGTTACAGATGTAATTAGGATAAGGGTCTGGACTTGAGGTCATATTGGATTAGATGGGCCATAAATTCAATATTAGGTATCTTATAAGATACAGAAAGGGAGACATAGGAAAGAAGACTATAGGAATCAGAAGCTCAGATTAATGTGTCGACAAGCCAAGGAATGTCAAGACTTCCCCGTCAAGAATTCCACCAAAAGGTGAAAGAGGTAAGGAACCATTCTCTCTTAGATACACCTTGACACCGTTATTTTGGACTCCAGAACTCTGAAAGAATACATTCCTGTTGTTTTAAACCACCAACTTTGTGGTTAATTGTTATGACAGCCTTAGGAAACAAATATAGGTCTCTGTCCTCTCTTTTGTCCTGAGAGTGTCCCATGCTTTACCGAGGGTACTAAATGCTATACCTGACTTGTGTATACTGAGTGGGGTCAAAGTGACCACCCATGTATTAATATCAGGACCTAAATACTAAGAAAGTCTTTATACTGTCTTCTGATCGTAAATGGGTGCATCATTTTGCACAACAACTGGGGTGCATTCATCCCACTTTGGAGACTGCTAGGAAGGACTTTTTATATTTCACTTCTATCCGTTTAGTTGTTTGCGCCATTATCTCAAGAGTCCTCTCAGACAATATGCTGAGGCCACACAGTAGCAAGTTTATATTTTTTTGAAGAGCTGAGAAAATAAGATGAGATGAAGGACAAGAACCAAAACATGGTATTTAAAGGCTGTAGAGTAGGGAAGACAGACACCAAAGTTCATATTTTAGCCCAGGATATAGCCCTGGCCTGAGTCTTAAAGTGCTAGCATAGCTCTTTAAGGTCACACGGTGTAAACAAACTTAATAAATTAAAAAAAAGTATTTCTACTTCTTTTCAGATGTGATTATGTCATTATTTATTTATTTATTTATTTATTGTTTAATTTACATTCATTTAGCATGTGGTGCAACAATGATTTTAGGAGTAGATACTTATTAAAAAGTTTTTTTAATGTTTATTTTTGAGAGAGAGAGAGAGAGAGGAGAGAGAGAGAGAGACAGAACATGAGCAGGGGTGGGGCAGAGAGAGAGGGAGACACAGAATCTGAAGCAGGCTTCAGGCTCAGTGCTGTCAGCACAGAGTCCGATGTGGGGCTCAAACCCATGAACTGTGAGATCAAGACCTCGGCTGAAGTTGGATACTTAACCGACTGAGCCATCCAGGCTCCCCGGAGTAGATTCTTTAGTGCCCCTTACCCATTTAGACCATCTCCCCTCCCACAAGCCCTCCAACAACCCTCTGTTTGTTTTCTATATTTAAGAGCCTTTTATGTTTTGTCCCCCTCCCTGTTTTTATATTATTTTTGCTTCCCTTCCCTTATGTTCATCTGTTTTGTATCTTAAATTCCTCATATGAGTGAAGTCAAATGATATTTGTCTTTCTCTGACTAATTTCGTTTAGCATAATACCCTCCAGTTCCATCCATGTAGTTGCAAATTGCATTTTAAATAATTAAAATCGTATCAAGTACTTTTTGTAAAATGCAGTTGAAGATTTAAAAAAAGAAAAGTAACATCTATGATGCTATTATTTGGTATGTTCTCCTTCCCCCTACCTCCCAGTATGTGTATTTTTAAACTGGGATCACAGTATATATAGATTTTTATTTTGAACTTTAGTTTACTTATCATTTTATTGCATGAATCTTACTTTGATTGGAAACTATGGTATTATGGGTTGAAGAGTGTTCCACCAAAATTCTTACATGTAAATCCTAACATCACTCCCAACCTCAGAATGTGACCTTATTTGGAGATAAGGTCCTTGCAGATGTATAGTTAAGAGGAGGTCATACTGGAATAGGATGGGCCCATAATTCAATGTGACTGGTGTCTTAATAAAAAATGGGAATTTGGACACAGGTACATGCATAGGGAGAGCGCATGTGAAGATGAAGACAGAGATAAGGCTGAAGCTTCTACAAGCCAAGGGATATCAAAGATTGCTAGCAAACCACCAGAAGCTAGGGGAGAGGTGTGGAACACATGCTGTCTCAGAGTCCTCAGCAATATATCCTATTGTATATATATAACACACCTTTATCCATTCATCTGTGGACAGACACCTGGGCTGATTCCATAATTGGCTATTATAAATAATGCTGCAGTAAACATAGGAGTGCATATATCTTTTCATATTAATGTTTTTGTATTCTTTGGGTAAATATCCAGCAGTTGAATTACTAGATCATACGGTAGTTCTATTTTTAATTTTGTTGAGGAACCTCTATACTGTTTTCCACAATGGCTGCACTAGTTTGCATTCCCACCAACAGCACATGAGGGTTCTTTTTTCTCCACCTTCTCACCAACACTCACTGTTTCTTGTGTTTTTGATTTTAGCCATTCTGACAGGTGTGATGTGATATCTCATTGTAGTTTGATTTGTGTTTCCCTGATGATTAGTGATGTTGAGCATCTTTTCGTGTGTCTGTTGGCCACCTTGATGCTACATATTTAAAAATTCCTACTTGAAAAGCTATGTTTTAAAGGGATCCCCTCATTGTATCTTGAAAATCATTAAGCAGTATAATTAAAATTTTTTGCTCATTTTATTAAATTATTAATATTAATATGTATTATATGTAATACATTACATATTATTATATTATATGCTTCCTTTTTGTTACTAATAATGGTAGTAAGAGTGAATGAAATTTATTAATTTTTAAAAGCTGAGTTATGTAATATGTATTTGGTTGATGAAAAAGAAATCTGGTTCCCATGGGAAATATACCAGAGCCTCTATCTTTAGTTAGAAGTCATGCATCTTGAAGTCATTTACTCCAACCTGCTCTTTTCCCTATAAGATGTTTGACTTGATCAACCCTTTGCTAATAAAATTCACTTTTCTTTTCAGTTTTATCATTGAAATCCTGGAGATGTTCTTCTGACCCTAGATAAATTGCTAAGACAACCTACAAATGCTTTGAAGTGACATGACTTCTGTTCACTGAGCAACAAAGCCTGTGCACAGTATATCCATACAGAGACTGCAATAACACTGCAGAAGGCCTTTGTAATATGCTGTGTGCCAGGGACTCACAGGTGGAAAGAGGCTGAGGAAAAGGTTGAGGGGAAATGGGCGGGGTTGTGCTTTAGTGCTGTCAAGAACAGAAGCATATTGATCAATGCCTGTATAAATAACAATATGCTAATATCATAATATTGTGGTTTAAAATAAGCCACCCCATATACAGTGTGTCACCAAACAAAACTTTGTCCTCAATGCTATCTTCTTAGGTAAAATTCGTCTTAAAAGGTGCTGATGAGTTAGCGTCAAAAGGAGCTTTTAATTTTTCTTCCTTAGGAGTTAAAAAAGTTAACTGAAACAAAGATCAAAAAGAAATCTGTTGTAAAGTTTAATTATTTTATGTGTAACATGCTTACATTTAGGAGTTCAGAGGCAGTTTTATTGGCCCTTCTAGATCACGTAAATGATTCTTTGGTATATTTCAGAGATCAAATTCTGTTAACTCAGACTCAGAGCAATCATCATATGTGTGTTGAGTTCCACACACACACAAAAAGAATAGTCTATTTAGTCTTTTGAAAAATTATAAAATGGCAAAAATCAAAACATACAAGCCAAAACTCCTTACTGCTTGTCTTTACAATAGAAGCTGAAGAACTTTGTAATAGAAGCTGTGGTAGAAGGAGAAACGATTTTAGTCCACTGTTTATTCTTGTAACTTGCATTCAATAGTTATCTGTTCGGGATCTACTAGAGCCGGTTCTACTCATGAATCTGGGGAAATGACAATGAACAAGAACAAATCCCATTGCTGGGGATTTACAATCTGGTGGGGAAGGTAGATTAATGAATAATAATAATAATAGCACATCTGTTATTAAAGAAGGATGTAGGGGTGCCTGGGTGGCTCAGTCGGTTAAGCGTCCGACTTCGGTTCAGGTCATGATCTCACAGCTGGTGGGTTAGAGTCCTGCATCAGGCTCTGTGCTGACAGCTCAGAGCCTGGAGTCTGCTTCGGATTCTGTATCTCCCTCTCTCTCTATGCCCCTTTCCCACTCATGCTCTGTCTCTCCGTTTCTTAAAAAATAAATAAACATTTAAAAAAATTTAAAAAAAAGGATGTATGCAGAACCATGAGAGAAATGAGAGCAAACCCTACTCTGTTGAAGTGAGGTAGATAGGCAAAGGGCAAGCAGAGAGCCTGGAGAAGGTACCATCTGAACTAAAGGTTTAAAGAGAAATAAAAATTGAGGGACACCTGGATGGCTCAGTTGGTTAAGTGTTCAACTCTTGATTTCGGCTCAGGTCATGATCTCACTGTTCGTGAGTTTGAGCCCTGCATCTGGCTCTGCCCTGACAGTGTGGAGCCTGCTTGGGATTTCCCTTCTCTCCCTCTCTCTCCATCCTTCCCCTGCTCATGATCTCTCTCTGTCTCTCAAAATAAATAAATAAACTAAAAATAAAAAATAAAAACTGAGCATAGAATGAGAAAAAGAAGAGAAAATCAATGAAATGACAGGAACAGAGATGCAGAAAGATGTCTTTCATTTCATGTGCAGGAAACTGCATGCATTTTGGTAAATCTCAAATGCAGGTAGGTAGGAATAGGAGGCCAGAATGGCATGCAGAGCTTTTATGTCCTATTAAAAGTTAGATTCCCACCACGGGTAATGGGAATACATCTAGGATTTTAAGCTGGACAAGGAGCTTTATTCTTTCTCTCATTTTTAAACTACTCTGGGGACTGTTCCTTTCCTGCCACTGGATGAAATTTTGCACAGGTCTCATTACATTTCTGGTGACTTTTAGGGACAAGTACAGTATCATTTTATCAGTTAAAGTGCTAAGTCCCCATGATAATAAAAACAATACTTTCATTTTGAGTTTGATCTTTCTTCTCCCCTAGATTGGGTCTTCTTCAGAATAGGAAGCTGGAGGACAGAAGCTTCTTTTCTGTTCTGTCCTTGTTCTTCTCTTCTTTCCTCTCTTCCTTTCCATACACCAGGATTGGAGTGAGTCACAGGTAGAGGTGTGGTGGATACGTGCTCGTGATCTGACTTTGGGGCCCCATGGGGCTTTGGGGCTGGACTCGCTGTCATGAGGTACTTTTGACATTTTCTTGGAGATTCATCCTTTCAAAACCTGCAGCTGCAATTCCTACTACAGAAAAGTACCTCTCTCTTCCTTAGCAGGCCACATTCTCTCCTCTTCTGTGCCCTTCAGATTCCTAGAAATCCACCCCTCTGTGGGGTTAATCCAGCCCTTTTGGGTAGAGACCCTTTCAAGATGTCTCTAGGCCAGCTCCCTCTGATCTGGTCCATTTGCATATTCACTGTCACCTCCATCATAAGTGAAAATGCAGGTCCCTCCTAGGGCAGCCCCTTTCTCCAGCTCGCCCTAACACACTCTCTTTCTTTTTCTTTCTGTTACACACACACACACACGCACACATTCTTTCTACCTCTCTCTTCTTCTACCATGGGGTGATCTAACTTCAGCATCTCATACTAGTTCTTAAGCTCCACAAATGCCTAACACCTAAACGTCCAAACAGCTGTTAGCTATCTGACTAGTATCCTTAAAGTACCTGTCACTTGGCTTGGGATCCTGGAAGGTAGAGGTGTGCTCCACGGCTCTCTCTAAATGCCAGATGAATTCTAGCCTTTCTGTAACTGAGGAGAGTGATCTCTAATTCTTGAAGATTAGGTTTTACTATCCCTTAGCACATTCTGATAAATGACTTTGCAGTCTTCTGTGGGGTCTAGGTACAGGTTTCCCTTTACAGTGTTTTTCAACTTCTGGAGCTGAGAAGTAATAAAGAGAATTGCATGTATCATTATGTTAAATGAAGAATTAGATTAGAATGTAGGAATATTTAATATATCGATGAAAATCCTAAACATATTCAGATAAGGGTATCTATATTTACTGGGAGTTCATTCTCAAAAAAGAGGCTTGATCAAGGCAAGTGCCAGCAGGGCACTGGTAGAAAGAACACCTTGGATGCATGTGAGACAGGATGGAGAAGACAGTTATACTAGACAGGCAGAACATGTTGGAGACCTACACCAAGAAAGCAACAATGCCGGTGAAGAGGGAAGGAAAGCAGAATGTCTTGGGCTTGGAGATCTATAAGATGTTATTGTGGACTGAATTGTGTCCGCCTCAAATTCATATGTTGAAGCCCTAACCCTTAGTATCTCAGAATGTTATTATATTTGGAGATAGGACATATAAGAGGCAATTAAGGTAAAACGGGGCCCGTATGGTGGGCTCTAATCCAACATGACTGGTGTGCATGTAATAAGAAGATACTGGTACACAAGAGACACCAGGGATGTCACAGAGAAAATGCTGTGTGAGCATACAGCGAGAAGGCCGCCATCTGCAAACCAAAGAGAGAGGCCTCAGGAGAAATTAACCCTGCTAATACCTTGATCTTGTACTTTCAGTTTCCAGAACTGTGAGAAAACAAATTTCTGTTGTTTAAGCCACCCAGCCTTTGGTATTTTGTTATGGAAGCCTTAGCAAACTAATACAGATGTCAGTAGGAGAACGGAGAAGGGGAAAGGACCTTGATTCACCAAGATAAGAATGTGTGATGTGGTCAGGTGTATGATAGTCTTGGGAGGAGGATTCTTGCATTTCTCCTTCTGTCCTCACATTTCTTGTGTATCATTCACTGAACAATCAAGCATTCAACTGTTGAATTAAACTAACACACTTTCTGTGTTTATGAAAGATAAGGTCAGAGGGATTAAACATAGTGGTTCAACGCAAGGACTTTTGAATCAGAAAAACTCATGTTCAAATCCCAGCTATGCCATTTTGAGCAAGTCAGTCTTTTGAATGGACCTAACCTATTCGGTCTCTTGCATTCCTTTGGTAAATGTTATGCTAATTAACAAATATTAGGTTTTGTTCAAAGATAAATGAAGGATGTAGAGTCTCAGTCTCTGAATTGTGGCTTTTGATTAGTCTTTTTTTTTTTTTTTTAATTTTTTTTTTTCAACGTTTATTTATTTTTGGGACAGAGAGAGACAGCACGAACGGGCGAGGGGCAGAGAGAGAGGGAGACACAGAATTGGAAACAGGCTCCAGGCTCTGAGCCATCAGCCCAGAGCCCGACGCGGGGCTCGAACTCACGGACCGCGAGATCGTGACCTGGCTGAAGTCGGATGCTTAACCCACTGCGCCACCCAGGCGCCCCTTGATTAGTCTTTCAAAGTGCTAACCAGCCCTGGAATATTTTCCCAACTAGGTACTTCAGATGTGAGTATCCACTCTAGAGAATAAAATACAATTGTGTATAAAAAGGTATATCACATTGGTCATACTGAAGAATTTTAAAATAAATAGAGATAATATAAAACTCTCTAAGTTCACTTGCCCATCTGTAAAATGGAGTAATTTCACCAATTCCATATGCATAACACAAAGGTTAAATAAATCATGTCTGGAAAGCATTGCGCTCACTCCATTTCTAGCATATAGGAAGAGCTTAAAAATCACTACTTATGTTCACTGACATGGCTCAACAAAGAAAATAACTGCCATTTTGTTGCTAAGTCAAAAACTAGGAAATCTGACCTAGAAATCTACTAATCAGCAGCAAACAACTTTGTGCCCTACAGATCATATCAATTAGGTGGTGACACAGAACTGTCATATTTCTCTGGTCTTGCTACAGATGGGGACTTACCACATAGATTCTTTGTTCTTGAATCTTTAAATATCTTGTCAAGCTTTTGTTATAATACATCTTTTTTTTAATCCCAAGTAAACAGTTTTGCTTTCAGTCTTTACTTATCTCTGTTAAGTAGTATATATTTATATTTTAAAAAGGGTGGGGGAATACTACCATAGATCCCATTTTAAGTTGTGGATAATTTTTCATAGGAAAGTGTGTTAACTTTGTGCAGAAAAGTTGAGTGTCAAGAGAATGTTTGAGGTCCTGTGTCCACTGGACAAAGAGTACGGATCAGAATATTAAAGTCCATTTTGCTACTGAGAGCATATATGACTTAGGATGCTATAATTTAAACTCTGAACCTACTTTCTTGATTTACTACATTGCCTTTTTCTCCTTTATTATTAACATTTCTTAGTGTTTTGCATGTACAATTGGAAATATTCGGAGAAAATGCAGTGGAATGAAGTAACTTCCAGAAAACCTGTATTTACTGTAAGATGCAACTATTTAAATGTGAACTGAGAAAGTCAGTCAAAATGTGAACATTTGGGCTATGTGATAATCCTCCTAATATTTGGAAACATTTTAAATGGGCTAAGCTGAAAGAAGGAAACCTGGTATTATTACAACTAAATTCATAAACAATGATTGATCTCCCTCTTTCCAAAACCGTAATTTAAGCAAGAAAACATGTTTCCTTAGCCACTGCCATATCCTTTAGAAATAAGAACAGCTGTTTTGCCAGCAGTATGGGCTCCTTTTTCTATAGTGTAAGTAGCATTAGAAAGAAGGGTTTTTCTGATTTCGAAAGCACCAGCTGCTCTGATGTTTTGGGAATATTCCCATATGTTCTGAATGGGAAAAATTAAATGAAGCCAAACCAAAGACTTTTGACTTCATAGAGGAGACAAAGCTTTTCAAGACTTTCTCAACCAGAAAGTTTATAATTAGAGTATTAATTTCCTGGAGGGTATTTTTGCTTCTTTGCGTAACTTAAAGGACAAATTCTTTATCCATTCTCTCATAGGAATTTGTTTTGTACTTAGAATTAATAGTCCAATGATCCAAAAATAGTCCCTGATGCTTGGCTGAAAAGCTAATTGGAGAGCCACTAGAAATGTATTAAAACATGAATTAGTACTCAAAATCACAGTCTTGCAGCCCATCAGAGAAATATTTGAATTTGCTTTACAAATGACTAATTTCATATTTGTGTTTAGGCTAACTGGCACCACTTTAAAGACATCTGTTTTATGAATACTAACATTTAAACTATATAAAGAAGAACAAACAGAAACTTGTCTCCCAAGAAACTCCTTGCTGAGACACTAAATGGCCTACACCTTGTGAATCAGCTCTAAGAGTCTGGCTTAGAAATTAACCAACTTTTCTCCCACCCGTAAGGATGGTCTTCCATTAACTTGTAAAGTCTCTCATGGTTATTTGTGAACTAAGAGAACATGCAATCCTTTGGTCAGGCTGGACAATCTACATGAAATAGGCTGAGAAATGGACCCATATGGGAGAACATGAACCAGAATTTTTCAGGAGGGCGAGGCCTGGAGGTGACCTCTCCACCTGGAAATTGTATATGATCTTGGACCTAATAAATGTGTATGTTCCTTTAATTTTAAAGAGTAGATAATCTGAGCTGTTGTTTGTGTTAAAGGAGGAAATTTAGCACAGAAAAATAATGGAATTATGTGTCTATTAAGATAGTTTCCAGTTCTGAGACTCATGTGTTCTCTAAGTTAGCATTTTTAGCCCATGCTATTTCTGCAGTCCCTTTATCTTCTTCAGAGTGTCAACCTCTAAGATAACTTTGTCATACTTTTATTTCAAACAATAGGTACATTAAACATACTTTTTGCAAGATACATACACATACATTCCCCTCCTCTCCAATATTTATATATACATTGAGGAACTTCCTTCACTGTTGCTTCATCCTGGCTTTTGAGAATCAACATTCATGTGTAAAGAATCTGTTTATGTGGCCTAACACTTCACTTAAATATGATTTAATTTGGGGAAACTGATATCAACTGGTTGTTTTCTGGCCAATATGGTGTCATGGTTAATGATAATAATGATTTAAAAAATAATGACATCGGCTGACACAGAATGTTAACCATGTTCCATGGGTGACATATTATGTCACTTTATGTTTTCAGCAATCTTTTATGGCAGATAGTTTTTTAAAACTATCTCTTTTCTTTATGGATCAGAACACTAGAGCTCAGACAGATTAAGTATCTTGCTAGGGTTACACAGCTAGTAAGAGGAAAGCTAGGATTGGAAGCCTGTATTGCTTAATTTCAGATCCAAAGCCTTCACTGTTTTTTTTTTTATTTTTATTATTTTTAATTTTTTTAATGTTTTTGTTTATTTTTGAGACAGAGAGAGACAGAGCATGAGCAGGGGAGGGGCAGAGAGAGAGGGAGAGAGAATCCCAAGCAAGCTTTGCATTGTCAGTGGAGAGCCCCACGCAGGGCTCCATCTCATGAACTGTGAGATCATGACTGCGGCTGAAACCAAGAGTCAGACACCTAACCTACTGAGACATCCAGGTGCCCCTACATTCATATCTTTTTAATCTCCCTCCCTTCTGCCACAGGCACCTACTCTTTCATGCTGCCATAGGAAAAGTTGTATGTGTAAAGTTATTAGGCTATTGTTCTTGGAGATGGAAACTTTTATGGCAATTTTATAAAAAGAATATAGGCAACAGGCAGTGCTTACTACAAATGAATGAGTTATAAATTGCAGAATTTCTGCTTTTGGTTCAGGTTTTGAGAGAATTGAGGACTTGCTTGAAACTCTTACCATTGTCTCTTGACCAAGTTCCTTCACATAAGGGTGACCTGGGGTGGGTTGGTGGTGGAGAATGGGCTTACCCGGAAAGCTGAAACTAAGGATGTCCTCTTTCTTGTCACACCCACATAACCCACTACCCCAGATCAGGATGAAGCTTTGGTGAATCTGATTGTGGTTCAAGATCCAGAAAGCCCTGCAATAGTAAATATTTCCCTAAAGCACAGAGCATTGATTTTATTTGCAAGTGCTTCTAAAATGGTGATTTGAATTGGAAGAATAGGAGAGTGGTAGCAGAGTAAGAATTAAGTTTCCTGGATCCAGTGAGACCCTACTTTGCATGAATCGGACACTTGTAGCTTATGTTCCCTGTTAGGGCTTCTCAAAGCTAGGGAAATTTTGTTGAGATATGCCATAGCTGCTGCTACCCTTTGAGGCTACCTCATCTTTTAAACAGATTTGGTTTCCTAAAATAACTAAATTGAGAATAAAATTTAGTTTCATAGACTATGTATGTGAGTGTATATAAGTTTAGGTGGTACATGTATGTGTATATGCATGCACATGCATGTGTGTGAGTGTTTCAGGGATGGGGATAACTCTTCCTTAACCTAACAGAAACACTGAAGTGTATAAAGCTGATGTGTTATCTCTCAATGGCAAAACAATCTCTAGATTTCATAGGAGAGTTTAATCAATTTAAATAAAAATATTTTGCATTTTTTAAAATTTGAATTTATGTCTTAGAGTGGGAATTGATAAAAAAAAAGTTAGCAATAGCCAACAAGATGTCTTAAAATAGATTCCCCATTTGGCATGACTCCTATACCAATCATTATCTGAAATAGTATACATTGTTAAACTAAGTAGAAGTGTGTGTCAAGAACTGTGAAGGATTTGGAATTTTACGTTAGCTGCAACCTAATGAGATAGCCTGCCACGGTTTCATTGATGGTAGGGATACAAGATTTTTTTGGGAGACTTATTACAGTTTGTTACAGCTAATACATGCAACCAGGTAATCAGCATTTTTGTGCTGTTCCCTGAGCCCCAGTTCCCACAGGGGGATGTGAAGAGGCCAGTGACACCCATACACACAGTGGGTGAGTTACAAGAGAGGAGTGCTAACCTTAGGTAAAAGGCAGTAAGCAAGGCCACCCTCTGCCTTGGAGGAAAGTACTATCTCTGTTTCTCAAGTCTGCTTAGTATGCAAACATCCTTGAAAATATAGTCTACAAGAAAGGACTTTTAAGACATTCAGAAATGCAAGCAACTGAGGGAGAATTCTCTCCACAGTGTCTCTACTTTCCATTTCTTGTTATCTACTTTTTTCCCTTTCCAGTACCCTGGCCACACCATCACCTTGCACTTAGGATCAAAACTAACAGAGAGGAAAATGGTCAGTCTGTTAGTTCAATAATCACTTTGGATCTGTTTCATAGCTGACCTGATCATTTGTGCAGAAATTGGCCACTAAGACTGTCAAAAATAACAGTCATGCAAACACGCTACTGGAAATGGTTTTCATCAAACCAAAGCTTGAGGATCAAGAGCCTGTCTAGAGGAAAGCCTAACTGGGATAGTCAGGATCTGGAGACCTTCAGGCCCAGTTTGAGAACAAAGAATCAAAAGAAGCAGCTGAACATCAACAAGCATGGTAGCTCTAACACTAACTTAGAGAACTGGATTAGAAGATGAACATGTTAAGGATTAGCTTCCTTAATTTTTATTTCTGCTTGGCCTTGTCCCTTAGATCCCTTGTCCATCTTTTCCCTCACTGTCTGCCACAAGATGCCTGTGCCTGTGGACTACATTACCCAGAGTCCCTTAGCAGCTGGCTTCCTTTGGGAGGCCAGTAGAGCTTGAAGGTGGGAAGAAAGCCAGGAAAGGAGATTCTTTCCCATGTCATGCTTGGGCCATATTTCTGGCAGTGACTCAGTCCTTCTGTAAGTGCAGCACCAGGTCCTCTCAGGTAGCCCCTCCTCCACAGCTCAGGTTCTGAATGGATCCCAGTGTTTCAAGATTAGTTGGGAATGGCTTCCCACTGTTGTTAGTCTTAAGGTGACTTAAAGTCCCTGGATGATTCTCTTGCCCACCTTCTATTGTTGAACTTCATTCAAGTCTCTTGAATATTTTGAGTCACCATCTGTTTCTTACTGAGACCCTGATATAACTAGAGAAAAAGAGTTGGACCTTGGTCACAAGGACCTAAGATAGTAATAAATATGTAATTGAGCCAATATTGTGTGAGTTTAAGCCTCACTGCAAGGCCGTAGTAGAAACTATTACTCTGTGAGACAAATGAGGAAACTGGGCACAGAAATCGAGTACTTGGGGGGACAGAGACTTAATCCTAAACTGTTGGACTCTGAAGCCCTCACTGTTGTCACTACAGGCTGTAAGACAGATCAGCAAAGTCAGACACTACTCTATGCTTGCCTGCAGGGCAGGGGGGTTACTCATCACAATCACAGGAGGAGGCAGGCAACCTCTCAGGAGGGAGAAGGCAAGAGTAAAATGACAAGTAGTGTTCAGGATTAGTGTGGGGTCAGGCACAAACCTGTCTTGTTGCTGAATCACTGACGTTTCAGTCTAGGACTAGTCCTACATCATAAGCCTAGACTGAATCCAATTTTTTGAGGTTAAGATTCCCTTGCTATGGGAAATAAGGGCCACAGGAGCAAGAACTCAAGGGGGGTCCTTTACTATGTCTAGGTTTCAGGCTATAGAATTGTATGTCCTTTGTAAATGATGCATTCATCTAAGAAAGGTAAAATATGCTCTCTGAATGCAGTAGTGAGTGCTATTCAGAACTAATTAGAGTGCAAACATATTTCAAAAAAGAGCTATATGTTAAGAAAATAAACTCAATGTGTCAAACAGATTGAGCAAAAAAAAAAAAAAAAAAAATTAGCATGTCCAGTTGGGCGATTATCTGGTTTTCAGACATCGGACACTATTTATTTTCCAAACCAGCAATGGACATGAAAATAAGCAAAAGGGCTAATAATCCAAAACAATACAAATATCCCATAATATATCTGGGGACATTTAATGGCTACAGGGAAAGACATTACTTCTTTGGCTAATAATTACAGTAAAACTCACTTCTTACTGGCACCAAAGCCCAGACGCCCTGGAAAAATACTAGGGTAAACAGTGAAAAAGATTGATGAAAGAATATTTTGAAATATCTACATACTAGTTTGTCTCAGAAAGACAACTGGCTAGTCTCATTGCAATTGAATGTGGCCAGAAGAGAGAAGAAAGCAATGAATTATTGTGAGGGACTGTGATGAGAAGTGACAGCCAGTAACAGAAATCCTCGCTAGGGAGGAGGCAGAAGAAATACCAATTAGCTGAATATAGCATCCAGAGGTCGTTTGTAGTGCTGGAAAGCATAGCTCAACCTCTCCTGACACCTCATGTCGTATTTGGGGCACTCCAACCAGCACAAGACAGGAGCCCATGGTCATCTGACTGCCTCGACTCCCAGAAAAGCCTTCTGCATACTGCCTCCTTTATCACTATTCTATAGCCCTGCTTATATTCTCAGATTCTTAATTTTTGTTTTTGTAGTTTTAGAAGCTGCTCTGGGGAAAAATTAAATGTAGGAAATGCTGCTCATAATTTCTTCCTCTTGGAGATTCTCAGTGAACATTAACATGCCAAAAATACGTGAGATTCTAAGGAAGCCCTTTTAATTTTGCTTAACCCAGTCTGTCAAGCTACTTTGGTGCTGGGAACTTTCTATTTCTGTCTCAAGAACATTCTTTGTTCTTAGGAAATGCTGCTGTAGTCACTGCAGATCAGACCAGATGTGTCGTGGAGTCACCTGTATCGATTAGGATTGGGTAACATAAGGAGAGTTTAATAAATGGACTGTTTGCAAAAGTGTGGGCTCAACTTATGTAAAGGAACAAGGGAGAGTGAGGAACATGGGTAGTAGCATCAGGGAGCCAATACTGTTCCCAGGCTAAGGAAACAACAGAGAGAGAGCTTGCAAGGCGAGAGGTAGCCTCCAGGAGAAAAATGCAGCCACTGAGGTGACCAAGTAGAAGGAGAGAAATGCATAGATGCCTGACCTTCTCTTCCTCTCTCCTTTTGACTCTGCTGTTGCCTCTTCTGTATACCAATGGCTGCCTTGTTATAAGCTAGAGGGCGAAGTGTTTCCCAGCACAATCCATGCAGGTTAGTGTCCCAGTGTCCCAGGGTGGAGAAGGGTGGGAATAGCCGTAAGGGGCAGAAAAGACACTCAGCACAAATTTCCATACATCAAGTTCAAGCTTCCTAACTTAAAGGCAAATACTCTGCGAAATATGTGTTATATTTAAAGAGAGGCACAAAGAGATCTTTCCAGAATTTAACGAGCAGAAACATTGGGATGAATCAGTATAGTATTCCTTATCCATGCTATGTAAGACAGCTCACAAAGGACAGCTCCTGGTAGATTTTGAATCAAATAAATCTGTTGACTAACTTGGTTCATGCATGCAGCTAAATTAGTCTCAAGCTGTGTTTCATGTGAGTACTTCCCAGCAAAAATATCAGAAAATGTTGCTATCTTCCGTTCACTGATTGCTGAAAAGTATGCACAAAGTTGCTTGACTAGACTTTCAGAGTCAATCATGGCACTCCATGATAAAAATACAACGTGCACACTGGAAGCTGCAGGCAAATATTTTGATAAAGAACAATTCATTGACCTATTTAGAGAAATAATGCAGAGAATTTCTGTTTTGAACTATAGGTATACATTTTGTCATTCCAGGGAAGCAGTCTTTTAGAGTAAGCACAAGAATTTAGAGTCAGAGAGACAGGTTAGAGTCCTGATCCCCTCATTTAAATGGCAATACCCACCTGGTAAGTTCATCAGTCTCTGCTGGCATTATTGTTTTGGTTACATTATAACCTGATGATAATAGGAGCTAGTGTTCACAGAGCTCTCATTTTGTGGCAGGCACTTTATGCATAGTATCTCAATAATCCCTATAATAAACCTAGGGAAGGTACATATATTATTCTAATTTTCAGACAAAGAAGTTGAGTCACTTGCCCAAGGTCACATTGTTAACATGTGTAAGCCCTTGGCACATTGCTTGGTAATGATAAATGTTTGCTGAATGTTATATGCTTAAATTATTTAATAATATTATTGTTACTTTTAAAAAATTAAAGTTTATTTATTTATTTTGAGAGAGAGAGAGAAAGAGAGAGAGAACAAGCAGGGGTGGGGAAGAGAGAAAGGGAAAGAGAGGATCCCAAGTAGGCTCCGTGCTGTCAGCACTGACAGTACAGAGCCTGATGCAGGGCTTGATCCCACGAACTGCAAAATCATGACCTGAGCTGAAATCAAGAGTCAGAGGCTTAACCAACTGAGCAACCCAGGTGCCTCTATTATTAGTATTATTGTTAATATTGCTTGTCAACCTCTATTCTAGAAATAATAGGCAAATAAAGTGCATCTGGAATACAGTGAATGTTGCTACTTTGATTTTATATGCCTGACGATATTACCAGCCCCCATTAAAATAAAGTGCAATGATAATTGTTCTTTAGAAAATGTAATTATTCTGAAATTTTCAAATGTGTTACCCATTTACTTACTTTAGAGTGATTTAATACATGAAGGGACAAGTTATATCTATTTTTCTGTTTTGTTCCCTAGATTTTATATCCTTAAAAGGGGAATGTTTTAGCACCAACAAGGTTCCAGAGAAAAAGAAACACTTGACTGAAGCATTGACCTTGAAGATGCAGGTTTCTAGCATCTGGGAAAACACTAAATATCATTTATCCATTTACTCAGCCATGCAAAGTTATTAAACTCCCATTATGTTTCAGGTAGACCGGAGATTTTGAAAAGATAGTACCAAAAATTGGTCATTGACTTGTTATATCGAAACAATATTTCAAGGCCTACATGAGGCCCCTTAAAAAAGAGAACACACTGTTTATTCCATAAGTTCTAGAATAGGTGAAACTAACCTATGGTGAAAGGACATGAAGGAAACTTCTGGGGTTCTCTAGATAGAGATGTGTGTTGCATGCAGGATTTGTTACATAATTTTCAGGGTCCAGGGCAAAATAAAAATGTGAGGCTCCTTATTCAGAATTTATTAATACTTTTGGCAATAGCAGAGCATTAAACCAAACACAGAGCCCTTTCAAACATGAGTCTCTGTGTGACCGCACAGGTCACACATCCAGGAGGCTGGTTCTTGATTATACAGGTGTATGCATTTGTCAAGCCATTGAACTGAACACTTAAGATCTACATGTAAATTATGTCTCAGTTGAAATGTATAAAATTAGGGCACCTGGGTGGTTCAGTCTGTTGAACACCTGCCTCTTGATTTTGGCTCAGATGATGATCCCAGGGTTGTGGGATTGAGCCCACATTCAGTGTGGAGACTGCTTGGGATTCTTTCTCTCTTTCTCTCTCTCTCTCTCCACCCTCCCCCCACCCCTTTCACTTGCTTGCACATACACACACACACTCTCTCTCTTAAAAAAAAAAAAAGAAAGTGTAAAATTAAAATAGAATAAAAATAAATCAAGTGGAAGAAGACTGGAGGTTGATGTCTTGTTCCCAAGTAAACCATTGGTGCAATCATTTGTTCTTTGTCAACCATTACCTGAATGACCATTCTGATGGGTGCTAGCGATTATCTCTCTCTCTCTTTATAGAAATAGGTCTATGTCTAAGCATGTCTCTGTATATGTCTCTCCCTCTATATGTCTCTCCGTATTCTTCTGTCTATATATCTCTATATATGTCTGTATATGTCTCTGTGTCTCTCTATATGTCTCTCTCTATGTGTGTATGTGTGTGTGTGTGTGTGTGTGTGTGTGTGTGCTGTGACACACGCACACACACACACACACACACACACATACAGCAATGCTTATGTAGATGTATAGGTATAGTTCTTACACTCAACACTGAAAGAGCTTACCTTACGGTTGGAGGAACATTCTTCTCATCTTAAACTCTTGGTAAACCAAAGCTTTTATATCTGCTTATATACCCAATCTATGCTTTGCTGTACTCCTCATTCCAGCTTTCTACTCTGAAGGCTGACCTTAGCCATACTGATATTAGTTTGTTCTATCAGAGCTCAGGTCACTGGCCAGTTCTTCTGAGTTCCCAGCATCTGATTGCAGTTCCGTATCCTGGAGACTGATGTCCTTGGGCTGCTCTAGGCCATCTGGCACTGAAGTACATCTGCTGTCCCCTAGTGCACGTGGAGCCTAGGTCCCCTGCTCAAATCTAAAAATAATATAATACTTGGGGTAAATAGCCAGTAGTGGAATTGCTAGATCATACGATAACCCTATTTTTAACTTCTTGAGGAACCTCCAAACTGTTTTTCCACAGTGACTGCACCAGTTTGCATTCCTGCCAACAGTGCCTGAGGGTTCCTTTTTCTCCACGTCCTTGCCAACACAAAGGGAATGAAGAATACACTTATTGTGATGAGCACTGAATGATGTACAGGTTGTTGAATCATTATATTACACACCTGAGACTAATATAACATTGCATCTTAAATATACTGGAATTAAAAAATAGGTAAAAATGATGTGATACTTTTAATGTCACAGCAATACTTAGTCTGCATTTTAAACAATATCCTTTATGCCTAGACATCTTTTAAAAGCCAAATATTAAAGCTAAAAAAGTAGCCTGTTGATGTGTGTAAGGAGTCTCTTTTAGTGATGCTGTTGGATGAAGTTGAGTAACAGCCTATAGGCTACATGAAAATAAATGCTATCATAAATGAGACGAAATGCACAATGCTTCTTCATTTAAGTGAAATATAAAGTAGTGAAGTGAGGGTGACGAGGCATGTACAAGTGGTATTTTTATTGCCTGTGGTCATATAAATGGACACTGACAATAATAAAGAAGGGGGGGGGCAACGACCTGTCAGCCTGTGTCCTTGGAACCAGTGAATTCTGCATACTGGGATCCAACCAGGCCGAAAAGACAAACATTTGCTGAAACATTATATGGGGATTTTAAATTTTAGATGGATGTTTGGAGAACTTAAATGTTTTCTCCTAATCCAGAGACTCTATTAGTTTAAGATTTCCTGGGGATCAAACCAATTATTTGGGAAGAGGTTACTTTATTTTTTTAATTTGACAACTGATTGTGTTTTATAATACCCAGCCTATAGTTATTGTTGACGTTATTGACTATATAGTTGACGTTATTCACCAGTTCTTGGTTACTTACAAGACAGCAGCCATATTGAGGTCTATTTTAATAAAGATTACTCAATTTCCCACTTCCTGTCTCTGTTTTTTCTATGAATAAATCCTTTATTTTTTCTGATATGTAGTCTTCAACAAGATTATGGGCATATTACTGAATTTGAACTGCAGAAATCAACAAATGTTGAAGTGTTTGTCCAAAAAGGTTTCTCCATCCATCATGGATGCTGTTTATATCAACCATCTATTCACCTTTTTTATGTTCCTGGGTATATCAAATAATTCTTTTGAGAATGCTATTAGGACATTGTGTGAAAATGAAGTGTTTATGGGATTTCACAGTTCGTCCACAGAAAGAGCAAAGGGTTATTCTGAAATATATAATCTTGATTTGTTTCATTGTGTATAATTTACCTGCTCAGTCAGACTTTAGATTCTCAGAGAACTAAGTGGTGCCTTTCAGTCCTGTTTTTATCCACAGAAATGCTTAACACAATGACCAAAGGCCTGAGGCAGTGCCGGATTCAATACATTCTCATTAAATGAAGGACTAAATCTGGAGTTGATATTTTACAAAAACTGGGGAATTAAATTCTTTTTGAGGTTCACAAGGTAAATGTGTTTCAAGATTAATCAATACTAATTTTCCTTATTTTTTTTTAAACTCCTGGAAAAGCTATTGAGGTAATTGATTATTTCTACCTCCCTTTTTTAGTATTAATTTTTTTAATCTTTATTTTTGAGAGAGAGAGAGAGAGAGAGAGAGAGAGAGAGAGAGAGAGAGAGAATGCGAGCAGGTGAGGAACAGAGAGAGAGGGAAACACGGAATCTGAAGCTTGCTCCATCGAGGCTCTGAGCTGTCAGCACAGAACTTGAACTCACGAACTGCAGCGCTTGAACTCACGAACTGCAAGATCATGACCTGAGCCAAAGTCGGATGCTCAACCGACTGAACCACCCAGGAGCCCCTCCACCTCTCTTAAGTATAGGGAAAATTCCGATTCTCACTGAATTCACTACAAACTTCTGTGCTTTTTACTCTTGGAGGAATTTAACTCAGACCAGGAGATATTGGTGAGCATCTAAAACCTAACAGGCACATTTCTGCTCCTCTCTCAGTTCTTTGCTTGATGGAGTGTATCTTGTAAATGATGGGTAAATATCACCTAACTGATGAGCCACCCCACTGTTATTTTTCTTAATAATTGTTTCTGTGAGTAAAGGTGATGTTTCTTTGCAATTACTCTGCCTGCAGAGATAACCATGAATATTTAATATTCTGGTTTCAGAAATGGCTTTAGTGATTTCGCTTGGGATTGTTTAAAATGAAGTGACTTCCTTTTGTGTGTAATACAAATAGCTATAGCCCTCACCAGTTTGTGATAATGCCCTGATAGCAGTTGAATCCAAACTTTTACTGGGTAAAAGTTTGCCCTGGATACCAAGCACTGAAGGCCTGAAAAATTCTTCCCAAATATATCTGAGATTCTTCAAAGGCATTTCCCTTGTGCCCCCACATCAGTCCTGCTTGTTGATGCTGCCACTGCTGGAGGTCTTCTGTGGCTGCTCTCTATATGCAGAGACACACAGTCCATGCCATTGATTTAGGATTGAATAACACCACCACCCTTGCTTCTATTGCCAAGACCAGGGATCTGTAATCCCTGACGCTATCTGAGCTGGAGGAGAATGCCTGCTGCTGTGGTTGCCAGGCAGTGCGTAACCCTCACCTCTGCTGAATGGGACCCACTGCCAGGGTGGACAGCCAAGCTGTTGGCCACAACAACAGTGCTCTTATCCTTCCCAGTTCTGCCACAGAAGACTGGACATGGGAATGGCATCATCCCTCTAAAATATAATTGATTATGGGCATTCCTTAGCAAGATAGCTTAGACCTTAAGAGAGATGTTAGGAGGTTAGTGAACTGTTTCCTTAGTTAGCAATATTGGCCTTTTCTTTTCTAGGGTGTATATAAACCCACTGAGAATGTAGGTGGGGAGAGGTCCCAGGATTAGCTGTGTATCTGGAACCACATCTCTTCTCTGACCCTCACACTCTGTGCGAATTCTTCTCTACCTTTTCATATTTTCTCCTTCAGATTAATTCTTTCTTAAGTTCCTACTGACCTCGCTTAAAATTTTACTTCTGCTAGTCTCCTTTGTCTATGTCCCCAGTTTGCTAGACATGTTTATATGCAATCATACTTTGGGAGGTTTATGCACCTGTGTAAATCAGCTGATACAATTTGCTGTGGGTCCGGGGAGGAGTATGATGCAAAGGTGTTGCATAATTTAAATATTCCAGTTTGCCCAACTCAGCTGGGATGGTCTTTATATGTGAAAATGTGAGCATTTACACTCTGATTCTTAGAATGTCTGATTTGATTGAAAAGTTCCCTCAGATGATTCTGATACACTGTTATGTGAGGACAGAGAGAGGGGGAATGAAGGGAGAGTGTGGGTATTGGGGGAGGGTAGCTCCCTTGTAGCCTATACCAAAGCATCACTGTCACTAATAGGATATAGTATACATCTCAAGTTATAAAGTAACGTGCCTAACTTAGTTACACTTAAGCAAGGGTAAAAGTAGGTAAAACAGAATTCTCAGAATGGGTGTGAGGGATTTGAGGAGTAAGAGTCTGGGAAGCCTCTGCTCATAGCTTCTCCAGGGCTTTAGTTTATACTAGTTTTACTGTGCTCTCTATTCTGGCTCCTGCAAACATCATGGTTTAATTATATAACTGTCAGTTTTTCTGAGATCCTGTCTCAGGTGGGCTTTTATATTTTTCTCACTCTATAGGAGTGGTTGGTGTGATGATTTTTTACCCTCCTCCCCTTGAAAATATCTTTGAGATAGATATTTTAAACCTATCATTTAAGAGGATATGGCTGCAGCTATATAGTCCAGTTACTTTAGCTCTATTGGTCAGTGGAAAATACCAGAATCAGCTCATCAGAGAAGAGGAGGCCACAGGGGATTGGGAGTGACCTTCTGGAAGCATAAATATTCTTCAGAATATGCTGATAATGGACACATCTGGTGCTTGAAGCTATAGCAAAGCAGGAACAAATTTGGATTAGTTAATGTCGTGTGGTGATTTGCAAGGTCATTAACAGGTGAGGTGAAGTCACAGAATTAGAGAATTTTGGAGCTAGAAGGGATCTTCTAACTCAGTGACTTTCCAACTGTGTTGGTTAAAACCTATAATAAGAAATGCATTTTATGTCATGACTCAGTGTCTACAGAGGTATATCTGGAACAAGAGTTTTACGCACACACACACACACACACACACACACACACACACACACACACACTCAATAATACATACATACACTTACCAGAGGAAAGCACTTGTTCTCCACTCTATTTTTGAATCACTAAATTAATTATATATTTTATATATGGTTGTGAAAAGAAGTTGGAAAGTACAATTATAGATCACCTTGACGAGCCTTTAATTTTACAGAAGAATTGGAAAGTTCTAGCAATTAAGTGAATTTCACAACCTGTATGTCCAGTTAGGCCTTAGAACCCATATCTTCTGATTCTTCTGGGGATGCTCTCTGTTCTTGATATGAGTGTGTAATTAGTAGTGCATGGCATTAATTTTTGTATTTAGTTGGACAGTGTATATGTTAGGCTGCATAAGGATTATAATTGGAACTATATAATAGCTTTGAATATAAATATATATTAAGATACTATTGTTCAGTTGTGATACATTCACTTTTATCATTCATGCAAAGAAGGAATAGGCAGAGGCTCAATAACGTGAAGAATGAAATTGGGAGCTAGAATTTTGGGTTCCTTGTCCCTCATAGTACTCAGATTTCCTTGATTCTCAATCAGTCCGCTCCACAGCACATCACTGCCCTGCATGGCCTTGAGAGGAATTAACTAGGGGATACCTTTTATGTGAATAGCAAAAGGCTTTCCCTCTGGAAAGGGGTTTGAGCATTCTGAAGTCCTAAATGGTCTCTTGTTAGGAGTTAGTGCCCATCAGATAATGTCTTTTTCTGAAGTGCTGCTCTGATACTCTCTCTGCCCTCAATGAGTCAACTGTCTAGCATGGGGCCTATATTTTGAATTCCCAATAAGTGGTATTGAGGGGTTTTTTAATATATAGGTCTGATTCTACTTTTTATTTATTTATTAGAACAAAGCCTGCATTTTGAAGGCAAAGAATTTTTAAATAGCTTTAGTATTAGGAAAGCTTGTTAACATTGACATAAAAGTTAACTCAATGTAATAATAACCTATTGTTTAAAGTTTTCACATTTTCCAAGTGCTCCCCTATCTCTGCCCTCTGTGGGACAGGAACCATGTCTAGAGTATCTCAGAGATTTGTCCATGGTATCTACACAGAGCCTGTTGTATAGGGTAGTGGTATTGAGTTTTAATGAACTCATATGGTGCCATTTCAACCTGGTGGTACCCATTACAAAACCAGGGGTTGACCAAGTATTCTGCAAAGTGTTGTCATTAGACCATTAGTATCAGGTATGCGGTGTGTTTATTAGAAATACAGAATCTTAAGCCCTGCTACAGATCAACCAAACTGGACTCTCCAGGATGAGCCTGGGAGTCCACATCTTTGACAAGCTTTTCTTCTGTGCACATAGGGTGATATTGTGAGTTCCATGTGGGCAGGCATGATATCTGTTTTGCTTGTCATTCCATCTACAATAAGTGTCACATAGTAGACACTTAAGAATTATTTGTTAACTGAATGTTCTACCTCATACTTCATTATCTTCAGTAATGGGGTAGCTGATCAACCAACACTTCAGAAAAGCATAGTGAGACAATGTAGGGGTTCTGGAGCCTGTCTTCCTCTACCATTTACCAGTTGTTCAACATTGAGGAAATTGTTTAGCATTTCTTAGCCTAAATATTTTTATCTAATAAGGTGGAGATGTTTCTACTACCTACCCAAAATTTGGTTATGAGGATTAAATGAGTTAATGCATAAAAAGCACTTAGAACAATGGCAGACATATGGCAAGTGCTCCTGAAATATGTCATGTAATTTTTATTATGTGCTAGATACATTCTTGAGTGTTATCTGTTCCAGTCCTTTACCTTGTTGGATTGTTTTCACAGATGAAGAAAGTAACCCCTAACACAGACAGCAACAGTGGTCCCTTTGAAAACACATTCTTTCCTGGTGCCTGAAATTTCACCATTAGACATTAGAGCAAAGTGAGCACCTGGGTGCCTCAGTCATTTAAGCATCTGAGTTTGGCTCAGGGCATGATCTCATGGTTCTTGAGTTCTAGCCCCACTTCAGGTGAGCCTGAGCCCCACTTCTCTCTCCATCCTCACTCACTGTGCCTTCTCTCTCTCAAATAAAAAAAAAGAAGTTACAGCATAACTTTGAACAGCCTTAAGACATGCAAATCTCTAGAATAAATTACATGGTATTGATTATTGAAACATAATGATTTAGTTTTAATGTATTTTTTTGTGGCAAACAGATGAATGGGATAAACACAGACATAATTATATGTAATTATATACATATATATTTTCCCAAAGCACTTAATAATATACACTATGTATAATAGATGCTTAATAAGTAGTTATTGAATTAATGAATGGATGAATGAATGAACAAATAAAGAATGAATAGAAGTGGAGGCCCCAAGAATAGACTGCTTTTCTAATACATATGAAAGAAAACACTGTACAAGGAGTTTTATTTTTATTTATTTATTTTTTAAGTTTATTTATTTTGAAAGAGAGAGAGAGAGTACAGGGGAGGGGCAGAAAGAGAGGGAGAGAGAGAATCCCAAGCAGGCTCCTCAGTGTCAGCACAGATCCCGATATGGGACTCGAATTCACAAACTGTGAGATCATGACCTGAGCTGAAAGCAAGAGTCGGATACTTAACCGACTGAGCCACCCAGGTGCCCCAGGTAGTTTTATCTTTTTAAACAAATGAGGAAATCTGGTTATGCTCAAATTAGTTGAAGAGTAGAGAGAGAGACAGAGTGTAGAAGATACTAGTGTACTTGAGTCAGTTCTCAAAGCAGATGGACAGGAATGGGATAAATTTCCTAACTGGAAGGGTTATCTTTGCAAAGGTGTTTGTTTTTTTTTTTTTTTTTTTTATGTGACTTTTTCCTTTCTTGTAAGAATAAAAGCAAAATCTTTTGCAAGTAAATACAGATTCTAGAAAAAAATGTAGTGCATAAATTCCTCCATTTTATTTATACTTTTTGAGCTTAGAATGGCTTGAGTTAAACTGATTTATTCTCCTGCATGTGCCATTTGCAATTAAGGACTATTCAGCATCAGCCATCAACACCTGCTATTTGTCTTAGATTTTTTTTTTTAACCTGGCACTATTTTCAAAGGCTCTATTTCTAAATTATAGATTTCCTTTTAGAAAGGACACAGCCCTAATTTGCGAAAGGAGACACTGTGCAGTCTAAAAAGCAAAAGCTGGTGAGTGAATTTATATTTTAGTTTTTAAATTTTGTGCATGACAGTAAAACATATATGGAAAGACTCCTAGTCTCTGCATTAGATAAGGGTATGTTGCATTGCCAAAACGTTAGCTCTTTGTTGGTTGTTGAAATTTGGAAATTTTGAAATCAATTTATGCATTTGTCTGAGACCAGCTAAATTTAATCTGTTTGACAAGGATAAGTTACAAGTGACTTGTTTGATAGATCAACTGTGTGAGATGAAATGCAAATGAAGAAACGATGAGTGCAGGGGTAAAACTTCTGTTCTTTGCCAATAAGAGAAATGGCTAAGCACATTCTGAGTACACTTGCTGGGCCAGTTCAGGATCAGATTAACAATGCTAATGGCAAAAAAGGATCATCCTTTGTTTTTAATTCAAAAGGCATTTCTAGGGTTCAGATGTAGTTTGGTACTGGGTGCTGGGATGTCAGAAAAGAGATCTACTGCTTCTCTGCAGTCCAAGGAATCAGACTCAAAAAGTGCTTTAAAAGATGAGCTCCCCAGGCAAAGGGTGAACTGAATTCGAAGTGGCTACAGTGTCTGTATCTGCTCCTTACAGCTATACCTCAAGGATACCAGCTCTCAGTTCTATCACCTGGTTGCAATCCTGGCCACCTCCAATTGGCAACTGTTTAATCTACAATGCCTGGCTAGTAATGGTATCTAATTTATGAAACTTTTGTGAGAACAGAATGAGGAATTCCATGTATAGACTAAGGACAATGCCTCAGAATATGCCCTCTGTTAGCTATTGTTATTCTTCCCTTTGATTATTAGAAGTAGGAAATAAGTGGGGCGCCTGGGTGGCGCAGTCGGTTAAGCGTCCGGCTTCAGCCAGGTCACGATCTCGCGGTCCGTGAGTTCGAGCCCCGCGTCAGGCTCTGGGCTGATGGCTCAGAGCCTGGAGCCTGTTTCCAATTCTATGTCTCCCTCTCTCTGCCCCTCCCCTGTTCATGCTCTGTCTCTCTCTGTCCCAAAAATAAATAAACGTTGAAAAAAAAAATTTAAAAAAAAAAAGAAGTAGGAAATAAGAAAGTTCAACCCTATGCAACGGAAGGAAGCCCAAGAAATATTTTTAGCTCTAACTTTATTTCAGAAAACATGCCCTGCTCAATCTCTGAAACTAAAAAAGCAGAACAAAACAAACAACAACAAAAAAACCAAGCAAGCAAACAGCAGCAGCCACCACAACAATGGTGATTTAAAAGCTTGAAGGCTAGACAGACCACAGTCTGTCCAGCTGCCAGTGAGGCTTTCTAATAGTGGGGGGCTTTGCTCACTGCAAGACACCTTGTACTCATGGGAGGTATGGTTCAGGAGCTGTCACTGCCTCTGCCTAGCCCACTTGCACAATGTAATTCCATCCCCTGTGCATCTGAGCACTGAGACACCTGCCACCTACACAGGAACGTGGACAATATCTCTGAGACCAGACACTGTGACATATGGGATTGATGGGAGAAGGGGAGATAGTTCTTTTTGGCATGATTTTTTTTTTTACCATTTCAGCCATTTTTTAAAAATTTAAATTCAAGTTAGTTAACATAGTGTAATATTAGTTTTAGGAGTAGAATTCAGTGATTCATCACTTAAATTTAACACCCAGTGCTCATCCCAACAACTGCTCTCCTAAATGCCCATCCCCCATTTAGCCCATCCCCCTGTCCACCTCCCTCCATCACCCCTCAGTTTGTTCTCTGTATTTAAGAGTCTCTTATGGTTTGCCTCTCTCTCTGTTTTTAACTTATTTTATTTTTCCTCCATTCCCCTACGTTCAATTGTTGTGTTCCTTAAATTCCACATATGAGTGAAATCATACAGATTTTGTCTTTCTCTGACTGGCTTATTTCTTTTAGCATAATACATGCTAGTTCCATCCACATTGTCACAAATGGCAAGATTTCATTCTTTTTGATCACTGAGTAATATTCCCTTGTGTGTTTGTGTGTGTGTGTGTGCATATGTACATATACATACTTATATATATGTATACATATATATATGTATACATGTATATGTACATACATACAACCTGTTCTTTATCCATTTATCAGCCGATGGACATTTGGGCTGTTTCCATATTTTGACTTTTGTTGATAATGCTGCTATAAACATTGGGCTGCATGTGCCCCTTTGAATCGGCATGTCTGGGATCTCTTTCTTACTGATCAAAGCCAATTTCACTATGACCTACCCTATGGTAAGAGACCTTCAAGAGAGTTTTGTGAATTTCTGTTACGTTATATTGGCTGGCTGGTGATATTTTAACTGCCCAGTTGACATATGCAATTACATTTATTAATTCAATAAAAACTCTTTAAAAAAGTCAAAGGCATATTTTTATATTAGAGTTAAATCATCTAAAAGACAAAGAATTTAGACATATTCCCTTTGATGAATCATATACCCCATTATGAAGACAGAATTAGGAAGCAGGTATAAATCCACATTTGTGGAATATGCAAATCTGTATTGCAAAAGTTCCCAGAAACTGAAGCAGCAAGGCAGGAAATTCACTACCAATCTCTAGTACTTTTGAAGATTCCATAGCGATACCTACTGACAAACTATTCTGATAGAATGGATTATTGCTTACCAACTTCATTCTTATTCCATATTGGAACTATACATTTACAGCCTTTGCATTGCCTCCCAGTAGAGTAGGTGGAGTATCTAACCTCACCCCACTGACTTTGGGTTTGGTGATGTGACTTTTTGGCCAAGGAAATGTTAGCAGATGTTACAGGAACTGAGGTTCCAAATGTGTTTGCATGTTTAGGTGTGGCTTCTTGTTTTTCTGCCATCCAGATGAGAAGACCATGCTCTGGGAAGCCACTGGTCCCAGGACAAGAGACATGTGGAACAGACTTAAAACTGAGCTTTTAACTGAACTGACCCACAACCTGAAGCAGATCTATCCTGGTCAATCTAAAGATCCACAAGAGAGCGATAAATGTCTGCTGTTAGTAATTGAAATATGGGAGGTTGTGTATTAGATGGCATTAGCAAACCTCTAGCTAATATATCTAGAATATCATTTTCCTTTTTGAACTCAGTTTTGTATGAGGTTTATAAATAATAATGGACACATATAAAGAGATGTGGTGAGGTTACCTCTGCAAAATCTCAATAAGCATTAAGGCTTTTGGAGGTAGGATTTGTGTCTGTCTTTTGGAAGTGCCCATGTGTTAACATGAGTTTTAGAGAAAAATAGGAAAGCTCATTTGAAGAGCCTCATACACACACACACACACACACACACACACACACACACAAATAAATAAAAACATTTTTTCTTACTGTTTATTTATTCTTGACAGAGAGAAAGAGAGAGACAGAGCATGAGCTGGGGATGGGTAGAGAGAGAGGGAGACAGAATCTGAAGCAGGCGCCAGGTTCCAGGCTGTCAGCACAGAGCTGGATGTGGGGCTCAACTCGCAAGCCCAACATCATGACCTGAGCTGAAGTCAGACATGTAACTGACTGAGCCACCCAGGCGCTCCCACACAAAGGTTTTTAATGGCATATTCAGTCCCAAGGTGGTGTCCGCCATATTGATTTGGAAATACAGTCTGAGTTGTTACCTTAGATATCTGAGCATTAAAGAAGGCAGAAATGTGGAGTAATATTTTAAATCCTTTTTCAGGATGTAAAAAGGACAATTTGGAGGGTCTAATGCGATTTTTCATTCCAGAAAAACTTCCTGCTTTTATGCCATGTCTATGTCCCTCCAGCAAACATTGTTATGATCGTTTTAGCAGAGGACATTTACACCTCCTGACACCGGCAGGATCCACTCAGCCCAGCTCCTGGGACAGCCCTGGCAGTATGCTAACCACCTCCCACTTGTACCAGCAGGTGGGGCTATAGAGCTAGTCATGCTCCAGCAGGGTCCGTCAGCCCTGTGTTGCTAAAAAAAGACTGCCTTGGATAACCACCTTTTATTTGGCACAACTCGGCCCAGTGATCAAACTGTTTGTGTGGCTGAGCCTTTTGGTTTCCCTATGGACTTTGTCTACCCACCATCACATCAGTCAACCTGATTGGAACTCTGTTATCCTCTCTAGCTTTTCAAGTCCTCTTTTACTCAGGAATTGGACTCTTCATGCCTACAGATATAGTCCACTCTATGCATTTAGCATAAATAGTACCCCATCCACCTGACTCTTAGCTTCATCCATGCTTGTGCATATGCCGCATATGCTGAGGTTCCCTACATTTCAAAATGGACCTTCTCATACCTAAGGTGAGTCTCTTGGTCATTTATTAGATATCCTCTAATGGATTACTGATTGCTACTGTTGGATGTTAGTCCTTCACCAGGATTGGTTATTACCAGCACCGCCCCAGTCTGTTTCCTCCAGTTTATGTCTTCATTCTCTCACTCATCAACAAAAATTGCTGATATTCTTCTTGATGGAAATTTATAAAATATAACTTTGGCTGGGGCACCTGCGTGGCTTAGTTGGCTAAAGTGTCCTGCTCTTGGTTTCGACTCAGGTCATGATCTCACAGATCATGAGTTCAAGCCCTGCATCCGGCTCTGCACTGACAGCACAGAGCCTGATTGGAATCCTCCCTCTCCCTTTCTCTCTCAGCCTCTCCCCTGCTCTCTCTTTCTCTCTCTCTCTCTCAAAAAGAATTATATATATTATATATATATATATATAATATATATATAATATATATTATATATATATAGCTTTTGTTTCCTTGATCTCCTTTTAGTAGAACATCCCCCCATGTATTACTTTGCTAGAACTACCATAACAAAATAATGAAAATAATGCAGACTGGGTGACTTAAACAACAGATTTATTTTATTTATTTATCTTTTTTTTATTATTTTTTTTTCAACGTTTATTTATTTTTGGGTCAGAGAGAGACAGAGCATGAACGGGCGAGGGGCAGAGAGAGAGGGAGACACAGAATCGGAAACAGGCTCCAGGCTCTGAGCCATCAGCCCAGAGCCCGACGCGGGGCTCGAACTCACGGACCGTGAGATCGTGACCTGGCTGAAGTCGGACGCTTAACCGACTGCGCCACCCAGGCGCCCCACAACAGATTTATTTTACAACAACAATTTAAACAACAATTTATTTTCTCACAGTTCTGGAGGCTGGAAGTCCAAGATCAATATGCAAGTTTCTTCTAAGGCCTCTCTTGTTGTTTGCAGATGGCTGCCTTCTCACTGTGTCTTTACATGTTTGTCTCTGACTTAATCTTCCATTCTTTTAGTCATACTGGAGCCTACTCAATTTTAACTTAATTGCCTCTTTGAAGTTTCTATCTCCAAATATAGTCACATGCTGGGGTATTGGGGGTTAGGGCTTCAACATAGGAATTTTGAAGAGACCTAATTCAGCTCATACACCTCATTTTTCCAAATAAAAATAAATTTTATTTTTTGATACTTCATTAAATCAGATTTATTTTGAAGCATTTTATTTCAATTTCAAGTAATGGTCATGTGACATGTAGTTTAATCTTTGATTATTTAGGATACTGATAAGAAGAGGGACCTAATTTTCTCAATTTCCAGTGATGGATGTAGTCTCCTGCTTACTTATTTTGAAGAATTTGCAGAATTGTTTCAAAATTACCTAGAAAGTAGTGATTTAAATTATTTTTTATATCATTGCTCCATAATTTAGAAATGGATGGAGAAAGAAGAGTGTGGTGATAAAAAGAAGTGGGCATAGATCTTGGTAACGGCATTACTTAAGAGGGAATCAATCAAAGTTTTGCCACTCTTCTAAAGCCTCTGACTTATCTCTAGGCTGTGAGTGTGAGTCTTCAGGCCATGAATTCTTTCCCTCAGTCTCTGGTTCTCTCATGTGTAAACTCATTTTATCTACGTCTATTCCTCCACAGTTGCTTGGAATCCCAGCCTTTCATACTCCCTTATGTGCCTTGCTTTATTACCTTCTCTATTCCAAATTTGCAGGCTCTTTTCTTGAGCAACTTTCTAGCCACTTACTTTTAAGATTTATTTATTTATTTTGAGAGCGAGAGGGCAGGGAGGGGTAGAGAGAGAGAGGGAGAGAGAGTATCGCAAGCAGGGTCTGTGCTGTCGGCAAGAAGCCCAATGTGGGGCTTGATCTCATGAACCATGAGATCATGACTTCAGCAGAAATCAAGAATCAGATGCTTAACTAACTGAGCCATCTAAGCACACCCATCCCCTTCTATGCATGATTAAGTCTTGCTCATATATCAATTTTGCTGCATAAAAATCCATTCAAAATTCGGTGACTTAAAACAATGCCATTTATTAAACTCTTGAGTTTTAGTGGGTGATCTAGATTGGGTTAGTGGAGCAGTTCTCTGGTCTTACATGGAGTCTCTCACAAAAGTGTGATAAGGGGCTGGGGAAATGACATCCTCATCCCGTATGCCTCAACTCATTACCATCAGGTGTCTAGGCTCCACCCTTGCACAATTCCACAGAAACTGTTCCTACTGAGAATACAATGACCTACTTAGTTTCCCAAACTAATGAAGGATTTTTGGATCTAACTTACTTAACTGTATTTCAGCTTTGGTAATAATATGGCCATTATCTTCATGAAATATTTTTTTCTCATTGGCTTCCAAGAGTTCTTTATGTCTCTATTTTTTTTTATATTTTTAGTCTCTTCTCACTTATTCTACTCTTCCCACCCCCTACTCATTCCTATTCTGTACACAGAACTTGTCTCACTCTGTCCTGTCTCCCTAAGCAGTGTGTTCACTCCCATGACGTCAGTTGTCAGCTCTACTGTCTGAAGCAGAGAGCTTGAGTACAAGGTAGAGTAGAAGTTCCATTGTGAGAATTGGTGGAAAGCTATGCCTTAGCTAAGACACTTTATAGAACCATATTTTAAGGAAAGGCAAGGCAGGTAAGCTGGAGGGGGGAGTACAAAGGGGTCACCCAGTGAAAGAGGAAGATCAAAGACACAGCTTGAATATAAGAGAATAGAGCCTGGATCAGAGAGGTCGAGACAAATAAGAAGGCAGACAACAGGCAAGCAGGGAAGATGAATGGGGTGGAAGGTCTAAAATGTATTTGAATGATGGGGATAGTCACTGTTCCATATGGCTCATTTTGACAGAGTTGTTCTATATTGCATGGAGGACAAGTTTTATTTAAAAGGCCAGGAATGTATGTATTCAAAACACATTTATCAAGCATTTACTATATTCCAGTCTTTGTTCTAGGCACTTGGGATATGTCAGTAAAAGAAAGAGGAAAAAAGATTCTGTGTTATTATAAAGTTAATACTGGGGTTGGGGAGTAGACTGTAAAAAAATAATATAATAAATAATGAAAACATATTAAGAGGTTATAACTACTATGTGAAAAAAGTTTGAAAAAAATAGTAAGGGGAATCATGAGTGCAGGAGTATGTTAAAATGTAAAGGGTGATCAGGATTGGCTTCTTAAGGTAGCATTTTAACAAAGAGCCACATAAGCCACATGGATACCTTGTAGAAGAGCACTCCAGACAGACAGAAGAACCACTGCAAATGTCTTAGGCCTGCAGCCTTAAAGGTTGGGAAATAAAACTGCAGACAGCATCACAGAGGCCAGACCTTAAAAGCAGAGCAGAAAATCATTTAAGTTCTTATGTGTGCCAGGAAGGTACAGGTAGGCTGGCAGTGGGCTTTTGGGCCAGGAGAGAGCTTGAGGTTGAAAAGAGGCCATAGTGGTGCACACTTACCAATTCAGCCCTGCCAAGGCTAGTGGTATGGATGCAGTGGGGGCAGTCTGTCTGCCAGGGCTAGAGGTGAGGGCAGCTAAGTCTCAGTGTGCTCAGTGTGGTCCAATGAGGGTGAAGGCCATCACCCAGATGCCATTCTCCTTGGTAATCTGGGAGTCTTTGGTAATTAAATTTTTTTAATGTTTTTGTTTTTTTTTTTTTTTTTTTTTTTTTTTTTTGAGAGAGAGAGAAAGAGCATAAGCAAGGAAGGGGCAGAGAGAGAGGGAGACACAGAATCCAAAGCAGTCTCCAGGCTCTGAGGCTGTCAGCACAGAGCCCTACATGGGGCTTGAATTCATTAGCCATGAGATCATGACCTGAGCTGATGTCGCACACTTAACCAACTGAGCCACCCAGGTGCCCCATTAATTTAAATTGTCTTAGGGGACAAGGGAGTCAAAAGAGAACCCCCAGTGTAACTATTTACCCCAGGAGACTGAATTTTAAATTAAAGGGGAAAACAAGTTCTCTGCAATTGGAAACATTATATTTGTTTTTTTTTTCACTTTTTTATTCTTGAACAGAAATTGTAACTTGAAAGCTAACTTAAACTGAGTTACATTTTTAGACACATGACAAATATTATACTTGCCATGTGAATGGTTTGTAGATGAAGAGAAACCAAGAGTTAATTGAAAAAGTTATTCAATTTTTAATCATTGAAGGTGATGTATCAGCTTGTTGACAGTGTAATATTCATATGCATCTGCTATTTATCAAATATTTATTGGGTACCTCCCACGTTTAAACAACTGACTAGATTAGAAGCAAATTATGCAGCTTTGCAAGACACTAACCCTGTATTCAAGGGGCTGACAATGCATATTATGAAATTTTTTGTTACTGGAAACATTATTAAATAGTCTTTGAAAATTTGCTTCCAGAGGGACATAGACTTAAAGGTGAATTTTTTTTAACAATTTACAAAAAATTGAATAAAAAGTATGGAGCTTCCATAAACCCTGTTACGTAGCCCCCAAATTTCTCCTGTTATTAGTTAATAACTTGCATTAGTTTGGTATAGGTTATGTTTGTTACAATTGATGAGTCCATATTGATACATTATTATGAACGAAAGCCCATTGGACTTCACTCTATGTGTTATACATTCTATGGGGTTTGACAAGTATGTAATGACAGGTGTCCACCATTATAGTATCACAGAGAGTATTTTCCCGGCTGTGAAAGTCCTCTGTGCTCTGCCTATTCATTTCTACCTCTTGCTAAATAAACCTAGGCAACTGCTATTCTTTTTACTGCCTCCATAGCTTTGCCTTTCATACACTGTTATATAGTTGGAATCATACACTATAGAGCCTTTTCAGATTGACCTCTTTCCCTTAATAATAGGCATTTAAGTTTCCTCGTGTATGTTTGTGGTTCAATAGCTTATTTTTTTTTATTGCCGAATCGTATTCTATTACATGGACATACCATCATTTGTTCATTCATTCACCTATCAAAGGACATCTTGGTTGCTTTGACAATTATTTTTAAACTTCTGTCCTATGATTTTTTTTCTTACTTAAATTTGGTCCTTCTATGTTTTAAATGAAAGGGACTGATATAATGTACTAGAACTTGTTTGATTACAAGTGGCAGAAACCCAAACTGAATCAACTTAAGTAATAGTTTCATTTACCCTAAGGTGATACAACACATGGAGCCTGAAGACAGGAACAAGGCTGAGCCTGGGGAACAAGTGGAACTTCTCTGAGGACATTTCATCTTGGTTGTAAAATCAGATTATATATCTGTGTATCCATCAATCGAGCTCTCTGTGCATACATATGTATGTATGCCCATGTACATATGTCACAGGTTCTTTTCAGATTGGTTTTTAATTAACCAACAGCAAGAAACTCATCTGATTTTTCTCTTTTGGTACCCAAACCAGATTCCTGTGAAAACCCCCATTGGTTCAGCCCTGGTTTCCTCCTCTGAATCAATTTATCATGCCATGGTAACAGGGTCAAGAAAAGACCACTTTCCTGCAGTGACCAAGTAGAAGGGTTAATTGGGATGGGATAGATGATAGATGGTATGTGGACAGAAGGAAATAGTGCATCTAAAACAGCTATGAAGTTTAACAAATCAGAATCCATATTTTATATTTAAAAAAATTTTTTAATATTTATTTATTTTTGAGAGAGAGAGAGAGCGAGCACAAGCAGGGGAGAGAGAGGGAGACACAGAATCCGAAGCAGACTCCAGGCTCTGAGCTGTCAGCACAGAGCCCAACACGGCTCGAACTCATGAACCTGAGATCATGACCTGAGCCGAAGTCATACACTTAACCGACTCATTGGTAACATTCATCAGCTGATTAAATTGGTTGTATGGCTAAAAGTATCAGTGACAAAGAGCATAAATATGTTGTGGTTTGTGTCTCAATACAGAAGGGTAGAAGTATTATTAGATAGGCATAAATGACATAACAGTCATTCATTGTCCCTTTATCATTATTCATCTATTAATTCAGCCAGTGTTTACAAGTGTTTACTATAAACTCTCTGTGAATCTTTTACTAGTTTGAATTCTCTGAGGCATGACTCCTGCCTTTTGTATCTGTCTTTGTATCTTTAGTATATAGTGCTGCCCTTGCTTTAGAGTAAGGACACAATAAACAGGCATTTACTCAAACTGAACTGGGTTGACTGGGGCAGGCAAATAAGGGATGACTGAAAGGTCTCTGTTCTTATGAACCTCTGTTTAGTGGGGGAGACACGACAGCAATGTGTTCCCTTTAATTGAGAACATATTATATGCTAAGTACTTTTACATAAAGCATCTTTAGACTTGACAGCAACTATGTGTGTGTGTGTGTGTGTGTGTGTGTGTGTGTGTGTGTGTGTGTGTGTGAGGGTGGTGGTACTATATGGAAAAATTAAGACAGAAGTCTATGTGTCTTGTCCAGTGATACCTAGCTAATAAGTGTTATAGCAGATTCACAACCACACTCTAAGAATTTTGTATTTAAATTTATTACTGACTCATATGGTGAGCTTGGTTGGCTTGTTTGTTTTGCATTTAAAGCAGTTCCTCTTCCTTTGTATGCAGTCAGAAAAATAATGCTATTGATTTTCAATAATGCACTTGAATTGTTTTTCCAGTGGGATTATGGGACTCATTAAAATGTTCATGCTGTCTCATTTGTGACTAATAGCAGACATTTCATTATCAGGACTAGGGTTCCTTAATTAGCAACCTCTTCCTCTGTGTGACACTAAATGGCTCTGTGGGGGTGGGGCCAGTGACCCTGGCATCATTAATGCCATGTGTTAGTCAACTGAGCTCTAGTGCACTATAAACTCAATATTCCCTACAGCATCTCTTTGATTTGAATAACCATCAGCTTCCAGATCCTAGTATTCTTTCCTACTAATAATTAGACTCTGAAAACACAAGTGCCAGAAAATATATATTTTTAATATTCTTAAATTAAATATTAAAGATATATGTTTAGCATTTTTGTACACATAGTCCTGTAAAAGTATGTGTAGTCAGCAAAGCAATAACATTTTTAGAAATGTGATCTTACAGTTGAGAAGGGCTTTCTTAAACAAGAAGGGCTTTGGATCAATTCACTCTACAGGCAGCAAACCTGAGGCATTGTGACTAGATTACATGGAATCTTTATCATTCTCTTTTGTCAAAATACCTATCACTCAGTGATGTGAGCACTAACAGGACCTGCTATACTGAGTAATCATTCCCTTTGTTTCCTGCAATCACCTCTATTCACTGCCATGCTCTTTAGCAATAACAGATTTTTCTTAAATAGAGAAGCCTAAAGCTAAATTTATCTCAAAACTATTGCCCAAAGTGTGTTCAAAATTAAGAGCTCAAATGAGGCGGTGGAAGGCAAGAGAAAAGAATGGGTATCCTTACAGTTCAGCATCTTGGAAAATAAATGTCTTTAGACACCAATCATCATCCCTTATTGGACACTGACACAAAATACTGCTAAGTCTGCTAAATGAAAACTATGCTTCTAGAATCCAGCATTTAATTCATCATGTCCAAGATTAAGAATCATCTTCATTCTTAAAAAATTAAGTTTACTTTGCATATTAATTTTTATTTGCTTCGGTTAAGGATTGTGAAGTATTATACCTTTAGCCTTACTGAGGCATTGCATTTCTACTGTCATCATCAAATTGTAGTGTGAAAGTTCAAGTGCTAGGATAAAGGAGTCTGGAAAAAATTTAAGCTTGAGATTTTTATTGTAATTAGTATGTCTATGTTAATATTTGAATAGTTTAAGTATTTTTTCTAATAGAGAACAGAAAAATAATTACAAGTTGAAGAGTTTTGTTTTTCTAACCCAAATTAATGGAGAAGTTAAAGGAATAGTTTCTAAAAATAAACTAGGAATAAACATAGGAAGTTTCATAAAAGAAAAAAATAACCCACTAAATATTAAGCTTTCTTTGCAGTTGTGTTTATATTATTCCAGTCTTTAAAATGAAAAGTAAATATATGAATGGTTTGAAAAGACTAAAAATATACTTTCCATGTGTGATAACAACTGATTTTCATTTTAAAGCAGTCATTCTTGAATATATCCTCATATGACTTTCATTTATAAGAAGGAATCTATTTTTGATCTCTTTGGGGGATTTTTAAACTAAGAGACGTTACAATCCTTGTTTCATCTCTGTCTTTTGCTAATGATTTGCCTGTGTCCTTGATCATAGTTTTCCAACCCTACCTTTTACTATGACTGTCCTTCAGTTCCTCTTTGTACCAAAGTGTCCCTGGCACCAGGGTTCAGATATTCTACAGACCAGGCTGAAAATTTCCATGTCATCTATAGATGGTGGGATACTGCCACCCAAAACAGGGCAAGACATTAACTGCTCAATAAATACTTGACTCAATTACTGTTCCCTCCCATATATATGGAAAAGCACTTCATGCATTCACTATCCCCTGCCTCTAATATAAAAGCAAAACATCACCGGGCAAGTGTCTACTTACTTTCTTGGATAATCCTACTAATTGTAGCATGTTAGCATTTTGTTATACATTCTCTGAGTGGAGGGACACCAAAATATTTTTCATATGAAGCCCCAATTTACAAACATTTGTAATCTGAAATACAAATATATTATTTGTCCATATCTTCATCCAACAATCAGACATAGAACATTCTAGGCACAAGTGCTGGGATCATAAAGACAATTAAGGGATAAGACATGGTTTCTTCCTCTCAGAGCCATTAGTCTAGGGAAATGTCAGACTTGAACAAGGAATGAGATAACATTTATCACAGCCACTTAATGCACAAGGATTAAACACACCAAATTGCTTATAGCCTTTGTTATGGACAAAATGTTTGTAGCCCCTCCCCACCCCCATTTCATAGTTTGAAGCCTAAATCCCCAATGTGATGGTATTTGGATGTGGGAGCTTCGGGAGATAACTAAGTTAGGAGGGTGAAGCCCCACGAGCATGCTTGGTGCCCTTACAAGAAGAGACAGGATAGAGACATTCTGTTTCTTTCTCAGCAATGTGAGAATACAATGAGAAAATGCCTACAAGCCAGAATGAAGGCTTTCACCAGACACCAGGTCTGTTGGCATCTTGACCTTGGACTTTCTAGCCTCCAGAATTGTGAGAAATAAGTTTCTATTTTTTAAGCCACCCACTCTATGGTATTCTTGACATAGCAGCCCTAACAGCCTGAGGCAGCCTTTACTGCTAAGATTCTTTTGGGACACAATCCCTTTACACATGGCTGTTTCACGGGTCTTTGATTAATAAGTACACAGGAGCAAAAGGAACCCAAGAGAATAAATAGTGAGAAAAAAAATTTCTGAGGAATATGCACTGTCAGAAGAGCCTTCATTATCTGAGTCATTCACTTATTTATTGAAAATATATTTATTGAACACATTATATATCAGACACCATATGGGATTTGCATAGTGATGAACTATGGAGAGATGGTAACTCTCATGGGAAATTTGAGCAAAAAAAAAAAAAAAAATCCACCAGTAGAAATCTAAATAGGATGCAAAATAGTACATAAAAACCTCAAGTTGTGATAAAAAAAAAAACAAATCTGGGGCTTATATATTAGATTGTAAGCAAAGTGAAGGAAGAGATTTCTGTCTGTTGTGTTCACTAGGCGTATCTACAGGAGCAAAACAGCATCTGACACACAGAAACTGCAACAATAAAATATTAGTTGAATGAATCTGAAAAATAACAGGGTTAGCTATATTAGTGGGATACTCAGTATCAGTTTCACCTCTGCTGTAACAGATTACCACAAATTTAGTGGCTTAATTAAAACAACACAAGCTTATTATCTTACAGTTCAATTATTCGAGGTACAAAATAGGTCTCACTCAGCTAAAATCGAAGTGTCAGCAGGACTGACATTCTTTTTGGAGGCTTTAAGAGAAAGTTTCTTGCCCCCCCCCTTTTTTTATAATTTCCAGGCAATCACATTCCTTGGTTCATGGCCCTTTTCTTCTATGTTTGAAGACGCCAAGTCCTTCTTACATTGTGATCTCTCTTGTTCTCTCTTCTGTGGTCATATCCTCCTCTTTCACTTTTAAAAACTCTTGTGATTACATTGGAACATCAGGATAATTAAGGATAGTATCTTAATTTTTTTTATTATTGAAATATAGTTGCAACACCATGTTATATTAGTTTCAAGTGTGTATAGCACTGTGATTTGACAATTCTATACATTATGTAGTGTTCACCATGGTAAGTGTACTAACCATCTGTCACCATATAAAGATTATCACGATATTATTTACTATATTCCCTATGCTGTATTTTTTGTCTCTGTGACTTCTTTATTTTAAAACTGGAAGTTTGTACCTCTTAATTCCCACCTTCCTCCCTTCTGGCAACTATTAGTTTGTTCTCTGTATTTATGAGTCTGTTTCTGTTTCTGCTTGTTTTGTTTCTTAGATTCCACATATAAGTGAAATCGTATGGTGTTTTCCTTTCTCTGCCTGATTTATGTCCCTTAGCATAATACACTCTAGGTCCACCATGTTGTTGCAAATGGCAAGATTTCATCCTTTTTTATGGCCAAGTAATATTCCATTATACATATATTTCATTACCTATGTATTTATATGTCATGTCTTCTTTATCCATTCATCTATCAACTGACAGTTATGTTGCTTCTAAATCATGGCTATTGTAAATAATGCTGCAATAAACATAGGGGTGCATATATCTTTTCAAACTAGTGCTTTTGTTTCCTTTGGGTAAATACCCAGTAGTGGAGTGACTGGATCATATGATAGTTCTATTTTTATTCTTTTTGAGGACTTCCATATGTTTTTTCACAGTAATAGCACCAATTTACACTCCCACCAACAGTGCATGAGGGTTCCCTTTTCTTCATACCTTCTCCAACATTTGGTATTTCTTGTCTTTTTGATAATAGCCATTCTAATTGGAGTGAGGTAATATCTCATCATGGCTTTGATTAGCATTTCCCTGATGGATAATCCAGGATAATATCTTTGTTTTAAGTCAGTTAATTAACAACCTCATTCTACCTGCAGTCATAATTCTCCTTTGCCATGTAACATAATATTCCCAGGTTCCAGGGATTAGGATGCAGACATCTTTGGGGGGCCATTGTTCTGTATACCACAGTTTTCTCTGAGTTGTGATGTTGAAGAGCTAAGATCTGAAAGATGGAAGGAGCCAGTCCCGCAAAGGCTATGTATGTGTGAGTGTGCATGTGCATGTGCACGTGTATGGTATGTGTACATGCATGTGCACATAAGCTAGTGGGGAGGCCATGCTTGGGAGACATGGGGATGTCAAGGGAGACAACCCTTTAATATAGTCTGTGGGAAGGAGTTTGGATACTATTCTAGGTATACTTGGAAGCTAGTGGTTTTAAGCAAATGAGTGATTTGATTTATAAGAGGGTCATTCCCAGGAGAAGTTGTAAGTAAGAACAAAATGAAGCCAATGAAGACAGCATATATATATATATATACACACATATATATATATATATATATATATATATATATATATATATATATATATATATATATATATATAATTTGAGGAAGCCAGAACTGTGATGGTTGGGTTTGTAAGGGATGAGAGCTCGAGGCCAAGTTGTGCACTTGAGGCCTAAGGAATCTGCCTGGGGCAGCCTGGGGCTCATTGCCTCTGCTCAGCTGCAGTTCTGGAGTTCTGGTCAGGAGAGAAGGGTTGGAGCGAGGTGGGTGGTGGGAGGATTGCAGGGGCCTGAGCAGAGGGCAGCTGTTTTCTCTGTGAACACATTCTTCACAGGTGAGTCTTTTCCAGATTTTTGGACAAGGCGAGGAAGACTTTATAACAAGATCTGGCTCTGTGTCTGCTTTTAGCTTCTATATTTCAAAGAGGATAAATGAGAAATAGGGTCATGAGACCAGAGAAGATTCCAGGATCTGAGACACTGATAAAGATGTGGCTACCTAGAAGTAGCCACATTTGGCAAGCACATAATTTTTGGAATTTCTTTTTTTTTTTTTAATTTTTTTTTAACATTTATTTATTTTTGAGACAGAGAGAGAGAGAGAGCATGAACAGGGGAGGGTCAGAGAAAGAGGGAGACACAGAATCTGAACCAGGCTCCAGGCTCTGAGCTGTCAGCACAGAGCCCGACGCGGGGCTTGAACCCACGGACCGCGAGATCATGACCTGAGCCGAAGTCGGACGCTTAACCGACTGAGACACCCAGGCGCCCCAATTTTTGGAATTTCTTACTCAAACGTTTTATGGACTGAGACAGTTTAAATGAAAAATTGGACCTAGAAAATTCTATTTTTTAACCCAGAAAGAAGGAAATGCATTTCATTTTGTTAATGTCCACGAAACGCTGGTCCCATGGAAAATGTAGGAAGGAACTTTTCATTGTTTCTTCATTATAGGAGTAAATTACTATTATAAATTATACTAAATAAATTTCTTATTATAAATTATAATGGCAGTCCAGGGGACTGGGAGTATCTCTGGTATGTTTTGAGCCCCAGGTCCCTGGGGATGCTCAGTCAATGCTAACACTCTGGGCAGCACCTGCATGGTTTAATAAATTTTAATCATCATCATCTTCATTTTGTAGTACTTACTAAAATGTTTCAGGTAAAGCATTTTATCAGTGAGGGGGTCCATACAGTGCTCTTTGCTGTGTTGTGATATTAAGGCATTTACTGTGGAGACTGAGGAGAAACTAATGCTGACGGTACCCTCTGCTATTAAGATATCCGAACCTATTTGCCGTGCCAAGCATGCCATGAACAGGTGACTTGGCAGAGTCTCAGCCATAAACAGATGCTCATTTGGATGCTAATTAAAATTTACAAACCATGTGCCACTGTTTTCTTTTTCCTTTTTTTTTTTTTTTTGTTTTGGTTACACACTTTGAGAAGTTATTTGTTAAATATCTTCCAAGTGTATCCCTTAATACCTGATTAAAAGCATTTAAAAAGAATGTACTGTTGTAAACATAATGCATTGTTTTGTATATGCCAAAAAGGAGAACAGATTATAAGGAAATCTCCTGCAAGATATTCCACGTGGGATTATTAAAAAAGAACACAAAACTTCATGCAGGGGTATTTCAGGTGTTTGGTGGTAAGAGGTTCAAATGACACATCAGTCTGGGAACCTGTAGTTCTACCCCCTCTCTGCAGTTCTCTGCCTTCAAGTGCCACCCGGAGGACTCTGCTTTCTGTGGCAGAGGAGCTATGGGATCCATTTTCCTGGTGTCCTCCCAGCTTCTCTCCAGTGACTCATGGTTCTCGGAGGAAGCCCTGCCACAGATAGCGAAATAACAGGGTCATCCTGAGAGAGGGAACAAACCACTGGCAACAGCAAGCAAGGCACACAGCAGAGTGAGTAGGGACTCCTCATCGAGAGCATTTATGTAGCACACAGTTGGGTTCTGCAGATGGAGGGGCGAAAGCTTTGGAGCAACTGGAGCCTCTTTACACTGCCTTGGTCTGTGGAGATCAGAGCACACAGGGGGTAATGGAAGATGCAAATGAGGCTTTGTTTGCTTGGCTCAACTGACAGGGAGCTGGGATTGGCAATCAATGAAGACATATTTTCCTTTTTTCACTCTCCTTGATCCATTTCTCTTTATTCAGTCCTCTTCTGTAACCCTTGTTTTAAAATAAGCAGGAGTTAGGGGCACCTGGGTGGCTCAGTTGATTGAGCTTCCCACTTCAGCTCAGGTCATGATCTCACAGTTCGTGAGTTCGAGCCCCATGATGGGCTCCGTGCGCAGAGCCTGGAGCCTGCTTCGGATTCTGTGTCTCCCTCTCTCTCTGCCCCTCCCCTGCTCATTCTCTCTCTCTCTCTCTCTCTCTCAAAAATAAGCATTAACAAATTTAAAAAAATAATAAAATAAAATAAGGAGTTACCATCTCACTTGTGCTTACAGGCAAAGGTAGAAAGAGGCTATTCACTGTGAATAAAAATAATGAACTTCATTGGGATTTTCATATAATGCAGGAAAGAAGGAAAGAATAGAAGGTTGGTGGTGACTGCCAGGGAGAAAATCCTGCTTAGAAAGTTTTATGGGGTAGTAAAGACCTAAAAATGAGCATTTTAGTCATTGTGCCATTATGAATTCTAGCCCATGTAACAACCTTAGAACTCTCTCCAATTTTGCTCCAAGGCATCTGGTAGAATTCTTTCATTTATTAAATCAAAAAATATTTGAATTTCAGGCATTGTATTTTGGTGTTATGTATATAATGAGCATGACATACATGGGCTCACCCCTTAAAGATGGCATTTCTTAAGTCTATTTATTTTTATTGAGAGAGAGAGAGAGAGAGAGAGTGCAAGCAGGGGAGGGGCAGAGAGAGAGAGAGAGAGAGAGAGCGAATACCAAGCAGGCTCCATGCTGTCAGTTCAGAGACCCATGTGGGGCTCAATCTCATGAAGTGTGAGATCATGACCTGAGTCGAAATCAAGAGTCAGACACTTAACCGACTGAATCACCCAGGTGCCCCACATATCATTTCTTAACCCAGGCTTGAGGAGAGGGCTAGGTCTGAACTTTATCCTAGGCAGAAGAGTTATATCATGTTAACTTTGGGACTATATAGATTTTACTGACCCCAGTTAAGGAATCATTCATACTATCAAAATTATTATTAGAACTAGAAATACCCTGTTTGGTGCAATCTCCCAAGGGATGTTAAATGAGCATTCATGATTATAGAATAAATTTCAGAAGCTTGTATTTATGACCAAGGTATATATGTGTAAGAGTGCTATGAAAAGAATCCTTTTTCATTTGAGAGATGTTTTCATTTTAAAAGCATGGTCCAAAGCACTTTGAGAATGTACTTTTATTTTCATGAAGAGAGAAATCTCTTTTGTTTGCATTTTATTGATCATTAAGAGAATAATAATTGCCTTTAAATATGTAGGAATACATTAATGAAGCACAAAATGATAAATGAGAATATTGGCAAGATATAAGATGATAAAAATGTGTATAAACATTAACTGGAAATTGTATTTGCAGTATGATTATAAGGATGTTTAATTACCGAGTCATTCATTCATTCATTAACTCTGATTGAATACTTACTCTTTACTAGGTAATGGGAGTATTCCAATAGGAAGACATGATCCTTGTCCTCAATAAGCTCATATATATTTCTTGGAGGCAGAATTTCAAGGGAACAATTGTAATTATTATGAAAATGTCACAGCAGAGGTCTCATAGACTCAGCAAAGAGAGGGTCTGGGCCCTAACTGAAAAAAGTCAGGAAGGCTTTGCAGAAGAGGTAATGGTAGATTTAAAACATTAAGAATGAATATAGTTTTAAAAAATTTTTTAGCATTTATTTACTTTTGAGAGACAGTGAGAGACAGAGTATGAGTGGGGGGAGGGCAGAGAGAGAGAGGGAGACACAGAACCCGAAGTAGGCTCCAGGCTCTGAGCTCTCAGCACAGAGCTTGATGTGGAGCTTGAACCTACAAACTGTGAGATCATTACCTGAGCCAAAGTCAGATGCTTAACCAATTTGGTTAAGCAACCCAGGGATCAACCTTGGGAGCAACCCAGGCACCCCAAGAGTGAGTATAGATTTTCCTTGGTAAATAATCAAGGGAAGAACCACTGGGGCAGAAATCACATTCTGGAAAGAATATAGAATGTTGTAGAATCAAGAACAGCATGCTAAATAGGGAGCAGAGGACTCTTGGGAGAGTGGTGGTCAGTGAGTCTGGATAGACAGGTAATGGGTGACACTAGGGAGCTTTATGCAATATACCAAAGTTTTTATTTAATCCTGAAGAAAAAAAATTAAGCAAGGAAATAATAAAATCCAATTTTCAAGTCAAAATGATCTTTCTGATGGTAGAGATAATAAATAAATGGGAAGGTTTTGAGGAATGTGGATTAGTTTCCTATGGCTGCTGTAAGAGATGGCCACAAAATTCATGATTTAAAGCACTACAAATATATTGCCTGCCAGTCTGGAGGTCAGAAGCCCCAACGTCAAAGTGTTGATAGGACTGTGTTCCTTCTGGAGGCTCTTAGGAGAGAACTGGTTTCCATGCCTTTTCCAGTTCTAGAGGCTGCCTGCATTCCCCAGCTCATGGCTGCTTCCTCCATCCTCATAGACAGCAGCGCAGCACCTTCAGGGGTCTCAATTACTCTCTCTCTGACCCTCATGCCTCCCTTTTGTAAGAACACTTGTGATCACATGGGGCACACTGGATAATCCAGGATAATCTCCCCATTTTAAAACACTTAATTGAATCACATCTGCAAAGTGTCTCTTATCGTTTCAGGTAACACATTCTCGGGCTTAGCATGTGGAAAGCTTTAGGAGGCCATTAGTCCACCTGGCACAGGGTGGGAGGAGAAGCCTGAAATGGGGCTATCCTTTAGCAAACAGTTTCTCTAATCCAGATTAGCAATGAGGAGGGCTTAAATGAGGTCATGGATGAGCAATTTCACTCCTAGGTGTTTACTCAAGAGAAGTAAAAACACAGGTCCACAAAAAGACATGGAAAAAAATGCTCATAGCACTCATTACATCCAAATTACAGTCTAAATGTTCAGCAACAGGAGATTAGATAAACAAATTGTGGCATATTCATACAATGGGACACTAGTTAGCAATACAAAGGAACACATTTCTGGTATTAGCAGAATGGATGAACCTCAAAACATTATGTCAAATGAAAGAAATCAAACAGAAATGAACACCATGTGACTCCACTTGTTTGCAGTTCTAGAATAGATGAAGCTAATCTGTGGTGAGGACAATCAAGAATGAGGCTGATTGGGACATATGGGTTGCTCAGTTTGTTAAGCGTCCGACTTTGGCTCAGGTCATGATCTCACAACTCATGAGTTTAAGCCCCACATCAGGCTCTGTGCTGACAGCTCAGAGCCTGGAGCCTGCTTGGGATTCTGTGTCTCCCTCTCTCTGCCCCTGCCCCACTTGTGCTCTGTGTCTCTCTTTCTCAAAATTAAATTAACATTAAAAGAAAAAAAAAAAAAAAAGAATGAGGCTGAAGGTGAGATTTCCTGGAAAAGGAGCATGAAGTAATGATAGAAATGTTCTACATTTGGATTGGGGTGGGGATTACTCAGGGGTTTACCTAACATCAAAACTCATCAAGCTGTATACTTAGGACCTGAACATTGTATTGTTTATGAATTATACATCAGTTCGAATAAAAGTGCATTAAAAAAAAAAGGTAGTAGCAGTGGGGATGAAAAGGGGACAAGATCAAGAGCTATTTTGAATATAAAATTGACAATAACTTGTAAGCTATTGAATGCCAGGGGAGAAGAAAGAAAAAGAGAAATGAACAGAGCAAGAAATTTCCAAACAGCACTAAGAAAACAAAATCAACCAATATGGTTTTTAGACACAGATTTCTGTTTTACCAGCAGTATAAAAATAAGACACAAAGTGTTGACTAATGACTTACAAAAGAATAAATAAAAAGCATTTAAGAATTCATTTATTGTTCCTCTTCTTGTGCTTTAGTAAGAGGACTAAATATTAGTTATTAACCTCAGAGGGGAGCGGTGACTAAGTTTGGATCTCTGGTGTGAAAAATAGGGGTGATAGGATTCAAGCTTATTTGTAGTATATATAAATATATATACCTATATATATTATATGTATGTTATATATAATATATATAAGTGTTTATACATATACTTTATATGTATATTATATATACATAATATACATGCATAATATATACATAATATACATATATAACATAAGTATATAAAATAAGTATATATACACTTATATATATTTATGTATACACTTATATATATACTTATATAGAAATATATATGTAATTAACACTATATATAAGTATATTTTTATGTAGTGTATATATTTATACATATAAGTATATACATAAGTATATACACTATACACACACACACACACACACACACACACTACATATATATATGTAATTAACACTAACTTTGCTGTATTCCAGGACCAGTGTTTGAGGCGAACATATTCAGCACTTAGTGTTATTTATTCGGAACATGAACAGAAGATTTTTCTTGAACTTTCCAGAGCTTTTGCCTGCTGTGAACATTTACATGGTCATCAATACATTCAAAGTGATTTAAAGAATAAATTCAGTTAAGCTGCAGATTATCTTTAAAAGATGCTGTTATACTAAGTGTCATTCTAAAAATGACATTCTAAAATGTCTAAAATTCTAAAAATGTCATTCTAAAAATGGGTTGCTTTAGCGAATCTGAATAATTATTTTTGGAGTTTAATGTAAACAGACACCATATGAATCTCTGTTACAACAATCCCATTGATTAGCTAACTGCTGGGTTCTTTACTTTGTTCTCTCTGCCAACCCTTCCCCTACCCTCCTCTCTCCTGTCCCTGTCTTCTAGACTCCTCTCTCCCACTGACTTAGTAGGTAATATCCAGTTCCGCATACCATTTGTATGCTGATAACTCTCAAATTTCTAGCTGTAGTCCAGACCGCTCAAACAAGCCTCAGACTTACATTTCCCATATTACCCAGAGACTGTAGCAATTCAAGGATTTGCAGGATGAAACAAACTCTAGCAGTATCTATTGTCTATAGAGTCCGCATTAGTCTATAGATTTCAGTCTGGAGATGGCTTGAACCTCTGGTTATGTAATACGCTCCTATATCTCCCCATCTTTTCATGCCTTCTCCACAATTTTCTTTGGGAAGCTTTAGTAAAATATTTTAGAAATCTGTACTTTTGTCCTGACCAGCTCAGTTTAGTTCCCTATACATAATAATCAGTATAACTACCAGATCTTTATTTACAATCTAGGTAGTTTACTATTTTAATTACTGAAATTTTATGTGTATCTGTGTCCTGAGGCAACTTAAAGAAAAGGGTATAATTTCTGAGCCTTTGCACAATAAATTCATGAACACAAAAAGCTGTTTTCAACCAGGCTAATAAAAACAGACTAACTTTAATTGACCATGAGCCACAGCTCAAACTGAACACCTGCATCATATTGACCTTGTGAAGTCTCCGGTGAAACATTTTAAGCTAAAATTTGGCCAAGCAAAGTTTTCTACAATTTTGTGGAAAGTTGAAGTTTAGTACAGGTTTATGAGAAAGCAGAGTTAAGAAAATGGGTTTAAATGGAAGGAATGGAAGATGTCCCTGTTCTATCTGGAGAGTTCTTTTGGTGATTCTCTTAAGGAACCATGATTTCTTCATTTGTGCTTTTGCAAAACCATTTGTGAAAAGAAGAGTCATGGCTTCTGTGAATTTTCTGTTATAAACCAGAAGAAACATCCCATTTTTGGTGTTAGCTTGAGAGTAAATGGTTTTGAAAAATCAAAAGGGAAAATGCCTTCATATCATGGTTTGAATTTTTACTGCACAGTCTGAATGGAATGGATAGAACATGAGAGGGTTTTTTTCTCCCCATTTTACTAAAATCTAAATAAAATATAATGCTTTGGGAAGACAGCTTAGTTGACTGGAGGTTAAAATTTATTGTCTGGGCTATAATGCTGCATAATCTGGAGGGGTTATTATTCTGAGGATACACTAAAGAGAGAAATGAGAAGCTGTCACTCAAGGGTAAACCTTTCTTTGAGGGACTTTGCAGGGACTTTCTATTGTTGGTCATCATTTACATGGTATGGTGCTGGGCAAGTTTTTTCACCTCTTCTGGGGTTTTCGTTTATAAAATGAAATTAAAAATGATAATCATAGCCCCAGCCTCATGGGATTGCTGGGAAGATTAAATGAGATAAAATCTGTAGAATACTCGGCACCAAGTCTGACATACGGTCCCTGTCAAATAAACGTTAGCTTTATCCACATTACAACATCACCTTCATTTCCTACTTCAAAACTAAAGATTCCTTGTAAGAGTCTATTGCTAGAGGATATAGATTTTGATCTTAATGTCATTATTGTGTCAGGATTTTCACGTCAGCAAATGATTTGGCTTCAATCAGGCTTTCAATTCAAACTCCAAAAAGGAAACTGAAAAGGAAACTGAAAAATCCAGGGAGATAACTTTGGTTATGGCTTGATCTTGGAACTCTAATGATGCTATCAAAATATGGTTTCTCTTGGGAGTGTAACTCTGTATCCTGCTGTGTAGGCCTTATTTCCAGTCCCACTGAGGTTTCAGGCTCTTGTTCCTAGTCTCAAATGTAGTGGCTACAGAGTAGATGCTCCGTCAGAGTGGCTTCCCTTACCTCTTCCCCTTTCACTCTGTAAATGTTTCTTGTATCCTTGAGTATAGGCCCTTTTGAAGGTTTGTCTCCCAGCCTCTTGTGTTCTAGAAATCGCTTTATATTCTCTCTTTTTATTTTTGCTTTCTGGCTTCTAGCCTGCTTTCTTTCTAAGAAGCCAGTCTAGCTTTTCACAGTCTCCTTAGCTAATAGAACACAGCTCAAGGACCCCGTCCCCAGTAGCTGGGCCCATAGTCTCCTCACTCATGTTTTTACAGGAATGTAATGTATACTTTAACATGTTTAAGACAATCAATCCCAAAGAAGTCCCAATTTTCATCTGTTATAGCACTTACAAGACTTTAGACCAATGTATTCTTTAATCTTATAATAAAAATTCTTACTTTCAAAAAACTTTCTCCATGGGAAGTTTGAAAAACAAAAGAAACAGAAATCAGAAAAACACAAGGAAGAACATGGAAATGGCTACTGACCCACCACCTAGAGAGCACCTTTTACCTTCTTGCTGTCCTTCCTTCCTTCTTTTCCCCCTTCCACCTTCTTTTCTTCTTCCTTCCTTCTCCTCCTCCACCTTTGTCTCCTTATTTGAACATGGGTTCTCATCTAAATGATATTATAAGTTCTCCTACCCTCTGGCTCTTTCTTTTCAGTCTTTTCTGGATCTTCCTCATCTTTCTAACCTCTAGATGTTAATGTTCTCATGGCTCAGTCATTGGGCATCTTCTTCATCTACTCGCACTACCAAGGTGATTTCATCCAGTCTGTGGCTTTAAATCCTAGCTGTGTGGTGATAACTCTAGTTCAGGCCCACTCCTTGAATTTCAGACTCATGTGTCAAAAGTGCCACTTGGCACTTCTGCTCAGATGCCAATTAGGCCTGCCAAATAGGAACTGTTAATTTTTATGCCCAAATTTGCTCTTCTTGTGCCTTCCCATCACAGCAAATGGCAGCTCTATCCTTCCAATTATTCAGGCCAAAAACTTTGGTCTCATGCTCTGTACTATTTCTTTTGCACTACACATCTAAACCATTAGCAAGTTTTGTTTTCTCTACCTTCAAAATATTTTCAGAAACTGAACTCTTTCTCACTGCTGACTGATACTGCTTGGTTAAAGATTATTGCTTGCCTACATTATGCAGGCTCTCTGCTTTCACCCCAGCCCCTCCTTGGCAGTCTGAGGGATTCTTTTAAAATGTTAGTGATTCTTTTAAACATCACTCCTCTTTTTGAGACTCCTCAAGGCTTCCCATTCACACAAAATAAAATCCCAAGTTTTCATGATGGCCTAAAAGCCTCTGCTTTATGTGATCTGCATCCCCATCTTTCTCAGATCTCATCTTTCATTTTCTATTTTCCTTACTCCATTCTGGCAGGAGACTTCTCCGCCTCCTCCTAGCTCCTCAGTGGTCTCTGAGACAGCAGTTGAATTTTGCACTTGGGTGCCTGCCTGAGAACATCATGGGTCATTCCAGGGCTTTGCTCTATCTAATGGATACTTAGCAGTGGACTCTCGTACCAGTTTACTGAAGATTGCCATCTTTCTTCTTCTCTTACTCTCCTTTGTTTGGTTGTGACACCTGCTCCCACAAAGAAAAATTATACCTTGGCCCCACTTGGTCTTCTTTCCCCCCAGAGTAATTTCTGCATACCCAGCTTTTAATATCTCTCTCCTTACTCCGTTTTAAAAACAAAATATAATCATTGTGCTTTCAGGGAGCAATGATAACAACAATAATAATATAAAATAATATTTCTATGGCACTGCCCTACACACTTTGAAGGAACTCTAAACTGTCTTGATTCCTTCCAGATTGTTCTAGGAGAAATCTAGAGTGGTCAGGGTTGGAAATTTAGAATCGAAGTCTTTTGTTTCCTACCTCACTTACTCTGGCTCATCATGGTAATGCCTGTGTACTCTTGATGCCAAAAGTGGCAGATATATCACTGATACTGACTGAAGGTATTGTTGTCCTTCTGGAGCTGCCAATACCCAGGACCAAGGAGCCAACATTTCCCCCTAGTTCCCTGATGTTTAATATTAAAGGCATTGATGGTGCTGCTGTCACTGCCAAAGCTCTTAACCATGATGACAGCATCTTTCAATGTCCCAGTGAATTTATAGACTCTAGCTCTTTAACTATTCCTGCTTTGTTTTTGCAACCCACTCGTGCTAATCCCGGATGTTGAATAATCATTTGGGTGGCAGATGGTGTGCACATGTTCATACACGCATAATGCACACATTCACTTGTTCCAACCAGGTGTCTGTCATGCACAAAACACGACTATGGGCCCTGGAAATACAGCAGTTAGCAAGTCAGATGAAGTCTCTGCCCTCATGCAGTTTACCTCCTAGTGAGTGAGGTAGACAATAAAGCAAATAACTTGCTATTCTGCATCATTTCAGATGGTGAATGCTATGAAGAAAAATAAGGCAAATTAAGGAGGTTGAAATAAGATAGTTATTTGGGCCTTCTCTGAACTCATGAACTAATATACAGATCACACTCTATGGTATCAATTTAAAAAAGTTCCCTATGCAGTTGCAATTGGTGAAGGCATTAGACTCTGACAAGGTACAATCTTATAGCTCTCCAAAACTTTAAAACTTGCTTCAGACTCCCGTTTGGGAAGTCATAGGGAACGTGCAGTCTCGTTCTCTAAAAGTCTATTCTCTGAGTCCAATGACACAGGGACCACAAATGTGTTAGAGTACAGGTGGAGCCTTTGTACCCAATCTTCCCACTCTATTTTATATAAAAGTGAAAGTGACTTTGGATGAAAGACTTGGACACAACTCAAAGCAGAGTTGTTTGTCTAGATTTAGGAGCCGTGGGGGCTTTTAAAAGCCTCGGGTCACAAGACGGAGTGGCAGTGACTAAGCCTGGCTAACTTGTAGGGAAAGGAAGGGCCTCTTTCATCTGCCCACACGGCAAGACCAGTCTGGAAGGCCCCGCATCTGCCCAGCCCTGCAGGATCCTCTGTTGGTTTTTCAAATCTGAGACGGATGTGCTGCTCAGCTGAGAGAAGGTGGATGGCCACAAGGCCTAAGGCAAATCAGAAAACTAAAAACCCATTCTGAAGTGATTTCTACAAGTCATGTCTTTGATGGAAAAGGAGGTGAAGCAAGAAAAGCCCTTGAAGCTGCAGTAGTTTTTTTCTTTATGTGTTTATTCTCTGTGCCTTGTGCATTATTAAAATGAAATTATTCTATAGTGAACCACTTGGAAGGAACCACTTGTGTAAAAATTAATATTGACTTTCTAAAAGTGTCAGAATTCATAGACTCAGCACCGTCAGGCGATGCCCGCTCGTTATAACAAACGGGAGATGCCGTTCTCAATGGTCATGGTTTGGCAACAGCAAAGAAAAATGAGGTTTAATTTTAACTGTGTTGCATCATAAAAAAGAGGACAGTTAAATGTATACAGACTTATAAATATTTAAGTCAGATTTTTTTCGACATCTTAAAGGAAATTTTACAAATATATCAATTTGACTCTCCAATAAAAGAGCTTTTTTTTTTTTTTTTTAATTTTTTTTTTTTTTCAACGTTTATTTATTTTGGGGACAGAGAGAGACAGAGCATGAACGGGGGAGGGGCAGAGAGAGAGGGAGACACAGAATCGGAAACAGGCTCCAGGCTCTGAGCCATCAGCCCAGAGCCCGACGCGGGGCTCGAACTCACGGACCGCGAGATCGTGACCTGGCTGAAGTCGGACGCTCAACCGACTGCGCCACCCAGGCGCCCCAAAAGAGCTTTTAAAAGAATATAGCGATATTAATTTCTAGTAGAAAGGAACACTTTAAAAAGAGTAGTGGAACCCATTGAAGTCTTTTCCTCTTCCAGAACCAGGACCACTTTAGTTCCCCAAGAGCACAATAGTGTAATGGTGATCAGATAAATTGGCGCTAGACTGCAGTCTTCTTGCCAACAGTGGGACCAGGGACAAGTTTTGTAATCCCTCTGTGCTTTCATTTTATGCACATAGAGATAATAATGGTACCTACTTAGTAGGGCTGTTACACATTAAACAACTAATAGACAAAATGTACCTACGAAACTGTTAAATAAATAATAGCTCCTACTGTGACTACTCATCATTACTAGCTTTATCCCTCACGTTGCATGATGTAAGAGACAGTTCTCCTGAAATCCCAGGACTCAAGAGCCTAAAGAAAATGAATTTAGAGACAAACAGAAAGAAATCTAGTGTGTCAATAGCACTAATGAATAAAGAGGAGTTGGAGAGGGAATTCCCTAAGTTTTTGAGTATTATTAAATGTAAGAGTTAATCACAAAAGGGCCAAAAGACCAATTAAGAGTGAAGGTGGTGTTTGATGGCTTCTATTTTTTCCCAGCTCTCTCCCTGAAGTACAAGTAAATGACAGTTATAGTTTGCACCTACTAAATTTGGTATGTGAAAAAATGCTCTCTTGTACTTGGCTTCGAATTGACTCCTCCTTCATCTTTATAATTTAGCAGGATCCCAAGGCCTATCAATTAATATTACTTTGGAGAGCTCCATTTTCCATTCTGTGTTTCTGTTTCTAAATGTGGTCATCGAGTCTCTCTAAAGCCACAACTACATTCAGATGCAGAGAGAAAGTGCTGAACATTATAGAGTGGGCACCACCGAAATCAAGTTCCTTCTTTGTACTTTATGTAAATGTATTCAGTTTTCACAACTTCACTTTGAAGATGTTTATTATCATTCTTGGGGTATTGGGGAATTGGCTGGCTTGTCCGAGATCAGCCAAATAGGAGATGATGCCTGTTCTGTTGATGGGACCGATTTGTCGATTACAGTATGACTTTAATTCACCAAGTTCTTCAGAGAGCATAGAGTTTTAGAATCAGAAACTCTTACTTCATTACTTACTAACTGTTTATTTGGCAAGTCATTTAACCTTCCTGATCTTTACTTTCTACTGTATTAAATGAAGCACAGACCAGCTGCCTACTTCAAAGGATTGTTATGAGGATTAGGTGAGATGATGAATGGAAAGTGCTTCAGAATCAGACAGCTCTGGTTTCAAATCCCTACTTTACCATGGAGGAACTTGGCCAAATTATCTCAACTCTCTGCACCTAAGTGTTCTGATCTGCTAAAAGAGCTGAATTATACCCCTTTTTTAAGGTGTCTCTTTTAAGGTATGATAATGTATGTAACGAACCTAATCCAAACACTAGAACACAATACAGACTTCGTAGATGGCTGTGGCTAATATTTTTTTGTATAATTTAAAACATTTTATACATGTAATTCTAGGGGCCCAATCTCCTCATAACTCTATAAATTACTGAGAATGTAAATTTGAAAATGTGGTGACATTTATGAACATATGGCAAAAATAAAAGTCTAAAATTATCCCTTTATTTTGCACATACATTGTCATAATTTAAGACTTTTTTCCAAAGCGTCTAAACACTAAATACATAAATTACATACATGCCCACCTCACTTAAACTCTACAAATGGGAACATTTTGACCTATTGCAAGGATAACTTACCATATTTGATAAAGGGTAGTTGTGTGTCTCTTGTAAACTGAAAACAGAAAATTTACATAGAAATTCAGATCAAGAGGCCCTGGGTGGCTCAGTTAAGCGTCCAACTCTTGATTTCGGCTCAGGTCATAATCTCACAGTTTCATGAATTCAAGCTCCACGTCAGGCTCTGTGCGATGACCAATGCAGGAGTCTGCTTGGGGTTCTCCCTCTCTCTGCCCCTCCCCTGCTTGCACTCTCTCTGTCTCTCTCAAAATAAATAAATAAACTTAAAAAAATGCAGATCCAGCTGGTGGTAGACTGACAGTTGTTTTGCACATCCATTTTCCTGGTTTTCCATTTTAGCAGAGTTTTGGCTGGGCACACAGCTGTTCAGCTAGAGCTTAAGCTTCCCCATCCTCCCTTGGCATGGCCAAATGATGACATGTCTGACAAAAAATATGAGCAGAAGTGAGTGTGTCCCTTTCAGGTCTTGTCCTTAAGGCACTGTAACTGTAGTCCTTCTGGATCCCTCCCCCTCTCATCCTGAGCATGGTTACCATCACGCCACACTTGGAAGCTACATATTAAGGATACCAGAGTTGCTTTTCCAGTCTGGATTCCTGAAGAGCCTTCTGGAGTGGAGCTGCCCTATATTCCTGGATCAGATGGACGGTTCCACAGAAGGGACTTAAACATCCCCCGTGTTTAAAACACAGGGTCTTTTTATTATAGAAGCTCACATTTTGCCCTTTGCCCTTGCTAATACACAATTAAAGTCAGAGTCTGAAAACGGGCAACCAGCTTGGCCAGCTGTTCCCTTTCTCTGAGAGGCAGGGTTTCTGTCAAAGAGAAATGTACAAGGAAGAAGCAATGTTCATGGTATAAAGCTTTAAGGTTAAGTTTCATTTACAATTAACAAAAGTTAAATGAAGGCTTTTATTGAATTTTTTGACAGCTTAAAATTTCCTCCCATAAACCTGTAGATCTAAAACCTGCCATAAACCACAAACTGTGGTTCCAAAGAACACAGCCTTTTCATTAATGCAGATGTTACCTTTATCTTATTTAGCAACGTAATTCTGGTAATTTTGGCCTCATGTTGGCTGGGGAGAACTTACAGGCAGTGACTAATAGGCAAATAATTTAAGAAGTTGCTTCCTTAAATGTTTTACAGGCTTGAACCTTCTCTTTCTAAAAGGTTAGACTATATTTCAACCTGTGGGGAAAAGCATTTGCTCAATTAATGTTTTGAGAAAGAGTGTTTGAATAAATGATGCAGAAATGGTATTAATGCAGTAGATGATTGTTAAATATTCAGTGACCTTCAGTGAGAAGAGAAAATTATGCCTTTTACACTAAAAAATGAAAAGCACTTTCTCTTTTACCAGTCTTTCCCAAAATGATTTAAGAAATCTGCTTCACGGTTTACAAAACTGGGTGAGAGTAACTTCTGGGAAAAATACATAATTAAAAAGACAAACACATAGTATATTAATATAAATTTATGATGCCGAGTAAGGATTTAAATCACGGGGCCTAGCAGTCTAAACAACCAATGTTTTTGTTTTTGCCTAAATAAGTTTTGTGATTTTTTAATGGTGATGGAAGTCACCAAAACCATGAAATCCATATTTGTAAGAGAAAGGAAATATGAAGTATCAAGTTCTATCTTAAGTGCATCTTTTTAAAATCAAAGAGCCTAGTCTTCCTTTTTATCATATAAACCACATCACCAGCTTCTGATGTCCAGCTACATGGAAGCTGCATGCCTTTGGGATATCCTCAGGATCTGCGTTTCTCTGGAACCCAGGGGCAGGGATTATCTGAGCCAACCTGAAGGCTGCCTTCCATCTTTAAAGTTCCAGCAGTTCAAATTAAGAGCCCCAATCATCATAAAATCTAAGAAAACTTCTAGACTGCAGTGGTTTTCAATGCCAAATAACACCATGGTTATATTTTTAGGAGTGATTTTTCATGGTGAGAACTTTGCATTAGAACAGTTTTTCAATATAATTGATTTCCTGTACAATCCTGAGGGATCTGAGGAGCCTACAGGCTTTATGAGACTGCCAAGGAGTCCACAACCACAAAATGTTTAAGAAACCCTGATCTAGAGTATTGGGGATTAGTAGGTGTTGACTAAGGCTCAGCACTCCATTCAGACTTGAGGTGAGGGCTGGATTCTACTTCTAGCAGGGAACAGGCAGTATAAAAGTCAAACAGGATGCTGGAGTTCAGTATTTGCTTAGGTGCCCATAGTACTATTTAAGACCCTTCCATTTTCTCTCTCCCTGACCAACATGCACATTCACAGTGGCTAATAGAACACACACAACTCCACAGATAGTTTTAAAAACCTTGTTTTACACACCAAATGTCTCACCATTGACTTCCAAGTGATCAGTAAAATATTTCCATAAACTAAACTCAGTATTCATATAAATTCAAGAAAATGTAATTTTACAGGAAAAAAAAGGCCAAATATCTAATTATTGATCCTACCAGTGAGAAAATTATTTGTCAGTCACTAAGACATTCTTCTCTATGTCCTTTTGTCTTCTGAGAATTTAGTGCTATCTTCATAGGTTGTGTTGATATGGACATATTTTAGGCTAAATAAACTCTACTATTGTGTTTTATAAACACTTGGGGAATAACCAAACTTTGTTTATACTTTGCTGAGCAGTTTTTTTCATTTATAAATCCATTTATGTTTGAAAATAAAATCTCTTACACATCCCCCAAATAGTTTACCTACCTATGAAAATCCATTCAAAGACAAAGCTGTTTTGATTTTAGATCTAATCTATCTATCTATCTATCTATCTATCTATCTATCTATCTATCTATCTATCTACCTATCATCTTCATCTATCTATATATCTATCTATGTATCTATGTATCATCTATCATCTATCTTTTCCTTTCTAGTAGAATGCAAACAGTCCTATTTAACATTCTTTTTTCTAAATTCCAATTGAAATTTGGAACTTTGGGTTAAATGGAATGACTGGAAGGAAGTCTGATGGGGCTAAAGAAACCTGGCTTCAGATAAGACTCCAGAGCTCAGTAGCTGTAAAGATTTGACCACTTTACTTAATTTGGTGTTTCTTAATTTGGTGACATTAGAATTATGCAAAAGCTTTAAAACATGTTTCCCGAGGCTCCCTCTTTCCCCCAACCTTGGGTTCAAATTGTTTGGCATCTGGACTAGGCCTCCATATTTTTTAAATGTTTATTTAGTTTGGAGAGAGGGAGAGAGAGAGGCAGGGTACAAGTAGGGGAGGGGTGGGGAGGGAGACACAGAATCTGAAACACGCTCCAGGCTCTTAGCTGTCAGTACAGAGCCCAATGCGGCGCTCTAACTCACAAATGGTGAGATCATGACCTGAGCCGAAGTCAGCCGCTTAACCAATTGAGCCATCCGGGTGCCCCATAGGCCTCCATATTTTTTAAAAGCTCCCTTTAGTGATTCTAATGGACAATCAAGGTTGAGATTATTTGGGTTTCAATATGCCATATGATTACAAAAATGTATCTGAATTTTCTATGTTCTGTGGTAATTGTTAAGATTAATGGAAATAACTTAAAACTATAGAATTAATGATGATGAGACCACATGACAGAAGACATCTGTATTCCTTGCTAAGCATCACTAAGCCTTGCCCATGTTTCAGTTTTAGTGTATATTTCAAAATATCTAAAGAGCAAAGGTTTACAGTTACCATTGTTATTTTGTTGCTTTACTTGTTTTTCAAATAGGTCCTGGCTTATTTATTGTTTCTCTTAGGATAAATAATGGAAACAATTTTATAATATTGTTAATATAAAAACTTCTTTTATTATTTATTTAGACATTAAAAATCAGAACCTTATTTATTTAAAAAAAAAATTAATGTTTATTTTTGAGAGAGAGAGAGAGTGAGAGAGAGTAACAGAGCACTGGCTGGAAAGGGGCAGAGAGAGAGGGAGACACAGAATCCGAAGCAGGCTCCAAGCCCTGAGCTGTCAGCACAGAGCCTGATGCAGGGTTTGCACTCAGGAACCATGAAATTATAGTCTGAGCCAAAGTCAGACGCTTAACCGACTGAACCACCCAAGCATCCCCCAAATCAGGACTTCCTTTATTATGAGGTTGATATTTTGGTTACCATGTAAATATTTTTACAATGAATATCTTGGATTTGTTAAGCAATTTGATAATCTTGCTCAAGGTTTTGCACTATTATTTTTGTTTCTTTGTTTTTATTGATTTTAGAGAAACAAGAACATGCCCTGTAGGTTACTGGCTACATAGGATCATTTGAGGAGGTGTCTTGTGCCAGTTTCCTTGGAAGCAGAACGTGAGATAGGGATTTGGATGTGCATGATTTATTGAGGGAGTGCTCACAGGAGAAAGGGAATGAGGGAAGTCAGCTTGCACAGGGGAAGAGGCTAAGCAATGATGTGTCTTCGAGAGAACTCCAGCCTCAGTCTGATCCCACAGGGAGGTCAGAAGCATCAAAAACACTGCAGAATTTGTCCCACCCTGAGACAAGGGGGACACCCTTCTGTATCCCAGTGGCAGTCAGATTTTGGATGAAGGCAACTCTCTGGAGAAGACAGACAGCTGAGCACCAAAGCAGTTAGATTGGAATGTGTACACTGGCTGGTAAAAGAGGCCTAGGAAGGATACCCACCACATATAATCCAGCATTTAGTCTCCTGACACAAGTATTCATCTCCCCATTTGTCGTATATGTTAATAATTTCATTCCTTTGCATATTTAAGAGTCTTGAGCAGGATGAAAATTTCCTTTGAATGGGTCACATTTTAGGTTGACAGTTTGGTTCTCAAGGGAGAAAAGACAGATGTTTATTGAGCACCTACTAGGTTTTAGTCACTATGAGGTACCATCATCCTCCACAAATATTTTCTTATAATTCAAGGGATACTTTAGAGAGAAACATTTGGTTGTCTGAGAACAAAATATATTTAAGAGGGATATTTGAAAAGAAGAAGTAATTTCCAAGAAGAGAAGAAGCTATAAACTTTGAGGTCATGTACCAAATGTTAATATTTTTATGTATCCCCAGTGCAACATTTTTTTCAGGAAATCGATGCTAAACACATGAGTAAATAAATGACACCGGGTAATAGAATGATGGCAGAAAAGACCTATTAGTAGAGTATGGCTTATTCATTGTTTATCCCAGAGTTAGGGGAAGAAAAGAGAACCCAAAAGGTAGGGATTCTATTTACACTGGAGCTGTGCAAGGACAGGATTTCTCTTTCACGAGAACTTTATTTTTAAAATTGAGAACCTACTGTTATTCTGAGGTATTTATCCTGAAAGATAATTGATTTAATGTGATACATGACAAATTACCAATTATGTCAATATTCTGTAGATTCCTCCTCTAGGAACCAAAGCTAGGACTTGTTGATTTGATAATCATAGTGGAAAACATTTGTTCATTTCCTTACAATCTTCCAGGCAGAATGCCCATCAGATTTTCATCAGCCTTGCAAACACATTCTTCTAGCATGGGACATGATTTCATTAAATTGTGCTGGAACTTTCTTCCGGGGTTGCATGAAACAAACTGCAGGTGTGAGTCAGGGTGTTTTTTACTTCTCTGTGCTGCAGACTGCCATCCTTGTAAACTCCAGTTTGCTGTCTAATCAAAGGAAGCTTCAGAAAATCCACCTTTTCCCTGTCATCAACAAGTCCCACTACTAATAAAAGTGACTGGTCTGTATCCTGGGAATATGGGTATTTGGTTGTTTTTCATCCTCACATCTCAATACCAGAAAGATCCCCAATTTGCAAAAATAAACACCCACTTATTTCACTTCCCCATCTCTACCATCTAGCAGCTGTCGAAAACCATGATCTTCTCCTTTTTTTTTTTTATTTATATATGAAATTTATTGTCAAATTGGTTTCCATACAACACCCAGTGCTCATCCCAAAAGGTGCCCTTCTCAGTACCCATCACCCACCCTCTCCTCCCTCCCACCCCCCATCAACCCTCAGTTTGCTCTCAGTTCTCAACAGTCTCTTATACTTTGGCTCTCTCCCACTCTAACCTCTTTTTTTTTTTTTTTTCCTTCCCCTCCCCCATGGGTTCCTGTTAAGTTTCTCAGGATCCACATAAGAGTGAAACCATATGGTATCTGTCTTTCTCTGTATGGCTTATTTCACTTAGCATCACACTCTCCAGTTCCATCCACGTTGCTAGAAAAGGCCATATTTCATTTTTTCTCATTGCCACGTAGTATTCCATTGTGTATATAAACCACAATTTCTTTATCCATTCATCAGTTGATGGACATTTAGGCTCTTTCCATAATTTGGCTATTGTTGAGAGTGCTGCTATGAACATTGGGGTACAAGTGCCCCTATGCATCAGTACTCCTGTGTCCCTTGGATAAATTCCTAGCAGTGCTATTGCTGGGTCATAGGGTAGGTCTATTTTTAATTTTCTGAGGAACCTCCACACTGCTTTCCAGCCATGATCTTCTCCTTATGGGCCTACTCAACCATTTGAAGTTTGCACTATTTTCCATTCAAAACATTAACACAGAAGCAAATGTTTTATTAAAAATTAGTAAAGTGCCAACCAGCTACAGATATGTTGATTTCAGAAATACAGACATAAGTATACTGGCAACTATATAAGCCATAAGCTCCTTGGCATTTCTTTTATGGGTAATAGATTTACATTGATTTGCTTATCATCTCTACATAGTCACCTTGGTGCTATCCAGAAAAAAGCTGGAACTGGCTGGATAGGCAAGGTCACTGGTCATGGAACAGATTAAAGCTATTTGGTAATAAATATGTGGTTTGCCACAGTCCAGTGCTCCCACCTAGTGTCTCTCTACCATTTCTCTTCTTGACCCATGTGACTGATGCATTTAACATGTCAAACACTATCCCATAGGTGGGGGACATCCACGTGGAGCAGAATAGCTATAACCCCAGTGCACCATTGAGCTAATTTCTTTCTCATGAAAGAAGCATATCACAGTGGAATAGAAGATTGGAAATCTTAACAAGAGGAATACTCTTTACCGTATTACTTACTATTCACGATTCACTTTAAAATGTTGCTCCTTAAAGTGTTATAAGCACCATGTGGCCTATGATATATATCCCAGTGCATCACTGTAGTGATGCTCAAACTAACTGTAGATGCTCAAACTAACACATCAGTAGGCCACTCACAGGAAGTGGTCAACAGTTCACCACTGATTCCTGCAGCCACAAAAGGCAGGATGGTATCAGTGGGGGTGTGGCTAGAGGGTGGTTAGATGACCTGATTCTACCTGTGCCCCCAGGGTTAAATCTTTCCAAGCTACTTCAAAAGCACAAGACTAGATTAGATGACTCCTGCTCTTTGAACAGAAGCTAAAAATCAGTCTTAGACTCCAGTAACCAACTAAGTGTTCCACAGAGATCAGCAAACTCTCTTGTAGCCTCAGAGAGGTGAGGTCAGTGAAAGTGCACATGGTGTTACTGATAAGAACAACTTGGTGAACACAGGCTCTGTGTCAGCCACTCAATTGGGGATTATCTATAATCCTTTGAACAATTGAGAAGAGTAATAGTCTCCTTTTACAGATGAGAAAACAGACTTCAAATAACCAAAGTACTACATGGAGTTATACAGAGAACGCTCCTATCAAAGCCACACATTTTCTTTCTTTCATTTTTTTTAATGTTTATTTCTGAGAGAGAGAGAGAGAGAGAGAGAGACAGACAGACAGACAGAGACAGAGAGAGAGAGAGAGAGAGAGAAAAGGAGACAGAGTCTGAAGCACAAACATAGAGTCTGAGCTATCAGCACAGAGCCCGATGTGGGGCCTCCAACTCACAGACTGCGAGATCATGACCTGAGCTGAAGTTGGACACTTAACCGTTTGAGCCACCCAGGCGCCCCAAAGCCACACGTTTTTAAGTACACTTAGAACTAGGACATAGGTTCCTTCTCTTTGGAGCTTTTATAGTTTTACCAGTATCCTAAATGTCAGCAACAGGCTACTGTAAAAACATCAGAGTGTAGCTATAGAATGTAATACCAGTAAGTAAAAATGATGTGAAGCAACTATATCATTGAGTACAAAATAATATAAAAAGTTGTTATATTATTATAAAATAATATAACAAGGTCCTATAAATGTGTATTTTTAGCCATACAAATACATCAAAGTCTTCCCAGTGGTTGAGTGTGGGAGACAGCATTTGAGGTGAATTCCATTTTTTTCCCCTTATTAGAGTTTCTAAACTTTTCATAATGAACAACTGCGACTTTATTGCTTAACCATGTTGAGCCTCAGTTTTCTCATCTGTAAAATGGGGATAATAATGGTACCTACCTCATAGTGTTGGAAGGATTACATGACAAAATCTGGTAAAATGCTCAACCTAGTGCCTGGTAAACTGTATGCACTAAATAAGTGTATGTCACTGAGGAAAAAAAGAAAATCTTATTTTAACATGAGTTCTACTTTCTCTTTAATTGTTGCCTAACATAGATTAGTTTTAAAAGTCATTTAAATTAAAATTACTGTTTAAGGGGTGCCTGGATGGCTCAGTTGGTTAAGTGTCCAACTCTTGACTTCGGCTCAGGTCACAATCTCACAGTTTGTGAGATGGAGCCCTGCGTTGGGCTCTGTGCTGACAGTGTGGAGCTTGCTTGGGATTCTCTGGCTCCCTCTCTCGCTGCCTCTCCTCTGCTCACACATGTACTTGCTCTATCTTTCTCTCTCAAAATAAATAAATAAACATTAAAAAAAAGAAAAAATAAACTTAACATTTAAATTTTTGAGAGATCACCATCATTCTGGAAGATACTTGTAGGCACTGGGAGGTATGCTCCAACCAAAACTGGACTATAGCCCATTTTTACCAAGGCCAAGGCTTCAAGTAGTAATGTATCTGCTGCCGTATAATTAATACATAAACTTTACTGAAATGCAAGTGTGATGGAAGCTCCAGCCAGAGACTAAACTGTGTTGTTTACAATGGGATGTAGGCTATGTCTCAGCATGTCCAGGAGACCGGTAAAGGCTACGTCTCCTGTATTTACTTGCCTGAAAGATGGAGAATTCTTTTGGGAAAAAACCTAGGGGAAAAAACAGTGCAGACACTCCAGTTTGAATTAGAGAAAGAAAAAAAAAAAAGACAGATTTGCAGGAGAAGGTTGATTTTGAGGTGTGTTTACTATGCGTTGGCCAAGCAAGTGGGCCATTCAACTAATCAAGATTCAAGGAGATATGGTGCAGAGCTGGCTTCAGAAGAAGGCAGGGAGTCATACAGGGGAATTTAACAAGAGTCTAAGGTCCCTCTCTGGAGCAGCAGCATTCATGGATCAGAGTCTGTGAGCTTACTGGCCCCATCTATTTTAGAAAACAAAATTTGCTTTCTTGTTAGATAAATTCCAAAACCAGCTAATGTGGCCTCCAGGATCCAGCGAATGTTAGAATCCCAGACAATGTTAAATCAGCAAACCACCCCCCCCCTTTTTTTTTTTTTTCACTGATCTACCTAGGAAAAAATAAGTGCTGCACAAAATCCTCTGCTCATGTTTTCACTTTTCCAGTGTCTTTTCAGGATGAGCCCTGACAGATAGTTGAATGATTGCCCTTTGGATAGTGCATGAAGATAGCTGAGCAAAGGGCCTGGGAATTCTGAAATACGGATCAGATGACATCCTTATAACTTAATTTTCTTGAGTTCTCTAACATTCTTTTATCTGTCAACATTACATATTAAAATTTTATCATGCCTGAAATGTTTATTCCTGAAGTCAAAATCACTCCAGGTTGCAATCTTAAATATATTGCTATTTGGTTTTATTTCATCATCCATCCTGATAAAAACTGGCATAACCTTGAGCCTGAATATTTACTGTTGTTGGATTAGTGTTTCTTATGGTGACACACCCATTCCATTGGGTAAAATTCGAAACTGCAGCAGGCTGGGAGATATGACTGTCAGCATCCAGAAAGCGGGAATATAAATGACCATGATGCATGAACAGCCAGTTGTCAGGGCTTTCCTGGTCTCAGTAGGAATAGATTCTTGCCATAAACATCACAGGGGTGTCTCATCCTGGTTTTATAAGCAAATTACACACATCCAGGTGTGCTGATCTTGTGATACACTGCTCAGCATCCTTTAGAAGAGGGATTCCAGCCTTCCTCTCCCAAAATGTTCCTGGAAGGGCCTAATACCTTGCACAGCTGTGCTCCATCTCATTTCTATTCCTAAAGAGAGGAGATGGGTTAATAGCTGTATAGACAGAAAATTGTTTTCAGAAGGAGTTGGGAACAGAGCTGTAAAAGCATAATGTCTTCCAGACCAACTTTTTATCATTCAGGCAATCATAACAGACACTCAGTATTAGAGAGCTTTTCTCCCCTTTTCCGATACTTCTTTAGAAGCCGACTTCTTTTAATAGTATGTCTTTATACTTGGCTTCTCAAGCAGGAGATCCATCTTAATATGCATAAAGTGAACTTTCTTTATCAATGGTCTTGTCTCAGATTTTCCTATATCTGTCCCTCTCTTCCATCTATGATAATTTTAGATTCTCAGATCTCATTTTCTTCTCACACCTCTTTTGTCTTTGTATCCACCTGTCCATAATATCTTTATGACTCAGTACCTACCTACAACAACTCCACGGTAGATTGGGTTTGTCGGTCTCCTCAAGTGTGTGACTTTCCTTCTACTTTTTTGCTTGTGTCTATGGAATCTGATCACATGAATCTGTTTAAAACTTTCTTGGCTTTATTTCAGGTTTCCTTGTCAAGTAAAGTTCCTCTTATTATACAAGTTCCAACTCTTCACTGACTTTTGAGAGACAATGTGTACTTGTCATTCAGACCCAACCTACACCATTCATGCTTATAAAGTTATCCTTATTTCGTTGAATTAGTCTCAATATACTCACCTTATTTTTAAGTTCTCTACTGACATTTTTCTTGGGTGATTTTTTTTCTCACTGGTTTAAAAATCTGAGACCTAGCCTTCTAAATGGAGCCAACTCTCATTCTTAAGAAGAATCATCTCGAAATTTTGGGGTCACAGTAACACACAAGGGGAGCTGTTTCTGCCATACAATTTTGTTGAGAACTACATAACTAGCCACCACTGACTTCATTTATCAGACATTCAGCTCTTCCTGCTCCTGAGAAAAAAGAACCAATGGGATCCTAAGGAATAACTTAATACTATGATTATTCCACAGAATCTCCAGACACACAGTGTCTTTGTTTCTCTCTTTGTTAAAATAGGTGTTACTTGGGGCGCCTGGGTGGCTCTGTCGGTTAAGCGTCCGACTTCGGCTCAGGCCACGATCTCGCGGTCCATGAGTTCGAGCCCCGCGTCAGACTCTGGGCTGATGGCTCAGAGCCTGGAGCCTGCTTCCGATTGTGTGTCTCCCTCTCTCTCTGACTCCCCCCCCCCAACCCGCCCGTTCATGCTCTGTCTCTCTCTGTCCCCAAAATAAATAAACTTTTTAAAAAAATAGGTGTTACTTTCTACTATTTCAGCCATTTGTTGTTTCTTAGGCTTATATAGTAAAGGCTGTCTTTTTATCTTCCCTTTCCCCAATAATGTTACATATATCTTTTGAGCTGATTTTAGGATGTTTACATATATTTCATGGCAGATAAATAACTGTTTGACTAGAAACTTCAGCTGAAACTATCAGAAATCTTCCACAGAGCTACAGCATTAGACGAAAGGCTCAGGTAGGTGTCATTTCCAGTCTGTCTGATCTGTTCTGCTCAAAGTGGCAGTGTGTTAAGGAGTAATGTTATAACGAAAGCGCCATCAGAAATAAAATCACGTCCCTGGAAAGTTTTAGGACTAAAAGGAATCTGAGTATTCTAATTCCATAATTTTAGGATGAGGAAACCAAAGTGCAGAGAGGTTGCTTGTCCAGGATTTCAACAAGGAAGCAAGGCATAACAGAGTGCATATTGCTTCCATGACATTTAGTGATATCCCATTTATCAGTATTGATATACTCAACATAAGATCCTTTCCCAAATACTTGGGGCTTATTTCTCCCCACCCCCCTGCCATTTTATCCATGTAAGGAAAGCTTTTTGATTGATTGATTGATTGATTTTTGAGAGGGAGTGTGCCCACACATGCAGGAGCAGGGGAGGGGCAGAGGGAGGGGGACAAAGAATCTTAAGCAGCCTCCATACCCAGCATGGAACCCAACTTGATCTCACTACCCTGAGATCATGACCTAAGCTGAAATCAAGAGTCTGACGCTCAACGGACTGAGTCACCCAGGCACACCCCTTTCTGACTTCTTAAAGGAAAATATTGGATTTTTTTTTAGATGTCTCTGTTCATAACTTTACAAATACAAATTATTATCTGGTGCAGTATGATTAGGGAGCATAAGTTCTATTTGTTTAGTCACAGCAATAAAATAAGACCTGGAACTGTTCTATTGTTTTTTATCATCCCCCCAAATAGCTTTTCTCAAACTTTCCTGAATCTACTTATCCCTCCTTCCTTCCCCTCTGGTCACACATTTAAGCTTGCCACTTCTAATCTCCTGTAGATTGAGAAATATTCAGGTAAATATTGTATGTTAAGTAATAATTACTAAAGCTCTTAGTGAGTGATCAGGAACGTAATACAGGCTTTCATGCTACAATAGCCCCTTTTCTGTTTATTTTTTTAAATCTGGGTGATGATCTTGTGATCTCCAAGGAAGGGGAGAATAAGGCATTTCTTTCACTTAACCCTACTGAGAGGGTATCAGTATTCACCCAGAACACTTGGTTGAAGAGGGTTCCTATCCGTGTATTTTGAATGAATCCCCAAAACACTAGTATTTGAATTTACAGGCCTGAAAGAAAACTGAAATTCCACTCTTCCAAAAATATTTTAATTGATAATTTTGGATTACCTCTTATGTGCTATGATTTTCCTCAGACCAATTAACAACTCCATTTAGAAAAGAATGAATGGGTGCACTCAATTCAGAGCTGTAGTGTGAGATGTATTCAGAGGCCCAATGCTCTTGATCTAGGTGAAGGAAGCACTTTGTGAAGGATGCTGGCTTCCCAGGCCTTCCCTCTGCTGAGCAGGTAAATGGAAATAGCAGAGAATGGCTGGCAGAACAGAAACACCACTGGACAGGTCTCTCTTTGTGAGTAATGAAGTACTATTCCTTCTAAGTGTCAGGGTTCTCCAGACAGGGCAGATGCTTTTGGTGTGTGTGTGTGTGTGTGGTTTTTTTTTTCATATTGGTTTCTCACGTTAGAAAGAAATATCTCTCTCTGTCTCTCTCTCTCTCTGTGTGGTTTCTCACGTTAGAAAGAAATCTCTCTCTCTCTCTGTGTATATAAATACCTATGCATTTCCAGATAGTGATTATAAGCAAAGTAAAGGAGGAAGATGTATTTCTTTTTTCTCTAATTTCTTTTTGTCCTTGGGTACAAATATTTCACTCCTCTGTTTACTCAAATATTAAAGTTAATTTCAAAATGGAGTGTCAACTCATTTTTGGCACTAGCCTTTCTAAAAGAGAATCTTTGTTTTTAATATTCTTTCTTTCTTACACAGGAACATTCATGTTAAGTGATACTGAATGCTATGAAGTTCAGTGATTACTTAGAATTCCTCATTTAATTAATGTCATGTGGTATTTCTGTTTGGCGTTTAATTTATTAGATCTTGTATATTTGTTCTGAAATATTTTGTCATTAATATATTTAGAAACTTGGTTCTGTTTTACTTTAATGTGATCAGTTGTGGTCTTGGAGACCCTGAACAGTCACAGGCTGAACTGAAAACCTGCATTTAGGCACTGCATCTCACAGCCAAGTGAACATACAGTTCGAGCCTTATGTGCTCATCAATGTGCCTGGTAAGAGAGTGAATACATGCGATATTTTCAATCTGTATCACTTGTTAATAATATCTGCCACTTGGTTGTTTAAAAAATACATATTATCAGCTATGATCCTTTACTCTGGATGACAGTACTATTTTACTACTGTATTTGGTGTTCCTATAGATTTTATTTTAGAAAGAGAGTGACCTTATCTATCCAAATTTTTAAACCGTTACATTAGGGCTCTGTGGCTCTTTTCTCTCTTATTCATCAATGTTTCTTGTTCACAGTAATGCAAATGGGTTGAGAGAGAGAGAGAGGAGGGGAGGTGGGAGGGCAGCAGGGAAGAGGGAAAGACACAGTAGTGTGTGCTTTTTGAAATAAAGGAAAAATACTTGAACACAAAATGAACGTGTACAAAGAAGAAAAAGACAAATGAAAAGTAAATATGATTTGAACTGTAATAGGAGATGGAACTAAAGTTCTATATTTTTCAGGATAATAAAAACTTTTATGAAAAAAAATTTAAAGACATGCTATGTATTTCAAGTAATAATTTTTAAAGTATTAAGCTACTTGAATTCCTAGTCATGTAATAAACTAATAACAGAATTTCAAAAGCCATCATTTTAGGAAAATATAATCTTAGGTTTTCAAGTGATTATGATTCTGTTTCTTGACACAGAATCCAAAAGAGTTGACTGCTGTATACCTAGCCTCCCACTCCCTACCATCCCCAGGCTGGTCGCTAGTGTTAGGAGTAAGAGTAGAGACCCAGCAGGAATAAACACAAAGAAAATGGGGGCTTAGGAGGTGGACAAAACTATTTTCTATCATAGGTGGAAAACTTCTTGGAGAACTGTCACAGCTTAACCTGAGGCCAGTCTCTGGGAATCTATGACCACCTTAGAAAATAGGAAAATGTCTAGACTGTCATTTCAAAACATATTAGTCACCAAAAACTTTGCATTTATTATTAAGATCTCACAAAAATAATGATTTCGCTCTGCCACATTGACATTGTTTACTCCCTATTGGCTTCTGACCTTATCCTTCCTTCTCATTGCTCAACTTGTGCTCCGGCTTTCCTGAATTCCCAGCAGTCTGACATGCCCAGAATGATCTCAGGTTGACTCTGACTATCCTGTGTGACTCTGGTTATTTTACCCATCCCTGACTTCCCCACCATCTAACTTTTGAGCCCAGGACTCCTGAACTTTGAACCTTGTATTGTTCTAAATGGCCTCTCTCCCTAGGATGAAAGGACACTTAACTCCCTGGGAGAAAATGAGTATTTAGTTTTGGTCCTTCCCTCCTGGTCTTCCCTATTAAGGGTCACCAGCTAAATCCTACCTGCATTTCTGTGCTGCCATTTTTTGGTCACATTATTCACTATAGTATGCATTAGCTTTTTAGGTCCCATATATTTCATGGAATGTCATAAGAACTGTATACCCCTTTCTTTCATTCCTAGTCTCTAATACACTTATGCATGATTCAATCAGCCAAAAAATGGTTAAAGAGCCAATTATGTACTCATAATTGTGGTAGGCATTTGGGCAGACATTACAGGACAAATATGTCAGTGTTGTTGGCTTTAAGGAGCTTATTTTATTCAGTATCATTGAGATAAAAGTTAAATTTGTGGGAACGGACTGGCCCTTTTGACCAAAACACACACAGCTCTGCTCTACCACATGAGTAGAGAAAAGCCCCCAGGAGGAGAAGCCCTGACAGAGGGGATTACAGTTCAATCAGACTCTGACAATTTCTTAGCTGGAGTTGTTTCCTTGCATATTGCCTCTGCTACTTTATCCTGTGTCATGCCCCCACCTCCCCCAGGCCAATTGTACCGCAAAAAGCCCTTCTCATATTCACTTGAGCATAGTAGATACAGTTTTTCATATTCAAAACATATCATTAAATAGTAGGTAAAACAAAATGTTAATAAACAGCAACAATCCTCATATTGTACTGCATGTTTTGCTGGTGATGGTGGTGTATATGATAAAAGGAGAGACCATGGAGTTTTGCAGAACAAGTACACGTCAAGAGGGTTGTAAGTCATGAATAACACATCATAGTTCAAGGTCAAGTCTTTCCTTTGCTCTATGGGATCCAGTAGAAAAGTAGTCTCCCAATTCTAAGAATATTAGCAAAAGGAAAAAAGACATAACCCACACTAAAATCTTTCACACTCTAGAGCAACATTTACCATAAAGCTTTCTTTGGGTTGGAAGACCTATGCAGCTTTACTAGTCTCTCCTTCTCACTCCCTACCTGCCTGTTGGCCATGGAGACCATCTTGTTTTCCAGCATTCTGGAACCCATCAATGTGAATAACATTCTCCACTGAAAGACAGACAACAATGGATAAGATCAAGCCTTTTCTTATTTTAGCCTTCTAAGCATGTCTTAGATGCAAAGGGAAATTCATTTCAAGTTTCTCTTCAGGTTTTGCCTACTTTACAACTGATTTAAAGGCACTGAACATTAAATAATACTTTACCACATTCTGGATTAGGTTTTCAGTCTTGCTTTTCCAAATAACTTTAAATAAAAGATTTTTGGCCAAATCTAGAGTTAACCACACAAATATTCAGGATGAAGTGTTAATGTCTGCTTACTGAAGTTTACGTATGCAGACAATGATGGTGGACTACTGTGACAGGTAGTCTAGCCTTCATTGGCAGACCTTTTTTGGCTATTTGCAAATCAGTGTCTGCTAAACCATATTCTCCAGTAGGTTGCATGATCTTTGACGCTATTCTGATCAAGAACTATCTCTGCCATGATGTTCTTCTACTCTCAAGGACTCAATCTCCAGACAATTGCTCACAGACAAAGGCTCACACTGAGAATTTTGGAATGAAGGTGAGGGGGCCAGCTGTCCCTTTCTGAGAGCATTTTTCCCATGGTAGACACTGGGGGCATCTGTTTTTCTGCCTGCTCGTTCTTCATTCCTACAATGTCCAATGCCCCTTGGCTGTTGACCCTTTCTTGGTCCTTTGACTATATCTATCTAGCTGCCCAGTCAACTTGTAAAGATATTGTTTGCATGGATTTTGAGCTTTTTGACACCTTCTGGTTTTGGATGTTTGCCCACTTGAATTGGACTCACCTACTGCCTACTTTTCTTGTTCACATAGAGACTACTTCTTGGTCTTGAAGTCCTTAATCTGCTGCCTCTCATGAATGTAAAGAACAAGCTGATTTTTAGATGATTAAATGTCAAAATTTCCTGCAATTATGTCCTTTCCTATAATATCCTTGTAAAATCCAGCCTCTCCCTTGTGGTTGCAACTATGTTGCTTAGTTATCTCTATAGTAATTTTTCAGATTCATCATGTGAATTTCAGTCTTTATATACCTGTTTCAGAAATCTTAAAATGAGATGTGCTTGATTTGGGTATGAGAAGACTGACTACCATTTAAGAATGCATTACTGATCAGATCATTATTGGAATGAGGAATAGCGCTTACAGGGTTTCTTTTGAAAATAGAAATGAAGCATAGTATGCTTGGTGTCCATGGCAGCCAAACCTTTATTTGTGAAAATGTTGTGATGTTAATGTCGTTTTTAAATTAGGTTTTGGGAAGTTGGAAAAGAACATGGAATAGAAGAAAAATAACGGCATTAGACAGACTTAGGTTTTCAGGTCAGTACTGTTTGCTTACTCTCTAGGGTAAGACATGTCACTTAACATTTCTGAATATTGATTTCTTCCAGACTCCATACAGTAGGTTAAAGAATCAAGTGAGACGATATGTACAAAGAGATATACAAAGAGTGTAGCATAAACTCTTAGACCAAAATAGGTCTTTAACAAATATTACCAACCCATACCCTGTTATATCAAACCAAACCCTCTATTTTTACATGACCACTACTCTACACACAAATTTGATCATGCCAATTTCTTTCTTGGACCTTTCAGTACCTTAGTATGAAGTAAGAACTCTTAGAATGGAGATAAAACAGCATGGCCACAGTATATTATTTTATTCATTAAAGTACCTGAAACATAATAGTGTGCATGTTCTGGAGGCCATTCCTTTGTACAGATGGTCATTCTTTCTGCTGGACTATCAAAGGGAGAAAAGAGCATAGCTCTTCTGAGTGTACAATATACATTGTTTGTTGGGGTAGAAATTAACCTTCTATGTCCTCAGTTCCGATGCAACTCCTGGGTGGAAGTAGTGGACGTGGTCACTTGGGTGCATGTGTGGAGAGTTCAGGAGAATGATTTTGCCAAGTCTGTGTACCTCTGTGTCTCATTCCTTTGTCCCTCCCCCCCCCCCCCCCTCACTGAATCTCTTTCAGCTGCTCTCTTTCTTCACATTGGGAAACTCTTTCTAGACTAAAATTAAGAAGCTGTCTTTAAATCACAATGCATTCTCCCCAGGTCTATTGCCCATTTACAAGAGTCTTAACATTAGCCTGAGTCATATGCTTTGAACATATTTTTTGGTTGTGCTGTTTTCATTGCTTTCCTTGTGCCATCCTCCCTTGCCTGAGGCAAATGAATTCATAGATTGAAGGCACAGGGGGAAAAGAATACTAGAAATAAAAATACATTGGTTAATATTTCAAAGATGGTATCTCATCGTATAAGTGTAATCCACATAGAAATGTTCTAGGAACTATGTACCATGTGAACATACTTATGTGAGAAAATGTATTCTCAATTTCAGTCAACGTTATTAGGAACATATTACCTGCTGTTGTAAGTGTGTGGGACCAGGGTAGATTGCTTCCTGTCACCCCATCCACAAGGCTACTAAGGAGCTGAATCGAGGGCTCTTCCAGCTCTGTGCTGGCAGATGAGGATCCAGAGAAAGCTGAGGCAATGTAAACCTTCAGGCCACTTCTTCAATTCAGGCTTTCTTCTGGCCTTGTTTTCCTGCTCTCTCATGAGCTTTTCCTTTCCTTTGTAATCACTAGTGGCCTTTTATGTCAGCAAGGATTTCTCTTCTCCCCTGGGGACTGTGGTAGAAGGGTCTCTGTAATTTTGGTCCTCATCCTCTGTCTCCGAAGTTTGTTAATAGATTTTTGTTGTTGTTGCTGTTTTTAGAAAAATGGGCACTCAGTCAAGGAAAAATCACTTTTTCAGGTCTGGTTCTGATTCTTTCATTATTTGCACTCAGGAAAGAACCTGTGCTCTAGTCCTACCTCAGTGGGGCCCACCTCTGAAGTTAGACAGTTGCACTGGGAATTATATCCTGTCCTGTTGCTCACACCAGAATTTAGGCACATAACAGGCTGAGTGAAGACTCAGCTTCATTTAGGAGAGAAGATAAAGTCAGTTTTTATGAGAAAAGGTGGGACCCCTCTGGGAGAGATGCAAGAAGAGGAGATTGAACAAGGTCTGTGAGAGACAGGACTGCCAACCTGTTTCCTCTTTATTCTCAGCTCTGTAAGCCTACCCTGGGTTATTTTTGGACTGGTGTGTAAAGCAGAGATGAGTGGTGGAAAAAGATAAAAAAGGAAAGTAGAGGAATTCCAAGGATAGGATGGCAAATTCAGCCATTTGGCAAGGCAGCTATTGAAATTAAAAAGTTGTGTATAAGTTAGTTGTATATGTTAGGAACTACTTAATTGGAAGGTTGGACACCATCATGTTTTCTAGGGTCAGATACCACTGATACCTGACTCAATTTACCAGCTTTCCAAAGAACGTCTTCCTGATTTTTGTCTTTGAATTCTTCATCTTTTCTAGCATTTGCCACAAATATTGAATGTATCGGCCACCTTGGTTCTATAATGCTGTATTTTGGAGACTCATGAAGGTCAAGGTCTCAGAGAGCATTTGGGGAATGAATGAAATGGGTGTTTTCTATAGGTAAATGTAGCAGAGACTTGATGGAAGATGTCTAAGGCTGAATGGTAGGAATAATAAGAACCCCCATTTGTTAAATGCGTTCCCTGTGTCAGGCACTGTGGTTTTCACTTCACATGCAATAATTCACTTTGTGTTCAAAACAGTTCTGTGGAATACTATCATAACACTATTAACTCCCAGCTGGACAGAACACACCTATAAGATAAGTGCAGAGGCAGGAGCTGACATCTAACAAAGAATGATGTACAGAATGGCCATTAACAAGGGCCAAAAACAGCAGAATCCGTTATTATATATATAATGGTAGGAGGTCAGCCAGCAAGTGAGAAATAGACTGTTGAAGCAACCGGTACCCAAGACTAACAAAAATAAGGATCTCCAGGCAAAACCCACGGTTCTTATAGAATAGGTGGTTCAGCTTATTGTTGGAAGTTTCTAAGAAGTCATTTAGCACCGGTGACAGTCTCCCAGTATATTATTCCAGCTTCTTTGCCCCACCTTTTATAATTCCATTGGTGAAACATCTATTTAGATTCTGGTATGTGTGGTTTTCTAGATCTCATGAAATCATAATATTAACAGTAATCCAGGTTGCATTGCACATTGAACTATGAGCTTTGAATCTTTCATTTTTAAACAACCCTCGTTATCTCCAAAGGATCTCAAATAATTGGCAGTTTCATGAGTATATTGTAAAATGTTTGAACCTCTATACTTCTAATACACAAACATCAATATAAACATTGTTCATGACAGAGACTTTGGGTTCTGTGGTATGAAACTGGTGGTCAGGTAGGAGGGCAGTTGAAATCCTCTTGGAACATAAATATATTGAGGGTTGCTAATGAAAGGCTAATTGATGGTAATAGGAATTAGTCAATTTTAATATTGTAATTTATTCAGTGTCACTACAGCAATTAAGAAAAAGAAAGAAAAAATAATAAAAATAATAAAAATTTTAAAAAATATAGAGAAAGAAAGAAAAAGGTTTAAATCTCTAAATTCTATTTTGAAAAATCCACCGTTAAGATAAGGTTGTAGCATAGCTTGTTTATTAACATTGTTAAAAATAATGATCAAGTTAATTAAAATTGAATTATAATGGTACCATCTAAATAGACTCATGACAGCCATTTTAATGGGTTCCTTTGAAGGTAGCAATAATAATTAAGCCATTTTGAAACCAGCTCAGTGTTTTTATTTGGAATTCTTTGTGTACATTTCTCTCATGTCCCATTGGTAAAACTGTAATAGCAGGATATATAGACTGTGGACTCTAGAAATAGCTGTGGCCCTGACTGCTCTGTGGTGAACTGTGCATGCTATTTGAGAAGAGCAGTTACGGTCAATGTATGTCATTCCTCTCAACTCGACTCTTCCACCTTCAAAGAGCACTGGTAACACTAAAGGAGAGGGAAGAATCCAAGGCAATGATCCCCAATCTATTTCTAACTCTTTGAGACTCTTTTCATGCCAAAATATTTAAAAGTCTCCTCACACATATGTAGTTGTTTAGTATCCTGTTGGTTAATCAAATGTATAATGAAGCTTTATGGTTTCAGCAGTAATTTGCATTTTCAAGTCACAACTTCTGCACACCTAAGGGAACTATCAGTGAATTCTTGTTTGAGTCTATGATTTGTTAGTTCTCAGACAGAGCTGCTGTATTTTGTTCTTCCTTTTTCCTCTTCCAGAATTGGGCTGGTGGTATTAGCAATCTGGAAAAAAGATAGGTCCCCGTGTTTTGTCAACTTCTTGTAAGTCAGTCTGAGCAGGAAGTTGGGAAAAAAGAGAGGGAATTACCATGGTGTAGATATCAACACATCTGACACCTACTTGCTCCTTGCATGAGGATGTTTTTCTTAGAATTTACTATAAATTTCTACTTTATGTATTTGTTTCTGTAATTGGAACAAAATAAAATTAAAGGAAGAATTAAGCTGAATATTTATTTTTTGCCCCTGATTCTGTGAATATTGAGACTTTATGTAATGAATAACTAAAAGCTTATTATTATATGGTAAATAAATTTTGACTTGACTGGGCTTAGGAGTGATCAATGACATTAGTAAACATTGCTCAATGTAGATAATTTATTAATCTTCTTATTGCAGCCTTCTAAGTAAATAATTTATTTTTTATTATGAAGCTTCATGGTTGCTCAAAAACCACACAAAATTCTGATAAATACCCATAGGTTGACTTATTAAGGCTACTAATGAGCCTTAATAAAGAGTCATGGTGTTGTAGGTTGTTATAAAGCTGTGTGTTCATGGACTGTGTGTTCATCTGAGCACATTGTGTTTCACCCTGAATAGGACTATTTTTGTAGGTGATCCCTGCATCTATTAAATAAAATAATGCAATCATAAGTTCGCTAAACTTAACTTGATAAAATGTAAATGCAAATTTTTTACTATTAATGGGTTTGTATACATTATGATTTTTTTTAAAGAAGCATAAGCAGTAATTAAAAACTCAAATTGGGTATAACATGGGTCATTAACAACATTCACATAAAGAGTTGAATTTTTGGCCTATTCGATGTTATATTTAGAAATCACTTTTCTTGAAAAATAATCTCAGAATATGATAATCTATTAAAAGAAATTGTATGTAGACAACACTAAATTTAGATAAGCATTTTAGCTCTAAAGTTGATTTTTTCATTAATAAAATTAAAGAACATTATTGCTATAATCTTCTTTTCATTGAAATATTAACATAAGTCCTTCTTTGCAAAAATTCTAAATTAAAATTATCTCTGTGCAAAATGCAACTAGATTCTAATTGTAATTTGATTTTAATTTTTTAAAAATACAATGGGGGGGAGGTAGAGGAAGATGGCGGCGTAGGAGGACGCTGGGCTCACCGCGCGTCCTGCTGATCACTTAGATTCCACCTACACCTGCCTAAATAACCCAGAAAACCACCAGAGGATTAGCAGAACGGAGTCGCCGGAGCCAAGCGCAGACGAGAGGCCCACGGAAGAGGGTAGGAAGGGCGGCGAGGCGGTGCGCGCTCCACGGACTGGCGGGAGGGAGCCGGGGCGGAGGGGCGGCTCGCCGGCCAAGCAGAGCCCCCGAGTCTGGCTTGCAAAAAGCGGAGGGGCCTGACGGACTGTGTTCCGACAGCAAGCGCGACTTAGCGTCTGGGAGGTCATAAGTTAACAGCTCTGCTCAGAAAGCGGGAAGGCTGGAGGACAAAGGGAAGGAGAGCTGCTGAGCCCCCGGACGACAGAGCTCAGTTTGGTGGGGAACAAAGGCGCTCGCCAGCGCCATCTTCCCCGCCCATCCCCCAGCCAAAATCCCAAAGAGAACCAGTTCCTGCCAGGGAACTTGCTCGCTCCGCGCAAACACCCAACTCTGCGCTTCTGCGGAGCCAAACCTCCGGCAGCGGATCTGACTCCCTCCTGCTGCCACAGGGCCCCTCCTGAAGTGGATCACCTAAGGAGAAGCAAGCTAAGCCTGCCCCTCCTGCCCCTGTGCACCTTGCCTACCCACCCCAGCTAAGACGCCAGATCCCCAGCATCACAAGCCTGGCAGTGTGCAAGTAGCCCAGACAGACCACCCCACCCCACAGTGAATCCCGCCCCTAGGAGAGGGGAAGAGAAGGCACGCACCAGTCTGACTGTGGCCCCAGCGGTGGGCTGGGAGCAGACATCAGGTCTGACTGCGGCTCCGCCCACCAACTCCAGTTATACACCACAGCACAGGGGAAGTGCCCTGCAGGTCCTCACCACGCCAGGGACTATCCAAAATGACCAAGCGGAAGAATTCCCCTCAGAAAAATCTCCAGGAAATAACAACAGCTAATGAGCTGATCAAAAAGGATTTAAATAATATAACAGAAAGTGAATTTAGAATAATAGTCATAAAATTAATCGCTGGGCTTGAAAACAGTATAGCTGACAGCAGAGAATCTCTTGCTACAGAGATCAAGGGACTAAGGAACAGTCACGAGGAGCTGAAAAACGCTTTAAACGAAATGCATAACAAAATGGAAACCACCACGGCTCGGATTGAAGAGGCAGAGGAGAGAATAGGTGAACTAGAAGATAAAGTTATGGAAAAAGAGGAAGCTGAGAAAAAGAGGGATAAAAAAATCCAGGAATATGAGGGGAAAATTAGAGAACTAAGTGATACACTAAAAAGAAATAATATACGCATCATTGGTATCCCAGAGGAGGAAGAGAGAGGGAAAGGTGCTGAAGGGGTACTTGAAGAAATAATAGCTGAGAACTTCCCTGAACTAGGGAAGGAAAAAGGCATTGAAATCCAAGAGGCACAGAGAACTCCCTTCAGACGTAACTTGAATCGATCTTCTGCACGACATATCATAGTGAAACTGGGAAAATACAAGGATAAAGAGAAAATTCTGAAAGCAGCAAGGGGTAAACGTGCCCTCACATATAAAGGGAGACCTATAAGACTGGTGACTGATCTCTCTTTTGAAACTTGGCAGGCCAGAAAGAATTGGCACGAGATTTTCAGGGTGCTAGACAGAAAAAATATGCAGCCGAGAATCCTTTATCCAGCAAGTCTGTCATTTAGAATCGAAGGAGAGATAAAGGTCTTCCCAAACAAACAAAAACTGAAGGAATTTGTCACCACTCAACCAGCCCTCCAAGAGATCCTAAGGGGGACCCTGTGAGACAAAGTACCAGAGACATCACTACAAGCATAAAACATACAGACATCACAATGACTCTAAACCCATATCTTTCTATAATAACACTGAATGTAAATGGATTAAATGCGCCAACCAAAAGACATAGGGTATCAGAATGGATAAAAAAACAAGACCCATCTATTTGCTGTCTACAAGAGACTCATTTTAGACCTGAGGACACCTTTAGATTGAGAGTGAGGGGATGGAGAACTATTTATCATGCTACTGGAAGCCAAAAGAAAGCTGGAGTAGCCATACTTATATCAGACAAACTAGACTTTAAAGTAAAGGCTGTAACAAGAGATGAAGAAGGACATTATATAATAGTGACAGGGTCTATCCATCAGGAAGAGCTAACAATTATAAATGTCTATGCGCCGAATACCGGAGCGCCCAAATATATAAAACAATTACTCATAAACACAAGCAACCTTATTGATAAGAATGTGGTCATTGCAGGGGACTTTAACACCCCACTTACAGAAATGGATAGATCATCTAGACACACGGTCAATAAAGAAACAAGGGCCCTGAATGAGACATTGGATCAGATGGACTTGACAGATATATTTAGAACTCTGCATCCCAAAGCAACAGAATATACTTTCTTCTCAAGTGCACATGGAACATTCTCCAAGATAGATCATATACTGGGTCACAAAACAGCCCTTCATAAGTTTACAAGAATTGAAATCATACCATGCATACTTTCAGACCACAACGCTATGAAGCTTGAAATCAACCACAGAAAAAAGTCTGGAAAACCTCCAAAAGCATGGAGGTTAAAGAACACCCTACTAACGAATGAGTGGGTCAACCAGGCAATTAGAGAAGAAATTAAAAAATATATGGAAACAAACGAAAATGAAAATACAACAATCCAAACGCTTTGGGACGCAGCAAAGGCAGTCCTGAGAGGAAAATACATTGCAATCCAGGCCTATCTCAAGAAACAAGAAAAATCCCAAATACAAAATCTAACAGCACACCTAAAGGAAATAGAAGCAGAACAGCAAAGGCAGCCTAAACCCAGCAGAAGAAGAGAAATAATAAAGATCAGAGCAGAAATAAATAATATAGAATCTAAAAAAACTGTAGAGCAGATCAATGAAACCAAGAGTTGGTTTTTTGAAAAAATAAACAAAATTGACAAACCTCTAGCCAGGCTTCTCAAAAAGAAAAGGGAGATGACCCAAATAGATAAAATCATGAATGAAAATGGAATGATTACAACCAATCCCTCAGAGATACAAACAATTATCAGGGAATACTATGAAAAATTATATGCCAACAAATTGGACAACCTGGAAGAAATGGACAAATTCCTGAACACCCACACTCTTCCAAAACTCAATCAGGAGGAAATAGAAAGCTTGAACAGACCCATAACCAGCGAAGAAATTGAATCGGTTATCAAAAATCTCCCAACAAATAAGAGTCCAGGACCAGATGGCTTCCCAGGGGAGTTCTACCAGACGTTTAAAGCAGAGATAATACCTATCCTTCTCAAGCTATTCCAAGAAATAGAAAGGGAAGGAAAACTTCCAGACTCATTCTATGAAGCCAGTATTACTTTGATTCCTAAACCAGACAGAGACCCAGTAAAAAAAGAGAACTACCGGCCAATATCCCTGATGAATATGGATGCCAAAATTCTCAATAAGATACTAGCAAATCGAATTCAACGGCATATAAAAAGAATTATTCACCATGATCAAGTGGGATTCATTCCTGGGATGCAGGGCTGGTTCAACATTCGCAAATCAATCAACGTGATACATCACATTAACAAAAAAAAAGAGAAGAACCATATGATCCTGTCAATCGATGCAGAAAAGGCCTTTGACAAAATCCAGCACCCTTTCTTAATAAAAACTCTTGAGAAAGTCGGGATAGAAGGAACATACTTAAAGATCATAAAAGCCATTTATGAAAAGCCCACAGCTAACATCATCCTCAACGGGGAAAAACTGAGAGCTTTTTCCCTGAGATCAGGAACACGACAGGGATGCCCACTCTCACCGCTGTTGTTTAACATAGTGCTGGAAGTTCTAGCATCAGCAATCAGACAACAAAAGGAAATCAAAGGCGTCAAAATTGGCAAAGATGAAGTCAAGCTTTCGCTCTTTGCAGATGACATGATATTATACATGGAAAATCCGATAGACTCCACCAAAAGTCTGCTAGAACTGATACATGAATTCAGCAAAGTTGCAGGATACAAAATCAATGTACAGAAATCAGTTGCATTCTTATACACTAACAATGAAGCAACAGAAAGACAAATAAAGAAACTGATCCCATTCACAATTGCACCAAGAAGCATAAAATACCTAGGAATCAATCTAACCAAAGATGTAAAGGATCTGTATGCTGAAAACTATAGAAAGCTTATGAAGGTAATTGAAGAAGATTTAAAGAAATGGAAAGACATTCCCTGCTCATGGATTGGAAGAATAAATATTGTCAAAATGTCAATACTACCCAAAGCTATCTACACATTCAATACAATCCCAATCAAAATTGCACCAGCATTCTTCTCGAAACTAGAACAAGCAATCCTAAAATTCATATGGAACCACAAAAGGCCCCGAATAGCCAAAGTAATTTTGAAGAAGAAGACCAAAGCAGGAGGCATCACAATCCCAGACTTTAGCCTCTACTACAAAGCTGTCATCATCAAGACAGCATGGTATTGGCACCAAAACAGACACATAGACCAATGGAATAGAATAGAAACCCCAGAACTAGACCCACAAACGTACGGCCAACTCATCTTTGACAAAGCAGGAAAGAACATCCAATGGAAAAAAGACAGTCTCTTTAACAAATGGTGCTGGGAGAACTGGACAGCAACATGCAGAAGGTTGAAACTAGACCACTTTCTCACACCATTCACAAAAATAAACTCAAAATGGATAAAGGACCTGAATGTGAGACAGGAAACCATCAAAACCTTAGAGGAGAAAGCAGGAAAAGACCTCTCTGACCTCAGCCGTAGCAATCTCTTACTCGACACATCCCCAAAGGCAAGGGAATTAAAAGCAAAAGTGAATTCCTGGGACCTTATGAAGATAAAAAGCTTCTGCACAGCAAAGGAAACAACCAACAAAACTAAAAGGCAACCAACGGAATGGGAAAAGATATTTGCAAATGACATATCGGACAAAGGGCTAGTATCCAAAATCTATAAAGAGCTCACCAAACTCCACACCCGAAAAGCAAATAACCCAGTGAAGAAATGGGCAGAAAACATGAATAGACACTTCTCTAAAGAAGACATCCGGATGGCCAACAGGCACATGAAAAGATGTTCAGCGTCGCTCCTTATCAGGGAAATACAAATCAAAACCACACTCAGATATCACCTCACGCCAGTCAGAGTGGCCAAAATGAACAAATCAGGAGACTATAGATGCTGGAGAGGATGTGGAGAAACGGGAACCCTCTTGCACTGTTGGTGGGAATGCAAATTGGTGCAGCCACTCTGGAAAGCAGTGTGGAGGTTCCTCAGAAAATTAAAAATAGACCTACCCTATGACCCAGCAATAGCACTGCTAGGAATTTATCCAAGGGACACAGGAGTACTGATGCATAGGGGCACTTGTACCCCAATGTTCATAGCAGCACTCTCAACAATAGCCAAATTATGGAAAGAGCCTAAATGTCCATCAACTGATGAATGGATAAAGAAATTGTGGTTTATATACACAATGGAGTACTACGTGGCAATGAGAAAAAATGAAATATGGCCTTTTGTAGCAACGTGGATGGAACTGGAGAGTGTGATGCTAAGTGAAATAAGCCATGCAGAGAAAGACAGATACCATATGGCTTCACTCTTATGTGGATCCTGAGAAACTTAAGAGAAACCCATGGGGGAGGGGAACAAAAAAAAAAAAAAAAAAAAAAAAGAGGTTAGAGTGGGAGAGAGCCAAAGCATAAGAGACTGTTGAGAACTGAGAACAAACTAAGGGTTGATGGGGGGTGGGAGGGAGGAGAGGGTGGGTGATGGGTACTGAGGAGGGCACCTTTTGGGATGAGCACTGGGTGTTGTATGGAAACCAATTTGACAATAAATTTCATATATAAATAAAAAAAAAAAATACAATGGGGCATATCATGAAGAATTAATACGTCATTTTTTATGCAGCAAGTAGCTTAGTCTTAAATAGTTGTCTTATAATATTAATTTTATAAAAGTCTAATGAAATGGGCATTTGTACAATGATCCTCCAAAAAGAGAAGAATGATAGGGGGAAAAAGTTACTTTTGTTTTTTTTTGTTTTTTTTTTTTTTTAATTTTTTTTTTTTTTTTAAATTTTTTTTTTCAACGTTTTATTTATTTTTGGGACAGAGAGAGACAGAGCATGAACGGGGGAGGAGCAGAGAGAGAGGGAGACACAGAATCGGAAACAGGCTCCAGGCTCTGAGCCATCAGCCCAGAGCCCGACGCGGGGCTCGAACTCACGGACCGTGAGATCGCGACCTGGCTGAAGTCGGACGCTTAACCGACTGCGCCACCCAGGCGCCCCAAAAAGTTACTTTTGAATCACGTTTAAGCCTACAGATTATATTTTTCTAAATTTTGTCAGGTTTTGTCATAAATAAGTATGGAAAACTTTAGCCTAAATGTATGTGGTTTAGAACTTCATAAGCAATCAAAGCTAAAGATTAAAATTAAAAGAATTTGTTGTTGTTTTAGGCTTTCCCGGTGTAGTTTTCAATCCAGAAAATATTTCAATATTTATAAACTGATTTTCAGAAGATTTGATACTATCACTAAATTTGTCATGTATTTAGAGTGAGTGTTTTTTCTATTATTATAGAAACCAGAGATTTCTAATATAGTTCAAAAGCAGAGATTCTGTGCAATGCATGCTAAGAAAAACTCATGTGGTAAGTACCTGGGCAGTTTTCACATTAAACAGGTTCATTATCTTCTGGCTAAAAAACAATGCATTAAAAATTTTAAAAATAAGTGAAAAAAAAGGTAAAATATGTCAAAATGTCTTTACAGACTGGTGAAAGTCAAGGCTAGCTTCTGTTTAAAGTAGTGAAATAACATTACTATATGAAGAGTTAAGTCTTTTGTTTGTGTGTGAAGATGATGGCCTTAACTTTCAGAGGCTAGATACGAGCTGAGAATAAACTACTGTATTGTAGGATTACTTCTGCACTACCTTAGAAGAAAAAAGACAGATTTACTCTAAACCTTTTTAATTCACGCATTCTCAGTGGTTAAATATAAGTTTCATGAAGGCACAGATCACATCTGAATTGACTTTGCATTTTGCACAGGCGTTGCATTTGGGAGGTGTTGAACATCTCTGGCCTGTGTAAAGGATCCATCCATGTACAAATTTGCTCATTTCTCCCAATATTATTTTTCCTTAAAAATTACCAACATTGGGCTTAACTACACTGTACTTCTAATTCCTTGTATAGTGCCATAGTATCCACAGCAGTTTACAGGGTAAAATTTACATTAATAATGAATGTTTAGGTACTGACTAACATCTAGGCTTTAGTCTTTAGGATCTGAGTCTCCACCCAGTAGGATCAATGGAAGTCCCCATCCCCATTGAGCCTCTTGCCTACCTCTCGCAGGGTATAGGCATCTTATGTCTTCTCCTTGGGGGTTATTGATATTTTCCTGCCACATATTTCTCTGCTAGTGTCTGCTCTCTTACCTGGTGGCTTTAGTCTGCCCCAGGGTTGGACATGGAAGGCACATCTGAGTTTGATCTTGCTGTAGCTGCAGCTGACTTCTACAGATGTTGCATACCTCCTTCTCCCAGTTGAGATAGGAGATTCTTTCTCTAAGCAGATCTTAAAACTATTTTATTGGGCTCCCTAAAGGGTGCTCACATTCTCTGTCTTGTTTGTTTGTTTTGGAAATCCCCTTTCTTGAGGAATTTGGGATCATTTTCCCAAGTTGGGTTCAAAAGACCTTTGACGGGACTTAAGTGATGTCCCCTCAAAAAGCATTCTTCTTTCTTAAAAATGCATCAGTGTCTTGGGCTGAAGTTTTGGGACTTCAATTTACATCTCCTGGGACAATTTCCACTAGAATTTAGCAGTTTCTTTTACTGGTGTCTCCATTCAGGAATAAAGTACGCTGGGCAGAATCTTCCACTGAAGACGTCCAGGACAGACTGAGAAAGCCCAGCATTCAGAAACCCCACCTTTGTTCTCCTCAGTCTCAACCCCAGCTTAGACCACCATACTCCCAAGACTAACCTGTCTGCTCTTGCAAAGTAAGGCTTCACAAGCTTGCTTGCTACTGTTTTAAACTTTGAAAAAGCAAAGACATTTGAGACAAGAAAATAGATGGAGAGGATAACTTCATAGTCTTATTTTTTTGTGTCTGCTTAATAGTCCACATCTTCTTAAAATGTTTTTAATTTTAATTCCAGTATAGTTAACATACAGTGTTACATTAGTTTCAGGTGTATAATATAGTGATTCAATAATTCTATACATTACTCAGACATGATATGTGTACTCTTTAATCTCCTTCTCCTATTTCACCCATCCTCCCACCCACCTTCCCTCTAGTAACCATCAGTTTGTTCTCTATACTTAAGAATCTCTTGCTTTGTCTCTTTTTCTTTCTTCAGTTCTTCTCTGAAATTCCACATATGAGTGAAATCATATGATATTTGTCTTATTCTGATGTATCTATTTCACTTAGTATTATGCTCTCTAGCTGCATTCATGTTGTTGCAAGTGGCAAGATTTCATTCTTTTTTATGGCTGAATAATATTCCATTGTATGTATATGTGTGTGTGTATATATATATATATATATATATATACACATGCACACACCATTGTGTATATACACCATTGTGTATATATATGTGTATGTATATATGTATACGTATATATGTGTATATATGTATATATATGTATATATGTGTATATATATACATATATGTATATATATGTATGTGTATATATGTATATATATGTATGTGTATATATATATATATATATACACACACACAATATATATACACACACACACACACACACACACACACACACACACCATATTTTATCTATCCATTTATCTATCAATGGATACTTGGCTGCTTCCATATTTTTGCAATTGTAAATAATACTGCAATAAACATAGGGGTGCATATATTCTTTCATTATAGTGTTTTTGTTAATAGCCCACATCTTGAACTGCCATTTGGTCATTGTCTTCCTGAAATATTCTCCTAGTTTATTTTATATATACATGACACTTCCATTAGCCATATGTAAATATTAACAATTTAACTTCTGTCTGCCTGTGTATAAGGCATAGGGAACTATTTTTAAAGTTATACATAATTTAGGTAGCCATAAGTAAACAATTCTTGGGAACAGAATGATTTTATTTCAATGGTAGTATTTAATGGTCTACAAAACACAAACTTAATGAGAAGATTCTGACATTAGCTTGCAATCTATAATAAGGTATGTGTATTGAGAGTAAGTCCATTTTGCTATTACTCAGGTACTCAAATGGAATTAAATTTTAAAATATTTTAAGTTTCATCCCAGTTTTATGTTAAGAGTTGAGTCTACAAGTGGAAATTTGCATGTCTGGAAGAATGCTTTACTTTATGGACGTGCATGTGTGATAGGAGTACACATGGTATGAGTGTGTTTGTATGTGTGTGTGCACATGCATGTACATGGATGCCTGTACTCATGGGTGAGTAGAGAAAGGAGATGATGTGGTGAGCAGAGATGTGAATGATGGGAAAATGCAGGCTATTTTAGAGAAATTGAGTCAGCAACACAAGGAAACTCTAGAATAGTAAGTGAGAGATTTAGAAATGGCCACTAAGGGGCGCCTGGGTGGTGCGGTCGGTTAAACGTCCGACTTCAGCCAGGTCACGATCTCGCGGTCCGTGAGTTCGAGCCCCGCGTCAGGCTCTGGGCTGATGGCTCAGAACCTGGAGCCTGTTTCCGATTCTGTGTCTCCCTCTCTCTCTGCCCCTCCCCCGTTCATGCTCTGTCTCTCTCTGTCCCAAAAATAAATAAACGTTGAAAAAAAAAATAAAAAAAAAAAAAGAAATGGCCACTAAAAGTATAATGAGATTTTTCTGGGAGCTGACTGGGCATGGGGCATCTGCATATCTTGGAAGGGAGAGTTTAGTTCTTTTTTAGAATCCAGTAGACGCCTGAGTCTAGGTCTAAACAGTATTGAAGAAAACCATTTTAATTGGAAAATGAGGTTTGAATTTATGGCCCAGGCAAAAAGAACTTTACTTTGGTAAGTAATATGATTCAAACTGTTATATAAGATAGGTGCATACAAAGCAGTGAAGAATCAGTTAGACATATTAAAAATGTTAACAATACTTATCTCTGACTGGTGATATCATAGCAATTTTTAATTTCTTCTTTCTATGCTTCTTTGTGGCTACTAGTTTCATGAGTTAATATATATTAATTTTGTAATTAGGCAAGAAACCAGCAAATATTATTTTGAAAATAAATTTAATCAATTTAATCCATTTAATACGTGTTTTTTTTTTTTTTTTTTTTTTTTTTTTTTCTGTTGTTGTTTTGGGTATGATCTAATCTGGCAGTCTAAGGGATGATGGAGTGTGACACAGGCTACCACCAAAATATGCCAATTAAATAGTGATGGTTGGTACTATGCTCCACTCAGGATCTAAAGAGGCATATAGCATGCTTCACTTTTAATGGACTTGACTTACAGAAGGCCTATGATGGAATTATAAAGGCAGGAAGGACTCTAACGCCACAGTAGCCCTTCTCTTTCGTAATCTCCTTCATTATCTTGCTCATGGGGATTTAGTTGGATTCCTTTGGTCCCACCATTTTTAATAGTAATGATACATCCCCTTCCCCTAAATTGTGTGATCCATAGTTTTGGGGGACAGTAGGCATGAAACTCCCTCAGTCTCTTCCAACCTTACTTAGCTAAGACAAAACTGGACTTTATCAAAAAGGAACTTCTACAAGGAAATGAAAACACAAAACCAGACATTTTGAAATAGATGCGTTTTAAAGCACAGCCTTCTATCTTAATACTGAAATCAGATCTTGGCATATTTCAGTACCCACACAAATTCTGCATTGTTGGTGAGAGCCTGAAGGAAATGTTAGGATTTTGGCAGTTGTTGACTATTCAGTTTTGTTACTATGTTTTTTGCCCTCTTAGGAATGTATTTTTCCCCAAAAGAAAACATAATTAAAGAGTCCCAGTATCTGATATTAATGGCCAAGTGGGTAACATGACAATACATTACTCTATGCTAAGGTCTTCAAAGAATCTGGCGAGGAATCTGGTGAAAAACTGAAAATTTTAAAGTAGTAAAGTGTACTAAAACATGTTTTTAATCTATATGTGTTTTATTTTATAACTGGAAATTTGTACCTCTTGATTCACTTCACCTATTTCACCTACCCCCACCCCCATCCTTATATGTTTAAAAAAATTTTTTTTAACATTTATTTATTTTTGAGACAGAGAGAGAGCATGAATGGGGGAGGGTCAGAGAGAGAGGGAGACACAGAATCCAAAACAGGCTCCAGGCTTTGAGCTGTCAGCACAGAGCCCGATGTGGGGCTTGAACTCACGGACCGCGAGATCATGACCTGAGCTGAAGTCGGACGCTTAACCGACTGAGCCACCCAGGTGCCCCCCATGCTTATATGTTTAATAGTACCTTTTGACTCAGGTATTTGAAACATTAGACAACGTGATTGTGCAAACTCTTGTTGAGGTTCCTCTAAGTCAAATCCAATCAAAGTGGCCTGACAGAAACAGTATCCAGGGGACTCTGTCTATGGATGCTCCTTTGTCCTTGACTCTGGCAATACTGATACTCCAACTTGTCCAAGTGTAGTGAGACCATTATCTTCGTTCTCTCCTCCTTTTCCTCTTTCTCCTCTTCCTATTGCACTTTTAGGTCCCTGAAATCCCCTTGGTCCTGGAGGTATTTCACTTCTCCCTTGTAAATCTGAGGTCCCTCAAACCCTGCCTGCCTTTTATACTGACTTTCATATACCCTTCTTCTGAAGAATCCTTCTTCTGACTTAGGAATCTTTAGGAAAGTTATCCTTCACCCTTGAAACATTTGTGGGTTTTGTGGAGTTTATCACAAGCATGCTTTTAACTCGGAATTGAGTTGACTGCTAAAATTCAGCTTTAAGTGATGCCCTGAGCAAGTTCTCCCTTGATGCTCTGGGAATTGAATGACAGACACCATCTTCCCTGGAGTCTGGATCAGTCACATCAGCAGGCTCTTTTGGTTAGAGTCTTTTACATCTCTAAAAGTTTATTTCTCCTTTAAAGTCCTACAGTTTGTATAAGTGATGTCTACCGGTCCCAATTAACCACAAATAAGAGAGAAATAACAGTCTGAGTCCACAGGACAAGGAAGCGTTTTCTAATCTGGGTTATACTCTCTAGTAACAAAGACCTTTGCTAAATCCCTAAGGCTTTCTAGAAAAGGAATACAGTGCCCTTGTCTTTCTGTAGAGAAGTGAGAGGGAAAGAGTGGGGCTTTGGTAGATATAACTCCCCTGTGCTTAATCCTCAGGTGAAAATCTTCCTATCCTTCAGTTGTATTGTCTAGCTTAAGATAATCACATACATCACACATGTCAATGAAGTGATGGTAAATGGAAAGCATGGAGACCGAAGTCAGAAGATGAGAAGGGCAATGTTTGAGTATAAGGCTGTGTCCCGAGGCATGTCTTAACCTTTTGGATTAGGGACTAACCCAGTAACTACCCTGAGCTCAATTTTGTATTGTCTTGAGTCTAAATTGCTCGGGGTAATAATTGTTAGGTCCTGAAATAGGTTACTGACATGATAGTTTCCTTGTCTTCTTTAAATGTCACGATCTTGAATCATACTTATTGACACTTGTCTTCCTGAGGCTTTTGAGTCCATCAAGTGTGTGCAGATTTCATTTTGGTTAATTTAATTGTTTTTCAGCTTTCATCTAAAACTGCCCATCGGCATTTACCTTCCAGGATGTAGCTGGAACTCATAAAGCCATATGGGTTGATAAAGGTCATTTATTCCTACCAATTAGAAAATAAGCTACCTTGCTTCTGGTTAGGAATTCCAAGCACATTTTAAAAAAGGAAATGCCAAAAGAGAACCCCTCCTCCCCCTGCAAAACTTAATTTGACTCATTAAAGGGCTGAGAATTCTCTAGCCAGAAAATCAATTTTTTAGCGGGGCGTCAGTTTGGGATGGGGCAGATCACCAGGAAGAAAAACTCCAAGGAAGAGATAAAAGAGAGAGAAAAAGAAACAAACAAACCTAAGAGTATACATAGGCTTTTATTTTTGGTGTTTCTAAATTTGCACATATGTTCTCCTATATCACTGCAGATTTCTGATGAGAACACTTTTATGTCTTAAAGAAATCTGATGATGATTTGTAAGCAATCTAAACCAGAGATCTTTATAAAGCTTTTTGAAATAATAATACTGGCATTCCAGATAACCTATATTGTAAGATCTAAATTTGAAATAGGCATTTTTTTGGTGGTGGTGGGAAGAGAAGGGGTTCCATCAGCCAAAATTTTACTACCCTGTCCCTTCTCTCATACTGTGCAATTCTTAGAGCTCTTAAACCATGGCAAGGAGGTGATTATGCTTTCCATTTCTCCAAGGATCTGAGAACATCCATCTAAATAAGCATTTCTAGGAATGCAGGTTTAAAGACTCAGGTAATTCTGATTGGAGAAATAAGATTTTACAGAGAGAGCTGAGGGAAGCAGGTGAAACCTACTATGTGTGGGGTTTGGCCAAAGAAATGCAGGGCTCCTGGAAGGCAGGAGGCAAGCATTTTTCATTCTTCTCCGCACCCAGAGTCCCAGATCTGGTGACCGATACAGATCTATGATACGTAAGAAATGAAACGAGTAATGCCAGCTACGGGGGGACAGAGGCAGGGTGGGCTCTCTCTGGTGGGGGCTGGGGGGGGGGGGGCGGGAACCGGGCGTCGGGCTGTGTTAACTCAGCCTACGAGATAACCTAGCGGTGAGACGCAAGGGCCAGAGCACCGTTCTTCCCTGACTCCCCAGTAGTGCGGCTCGAATCTTCTAAAGCTGCCAGTTGCCAAATGAAATCTGAAACCCTGGGCTGCGTCTGAGGGTTGGCCCTGCTCAGTTGTTCCAGCCTCTTGTACTGTATATTTACACATTCACACACAATCACTCTTTCTAACTTCTGGGACTCTTTGCGCAACTGCTAGGATTTCTCAAGTGCATGTGGCAACTCAGCCCAGCTCCGGGGGAAACCGGCGGGACTCCGGAGGGTCTCCAAGGCCCGGGGAGCTGTCAGGACTGCTTCGGGGACAGGAGAGGATCGAGACGTGGGCAGTGGTGGGGGGAAACACCCACAACTTTCCACCCCAGCTGCAGCTCTTTCGGCCGCTGCGTATTTCCTCTGAAACCACAGCTGCTGAGCAACCAAGTGTATGGGGCACAGCACGTCCCCTTGTTGTGGGAAGTAAAGTAGCTTTCCCTCCTCTCTTTTTTCTTTTCCCTTTGCTTCGGCTCGTCCTGGGAGCCTTTCCTTCCAGAGCAGCCGCAGTCCGGTGTCCGTCGAGTGCTCCGAGCGGGGTAGGTGACGCTGCGCGGGGGTGTGCGCCGGGGCCACCGCGGGAGGCTGAGATAGCCGAGGCGGCGCTCGGGGGCTGCCGGCACAGCTGCCTGCGACAGGGAGGGGGCTGCTGGGGGCGAGGAGGGATCGCCGGAATCCCATGCTGGTGCTGTGTGTGTGTGTGTGTGTGTGTGTGTGTGTGTGTGTGTACGCGCGCGCGCTCGGGGCAGTCGCGCTTGTGTGTGTGTTGAGAAACAATGTTCTTATTTTTAAAAGGAAGAAAAGGCGTAAATGGTAGTATGTATTTCTGTCGTAAAAATAGATGGAATTAATAAAAACTGTGCAGTTCAGCTCCCTTGCTATCCATCCTTCCTTCTCCCACCGCGCCTCCCGTTTGTTTCCCCTAGTGTCTTATGAGAGATTCCTAGATAACAGGCATACAGAGGTAGGTTTTAATAATGAACACTTTTATTGCAAACATAAAATGATAGGGAATCTTTGGTGAATTTTAAGCCACCCAAAAGAATCTAGATTTTTTAAAAAAACTTTCTGAAGATGTATCCATCCTCTCTGAAATATAAATATATAATTTATTCTCATTAAAAAATACTTCAGACTGTATTTCTTTTTAAGTTGACCAATTAGAAGGGGAGATAATATTACTCTTGGAATAATATTTCTTAGCGATACTAGGTTTCAATACTAACTAGTAATAGGGAATCCAGACTCCCTTGTAGTTAAAATATGAATTAAATGTTTCTTTAATTCATTCGAATTAAAAGATAATCTCCAAACTATTTCTCTTTCTATCATAGCTTTTGTTATTCTTTTTTTTTTTTTTAACCTTAGCAAGACATCATCATTTGATCTCTTTCTAAAAAAAGGAAATAAATCATGCTGGGTATTTTAAATAAAAAAGTTGTAAGGCGTTTGCATATCCATAAGTAAAACAATATGTGTTGCTGTGTCTACTAAGGAAGACAAATTAATTGAAATCCAGGGATATTTACAGTACAGTTAAGAGCTTTACTCAATTACTGAGAAGATGGACAGACAGATTAAATACAAACAATCTGTCCCCTGATTTTAATTAGAACTGAAAACCAACCCTTAAGGGCAAGAATGGATGTTGGTATTAAGTTGGGCATCATAAAACGCAGGGAATTAATATATTAGAAAAAGCCAGAAAACAAGTATAAAGCCACATCAGACTTGTTAAGATCTCGGTCTCCCTTTTAAATTTCTTAATACTTCCTCTTCTCTGGGGACATTTCAACTTCTAAGAGAGCCTAACAATACAATTCCCCTTTTTGTCTTTCTTGAGTGCCTGACCTTCAGGTAGCAAGTCAAGAAATCTGTTCTTTAGATCCATTACTGACTTGTCAGAGAAGTCACCTTAGACATCTTGGAAGACCGAGATATTGACAAAACTTTAAAGTAAATAACATTCTCCTTCCACTCAGATATGTTCTTGGTGGAAGACCTTTCAGTGATTGGAATAAGGGATAAACTATGAGTTGTTCAGATCTGGAATTTAGTTTGAGGTATGTGTAAGGAATATACAATAGTCTGATAAAAGGAAGGAGATTCTGTAATTTTTTTCTACATCTGAAAGGCTGTTGAAACTCAGTCTGTCCTTGGCTTTCAACTGTATTATTTTGTTTTATTACTTAATCATAGGTATTTGGAATTGAGAGGTGGATGGTCTCTCAGTAGTGTTCTTTTGGGCTGTATATACTGGTGAATTTGAACCGTTTTGAAAATAAAACTTGATAATAAGTGAGGAAGAACTAAGTTCTCAAGAAAAAAAAAATCACTGCAGAACAAATAGCACTGTACCCTTCCAGACAAGAATGGTACATTTAAGTGTAAAAGTGAAAAAGTGTTCTGAGCTTAAATCTCCAGTGAAATCTTTTCAGGTTTTGCTTGGTATAGTAATGGCCAAAGCTCTGGGAGTTTTTACTGGTCATGGCTTCATTTACTGTGTGATCTTGGACTCTCTAGGATGGAGTTTAGGGGTTAAGGGAAAGGGCAGGAAGGGTAAAGAATGTGCAACAGGTGGTAATAAGTGGTTTGAGTCTGATTACTTTGCTGTCTTGGCCAAAGCCTATTTAGTGTTTACCAACAGTGCCCTTAGTAGTTTTGTTGTGACCTACTGGCCCATTTAAGTGCATTTTCTTTCTGGCTCTGTTAGTGTCTGGGTTGGTTTCATAGGGCTAAAAGCAGGCAGAGCTGCTGCAAAATCCAGACCATGGATTTTGTTTCTGTTTTTAGTGTTTGCAGTACTGTAGGACCATCTTACCTACCTGTAGTTATTTTCCTGTGGCATTTTCAGGCAGGTGGTAAAGGGTTCTTTTCCTATGAGTTGAGCTTACATAATGCTGATCGCTTCTTTCTGCCATGTGTCAAGTTTTGGTAATGGTGAGTGTTTTGGAAAAACAAGAGGGAGAAGGTGGCTAGAGCCTCACCTTGGAGTCCAGTGGAAGGGACAGCCCCTCAATTAGTCACACATGGGCATGGAGGAGGTTAACGATAACAAGAACCTGGGGCATCCTTTCTACAATGGTCATATTTTACTGAGAAAAAAAGCATAAGAGATTTAAAATCCAAAGATACTTGTTTATTCTTTAATCCATGGCTGAAGGATTAAGATTTCTCCCAGATGGAAAAAGGTATTTAAAAATAAAATTGGAAATAGTCAACTTAGTCATGAAGTTAATGCTCTTCATGTGAAGAGTTGGAGCCTCAGATTGAGTCTGGAAATGGTGACCCATCTGTCTTCATTACTCAGACTCAAACTTTATAAGATTATGATGGTTTCAGCGGCTAAGTAAAAGCACATTTGGACGTGGGGAAATTGTTCTGGTGAGATTCAAGGAATGTTCAGTTTTCAGAGGTTATTGTGTACATATGTGCTTTAAAGCAGCATCTACACTGAACTGTGGCAATGCTACAATTAACCTTTATAAAGGGCAAATCTAATTGTGTCAATCCCTTATTCTAAAACCTTTGATGGATCCCAGGATCCCAACAACCTACAGCATTAACTTTAAACTCTTCAATATAGTGACTAAAAGCTTTTCAAAACCCTTCCTTTTTAGCTTCTCTTTCCTGCACAATGGCTCCTCATTGTTCACACTTTTGATTTTTTTTGCTAATGGATCTCCTTTCTCCAGGAATTCCCTTTGCCTGGAAAGTCCCACTTGATTCTTGGTGGTCCATTTCAACTGGAACTTCCTTTGGGAGAATTTACGCAATTCTATGTAGAAATAATTCATCATTTCATCTTGTCTGCTTCCGTGGTGTTTTGAACATGCTTTCAATAGTTTTTAAAATAATTTTTATTTTTGAAACATTACTACCAACCAACTACAGTGTGTTCGTTTATAGGTATATTGGTGGTGGGGGACCCACTTGTATCCTAGTGTCCAGCCCAATGACTGAAACATATAGTAGACACATGTTAATGTTTCCTTAATAAATGGGCAAGCAAAGTTGTGAATGAATAAAGTACTAGTGGACTCCGATTTATGCAGATAATTTTTTCCCCAAAGGTCCCATTTGAAAAATATCTATTTGGACTCAGAGTTTACTTTCCAAAAGTAACAAGGCAACAAACATAATTCACTTTCTAGACCTGCCCACACATGCCTATTTAATTCTATAATAGATGAAATTTGTGCTTTTGAAATTATAAAGCAAAAGCAAAACAAAATGAAAAACTACTTGGAATCATCTTTTTCTTTTGAAAATCACAAAGTACTCTTGAGTTTAAAGGTAATAGAAACACTTATAATAGATACACATTTTTCACCGTTGTTTTTTATATTGTACTATGAAATCTGTAATTGATCAAATCCCAGTGGGAGGTCCTGGATTTGGCTGTGAGGAGTAATAATAGAGTTAAATTTGGAAATCCTGTTGCCTGTAGATGGGCAATAATTTTAATTAATCAAACAAAATAGAAATACTAATTTTGGCTATTTAATAATTATCTTGAGTGCTAGTGCCTGAAGGAAGTTGGATTTAATTAAAGGAGAATGTGGAGGTGGCTGGAGAGGAGGAAATTCAGAGGGGCATCTTTTTTCATGTTACTGATTTTTTTTTAATTTCTTTTCATCTCATTTGAACACTTTGGCAAACCAGTGTTTCCTTTTGAAAAAAATTCCTATTCTACAGTTATTTCTGCTGCCTGACATGTAGAAGGAGGTTGTTCTCCATTTCAGCCGAACTACAAATTGGCTTATTTCATTTTCAGAGCAGTGATACCTCTGTTACTTGCATACTTCTTCTGTTTAGCACAGGGATCATTTTTCAATCAAGAATGCATAATACTTGTGCTTTAGGCACCAGCCAGGGACCTTAAGGTCAAGTTGTTCCTTATATAGTATATCTGAGAAGACTGAAAGAGCAAACATTCGTATTTCAGAGTAATAGTCTACTTTATTTCTACTCTAAATCTTCCACGCTCTCTATTTTTATCAAAGCGTATGACCAGAAGTTTACCTGTCCCACTCACATTACAACACCTTTTGGTTAGGTTGTCTTCATCACACAGTCCTTTAATGTAGCGCTCTATTTCTTTTTACTGAGAGTCAGCATAAAAGAGGCTGCATGGAAAATATTTTGGCACTTTTTGTTATGTATTCCCATAGTCTTTAGATAAGGATCTCCATAAATTAGTTTTTGCTTTTACTGCTTTAAAAAGTGTTGCTCTTCTGATTAGCTAGTGTTGTTTCTTTTGTTAGAAGAAAAGAGAATAAGAAATCACCATGTTTCTCATGTTGGCTTGTCACCCAAGAAGCTCACCTAATGTAACAAGAAAATCAGAACAAACTTTGATGCTCAGTTGTACCCTGGTCAATCTTCTTATGACACAGTTTGCATCCTTCTGGCCCTATTTTTATGCACCTATCATACCCATACCCTTTAACTAAATTAACTCAAATCCATTATGGAAATAGATTGAATTGCCTTCCTTGTGTGTGTGTGTGTGTGTGTGTGTGCGTGCGTGTGCGTATTACTCTTTTTAGACTTGTAGTTAAATATTTATAAATCTCTATTTTGTAACTTCAGTGCAGTAATTGGGAGCCAATAATTTTTCCAGATCCTTATGTGTGTGTGTGTGTGTGTGTGTGTGTGTGTGTGTCTGTGTGTCTGTGTGGTTCCTAAAAACATTCTAGATACTGTTTTTATACTCCTGATGAATAAAATAGACTTGCCCCAAATGTTACATTTCTTGAAAAACTTAGGAGTCATATGAATAATTTTGAAAATAGATATTTAAGACCAAACATGTGAGTTCTTTTCAATACACGTATCACAAATGTATGGAAGAGTGCCCTTAGGGATATTTTTGAGAAACAGAAGTGAAAACTTTCTTTTTGTTACAAATGAAATCTATCATTAAATCGAGGCTTATACCCTATACCTAGGGTGGTCTTCTGCCTATCATATTGAGTTTTCAGAAACAAAGTAATTTTTCAAATTTCTTAAGGTGTAAAAATAGCTCTAATTTTGTCCTGAATTTTTTTTCTCTCTTTGAGTCTCACAGACTCATATAATGATAATCACTCTAATGAATTAAGTACCTACCAAGTACCAAACATTCCATGAGATGTTTTTACATATATGACTTGTAATTCTAGAAGTAGTTAGAAGTAATTAGTAATTCCAGCAGTAATATCTGTTCTATCTAATTCAGATATTAGTAGTCCCATTGCATGAGAAAGTTTACACTTGGAGAGATAAACAAGCTCACCTAAAGTAACACAGAAGCAGTAGAGTCAAGAACCAAAACTATGTCTACCTAAATCCAGATAGCCTGCTCTATTTACAATGGTACCTTCCTCTTGGTCCTTTTCTCTTCAATTATTAATTTTAAAATCATAAAAGTCTGTGTGTTTTATGAGTTTGGAATATAGTAAGGACCCTGGTCTCAACCTGATATCCATGAACTGGCCTTGGAAGTCTCTTATGGCTCTTTCAGGTGACAATATTCTTGTGCTGATGAGTGGAGGGGGGTGGGGAGGGGCTGGGATGAGTTACCACTATCTTGGTTCTCCTGTGAGAAAAGAATCCAGCAACCTCAGTCTCGTAACTCAATCTGCAGTGATCAGCCTAATCAGAGATTATTTTCTGGTAAGAAGTAAATAGAAAAGGTATGATCCATGGGACTTAAGTGATCTATCCCCATTATTTAATTCTCATATATGGGACATATGCCCCAGGGAACTCTGTGAGCAAATACCTGGAGTGGAAGAATGAGAATGTGCAAGTGGTCCTTAGTCTGAGGATTGGAAACCCAATTTAGGAAAGCTGAAATATAGCAGGAACGGATAATGTTGTTGGAGGTAGCTACTGAGAAGGGGAGAAAAGTTGAGTTGGTGGTGGTAGTACTCACTGTCACAAGTAAGTGAAATGAGCAATAGGGGGAGTCATTTGCAAGCCAGTCTTTCCCAAGGAAGGACATTTACTACAGGAATGGTTGGAATTCATCTCAGTCTTGTTTGTAAAGATGCCTACAAAAGGGAATTATCCATCCTTCTTGAGGAGTCATCTTTGATTGTTTCATTGTGTTTTCCAAACAATGGCTTAAAAATTTCTCATATGAAGGAATTTGTAGCAAGAAAAGATGAGTCAGAGAAGTCAAAAGAGCATGATGTTATCTTGTTGCACTTAATTTCATAAATCTAGAATTTAGCTATGTGAATGCCACCTTCATAGTTTCATTTTGGTTCTAGAATCCCATTTATAGTTTAATTGTTATACAAAATAGTCAATGCAATGTTCATGATTTTATATAAAGGCATTATGGGGTACACAAAAAGCCTCAGCCTTCTCACAGTTATGATTTGCTGATTAAATACTTCATTTTTTTGGTAACAACTTACAATTTCGTCATGGAATAACTTTTCTGTATCTTTGGAGTTACATTCAAGTTGGCAGGTTCCATGGTGGAGCATTGGTTTTTGGTGCTTAGAGTTAGGTGGAAGCCACACGGAATTGTCTGGGACAGGAGTTCTGAGAGCTTCTGCACAACAGATGGAGCTGGCAGAGAAGATGGATGGGAGAAGGGCAGGAGCAAGGTCATAGGATAACTTGGTATTCTCAAAAGCTGAGGAATTAGGAGGAAAGGCAACTCCAGAGACAGCACTGGGAACTAGAAGCCAGGAGAAGGGAGGCCGTGTATGGTGTGGCAACAGAGAATTCCGTCTCTGTCTAATAAAATATAACAATTACCGAAGCCTTACTATGTGCTTAGTTATGCCAAGCACTTGTGATGGGTCATCATCTTCTTTAATCCTCACAGCTCCCACATGAGGAGGCCCTATTATTATCCCTCTTTTATAGATGCAAAAACTGAAACTTGGAGAGGCTTAGTAACATCACAATCACTACAACTAAGTAGTAGATCTGGGATTTAGATCTAAAATATCTCATTCCAAGGGAGCAATCTTTACCAGTATGCTCTGGAATTAGGCTTGTGTTCCATCATGGCTCTGATACGCACAAATCTTGTGACCTTGGGCAAGTTACATTAATACCCTTGAACCACAAATTTCCTCTCTGTGAATATGGGCATTTAATAATACCTACTTCATAACGTTATTATGGGTTTTTAATTTATGAAGTGAGCAGTGATTGTAAAGAGACTGGAAGGGTACCTGGCACCTGGTAAGTATCAATGCATGTCAACAGTTACTATTATTAAATTAAATGATAAACATGAGAGTCCTGAGCAGGATTTTTCAAGCTGTGTTCATAAAATCAAGTTAATGGTTCATGACCAATGTTTCTTTTTAAATGAAAACGAATAGAAGAGAATGGAATAGAATGGGGAAAAGTCAGGATTCATTGTATATAGTAAAAGTAAGAATTGATTCATATGTCTTAATTCTGTTTTGTGTATATGTGCATTTTGCATTCTGGGTAAAAAGGAAAAAAATATATTTCTGATTATTAACTGTCAAAAAAAAGTGTTTTAAAAAAATCTTTTCAAGTAGCATTTTTCAAAGTGTGGTCCAGGAACCAGTAGCATCAGTTTCACTTGGGAATTTGTTAGAAATGCAAATTACTGGGCCCCACCCTTGCCCATTCATTTGGTTTTAACAAGCCCTCCAGGTGATTAAGGGCAATTATGTACTCAAACATGGCATTTGGAATTCATGAAAAAAATTAGATAAGGCTATATATATATACACAGACATATATATACATACATATATATACACACACACATATATATACATATATATACACATATATATACACATATATACACATATATATACATACACATATATGTGTGTATGTATATATATATACATACTATATATACACACACATATATATACATACATATATATACACACACACATATATATACACACACACATATATATACATATATATACACATATATATACATATATATACACATATATATACATATATATACACATATATACACATATATATACATACACATACACGTATATACATATATATGTGTATATATATAAATTATTTAAGAGTATTTAAGAGTACATGTTGTGTTATATTGACTAAAGATTTAAATTCTTCACAGAATGCCATCTTGTGAGATTTTTGTTTTCTGTAGCTGTTTCCCCAGTTTTTTCTACACTGCCTGCTCACAGTGCAGGTGCTCAAGTCCCATAGACATCAATTAGTTTATATGTAGAAGGACATTGAATATTTAGATCCTGTACTTTCTTCTAGCACTACAAGATAAAAAGTTAAAATTCCTGTGAGTAGCCCTGAGCCTGAATATCTAAGTTGTGTTTAATTTGAAACATTTTACTGATAATAGACCAGATGCCTCAACAGCTGCAGAACTAGGAATTAAATTAAGAACTCATAAAAAACTGCACTCAATATTTTAGTAATGGAGATATTTATTTTGAAAAGCACATGCAGGCAAAAAGACATTGACAATCTAGTTAATGTAAAACTAATAGTGATGATAAAAAATCTTTTTGGCAAAAACAGAAATGATATCGATTTTTTCACCGAAATATTTTTTCCCCTCAAAGGGAACAGTGAAGGTGTTTAAGATATTTATTTATTATTGTATTCCATTACTGTAAAGAGACAGCACCTACTATTGCACTGATGAATATTTGTTGATTATTGTGTTTAATGTAATTTATTGTTGTATTTGGTTTGGGGTTGGAGGGTCTATTTACTTAAAGACTTGAAAATATACTCTTTGAACACAGCATCCAAATTGACTAGAAAAGTCTTGAAGACTTTCTTTGACAAATTTTTTAAATAGTCCTTTGGATTTTTAAAATTGTATTAAATTTTTTCCCTTGGGTTTTCAGAAAGCAGTTTTTTAATGAATACATGCGTATTAACATTTCTAAGTTTTTAGTGGTATATTAAAATATTTTTCAAGACAAAAAGTGTAAGGAAAAACAAAAGTGTACCTTCTGGCTCACCACAGGTGGAATTTCACATTAACAGTAGCTTAAGAGGCATTTCCAAAGATCCTTCTCTGCTTTGCATTCTGTGGTTGGAGAAGAATGGAATGGGAAGAAGGCAGGGAGGTTGTGGGCTATCTCCTCTTTCTGGTATTAATTAGCATCTGTGAACTCAGGCAAATCATATAGTTTTTCTGAACCTTAGTTTCCTTCTCTATACAATAGGGGGTTTGGATTACATACTTTATAAGATTATTCCAACCTTGAAAAAGTCTGTGTTTCTAAATGGTCATGTGTTCCTTTTGAACAATTTTGGTAAGACTATGGTTATGAATATATATTAGCAAGGCTCAAAAAAAAAAAAGAAGGCTTATAAATAACATGACAAAGTTAACTTGACCTTTCCTTGACACGTTTCATGTATCAGTGGGCTAGTTTTCATCAGCTTTGGGTTTGGGAGCACAGGTGATGCCACTCACTGGGCATGAGGGTGAAAATACATGAGGGTGTTCTTGGTCATCACAATGACTGGGTGAACTGGCATTTAGTGCCCAGGGATCAAGAGTGCCACACATCTTGTAATAGGTTTTGACAATTCCTCACTACAAGGAAGCTTCCTTCCCTGAATTGCAAGAACACCCCCATTGGGAACTAGCTAATGGAGTTTAAAGACTTAGTTTTAATTCCATATTTTTATAAAGTCATCTGGGAAATTAGAAATGAAGTGGTCATATATTTTCTGTTGTATTAGTAACACAAATGCATCTATTCTTAGATGACAACTGGTGTTTTTATGATGCATGGGAGAGAATAGCCTCCAGCTCCATGCACTATATATTGACGATGCAGTAAGAAAAGCAGTAAAAATCTCAGCTCCGTTAGTACAGTGTGCAAATATAACTTGAAAACATACTAGGAATAGATCCTTTGAGTATGAAGTTACTAGTTGCCTGATGATAGCCATATTTTCAAGGAAATGGCTTACAGAAGTTTCCATTCAATATAAGTAGACATTTCTTGTGTCCAGATAAATGTTCTGATAAGACATTAAATGCGTAGATTTGATTCTCTGTAATGGTAAATACCACTTGCCTAATAGCTCTATGCATGATGATGAGTGAAGTGAGTACTTCTTGTTCCCCCTCTGGCCTCTTCTGCATGTGGGTTGGCCTTCGCATATTCCAGGTCAGGTTAAGGATAGAATTCATTTAGCAAGAGTGACTCATCCAAGGCCACCCCAAGAACCTTAGTCACTTTGCTTTGCAATCACTTAAATCACAGGATTAGTTTATTAAATTAAAATTATTTTTCTCTTCTATCTTCTTGAGCTTGTCAAGTCCTTGGTTTGTTAATGTGATCATTTAATTTTAAATTTACTTAAGTTAATTTTAAAACTATTGCTTACATTCAGATCTTAGATACTGTGAGTATAGAAGGTATTGGATGGGTAAAATTGTTGTCTAGCAAACCAAAGCCAACTTGTTATTTTCCAGGAATGAAAGGGAACCCCTGTTTTTCCTTCCTTTGGTGAATCTGGGCCTTAATACTGCTGTGGGAGAAGGGGGAAAGGGAAATTAATTTGAAATGTATAACTTTTCATATAAATTTGGTAAAAATTTAGATTTCAGGACAAAGAATTACAGAATTAAAAGAAAAATCTTTTTGCTAATCTTTCATATTCAGTATCCATGCTAGGCCTCCATAATTAACAAAAGTTATACACTACATTCCTCTTAGAATGAATTTTTTGGACATCAGAACAAAAGTCCACTTAGAAATTAGCAATAACCATCTTACCCCAATCTTTCAATATGGAAAATAGGGTCAAAGTGATGTAAGTGATTTGTGGTCTACCCAGAGTGCAGAGTCAGGACAAGGCAGACCAGGCTCTTGAGTTTGGTGACTGGTTTTCCTACCCCACTGCCCTATTCCTCAGAGGCCTCCTTGACCCTGAGTTCCCTAAGACAAATAATTGCAAATGCTAGCCTAAGATGGCCAATGGGTATGATGAATTACCTTCTCTGCTCCACAACTGGAGACGCACTAGTTAAGTACCATCTGGCAAAATTGAGAAAACAGTCACTCATGATTTTTGGTGCTCAATTATTTAGGTGAGGAATTATGGCTGAGAAAAGAACAAGTGAATCTGTAACTAAAATATTAAAAAGCATTTTTACTGAGACTAGATTAACCTTAAAGACAGCTGAAAAATACACCATATTAAAATCAAGGTATAATATTTCCTGGTTTTAGTTACATTTTAAAGCTAATTCCTTGCAATAATATTAATTATGTTGAACCCATATGATATGAACGTTCTCAACACACTGGATTTTCATTAATTCAGTCTTCAAGCCACACTACAATTGTACATTCTTGTATTATGCTGTTCATATTTCTGAAAACAATGAAACAAGTAAGCCTGATGGTATTAAATAAAGGATTTCATGCAAAAAACAAAAACAAAATTTAACAACAACAACAACAAAACTGGTTTATCTCTTTAAGCAATGCCTTACTGAGTCAAGTAAATCATTGAAGGTGAGTGAGAAAATGGAAGGGGGGGGGGGGAAGAGGCTTCAGCTCATGGCAACTACTGTATAAAGCTGAGAAACAGGGAGCGTCCTTTCTGTGCTGTGCTTTTATTATCTCTCTGTTTGTGATCCCATCGTCTACTGTTTAATTTGTGGAACATTCCAGGGAGTATCCTTAGCTTCCCTGACATGAGTCTGGGCCCGGGCCTTGAAGGCTCTGAGGGATTCCTTTCTGAAATAAGGTTGGACAAATAGAGCAAGTTGGCTATTCAGCACATGGCTCAGCTGGTTGTGGCAGACTTCTCATTGGGAGCAGGTGAAATCTTTGTGCCACTGAGCCGTGGGAGGCCAGAGCGTGCTGCCCCATGCAGTGTTGCAGGCATTTCTGAAGAGTGTAGGATGTGATCTCAGAAAAATGGGCTTACTTCTGTATCTCAAAAGAGAGAACACTAAATGCTTAGACTTCCTTCACACGTTTGCATGTGGCTCAGTGGTGTTCCATCTGGGAGTTTGCTTCTAATGTATGTATTTTCAAGCAAGAATGGCACAGTGGTGGCTTATGAGGGTTAGTTCTTATTAATTTAGCTGATGACACTCTGACCAAATGCGTGGAAATAATAATAGTGGCATACTTTTGCTGCTGTTTTCTGTTTGTTTGATGTAATAAAGGTTTTGTTAATGTCTTAGAAAGAGCCCTTACAGAAAATAAAATTATATTGCACTATTTTGTGGAAATGCCAAGCAATTAGTGTATGGTATCATTAATGAGTTGTATTATTAATGTGAAATGCTAAAATAATTCAGAAAGCATAAATGATATGTAAAGGCCGTCTTACCACGAGCCTGGAGAGGGTGGGCATGGAGGGGAGGCATAAAGAGAGAATAAGTAAACACATGTGTGATGTTAAGGCGGAATGTACTGAAATTGCCGGTAATATTTCCTAGTAGTCAGCGATATGCTGAGTTACAGCTGGTGCTGCTACTGTTTGTCAAGGTCATCAGGGAACAGATCCTATGACTGCTTAAGGGATGGGAGATTGATTCCTGATACCAATTTTGACTCATAAATTGTAACCAGAATAATTAGGACTGTGTTTACAGACTTGGGAACAGGCAGCAAAAGCCTCTGGTAACTTATTTCAGATGGATCAAGTTAAATTTTTATCTTAAATCTGAGCTTTGATTTGAAACAAAGGTATTAGCTAGTTTTTTTGAGATGGTAGTTCCTTTACCTTGCAACTTCCTGTTATTCTATTGTTAAGTTTCCAGAGAATTCTCTTTAGAATACATTCACATAGAAATCAGTCTACCTGCCTGCTTTCTGAGAGACTGAATTTGATGCTGTAGTTTATTTTAATCAGAGGCAGGGAAATACTATTATTTTTTGACTATTAAGAATTGTAGTAAGCAATTTAGACATAGAATATTTGTTTGGCAGCTTTTGGAAAGCTATTAAACTGGCAGCCCCAACTCCTATTAGAATGATGTACGTACCTCTGTGGTCTGAGTGTAGTGCTCTGTTTATTGGAAACGAGTGGCCACTAACTAGGAGTTGACCCACTTATTTGAAAACATTTTTTTTTTTCAAAATAGAACTTATATGACATGATACCTTAAAATTCTTCATTATTGTATGGTGAATTTTTTAATTCATTTGTATTAATAAATTTTTCCCATAGAGACCATCTTATACAAGTTTGAGTCTCAGATGTTTTAATCTTTATCAAATTTAATCTTTATTTAATCTTTATTTTTAGTCCAACACAAGTTCTTCTTTCTGTAGCCTACAATTTGCCTTTTATTAATAGGTGTGTTTATGTTAACACTTTTCTGATATTCAAGCATGATTGACTTTTATTTTTTTCATTTGTGAATGGTATTTATAAGAGTTAGTGCAAGACTTGGTATTCTGAGTTGATCAATTATCCTATTATCTTGCTTTATTCTCTTCAAAGTTTTGACTAAATTGGGCATGATATTAAATGCCTTTCACTTTATCACATAAAAATAATGCTTTCTTAGACTAATTTTAAGTTGATAATGTTTTCATAATTAATGGCTTTTTAGATTATAATTGTTTATTTTTTAGTTCATTAGTGGCTAGTATGGTATAATTCTTCCATTTAAAGCAAGCCTTTAGGAAAATAACAGTTCTGTTCTCTCTTCTTTTTTTGTGTGTTTGACTATAAATATCAGAGTCATAAATTATGACTACAAAAATAAGTAATGGAAACATATCTCTTTTGCTATTAATTGCCACTTACTCTTCTGTGACTTTTTTTTTTCTTGTTTGATATTAATAAGTCAGTCAGGCTCTATTTCAGTTCAAGTGCTATCTAGAAATCACCAGGACTCCTGGAGCCTGTTCACACCCACATGGCTGTCTGGAAACCAGACTGAAGAGAACAGTGATACTGGGCAGGGGTCCTAAGAGGGATTCTGAGTGGATTAGATACTTATTGGGGTATTGGAACCAGTGGTTTTCATCTATACTTTGACCATGAATGTACACTTGCTTCTTGGTTCAAGGAAGACGTTTGCCAGAGTACATTGTCAACCAGTAGACCAAGGATTTTGTCATGTGATGACAGCCCTCAATACCTCTGGGAGTCCCTAATGCCATTTCAGAAGAATGAACCTGAAGTTCCCTTAGAAGTTTCAGCCACTAGAAGTTTCTAGTGAATTTGAAACTATATTGAGCAGGTGACAGACCCACATCAACAGCCCTTTCCTCTTGTAAGCTCAATGCCTTGCTTCAGTCCTTTCTCTGACCACCTTTTTCTTTCTTTTGTCTTTCTGCCATTTTCATTCCTTTTCTTACTTTGCTTTATTTATCACCCTGGAACCTTACCTATTAGTTTCCTGTTTTCTTCCCATATTCCTTCTCATTATTATTGTTCAGGGTATTTATCTGGTCCTCTTTCTTCTTCAGTTACACATTTCTAGGATGTACTGCATTGATCATTGTTTTTGTTTCCTTTGGGTTGAATCCGTGCACTAGATATTACACTTTGTCCCAAACTTCTTAATGAACTGTTGTATACCTATTATTATTAACTCCTTTCTATTCCCACCCCCATTAAGCTTTTGTAGAAATGTAAAACCGGATAAGCAGTTGATTTCCAAATGTTACATTGGTTTGTTCAAAACACTCTAGATGTGAGAGTAAGTTCTAACATTCACTAGGATTGGCAAGTCACCTGAATTATTTTGTAAAATGGAGATAATGATAAAATGAGATAATATAACTGAAAGCATTTCATGGTACAAAAGTTAGTTATTGTTACTGAGAATTATTATTCAAGAGAGTTACCATTTAATATCATGGGACATTTTAAAATTTGTATTTTACTTTTTAACTTTTTATGTTGAAGTAATTTCGTGCATAAGAATTTGCAAAAGATAGTACAAAGAATTCTCGTTTGACCCTTTCTAAATGTTAGGATCTTAAATTTATCAAAACCAGGAAATTAACTTTGGTATAACACTATTAACTAATCTATAGATGGTATTTAAATTTCATCAGTTGTACCACCAATGTCCTTTCTCTGGACCTGGATATAAACAGGAATCACATATATGCTCAGTTGTCATGCATTTTAGTCTCCTCCAGTTCTTCAATTTTTCTTTGTCTTACATGAATTGACAAAGAATAGTGACCAGTTGTTTTGGAAAATATCTCTTGATTTGAGTTTTCTGATGGTTAAATTCAGGTTACGCATTTTTGGCAAAAGTACCATAGAATGATGCTATACCTTTCTCAGCTCATCATATCAGGAAACAAATGATGTCAAGATGTCTAATTACTAATGATGTTAACTTCAATTCCTAAGTTAAGTCTGACAAGTTTCTCCACTGTTAAGTTGCTAGTATCCTTTTTGTAATTCGTAAGCATGTTGTGGGGAATACTTTGAGACTAAATAAATGACCAGTTTTTTCATCATACTTTCAATCACACATTTTATCAATCATTGATGATTGATATCAATATTGATATCAATTGATATCAATCATTGATGATTCCGGCTTGAAACAGTTGTCATTGATGGGGCACCTGGGTGGCTCAGGCAGTTGAGCATCCAGCTTTGGTTCAGGTCATGATCTTACATTTCGAGAGTTTGAGCCCTACGTTGGACTCTGTGCTGACAGCTCTGAACCTGGAGTCTGCTTCAGATTCTGTGTCTCCCTCTCTCTCTGCCCTTCCCTTGCTCACACTCTGTGTCTCTCTCAAAAATAAATAAACATAAAAAAAAGAAACAGTTGTCATTGAGATGTTTGCCCAATGATTTTTTTTTTATTTCCTCACTCCTACATTAAATTCTTCTGTAAGGAAGAGCTTTCCTTTCTCCTTCACTTATTTACTTATTCAATTATTTATTTATATCAGTATGGACACATGGATTTTTGTTTTATTCTATGAGTTATAATCCATTGTAACTGGTATTTATTTTGTTGTCCACATTTGGCCATTTGACCAATTTTCAAGTTGGATTTTGTGTCTTTTCTTCATATTACCATCTTCACACTTCTTATTTTCTCCAGGTGCTCTTATACTCTCAGATGCTCCAGGCGAATCTTATACTTTTTCTGATCCAGCCCTTGAATCAGACATTCAAGGAGCCCAGATTTCTTTTATTGAAGAATGGTATTTAGAAACCAAGATCTAGGTGTTAGATATGCTCGATCACAAATCCTTCAATTACACATAAAGCACTTTCAGAATTACTAGCCCATATCTCTGTGAAAAACAAATTTCCTAACTAAAGTACACTACTTGTGTACAACTGTTTTTCTTTTGACTTGGAAGATAGACTTGAAACGCTGTGGTCTACAAGGAAAACTCTGGAGATGTCCTCTTTATCTGAATATTTGAGTAAGTAAGCAAGTAATCTACCAGCCAAGGTGTTTTCTTTACTAGACTAATTTTGATACCTTCTTTGTTACCAATGTGAAAAAGAAGCATCATATTTCTAATAGGTTTTCTGGCTATTATAGAATTTGGGCAAGAATGCTGCCCACAATTAGGAAAATGTAAAATCCCATGGAAACTGCATGTCATTATATTTGAAAATTTTAACTTTTTGAGTTTTTGCTAGAATTTGGTCAGGAACTAGTGTAAATGGCTGCTATTTATAGCATCATTTCAGCCTCTTAAATTAACCCTCACAGTTATTGTTCTAGTTCTTTTGCAATTTCCCCAGCTCCACATTCCCTGATTCTTTTTCTTTAAGTCTACCCTGAAAATTGAATCAGCCTCAGGTTGTGAAGGTGAAGATGATGTACAATTTTATAACCCTACTCCCTATTTCTAACATGACTGAAAATAGTGTATCGTTCCTGGCCAATTCTGCATAAGAGACATTCAAAAGACAAGGAGGACTTTTTTCTATTGCACATACCTGTTGTCATTATAGGTATGTACCACAGCTTGCATCTGATAGAAAAACAAAAACAATAAAACAAAACCCCAAACAAACAAACAAACAAGCAAAAAAACCCAGAAGTCCAGGGCATTTTTTTTTTTTTTTTTTGTCATTGTGTTTAGCCAATGTTAAATGGCTGAGATAGCACTGAATTTCGGTTAATCCCTAATATTCAGGCTTCCTCCCTGCCTCTTCCCACCCTTGTTTACATCCAGTTAACTTTAGATGCAATTAACAACACATTAATGTTCTTTACCTAAAACTTTTATCATATGCACTTTGAATTCTCTCCCCTCTTTGGGAAACTGAATATTACAGTAGCTCAGAGTATGTAGACTCTGGATTGCTCACTCAGGTTCTGATCCTGCTCTACCAGCTCTGTGGTTCTTGGTCAAGCTACTTAATCTCAGTTGGTAGTAGTTTCTTTTTCTGGAAAATGAAAACCAAAATAGAACTCCTTTATGTGGTTGTTGTAAAGTTTAAATGAGCTAATAGATAGTGGTGCTTAGAAACATCCCTGGCACATAGTAAGCATTCACTAAATGTTATTGCTGTTGTGGTGGTTATTATCTGTGTACCATGGCTCCCTTGTGGTCTCTGCATCATACTGCATTTTCTAGACCACTAGATATGTGGGCACTTAAGATGTATATGCACGGTAAGGAATAGGAAGTTATTCCTCCATTGGAAGGAGTCAGTCCCTTGGGGAGGATGAAGTTGAGAGGAGATGGCAATTAAAAAGTAAACAATACATGGGGTGCCTGCATGGCTCAGTTGGTTAAGCATCCGACTTTAAGTCAGGTCATGATCTTGTGGTTCCTGAGTTTGAGCCCTGCGTTACTCTCTGTGCTGACAGCTCAGAGCCTGGGGCCTGCCTCAGATTCTGTGTCTCCCTTTCTCTCTGCCCCTCCTCTGCTCATGCTCATGCTCTGTCTCTCTCTCTCTCTCTCTCTCTCCCAAAAATAAATAAACATTAAAAAAAGTAATACAAAATACCATGTGATTTCACTCATTTGTGGAATTTAAGAAACAAATGATCAAAGGACAGGGAGGGAGAGAGGGAGGGAGGAAGAGAGAGAGAGAGAGAGAGAGAGAGAGAGAGAGAGAGAGAGAAACCAAGAAACAGACTCATAACTATAGAGAGAAAACTGATGGTTACCAGAGGGGAAGTGGGCAGAATAGGTGATGGAGATCAGGGAATGCACTTGTTGTGATGAGTACTGGGTGTTGTATAGAATTGTTGAATCACTGTATTGTACATCTGAAACTAATATAACACCTTATTAAGTCTACTGGAATGAAAATAGAAAATTTAAAAAGTAAACAATACAACATTACTATGTACTTTTTACTCTCCTAAATCTTCTCTATTGATTTAAGTCTCTCCCATAAGAAATAAAATAATAGAAAACAGCCCTTTTTTGATTTTTTTTTCTCATAATAAGATAAAATTTCATGGGAAACTCCAAGATAAGGAGAAACCTAAGCCAAAAATAGACTCTCCAACCTGACAAGCCATTTTGTCTTTCTGAAAGATGAGATCTGTAAACTGCAGGGTATCACAGTCTCTTTCTCTGCTTTGTTTCTGGGTTTCAGTGAAGAAGGAACGGAGCTGGAAGGGATGGGGTTGGTAGGAAATGCTAAAAAGAGGAGGAGCGTCCCAAATCAAGTAGTAGTTGAGTCCAGAAAAAAATTGTTATTAATTTAGAATTATCAGATATGAGGACAGAGTGACTTCTATTAGAATGTCTATTTTTAATAGTGTGTCTGGATTTAGCACCCTATAATATGATGGGTGTTGCCAGCACTTCTGATGTTCCGATAGAGGTGTGATAGTGACTCAGTGCTCGGGTTTCTCTCCTTAGCTGTAATTTATGAATGTCAGCATGATTTATCTGGGATGGAGAAAGACAGTTTTAATGTTTTGATAGTACTGCTTATTTCATATATGTTTGCATCTCATTTTGATTTGGTATCTTCAAAACCCCGGGGACTGTATGAAGTAGTTACACTACTGTTACTCTCGTGAGATTTTGATCTTTTATTTTAAGTAGCATAGTGAACTCTTTCTGTCAGTGAATGCATTTTCCACTATTAGTCACACTTGGTGGTTACAAGGTTCTGTTTTCTTTTATACAAATGCCAACATTTTTGTAGCTTATTGACTGATGGAGGGTGCATGTTGAAAGCTACTGAGAACCATGAAAAGGAAGAGACTACAGGTGTTTATTTACTGAGGGTTAATAAGAGACTCATTGATATGGTATTCTCATCCTTTGTCTGCAGGGATCTAGGAGAGTTTTTGGTTGCATGTGGCTTTGTGGCTTAGCAGTTGTAACACAGGAACAGCTTGTGAGTATCACCATGTGACAGGGCCATCAAGCAGCAGAAATAGGTCCATCACAACCACTGTTGACTTGTGCACGGGAATCCTTGGTATGGTGGGAATGTTTATTTATTTACTTTTCATAAACTAAAGTAAAGAACTGCTTCCTTGAAGAAGTCTATTTCCCCTCTGGCTTTTGAGAAGATTATAATCTTTTGCATGATTTATTGATCACCTTTTGACCATAAGTGTATGTCATGTCATATTGGACAGGTTTCAAGTTCAACAACATATAAATAAAAATGGCCATGCAACAATGTGAAGACAAGCATACTTAAGCTCCAGGGTATATTCAGTTGTAACGATAAAAAAGCACAGCCTTAGGTCTTCCATGGTTCATCACGTTTTCATGTGGGTTTTGCAGATTCCTGGCTACAGACATTAGGACCCGTATTTTGGTCACAAGTTGAAAACCTTTGGGAAATTGATATTACCCAGTGTCTATGGTGAAAGTTTATCCTTTCTGGGAAAAGTTCTACCTACAAAATAGAGAGGGATGAGAAGAGATTTATGGATAGACAAAGAAGGAATTAAGTCATTTTCTAAAGTTTGTAAGTGGAAGAGGAAGGAAGAAAGTCATCTCAAGCAGAGAGAAACCCAGGTGCAAAGAAACAATGCAGTGATGAGAATATCAGGAGACATTTGGTAAATGTCCAGGAGTCTAGGATGAATTTGGACACTGCTGATAATGGAGGAAAGGAGTAAAGAACTATGAAAGGGTTAACATGACTAAACTGGGTGATTAATTAATGGAAGGAGGGTGAGAGAGAAGGAGATGGGAAAGACCAGAACCAGCTGAGCTTATTAGTCACGGATGTTAGTGACCACATCTCGCTCTGCCACATCCATTTCTGAATAGCCCAATTGGGGTATTAAATCATGTGCTTTTGTGAAGCCTAAAAATAGTTTCATGCCTCAAATCTGTCAGTCCTATGAGCAACTTTGAGAAAATAAGTTCTGTGTGTATTAAATTCTGGAAAAGAACATTTACTGTTCAGAGATTTTATAAAGACTAATTGGAGAAGTCACTTTGTAATAACTATATAAATGCAAAATGTATTGTTACTCTGTTGCCCACTACCACTAATGGTCAACATTAAACATGTGTGTTTGCAAAAGCATTTCCTCTGGGCTAAATTAAGAAATGCAGCACCTTGTCCTTAATTTTTTAGTGAGACTGTTGTAGCAGTCTCTGGACACATTGTGGCTCTGCCGTGTACTTGGGTCTCCCTCCAGCATTCCAGCCCCTTTTCCATCTTTTTAATTTCTGGTCTAAACAAGAAGTAGTTATGGTTGAGTTCCTTTTTCTCTTAAGTTGGTTAATGAAAAGTGTGCAGTCCTTTTATCCAAGTAAAATAAATGCATAAGGCATGAGGCAAGCTGATAGTTTATTTTCTTTGGTGACAGGAGCAAGGAGATTTTTGTGAGGAAACAAAATACTTGTTTGCAAAGAATCAGTGTTAATGTGTCAAAGGTGACTAACATTTTGAATCTCATCCAGACACCTACTACAGGGGAACTAAGGACACAGTAAAATAATGGCCATCTTGATTGAATACCTGGCTTGGCTTTCCAGACTAGATTTCCATGTTGCTTGTACAGGTCTGGACCAAGTCTCACTAAAATTTTGTAGACAAAACCTTGCTCCTTTAACCCAACACTAGACAGAAAATAGCCAAGTGCTGTTATTTTTTTCTATGACCTGCTTGCATTGGTATTCTGAATTTTTCAGGGTTACTAATGGGAAAAGGAAGAACACTGTAGAGCACAGAGGCTCTGTGTCCTGTTTCTGAACTGAGCCTCATGCTGAACTGCCTTTAGAGAGTGAGATTCTACTTCCCTAAGAGGGGAAATCCATTGGCCAGGGCATAACAGAGTGAAGAGAGCAAAGAGAGTCTTTCTCCTGTAAAGCCCGGAGAAAAATTAGAATCTTTGGAAAGAGGGCCCTGGAATTTATATTCTAATTTCTCACGTGAGTCTTGTGTACATGAAAGTTTTAAAGTATTTACTAAAATATCTGCACCCTACCAGGGTCATTTTATGAAAAAAAATGCATATATGTACAACTAAAAACTGCTTATCTACATTCTAAGGAAATGAAAGGTACTTCTAAGAGGTCACGTGGCTTTATGTGGGAGGCCAACACCTGGAAGATCAGAAAGGCTTTATCAGTCTTTCATTCCTCTTTCCTCCTGCCTGTGGTGATTACTCAAGTTCAAATATGTGAAACCATGAAAAGTGAAGGCACATTCTCAAGGGGTCTAGTTGAAGAGAGCTCCCACTTGGCTTACACCCTTGACTGGACCTAGGATTGGTACTTCCCTTGCATTAGCTACTACAACCATCTTCCATTATCACCACTTAAAGGAAGGTTCCATTAAACAACAAAGTGCAAACCAAAATAAGACAAAGAAACATATGCCTTGCATATTGTTGCTGAAGGAGAAGGGTGGATAGTGATTGACTCAGCTCTGTGCTGTTCCGCATGGTACCACAGCTATTGAGCATTTGCCCTCGAGCCAGTACAACTGAGTAACTGAGTTTTTAATTTGTTTCTAATTTTAACTTAATTAACTTATATTTGAGTTTAAAAACACATTTTTTGGGGTGCCTGGGTGACTCAGTCTGTTAAGCATCTGAGTTCGGCTCAGGTCATGATCTCACAGTTCACAAGTTCAAGCCCTGCGTTGGGCTCTGTGGTGACAGCTCAGAGCCTGGAGCCTACTTCGGATTCTGTGTCTCCCCCCTCTCTCTCTCTCTCTCTCTCTGCCCCTCCCCTGCTCATACTCTGTCTCTCTGTCTCTTAAAAATAAATAAACATTAAAAAAAAATTTTTAAACACATTTTTTTTTCAATTGTTGCAAACAGTTTAAGTATTTTTTGGAATAACTAGGTTTCTGGAAATCTGCTTTTTAAACTATGAGTTTTAAATTTCATTCCTAATAACAATCAAGTATTTCTGATAAAAATTTAGCCTCCAAATGGAGATGTGCTGTAAGCATAAAATATACACTGTATTTTTAAGACTTAGTAAAAAGAATGTAAAATATCTCACTAATATTTTTAATATTGTTTGCATGTTAAAATGATACATTTTTGGATACATTGGGTTTAAGTACATTATTAAAATTAATGTCACCTGTTTGTTTTTACTTTTTTAATTGTAGGTAGTAGAAAATTTTATACATGACTTTCATTATAGTTCTGTGAGACAGCACTGATTCAGATGTTTAAGACAGACCCATATTTCCATAGTATTGGATACTTAGAAGTCTGGGTTCCATAATATTCATTTTAATGTCATGGATCCAATAGAGAATAAACATATATTAGGTGATGACAATAAATAATTTTATGTCCTTAGAAAACAGTTGGAGGACTCCTGGGTGGCTCAGTCGGTTAAGCGTCTGACTTCAGCTCAGGTCATGATCTTGCAGCTTATGGGTTTGAACTGTGTGTTGGGCTCTGTGCTGACTCAGAGCCTGGAGCCTGCTTCAGATTCTGTGTGTGTGTCTCTCTCTCTACCTCTCCCCTGCTCATTCTGTCTCTCTCTCTCAAAAATAAACATTACAAAAATAAAAAAAAAAAAGAAAATAGTTGGACTGCTCTGTTACTAAGAATATAGATTATTAACCCAGCAGGAGCTAGTGCCAACCTAATAGGTGTCAAATCATTAAAACAACTAAGAATATTTAGAGTGAGGATGGAATACATGTTTACCAAGATCTTTTTCTTATTCCAGATTTCCTTCCCACAACTTTTGAAGAAATTTATCTTAGTTGAAATTAGCTAGGCAAAATATACTGTTTCAATTATATCACATGACACATATAAATCTAGCAATAAATATTTATGAATCGTCAGTTCAGATGTGGAATGCTCAGGTCCTCAGAGAGGAATATAGGAGCCTATAAGACTTCATTCTTGCCCATGTGAGACTTAGAAATCTGGTATAGTAGGTAAGAAACATATTTTAAAATTTGGAAATATAGGGGCACCTGGGCAGCTCAGTCAGTTTAAGTGTCAGACTCTGTTTCAGCTCAGGTAATGATCTGGCCAGTTTGTGAATTCAAGCCCTGCATCAGACTCCATGCTGACCATGCAGAGCCAGTTTGGGATTGTCTCTCTCTCTCCCTCTTTGCCCCTCCTCTGCTTGTGCTCTTTCTCTCTCTCAAAATAAATACATAAACTTAAAAAAAATTGAAGATTTGGGGCTCCTGGGTGGCTCAGTCAGTTAAGTGTCTGGCTCTTGGTTGCAGCCTAGGTCATGATCTCAAGGTTTGTGAGATCAAGCCCCGCATCAGGCTCTGTGCTGACAGTGTGAAGCCTGCTTGGGATTCTCTCTCTCTCTCTCTCTCTCTCTCTCTCTCTCTCTCTCTCTCTCTCCCTCCCCCTCCCTCCCTCCCTCTCTCTCTCTCTGCCCCTTCCCTGCTCACTCACTCTGTCTCAAAAATAAATAAACATTTAAAAAAAATGAAGATATAAAAGGACATACATAATGGAGGATTAAATTGTAGATTCTAATTGTTTGGAAATTTGGGGGCAAAACCAAACAAATGTGAACTGAGGTTTTGTAAAGTGAAGGCTGTATAGTGAAGATGGGTCTTGATCTAGGATGGTCAGATTTGCATGGCCCTGGGGGAGGGAGCTCCCAGAGATTTGCACATCGACACACGGGGCTTACTTTTGGGTCACTGATCACTTCCCTAAAGCTGTTTACTTGCCTTCCTACCTGAATGTGAACTTTTTGAGGACAACGATTCTGTTTATTTCGTCTTCTTCATTCCAAAGCCTTTGGTGCCTGGTGTGTGGTGGGTATTCAGTTATATTTATGGATTTCATCAATATCTGAATGAGTAAGTGAGAGCATTCTCATCAGAATAAAGAGAATAACCCAGGAAACAGTAATGGGCATGAGCATTATGAGATGTGGGTTACAGAAGACCTTTTATCATTTTACTTTCTGATCTAAAAAAATAGAAGTGTTTCCTAACTTTTTCTGAGGGTTGTTGGAGATCTTCACACATGAAGAGAAAGGACTTGATAAACTATAATGTACTATTAAATCCCAGACTTCACTATTATTCACCTAGGGACAGGTTCTTCTTCATCTTTGTAGTTGTCACCTTGTATAGAAATGGATATTCAATAACTGGTTGTTTAATAAAAGAGTCAAAGAATGAATGTCTTGCCACTTTCTTTATTTCTGTTTTCTACCTGCCTGAAAATGCAGGTAGCCTTCTTGTTAGAAAAGTGTCTAAATTCTGGTTAAACTTTGAAGAGAAGCTTGGCATCTTTGCTTACGAATCAATTTCATGTATGTGAGTCCATGAATTTTTTCATCTCTTTTGTCTTTTCAGTACAGTTAAAAAAAACTTTTAAAATGTATTCTTTGGCCATTAGAATTGATGCAGATTTTTGAAGTTTCCAGGTATATGACCTCAGGATTGAGTTTTCCACTCAATATATAGAAATATATTGAGATATAGAAAGCATATCTCAGTTAAAATATACCTTCACTTTGCTCATGTGATTCCTCCTATGTAAGGCAGTTAGGGAAGACATGAAATATCTTTCCTAAAATCCTGATTCAGATACACCCAACAACAATAATTTGGGGGCAACAAGGTCAAAATTATTATTTTCAACGTTTATTTATTTTTGGGACAGAGAGAGACATAGCATGAATGGGGGAGGGGCAGAGAGAGAGGGCGACACAGAATCGGAAACAGGCTCCAGGCTCTGAGCTATCAGCCCAGAGCCCGACGCGGGGCTCGAACCCACGGACCGCGAGATCGTGACCTGGCTGAAGTCGGACGCTTAACCGACTGCGCCACCCAGGCGCCCCTCAAAATTATTATTAAAGAAAATACTGCATTAAAAATGCTAACTTCAAAAAAAGAATTTCCAACTTAAGAGAGATATGGGCAGAATTGAGTGGTTTATTCTGAAGGTTGCAGGAGTGGTCTTCCATTCTTAAATTACAACTCTCGAAGAGTATTTCTCTGTGATGTATGCTTTCCATATCTTACAACTGCATTTGTCAATTTTACGTCAATAAAACTGGGGTTAAAAAAAAAAAAAAAGAATGTTTCTCTTCCTGACTCATAAGCATTTGACCTAAGGCTGAAAAGGCTCAGAAATGTTTTGCCACCACCAGCTGAAATAGAAGCACAATGCAGATCCTATAGATAAAACTCCAACATCCTGTCTCCAAGCTCTGAGCATTCATTTCTCATAATATTCCTTCCTTCCATTCTCATTACTGTCACCCTTCCCCAGGCCCTCCACCTTCTGACACCTGGATTATTGCTGTTTTGTGCAACCATTTAATTTATCTGCCTTTAGCTTTTGCTGCAATTAAATCCATCTTTCATATTGGTGCCAGTTCAGTAAACCACTGCTTTCTTCCTATCTTTCCTCTCTCCCCAAGTCTACACTGGCTACACTTCTTGCTGGGGCTTTCCAATCATAATTGACCCAGTCAACCTTCTTTCTCTGTGTCTTTCCACTGTCCTCCTCCCACACCCCAGTATTACTCCCTTTTCCAGTCCTTTCCCTGCCTGGAATTCCCTCCTCCCTCCTTGTGTGAGTCTGGTCAGCCCTGGGTCCTGTCCTGTCCTTCCATGAAACCTTTCCTCCAGTCTGTCCCTGCAAAGAGTGATCCCTCCATTGTGTTAGGTTTTAGAGAATTCTAGCTATACACTTGATTGCATCATTTATCAGATTCTGCTTCCTAGTATTAGTTTTTATCTGTGTGTTTTAACTGGATATTGCTTAATTGGATTAAAAAAACAAAGTATAAAAGGAATATCTAGATTATAAAAAAGACACATGCACACATTTAAAAACATATGGAATGTGTTATAGAGGACCTATTTATCAGTATATTAAATATAGAAACAGTTTCTAGCACTGAAAGTTGAAGCAGGACCTGAAGAAAACTTTCTCTTTGAGAAACTCTTTCTTTATCCAGGTATTTAGAAAGGCTCATCTACTCTAACCTGGTGGCATGTTTATTCTTAAAGCATAATAAAAATGTGCTTCAAGATCTGCAACTGTAATGCTGCTGAGTTTCCTTTTGCTTTTTCATGATACTTTTTCTGGTTTGAATTTGTTAAAGGATATTTACTTTGAACCCTGAGGCTTTTCATGTAATTTTTAATTACGTATATGTGTATTTACATTTATAATATGTAATAATACATTTACAATTATATATTTATAAATTAAATACGATACATTAAAAATGCTACTTTTGTACTATGGGCTGTTGTAATTGTGCCTTTTACTGAGAAACCCCTGCTCCTAATAGATATCATACTCTAATAGCACAAATGTAGAATGGTGACAAGATGTGTCTCCATATTTATGGCCCTTGATCTTTACTATCCAGAAATATTTTTCAAAGATCAAACCACAGCACACTTGGCTCTTGGCACTAGAAAACTTGGGCTTTGATGGTGATCAAGTATTGCATGTGATGTGGCGGCTCTTAAAAGGGACTCTTCAACAATGTGATGGGGATATACACTGCTCTTTTGTTTCAGAGAAATGCTTTGCCAAGATGAAAAAAAAAAAGACTTATAAGAGTAGGACTTTCCTCCTTTGGATTTTTGACTGGATACTTATCTTTATGAAAAAGTGCCATGGAATGTCTCATTTCATGTCGAAGCTGGCACTAGGACCCTGAAGAAATGTCTGCCATCAGGGCAATGAACAGACAAAATGTCACACCTTCACACAATTCAGAATATTTTTTCTCCCTTACTGTCCCTTCCGCCTCATCTCTTTTCTTCTCTCTGTATTTCTCTCCCTCTCCCTCCCCCCCCCCTTCCCCCTCAACCCCTCCTCCCCATTTCCTTGCAGGTTCTCCACCTGCTTCCCCTTATATCTTCAGGCTCATTTTTCTTCTTCTGCTCACCCCACCCTGCTTTTCCTTGTGTGCCCATCTCTTTCTCTAAGACTTGGAAGTCTCTAAGACTTCCAAGACAAGATATCCTCACTGTATCTTTCCTGTCTTTCCCCTGAGTCTGTATTCTCTCTCCTGGTTTTTTCCTCTGGAAGGCAAATCCGTGTCTGTGGTCTGGTAAATTGTTGGTTGCGTAGGATCATGTATGGTGTAAGCTTGTCTTGTTTGTCCTTTCTACTATTAGTCTGTTTCTTCCAGATGAGCTCTTAGAGTGTGGTAATTTATTTAATTTATTTAAATAAAATAGTTGAACAGCCACCCACAAAATACAATGAATCCTTTTTTAAAGATGAAAATTGCTTCAGGATAGATGTTGACCATTCCTGTAATTTAAAAGGCTATTTTGCAAAATATTTAAAAATAACTACAAAAAATGTGTTTACAACAGCTGAGGCAGAGACTAGCAACTCTGATTAAAAAATATATATATCTGTCTTATGTGTATCTTCGTGTAATTAGAATTCATTAAAATTGAAAAATGATACCTATTTTACATATAATTGAATATTTCTTTTATCATCCAGGAAAGATTTAATGCTGATGTGGTAATAAAACATGGCATGCTGAAGGCATTGGAGTTAGGTAGTTTCAAAACCCAGAGATGTATTTTCTCATAGTTCTGGAGGCTGAAAGTCTGAAATCAAGATGTCAGCAGGGCCATGGTCCCTCTGAAACCTGTAGGGAAATCATACTGTGCATCTTCCTGCTTCTGGTGGTTTGCTGGCAATCTTCCTTGGTTTGTAGCTATATCACTCCAATCTCTGTCGTCATTGTCGCCTGTGTTCTTGCTTCGTGTCTCTGTGTTCATGGCCATCCTTTCATAAGGACACATATTGGACTAGGGGCCACCCTACACCAGTGTGACCTCATCTTAAGTAATTATATCTACAATAACTATATTTCCAAATAAAGTCATATTCCTAGGCAGTGGGGGTTAGGACTTCAAAATATCCTTTTGGGGCCCTTCTAATCTCTTCTCCAGCCAGTGGCTCTTCAGCCTAGCACTGCTTTTGCCATGGCCCTCAGTGATGTTGGTGTGCAAAAGCAGATTAAGCATATGATGGCTTTTATTGAACAAGAATCCAATGAGAAAGCAGAAGAAATAGATGCAAAGGCAGAGGAAGTGTTCAACATTGAGAAAGGTTGTCTTGTGCAAACCCAAAGACTGAAGATAATGGAATACTATGAGAAAAAAGAAAAGCAGATTGAGCAAGAGGAGAAAATTCAGATGTTTAATTTGATGAACCAAGCAAGACTCAAAGTCCTCAGAGCGAGAGAAGACCTTTTTACAGACCTACTACTAAATGAAGCAAAACAGAGACTCAGCAAAGTGGTAAAAGATACAACCAGGTACAAAGTGCTGCTGGATGGATTTGTCCTCCAGGGTTTGTGCCAATTGTTGGAGCCCAGAATGATGATTGTTCATTGCAGGAAACAGGATTTCCCTCTGGTAAGGGCTGCAGTGCAAAAAGCGATTCCTATGTACAAAATTGCCACCAAAAAAGATGTTGATGTCCAAATTGGTCGGAATTACCTGCCTGAGGAAATAGCTGGTGGATTGAGATCTATAATAGGGATCATAAAATATGAGCTTCCAATCCCCTAGAAAGCCGGCTGGATCTCCTAGTCCCTCAGATGATGCCAGAAGGGGAGGTTTATTTGGTGCAAATGCCAACAGGAAGTTTTTGGACTGAACCTTTGGGAGAGGTGGAGTTGATCCACTGCTCTCCTGCTATGATGTGGAAGTTCCTGATATTTGAAGAAACAAGATACCTGTGTGGCTCCCTCTTCACTAATAGTATGTATTTATCAGTGGATACTTTTCTGTAGCTAATGCCCGTGGTGCAATTGTTAACAATGAGAGAAAGTTTCACTTAATGTAGTCAGGAAACCTACTTCTAAAAGTAGCACAGCTGTCATTTACTTCTGTAGCATGAAGGTGAGGGTATCAGATGCTGGTTACAGGAGCTTCACTAAGTCTTCTGCTTTTCCTCTGGTTTCAGTTCTCTAGCCTAGAGGGTGAAGTGTGGTGTTCTCTAATAATAAGTCTCTCCTTTAGGCTTAAAATGCCTAGAGTGCGGGCATGCATTCCTTCCAGCAGTAGTAGCTTCGCTGTTAACCTATTTGGGCCTAGAAGTATTCCTCATCTGTAAATGTGATACAAAATAGAAGCTATGAATATGTTTTATTTATTGAAACAAAAGATTTACATGGAAAAATGTATCTTTTTGGGACACAATTTAACCCATAATAGGCAGTCTGGGTTCTCATCTCATTTCTCCACTAATTAACCATGTAACCTTTGGCAATTACTTAGCCTCACTGGGCTTCAATTGTAACATGTAGATAGTTATAGTTCTATAGCATTGTGCTATAAGGATGAAACGAGATACTGCTTGGCAAAATGCCTGGCACATAGTAAGTACAAGTACATATTAGTCATTCTCCTAGTTATTGTTATTTAGGTTGTTATTTTTATTGCTGTTGTAGTTGGAGATACTATAGCTTAGTACCTGACCCATTGTAGTTGCTCATTAAATGTTAAATTTCAGTCACTCAGGGCCATTATAACTTGTGTACTGTGGATGTTGAAAATGCTGTCAGAGAATACTCAACTATAGAGTGGTTGAAGTTACTATATTTTACTAAAGGTTTGCCATCTGGATGCTAAAGGATTTTTTAATTTACCATGTCTTTCATAATTGTTTGGAAATGTAGGGGAGCCCTAGGCTAATTTAGCAATGTAGGTCATGAATAATTAATTGAATTGAAGTTCAGGGAAGCTGAGTCCTGATCAGCTTTCTCTATATCTTGTCATAATTTTTTTTAAAAAAGAAAAAGGCTATTTAATTTATATGTAACAAATACAAAGCTAAGACTATTAGATATTATATGATAATGATGATCCATTTTTTGATCCAGAAGAAAGAGGGGCTGAGAAAGGTTAAATTATTTCCCATTGTCACAAGGAAGTGCAAATGAATTAGAGGCTAATTAAAATCAGTACTCCATCATCCAGTAATTCCACTACTGGGTGTTTACCCAGAGAAAAGAAAAACACAAATTTGAAAAGCTATATGCACCCCAATGTTTATTGTAGCATTATTTACACTAACCAAGATATGGATGCAACCCAAGATGAGTGCATAAAGATGTGGTATATATATACATATGTGTATGGATAGATAGATATATAGATAATGGAATATAACTCAATTATAAAAAAGAATGAGATCTTGCCATTTGGGACAATATGAATGCACCTAGAGAGTATAATGCTAAATTAATTAAGACAGAGAAACACAAATACTATGTAATTTTACTCATATGTGGAACTTAAGAAACAAAACAAATGTACAAACAAAGAAAAAAGACAAACAAAAAATCATACTCTTAAATACAGAAAACAAACGAATGGCTGCCAAAGGGAAGGTGAGTGGGGGGAGGGGTGAAATAGATAAGGGGGATTAAGAGTACACTTATCAGGGGCGCCTGGGTGGCGCAGTCGGTTAAGCGGCCGACTTCAGCCAGGTCACGATCTCACGGTCTGTGAGTTCGAGCCCCGCGTCAGGCTCTGGGCTGATGGCTCGGAGCCTGGAGCCTGTTTCCGATTCTGTGTCTCCCTCTCTCTCTCTGCCCCTCCCCCGTTCATACTCTGTCTCTGTCTGTCCCATAAATAAATAAAAAACGTTGAAAAAAAAATTTTAAAAAAAAAATAAAAAAAAAAGAGTACACTTATCATGATGAACACAGTGTCATGTATAGAAATGTTGAATCATTACAGTAAAGCCTTGGTTTGCGAGCATAATTCGTTCCAGAAACATTCCCATAATCCAAAGCACTTGTGTATCAAAGCAAATTTCCCCATAAGAAATAATGGAAACTCAAGTGTTTTGTTCCACAACCTAAAAATATTCCTATAAAAATGATTACAATACTGTAATATAATACAAAACAATAAAGAAAATATAAAATATAAAGACAAATAAACAAATCAACCTGCAGTTAATCTTTGAAAACTTTTGTGGCTGGTGTTTGGGAGACACGGGAGAGGAAAGGTGGGTTATTGTGTAGGATGACTTTCACTATCACTGACAGAATCATTGCTATCTATTGGCTCAATGGAATCTTTTTCTTTTCATGCAACTTTAACAAGGAACCTATCCAATGACCTAGAATGAAATAAAGCATTCCTTAGCTTACTCTTACATGGAAAAACAAAAAAAAAAAAAAACTGTCCATAGGTGCTTTGAAGGGACAAAAAATACACTAGTGCTAGTTGTGGGTACCTTCCAGCGTTCTGAAAAATCACTGGGATTTTTCTGCCAAACGCTACTGCCTGGGACTAAACAGCTGAGCATGGAGATGATCACCCACAATCCTGCATCGAGAGAGAGAGAGAGAGAGAGAGAGAGAGAGAGAGAGAGGGAGGGAGGGAGAGGGAGAGAGAGAGGGAGAGAGAGAGAAAAGAACAATTGTCTCAATTGTGATCATGTGGCATTCAGTGTCATATACTATGTGTATTGCAAGACATCACTCTTCTTTTTATTTTATTTTTTAATTTATATCCAAATTAGCATATAGTGCAACAGTGATTTCAGGAGTAGATTCCTTAATGCCCCTTACCCATTTAGCCTATACCCCATCCCAAAACCCCTCCAGTAACCCTGTGTTTGTTCTCCATACTTAAGAGTCTCTTATGTTTTGTCCCCCTCCCTGTTTTTATATTATTTTTGCTTCCCTTCCCTGATGTTCATCTGTTCTGGATCTTAAAGTCCTCATATGAGTGAAGTCATATATTTGTCTTTCTCTGACTAATTTCGCTTAGCATAGTACCCTCTAGTTCCATCCACGTAGCTGCAAATGGCAAGATTTCAATCTTTTTCATTGCTGAGTAATACTCCATTGTGTGTATGTATGTATGTATGTATATATATATACACACACACACACATATATATATACATAATACATATACATATATACATATACATATATATATATATATATATATACATATATATATATACACACACCACATACACACACACACACACACACACACACATACAACATCTTCTTTACCCATGCATCCATCGATGGACATTTGGGCTCTTTCCATACTTTGGCTATTGTTGATAGTGCTACTATAAACATGGGGGTGCATGTTCCCCTTAGAAACAGCATGCTTGCATCCCTTGGATAAATACCTAGTAGTGCAATTGCTGGGTCGTAGGTAGTTCTATTTTTAATTTTTTGAGGAACCTCCATACTGTTTTCCAGAGTGGCTGCATCAGCTTGCATTCCCACCAGCAGTGCCAAAGAGATCCTCTTTCTCTGCATCCTCTCCAACATGTTTTGTTGCCTGAGTTGTTAATGTTAGCCATTCTGACAGGTGTGAGATGGTATCCCATTGTGGTTTTGATTTGTATTTCCCTAATGATGAGTGATGGTGAGCATTTTTTCATGCGTCGGTTGGCCATCTGGATGACTTCTTTGGAGAAGTGTCCATTCATGTCTTTTGCCCATTTCTTTCACTGGATTATTTGTTTTTTGGGTGTTGAGTTTGATAAGTTCTTTGTAGATTTTGGACACTAAAGGGTTAGTGTCCCTGATATGTCATTTGCAAATATCTTCTCCGATTCTGTCAGTTGCCTTTTAGTTTTGCTGACTGTTTCCTTTCTTTTTATTTTGATGAGGTCCCAAGAGTTCATTTTTGCTTTTGTTTCCCTTGCCTCTGGAGACGTGTTGAGTAAGAAGTTGCTGCGGCCAAGATCAAAGAGGTTTTGGCCTGCTTTCTCCTCAAGGATTTTGATGGCTTCCTGTCTTACATTGAGGTCTTTCATCCATTTTGAATTTATTTTTGTGTATGGTGTAAGAGTGGTCCAGGATCATTCTTCTGCATGTTGCTGTCCAGTTTTCCCAGCACCACTTGCTGAAGAGACTGTCTTTATTCCATTGGATATTCTTTCCTGCTTTGTCAAAGGTTAGTTGGCCATACGTTTGTGGATCCGTTTCTGGGTTCTCTATTCTGTTCCATTGATCTGAGTGTTTGTTCTTGTGCCAGTACCAAACTGTCTTGATGATTACAGCTTTGTAGTATAGCTTTAAGTCTGGGATTGTGATGCCTCCCGCTTTGGTTTTCTTTTTCAGGATTGCTTTGGCTATTCGGGTTTTTTCTGGTTCCATACAAATTTTAGATTATTTTTTCTAGCTCTATGAAGAATGCTGGTGTTATTTTGATAGGGATTGCATTGAATATGTAGATTGCTTTCGGTAGTATTGACATTTTAACAGTATTTGTTCTTCCTATCCAGGAGCATGGAATCTTTTTCCATTTTTTTTTGTGTCTTCTTCAATTTCTTTGATAAGCTTTCTATAGTTTTCAGTGTATAGATTTTTCACCTCTTTGGTTAGATTTATTCCTAGGTATTTTATCGTTTTTGGTGCAATTGTAAATGGGATCGATTCCTTGATTTCTCGTTCTGTTGCTTCATTGTTGGTGGAAAGGAATGCAACCGACTTCTGTGCATTGATTTTATATCCTGCAACTTTGCTGAATTCATGAATCAGTTCTAGCAGGTTTTTTTGGTGGAAACTTTTGCATTTTCCATATACAGTATCATGTAAGACATTGCTCTTTTATAAAGTTAAAATTTATTAGAAATGTTTGCTTGTCTTGTGAAACACTTGCAGAGCAAGTTACTTGCAATCCAAGGTTTTACTGTATATTGTACTCCTGAAACTAATATAACATGGTATGTTAATTATAAGTCAATTAACAAAGGGTGGGAGAAATCAGTATGCTGTCAATTGTTCACACTCCAGAGGACAGAGTACTGAAGGATTTGAGTGTATTCTCAGGTTAGGTGTATGAATCATCTCAACCAACTCATGGTTAGCTCTAGCTTACATTTCCTGCCCCTTAGATTAATTTGGCTTTGTCTCTGCTTTGTCAATCTTCAACACTTCTCTGTCACTCCTGCCTTTTACCTCCTGCTCTACAGGAGGTAGCAGATAATAGCTACTAGACCTTTACTTATTCATAGGAATATCTCAATCAAGAGGTGATTTTTCAGGGAATTTTCCATCTAACTCCAAAAGAGGTTGGGAAAGAAATTTATTAGATTCTGTCAGTTCATAAGTGGCTGCCAAACCTCCAGTGGACAGCTTGAGTGAAGAGGAAGTGTATCAGAAGTGAAGAGGAATCAAGCATGATCGGCCACCAGAGGAGACATAAATCTTTTCCCAGTTGCTGCCATGTCAGCCACGTGGAGATTCTTCCTTCAGTGTTCATTTTGGCCACTGGGACTATTAATATGCCCTCACTGGTCAGCTAACCATAATTTTTAACCCACTTACAAAAGCAGTACAAAATAATCATAGCACACCACATTTAAGAGAAACATTTTCTTTTGTTCAATTTTTCAGTTCTCCTATCCAGCTGCCTAAATAAATACGCTCAGTTTAGAACTACTTCCTTTTTCTCTTTAGAGGTTTCTTGTAGTTTTTTCTTTAATTACTTGATTGCACATATATATATCTGGTCTTTAGTCATGAATCTTTGCTGAAGACAGAAAGCCAATTTGAAATAATTTTAACACAGAGAGGAATTTGTCAGCTCATATAAGCAAATGGTAGGAGGGGTTGGTGTGGAAGTAACATTAGGGTTGACTGGGTCTGGGGGTTGACTGCTGTCAGGATTCTTCACATTTATCTCTTTCATCTCAGTGTGATGGTTCTTATCTCTGAGACTGTATTCTCCATCAGTAAGGGAACCTTCTGTAGGAAGACATCATTCACATTCCTACAGCCTGACAAGGAGAAAAGAAGAGTTTTGTTCTCCTAGCACAAGCTTGGGCAATCTCAACAGGCTCCGATTAGCTCAGCTCAGTAGAATATGTACATCCAACCGATTGGGGCTCAGTCATAGTCAGCTAACACCAGAGCCACGTGGCCAGGGGAAAATGTTTTGAAAGAATAGGTGATATTTGGGGTGCCTGGGTATCTCAGTCAATTAAGACTCCAACTCTTGACTTCAACTCAGGTCTTGATCTCAAGGTTTGTGAGCTCGAGACCCACATTGGGCTCTGCTTGGGATTATCTCTCTTTTTCAAATAAATAAATAAATGAAGTTAAAAAAAGAAAATATTAATTAAGAAAAGGATAGGTGATATTTGGGTACTAAAATAATAAATGCCCAATGTATCTGAGATTGTGAAATGCTTTCTTATCTATTGCTTTGTTTTTTTTTCCACAATTTTTTCCCCTTTTGGGATGGGTTCTCTTCTCCACTCTTCAGATTGCCTGATTCTGGTTTCTTTATAATTTTGATGTCTGCATGAGAGGTTTGACCTAAGTCACAGTTGCAGTGTCCTCTCTTGTTCTATTTGAGAGTTGTCATGACAGGGGTCCTAATGTGTGTATGTTGCTTTTACCTCCAATTTGTTCTCACATAAATGACCTGAATTCCTGTTTTCTGTCTGTGGAAATTAGGTTCTAGTCAGTCTTATTGAAAGTCTTTGTGGAGTGGTCCATTGTCATACAATTCCCACAACTTTTACTCTTTATGATGCAAGTTCCCTCTTTCAGCATAATACTTCACACACAGTGTATCCCTTTTCTTTTCTAGTGTTAATTCTTGGTCACATTGTTCACCTTTTCCATATTCGGTAACTAATCATATCCCCAGCAGTTCTCTTGTATAGGTAATCCATTTATTTTTTAATGAGTTTAAGAATGAGATATTTGGATTGCCTTTTGCAGCAATACATTAACTATCACATATAATTTTATCTACTGCTTTGCTTATGCAAAATGTCAGTCACAGTGAGTCTTAGAGCTATTACATGAATTGATTTATATTTTCTAAAATTCTCATGTCAGTAGCACTTTATTAGATATTTATGAGAGTCTGAAAATGCAAGATAAATTATGGAGTTAGATGGGTAACAAAGGTATTATAGTATTCTTTCCATATTCATAGAGGCTAATTTATAGAGGGCCATTCTAATAGACTGTTCTGCAGATATTTATTCAAATCACTAAATGCTCTCCTCTTTTCTAAGTTCCTTCACATCATCTTTCTCTAGTGAGAGAAGCAGCCTCATTCAGGTTCTTTGACCTTTTACTCCTCTCTCAAATGTCTTCTCATCTCCTTTCCCACAGGAGGATTTGTCCATGACACAAAACTATTTGTTGGCAGCTGCAGGAGAAATTGCCATCTATAGATGGGAGCAAGAAAAAAAGGGAGCTAGCACAAATGAATAGCATTGGGAAGGTAAACACATTAAAACTACAGATACAAAAGGGATTTAAAGTTTGTAGGAGAGTAGCATGACCAGATGGCAGTAATAACTTGAAGTTTTAGATGAAATAGATAATTTTCTAACAAAATATAAATTATTAACCTAGCCTCGAAAAATAGAAATCATGAATAAATCAGTAACCATGAAAGAAATAAAATTAATGGTAAAATGTCTTGCCCTTCTTCCACACCAATCTTCAAATAACAATCCCAGATATTTATAGGCATAATTTTAAAAACCTTCAAAAGCAGAAAATGTCTATCTTAGGCAAACTGAGTCAGACACTCAAAATCGGAAATCTAACTGAACCACTTTATGCAGCTTGTATAACTTTGATGTTAAAAATGGATATAAGGATAAGAATAAGAAATAGTATAGTATATTTTCATGTATGACTATAAAAGCAAAAACCTTAATGTACCATTGACAAAATATTTTCAGCAGTGTATAAAAAACTACATGATAGCCAAAAGATTATCCAAATCCAAAAATGCAAAGATGGTTCAATTTCAGACACCTGTAAAATTTAGGAGAAAATTTCATATGGTTTCTCAACAGAGAAAAAGCGTTCGGTACAATTCAACACTCAATTATGATATAAACTCTTGGTAAACTAAGGATAGAGAAAATTTTCTACTATTTTGGAAAGAGATATCTATCAAAAACCTCCTACAAATGTTATTGTTATTTAGAAAAACTTATAAACATTCCTGTTCAAGTCAGCAACAGGATAAGAAATCTGTGATTATCCCCATTATTCAGCTGGATGTCCTAGTCAAATTTAAAAGGCAAGAAAAATAAGACATGCAGGAACTTAAAAGGAAAAGAAAAAATTACAAATAATGAAACTGACTAAGTAGAAAATCCAAGAGAAGCATTAGATATATGATTAGAATAATTTAGACATGAATTTGGCATGTTCACCAGTTTCAAGATTAATATACATAAAATAGTAGCATTCCTGGAAATCAGCAATTAACTAACTAGAAAATGTTAGAGGAAAAAATACACACCATTTATGATAGGCAAAATAGTGACCCCCCAATTGACTGTTCACCCTGAAACCTGTGAATACGTTACTTTAGCTGGAAAATGAGGAATTCAGTTTATAGGTGGAATTAGGTTTAAAATAAAGGGATTATCCTGGATTATCCAGAAGATTTCAATGTCATCACAAGTGTCCTTCAAATATGAAAGAAAGAGGGAGAGGAGTCAGTATCAGAGTGATGGAGAAAGACTCTGCCTGCCATTGTTGGCGTTCAAGATGGAAGCAGACTGCCAAAGAATATTGGCAACCTTTAGAAGATGGAATAGGTAAGAAAGAGGATTCTTCCCTAGAGCTGCTCAGTGTGGAAAAAGATAGCTGGCCTTTTTGCTCCTGCTAAGGTTCCTGAATGAAGCTCCCTTCTCTTTTCCTTTCAATCTTCCACACTCAAAGACCTGCAGGGCTCAGACTTCTGGTCACTTCCCTACTTGGGCTCCTGGGGTTCTGAGAAATTAGGCATATGTAGGGGAAACACACAGGGATTTCTTCTCAGATATAAGCCACTCACAGACCCAGTGACCCTTTGCATCAGGACTGGTAGAGAGAAAAGCGTTAACAGTGAAGAGAAAGGAAGCCCTAATTAAACTTGTCTAAAGCCCTTGTCCAGTGACCTATTGACTACAAACTCAGACTGGCTCAGCTGACCCACTGGATCATGTGTTGCCTCTGCATTAATAAAATATATGGAATTATTTTAAATTTGTGATAAAAGTGATAATTTTTGTGATTAATTTTTTTTATTTAAAAGTAATACAACCTGTCTCAGTTTGGGTGTTCCCAAAGCAGACCCTGAAACAAGGATTTGAGTGAAGTTCATTTGTGGGGAGGTGATCCAAGGAAGCCTGTTGAAGAAGTGAAGCCAGACATGGGAGAAAGAAAAGGCAATGAAGGGTGCTTATGGAGAAGGTGATGGCTCTGAGCAGCTGGGTCTCAATCCTGCTGGGAATTCTCTGAGAGATGATGTATTCTTCAGAATTAACTCATGTAGGAAGCTTGAGCCTAGGCTTTATTATTCAGAACTTTTAGTCTGTACCGCATGGGTGAACCAAACATGCTCTTATGATCCAAAAAATCCTCAAAGCAGAGGAATTTTGCAATTCCTCCCCCCAAAATCTTTTTCTTTTAATGTTTATTTGTTTTTGAGAAAGACAGAGACAGAGAGTGAGTGGGGGAGTGGGAGGGGCAGAAAGAGAGGGAGACACAGAATCTGAAGCAAGCTCCAGGCTCTGAGCTGTCAGCACAGAGCCCAACCTGGGTCTCAAACTCACAAGCTGCAAGATCATGACCTGAGCCAAAGTCGGATGCTTAACCGACTGAGCCGTCCAGGCACTCCGTCCTCAAGTCTTTTTTACATGTACCTTAGTAAATCTTTTAACTCATTTTATAAAGTTTATTTATTTATTTTGAGAGAGAGGGAAGGAGAATGAGAGCACTAGCATAGAGTTAGGGGGCATCGAGAGAGGGAGAGAGAGAATCCCAAGCAGACTCCACACCATCAATGCCAAGCAGATGCAGGGCTGAGCCTGATGTAGGGCCATGCTTGATGTGGAGCTCAAACTCACAAACTGCTAGATCATGACCTAAACTAAAGTCAGATGCTTAACTGACTGAGCCACTCAGGTACCCCTAATTTGAATTTGTCTTACTTTGAGAATTCCATCTTTTTTTATTTTTGTGGGCCAGGAAATTTGTATACCTTTTTTGGTGGGTCAAATTTATATTTTTGTGCATTTTTTTCTATTGGGATTTTGGTATTTTTATTTCTCAATTTCCAAGAGCTTTTACATATTAAAGTGGCAAATTGAAAATTTATTCTTCATGATACACATTGCAAATGTCTTCTCTGTCATTCATCTTTTGACTAATCAAAAAGTCATGCAAAAGTTTTTTCTTTAATTTTATATTATTTAATTTATCAAATGTTTATTGGATTTGAATTTTAAATTATAATTAGAAAGGCTTTCCATGTATCTACATTTTCTTCTAGTACTTGTATGTTTTTTTGTCTGTTTGTTTTTGTTTGTTTTAACATTTAGATATCTAATTCATTTGGAGTTTATTGTGGTATATGGTGTGAGGTAGGATTCACTTTTATGTTTTTCCAAATAGGTATCCAATTTCCCCAACCTCAGTTTTAAAAAAGTCCGACCTTTTCCCCAGTGATTTCAGATGACACTTTTATCATGTAACAAGTTTCCATGGTGCTTGGGTCCATTTCTGAGTTTTTTTTTTTTTTTCTGTTAGTTTGTAAATAAATGGACCAATACCTTATTGTTTTAAACAAAGAGAGGCTTCAGAATATATTTAAACCTGTATATTTAGCATGTTTAGTTAATACACTACCATATAACTATAATAATTCAATAAAACATAATTTCCTTCACCTAACCCTTATTTTTGGACAATTAGGATTTTCCTTCCAACTTTAACAACAAATATTGCTATCACATTATCTTTGCCTATGTAGCATTTCCAAATATTATATGATGATGGACTTTTTAATGATTCTTTATGTTGATTTCTAAATTGTTCTTCAAAACAGAATGTCCAATACATGGCTCTCATAAAATTAAAACTTTTTACATTAAAAATATTTTTAAAAATTTGTTACTTTAGTAGCCAAAGGCTAACTGATGTATATACTTTTTAGATCATTAAAAGGGTTATTTTCTCATATGTTCATTCACTAAGTATAATTTCTTCTTTGTGACTTGCTTTACACTGTTGCTTTTTATTTCATTGTCTTCTTGTTGATTTATATGAACTTGCATATAAAGATATTAATCCTTCATCAATCATGCTTACTGCAATGCTTACCCAGTTTATTAAATTTTTAATGTTATTTGCATTTTGTCAGGCTGATGTTTTATACTTCAGGTTGAAAAACTGATTCTTTACTTTTATTATTTCATTAGTCATTTATAAAATAATTTCTCTTTTAGGAGTTGGTATGTATTTATATTTTTCAATGAATACTTAATATTTATTGGAAATACAAGAACAAAGAACAATTCTAACTTGCCTGGTGATTTCCATCCCCAGACTCATAATGTAGATTTGAAGCAGAAAATTAGGAGGCAGAGTGATATTACAAACACAAACTCTGAAAGCTTTAAGAAGTGGCTCTGATGAAAGGAGAAGAGACTTTCTAAAAATATCACGCAGAAGTCCTAAAAATTATAGCAATTTAAGGCCATTGAAGGTAGAGCAAACAGACCTAGCAAAGTGTCCACTTAGCAAATTACCCTAAACTGGTGTTCATAAAGTGATTGCAGAGTTATGAAAATAATAAATGATGTCCAGGTTATCATGGGGGAAGAATAAATAAATATACAAGATGTTATTAGAGACATTTCTAACTCAAATAATTTTTAAAAAGTGCTTAAAGGGGCGCCTGGGTGGCGCAGTCGGTTAAGCGTCCGACTTCAGCCAGGTCACGATCTCGCGGTCCGTGAGTTCGAGCCCCGCGTCAGGCTCTGGGCTGATGGCTCAGAGCCTGGAGCCAGTTTCCGATTCTGTGTCTCCCTCTCTCTCTGCCCCTCCCCCGTTCATGCTCTGTCTCTCTCTGTCCCAAAAATAAATAAACGTTTGGAAAAAAAAAATTAAAAAAAAAAAAAAAGTGCTTAAAAAGTGTAAAATCCTTAGCCAACCAGAAAAATTGGCTGTGAAGAATGACTTTGTTCCCAGGGGTACCAGTTAGATGACATGTTATAACAATTATTTGTCACCTGTTTTATATGTCTTCCTAGATTTTAAACTCCTCAGGAATAATGATCATGATTTACTCTTCAATTCCTTTTAAGTGGCATGTATTAATAGGGACTAAATGCCAGCTGAGCGCCATTGTTCTATATTGTTCTATATACTTATTTTTTAACCCACCTATTATTCCACTTTCCCAGGAAGGAAACAAAAACATGGAGAAGTTACACTTTCTACTCAAGGTAGATTTTGAGTCCCCTACTGTCTGGCTGTCCTCACAGGGCTAATTCCTTTCTCACGACACCTGGCATGGTATCATACATAGACTTCCTTAATGTTTGCAAAGTAAATAAGAAAATTAATTATTTTAATTATGAATTATTGTGACAGGTTGGAAATGGGTGACATGGTTTATAATTTTGTTGCAGAAACAAGACACACATGAAACGACACCTCAATGAAATCATTATTTAAGTTCATCATTTTAGTTACCTTTCTTAGAGCAACTGAATCAGCCCAGAAGCCTTTACAAAGAAGAAATTAGTTTCTCCTAGGACCTGAATGTATTTGTTTTTGTAAGAATACAGTTCTCATCAGTTGACACCAGGATCAAAGCAATATATGGTCACATGTTGGATGCCTTCACCCTTCCCTCCACTGGGTTCTTCACTGGGACTGACAATCTTTTAATCTTGTTGATTATAAAAGAGAAATGAGAGAATGTTTTTTTTGTGTGTCTTCAAAGTCCTCCCTGTCTGTGGTTTGTTGTCAAATCTTCTCCTACATCATTTTCCACATTCCATCTTGCAAAAATGTTTTTGTGGAGATGATGACTTTTGCATGTCACTTTTATACCTTTTCTGTCCATCTAAATATTGACACCTTCCTCCCCACCCCTGTCATTTTTAACAACTTTGGTGAGGTATGATATCATATTTTATGAGGATTTAAAAATATGCTTACTTAGTAAGATGTAGCTATTTGCACACTCTTCCTTTGTACTTGATGAATTATTGCTTCAAAAACATATTTGGCCTTCTTTCTCATCATAAACCAGCCAAGCAAGACAGATAGTGTATTAAAAAGAGGTTTAATTTCCACATTCAGTGTAGGAAAACATATATGATTTATGCAGTTTTGTGATGCAAAAGGTGAAAAGGTTGTCAGGGCCTTCTCAAATGATTCATAACTCTGAAGGCCCAGGTGATGGAAGAAGGATATGGATAAGTCACTAGAGGCAATAATTTCTCAAATTACAATACCATTTTCTCAAGGAATACAGCAAATGCCAAAACTGATTACATTATCTACTTTGATTTCATTTTATATAAGAAACTCCTAATAGAGAGGGTGAGCATAGGTAATGTTCCCTTTGAGAAAGCCAATTCTGCCACAGTTTTCAATAATGTCTAATGTAGTACCAAGAACACAGTGGGTCCTCAATCAATAACAATTTGCAAATGCAGGCAATGATAAGGGGGAAAGGAAATTTCCTAACGATTTGTCCACATTCTGCCTTCTAATTTATACTAAAATACCTGTTGTCTTTTCTCTTACTTGTAAGGTATTTAACTCACTTAGGTCTCCTTTATCCATGTAGTGCCCAGTTCTACCAGTGTTGATTCAGAGGATAATCAGTTGAACATGTAAAATGCTTGGAGCAGGAAATCTTGAAGCTGCAGAAATGAATGAGCATTAATTGGACTTGGCTGGGCAAATATGGGGAAAAGGAAATATTAGGCAAGGTTAATGATTTGGCCAATGAAGTTGGTGAGAATGTGTAGTATACTTAGGAAACACTCAGGTAGATGACAATTATTCAAGTAGAAAGTGTGTTGGAGGAGTAGGAAAAAAAAAATTAGAGGAGAATTTGAAGGCATGAAAGTTTGCTGAGAAAAACTATACCAAATTATAGTTTAAATTTTATTTGGTTATAACATGCCTGCTTAAATGGTCTTTTTCCCAAGCCCTTTAACAATGGCCTCGATATCCTGACTCTCAAAGTATGCTCTTCTTAGTGATATTTCCAGTCTTTCGGTCACTCCTTCCCCCCTTTTAGCATCTCTCCCTACTGCTGATTCTAATATCCTCTCTATTCAGTTTATAAAACTAGTTGAGATTCATTTTAACTAATTGTTACCTGTTTAAAATGCTCTTAGGAGTACATATTTTTCATGAGTCCCACAAGAAACTCTGCAGAAACTGTCTCATTATGACCCATTTAAGAGCCTGATAGAATTATCATTTATTAGTGACCATCAAGGACACGAACCAAAGTTAATGGCAAGCTGCTATGCTAGGAAGAAATACTTTGTATCAGAATGTCAGTGGAAAAACGAAAGCTATCAAGTTATTTAGCTCTCCTTTCCTAAATCATTCAAATGTTTTGTTACTGAACTGTAGAATTTTCTGAGAAGTTTATAGAACATAGGAAATGATATGTATCTTAGTGTATAACAGTGCTGGTTTTCAATTCAGTTTGTGTTTGGATTCTAGAAAAATATGCTTTGTGTCAGTTGTTCTGGCAAGTATTCAATTAGAACTTCATAAAAAAAGGATATAAAAATTCTAGGCACCTGTTTTATTAGTACCTGAATATAGGGTAAGCCTGGAAAAGAAAAATAAGGTTCTTAATTGACCTTTGATTTATTCAAGAGCATTGTGAAGATCTATATACTTCCAATGGCACATTAATAAAATAAACCTTATAAATTTAGTCTAGCTCAATCATACATCTCGGAATATTTGTTTTGTTTTTGTTTTTTGATTTAAGTGATAAACTCAATTGATGAAACATCAAAATAGCAAATACCTAGCTTACTGCAAATCATTGTTTTCACAACACACTCTCCATAATATTGTATAAGTGTTGGTTTTGGTGTTAGAAGTAGTAGCAGCAGCAGCAGCAGCAGCAGCATTGTGGTCATGGTGATAATAGATATAGGCAATGTGTTGTTATTGATACTTATACTACTCTTTCTACATTATCTTTCCATTTACATGCATTCTTGTTTGGTCACGTACTGTTCTAGGTGTTTCATAAGGATTACCTGTAAACATCACAACAGCCTAACTAGGTAGATGGCCGTATTCCTCCTTTTCGTAAGTAGAGACTGTAACTCAAAGAGCGTAAGTAATATGCCTAAGGTCTTAGAACTCATAACTTGGTAGAGTCAGAATTTGAATTCAGGATTTGGCTCCAAAACTCTTGCCTGTTTCAGTACACTGTGCTGTCCAGTTATCCTGTCTCCATTTGTCCACAGGATACAAAGTGAGGGAATTGTACAATCATGTGATTTTTCTTCTTCCTTTGGGTCAGTTTAGAGGTACTATAGAGCTATAGTCTCACTTTTCCCCTTCATATTCAATTCATACAATCGGCTGTGTTAAGATCTCTCTGTCTGATGCGTGTATGTAAATAGCCTGCTAGTCACGTGACCACATACCAGATGGGCTGGTCATTTGGCTCTTTGGCGGCTGACACACATCCAGGTGGCTCTGCCAGTCTTTGACATGGTAGAATGGTATCTGATGTATCCCGATAATGTTAGCTATTCAGTACTGAGAACAAAGGCTCATACATAAATGGAGACCACATTCTTTTCTCTGACAGTAAGGAAGGCCTCTGCTATTTAAGGATGCTTATTACATGTCTAACACGTCCCCATGTGTCATCTAATTTCACCATTAACTCTAAAATGAAAATAATGTATTAAGTCACTTAAATTTTCTTTTGAGAACTAAAATACTTAATCAAGTACTATATGTGACTCCAGATTTCCCATTAAAAAAATAATTTACAATTGTAGCTTGCAGCCAGTCATATATGCCCCAGAGCACCTCCTCATTGCCATCCATTGCTATATCTCAAAGAACATAAACCCATTTTAGACATGACTTAATCAAATATGATTAGAGAAGCAGTCTGGAAGAGATAAACATATGCACTCCTGAAACAAATATAAATTTGTTATTTGTACCATTGACAACCTCACTAACATAAATGAAACTTTTCCTAAAGATTATACACTTTATTATTTTCTTTCCCCTTCTTTAATTCATAAGGCAAATATGGCAAAGACTGTTAGTTGAGTCACTAATTTCTCTGTAGTTGTTGCATGAAAGTATTGAGGGTCTTTCTAGATCTATTTAGGGAAGTTAGGGATCTGTGCTTCAATCTGATTATGTAACATGTTGGGTGCTTGTGTTCTCAGTAAGAACCCTTTGTGGGATTCACTGAGCTCATGTATGTGAAGTTCCTCTTCTTATGAAACAATATAGCATTAAAGTTAAGATTGGGAATAAGGAATGGTATCTCCTTAAAGCCCATTATCTTGGTCAGTGTCATGATAGTATTCAGATTTGGAATTTATGTGAGATCCACAGGTAAATATTGCTGGCATGGTTTGCCTTCTGAGGTGGTGACATTTCCAAGCCAAGCCAAATTTGAATTATTTCCTATCCATCTAGTCTCAGAGATATACTCTATTTATCTTTTAGGATTCCAAAGTGGCTTTACAAAAACACAATACAAAATAGTTCGGAAATGCTTTTTGTCCCTTACCTTAAAGATAAATGGTGGGAAAGTGACACAATTGCAAAAATTTTACACTTAGCTAAAGATAATTGTGTAACTAGGAACAATTTGAAGGCGTAACGTTGAAAATGTAATTTTAGAGATTTTTAGCATGTTTAAAGGAGCATGTTAAATTTCTAAGTCGAATCATCACCCATAATAGGTAAATATAGTTAGCAATAAGGGTCACTTAGCTTGTAAGCATGTAAATGCCTTAAGAATGAGTTGGCAAAAAGACAGGTTATTTTTCTCCTCTCTGGAGGAAAGTTTATTGGCAAGAAAATGAGACAAAGTATTTAAAGAATTTGATTCTACTGACTTTGTTACATTAGAATTAAATTTTATAGGAAATAGGTATGTCAGTAAATATATATTTTTTGACCCCATAACCTGTACTCATGATATAATTACATTGTGATGGGATCGATCCTTAAATAGATTGGCCATTTTCATGTAGACGTGGTGGTCAACAACCCAATTTTGTGCCTATGGTTTACATTTGTATATATAGACAGTTTTTTTAGATATTGGATAATTTATCAGTTATTATGGGCTAAATTGAAGATAACAATATTCTCTATAGGTGTCATAGTTTTGCAAAGTGTGGTTTCCTTGTGTCAGAATTTTCTGGAATATTCTGCTGCAGAATCCTGACCTTCATTTTGGATCATTGAATCAGAATCTTGGGATGGGGCCACCTTTTCCCCAAATTCCTGAGTTATGTTAGATATTTCATATTTAATAACTGTATTCTTGGCATATTCTTTGATGTTACCTCTACTATTAGCCTGTGACTTAATAAACACTGAATACACACCGTATAAAATTTAACCATAATAGACTGGAATTTAGTTTAGTTAAATAAAGTTTCTATCGCAGAATTGTGGAGTTAATAATAATAGTATCTATCAAATATTGAACATATGAACATAAAATGATATCTTCTGGCCATTCAAGATCTGCAACTCTCACAGAAGCCCTGCATGGTGGATGATACTATTCCCATTTTGCATGTAGAAGACAGGTTAGAGGGGTGAGTAACTTGGATAAGGCCACACTCATAGTAAGAGATGACATTCGGATTTAAATCCAAAAATGACCTGGTTCAAAGCCTGTAATGGAATTACTATGACAGAGTGCCCATTTATGAATTCATAGCAGTGCACAGGGTCGCAATGAGTTCATATGGTACTTTGATATGAAGTAGAAAATATTATTTTCATCCTTCATAAAGCTGTGGCCCATGTTGGGGTGCATGAGCAGAACATGGGGTAGATTTCACCTCTCTTCTCTCTTTCCTTCATGCCTCCCTGCAGTGAGGAACCTGAATCACTGCAGGTGGTGGCCTAGATGACACTTTTAGTGAGGAAATTTTAAGGCTCTCTAATATAGACCTAGTATCTTATAAGCACAAAATGCATGCTAGCAGACTAAAAATCCAGTGAATGTCACAGGCATGAAGAGAGGACAAAATTAAGAGCTTATTGATTGCCCAACTCTGTTAATTTATTTTGGTTTTCTGCAGGGTTCTTGTGAATGAAGTGGCTTTACATTCCTATTTTATAACAGAGGATACTGAATGATCTCAACCTTTTAGAGTGCAGCCTAGTTTGACTTGGTTTCATTGGCATCTATATTATATGCACTATTTTATTAAAATTCAAGTTGTGACATTTTTAATACCAAAGGCAATATTTAGAAAATATTCAAGATCCAACTGGACTTTTTCCTATAGCTATATTTTTGTTAATAGTTTCACATGCCCATATATTATTAGTATTTTGAAAAACAAACAGCTCATGCTTGTGGCTCATGCAATATATTTATATCCTCTTCACACCTCTTCTACCTCACCTTTTAGATATCGTACTATATTTGATTCAAACTTTCTTTTTTCTCTCCACTAGGACTTATCTCAGAAACCCAGGGAAGGTTTTAACCATTCCATTAAACAAAGTCAGCTTACCCAATTTTGATGAATTTTCTTAAAAAAAAAAGTCATCATGGAAAGTCATTAATTTCTCAGAGTGTCTAAAATCTTCAGTACATACTGCTATTTGAGCCAAAGGTGTTATATAAATAAACTACACTGGTTATTGAGCACCTACTGTGTGTCCTGTCCTGTCTTCGAGTCTTAGCAAGTTTTTAGCTCATTAAATTTAGTCACCATAGTTATTCCTTTGGAGATTGCATTCCAGGGAATAGGTGATATACTGTGGCTGCTTCGGTACAGACCTGTCACCATTCTTGGAAAATAGCATCCCAGAAGTTAGTTCACTGTTAGTATATCAGCCATGGACACTGACTACAATGAGCCACAACCTGGAGTTTCCAGAGAGTCATAGTGGATGTTCCCTGGATTCCTGTTTTCTTAGAGAGTCACCTTTTCATCCTGCCTTTTCATTTATGTTAGAAAAATAGAATCAAGGTTTTTTTGTAGGGGCTTTTATCCTCCCCCAGGCTGCCAGTTCTCAGAGGTATATGCTTTTAATCCTTTTGTTGCATTTCCATCCTTTGAAATAGAGATGATGGACCTAATGAATCCAGAGTGTGTTTTGATGGACATGGACTGATGGACACTAACTTGACTGGACAGAGCATGAAATACGTTTTAAAAGTTCCTCCCCCCAACACATACCTCAATATAGCTTTCTTAAAATTAGATTATAAGATAAAAAAAAATAGGTGCCTGGGAAAACCTTTATGATTTTAGATGTTAGATATTATTGATATGGGGCCTGTCTTGAAGTCACTATTGAAGACTACAAGGATTCTACTTGTATGAAAAGAGAAGACAACTCATGGAATTACTTTTCCTGATTGTTATCTAAAAACTCACTTTTATTTTATCTTTTTCTGAGGATTCTACTGGAGATGACTACTGAAATTTTGAAAGCAAATATTGCTTTAATTACTCCTATTGAACAACTGAGAGTCAGTAATAAATTTATGAGTCTCTCACGTAGAATACATACATGGTGAAAATATCTTCATCTTTAAAAATTTTTTTTAATATTTATTTATTTTTGAGAGAAAGAGGGAGAGACAGAATGTGAACAGGGGAGGGGCAGAGAGAGAGGGAGACACAGAATACGAAGCAGCCTCCAGGCTCTGAGCTGTCAGCACCGCTCGATGCAGGGCTTGAACCCAAGAACCGTGAGATTGTGACCTGAGCCGAAGTCACACATTTAACTGACTGAGCCACCCAGGCGCCCCTCTTCCTGTCATCTTTAAAGATAAATAATGTTCAACTTATTTATATTGGATACATACTTATGGACCAATTCTATTATGTTGTGTTAATATTTTAATTTAGGACTATTGCGCATGATCTGTATATTTTTTATGTAACTTACTTCTTAGGAGTTCAGATAGTAATTTGATTCTCGACTGAGTTCACTCACTGCTTTGTCTGTTATGGGTCAGCAATATCTTGTGCATTTGATTTTTTCAGGGAATGTGGGATACACCAACGGAATAGCACCAGAAAATGTGTGCTAGAAATATTAAAGTACATTATTGCAGGGAAAGTTGAAGTGAGAACAGTTTCAAGAAACATTACTGTCTTTTCCGAGACTGTATCTTATTAATAATTCATTATAATTTAAAATACACAGTAATTTTATATTTCTTACATTCAATATAGCTCCAACATATTTTCTACTACCTCTTCATAAACTTCACTTGTGATTTCTATTCAATTAGCAAACTCTTTCTGGGCATTAACTGTGTGTCAGACACTGCACTTGATAGAATGCAAGGTACTATGATGAACAGGAATTTGTTTCCTATTTGGGAAGATAAGAAATGCATATTAATAATCAAGAGTCAAAATTAAAAGTTTTGAGTAAGAAGGTTTGCATAAAAGTGTTTCAAAACTTCATGTATGATGAGGTCACTTCCAACTTGAAGCCAATTTTCTCCCGTATGTCTCCCCATCACCTATCCCATCAGAGATCTTTATTTTGCATATGGAAAATTTTATCTGAGTGTGTAGAACTGTTTTAATAATCTCTTATTTTATACTTTAGTTTTCTTTTATCTAAGGGAGGGTATCCTGATGCTTTATTTTGTATACTCATTCTGCTTACCAAGCATCACTTTGAAAACAGAAATTCTCTCTCTCTCTCACATCTGCCAGTATTTTTTCTTCTGTCCTTTAAATGACTCCTGAAATTTCACCTCATGCACAAAATCTTTTGATTTGATCAGAGAAGTAGATATGGATTTTCTTGCTGCTCAACATTGACAACAAACACCCAATTTCTTTCTCTGATTTCCTGAGACATATATTCAATAAGTTTGTTTAGTACCTTTTATGTGTCAGGAACATAAATGAATCTGGAATGAGTTTCTGAAACACTGATAAAGAAGACAGATGTATGAACAATAGATTTTATAATATGACATGGTCAGTGCAGTGTATATTTGAGATACATTATGAACCCAAAGAATAGAATGCCTAGCTATGGGGGAGCTGATGAGTAGGACTGCACCAGAAAAAAAAGAGAGAGTCACTAAAGGAAGGAATCAATCTATATAAAGGCACAGAAGCATGGAAAAAGGTGTAGATATGGGTCAGACTGTGGCAGACCCTGTATTCCATACCACAACAGCTGGATTTAAATAGGGTAATACACATAAAGTGCTTAATGCAGGGCTTTATCCATAAAGCATGAGAAAACTATTAGCTATTATTGCTAAGATTACTATTGCTTATTTTTAATCATAATAATCCAGTAAGAAATCAGGGTCCACTGGAGATTTTTAAGCAGAGAAATTAATGTGTAGATATGGTACTGAAAAATGGCTCTGGCATCAGTGTAGAATATGGATTGGAAGGAGAAAGATTGGTGGGGGGGGTGCAGAAAATCAGTTGACAATTAATGTAGGCAAGATATAATTAGGTTCTAATGGCATGAGTGTGAGAATTAACCTCTTTGTATCTCAGTTCCCTCATCTATAAATATAGAAATTATAATAGCATCTAATTTATAGGATTGACATAAGGGTTAAATGAGTTAATATTTTCAAAGCTCTTACAAGACTTGTGCCTTGTATGACTATGTGTTTGTTAAACAAAATTCAAGCAGCCGAATATTGTTTGTATGTCTTATGCATATGCATGAATTCTTGGTTGTAACTGGACATGAATTATATCTATGCTACATCCTCTGCATAGGCAGTGATAAGGAATTGTTCATTTAAGTTGACTATAATTGTAATAATATTTAATTGACACTTGTATATTCAATACTATCAAAGATAGAGTCAAGTCTTGATTTTCTGAATCAAATACATAATAATATCTTGACTACTCTTCAGCTGGTTGTCTCTAGTGATGACAAAATCCTTCTTGAACATATCATGTAGTAGTCATTGTAATACATCACAGGTACACATACTTTAAAGGTTATGTGCATATAAATATAAAATGTTTTTTTTATCATTAGTGACTCTACTGGAACTCAAATTTGCTCCCAAGAAGAGACTATGAACTATGGTGTTCTAGATGCACCAGTCATAAATCAAATTGTAGATTTCGGCAAGTGCACTGGGATGCATACTTTTGTTGCATACTACTCTGAAGTCTAATTCAATGAAACACCCATTTATTTATAAGTGAATTTTGGACTGTGAAAAAACTTGCTTGACTTGGTTTACTATTCTGATTTTATTTTTTCCCCAATATATGAAATTTACTGTCAAATTGGTTTCCATACAACACCCAGTGCTCATCCCAAAAGGTGCCCTCCTCAATACCCATCACCCACCCCCCTCCCTCCCACCCCCCATCAACCTTCAGTTTGTTCTCAGTTTTTTTTTAATTTTATTTATTTTTTTTCAATATATGAAATTTATTGTCAAATTGGTTTCCATACAACACCCAGTGCTTCTGATTTTAAAGGTAAGATTTTTGGTGATTGAAAACAAAATACCAGTTAAACCTTTCAGAGGATTTATGCAAGTTCAGTTGGCTTGGAATTCTTTGGAGCACTTTTTCTTTGGCTTTTCATCACATTTAGATATTTTAAGAGGGTTGCTCAATCTCAGAACTATTGACATTTTTGATCAGATAATTCTTTGCTGTGGGGGGGCTGACTTGTAGGCCAGTGACCTGACATTGTAGGATGTTTCATAGTATCCCTGGCTTCTACCCACAAGATGCCAATAGAACCCCTTTCCCCAGTTGTGCAAACCAAAGTATCTCTTGATATTGTCAAACGTCTCCTGTGGAACAGGGGGCAGACCACCCCTAACTGAGAACAACTGTTTTAAATGATGACTAATAGAAACTAAAAAGTTGTAATTTTCCCAAGTCATGCATCGAAAAATCATTTTGCTCAAGGTTTATCTCAATAATTTCAGCTTTTTTACTAACCTTTTTCAGGAAACAAATCTATTTCTTGGGGATAATATGTTAAAAGTATTTTCTTCCAAATTATTTTATTGGCTTATCAATATTTTAGATATTGCATTTGGAAAGTTTCTGCCAAGCAAAACCTGAAGTACCATCTGACTGTGAAGCTAATTTCTTCATTTCTTTATTCAGCCTTATGAATGTTGTTCTATTTGTTTGTTTTGTTTCAAACTTTTATTTAAATTCTAGTTAGTTAACATATAGTATAATATTAGTTTCAGGAGTAGAATTTAGTAATTCATCACTTACATTTAACACTCAGTGCCCATAGCAACAAGTGCACCTCCTTAATGCCCATCACCTATTTAGCCCATCCCCCACCCACCTTCCCTCCAGCGACTCTCAGTTGGTTCTGTATAGTTAAGAGTCTCCTTTATGGTTTCCCTCTCTCTTTTTCCACCCCCCTCCAATATGTTTTGTTTCTTAAATTTCACATATGAATGAAGTCATATGCTATTTTTCTTTGACTTATTTCACTTAGCATAATACACTCTAGCTCAATCCATGGCATTGCAAATAGTGAGATTTCATTATTTTTTATGGCTGAGTAATATTCCACTATATTTATTTAGATATTCTAAGAGGGTTTCTCAGTCTCAGAACTATTGACATTTTTGGTCAGATAATATATATCACAATATAGATAGATAGATAGATAGATAGATAGATAGATACCACAATATAGGTGTGTGTGTGTGTGTGTGTGTGTGTGTGTGTGTGTGTGTGTGTGTATTTTATCCATTAATCAGTCAATCAGTCAATGGACATTTGAGCTCTTTCCATAATTCCATAATTTGGCTATTGATAATAATGCGGCTATAAACATGAGGGTGCATGTGTCCCTCAGAATCAGTATTTTTGTATCCTTTGCATAAATATCTAGCAGTACAGTTGCTGGGGCATAGAATAGGTATGTTTTTAACTTTTTGAGGAACCTCGCCACTGTTTTCCAGAGTGGCTGCATGAGTTTGCATTCCTGTCAACAGTGTAAGAAGGTTCCCCTTTCTCTGCATCCTCATCAACACCTATTGTTTCCTGTGTTGCTAATTTTAGCCATTCTGACAGGTGTGAGGTGATATCTCATAGTTTTTATTCATATTTCTTATTTTCTAAATCTCTTTCCATTTTATTTTGTTTCTTTTGAGAGTTGGTTAATTTAAGTCTATTCCTATCATATTCTTAATGCTAAGGACTAGAGTGGCATTCTATTAATATTTGTTGAATGTATGAATGTATGAAAAAATGGACTGCACTCTTATCTATGGTAAAAGTGTAAATCTATGGTGAAAGAGTTGCCTTTTTCAATTATTTTTTAAAAGGGATCTGCTTCTTAATTAAAAAACAAAAAAGTGCCATATACTTCTCCATGCCTAGTTAACAAGTGAACATTTCCAAGCCACTTTTTATTTTTATCAAAAATGTAGGGCTCTAGTGGGTCTAAAAATAGTAGAAGAGCATTAGATATGAAGCCTGTGAAGTTTTACCAAATGTGTACTTCATTTTCCAAAGGAATCATGATAAACCATTCATCTTCACAGTGTAGTACCACCTTATTATCAGAACTTCTCCTATGTGAATATTTGGTCTGGACTGTTTCACTGTGTTATTTAACTTTCATGAGAATATCTTCTTTACCCCTTTCACTAGTCCAGCTAGCTTATCACTTTGGAAGTCTCTAGGAACATAACAGCTCTCTCTACTATACCTTTTTATACCTCATTTTGTAGTACAAAAGGTACTTAGGATGCATTTCTAGGTTGTGATTTTCCAATAAGCACCCAGTAATACTTTACTGAGAAAATATGATACTGATATATTTAATAACAGCTTTACTAATTGATCCATGTGTAATATCTCAGTCCCCCCAAATAGACATTCATTCATAAACACTTTTTATCATTCCCTAGTATAAAAATAGAGTCAGAAATCATTCAGCAAATCTAGATTCTCTTCATGAATAGTATTGTTTTATGTATTTAATTATGCAGGGATCCCTAGGAAACTCATTCTAAAGACTGGGACAGCTTAGCAATTTTTGTCCAAAGAAATAATTAATGAGTAAATGAATGTTAGGTTTTAGGTTTTTCATTTGTACAATGTTCAGGGATTTTATTCCGTAGTCAAAGTGATATGAGGTTTAAGAATAACTTTTATGTAGTTTGGTAGCATTCCATAATTTTCTAGAAACACTAATTACATGGGCCAGATGGTTAGTTTCAATTTCTGTATAAAATTCTGTTATTTTTTATAGTATAAATGTTAAACGTATCAATGGGACCTTATGTGCTAACTCTTTGAGCAAGACTCACAGTCCAGCAGCTGGCCTGACATACAAGTTAAAAAATATAAGAACAAGAGAGGAATATTTGAACAAAAGAAATGCGCACCAAATTCTGAGAGATCGCATTGTTGATGCCAAGATACGTCGATCGTATTTATTGTTCACTACTCTGTCCCCAAAACTTAGAAGAGTGTCTGGAGCATAAAAGGCTCTCAATAGATATTTGTTTAGTGAATGAATAAATCAGTGGTATAGAAGAACAAGAGTTCTCTAAACACAGGACTTTGTCTGACATGGGTGAGTGTGATGGATGGATGAGGAGTATTTTCCTTTTCACAAGTGACTTTCCAGGAATAACTTATTTGCAGCTTCTCCAAACCATTTTGATTTTAAGCTGATCATTGTGTGAAAACAGAAGCATCTCAATACCTAGTATTTTATTGCTGGCCTTATAACTTATTTATATTAATAGTAGGTATTTATACCATCTTTGCTTTAAATATACGATAACAACTATGCTGAGCATATTACTTTGCTTTTTCATAAAATACTAATAATGTTCAAGGACTGTTTTTATCCTTACAACAGTCCTATAAAAATAAGTTTTTACTTACTCCATTTAACAAGTGAAGAAACAAAAGCTAAGTAAACTGATTTGTGTGTGATCACTTGTACAAGCTAAAAAGTACCATTCCTGGGACTCCATCTCCAAGTTTCCTATTTCAAATTTTATCTCCTTTCCACAGCATGCTGTATCAGTGACCAATTCCTATGGTTCTTTTTGTCATAAGCACTGATCAACTGTAAAGTCCTAAGTCTTGCAGGGCTCATTAGGATATGCTGTCTATCTAGTAAAATTGCAGAGCACAAATGTTTAAGTTATGGTAGCGTATATTCAGCCATGAAGTGATAATGGAGATGATGGATACCATTGTTTTCAAGAATGAATTTTATAGTCATAATGTGAAATGAATTGTGGTCAAAAAAGGTAGAAGTATGTGGTAGGACATTTCATTGATTCTTATTTTGTCTCTTCATAAATGATAGTGTTTCACTTGGGGTCCTTTTGGGAGAATAAAATTTACCCTAGATGGTCAAAATGAAGAGATTTTAAGGAATGAATTCCTTATCAGGACAGAGAAAAATGGGGAATTATCTTATTGGGGTGAGGGCTGTGGATGGCAAATGAATAGTAATTAAAACAATACTTATCATGAAGATTATATTATTAATTTTTGAACATAATCTCTATTTGTAACTAGAATCATGTCTGTCTATATCTTTCTTCAGATAGTATTGGAGAGTAAATTTGGTATTGTAAAAACATCATTCTTTATGTGCAGTTTGACCCTACAGAATTTAGTCTCTTCATGTAAGACTGTATAATATTTAATGCCAAATATAATGTTCTATAATCCTTAAAAGAAGAATATACAAATACCGTGATCACACCATAAACACATGAACATTGGTTAGCATCGGACAATAGTTATTCCTAGTGGTTTATTATTTTCCATGAGGTTCTGCCATTTTCACGATATTGTTGCATGAAAACAAACTTTGTGCCATGATCATTCTAATCCTGTCAGTTCTAGGAAGCCTCATCAAATCCTAAGTGTATAGTAATGCTATTTTTACATTATTCTCTGATTTCTGTCAGTGATGGAAAGCTTCTGAGTTCTGAGTTCGTTCTGGTCACTGATTGGTGGCAGGTCTCAATAGGCAAAAGCCAATTCTGTCAACGAAAGGCACTGACTTGGGAGAGAAAACTTCTCTAAAACCACAGGGCGATACCTGGAACAAAGTCACCTTCAAGGACATGGCTGTGTGTTTTGCTTTTCATATATGACATGTTACAAAAGTTTAAATAAACGTTCTAGGAGACAGTGTGAGATAAAATACAAGGGGGGTGTTTAGTGGAGAATTTAGAAAGAGAAGTAGCTACTATTATGTTTGTGTGGGGGCTTATGGTATTGTAAATTGAAATGTTTCCTATTAATCAAAAATATAATTCATATATACTTTGGGGCACCATCTTGAAGGAGGTTTTTTTTTTAACCCTTTTTTATCCATTTTTATCCTTTCATTGTTATTGTTTTTGTTGTTGTTCACTTTTTCCATAAAAAAATTCCTGGTTTCCAAGCAAGGTTTGGTGAAATGCATTTAATGTTTTTCCTACATATCCTTTTTAATTATTTTTACTTTTGGCCTTAAATTTATATTATTCTGTCAGTCAAATTGCATTGTATTAATAGTTTTTAGAACTTAGATTTTATTTTATTTTATTTTTTTATTTTTTATTTTTTTTATGGACCTTGAGAGTTTGTTTGGAGGTTCTAGCAGGGGAGGACAGCTACTCGTATACCCTTGACCGAAGAACGGTCCTCCTCTATCAGGGAAGGTCGTCCTCTTCAACCGAGCACACAGCTTCGGGAAGGACACACATGGAGTGGTGAGGGAGGAAGGAGACACCCGCCTAGCCAGCCAGATCAGCCGAATCAACCCTGGCGATCAATGGGGTGACAGATGTCACAGCCAGATCTCCCTCACATCCTAGAACTTAGATTTTAAATTCTAAATTTTAAATTATTCTCTTCTAGGGAGACAGAGGGTGTATGGGACATTATAACTTAATTAAGACATTTTCCAATATAGCACTGAGCTTGGCTGGCAATATACATGATAGCTCATGAGAACTCAGTCATTATGGAATGGCTGAGAAATCTGCAAGTCCTGGACCAGGGAATGAGGGAATGGAATGATATGATGCAGATGAAATTAGTCTAGGGGAAGTATGTGAACCAACCAACACTGCAATGGAGATTATAGCAGAGGACATATGTATACACACACACACACACACACACACACACACACACACACACACACATACAAACACACACATATATAAACTCATCATAAGTTGAAAATATCATAAATGGAAAAATGCATTTAATATGCCTTACCTATGGAACATCATAGCTTAGCCTAGCCTACCTTAAACATCCTCAGAACACTTAGATTAGGCTACAGTTGGGAAAAATCATCTAACACAAAGTCTATTTTATAATGAAGTGTTAAATAGCTCATGTAATTTGTTGAATTCTATACTGAAAATGAAAAACAGAATAAGTGTATTGGTTGTTTATCCTCATGATCAAGTGGCTGACTAGGAGCTGAAACTTACTGCCGCTCCCAGGCATTACAAGAGAGTACTGTACTGCATATTGCTAGCCCAGGAAGGGATTGAAATTCAAAGTATGGTTTCTACTGAATATGTATTTTTTTTGTACTACTATGAAGCCAAAAAATTGTAAGTCAAACCATCATGATATACATACATATACATGTATACACATACACATGATCCTAACTTATATATATACACATATAATATTAGATATAGATATATAATTAATATATACCTAATTATATATATTATATATAATATAATACTATATAGATATAGATATAGATATTGATATTGATATTGATATTGATGTAATTAGATATAGAAATGGAAAGCATTACCAGTAAGGACAGTTAAATGATTTGGGGTAACTTTAAAAAGACACCAGGGGCGCCTGGGTGGCGCAGTCGGTTAAGCGTCCGACTTCAGCCAGGTCACGATCTCGCGGTCCGTGAGTTCGAGCCCCGCGTCGGGCTCTGGGCTGATGGCTCAGAGCCTGGAGCCTGTTTCCGATTCTGTGTCTCCCTCTCTCTCTGCCCCTCCCCCGTTCATGCTCTGTCTCTCTCTGTCCCAAAAATAAATAAACGTTGAAAAAAAAAAAATTTAAAAAGACACCAGGGAAAAGAAGAAAAGTAGGATTATTGAATGACTTCTCTATTCATTTAACTTTTGGTATACTCTGCTTCATGTAAATCACACAATACAGCAAGTTTGGTTTTAAAAATAACTTCTTAGCTATTAATAATTAATAGCTTAATCCTTAACTCATGAATAATAGCCTTTTATAAATAACTTCCTTAAGTTTTCAGAGCTAGGAAGTGACTGGACTGGGATTCTCACCCAGGTCCCTCTGGGGGACCACTAAGGTCTGTCCTCTTGCCTCTCCCTCCAGCAGAAGGTGGTTGGGAATAACAAAAGGAGTCCATGTGGTGACAGATTTGCCTGTTTATAGGTACAGGGTATTGGCCTTTTGTTTGGGAGAGCAGGCAGTTAGAGAAGATTAAGGGATGGAAGTATGTCAGGGTTAAAAGAAGGGTGGTAAGGGAGAATTAGTGAGCAGTTTTAGAAACCAGGATCGGCTCAGCGAAATAGAGTGCAGTGGCTACTCCTTATATTATTCCAATGCTTAGCAATACATAAGGCTAATTGTACAAAGCCTCCAGTTGCCAATTTCAGGCATATGTAATATCAGTGGGATCCTATTTTTTGACTTCCCTACTTTTCTGACTTAATCAAAATCACTAGCAATGGCCTCAGGGCAGCAGATCAAAGTGACTGAATAAAGGGACCATGATTATTCTCCCATCTAAAATACACATGGCTAAGATCTGCTGGACTTCTGTTGGCCATATTTACAAGTCAAAGACAATAACCTCCCTAAATCCTTGTATTTAATTATGTGAATCTGAATGTCTCCCAAGACAAAGAGTTAAAGTGTGTGGAACACACATAGTCCAACTCAGACTTGAAATGTGTTATTTCCTGGAGCTCATTTGTGAAATGTAATCATAAAATGCCTCAAATTTAGATATTGATTGATTTTCCACATAATATTTAGGGGAACAAAGATGCATTATTTGTATAGCTGCATTTATTTCATTATAGCTTTAACAGATGGTAATTATAACTTTTTGTTAAAGAGAAGTCAAAAAAAAGGCTGAAGTAAAAAAAATCATTATATCCAAAATTATTCCTCACTATTGCAAGTCAGACACCAAATATTCTATTATGAATGAAGAGCACACATTCAATTCAATACATGTAACACCACTAATTGAAATGTGCATATCAGATATAAGGTAAATACTTAAGAACATAGAAATTTGCAATTACCATGTTATTAGAAGCACACAAATTAAATGAAAGTTAGGAAGGGCTCAGAGGAGATTTAGAGACATAAATTTGTTCCATGATTACCTAATTTGACATCCTAGTGATGATTAAAGGAAAGGAACCCATAAGAACTCAGAAGGAGGGATGTGATTTGGTATGGTGAATAATCAGTTCCAAAACTAAATGTTGTCACATCTGAATCACAGAGCTCTTCCTACCGTCCATCAAATTGTTCCTAATTTCCCTTCTTCCCTCTCCCCTCAGAAAGATACCGAGATGGAGTTTACACAAAGCTTCAATTACGTGATGTGGGGTGTGTGTGTGTGTGTGTGTGTGTGTGTGTGTGTGTGTGTGTGTGTTTATGATGTATGTATGTGTGTCCATGAATATGTCTCCTAGTCCCTTAGGCAGTTTAAAAGTCCTATACCTCTAAATCATGGCTTTATTTCTCCATTTTCTTTGTTACTGATGTTTGAAGAAGATAAAACATGATGGTCCATTCTCACTGTCCCCATTTTCTCATTTCTGTTTCAATTCTGTTTCTATCACCTTTAAATTCTTTCTGCTTAAACTGTGTAGTTATCTCCAATCTCCAAACTTGGTGGCCCCGCTCCACTTTCCCACCTACTTAGCCTTGTTACTTATCCCTGCACATCTTTCATTCTTATATATATTTTTTCCTCTTAGACTTCCTTCATACCCCTGTCCTAAGTGCTGACTGTTCTCATAGTTCCTCAGCCATCTTTTCAATGCCTTCCACCAACTACTTACCACTTGAATATTGAAAATATGAAGGGTTCTATTATCAGTTTTCCCAGTTGGTGAGCACTTGTGTCTCATGATATTAACTATATATGTATGCCATGATTTAGTTTACATTTCTAGTGTTCAGTGTTTACCTGTGTTCCATTCATTCAACAAATTTAACATCAATATTTATTGTCTGTCTCTTACGTGCCCAGCACTCTTTCAACTGAAGTGATACAATCATGACCCTTACTTGCACGCAAAAATAGGACACGTTAGTTGGTCTCAGAGAGCTTAAGGTCAACACAAGTGACTAGACATTAACAAAAGAATCACACAAGTAAATATAAAATTATATTTGAAGCAAATGCCACAGAGGAGAGGTATATGGTGCTTGCTATGAACACTTAAAACTCTCTTGTTAAGGAGATCAGCAAATACTTCTCTGAGGAAGTTAATGTTTCAACCTTCAGCTAAGCAGATAAGTACTTGAGTTTCCTTGCATCACCTGTAAGTGGTTTAATCTCCAGATGACCTGTATCTTGTTTGGGGGTGCAGTTGCCATGTCCTGAGGACTGAGGTGCCTAGGAGTGTTATTGATAGATGGGTGGGATTTCAATATTTCAACCCCTATAAGTATAGGATCCTTACACTATATCCCTAGTACAGGACAATAAGCTACATTTCATCATTGTTTAGCACCGTCAACATGCATACCCTACAGGGCAAACACATAACATATAGCACATATAGATGGCATATATGTTATGGTAGACATTTTTTTCTATAGATTAGATATATTACAGATCACTGAAAATATACTGGTGTAGTAATTATCTTGAATGGCCCCTCATATTTTGTTTTCAAGTCTGTCCCAAATACCTTTTTATTACTCACTCAAACTCTGGTCAACATATCTACCTAATTATAATAGATTGCTGTTTCAGTGATTCAACTCATAAACAAAAGGTGTGGGGGCTTTTGATCAGAAGTACATTTAATGTTCAGATGTAAAAATTTAACCGTTTTGCTAAATAAGTAATAGTATCTATGACAACTATGACAATTTTTCTTTATAATAGAAAACTTTAGATAAATTCTGTGAGCTTAAATTAACTATGGATTTTGAAGAAAGATGACCAATAGTGAGGAACAGTTACCTTTTGATAAAACTGTCAATGATAAATTACCATTCATGTATTAACTTGGATGTGATTTGAAGGATAGTGCCTTTTTTGTAACTTAAAATACATACAGACATACAATGATGTGAGTGTCTCACATTTATTTATAACTTGGAATTAAAAATATTTATAAGTTGTCAATAAAAATATATCTTATGAACATTTCAGGTCATAAGCAATTTTATACAGTGAGTTATCAACAATGAATATCCAAGCCACAAGAATTAACTCATCCTTACTACGGGCAATATAGGAGGCCACGGTATTCCAAGCACATTTTGTGAAGATGAACCTAACTTTTTTACCAATTTACTCAAGAAAAAATTCATCCAGAGAAGGAAAATCATTTTTACTGAATATCATTGCTTGCTAGATACTCTATATTTTATTGCTATTATTTTTTATAGTCTCTTTATCATTTACATTTTCAGTCATTGGACAAGCATGTATTGAGTACCTGCTTCAGGTTCAGTTCTGGTCCAAACATGAGGGGATTATAAGATACAATCCTTGACCTTGAGAAGTTTTCCGTCTGGTTGGTATGATAAGGATCAGGCCTAAAACACAATGAGAGAAAAACACATCGACTATTGATGCAAGGTCTCCCCTCTTGTGCCCTCATTGTGCCATTCATACTCCAACATTCTTTCTTTTCCTCTTTTGATTATTGACTCTAGTCCAGGGCAGAAGGTGTCTATTTTGAGCAATGGAAATATAGGACTTTAGTGTGAAAGAATGTGAGCAAAAAACAATTCAACTGTAAAAATCCATATAGAGCTCAGAGATTCCTGTAGGGAAAAATAATGTTCTTCCTGGTAAATTTTGAAAGCATTCTCTAGGGTAAGCTGGGTTCTGATACCTAAAAAAAGTATTGCTTATTTGAGTTTTTAAACACTTCTTTTTCACGTGTTTACTTTTGGCATTTGCAATTGCAGAAAACTTTCTTCAGGATTGTAATTAACTCTTGTTGTCACTAAGCATGTTATCACAAACTGTGAAACTCTCTGGCCATTGGTAGTCAGCATATCACTGAGGGAAAATATTTTAATTGTTGAACTTGTACCCATAGAGGTTTCTTTACCTTTGGGTAATTGACAAGCCTGAAAATAGTCATTCAAAAGTATTCAAAGAAAGCATAGGTTGTGGTGTATACAAGTCACTTAATAACATCTCACTTGTATTTTGGTGTCAGAATTCTCTCTCACTGACATCTTCTTTCAAGGTACAGATATGTATATCGAGTCTGAAAGGAGACTTGATAATTTATGGAAGATGTACACTGGGGAAATAAATTTAGTAATCTGAACAAAAAAAATCATTTGTGCTGTCTTGGGAAAAAGCAATTTATGTTTTAACCCAGTAACCATTAAGAATTGAGGGAGAAAAAAACAAAACAAAGCAGTAACACTCTCATGGATTTCTCCTTCCTTGGACTTTGAGGTATAAAGTGGGTTAGGAAATAGAGGTAATATAGACACTCGGATCTAGAATATTTACTCAATAGTTTTATTATTAGTGCTCAAGAGAGAAAGTAGAAAATTCCAATTCCTCTGTGTACATATATTGTAGGAACATTGCATTTTGAGTGCAGTGTTCAATGTTGATTCCTTCCATTTTTGTACTTTGACTTTATATTATGTTCAATCAGATGAAATTACCATTTTTGCAGGTCAAAATCTATCAACTGTCAGAAATTTGGTATGGATCAACCTAATCAAGGGGGTAGGGGTGTAGGTGATTATATTTATGGTATGTGATGGCAGTTTTATCATTTGATTTTTGAAATCATAGCTACCATGACTTAACAAAGTCTTGTGAGAACATGGCATACGTACCAGAAGTGTGTGGACTGATTCAGTGATTGGAAATATTCCAATTAAAAATTTTTTAGAGTTGACATACAATGTCACAGTAGTTTCAGGTATACAACATGGTGATTCAAGTTCTTTGTATGTTATGCTGTGCTCACAAGTGTAGATACCATCTATTACCGTACAATGCTATTGCAATATCACTGACCATATTTCCTATGCTGTGCCTTTTATTCTGGTGACTTATCATTCCCATAACTGGAAGCTTGTATTTCCACTCCCCTTCACCCATTTGCCTATCTCCTACCCTCTCCCCTCTGGCAACCATGTTTGTTCTCTGTATTTATAGGTCTGATTCTGTTTTTTCAGCAAATAATGTCTTATATCAGTCATCAAATAGCTTCTGAGCTTACAATGGAAAGTTGACTTTATTATATAGTGATGAAATATCAATATTATAGATATTGGTATTTCAGTTTAATTTGCATTATTAATGATTTTTGGGTCCTGATGGCTTTTGCAAAGAGTTTTGCTTCCACTTTCCCCATATTACTATTAATGAATATTTAATCAGAACAATTGTTGAATTTGTGGATAATTAGAGGGATGTGTAAATGGTAAATACATCATGGAATATGAGAGTTTACCTACAAAATGAGAAAATATCTATCCCTGAATTAGATATTGGCATAGTCTCTAAGACCTGAGCCAAAAATATTTGGTTTATCTGTGTATCAGAGCTATAAGCATAATGCAATATTTTTGTTAGGAATGCAAATACAGTGTTTTCCTGTATGTTTCATTTAGCAAATGTGGGAATTACTTTCCTTCTTTCCAAGTTTTTACTAGGGAAAAAATAAAGGATAACATGATAAGAATGTAAGCATAAGATAAATTTTTTCACTTATAATTTAGTATGTATTAAGATAGCAAACCATTTTATAGCTTTATTTAAATCGTCTGTCTTACTTTCTCAAAGTAATTCCCTTAACCAACGTTAAAATATTCTTTGAGAAAATAAATAGCTATAATTTATAAAATAAATTAGAAAAACTACAGTAAAGTATATATTAAGAAGATAGGGTTTTAAAATTCTGTTGTAAATGGAAACTACAGTTGTTACTTTTGCTCCTTAGACTTTGCCAACCTAAATGATCACCTGACCCCAGATATTTTGACCAAATTTAAATTGGTTAGGTGAAAGAAAAAGTCTTTGCAACTTTCCAATTTCAAGTAGTTTTCTACTGTATTCATTGTAAAGATTTATTGGAGTAGTATTGTATTTCTAAAGGAGCTAGTCAGCCAGGTTTGTGATATGGAAAATAATGTTTTTTCATATAACCTTATTAAGATTAGCACAAACTTTCCTGGTTTTAAGCAACTCACTACATTATTTAAAAATCTACATCAAAATAATATAGTATTTAGAAAATTTGTTTTTTAAATACAAATTTGTGATGGCTTCTTGATATTCATATGTATCAATATTTATAAACAAACACAATCAAATGAAATTTCAAAAATTCAAATGTAATGGCATTTCAAATCAACTTAGAACAAGAAAGATACTTAGAGGCCCATTTTTTTCAGTTTTTATTTTAATTACAGTTAAGTAACATACAGTGTTATATTAGTTTCAAGTGTATAATTATAGTGATACAACAGTTCCATACTTTACCCTGTGCTTATTTGTGAAAAGTGCACTCCTTAGTCCCCATCACCTATTTAATCCATTCCCCTACCCACCTCCCTTCTGGTAACCATCTGATTGTTCTCTATAATTAAGAGTCTGTTTCTTGGTTTGCTTCTCTCTCTTCTTATTTTTTTTCCCTTTGCTTGTTTGTTTTGTTTCTTAAACTCGACATATGAGTGAAATCATATGGTATTTGTTTTTCTCTTACTGATTTATTTTTCTTAGCATAATACTCTAGCTCCATCATGTTGTTGCTAATGGCAACATTTCATTTCTTTTTATGGCTGAATAATATTCCATTATATATTAAAATTGAATATATATATAATATATATACATATATATGTATATATTCTATATAGATATAGATATAGATATAGATGAATAGATAAGGAAGCCATCTCTTCTCTTTGCATTCATTAGTTGATGCACACTTGGGATGTTTCCATATCTTGGCTATTATGAATAATGCTCCTGTAAACATAGGAGTGCATACATCCCTTTGAAATAATGTTTTGATATTCTTTGGGCAAATACCCAGCAGTGTGACTGGGTAGTTCTTTTTTAACTTTTAGATGAAACTCCATACTATTTTGCACAGTGGGTGCATCAGTTTGCATTCCCAGCAGCAGTGGAAGAGGGTTCCTTTTTTTCCACATCCACACCTATTGTTTCTTGTGTTGCTGATTTTAGCTCTTCTAAGGGTTGTGAAGTAATACCTCATTGTAGTTTTGATTTGCATTCCCCTGTTGATAAGTGATAATGAGCATCTTTTCATGTGTCTGTTGGCCATCTGTATGTCTTCTTTGTGTCCATGTCTTCTATGAATTTTTTAATCAGATTATTTGGTTTTGGAGTGTTGAGTTTGATAATTTCTTTATGTATTTTGGATACTAACCCTTGATCAGATAAGTCATTTCCAAGTATCTTCTCTAATTTTGTAGGTTGGCTTTTAGTTTTGTTGATTATTTCCTTCACTGTGCAGAAGCTTTTTATTTTGATGTAGTCCCAATAGTTCATGTTTGCTTTTGTTTCCCTTGCCTCAGGAGACATATACAGAAAGAAGTTGCTACAGTTGATGCCAAAGAGGTTATTGCCTATCCTCTCCTCTAAGATTTTTATAGTCTCCTGGTTCACATTTAGGTCTTTCATCTATTTTGAATTTATTTTTGTGTATGGCTTACAAAGTCATCCTGTTTCATTCTCTGCATGTTGCTTCAACATCATTTGTTGAAGAGACTTTTTCCCATTGGACATTCTTTCCTGCTTTGTCATAGATTAATTGACTGTATAGCTGTGAGTTTATTTCTGGATTTTTCTATTCTGTTCTGTTGATCTATGTTTGTATTTTTGTGCCAAATACCATACTGTTTTGATCACTACATCTTTGTGGTATGATTTGAAGTCTGGAATTGTGATCTTCCAGCTTTGCTTTGCTTTTTCAAGATTTTTTTGGTTATTTGGGGTCTTTTGTGATTTCATACAAATTTTAGTATTATTTGTTCTGGCTCTGCAAAAAATGCTGGTGGTATTTTTATAGGGATTACATTAAATGTGTAGATTGCTTTGGATAGTACAGACAGTTTAACAATATTTGTTCTTCCAATCCATGGGCATAGAATGTTTTTCCATTTCCTTGTTTCATCTTCAGTTTCTTTCATCAGTGTTTTATTGTTTTTAGTGTATAGATCTTTAACCTCTTTGGTTAAGTTTTTTTTTTTTTTTAATTTTTTTTTTTAACGTTTATTTATTTTTGAGAAAGAGAGAGACAGAGCATGAACGGGGGAGAGTCAGAGACAGAGGGAGACACAGAATCTGAAACAGGCTCCAGGCTCTGAGCTGTCAGCACAGAGCCCGACGCGGGGCTCGAACTCACGGACTGCGAGATCATGACCTGAGCCGAAGTCAGCTGCTTAACCGACTGAGCCACCCAGGCGCCCCTGGTTAAGTTTATTCCTAGGTTTTAGTGCAGTTGTAAATGGGATTGTACTGTTTTAGTGCAGTTGTAAATGGGATTGTTTCCTTAATTTCTCTTTCTGCTGCTTAATTATTGGTGTATAGAAATTCAATAGATTTCTGTACATTGATTTTGTACCCTGTGAATATGTGTATCAGTTCTAGCAGTTTTTTGATGGAGTCTTTCAGGTTTTCTATATATAGTATTATATCATCTGCAAATAGTGAAAGTTTTAATTCTTCTTTGCCGATTTGGATGCCTTGTATTTCTTTTTGCTGTCTGATTATTGTGGCTAGGACTTCCAGTACTATGTTAAATAACAGTGATGACAGTGGATATACCTGTCTTGTTCCTGATGATAAAGGAAAAGCTCTCAGTTTTCCCTCCTTGAGGATGATATTAGCTGTGGGTTTTTCATAGATGGTCTTATTATGTTGAGGTATGTTCCCTACGAAACTGCTTTGTTTAGGGTTTTTATCATGAATTGGTGTTGTACTTTGTCAAATTCTTTTTCTGCATCAATTGAAATGATCATATGGTTCTTATCCTTTTTCTTATTAATGTGGTGTGTCACATTGATTGATTTGCAAATACTGAACCACCCGGGTAACCCAGGAATAAATCCCACTTGATCCTGGTGAATGATTTTTTTAAATGTATTTTCGGATTGAGTTTGCTAGTATTTAATTGAGAATTTTTACATCCATGTTCATCTGGGATATTGGCTTGTGGTTCTCTTTTTTAGTGGAGTCTATCTGATTTTGATATCAGGGTAATGCTGGCCTCATAGAATGAATTTGGAAGTTTTCCTTCCTTTTCTATTTTTTGGAATAATTTGAGAAGTATGGGTATTAACTCTTCTTTAAATGTTTGGTAGAGGGCGCCTGGATAGCTCAGTCAATTAGGCGACTGACTTTTGGTTTCAGCTCAAGTCATGATCTCATGGTTCATGGGATCGAGCCCTGCATTGGGCTCTGCGCTGACAGTGCGGAGCCTACTTGGGATTCTCTGTCTTCCTCTTTCCTTGTCCCTCCCCCACCTCAAAATAAATAAATAAATCTTAAAAAAATCTTTGCTGGAATTCACCTGTGAAGCCACCCCAACCTGTACCTTTGTTTGTTTGGAGTTTTTTGATTACCGATTCCATTTATTTGCTGGTTATTGGTCTGTTCAAGTTTCTATTTCCTCCTGTTTCAGTTTTGGGAGATTATGTTTCTAGGACTTTCTCTATTTCTTCCAGGTTGTGCAGTTTGTTGGCATATAATTTTTCATAGTATTCTCTTATGATTGTATTTCTGTCATGTTTGTCATTATTTCTCCTCTATCATTTGTGATTTTATTTATTTCTGTCCTTTCTCTTTTTTCTGATAAGTCTGACTAGAGGTTTATCAATTGTATTGTTTTTTTCTAAGAACCAACCCCTGGTTTCATTGATCTACTCTATTTATTTCTGCTCTAATATTTATTATTTCCTTCCTTCTTCTGGTTTTAGGTTTCATTTTTCCCCCTAGCTCCTTTAGGTATAATGTTAGTTATTTGATATTTTTTTCTTGCTTCTTGATGTAGGCCTGATGTAGGCCTGTATTGCTATAGACGTCGCTATTAGAATGACTTTTGCTACATCCTAGAGGTTTTGGACTATTGTGTTTTCATTTTCATTTGTTTCCATGTACTTTTTAAATTTCTTTTTTGATTCCCTGGTTGATCCATTCATTGTTAATAGAATGTTATTTAACCTCCATGTAGTTGTGGTCTTTCCAGAGTTTTTCTTCTTGCTGACGTCTAGTTTCATAGCATTGTGGTAAAAAAAATATTCATGGTATGATTTTGATCTTCTTGAATTTGTTGAGGTTTATTTTGTGGGCTACTGTGTGATCTATTATGGAGAATTCCATGTGCACTTGAAAAGAATGTGTACTGGGTTCTTTTAGGATGGAATGTTCTGAATATGTTTCTTAAATCCATATTATCTGGTGTGTCACTCAAAACCATTGTTTCCTTGTTGATGTTCTGTCCATTGATGTAGGTGGGTGGTAAAGTCCCCTACCATTATTGTATTATTATTGATTAGTTCCTTTATGTTTGTTATTAGCTGTTTTATATATGTGGGTGTCCTGTATTGTGTGAATAAATATTTACAATTATTATAACTTTTTGTTAGATTGTCCCCTTTATTATTATTCAGTGTCCTTATTTGTCTCTTGTTATAGTCTTTGTTTTAAAGTCTATTTTGTCTAATCCAGGTGTTGATACTCTGGCTTTCTTTTGATATTCATTTGCATGACAAATGTTTTGCCATCCTATAACTTTCGATCTGCAGGTGTTTTTAGGTCTAAAATTGGCAGCATATAATTGGGTCTTGTTTTTTTAACCATTCTGTCACCCTCTGTCTTTTGATTGGACCCTTTAGTCCATTTACATTCAAAGTAATTATTGATAGATATGTATTTATTGCCATTTTATTACTTGTTTTGTGGTTGTTACCCAAGATTTTCTCTGATCCTTTCTTGTCTTTCTCCCTTTCATATTTTGCTGATTTTCTTTAGTGATGTATTTGAAGTCCTTTTTCTTTATTCATTGCATATTTATTAGTGGTTTGATATATGATTACCATCAGGTTTATATATAACTTTGAGACCCATTTTAATAATATTAATAATTCAGTGCAACCAACTATTATGAACACTTACTAAGAATATTCAGTTGGCTAATTTCTTCTCAGTAATCAGCAAAATAGATGAATATAACACAATCCTTGCCTTGTAGATGATAACACTCTAGAAGTTATGATCAGCATATTTTTCTTTTTATAACAGTTTTATTTGGGTACAATTTACATACCCACTTTATACATACATAATTTACATAGTTTAATACACTTTTATGTGTACAGTTTGATGAGTTTGGCATATATATATATATATACATACATGCATATATATATATATGAAATATTTTGAAGTAACTGTCACCCCATATAAAATATATAATATTCCTTTCACCCTAGAAATTTCCCTTGTGATTCTATGTAGTCACCTCTGGCTCCAAACAATGATTGTTCTGATGTTTTTTCCCACCATAGACTAATGTTGCCTATTCCAGAAATGTTTTATGAATGAAAACATATAGTAATTAGGAGACAATGCTCCAACTATATCACAATTCTGCATGTCTGTGAGCAGTGGTAATGACTGCTTTTGTTCCAGGACCATTTTTCCAAATATGTTTGTATAGTGAATAACCTTGGAAGGTAGAGGTAATGTCTTCTTCCTGGGAAAAGACCAGGTTTATTATTGTGCAGTGTGTTAAAGATAATGTATCCCTGTGGGGCAAACGTCAGGTAAGCTTGCTGCCCATTGTAATAGATTCAGATTCCCAAAGTTCCCACATTCCTCTCCTGTAACACAATTCACTGTGCAAGTGTGATACTCTGACTAATCGTATTGCTTTGAGTAATAAAGTCTTTTGTCTCTGACCCAGCAGTCTCATATCTTATGCCAGCAAACATGAAACTTATAAGCTTATTCACTGTATGAAATCTGAAATCTTTCCCAGTTCTTGACAACAGTATGTATTCTTTTGTGTCCGCTTTCTTTAGTTTAGCATAATGTTTTTAAACACTGTTCATGTTGTTTCACAAATTAATAATTAGTTTCTTGTATTGCCAAGTTGTACTAATTGCATGATTATATCAAATTGGTTTATGTTCCCTTGTTGATGGGAACATTTGGGTTGGCAACAGTCTGGAAGTCAAGATCAGCACATTTTCTAAGTAATAGTTATTATACCATGTAATTCAATAGAGATATTTATAAAATGCTATTATAGTACAGAAGAAGGAGTGATTAATTATGAAAAAGTAAATTTCACGGATGAGTTGACATTTGAGGTGGAATTGAAGAATGAGTCTGTTCTCTTCTTTAGAGTATAGAAGGCCTGGCTTAGTGCCCTATTTCAAAGAAATCAGTTTTATTCAAATTTCTAGTCTTGGGATTTTTATATATGTACTTCTATGAGTAAGACATTTTTTCCCAAAAAGTTATATGCTCCATTTGAAAGTGAGAGAGGTGACTCTTCTGTTTTTAAGCATGCTCAGAACTTTATTTAACTCTTCCTTCAGGTCATCAGCATGATGTCACTAATGGCATTGAGGGGTTAGTGGGGTGCTGTCCACCCTCCTCCATACTTAATGAATGAATAGTAATTTAACTAATATGAGTTTCTGTATTCCCAATATTATGTAGATAGTAAGATTATCTTTAGGAAATGCTGCTATTTTTATAATTTACAAACTATACTCTAAGTAGGTGTACTAAATAGTTTGTGCTGCAAACTAAATAAGTGTACTTATTTGGCAACTATAGTTTCAAAGGCTCTGAATGTGTGATCTTTCCCCCAAGCATAAAGCTGTCTTGCAGCCCCTCCTGTGTAGACATCCTCAAACAGTCCAACCCCCACTCCAGTCTTCACCCTGTCAGTGGCTTACCACAGACAAGTCTTGCTTCAGCAGACTGTTGGTGAGAGAAAGCTTAGTTCTATACATTTTGACTAATTATAATTCTTGAATCTTTGTCTTTCATATTTTTTCTTCTAATAAAATGGTCTCCCTTAGAAATATTTGTTTTGGGCTAACTGTATATCTAATATTAAGGGGCCTCTAAAAGAAACAAAACTTTTGGTATAATTTTATAATTTATTAAAGAGATAAAAGTAATATATGTGAAATAACTAAAAGCTAACGATGTTATTGACAATAAGTGCATTGAATTAATTGGTAATCGAAAGGCATACAGATAGTGGTTGAGTGTAGAATCTAAAACCAAACTGCCTGGTTTGAATTCTAGCTCTATTATTTACTAGCTGTGTGACCTTGCAAGAGTTATTTGACTGCTTTGGACCATCTGTAAAATGAATGATAATAACAGCATCTACCTCACATGGTAATTGTGAAGATTATGTGAGTCAAAATGTATATAGCATTTATGATATTGCCTGGTACACAGTAAGCAATATATGTGTTTGCTGTTGATGTTGATAATGATGACGATTTTAGTTGTAGTCAGTTCCAAGAAGAAAGAGGTAAGAATGAGCACTGTGTGTTTGGGTTAAATTTAGTACACAGGTTTTGGTGACTGCTTCACAGGGCATTTGTTGGGGGAGTAATGAACAATAAATTGGGAAAGTAAACAGAGTTAGATTATGGCAAATTGAAAATGAGCTAAGTTTAAACAGGGTGTGCTATGCAGCCAGCACCTGTTAAAGGTTCTGGACCATATAAAATACGTATTTGGAATTATCAGTTTGGCAGTGGCACTGAGAGAAGGGCCCTTAGAAGCATGAAATTGAAGTTTAGAATGAAGTCATCATCTACATGTGAGGCAAAGGGATGGTGATGAGAACCGAACAAAGCTAGTTAGGGCAGAGGGAATGGGGAGGATAGGGAAAAATAATATTTTAGTAGGGGATCAGGAAGAATATCATCACCTGTCGGTATAGCTAGGAAAGAGAAAATTATGAATGAATCTGAATTATTTAGCATTCTGTTAATGATAAAAATCATGATAGATGACCTTGAAGCATTATAAGAATGGCTTCTGGATCTCAAAGCAGCCTGAATTGTGTTTACAATATTTTTGATGATAAGTGTGATTGTTTTTCCTAGTTAATTGAAAATTGGCCATCTATTCATGTTATACAAGACAGCATTTTAAAAAAAAAACATGAATGGACTTCATATTTGATTAACTTGAATGTTACATTTCATAACCATATTGGGAAGTAGAATTTTCTACAATCCTTAAATTTGTTTCATGATTTCTTTTTACTCTAAGATTGTAATTTAAGTTGTGCTAATACTTGAATTTTTATGCGACCCTTTATGTGATATTTTCATCTTATGTTTAAATTCTTGAAATCCTAAAGCAGCTCTATGAGAAGTAAATACGATTAGTGTATTTCCTCAAGAGTCTGTTAATTTTGTGTTAACATGTTTTTATAACAATGTTAATTTATGATATAATAAATATTTGAGTGCCTACTTTTGTTCTGTTATCACTTTATTTGTTGTTTCATTTTTTAGCAATGCTAATAAGTAAAGGTAGTGGTCTATATAAGGTTATGGTGTTAAGTACTAAGCAATGTAGTTTAGTGAGGAAACAAAAGGAAAGAAAATCTTCACAATCCAGAGTAAAATAATACCTGTTCAAATATTTCTTAGGTTTATGGCTTGAACAAGCCACCTTTGCCTCTTGGATCATATATATAGCAGAGACATCAGCCGCATTTCTTAAAGATTGTTTACCAAGATTATATGAAATTATATGGATTACATGGAGTTTGTGAAAGCCTTATGTATAAATATTGATGATGATTATTATTATTTGCAAGATAATGTGTTAAGAATGTCAAAATATGATGGATTCCAATTCTTACTGTTGCCATAACTCCTTGTCTTTTCTTTCTCTCAGACAATTCCATTGCCACTTAAAAGCATTCTTGCTTAACATCTGTTCACCTTTATTTTTTCTCTCAATCCCCCATTTTTCCCATGAAAGGTAAGCTTGGGATTTGCATGAGTAATTTTCCAGTGTCTAGGGAGGCCTAACTGAGCTAACCTTGTGACTACAGATGTCAGCACCTGGAGTGAGAGAATATGTGTTAGTCATGCTGTAATAAAACCCTTAGGAGTTATAACGTTGTGCTTTTCCAACTAAAATGACACTGTGCTCTATGGTTTCATTTTTAAAGGCAAAATGGACCTTGTCACTTTCACTGCTAATTTTCTCTTCATAAAGGACTAAGCACTGAGCCTGACTTTTTTCTCCTGGGTTGAGAACATCAATTGTGCTGCAGCATGGCTGGGCTTTATTTGCTGGCCTCTGCAAGGAAGGGAGAAGCAGCAGCTTCTGAGCTCTTCCCCCCGACTGCTTTCAAGCTGCTGAAAGGGAAAGAGCAGCAGATCAATGTGGCAAAAGCTTCATGTGGAAAGGTCTGCCAAGTATTAGAATGTTAAAAGTAAAAACTCAAAATGAAATATATGAGCATAATATTAATATAAGCATAAATAAGACTATGCATAATAACATTTATATATCTATCCATTCATATAGACATATCTATAGCAATAGATCTAGATATGTAGACATATGGATCTATATGTGTGTCTCCAGGTATTTGATTTTGCCCTAAAAAATGAATGGCATTTATTACTCAGATCACTCTTTCTTATGGAATTTTTGAAAGTATAGGTCTTCGCTAGAGTTTTTTTTTTAATTTATTTTGAGAGAGAGTGTGTGAAAGAGAGAGAGCATGCGTGTGCTCAAGAGGGGGAGGAGCAGAGAGAGATGGGGGAAGAGAGAATCCCAAGCCAGTTCCATGTTCAGTGAAGAGGCTGACTATGGGGCTCAGGCTCATGAACTGAGAGATCATGACCTGAGCTGAAATCAAGAGTCAGAGACTGAACGAACCGAGCCACCAGCTAGAATTTATTTTTATGTAATATTTAAGAAGCAGTTTAGAGTAGTGGTTAAGAACAATGTTTCTACAGCCACACTGCCTAGGTTCAAATGCACGTTTTTTTTTTAAATTTTTAAAAATGTTTTATTTATTTTTGAGACAGAGAGAGACAGAGCATGAACAGGGGAGGGGCAGAGAGAGAGAGGGAGACACAGAATCCGAAGCAGGCTCCAGGCTCTGAGCTGTCAGCACAGAGCCTGATGCAGGGCTCAAACTCACAAACCATGAGATCATGACCTAAGCCAAAGTTGGACGTTTAACCCACTGAGCCACCCAGGTGACCCTGCATAGTTGTTTTTAAATAGCCACTTATCAGCAGTAGTACTGTAGGTATCTTCCAGTACCTTAGTTTTTCCATCTGTAAAGTACAATTAATAACTATACTTACCTCCCAGAGTTGTGAAGATTAAATACATATATATATATGTATATGTATACATATATCACTTAGAATAGTGAGCTGAGTATATGTAAACCTTATATATCATTTATTAAGCAAGTAAAACTCATATTTCTATCTAAAAGTAAAAAGAATGTCATATATAGAATTCAGTAGTAGTTAATGTTTTTTGTAGTCTTCTAAATTAAGGCATGACATTTTCAAATAAAATGATAGGATGGTAAATTAGCACAGCAATTCAATAAAGGGCCAGAAATAGAACAGGACTCCTAATCTATTTATTACCCTTTTATCTTTAGAAGTATTAACTGTAACTGAACTAGAAAAATTTTCCTACTAATCATGTCACTTCTAGAAGTACAATGTTATTAAAAGGCCATTTTGAAGAATCATGATATTTTAGAATTAGCAGAAACTTTAGATATCAAATTGTTCATTCAGTCTCTTGATCTTGGAGATCAGAGAACTGAGGTGAAGAAAATCAAATGACTTTCTCAAGGTCAGGTAACTAATTCCAAAGCCGTGTTTACGAACTTCTAGTATCACTATCCAGTGAATAATAGAATTTGCTTTTCTTTGGTGTCTTTTTTAGTAAGCGATATATGTTGTATAATTTTTTATTTTGATATACTTTAACACTTACAAAAAAGTTATAAGAATAGTACTAGGAACTCCTAGACACCCTTTACCCAGATTTACCAACTGTTTATGTTCTGTTTCATTTGTTGTATATATATGTCTGTCTGTTTATGATTTTATTTTTGAGTTTTTTGAAAATAAATTGGAGACATCTTATCCCTTTATAAATACTGAGTATGCATTTCCTAAGAGCAACTGCAATTATCAATAACTGAAATGAGAGAATTTAACATTGATACAATAATCTAATCTAATCAAGTTTATGTTTAAATTTTATCAATTTTCCCAGTAATACCCCCTTTCTTTAAAATAATTTTTTTCGGGGTGGCACCTGGGTGACTCAGTTGGGTAAGTATCCGACTGTGGCTCAGGTCATGATCTTGCAGTTCATGAGTTCAAGCCCTGTATTGGCCTGTCTGCTGTCTGCACAGAGCCCTCTTTAGATCCTCTGCCCTTTCTCTCTCTGCCCCTCCCCCACTTGCTCGCGTGCTCTCTCTCCCTCTCTCTCTCTCACACAAATAAATAAACATTAATTTTGTTTTATTTGAATATAATTGACACACAATGTTACATTAGTTTCAGGTGTACAATATAGCGATTCAGCTTCTCTATATGTTATGCTATGCTAAGTTACCATCTGTCATGATGCAACACTATGATAGTACCATTGACTGTATTCTCTATGCTGTGCTTTTATTCCCCTGACTTATTCATTCCGTAACTAGAAGCCTGTATTTCCCATGCCCCTTCCCTTATTTTACCAATCCCTCTACTTCCCTCCCTCTGGCAACCATAAGTTTGTCCTTTGTATTTATAGGTCTGATTCTGCTTTCTGTTTGTTTATTTTTCTAATTAGATTCCACATATGATTGAAATCATGATATTTCTTTCTCAGTATGACTTATTTCACTTAGCATAATAATACCCTTTAGGTCTATCTATGTTGTTGCAAATGACACAGTCTCATCCTTTTTTATGTCTGTGTAGAATTCATTGTATTTATATACCAGATCTTCCTTATCCTTTTGTCTATTGATGGACACTTAGGTTTCTTCCATATCATGGCTATTGTAAATAATGCTACAATAAGCATACGGGTGCATGTATCTTTTCAAATTAGCGTTTTTGTTTTGTAAATACCCAGTAGTGGAATTATTGGATCATGTGGTATTTTTATCTTTAATTCCACACTGTTTTTCACAGCGGCTGTGAAAAACTAATTTACATCCCCACCGTGTATGAGGGTTTCTTTTAATCCACATCTTTGCCAATATTTGTAATTTCTTGCTTTTTTTATTTTAGCCATTCTGACAGGTATGAGGTGATTGCTCATTGTTGTTTTGATTTTCATTTTCCTGATTATTAGTGATGTTGAGCATCTTTTCATGTTTCTGTTTGCCATCTATATGTCTTCTTTGGAAAAATGTATATTCAGGTCCTGTGTTCTTTTTTTTTTTTTTTTAATTTTTTTTTTCAACTTTTATTTATTTTTGGGACAGAGAGAGACAGAGCATGAATGGGGGAGGGGCAGAGAGAGAGGGAGACACGGAATCGGAAACAGGCTCCAGGCTCTGAGCCATCAGCCCAGAGCCCGACGCGGGGCTCGAACTCACGGACCGCAAGATCGCGACCTGGCTGAAGTCGGACGCTTAACCGACTGCGCCACCCAGGCGCCCCTGTGTTCTTTTTTTAATTCAATTGTTTTTTTTTGGTGTTGAGTTGTAGAAGTTCTTTATATATTTTGGACATTAACCCCTTATCAGATATATCATTTGCAAATATCTTCTTTCTATTCAGTAAGTTGCTGTTTGTTTTGTTCATGATTTCTTTTGCTATGCAAAAGCTTTTTATTTTGGCATAGTCCCAATGGTTTATTTTTGCTTTTGTTTCTCTTGCCTTAGGAGACATCTAAAAAAATGTTGCTAGGCCCAATGTCAGAGAAATTACTGCCTGTGTCCTCTTCTTGGATTTTTATGGTTTCAAGCCTCAAATTTAGGTCTTTAATCCATTTTGCATTTACTTTTGTGTATGGGGTTAGAAAGGGGTCCAGTTTCATTTTTTTACATGTAGCTGTCCAGTTTTCCCAGCACCATTTATTGAAGAGACAGTCTTTTCTCATTGTATATTTTTGCCTTCTTTGTTATAGATTAATTGACCATGTAAGCTTGGGTTTATTTATGGACTCTCTATTCTGTTCCGTTGATCTACATGTCTATTCTTGTGCTAGTATCCTACTGTTTTGATTACTACAACTTTTTAGTATATCTTGAAATCTGCAATTTTGTTATCTCAAGCTTTGTTTTTCTCTCTCAAGATTGCTTTGACTATTCGTTTTTCTGTGTGGTTCCATAGAAATTATAGTATTATTTTTTTAGTTCTGTGAAGGATACTGTTGGTACTTTGATATGGATTTCATTGAATCTGTAGATTACTTTGGGTAGTATGGATATTTTAACAATATTAATTATTCCAATCCATGGGCATGGAGTATCTTTCATTTGTTTGTGTCATCTTCAATTTCTTTCATCACTCTTTTCTAGTTTTCAGAGTACAAATATTTCACCTCCTTGCTTAAGTTTATTTTTAGGGTTTTTTTTTTTTGGTTCAATTGTAAATGGAACAGCTTTCTTAATTTCTCTTTCTGCTGTTTCATTAGTATATGGAAACAGTACTGATTTCTAGGTATTAGTTTTATATCCTGAAACTTTACTGAATTAATTTACTTATCCTAGTAGGTTTTTGGTGGAGTCTTCAGGATTCTCTATTCATAATATCATGTCAACTGCAAATAGTGACAGCTTAACTTCTTTTTTACCAATATGGATGCCTCTTATTTCTTTTTCCTGTCTCATTGTTGTGACCAGGACTTCCAATTCTACGTTGAATAAAAGTGTGTAATGCCCCATTTCTTTCTCTATTTTTTTCCAAGATCCAAGCCAGGGTCAAGCCTTGTGTTTAGTTGTCAGTCATGTCTCTTTAATGTATTTTCATTTGGAGCAATCTCTTACCTTTTTCTTTTGGCTTATCTTGATATTTTTGAAGAATACAGACTAGTTATTTTGTATAATGTCTCCCAGTTTGAGTTTGTGGAATGTTTCATCATGATTAGTTTGAGGTGATGCATTTTTGGTGGAACTACCACAAAAGTGATAGATAATGTGTCCTTCTCTGAGCATCACATCAGGAGGTGGAGTGATGTTAGCTTATTCTAACACTGATGGTGTAAACTTTGATCGCATTGGGTCTTCCAGGTTTCTCTGCAGAAAAGTTTCTATTTTACCCTTTCTAAATAATAGTTAATTTGTGGGAGATACTTTGAGATTATAGAAATATCTTTCCCCCACCAAATTTTTACCCATTAATTTTTATATCCATTGATAATTTGTAACTTTATTATTGTGTCTGTATTCTTAATTGACATTCTACTAGAAAACAGAGACTTATCACTTCTTCAATTTGTGTATTTGTTTAGTTGCTTATCTATCTATCTATCATATCAATAGAACTCATGTATTCTTGCTTTATTCTACAGGTATCATCTATTACTATCATTGATTATTCAGACACTTAAATTGTCCTATATTGGGCCAGTGAGAACCATTTTAAACTGGCTTCTGTGTTCTTTTGCTATTTTCCCATCATACTTGAGTATTTTCTTACTTTCTGGTACATGTTATTCTAGGATCATCTTGTTCTTTTTTTGACCAAGCCGTGGAATAACCTTTTTATCCAAGTAGCCATGATTACATTTCATAGTAAATGACATTTAAAAGTCAAGATCTAGACACAAGATGTACTCATTCATTGCCACTGATGTATCATTACTTCTAGGCCCTCTCAGTGAACTGCAGTGAATATATTTCTACAGTTATTTCTATATCTATGCATCTATCTACTAAAAACCATGATATGTTGTTCAAAGGGTACAGAAGTGCAGTTATATAGGATGAATAAGTCTAGAGATTTAATGTATAGCATGATGACTATAGTTAATAATACTTTATTGAATACTAGAGATTTGCTAAGAGTAGATTTCAGATGCTCTCATCATACACAGAAAATGATAACTGTGAGGAGATGATATGGTAATAGTTTGACTGTGGTCATCATTTCACCATGTATAGGCATACAAATCATCATATTGAACACCTTAAATATATACAATTTTTATTAAAAATAAAATAAAAACTATTAAGTCTATACTCATATCTATAATTCTGACTTCAAACCATTGGATACACTCTTTCTTCCCACTTCCATATTTGTAACTTTCTCTTCCAACAGTGAGAAACCTGGCTTCCCACGAGGTTCAACATATATATTTATTTGCTCAACTTGGAATACACAAAAAGTAATTTCATAATTGCTAACCTAAACCACAGCAGAAAGGAAATCTACTAACTAGAATTCAATATTTTTCAGTTTTTCTGAGTAAAATTTATTAGAAAAATATAATTTGTTCACAAATCTCAAGTGTATAGTTCATGAGTTTAGATAAATGTCTACATCCATGTAATTCATGTCCCATCAAGATATAAGACATTTTCATTACCTTAGAAAGTCCCCTGTGCCCTTTCCCAGTCAATATCTGCCCCCTCAAGAGTAGCCATTTTTTTCTGATTTCTATCACCACAGACCCTTTTGGTATATTCTAAAACTTCTCCTGAATGGAATCATGATGTGTATATTCTTGTATCGGGCTTCTTTTATTCATTATAATGGCTATGGAATTCATCTATGTTGATATGTAGTAAAACCTTGGTTTGTGAGCATAACTTGTTACATGCTTATGATCCAAAGCACTTGTATGTCAAAGTGAATTTCAAGAACCATTGGTTCAGTTGTGATCATGTGACATTCAACATCACGTACTACTTGTATTGTAAGACATCACTCATTTATCAAGTTAAAGTTTATTAAAAAGTGTGTGTGGGGGGGGGTACCTGGGTGGTTCAGTTGGTTGAATGTCTTATGTCAGCTCAGGTCATGATTTAGCAGTTCATGAGTTCGAGCCCTGCATCAGGCTCTGTGCTGACAGCTTAGAGCCTGGAGCCTGCTTCAGATTCTGTCTCTCTCTGCCTTTCGTCTGTGCTCTCTCTTTCTCAAAAATACATAAACATTAAAAAATAAATAAAATAAAATAACATTTATTAGAAATGTTTGCTCATCTTGCCCAATATTCACAGAACAATTTACTTGCAATCCAAGGTTTTACTGTATATGTACAGTTTGATTCTTGCTATTGCTAAAGAGTAGTTATAACTGGTTATGCCACAGTTTGTTCATCCACTCACTTGTTGATGAGCATCATTTGGGTTATATCTATTTGGGGCAAATATAAATAAAACTTCTATGAACATTTTTGTACAGATATTTTTGTGAACATATGAATTCCATTTCTCTTGGTTAAACATCTACAATTGCAACTGCTTATCATAGGTAGGATTATGTTTAATTTTGTGAGAAATTGCCAAACCTTTTATCAAAGTGGTTTTCCATTTATATTTTCAACAGCAATGTATGAAAATTCCAGTTGCTCGATATCCTCACCAACATTTGGTGGTGTTCAGTCTGTTTTTAACTTTGGCCACTTAACTATTCATGTAATGGTATCTCATTGTGATTTTAATATAGATTTCTCTGATTTCTAATGGTGCTGGGACTTTTTCATGACACTTTTGCACATTTGTATATCTTCTTTTGTGAAGTGTCTCTTTAATTTTTTCCCATTTCTTAACTTTTTGTGTTTTTACTATTGAGTCGTAGGAACCCTTTGTATACTATAGATATAGGTGTTTCAGCACAGACCTATGTTTTGCAAGTATTTCTTGACTGTCTAAATTGCCTATTCATTTTCTTAATTATATCTTTTGATGAGCAGATGTTTTTTTCTTTTAATAAAATCAAAATTATAAATTGTTACGGTTATTGTTTTCTGTATCTTTCTTAAAAATCACTTTCTTTCCCCAGGTTGTGAATTTATTCTATGTTTTCTTCTCGAAATTTTGCTTTTAAATTTAGGTCTAATATTCATCTTGAGTTAATTTTTGTGTATGATACAAGGTAGGGGAATCTCTATGTGTTATAAACCTAGATTTTTTTATTATTTTAAAGAGAATTTTCCCAGAAGTATTTTCATTACGTATTTTTCCTTGGTTTCTAGGTGGCAAGTGAGTAAATCCAACTCAAACTAGATTGAGTAAACAAGAATTTGTTTGCTCACTTTGCTGGGAAGAGTAAGACATATCTCATAGAACCAAAGGCAGATACACAAAGGCCAGGACCTCAAGAAATAGAACTAGGGTGGGTATTCTGGGACTCTTTCAATTTGCTCACATCTGCTTGTCTCTGCACAGCATCATTTTGAAGACAGCTTTTCTTTACAGGGCAGGGGAGATGAACGCTGTTGGCCTCGCATGCTCATCCTTCCAGTTTCTCTATAACTGTCCTGAGGAAGGACTCCACTTGGCACTGCTTCAGTCACGTGCCCACTCCCTGGGCTGGTCACTGTTTTTGGAGAGCTTAGGAAGTCTGTATAATCATATCCAGGCACACCCGGTGGCAGTGGGATGGTACTACAGACTGAAACAACATGGCATGAGGGAGAGACATTTCCCCAAAATAGGCTTCAGGATGTTCCAAATAACATATGTCCTGCCATGCTTCCTATTTTTTTTAATATATGAAATTTATTGTCAAATTAGTTTCCATACAACACCCAGTGCTCATACCAAAAGATGCCCTCTTCAATGCCCATCACCTCCTCTCCCCTCCCTCCCACCCCCATCAACCAACCCTCAGTTTGTTCTCAGTTTTTAAGAGTCTCTTATGCTTTGGCCCTCTCTCCCACTCTAACCTCCTTTTTTTTTTTTTTTTTTTTTTTTTTGCTGATCCACACCAGCTTCCTATTTTTTTTAAATGGCTTTTTATGTTTAGGATTTAGTTATTTTCACTGAACTGCTAATTACAATATTCAGGTGTGGTAAAGCTAAGTTTCAAACTAGAGTGTAAATTAATTAGATATTTTGAAGAACTAAAATGTGTTCAGATTATATGAGAATAATGATACCTCATCCAAGATCAAAGTTTAACACATCAAAGTCCATCATAATGTGAATGAGTCTGGATTAAGTAGAAGAGCAGTGAGATTTTTTTTCATGGTGACATCCGTCCACTTTCTTCAAATTCTAATGAAAAAATTGTATTGTCAGTACTTCAGTGTAATAAACCATTGGGAAAGCAACTGTGGTTCAGTGATTAGGACAAGATTTATATACTCAGAGTACCTAGTAATTTTCCAGAGCTTATAAAGCAAGGCTGATGATGTTCACCCCACAGGATTAATTGACAAAGGAGAAACGGTCCTGATTGGAAATCATTAAGTACCGCAAGGCTTGCACTTGAAGAAAACCTGAGACTTCCTTGCAGACAAATGACTATCTCAGCCAAAGTTACCTACTTGTTAAAGTATTTTCTTTGAAGTGTGGTTGAATAAAAAGCTGGCGCCTTAGAGACCCTTGAAATGATAATATAATCGACAACATATCTGATTTTTTGGGGTTGGACTCACTACAGAAAGGAATCTGACATTAAAAGTAGTATTTTATACAAGCTTTTATCTAAGCTTAAAAAGGTGACCATCAGGAGACAGAGATGGAGGAGCTTTATAAATGATAAATCCTGAAGTTATTTCCCGATTGTGGAGAGGACCCAGCTGAGAAAGTACCCTCCCCGCACCCCTGCCCCTAAGCCTGACTATCTTGCTCAACATTCCACTTGCTTTGGCCTGGCTCTTCCCATTCTTCCCACTGTGTACAAAAGCCCTCCTTCATTGCTGCCATTGTTCCCGCATTACTTTTCAGAGTTAGGTGTGGACAACCTCTTTGTTCCTTTGAGACAGCTTTCCAAAACAAAGTTTTACTAATAAGCTATGAGCGAGGGAGGGAAGGGAATCACAAAAGCTTAAAAATTGAGATGTTTATAAAAGAAGCTTTCTGATCCTATTTTTAAAGGTCTAGTCATAGATTGGAATAATTAATATAAAATAGGAACATCCACTTCTATTACCTTTTCCCTACTTAAGATCTGTTTTCTTCATTCTTTGTGGCCATATGATACAATAGTTGCTGTGTTAGAGCTCTCTGTGAGCTATTAGGTCTTTCCATTAAAAAAGGTTGATTTCTATGTTTGCTTCGGGAGTACATATACTAATATTGGGGCAATACAGAGAAGATAACATGGTCTCTGTGCGAAGATAGACATACAAATTCATGACATGTTCCATGTTTTTATGTAATGTACAGCATGGTGACCATAGTTCATAATACTGCATTGCATATTTAAAAATAGCTAGGAGTTTGGATTCTGATAGTTCTCATCAAAAAAGAAACACATTTTTTGTAACTGACATGGTGATGGATGTTAACTGGACTTGCTGTGGTGATTATTTTGGAGTATATATGAATATTGAATCATTACATTGTACACCTAAGACTAATATAACGTTATGTCAATTATACCTCAATTGAAAAAAAAGAAGGTAGAAGAAGTTGGCTTTCTCTTCTTTTCCCATTTCAAATGTCATTCTCTGTTGGCTCAGTCGGTTGGGTGTCTGACTTTGGCTCAGGTCATGATCTCACAGTTCATGAGTTCAAGCCCCGCCCACATTGGGCTCTGGGCTGACAGCTCTCAGCCTGGAGTCTGCTTCGGATTCTGTGTCTCTGTCTCTCTCTGCCCCTCCCCCTGCTACTGCTCCCTTTCTTAAAAATAAATAAACATTAAAAAAAAATTTCAAATGTCATTCTCTCTTATAAAGCACCTGAATTTCTATTTTATGTTAGAGGGATACCTTCAGTTCTTGGTTTGTTTATAGAATTGAAGTAATAAAGACACCCCTTCTCCCTTTCATGAATGATTGATTGGTTGTGACTATCCACAGGGTTGTATTGAGAAGGCCTCTGGGGGGTGATTGTAGGTTCCATAGGGAAGAGCACTGGGATTAGTTAATAATGTCTTCCATGAGCTTGAAGAGTGGCAATTTCTTCAAGTGCCAGATATGTCATTTCTCTCTTAATCCCATTGATGATAAAATATTTGTTTTGATTTGATTTTTGTTTCTACTCAGGTTATCAACATTGGGAATTCCAATGATTTTCTTCTTCATTTATCCCTCAAATAGTGATGTGGTGGTGGGGAACACATCTAAGTATATACAAAAATACTTTACTCCCTATCTAATTTAAAACCTCCTTAAGAGTGAGCAGATTCTCTCTATGGAGTATGAAACATGAGACATACAATGAAAAGAAAAGAAATACTTAAAATGTTTTTTTAATGGTTCATCCTATTAAATCATTTTGGTTTCTTACCAAATGAATATGGAAATATTGAAGCTTAAAATATAAAATGTGGATGGATATTTCTGTTGCATCCCAATATGTACATAATTTTCTATTCTCTGATGTTTTGGACAATTTAATTTCAAATGAATCAAGGAAAAATATGTTTAGTGTTTCCTCAGGAAAATAACTGCACATTTACAAAATTATTACTATTAAAGTTCCCTCAGGTATGCTCTTCCAGTGAATGTTTAAAAAATGTTTTTAACGTTGACTCATTTTTGAGAAACAGAACACAAGTTGGGGAGGGGCAAAGAGAGAGGGAGACACAGAATCTGAAGCAGGCTCCAGGCTCCAAGGTGTCAGCATGGAGCCTGACGCAGGGCTCGAACTCATGAAGTGTGAGATCATGACCTGAGCCAAAGTCAGATGCCCAACTGACTGAGCCCCCCAGGCGCCCCCCAGTAACTGTTTTAAACTTCATGTTCATAACTGTCGTAGTTTATTAAATTTCTCTGTCTTCTATACACATAAACTCATGAATCTGAAGAAGCAATGTTTCTTTATTTTAACTCAATTTATGATTAAGGGTAGCATCCAGTGATACAAATGAAAGTTTTCTTTGCTCAATAGCTTCTGAAGTTCAGTTTAGCTTTAAGCTACTAAAAGCTTAAAGGGTTAGATTTAGATGGAAGAATTTGGACTGAAGTCTTTGTACTGGTGTTTAGTAAACATGAAATGTTTTAGGATTTTTGCACTGTACTCTGGGGAACCTTGAGGTCTCTGGGGCCCATTCTAGTACTCTCCAAAGACGGATGTTTTTGTCCATTTATATAATCCTTCATTTATTTACATTTATTCAATAAACCTTTGAGTACTCAGTATATGCAGTTAGTCTGGGGGTTTCAGGGAGCCCATATCTACAATGGGTTACAGTGTAAAAGACTGAAAAGTAGTAAGCATATGGCCCACATGTGAGAAAGTTTGTTCCCAGTGATATTGGAACCCATGGAAGGGGAATGTCCAGATCGGGGATGGTAGTGTCTGCAGGGAAGCCTTTGTAGAGGACTGAAGGATGGATAAAGGTTAGCCATGAAGTCCAGGCAGTGAGGACAACCATTTGTGAAGACTCAAGACTGTTTGAAGAAATTGCTTCCTAGGAACAGATTTAGGTTCCTGGAATTTATCTTGGAGCTAAAACTATCTACACTAGATCCCCTGCATTCTTGGGTTTAGTGTGCCAATTCCCTTATAGGCACCACAGTTTGATTCATTCTTCAAGTGAAGAGGTGGTGTGGTGAAGAGTGAGGGACAGAGAGTAAACTATTTTTCCCTCACTAGTTCCCTTTCATTAGCGGTTACCTCACTTACCTCACAACAAGCTGCTAAGATTTAATTCTTTAAAGTTTTTCTTATACATATAATTTACATTTTACATATATACATTGTGTTTTTAAAAATTTGTTAATGTTTATTTATTTTTGAGAGACAGAGAGAGAGGGAGAGAGAGAGGGAGAGAAAGAGAGCATGAGTAGGGGAGGGGCAGAGAGAGAGGGAGACACAGAACTGGAAGCGGGCTCCAGGCTCTGCGCTGTCAGCATAGAGTCCAATGCGGGGTTCGAACTCACAAAGCGTGAAATCATGACCTGAGCCAAAGTCAGAGGCTTAACTGACTGAGCCACACAGGTACCCCTACACTGTCTTTTTAAAAAAGTTTATTTGTTTTTTTTGAAAGAGAGACAGAGAGAGAGAGAGAGAGAGAGAGGGAATCCCAAGTAGGCTCTGTGCTGTCAGTGCAGAGCCCAACAGAGGGCTTGAACTCATGAACCAAACTGTGAGATCATGACCTGACCCAAAATCAAGAGTTAGAAGCTTAACTGAATGAGCCACTCAGGTGCTCCTAAATGTACACTGTCTTAATCTGCCCTGGCCAACATAATAAAGTACCATTGATTGGGTGGCTTAAACAACAGAAATTTATTTTCTCACAGTTCTGGAATCTGGAAGTTTGAGATTAAGGTGCCAGCATGGTCAGGCTCTGGTAAGAATCTCTTCCTGGTTTGCTGAAGACCACTTTTTCACTACACGCTCATATGGTCTTTCCCTGGTGTCTGCTCAGAGAGAGAAAAAGAGACAGAGAGACAGAGAGAGAGAAATGCCAAGTCTGAAATTATTTAAATATTTAGAATATTAAAAAGTTTTAAGTTCTAAATCAGGTAGATAATTATAGTTATTGAAGAAATATTCTGGGAAATAATAAAAATAGAAATAAATTGATAACTTCATAGGTTGTGGCATATACCATGATCAAGTTTTTTAGTGAACATTCTATGTCAGAGCTTTTTTATTTTCTTTGCTTCATCGAAGTTAGGTCTGCAGGAATATGTTTACATGTCTTCTAGTGGCATAGAATTTAATATTTTAAAAATGAGAGAAAAATGTCGGTAAATATTTTACCTTTTTTGATTTTCTTCTCTAGAGATAACACATAACAATGTATATATATAGCCACACACACACACACACACACACACACACACACACACACATATGGATATGCATGCACTTATGTATGCACATATGCTATTTCATTCTGTGTGTATATCCTTGTCGTGTGAGCCATTACCTATAGAATGGCCGTATGCTAGCATTTAGATATACAGCCCAATAAAATGTACTACCTCTTGACAAACCAGCATGTTAGCAACAGCTACAAAGCAGCTTTAAAAAAATAAAGTTTAGAATTTAGATAAATATTGGCTATCTGTGGTTATATATGGTAGACAGTGCAATCACATTCATTTTGCAAAGGAGTCAGGTTCTAATGTCAACCCCAAAAAGGACAGTTTGATGTGAATGAAATTACTCTTGAAAGTCGCATAAATCTCTCACAAATTGCAGCATTTTCCCAAATCTGCCAGTTTTATTTCTGTTTTCTCCCCTAGCAATAGAACAAATCGTTGTTCTTTGATTGAACAACTGGGGTAGCTGTTTGCGTTGAGGCACCATGTGGTGTTAAGTCGTGTGTACTCTGAAACTCTGGGATCGCATTTGCACAGTGAAATACTTGCCGCCATTGAGGGCCAAGGGCACCGACCCTGGCCGCAAGAATGCCCCTCCCACTTTGACCTGGGAGCATGTGTTCATTGAATGTGATGGAGGCTGTGTCATGGAATGTCATGCTACTGAAGTTGTTCTCTCTCCCTCCCCTTTCTCTCTAGCTCCCTCCTTTGTCATTCTCTTGTGTTTGCTGAATATGTGTAGTCATGTAGGTAAATTCACACACACTGCAACTTTATAGCATATGGCATATTATACACATCTTTGTTTATGTGCTTATTTATATTTTTTCTGTTACATGAAGTCACATATATGCATACTTATGTGTGTGGCTGTTGACTTCTGGAAAAGTCTGTTAGGAGTGTGAATTTCATCTCTGCACCATGTAATACTTTTGGGTTCCTAACCCATGTGATTGCAAAAATGATACACAAACCAGTTTCCACTCCTGGAAAATAATTCAAAGCTACTGTTCCATCATTACATGATGGGAACTTTCTAAGCTCCATCATGGTATAGTAGTCATCACTAAGGCTTTTTCCTAAGATTGATATGAAAATATCAGTTAAATTCTCAATTCTGTTTTTTGGTTTGAATAACCATTTATTTATCGTATTGTTGTGTTGTCATTTTTATATTGGTTTGCTAAACACTGAAGTTGATAGTTCTATTTTGTAATCTCCTGTACTACCCAACTACTGTGTCCTGACCACAGTGAAAGCACTTTCCCAGTGGAAATTCAGTTAAATCATTCTCTGAGAATTTAAGTAAACTGTATTTTTCTTCATGCTAAACCACAATTGATGGCATGTATTTCCTGCCAAGGCTAAAAAGTGTAAATTTTGAATGTTATATTTCTTCATGAAGGGCAGTTTCAAGTTCATTTTAGTTTGATGATTTTGACATTGTGTTTAAGTACAATTTTCATGCTAATTGAAGTCTTTTATGTCAATGGAAAAAAGTCACAGTGTACAGTCTTAAAGTATACAATCTTCTGTAAGGCATTACATGTAATTAAAAAACCCCAAAGTATTATTTGTAAGAATTCTATTGTGGTTGTCACATAGCTTATTCATTGATTCAACAATTGTTTCCTGGATACCAAATAAGCACTCTTAAAAACACTGGGTGTATTATAGTGAGGAAAAGCAAGTCCTTGACCTTGTGAAGCTTATGGTCTCCTGGAAGGATGATCGGCAATAAACACCGAAAGAAATAACAACCTAGTTAAGTTTCAGGAAGATGAAGGTCAGAGTTCAGTGGTAGAGAATAACAACAGGAGAACTGATGCCCTGGATGATTACTGTTTGTTGAAAAGGGTAAATTTTTAAAGCTGAGACTTAAAGAATGAGAAGGGGTCGGGCATGTAAAGAGCATTGGGGCAGAGTAGCATAGGCAGAGATCAGCAAGTATCAAGACTCAAGGCATAAAAGGGCTTGGGTATTTCCAGAACTCGTGTGGTTGCTTGCATCAGAGCCTGTGTGTGTGTATGTGTGTGTGTGCATACGCGCGCGTGTGAATTGGAGTGGCAGAAATGAGGAGGAGGTGGCATAGGATCAGATTAATTAGTAAACAGGTACCAAATGATTCAGAGCCTTACAGGTCATGGTTAGGACTGCAAATTGTAAAATAAGTACAATGAGAGCCAATTAAAAATTTTAAAGTAGAAAATCATTAGCTGATTTAAATTTTTAAAAGCTCATTTTGGCTTTTTTGTGGAGAATGAAATATGTGTGAGCATATGTTTGCATTTGTGGTTCAAAATGGACACAATGAGACCACTCAGAGAGCCATTAGAATCCCCTAATCAAAGACAATGTTGGCTTGGATCACGGGGTGGGAGTGGACATGGAGCCGATTGGATGGATCTGAAATATTTGGGGAAGGTGTATAATTTTCTGAAATTCAGGATGAGGAAAAGTCAGGAATCAAAAATGATCACTTTTCTTTTTCTTTTCTTTTCTTTTCTTTTCTTTTCTTTTCTTTTCTTTTCTTTTCTTTTCTTTTCTTTTCTTTTCTTTTCTTTTCTTTTCTTTTCTTTTCTTTTCTTTCTACCTCCCTTCCTTAACTGGGAGTATCACGGTACCACTTATTAAGATCAGGTTTTGGGCAGGATCAGATTTCAGGGGGCGATCATGTTCACTTTTAGATATCTAGCACCAAACCTATTACAAAATTTATGAACCCAGCAAACATTGATTGACTTCGCCATATGTCAGACATTGTACTAGGTGTTGATGATATCTGGTGTCTATATGCCTGTGGAATTACAGAGACGGTAGATTTCAGAGTGCTGAAATTTCTCAGGGACCATAGTTAGAAATGATCCAATGCAGCATCCTCATTTTGAAGATGAAGCGTAGAATTTGAACCTTCTAATTTCTGTAGAATATCAAAACTTCTCTATAAAACTCATGGTTACTTTAGTAAAACTTAATTTTACTCATCCAACAAGAGTCATGGTATTATTCTCTCTGGAATATGATACAATCTGCTTTCATTCGTGTTTCAGTGAATTGTTACAACCAGTACTATTAAAAGACTTTCTGATGATTCTGAAGTCATGAAAACATATGATAGCCAGGAGTTCAGTGGGTGATACTGTTATTGATTTCACTGGATTTATAAAAGACTGAGGCAGGGGAATCATGAACCACGTTCTAATATGCACACATTTTTTATTCAGATATTAATGGTAGACAAAGGCAGAATTAGGCGCTTGTATTTTTTATGTTACTAATGGTAGGTTACTAACTACCTTGAAGCATGTTAGCAGGGATTTTTCAAGTTTAATAGAAAACATGAATATGAGATGAAAGGGAAAAAAAAGAGCCTGAAAAAAATTTGTTTTGTGCAATGAATTAGAAATATTTGTGTATGTCTGCATGTGTGTGCATATGTTGGAATGTTTGTTTTAAGGTCTTATTCAACTTTATAAGTTAAGATATTTGGTCAAAGAATAAATGGATGATGATGAAATAGCAAGTGTGTAGATGTGAACAGTTTAAATACTAGGAAGCCAAAAAAGATGATTTAGAGTGGTCTAAATAAGCATGCTTATTATCTAAATTATGTTACAGCATTTATTGTTCATTTAGAATGAGGTTTACTTGGCTCTTTATACTAGCTGAAGTACTCTGAAAGAAAAAAGAAGTGAAAATTCCTGTCCTAAGGGCATAACAAACATGAAACATCAGGCGTGATCCAGTCTGCACACACACAGGCACACACAAGATGGGAGAATGTTTCCTGCACTAAATGGCTTCTCTCATGGGAATGCCCTATAGAGCAAAGGAAGCTTTGAGATGTTTTGCAGAGATGAGGGCTGTTAACGAAGAGGGTATTTCAGTATAAGAAAGGGAAAAGTGGGTACTGAATGAGACTGATGGTAGTTAAGCGACCTCATTGAAGCTTAAAAGCAAAGATGGAGATAGATTGCAATGCATGCCAGTGGAAGAGACAAAACTACTAAGATGGTTGAAATGATCAAAATAAGAATTAGAACCAAAGTTTTGCTTCATCCCTGCAACCAGAATAGCAGGACAAAATTCAAAAAAACCTAGAGCCCCAATGTGGAGTTTGACCCTAGACCTTTAAGGAAGAAATGTAAATGACCAAAGACTGACAATGAAAACTATATGGAATTTATAACCAGGATTCTGTACATACAAATCAAGTGAAAAATTAGTGGTGAAAATAAAGGCTACACAGAAGGACAACTTGTCTTCTGAAATCAAGCAGAAAAAAGAGGTCTGTACATGAATATGCCAAACAGGAATATTCCATGTTTTATTAATTAATCTGTATTCTTACATCTTCCTCAAAGACACAGGGTAAAGACTGGACTTTTCATTTCCTGAGAAAAGTACTTAGAAATAAACATTAGCAAGAATTTTCAGGACACTTTTAGGATAGGAAAATGTCATATTCTTGACTACTTGTCCGCAGCTTTCCCAGAAAGCCACCTCCTCTGTTGTTACTGTGGTAGTTAACTTCTCACCTGTGGATTAATATTTCTTCCACGATAAACTCATTTTCTTGCCATGTAGAATGTGTATGACACTATACTCCTTCACACATAACCTTGAAATGTTCTTCCTCATGCAGCTGGAGTGTACCACCCACTCCTGGAGTTGAAGGAAACTCAACTGTCCAAGCAGGTTTTTTTTCCGCCTAGAATTTTTCAGCTGCACTAATTCCTGACCAGCCAAAGAAACTTCAAGGGGATACTTTGGGAGAATGGGGGACAGATACATCTTGAGAAATTTTCACATATGTAGAACAAATGTCTTCCATTGAGGTTTTAAAAATAGTCTCTTTAAACTTTAACATGTGTTGGTCTAGTTTTTGCTCAGATAATCACAGGCCTGCATAAGCAGGACACAATCAGTGCACGCCAGACACAGAGTCTCATTATCATGAGAATTGTGTTTTTGCTGGGGTTTTCATTTATTTTCAAAACTTGCTTCTTAACACACTACCTGTAGAACTTACCCATTCTTTAGTTCTACTTAGGAAAAAAGGAATATTATCACCCAGCTGACTTGTTCCTTAAAGGAAGATACAATAAACTTTCCCCAAGGTTTCTCCAAGCGTATTGTTGTCAGGTCTGTGGTTTGCCTCTAGAAATCTGGCAAATGAGTTGATACGCGTTTTTCACTCTTCCTGCTTTTTTTTTTAAGGGACGGAAGTAATTTTAGAGGGAATTGAATATATCAGAATACCTAATTCTTCCTTTCTTTCTTTCTTTCTTTCTTTCTTTCTTTCTTTCTTTCTTTCTTTCTTTCTTTCTTTCTTTCTTTCTTTCTTTCTTTCTTTCATTTGCTAAATAGGAAAGTTCATCAGCTTGATAATGGAGGAGAACAATGACTCCACCGAGAACCCCCAACAAGGCCAAGGGAGGAATAATGCCATGAAGTGTGGGTGGCTGAGGAAGCAAGGAGGCTTTGTCAAGACTTGGCATACTCGCTGGTTTGTGCTCAAGGGAGATCAGCTCTACTATTTCAAAGATGAAGATGAAACAAAGCCCTTGGTAAGTAGGACAAAATAAAAAGCACTCTGGTCATAAGCAATCCAAGAAGTAGAAGGTTTGTTAGAAACTGATGGAGTCTGAGGTCAACCCAATTTCCCTCCTCTTTCAGTTCATTGGCATCTTTCATACCTTTTCTCATTGTTTACTTTGGTTTAAGATGATGAACTTGCTAATTGAGGCCAAGAGGCAAATTATACTTGTCTAATATTAATTTTGACTTTTACTAAGCTGGAACAGAATGCCTGAGTCCTTCAGGCATATTTACTTTACAAGAATTTTTAATGAACGTCTGCTAGACAATATATATGGTAGCCAAAACAACTTTCCTTTTCTTAAAAATAAGTTAAAAGCACAGAATTGAAGGAAAACTATAAACACGACTTTCAGTAATTTTTGAGACACCTTTAGTATCAATTCCCTGGGAGCTTCCTTCCACCTTCACTCACATAAAATATGGATATGGTGCTAAATGGAACAATGCTGATACATCCAATCATCATACACAATATACTCTTCTGGGGGTAGTTCCTGTGTCTTTTTGTGGTTCCTTAGTGGTCTTGTATTTACTTATTTACTTATCATTTTCTCAGCCACAAGTCTCTAGGCTGCAATGAGAGAAAGGAAAAATCTCCAACTCTTCCTGTAGCTACAATAAGCTTTCTTAGCTGTGATCATCAATTGATGGAAGGAGCTACAAACTGAAGTATCTCCTGTGTGTTTTCCCTTCATTTATATCTATAGGATATATAAATGGTAGAAATATTGTGGATTAGATGACATAAAGATCCCTAATAGTATGTTTTTGAAGCTATTTTTCTTGTGTTAAAGTTCAAGAACTTAATTTGGATTGGGGCTCCTCTTTAGTATTTTATATTCTCAGACCTTGTAATTTTGCAAAGGTTTCATTTGTCTGGTTTAATTATAAGAAATAGCAACAAGTGCACATACTATAAACATGTTTTAAAATTGCTACTATATTTTAAGCATTTATTTACCGGGGCCAGGAATTAGACTGAAAACTTTGTGTATGTGTGTGTGTGTGTGTGTATATATATATATATATATATACATATATATATATACGTATATATATATGATAATATATTATTATATACTTAAAATAAATAAGAATATTTACATTATAGAGAATTTATATAATATATAAAATATAATATATAAATATATGATATATTTATATTATAGTGCATTTCCATACCAGTTATTGCATTTGTCATAGCAAACCAGTGTGGAATGTGGGGATTATCACTACAGATGGAGAAATTGTGGCGTAGTGATATGAAGCAATGTGACCAAGGTCATAGGGACATCAGAGGCTTATAAAGCAGTAGAGTCTTTTGTCTCTTATCCTATTCTCCAGGGTTCTTATCTCATTGTACCTTGTTTTATACTGTATAGTATTCACATTATGGCATTGTCTTGAATATAAAATCATCTTTATTGGGGCACCTGGATGGCTCAGTCAGTTAAGCATTAGACTCTTGGTTCCAGCTCAAGTCATGATTTCATGGTTCGTGAGACTGAGCTCTGCATCAGGCTCTGTGCTGACATCCCAGAGCCTACTTGGGATTCTTTCTCCCTCCCTCTCTGCCCTCTCTCTTTCAAAATAAATAAATAAACATTAAAAAAAATAAAATAATTTTTATCAAACTCAGAGAAAGGGATCAGGTTAATGTGAGAAAACAGAATATGGAGGATCTAATATGGGGACTTTGATATGAAATAAAATGGAAGTATGAGTAAGAGCCAATGTTTTATCCCACTGAGTCTTATTCCTGGCATAGTGTGGCCAGAATGGGTACAGATTAAATGATTAATTATGCAGCATCCAGAACCTAAATGGGGGATAAGGGGAGCAGAAGATTCAGGAGTTGAGTGAATGAAAATGTGAAAGAAGATCAAACAAATGTTCTGACTTTTTGGTGAACTTAGTGGACCTTCTAACAATGAACATGGGATAGAATGGATCAAGCTCAAGCTCAATGTTTCTAAAATCTGAGAACTGGAGGATGTTAGAGAATATGCAGAGGAACCCCAGTTTGAGGAACTCTGCCCTAAACTCTTCAAAGAGGATATTATCATACAGCCTTGGCTATGCTGTGTCATATCTCTGTGTAATTTCCAGAAGGTCTACACAGTCACAGATGGTCTTCAGTGCAGTGTAGTTATTTTGCTAACAAATTGGAAATATAAATAAGAAAATGCAAAACATTCTGATTAATTCAAATGAAAATCTGCCTCAAAATAAAAATCACTTTAATTCATAATATTTCTAAGTTGTGTTTTGATATCATTATAATACTGATGTTTTTAAGCTTATAATAACTAAAATCAACAAATGAGAGTTGTATTGATGAGAAAGTACTGATGCTTATACAAAGCAAATATAGGCTATTATTTCCCTTAAAAAAGTTTCTTAATTTTTCTTTACAAATATCATTTGTTAATAGAGAAGTCAAACTTTGGGGTAAATAACTTTGACTTATTAATTATATATCATCTTTCATAGCAGTTCAAGCATCAGGAATTTTGACTTTGTGCTTTTTAAATTTTTTACACTAATGTTCAAATACATACACAAAGAATCAGATTAAAAACTGGCAATTTCTGTATCAGAAGGCTCTTAGTAATTTTAAAGGACCATATATTTGCCTATGAATGGACAATTCCTTACTTAAAAGTAGTTTTCTTTAATGCCCGGCACATTGTAAGTTCTGAGGCATATTTTTCATGAGTTAGTGAGTCAACAAAAGGTATCTATCTATAAGGAGGAAGGACGGGAGTACCAGGGGTTATGGTGATATTGACTAGTCTCAACCACATATATCAAAGTCATAACTCAAAAGCAGAACGTAATATATTAAATCATAATCACTTCATAACAACAAAGTTTAAATCACATTAAAGAAATCTTTTTAAAGAATTAATCACCTCAATGAAGAATAATTAAACATCTTGAAAAATGTTAAAACTGGAAAAAATTTAGTTGTTATAAATGCCCCCCTTTTACAGATGAAGTGTGTGTGTGTGTGTGTGTGTGTGTGTGTGTGTGTGTGCGCATGTGAGCGTAATATGTTGTTTGTATTGGTCATGGGATATTGTTAATGACTGGCAGATGAGGAACAAAAACAGATTTTCTTGCTCTTGATCCAGTGTTCCTTCAGCTTTGCTTTTTGCCTGCTCACAAATCCTTAACTTTTCTTTAGATTTGCTTTCAATCAGAACTACTTCTTGGTTGTTTATTTTCAATATTGGTGCTTTCAAGCATAGGAATGCCCTTGGCCTTCATATAGTTTGATGAGGGTTATTTCATTATTACTGGAGGGAACGTCACTAATGAAATGAAAAATTCACCCTTTTAAGTATTCGTAACCAGCTAAAAATGTTCAATAAACTTAAACTGGATTTGTTTTTCTCTCTCTTAAAAGGCATTTCTAAAATGAGAGTATTAACACCCTTGAAATGTGTGTTTCTCCTGTCCCAGGCAAAGGTTTTCAATTTATTTTAACAAAACTTTTACTGAGTTTCTTCTCTTCCATTTTCAATAAAGAGAGTCAAACTCTGTATTATCCTTGCTATTAAAAACTACACATCTGTTGGGGGGAACGGATATGCAAAATTATAATTGGGACAGGCTATCATGTAAACACTAGATGTTCTGAAGACACATATACAATTAATGCCAAGAAATGAGTGATGATGCTGTGCAGAAGAGTTGAGGAAAGTGGCACAAAGCAAGAGGTGACCCTTACCTAGGGTGCACAAGGTTGGTGGGAGTTCTCCAGGTAGATAAATGGAGGAAAGGAACTCAGAGCAGAGGAAAGACATAGAGTCAAAAATAGACATTTATAGATAACTCCATATTGTTAGGGTTGTGAAATGACAGGAAATGGGGTTCGAGTGATAGGAGGCGACAACATAAAGGGATGTGTATGTTGTACAAAGAGACCACTCTGGCACACTATGGGAGCTATTTCTAGAATACCTATGGTACTCAAGTTGTAAAACTGCATTAATCTGTTAGAAAGGAATAATGGTAGTCATTTTTAAGAAATGTATTTGTCTGCTCTGGCTGCCATAACAAAATGCCATGTCCTGGGTGGCTTACGCAACAAAAATGTATTTTCTCACAGTTCGGGAGGCTAGAAGACCAAGATCAAGGTTGGTCTCTGGTGAAGCCTCTGTTCCCAGCTTGGAGATAGCTGCTTTCCCTCTGTTTCCTCACACGCCTGTTTCCTTGTGTACAGAAGGATAGAGAACTCTGGTATCTCTTCTCTTTAAGGACAAGAGACCTATTGGATCAGAGCCCTACCTTTATGATATCATTTAACTTTAATTATCTCTAAGTACGGGTACATGGGGGGAGGGTAGGCTTCAATATGTGAATTTTAGGGGGACACAATTCATTCCATAATACCTACTCTGTTGCATACCTCTGTTAATGAATATAATTTTTTCAATTAGGTTTTTCTCCTATTGGTACCATCAACTTTGATCTCCACTAGAACCTAATATATCTGAGTTAGTGCATTATACATTTAATTATTTGAACCTACTATTGGTATCTTATGTTCTTATTCAAATTGCTCCTTGTCTTTTAAATATTCTACAACCTGCACAGGTTTGAGAATTTAGAAAGTCTCACTGCCACTGTTCTTATATTTTCTTTTTAAGCAAAAGATAAAAATACCTATAAGTTCTCTCTCTGGTGACAGTACCTAATTTGTAAATAAGACTTTCAAGCCTTGGGGCACCTGGGTGGCTCAGTCAGTTGAGTGTCCAACTTCCGCTTAGGTCCTGATCTCACGGTCTGTGAGTTCAAGCCCTGTGTCGGGCTCTGTGCTGACAGCTCAGAGCCTGGAGCCTGTTTCAGATTCTGTGTCTCCCTCTTTCTCTCTCTTCCCTTGCTCATGCTCTATCTCTCTCTTCTCAAAAATAAGTAAACGTTAAAAATTTTTTTTAAAGTAAAAAAAAAAAAAAAAGACTTTCGAGCTTTAACCATGGTTCCCCAGGCAATAAATTAGAGGTATACCTCAAGATATAACTATTTTGTATTTAAAATAAATCAAACTGAAATCCTTAATATCCCATCATTTTTAAAAGTGGAGAAACTTGTTTGTTTAGTTCAAAACTTTCTCCCAAAATCATTTTCTACAGTGTCTGCACTTACAGATTTTATTCAGAAAAGATTTAAAAAATAAACTTGAGGGTGTGTACGTGTATCTGGCTGGCTTAGTTGATACAGTGTGCACCTCTTGATCTCGAGGTCGTGAGTCTGAGCCCTATGTTGGGTGTAGACATTACTTAAAAAAAAGTCATTCTCAAAAAATAAAGTTAATTTTGGTTGTTTCCAAACAGCAACAGAAGCATGGAAAAATGTATATAGCAAATTAAAAAAATAAATTAATATATCCATAATCATTGTAAGCATTTATAGTACTACATATTTCTAGTTTTTAGGTAATATTTTTCTTTTTTATATTTGAAATTAAGTCCTACTTATATATGGAAAAAAGTTAAAATTATACTGTGTGAAGAACCTTTGAAAAAAAGTTCTTATATCTACCCTGAACAACTTTAGGACTTTTGAAAAGCTGTGAAAAGAAGGTTTTAAAGGAGACTTACATTGAGGTTGTGACAATATCTGTGACAATATCATTCATGATCATGACAAATGACTGTGACCTTAATTATAGATATTGTAACATGAGGGAAGCAGACGAGTCTGAGATAGAATATGATCATTATAATTCTAAAAGTAAGGCAGTGTATAGATTTTGCAGCTGAATCCAGTGATGAATTCAAGTGCTTTTTTGAAATCACCTGTCTTACTTCCATCACGAAGTATATTAATACCTAAATAATAGTGAAGTTTCAAGCTTGGCCATACTTGTGAGTGTGTTTGACATACTTTGGATACTAGAATTTGAAACTGAAAAGCAGCAATTGTTAGAAGCTAGCCTGAGACTCCTGATAACAAGATTAAAATCCAAACAGGCACAACTCAATTAACCTAGTCTAGATTTTCAAAAACAGACATTGATCTGGTTGTGTGGAAAGGGTTTTTTCCTGGATGTGATGAAGATGATACTATATTAGATCACAGTGAATTTTCTTAACTTAGAGAATAAAGTGATTTTGAGTGAATTATAACCTGAGGATTGACCTCTAAATGTGCAAGAATTGATTACTGATTTAAGAGCAGGCTCTAATTTTATATATTTAATGAAACTTGTAAGTTAATGAAATCAAGAAATCTCTAAGGCATTTGCTGTTTGTTAAAATACATAAGCTAGAAGAAGACAAAACCCCAATTAAGTGTTTAAGGTAATATTAGGAACCTTGAAACTTGAATTTCATCCTTAAATCTAAAACTTTCTGCCTAGCAACTAAATCTCTTGGTATTTAAAAATATGCATAAAATGGGTTACCTGGGTGTCTCAGTTGGTTAAGCGTCTGACTTCAGCTCAGGTCATGATCTTGCTGTTTGTGACTTTGAGCCCCGCGTCAGGCTCTGTGCTGACAGCTCAGAGCCTGGAGACTGCTTTGGATTCTCTCTCTCTCTCTCTCTCTCTCTCTCTCTCTCTCTCTCCCTGCTTGTGCTCTGTCTCTCAAAAATAAATAATTTTTTTTATGTTCATGAAAGTATTTAATAAAATAACTTGTGATAGGTAGTAAAATCTTGAGTGGACTATAATGCTTTGCAGCTGATTTGCACCTGTTTGGACAACAGATTGAGGTCAAGACCCAGCTGAGTTCAGAGAATCTCAGTTCTAGAGGGCCAATGCTGGAGAGGAAAGCTAATGAATTGGACGGTCAGATATGAATGATAAAATAAAAATAAGTGCATATTTCCCCATTAAGACAATTCAGAAAAGTATTTATGAAGTGTAGCTTTCTAAATTTCACTTTGTAGGTCTGTGCATAAAAATAAACATTTAAAAATTAAAAAAAATACACATAAGGTGGCATTGTGTGTCATCATAAATTTTGGGGAAATTTTAGTTCATTCCTAGAAAGGATTATATCAAGACAGTGTTATTAATATGAAATTTGTTTATTCTGCTTTTAGTTGAAGAATTTTTTAATTGCTGACTTCTACACAGTTATTTCAGAGTGGTTAAAATATAGACTTTGAGTCAGATTGTTTGGATTAAATCTTGACTCAGCCAGATACTAATTATGATACACTGAGTAGTGAGTAAGCTGATTTAAACTTCAATTTACTAATCTGTGCAGTGAGATAATAATAGTACCTATTTCATACCATTGTTAGGAGGATTGAATTAAGTAATTTATATAAATGATCTTAGAAAGCAGTGGCACATAGTAAGGATAAAATGTATGTTAGCTGTTTTTATATTAGCATGACAAAAGAGAATCTATTTCTTAAGATATTCATGCTACTTATTCATTTGATTTTTTTAAAAAAATTCAACACATGTTTATAAATTTCTAATGTGCTGTAGTTATTATGCTAGTTTCCAGGAAACATAAAGGTGATATAACCAATCCTAAATAAAAAGACCCCCCCCCCCCCCCACCAAAGAAAAAGAATTTAAAAAGAAGCAACTTGCTTCTTTCTCAAGTAAAAGTCCAAACAGATTCTAGGTAAGTGACGAAGTGTCTTCTTGGTCTGCTGCAAACAACTGTTTAGAAACCCACGCTGCCAGAGATTTTGTAATTTTAACTTTTGGCTTCCAAACTCACCATAGGGTCATTCCCTTCCCGGTCAGATAGAAAGGGAATATAAAAGGGAGTATTGCATAGAAGGTTTGGGTGGACCAGGTGTGGTAGTGGCTCTTATAGCTCACATTTCATTAACTGTTCACATTTCATTAACTAGAATGGAGTCATATGACCAAACCTAATGGCAAAGAGGTCTGGACATGTAGCCCAGCTTTATCCTGGGCTTTGTCCAGAGGAGAACTGAGTATTGGAAGGAGTTATCAGTCCCTGCCACAGGTGATTAAATACTACTAAGCATCATGAATCCGGTGTTAAATTCTGGTGGGTGTTACAGATTTTTGCAGTTGCTATACAATATAATAACTATTTACCATTGGAGGCCATAGGAGGGACACTTATCACCACTTCAAGATTCAGGGAGAGTTTTTCAAAAGAGTATATACTGAAAATTGGAGATGATATAGCTTTATTACAAGCTGTTGGGGTGGTATATGTGGCAGAATAAAAGTTTAAGCCATGGCTCTTTGGTAGACTATTGGGAAATACGTGATGGTCAAGTAAGAAAGAAGACAAGAAGTGATGAGAGATGAATTTGGAGACATATGCACAGACAAGTAAGCTGTGTTAAGGATTGTAGATTTTATCTTGGGACCTTACATTTCCCTTACTTTTATGTGCCTCTTTTCCTTCTTTATTGAATTTAGAGCTGAACAGTGAACATAGGACTCATTCTAGGTGAAGCTCATTGTGAAGGAATCCAAAATGCTCACCTAACCAAAAAGTCCTTCTCAGACCGTTCTACAGCTGTCTTGGGTTCCTATAATTGGCTATTTTGTATTATGACATAATCTCTGGAAAAATGATGGACAAGCAACTATGCTACAGTTAAACGCTTGACCTTCTATCATCCATTATAACCTAAGCATAAATTGTGGGCATGCCCATCAGGTCACTTTTTTTTTTCCTTCATAGTAGAAAGGATTGAAAAATCTGTTGCTGCTGGAAAGGGCACTTGGAGTGACGAGCAGCAGATAACGTCTTGGGCAATCATAGAGATGGATGGGTGGGACATGGTAGCCAGTGGGAACACAGTATATGAGATTTCATCCTCACAATTTTCTCCAGAATTGACCTTGTTCAGTATGGGTGTTTCCCTGGAAAGCAGCTGAACCCAGTTGTTTTGTAGGTTTTAGTGCCAGACTGCCTCGGGTAATGTAAGACTCCATCAGTAATTTTACTTACTTGACTAAGTTACTCATCAGTGAAATGTAAGTAATAAAACCTACCTCACAGAGCAGTTGTTTGCATACCGGAGATGATGTTTCTAGAATACTTATACATTACCTGACTACATATTAAACTCTCGGTAATTATTAAGTTGTTGGTATCATCATTATCATTATCATCATCATTTTTACCATCTTTGACTATCAAGATAACCTGACAAGGCAGTTTAGAAGTCAGGATCTACAATATATTCCTTGTTAGTTGAATAATGAAGAAGATAATAGATGATCAGCCCATGTAAGTAATGCTAACTTCAGAGCAGAAGACAACTTGTTTTTGCTTGTCACCTATGTTGTCAAAACACTGAACTCACATGGAAAATTCTCAAAAAACAATGCTCACCTTTGTAGTATGTCTTTTCTTTTTGTTTAAGTTACTTTTTGGGCTCCTCTAGAGCTTATCGAAATGATTATGACAGCTAAGGAGACTTGAAGGATTTTCTTTGCAGAACTGGACCACCCCAGAGAGAGACAGTCCTGCTTTTCTTATCTCATGTACAACACTTATTCCTCAACACCAGTTTGAGAATTACCGGAGTTGAATCCCTTGAGTTCTGCTTCTAACATTTAATCATATTGACTGAAGGCTTTTGTATTTGCAATGCAATTCAATATATGGAACCCGATAGTCCCTATATGGATTAGCTCATTAGCATAAACCTAGGCATATTTCCATTATCTCAATTAGTGGAGAAGAAAATTTAGCGAAAAAATGAATAGGTGAAAATGTCATTTGAATATTTACATTTTTAGTGCTCAGAGAAATGTATTTTAAAAGGCTACTTTTTCTTCCCCTGATGTATGAAGTTATTTCACAGCCATTTGCTAGTTATTCTTTCCTAAGTTTCTTTTGGGCACTCAATCTTCCTGTCCTTTCTTCTTAAGCTTTATCTTGCCTAGATCCAGCTGTTCTCCATTTTTCTAGCACTATTACCATATGTTCATTCATTCAGTGAATATTTATCAATTGTAAACTATATAAATTATACTTTACAAAATGTTTTGACCACTTTTACAAGGAAACAATGCCAGGTGCATGAATTGTTACTCTCATTTTCTGAATTTTGGCTTCCTTTCCTTAGCATAATATTTTCAAGGTTTATCAATGTCTAGGATATATCAGTACTTCATTTCTTTATAGGGCTGAATAATATTCCATTATTTCAATATGCTACATTTTGTTTATCCATTCTTCACTTGATGGACATTTGGTTTGTTTTCACTTTGAGGCTGTTATGAGTAATGCTGCTATGAATACTCGTGTACAAGTTTTTGTGTGGACAAGTTTTGTATGTTTTCATTTCTCTTGGTTATGTATTTAGAAGTGAAATTGATGGGTTATATGATAACTTCACTGTTTAACCTTTTGAGAAACTGTGCCAGTCATTTTTAATGATTACCTGTCAATTTAATTTAAAACTCAAGCTTCATGCCTGGCTTAAATCTCATCTATGTCTCTCTACACTCCATCTCGGCACTTGCCAGTCTTGACAGGGTATTTCAAGTAGGGAAGAAGCACAGTGTGCCTCTGTATTCCTGTCTCTGCAGCACTGAGAGATAGGGCAGGGAAGGGAGGGAGAGACAGAGAGAGAGAACGTGTGTATATTCTGTGTGTCTCTGTGTTTGAGAGGGCCACGAAATGGATACTCTTTCCTTCTTTCTGAGGTCTTTAGTATTGAGGACTGGCAGAGGGGAAGAGAGAGCAAGGACAAATGTATCTCTAGGAACCTATTATTGTAGGGGGACTATGATGGTTGCTCCTGTTTCTCTGGCTAAATTCATGGTTACTTATGAGCATCTTGACTGCCCAGGATATTGGAGATAGGGAAATATCTTGTCCTCGTTTTTCAGCCTTCAGGTCTCAGAATGAGCATTACACCCGTAGCTTCTTGCTGCCAGGACCTCATTACCAGGTGTCCTGCCTTCCCTGGTTAAACTTAAATTACTGGATATTCGGGTATGGCTGACATGACAAATGTAGTACTACAGACTCCTTTACATTGTCACACAATTTTCTCTGCCCTGCAATTCTTTTGTCCTTTACTTGTGGATAGGTTCAGAACAGCCTAAGCACATTACAGAGTGAGGAACAAGCTGCCAATCTCCCCAGTTGCTAGCGATTTTCCTGGAGTTTCTTGTTTGCCTTGAGGAGCTTATGGCTTCCCCCCACTAGATCTTTCCTTAGGCAGGAAGAGGAAGACAGGTAGTGGTGCTGCCCACAGTGGTATCTGATTGGGTTGCATTCTTTCCTTTCTTATTGTATCTGTTAGAAGAGAAACACATCTTTCTTTATTTCTGGTTTTAGATCCCCAAAATCAGTCTGGGACAACAGGATAATTCCTACTCAACACCCTATTATAGAAAACTTCTGTCATACTTTCACAATTTTTAAGTCACAACTTATAAATAAAATGCATATACTTTTTTCTCCCAGATAAGTGGAACTAACAGTCCTTTATTAACTAATAATTCTGGAGATTGTTAAAGTCCTTCATGTGTCTGATTTCTTATGATTATTAATTTGAAACAATATTCTGTTCCATTTATGAGTCAGATAACTTGTCATATACAAAAATATGATTTTGGAGGGGGGGAAGTTTGTACCCTTTGACCTCCTTTACTCATTTCTCCCACCCTGCCACCCCCAACATCTGGCAGCCACTAATCTGGTCTTTGTATCTATTAACTTATTTTTTTTTAATTTGTTTTAGATTCCCCATATAAGTGAGATCATACACTATTTGTCTGTCCCTGCCTAATTTATTTCACTTAGCATATTATTCTTTTTATTCTTTCTATGACTGAATCACATGCCACTGTGTATGTGTGATATGTATCTATATCTATATATCACATTTTCTTTATCCATTCATGCATTGATGATTTTTTTCCCATATCTTGGCTATTGTAAATGATGTTCCAGTGAACAAGGAGATGCATATATCTTTTTGAATGTTTTTGGTTTTTTTATTGATAAATATCCATAAGTGGAATTGCTGGATAATATGGTAGCTCTATTTTTAACTTTTTGAGGAACCTCAGTGCTGTTTTGCAGAGTGGCTGCACCAATTTACTTCCCCACCAACAGAGCACAAGGGTCTCCTTTTCTCTACATCCTCACCAACACTTGTTATCTTTTGTCTTTTGATATTAGCTGTTCTGACAGGTGTGAGGTGATATCTTATAGTTTTGATTTGTATTTTCTTTTTTTCAACGTTTTTATTTATTTTTGGGACAGAGAGAGACAGAGCATGAACGGGGGAGGGGCAGAGAGAGAGGGAGACACAGAATCGGAAACAGGCTCCAGGCTCTGAGCCATCAGCCCAGAGCCTGACGCGGGGCTCGAACTCACGGACCGCGAGATCGTGACCTGGCTGAAGTCGGACGCTTAACCGACTGCGCCACCCAGGCGCCCCTGATTTGTATTTTCTGATGATTAGTGATGTTGAGCATCTTTCCATGTACCTGTTGGCTCTCTGTATGTTTTAAGGAAAATGTCTATTTAGATCTCTGCCCATTTTTCAAATAGGGCATTTTTCAAATCATTTTTGTTTGTTTGTTTGTCTCCCTCCCTATCTCTCTTTGGATTGTTGAGTTGAGTTCTTTGTATATTTTGGACATTAACCCCTTATCAGATATATGATTGCTAAATATTTTCTCCCATTGAGTAGGTTGCTTTATAATTTTGTTGATGATGGTTTCTTTTGCTATACAGAAGCTTTTTAGTTTGATGTAGTCCCACTTGTTTATTTTTGCTTTTGTTGCTTCTGCTTTTGGTGTTAGATGGAAAAAATCATTACTAAGATCTGTGTCAGAGAACTTATTAATTATGCTTTGCTTTAGGATTTTTATCATTTCAGATCTCATGTTCAAGTCTCTAATCCATTTTGGTTTAATTGTTGTGTACAGTGTGAGATGGTGGTCCAGTTTCATTCTTTCCCATGTGTTTGTCCAGTTTTCCAGCATCGTTTATTGCAAAGACTGGCCTTTCCCATTGTATATTCTTGGCTCCTTTGTCATAAACTAATTGACATTAGTTAAATAAACTAGTTGACATAAACTAACTAATCATATAAATGTAAGTTTATAGATTCTGTACCATGTGACATTGATCTATGTATTTATTTGTATGCCAATACCATACTGTTTTGATGACTACAACTTTGTAGTAGAGCTTGAAATCAGGTTTGTGGTGCCTCCAGCTTTGTTTTCCTTTCTCAAGATTGCTTGACTACTTGGGTCTTTTGTGGTTCCATACAAATTTTAGGATTGTTTGTTCTATTTCTGTGGAAAATGCCTTTGGACTTTTAGTAGGGATTGAATTGAATCTGTAGATTGCTTTTGATAGCATGGACATTTTAACAATATTAACTCTTCTAATCCATGAGTACAGACTATGTTTTCATTTGTTTGTGTCTTCTTTAGTTTCTTTCACTAATGTCTTATAGTTTTCCCAGGTCTTTCACCTAATTTGTTTAATTTGCTCCTAGGCATATTATTACTTTTGATGCAATTATAAATGGGATAGTTTTCTTTTTTATTAGGTTTTTAATGTTAATTCCAGTATAGTTACCATACAGTGTTATATTGGTTTCAAGTGTACAATATAGTGATACTATTCTGTACATTACTCAGTGCTCATCAAGATAAGTGTACTCTTAATCCCCATCACATATTTCACCCGTCCCCCCACCTACCTCCCCTCTGGTAACCATCCGATTGTTCTTTATAGTAAAGAATGAGGTTTTTGATTGAGAGATCAACCCTTTGTTTGTATGTTTTGCTTCTTAAATTCCACATATGTGTGAAATCATATGGTATTTGTCTTTCTCTGACTGACTTATTTCACTTAGCATTATACCCTCTAGCTCCTACCATGTTGTTGCAAATGGCAAGATTTCATCCTTTTTTATGGCTGAATAAAATGTTCCATTATATATTGATATTTCATTATTAGTATATAAAAACACAACAGATTTCTGTATATTGATTTTGTATCCTGAAATTTTACTGAATTTTTAAATTAGTTTTAACAGTTTTTTGTTGGCATCTTTAGGGTTTCCATATATAGTATCATGTCATCTCCATATAGTGACTATTTTACTTCTTCCTATCCCATTTCTATGTTTTTCATTTCTTTTTCTTGCCTAATTGCTTTAGCTAGGCAAATATAAAAAGCCCTATATATATTAACTTAAGGTATCTTTCTCTTCTAACTCATTGTTACTCTTTGTGTCATAGTCATAGAAGAGATGAACAGAATCAATTCAGTGTATTAGCATAATCCGCAGCTAATTTTTATGAACCTGGATTCCTACTTAACTATTTTCTAAGTACATGATCACAAATACTTAAGTAATATGGCATCCCTTACCACAGCTAAAAAAATATTTCAGATAAATAGATGCACATCTTCTACTTGGGCTACCTTGTGGCCAATCTTGAGAAATTAGTTTATTAGAATAAAGAACTGAATCTACAGATGTGAGCTCACTGACCTGAATGTGGGTTGAATGTGCAATAGTCCTGGCCTTGCTTGCAGCATGAACTGATGATTTAAACAAGCCAACATAACCCTAACTAAACTATTATTTAACATTCAGAACCTCCTCCAGGGAAGGCAGGCAGGAAACATCAGCAGTAAGACTCTCATACAGTTTCAGACAGCTTTACAGTGCTGAATACCTGCATCTATTTTGGATCTTTTTCCTAGATTTTGTTTGTTTGTTTGTTTGTTTGTTTGTTTTAAATGCTTAGAATTAATAGTTTCTCTAGATTTTTAAAGGAGACTTTCTACATCTTGTCAATTTTTGTCTTTTTATATAACCCCGGGGCTCTCCTGGGTCATGGACTTTATTCTCCCATTAGTGAGGAATATCACCTTCAATGAATCACTTCTTCCCATACTTCCTCTGTTAAATGAAGACATGAAGCTGATGGTTTCAGAATTGTTTCTCAGTTTCAGGTTTCTAGAAATTTTGCTTAGTTGCACAAATACTCCTGCTTTCTAAAAATTAAGCTCTCATGATGCTTCCAGTAAGTTAATAGTTTTAGTTATTTCCTAAATCATTACATTTGCCTATAAAATATACATTGTAATATTCACAATTAATTTGGAAATGGGTAATTTACCTTTAGGATATCCTTGGGGAATAGGAACAGGAGTTCCATTTTGAATTTTTTTTTTTTTCAACGTTTATTTATTTTGGGGACAGAGAGAGACAGAGCATGAATGGGGGAGGGGCAGAGAGAGGGAGACAGAATCGGAAACAGGCTCCAGGCTCCGAGCCATCAGCCCAGAGCCTGACGCGGGGCTCGAACTCACGGACTGCGAGATCGTGACCTGGCTGAAGCCGGACGCTTAACCGACTGCGCCACCCAGGCGCCCCAGGAGTTCCATTTTGAAACCACTCGCAGAGGTCACAAATGTTCTCAGTGTTCTGTTAGTCTGCATTTTGAGTATTTGGGCAAAACTCTGATGAAGGCAGGTTTAGTTATTATCACAGATAGTGACATACTTATCTAAAATTCTCAGTGTTTTCAAAACTTCCTCTTTATTTTTTTTTTATTTTATTTTTTTTTTTAAATATTTTTTTTTTCAACATTTATTTATTTTTGGGACAGAGAGAGACAGAGCATGAACGGGCGAGGGGCAGAGAGAGAGGGAGACACAGAATCGGAAACAGGCTCCAGGCTCTGAGCCATCAGCCCAGAGCCCGACGCGGGGCTCGAACTCACGGACCGCGAGATCGTGACCTGGCTGAAGTCGGACGCTTAACCGACTGCGCCACCCAGGCGCCCCCAAAACTTCCTCTTTAAAGTGTCATCATTTCACATGCAATTGTGATCAAATGATAGTGGTTGCTTAAAATATTGTTTCTCTTCTTGATTTTTAAAACTGCTTGAGAATATTTTATTTTTAAAAAAAAAATTTTTGATTATTCATTTTTGAGAGAGAGAAAGAGAGAGAGAGAGAGACAGAGCATGAGCAGGGGAGGAGGAGAGAGAGAGAGGGACACACAGAATCCGAAGAAGTCTTTAGGCTCTGAGCTGTCAGCACAGAGCCTGACATGGGGCAGAAACTCACAAACCGTGAGATCATGACCTGAGCCAAAGTCGGAAGATCAACCAACTAAGCCACCCAGGCTCCCCGAGAATATTTTAAAGATACAAATGAGTTTGCCCCTTCTGACACCCTTTCCTTCCAAAATTGTAAGATGTAACACTTGTAAAGTAGACAATTTGGCTAGATTTTTTTTACTTTTAATTTTTTTAATGTTTATTTTTTGAGAGAGAGACAGAGCATGAGTGGGAGAGGAGCAGAGAGAGAGGGAGACACAGAATCCGAAGCAGGCTTCAGGCTCTGAGTTGTCAGCATGGATAACTTGGCTAGATTTTTAAAACATGCATAAATTGTCCATTAGACTGTTGTTTACTGCTTGAAACTCTATCAATTCATTTTTCAAAGCAGATTCTGTTACATTCTTTGTGTCGCTATGCAAAACCTTTACAATGGGGTCAGTGTAAATATCAGACAGTAATTTTTCAATTCTTATAGTAAATTTTAATATTACTGGGGAAAATAAAAAAACTCAAAATACTTATGGATTTCAAGTAATAGTATGACTTAAAACTTTCAACATATATATTTTTTATTTTGAGAGAGAGAGAGAGAGCATGCAAGTAGGGGGAGAGAGGGGGGGAGGAGGAGGAGGAGGAAAGAGAGAGAGAGAGAGAGAGAGAGAGAGAAAATATCTTAAGCAGGCTCCATGCTCAGTGTGGAGCCTGACACAGGGCTTGATCGCACAACCCGGGGATCATGACCTGAGCCAAAGCAAGAGTTGGATGCTCAACTGACTGAGTCACCCAGGTGTCCCGACATATTCTTATTAAGATATTATGAATCACATAATTTGTTTTGATCATAGAAATCATAATTTTTTGCAGCAAAATTTGTTGTCTTTCCAAGTAATGTGTCTCTGATCAGCTACCTTAACTGAAATTGCATTTTTGATTCTGACCTGTTTTCTCATCTTATATTCAAGATTGAGGAACAGGAGTTGTGTGATGCTATCTGTGGGGACCTGTATTATGTGGCATTCCACACATTTGGTACCTGTCCAACTTCTTGTTTTGATATCTGCCTGAAATTTTCAGATTTTTTTGTTTTGAAGTATATTAGCAATTTTGCTGAATTCTAGAAACTAATTTTATTTAGTTAAACTTATTTTAGAGTGTAATTAATTCAAGCCATTCACCAATTACATTTTTTTATTGGAGTGGCAATTAAAAAAGAGTTCCTGCTAATAAAAATTGAAGATACATTTAAGAGGTAATTCCTCACTCTATTATGGCTTTCTAAGAAGACAAAAGGGAGTAAGCATTTGTTATGAATTGTTATGCATTATGGTCCATGTTTAGTACCGTTTATATTATCTCATTAATTCTTACAACAATACTATATGCATAGTTTTTTATACGTAGGGAGACTGAATTTAATAAAGGTTAAAAAAATCTATGTCCCAAGGCTAACAATTGACAAAAACAGGTAGAACAGTGAGATAAATAATATAAGAAGAAGGCCAGGAAAGAAAAAAATAAATGTTCTGAGGAGACGGGCAGGATCTAATCTAGTGTCAACAGGTTTTGAAGTACACATAATTTTCAGTATGAGAGAGAGAAAAAGAAATGAATACTTATTTTAATAAATAAGAATATAGCTTGCATAGAGCCTTGATGAAAAACGCTGTACTTTTTGAAATAATGATGCCAATGTAGAGACATACTCAGGGTCCCATGAATTATGGTACTCATAGTTTTTGCTGAGAAGTTCTAGGAAAGGATGTGTTGGCCTCTGTAGGCAACACTTGGTTGTTTAGGAGATATGCTCAAAGAGCATATTTCCAAGATGGGATGCACAGCCTGCTAAAACCCATCTGTCCACATCTAATACTCGGTTTTTGTAGTCATTCATGAAATCAACCCCCGTTAGCTCTATTGGGATCTACAGATGGTTCCCACATTACACTGCTCTGATTCATCAATATCACCTAATAAACCTGTTTGTTAATTTCTTGCTCTCTTTACAAATGCATACAATGAAGAGGATTTCATGGACATAACAGATGGGATGCATTCTGTTTCTAACACAAGACACAAGTGATACATAGTGGTGGCTGCTGATTGTCTACTGAATTCCTATATGTAACATGGAAATGGCTAATAGGAAATACACCATAGAGCATCCTCTTGGACTTGTGGCAGGAAACTGAGTAAAGCATGTGATGGCCTATCAAACTTATTTCCTGTCACTCATTTTTGTGGATTCCTATGGAAGCAAATCTGGAATGTACTTCTGATCGCTGATGTCCTAGAGAAGAACCTAAAAGGATTCACAGTAAAGGCCCTCTTTTTAAAATAATTTTTTTAGGTTTCTTTACTTATTTTGAAAGAGAGAGAGAGAGTGTGTGTATGTGTGTGTGTGTGTGTGTGTGTGTATGTGTGTGCACAAGCAGGGGAGGGGCAGAGAGAAGGAGATACAGAATCCCAGGCAGGCCCCGCACCATCAGTACAGAGCCCGATGTGGGGCATGAACTCACAAACCATGAGATCATGATCTGAGCTGAGATCAAGAGTCTGATGCTTGACTGATTGTGCCATCCAGGTGCCCCAAAGATCCTCTTTAAATTACGCATCTATTTCAGAGTTATGACTTTAGAAAACAAAAGGCTGTGGGACTTGAACAACTGCTGATAAGACGATGTTGGAGAATAGGTTTGGGCATTTCTGGCAAGGAATGAATTTAATTTTTATAATTTAATGGAATAGAAGAGATAAAAAATGCAGCTTCCCTTCCATTCTCCTTACTCTATCCCCAAAGAGAGGAAGTTCTGCTTTGGCAGGTCACACTTGAGGACTTTTTCACTGGCCACTGTGCTAGTGATGGTTCACAGTAATGGGTTTAAAAAGCCAATTGGGTGCATCACCAGACATTAATCCCCATCCTCCCTTTTAGTTCTCCAGGGACTACTGTCCAGAAGGAAAAAGGGCCAATTATCTGTCTACCATTGCATCTGATTGTTCTTGGCCCAAGTATAAAATAAAAGACTTGATCTTGATTCCTCATTAGAGGAACAATTTCTTTTTTTTTTTTTTTTTTTTAAATTTTTTTTTTTCAACGTTTCATTTATTTTTGGGACAGAGAGAGACAGAGCATGAACGGGGGAGGGGCAGAGAGAGAGGGAGACACAGAATCGGAAACAGGCTCCAGGCTCTGAGCCATCAGCCCAGAGCCCGACGCGGGGCTCGAACTCACGGACCGCGAGATCGTGACCTGGCTGAACTCGGACGCTTAACCGACTGCGCCACCCAGGCGCCCTAGAGGAACAATTTCTGACCCCTGAATCTCTCTGATTTTCTGAGTCACTTTTTGTGTCTCTGCATCTCTCCCTTGCTTTTACTCCTTTTCTCCATTCTACTGTTCTAGGGGCTCTTGCCTCTCTCAAGGATGGTCTCTTTTGCTTTGGAACCTCCTTTTATTCTCTCTCTCTGTCTTTTGGTTACCTTTCTCTCATTCTTGCTCTCACTCTTTCAGGTGTGTTGCTAGGCATTGAATCTCAGTGGCATGGGAAGGCTTGGATTTGGGCTTTAGAGTAAAAATAGAGGAGATAAGATACTATAGCTCAAGGCCACTTATACCCACCCTGCATAAGGAAAAGGAGTCTTCTTTGTCAACAGTTTTTTATCACAGATCTAGATAGGACTTTTGGGCTAAAGCCTGAGCCAATTTTGGGCCTTGCTTTCGTGCCTTTGTCTTGTGGTGACAGGTGACTCATTAAAAGAAAGTCTCAGATATTCCTATATTCTCTGCCAAATGTCATCATAATGCCATGGCATGCCAATACAGATATCTCATACAAAATGTTGCTTAAATATCAACTGTTCCAAGTCCATCATTTTATAGAAGAGGAAACTGAGGAAGTCAGAGAAGACTGTAGTTTTGTATATAGGGGTTCTCATGGTTAATAGAACTGAAAATGGCTTAGATTTACATAAAACATGTTTTTGAGCAGAGTTTCAAATCTAGGTCTTTTTCTATAAGCCCTGAAGCCAGAGGATAGACCATAATTCAGATGTGCCTGTATCTCTAAATGGGAGATGAATAAATTCCCAATCAGAATTTTTAACATATTCATAGTAATTTTTAAAAAATCTGTGTAACTATTATATAATCATGACTGCCTCCTGTTTTAAATGGCTCTGTTTAGTTTGTTTTTATAATCACATTGGCTTCAATCACACTGGGTCCTTAACTGACCCAATAAAAGAATAGAGGTATGTTTAATACAGAAAATATTGGATTCCCTAAAAGTAAAGGCCAGATAATGGTACCAGGCAATACTGTTTGAAGAAAGGTTCTCACTTGTTGGGAAGAGATAAGTGGCAGGAAAATTGAGGCATCACATGCTCTCTGTGTTAGAGTAATCCATACCTAATTTATGTGAGAGATAATTAATTTTTTTAAATAACATCATCTAGCTAATCACACTAATGTTGATAATTAAATTATATTAGTTTTTTTTAGTTTGTTCAGCACAGATTTGTAAATTTCTTTGAGTTGTATGTTAATACATTGTCTTATTAGCATAAAATATTACATTAAGAACCAGTGAGAAAGTTTTTCCTTTAGACATACAGGCATTAGTCAAATCTGACAAATAGTGGTCTAAGCAAGCAGCATGTTAATAGATACAGTAAATACAGTTGCATCCATGGCTCAGACTTGATAGGTAGGACTCTTGATGTCCTTTCTCCTTTCTTCCTGCCTTCCATCCTTCCTTCCTTCTGTATTTCATGAGTAGATGTATGAATGCTGACATAAGCCAGGTGTAATACTTGATATAAAACAAGTCATTGCTTTTGTGAAGCTAAGGTATAATGAGGGAGACGACCATTTAATACATAGTAATAACATAATAAAGTGGTATAAAGGAAAAGAATATACATCTACACAGGCAGTAATGATGCAACAGTGGTGGTCAGGGCTGTAGAGAAATGAAGAGTCAGTCATACAAGGAGAAGAGGGAAGGACATTCTGGGCTGAGGGAAGAGCACACACAGGGAAAACAGGCCTGCGTGCTGGTGACTTCATCTGTGTGGGGTTTCTCATCATCCTTGCCTTTATCCTGGAAGTGGTTTTAGCCCAACCAATGGTACTTTATCCACTGATCAGTGACTGAATACTGTGAATGCACATGATCAGATTCTTCACAAAAGCTCCCTATTGCTTTTTAATACTATATTGATGATGTATCTGCTTGATAAATGCCTTGTGTTGTCCTTTAATGTAATAGCTTTTTTTTTTTTTCTTAAGAGAAAATAAAAGCATGTTTCATGTCACTCTGCTTCTTCATTCCATGATTTCCTTCTTCATTCTCTGCCCAGGATGGGACATGGAGGTGGAAATTAGTAGCTTCTTCTTGTGAATTCCAAGTCCTGTTAATATCTGTTTGATAGCATTTGTTATAGAGGATTGCTGTCATTTTTGTTATCTAACTGTGACCCCTTGAGTCCAAAGATCTTCTCACATAGTACATTGTCTGGCACACAGTATGTACCCAATTTACATCCATTGACTGAAGGAGTATCATAAGCTCATGTTCAACATGAACATACGGTTCTTTCAAGTGTATGGTTGTGAAAAAATTATTATAGAGGAATACATATACATAATTTTTCAAAGTGATGACTCTCTACTTAAAAAATTGTTTATTTATTTTTGAGAGAGAGAGAGTGAACAGGGGAGGGGCAGAGAGAGAGGGAGACACAGAATCTGAAGCCAGCTACAGGCTCTGAGCTGTCAGCACAAAGCCCGATGCAGGGCTGCAACTCACGGACCGTGAGATCAGGACCTGAGCCGAAGTTGGACACTTAACTGAGTAAACCACCCAGGTGCCCCTTGACTCTCTACTTTTATACTTGGGATTGTTTTAAATTGGCAATTGGGGGTTAAAATAAGCTAAGTCTTTATTGGCTTTCTAAGGTTTCAAAAATGTTGGCCTTTATATTTTATTGTCAATGCACAGTTTCTAACATGCAGGGCAGGGAATGTAAAGACAGCGATTGCTAAAGTACCCTGAATACTTGACCTCTTTTTCTGATCCATAAAGTTTCTAATTTAATTCTGATTTAAAATGAAGAAGCATGAGAAGTTGTGTCCTCTCTACAGGCCATCAGGTGATATTCTTAGAGGTAAATCACCTCCAAGGTGAAGCTTGGAGGAAGACAACTTTGTAAAAGAAATTGCGTTGGGAGTCAGAGACATTGGAATATGATTGATAGAGATCAGTAAACTCCACCATCTCCTTCTGGCTCTGCTGAGTAGGGCTTCTGTAGGCATTTGCATGGAGGAGATTTGTGTTTGATTATAGATGATACTGAGGTCTAGTGGAGACCAGAGGACCTGCATTTTACTCCTAATTCTGCCACTTAAAATCTGAACAATTAATGACTCTGCAGCCTCATTTTCTCAACTTAAAAAAAAAAAAAAAAAAAACAGAAAATTGCATTGGAGAAGATCTAATATTTATTTTAGCTTAAAATTTTAATAACTCTTAAAATAAATCTTTTATTAATATTCCATACATTCTTTTAACCTTGTAACACACAAAAGCCAGAGAGGACAGGGCATTGTGACACTGGTAAGCTTAACTAGGGAAATGATTTTGTATTTTTTTACATTTAATATTTGAACAAGTTCTTTTTATCATGTAATCATGATAATGGCCGGTTTGGAGCATGTATGAAAACTTACTAGGTGATGAACCATGTTCCTGGTAACAGCTTCCTCCACCTCTGGCTAATGCTAAACCTTTTGTTCCTTTGGTTTTCCTATGGAGTTATCATTGTCCTCAATTCTCTCTTTTGAGACTAATTCCTTTTGGATTTAGCTAGAGACATATCTTTGGCTAGAACAATGAGTTGGTTACAATGAAGGCTGGGTGTGCTTCAGGGCAACCAATTTAACAGATTTCCTTTGTTAGAATTGCAACAAAGGTACTTTATTCTTTACAGCCAAAGGAAAGGACACTGAATTTTGAAATGAAAATTTGCACTTTGTGTTTCTGTGGTTTTTTTTAGAGCATTTAGTTTTGAGACAACTATGATCAAAATATTTTGATAAATATATACAGCGCATACTAATCCTTTATGCTTTCACAGAAGATTCAAGAGCTTAAGAAATAGGACGTAGATTTTCATTTCACAAATGTTTCCATCTTATTTGTAAGTCCAGAGCCATTGCTGAAAATTTCTATACCATGCCATATTTTTGTACAAATCACTATAAGGTATCTTCTGCATGTTTGTTTAGATTATCCCCTTTTTAAGAAGGAAAGGAGAATACCCTTTGAAAGTAATGCTTAATGTGTGATTGTAAAAGGCAGTGAATTGGTAGCATAAAGATGCTAATGTTTAGAAAATGACTATTTAATGTAAATGAGATTATAATTTGTTTGGAATGGGAAAAAATACTTCTTCCCATTCTTCCTCCCTCCTTCTTCCCTCTCTCCCCCTCTCCTTTCTTTTTTCCCTCTTTCTTTAATTAAAATAAACACTCATTGAGTATCTACCCTCTACCATGTTTGTCCTTCGGAAGAACATACTTTATAGTAGATCCAATTTTATTGCTGGAAACTCCCTACAACTTTTATCAAAATTATTAATATACTTTTCAGTAGACCTAAAGATACAGTTATTTAAAATTTAACATAAACACCTTCACTTTCTTAACAAATTTGCCACAATTCTTAGAAATGTGTATGAGAAAAAGAGTAGTCAAATATTAGTAAAAACCATTGGTTTAGTGTTCACAGTTGCAAAATGAAAGGATTGACAAAAATAGTTTCTAATGCTCTGCCCAGGAAGCACAGATAACCTGGTATAGACAGAATGGGATATGGCAAAACTAGAAACCAAATAACGCCTGGAAATGTGCTTTAATTTTCCTTGAAGAAAACTGTGATGCATGTTCATGAGTTCAGTTTTAACTCAAGGATTCTAATTCTTACATGACTTGTAGTCTTGTGCTTTTGGGAATGGAGCCAGCCAGAATGGTGTCAACATTGAAGGTCAAATATCAAGTAGAGAGTGGGCAGTGAAAAAGACCAGCAGTCAAGGTCTCGAGCCTCAAAGTATAGCTATTTAAAAACAACTGATGAGTGGGCATTTCCCAGTTTTTGCTTTGTCTTCTGTAGAAAATATTGTTATCTTGGTAGTGTTTACATAAGTGCCAGAGGAGGGAAAAGAAGTGAGATGGAGTTTTTTCAAGAGTTCAAGGAATTCTTTTCTGCTTCAGCTAAAGATGGCTGTGGTTATGGAAAAAGCAGTTAAGATCCTATATGCATTTTCTTCCCATAATCTTACTTCTCTTTCAATTCTAAGACTAGTTTTTCTAAAATAGAAAATGGAAAATCCAAGGGTCTAGAATCTTGAATATTCTTCTGAAATAGAAATGGAATGAAATTTTTTAAATTTATTTTTATTTTTTTAAATGTTTTTATTTATTTTTGAGACAGAGAGAGACAGAACATGAGTAGGGGAGGGGCAGAGAGAGAGGGAGACCCAGAATCGGAAGCAGGCTCCAGGCTCTGAGCTGTCAGCACAGAGCCCGACGCGGAGCTCGAACTCATGGACTGAGATCGTGACCTGAGTTGAAGTCACACTTAACCAACTGATCCACCCAGATGCCCCAAAATGGAATGAAATTTATAAATAAAACGTTTCAAGTTATCTGACATAAACCCTGGATGTTCTAAAGAGAAAAAAAAATAGAGATTTTTATGGCTTAATAGCTAGATTTTTTTTTCCACTACAGTCAGTACGGAATCTAAAGTTTTCCTTTACAATTTTTCAATAGTTTTCAAAATGGCCATTGTTTTTATTGCTAACTAGGTATTATAATACTTTAAGCCCAAGTATCTTGTGAAATAAAATTACTTAAAAAAAAGTTAGAGAGAGAGGGAGGCAAACCATAAGAGACTCTTAAAAACTGATAATAAACTGAGGCTTGATGGTGGGTGGGAGGGAGGGGAAAATGGGTGATGGGCACTGAGGAGGGCACCTGTTGGGATGAGCACTGGGTGTTGTATGGAAACCAATTTGACAATAAATTTCATATTAAAAAAAATAAAATAGAACATATAAAACCATCATTTGTAAAAAAAAATGCTGTTCATATTTAAGGAACAGTGATTAGAATATCCATGGACTCACTCTGTCACTAAAAAACACTGGGTCTTTGTAAAGCAAGGATTTCATTTTTTATGGCAACCCTTAGTATTTGAACATATATTTTTGGTAGATACGTTACTTTCATGAATAGCTTACATATTAGAAATCATGCTTAGGGAATTTTTTTTCCCACTTGATCTGAAGATACAAGATTTTATTGGTACAAATTGATCATCAGAACAAAAGATAAAGTTGTTGGTGTTCTTTTCTTCACTAAAGGGAAATGGACAAATTCTCCTTTCCATCACATATCACCCAACATTGCTCCAGTATGCCCCAAAGCCCACAACTCAATACTTACTGTTTTTGATGTGTAAGGGTTCCTTGCTTTAAACATAGTTATTAATTAGAATATGAACTTTGTGAGGGAAGCTGAAGAGTCTTATCCATGTGATCCCATTGCCTAGCACATAGTTAGCACTTAATTAACATTGGTTGAGAATAATATGAGTTAAGAAATTAATGAGAAATCCCTTGAAAAAGCCAAGTTTCTTCAGAAAACCAAGCCCTATTGGAGGAAAGTGAAGTGGCATCTAGAGAGTAAAAAGGGTTGAGGTTAAGGATTGCCTACAGGGATAAGGAATAAAGAAATGTATAACCTATTTCCCATTTTATGTGTGTCTGGTTCTTTCTCTTCAGTCACATGGCTTCCACTAAGATCTTTTAGGCAATTTATACGAAATCTCTTCAAAAATGTAAAATTAGGCTCTTTTTAGCAGTGACTATGTATTTTCTCTGTGTAGACACTAATGTATGGGAGGCATTCAATAAATGTTTACTTAAAAGAGTACAGAGAGAGAGAGAAAAAGAGAGAGGGGTGGAATTTTTGTTACAGCTATTACCATAAAAATCCTGACAATTTCCATTTGGAATGGTTGTCTCAACAGATTGAAAAGCAGAGAATATTTTTTTAAGTTAAGTTTTGACAGAGCTTGAGAGAGAGAGAGAGAGAGAGAGAGAGAGAGAGAGCATGCACAAGCAGGGAAGAGGCAGAGAGAAAGGGAGAGAGAGAATCACAAGCAGACTGCACTGTCAGCACAGAGTCCTATGCAGGGCTCAAACTTCATGATCCCATGAGATCATGACCTGAGCCAAGATCAGGAGTACGATGTCAGTCAGGCTCAACTGACTGAGCCACCCAGGTGCCCTGAAAAGAAGAGAATCTTCATAAACAAGTTTAACTTTCAGAATATCTTATCAGTTGAGCCTACAGTAAGTTTTATGTAACACAAAATTAAATAATTTCCCAATGAAAATACCACTGAAGATATCTGAAGACTTGTGAATTCCCACTTATGACAGATGATGGTATTGTGATGGTTGACATGATACTTGGGAGAGTATCCAATGTAACTTTCATCCTGAGTTTAACTTGGAGAATGATTTCAAACTCTCCTAAGAGATTGATTATGTTCATGTTGAATATATCACAAGAGTTCTTATTCATTATACAGCCATATTATAAGGTGAAACAATGTAGATACTGTATGGCTTCTCAAAAGATGAACTTAACACTAATTCATCAGTTTATTTTAGAAACTCAATTTATTTCCTTTTTTAAATGAGGTAAAATCTGAGCTATCTTCTGTCCAGTTATTAAATGGATACAAGTAGTGGAGTTACTGAAAGGGTGAATTCATTGGACCCAGATAGAGAGCTGTCCTCACATTCTGCAGGTATACCCATTTTCATGATTCATATTATATTTAGATATAGCAGAATTATGGTGGCTAATTTTCACTTCCCCTAAAACCCTCCATCACTTCATTTATAAGAAAGCTGAATCTCAGAATGGTGAATATCTCATTTCAAACTACACAAGTGTTTACAGTTGAAAGAGCCAGACAGTATGTATTTGTGTGTATGTGTGTGTTTAACATCCTTGCCAAACCATTATTTGATATTTCTCAGTAGTTCATCATTATTCTAATGTATATTGATTCCTTGAGATTGTGCTTGAAACTATTACTTATAAAGAAGAAGATAGGGGCTGGCTCAGATGGTTAACTGTCTGACTTTGGCTCAGGTCATGATCTCATGTTCATGAGTTCGAGCCCTGCATTGATTGGGCTCTGTGCTGACAGTGCAGAGCCTGGTTGGGATTCTCTCTCTCTTTCACTCTCTCTCTCTCTCTCTCTCTCTCTCTCTCTCTCTCTGCCCCTCCCCCACTCAGACTTTCTCTCTTTCTTTCAAAATAAATAAATAAACTTTAAAAAAATGAAAAGAATAAAAATGAATGGGTTCAATCAAGGGGTTGAATTGTGGTGCTGGATCTCATACACTATTAATGGTGACCCATAGTAATAACCCCATTTGGTTATATGATCACAGTTTTATAGGAACTTGGATATTCAAGTTTGAAGGAATTTTAGTCATAATTTTAACAACATTTCCCAAGGCAAACAAATAATTACAAACTGAAGAAACTATCAGGCTGTTCAATGGAATTATAATGCTGGTCACAAATGCAAGCCACATAAGTAATTTTAAATTTTCCAGGGGCCTAATTAAAAGGAATAAAATGAACAGGTGAAATTAATTTCATAATGGCTTTTACTTGACCTAATATATCCAAAATATTATAATTTCTACATGTAATGAGTATAAAAGTCATTGAGATATTTAACATTTTCTTTTTGTAGTTACTTCAAAACCTGTGTGTATTTTATACTTACAGAATACCTTAATTCAAGTAGCCATGCTTCGAATTTTCAAAAGCCACGTATGGCTAGTGGCTACCACGTTGGACGACACAAGTCTAAGTGGTCTAATATACTACTAGCAGTGAAGGGGGGAGGAGTAATTAAAACAGGAAGTGATTAGCTATCTTACTCTGGAGAGATGTTTAGAAGAGGGTGCAGGCATAAGGTATTAAAACACAGGAGGGCATATATCTCATTTCACAGGTGAGGATATTGGGGCCTAACAGTGTTGAATAGCCTGCATAAGAGCCTGTACCTATAGAAATGGTTGAACTGAAAACAGAGCTCAGCTGCTCTCGAACTTTCCATTCTTTCTCCACTATACTTGATATCTTCTCTGGAAAAAAGGAATCATAAAATAATGCCAGAAAATAATCCCTGTACATAAAAGGTCTATAGAAAAGACGTCTGCTTACATTAGAGGATTATTGGGTAGAAAACTTCCATTGGATTTGTTTACCCAGGTGACCCCCTCCTAATGGATGTGTTATATTAATAACCACACTTTGGTCATGTTGATGTAATAACATTGCACCTCATGATTTTATTGAAAGGAGGCATTTTCCTCTAAGAGATATATGTGGATTGCTTTTAAAATTGATGTGTGAAATTTTAGTTTTGTATTATATGTACATAATTCCTACCTGTAAAATTCAAGTATAAGTGAAAATGACTCTACTACTTATATTTAGTATTTTATAAAGTGTCCTTCATAAACTCTATAATTGTAGTAATTATGGATGCTTTACAAATTGTGGTGTGTGAAGGTAACTATTTTTTAAACAAATGAACTCATTTTACATTATTTGTTCATTCAGTTAATATATAAATATATATTTAATTCTTATTGTATACCCAACAACCTGTTTGATGCTAACACTAAAATTGAGGATGGGGTAGCTTGGTATCAGTCCCATGGAATTAACATTTTATTTGGGAATACAAACAACAAATATGTAACTAAAAATAAATACATGGTTATAAACCATGTTAAGTGTTACAAAGAGAAAAAGAAACCAGTGTAGTGAAATAGAAATTAGGGGATAGAGTAGCAGATATCCTCTAGGTAGAGAGGTCCAGTGTAGGGAAGGGAACAGCAGGTGCAAATGCCCTGAGGTGAGAAAAGCATGGGCTGTTATAGACACAAAGGGAAGTCACAGTGACTGAAGCAGAGTCATGCAGTGACGAAGGACAGAAGAATCAGGAGCTATAGGCAGAGTCCCTATAGCTCTGTACAGTCCCCTGTACAGAAAGTACAGTCCCCTGTTAAGAAAAATAAGGACAGTTGTTTTCTAGCATGTAATGGAAAAATGTATTAAGGAGTTTTAAGAGGGGGAGTGACATGATCCAATTTGTGTTAAAAAATTCACTGTTGCTACTATGTGGAAAATGAGTTTCAGAAGAGCGAGAAAGGAGCAGGGATAATAGGAAGACCATTGCGTACTCCAGATGAGGAAATAGGAGATGGGCCTTCATCTACCAAAGAAAAAGATCTAGAAGGCACAACACGTTCAAATTTTGGTATAGAATAGTTTTGCATCAAGGTATCTTAGAGAAATCACTTACCTTCCTTTGGAAGGATAAAACCCCGCAGGATATTTTAGATTACATGTGGTGAAGTATTTTCACAATTCAGGCATTTCTGAGCTGAGCTACTCACTTGCATTACTTCTCCTTCATTGTGTGGTTTCCATCAATATGCTTTTCATATAAGGAACATGTAATATGCTATACTTATTCAACTCTATTAGCAACTGCCACGAAACCCTTTTAAAAAACATTCCCAGGGCAATGTATTCAAATTGATGCATGCCTTGAAAAGCCTTTTAAGTTATGCATTCTGGTCATCTTTTACAAAAAGAGTGTAAGAAATGGATACTCAACTCAAACTTTCTTCCTCAGCAAGATTATTGGTAAGTAATGGATAAAATTTGAATATGCTCTTAGGGTGGCTCTTACAGCGCAAAATAATGTATTCATTTTGTTCAAACACTTCAGTAATATTACGGCATATTGAGCATTTTTATTTTCTTCATTTTTTATTATTTCTCAGAATTCTGTAAGAGCCCTTTCTGTTTCTTTCCTTTATGTCGTTTATTACAATCTATATTTTTAATTTGTTTTGTTTTCTATTTCTCAACTGAAATGTAATTTATGGAGAAGTGAAATCATATTCTGTTATGTTCTGTTCAAGGTTGTATCCCTAGGAACTCATATAGCTATTGGTGCATAATAGGTACAAATAAATATTTGTTAGATAAATAAATGACTGGCCCCTTGGAAATAAACGTCAGTATTTGTATTATATCGAAACCCATTTAGTAGATAACTATTTGCCCAGTGTTATATGAAGAAACCTATTCTATTTGAACCTCTCCTTTAACTCACTTTATATTAGAGCAGGGTTTCAACCTCAGCACTATTGATATTAGAGGCTGAGCAATTCTTTGTCAAGTACATTGGACAAATTCAACATTCTATGTATTGTAGGGTGTTTGGCAGCATCCTGGTCTCTACCAACTAGATGTCAGTAACACCCTCCAAGTTGTGACAACCAAAAATGTCTCCAGATATTGTCAAATGCCTCTTGTTGAGAACCCCTATGGAATTATTTTCACTGTATGCAAATAATGATGTTTAAAATACCTAGGTTTTGAGGCATTGAAAACTGAATTTTGAATTGAATTTTGCATTGAATACACATTTTCTATGTGGAATGTTTTAATTTTATTGAATATTTTATCAAGAAGGAAAGTAGAAATGGAAATAATCATTTCCTTGTGTCCATTTGGAAAAGCTATTAAAAGGGTTTACTTATCCTTTAATCCTATTAATTCATAGAAATCAAGAAAGAAGACACACTTTCTTTTTTTTTTTTTTAATATTTATTTATTATTGATTGTGAGAGAGAGATAGACAGCAAGCTGGGGACAGAGAGAGAGGGAGACAGAGAATCCCAAGCAGACTCCACACTATCAGTGCGGAATCCAACATGGAGCTTAAACTCAGGAACCATGAGTTCATAGCCTGGGCCCCAAACCAAGAGTTGGATGCTTAACTGACTCAACCACTCAGGCACCCATTGGAAAGAACACACACTTTCAGTAAGACTACTTTGCTGGCAACAAAATATTAGCATATGAATTTAGTTTCCCAGCATGGAAACATAGAAAGTTTTGTAGCAGGCAAGAAGGGTTCTACTACAGTGATTAGACAGTAGGAAGGAGAGAGTGCAGAGTGCAGTTAGCAACTCATGAAGGCTGAGGGCTTTTCTTTCTTTATTTTTTTGAATTCCACATTTTTAAACTTTTTTTTTTTTTTAATTTACATCCAAATTAGTTAACATAAGAGTGTAATAATGATTTCAGGAATAGAATTTACTGATTCATCACTTACATGTAACACCCAGTGCTCATCCCAAGTGTCTTCCTTAATGTCCATTGCCCATTTAGCTCACCCCCTCACCCAAATTCCCTCCACCAAACCTCAGTTTGTTCTCCATATTTAGGAGGTTCTTGTGTTTTGCCCCCTTCCCTGTTTTTATATTATTTTTGCTTCCCTTCCTTTATGTTCATCTGTTTGGTTTCTTAAATTCCACATATGAGTGAAGTCATATGATATTTGTCTTTCTCTGACTGAACTTCTTTCACTTTATGTTTTTAGAGCCATTTTAGGTTCAAAACAAAATTCAGAGAAAGGTATAGAGGTTTTTCCATATACATCTTGCCTCCACACATACATAGCCTCCTCTGTTATCAATATCATTCACCAGAATTGTAATTTGTTACCAAGGATGAACCTAATGAACACATCATTATTACCCAAAGTCCATAGTTGACTTTAGAGTTCACTCTTGGTGTTATACATTCTGTGGGTTTGGACAAATATTTAATGATGTGTATCCATCATTATAATGTCCAACAGAGTATTTTCACTACCCTAACAATCCCTTTCTACTCTGCCTGTTTATCCTTCCCTGCTCCCAATGCTGGTAGCCACTGATTTTTTACTGTCTCTGTAGTTTTGCCCTTTCCAGAAGTCATAAAGTTAAAATAATATAGTATGTAGTGTTTTCAGATTGGCTACTTTCACTTAATAATATGCATTTAAGTTCTTCCATGTCTTTTTGTAGATTGATGGCCCATTTCTTATTAGTGCTGAGTAATATTCCACTGTCTGCAAGGACCATCGTTCATTTATCCACTCACCTACTGAAAGACATCTTGGTTGCTTCCCCATTTTGACAATTATGAATGAAGCTGCTATAAATATGATGTGCAGGTTTTTGTGTGGACATAAGTTTTCAACACCTTTGGGAAAATACCAAAGAGAATGATTGCTAGATCGTATGAAAAGACTATCAGAGATTGCCCAACTCTCTTCCAAAATGACTATCATTTTGTATTCCCACCAGCAGTGTATGAGATTTCCTACATTCCTATGTTGTTCTACACCCTGGACAGCATTTGGTGTTGGCAGTGTTCCAGATTTTGGCCATTTTAACCATTTTGGCCATTTTTACCACTGTGTGCAGTGGTATCTCATTGTTTTAATTTGCATTTCCTTGATAACATATGATGGAGGGCATCTTTTCATATGCTTATTTGCTATCTGTGTATTTTCTTTAGTGAGGTATTTTTAAAGTCTTTGGACTATTCTTTAATCAGATTGTTTTCTTATTTTAGAGTGATAAGATTTCTTTGTATATTTTGGATACCAGTCCTTTATCAGATGTGTCTTTTGTAAATATTTCCTACTAGTCTATAGCTTGTCTTCTAATTTTCTTTTTTTTTCTAAAATGTTTATTTACTTTTGAGAGAGAGAGAGAGAGAACAGAGAAAGAGGAGAGAGAGGGGGACAGAGGATCCAAAGAGGGCTCTGCACTGGCAGCAGCGAGCCTGATGCAGGACTTGAACTCACAAACTGTGAGATCATGACCTGAGCCAAAGTTTGACACTCAACTGACTGAGCCACCCAATGTGCCCCTGTCTTCTAATTTTCTCTGCCTTTTGCAGATCAGAAGTTTTTAATGTTAATAAAGTCTAGTTTATCAATTATTTCTTTACTTCTGTGGATTATGTTCTTGGTCTTGTTTATATCTAAAAATGCATCACCATACCAAGGTCATCTAAGTTTCATTCTATGTTATCTTTAAGGGGGTTTAACTTTGCATTTTACATTTAGGTCTGTGATCCATTTTGCGTTAATTTGTGAGAGTTGTAAGGTCTGTATTTAGATTTTTTTTTCTTTTTTTGCATGTGTATGTCCAGTTGGTCTAGCACCATTTGTTGAAGAAGATGTCTTTGTTCCATTATATTGCCTTTGCTCCTTTGTTGATCAGTTGAGTGCATTTATGGAACTCTCTTTCTGGAGCTCTTTATGGAGCTCTCTTTTGTTCCATTAATCTGTTTGTCTATTTTTTTTTTTTTTTTTTTGCCACTTCACACTTTTTTGATTCCCCTAACTTTAGAGTGAGTCTTCAAGTCAAGCAGTGTCAGTCCTCCAACTTTGTTGTTTCCTTCAATATTATGTTGCCTATTCTGGGTCCTATATAAACTTTAGAACCAGTTTGTAGATTTGTAGATATTCACAGAATTTGTAGACACTCACAGAATACCTTACTAGGATTTTTATTGAGATTGCATTGAATCAATAGATAAATTGGGAAGCAAGACTTTTCTAAGTAAGAGTGTGGGAAGATAGCCAGGGTCTTTTTGTGTGATAGATTTTTTTCTGTGAGATCTTTACATTGCTATTTCCTGAATATTGTCTTTTTTATTGACCAAAGTAAACCTGGTACAGATAAAATTCTGCTTTATTTTATTTTATTTTATAAAATTTTTTAAACATTTATTTATTATTGAGAGAGAGACACAGAGCATGAACAGGGAAGGGGTAGAGAGAGGGGGAGACACAGAATCTGAAGTAGGCTCCAGGCTCTGATCATCAGCACAGAGGCTGACACGGGGCTCGAACTCACAATCTGGAGATCCTGACCTGAGCTGAAGTCAGTTGCCTAACCAACTGGGCCACCCAGGCTCCCCTAAAATTCTGCTTTAAATATGAAAAAGGAAATAACACTTGAAGGCAAAAATATATCATATCTTACGTAATTTCCAAGGCAACATGTGATAAAACAAATGACCACACAGTTTATAATGAGGTTTGGCTCTTCAGAAGAAACACAAAGGTTTAAGGGAAGATTTGAGTTGCAGCAGGAAAGTAACTTCAGAGCTCATAGCAGAGTTAATTGCTTCTTCATCAACTATTTTGTTTTATTCAGGGACGTTTGCTGACCAGACAAACAAGAATGCATAGTCCTATTTAGAAGGAAACAGTGGAGGGGCGCCTGGGTGGCTCAGCTGGTTAAGTGACTTCAGCTCAGGTCATGATCTCACAGCTTGTGGGTTTGAGCACCGTATCAGGCTCTGTGCTGAAGCTCAGAGCCTGGAGCCTGCTTTGGATTATGTGTCTCTGTCTCTCTCTCTGCACCACTCCCCTCCCCATTCATGCTCTGTCTCTGTCTCTCAAAAATAAATAAACATTAAAAAAAAGAAGGAAACAGTAGATATGTTTCTGGTGCTCAGTAGACTCATTATCACATAAAAATGTAATGATATTGCCTCCCCCCCCCACCCACACATCACAGTACCATCTTTTGAATCTGTGTAATTCACATATTCATTTATATTAAAATTATTTTACTAATTACAAGTTAAGAATTTATAAATGATAGCAAATAGGACAATGATGCACAAGTAAGTCCAAAATCATGTAATATATTGTCATACTAAATTCTCGGTGGGATTTTTAACACAGTTGATTGGGGGAATCAAATGGTGGTCTCTCTTTTCCTGCCATGGTAAGTTCTGAATGTGTCTCTCTTCATGTCCTATTCTAAGTTCCTGAATCCTTAAGGACTGAAAAGGGACTTTCATCTGAGGTCCCATAATATTAGATAATAGAGAAAAATCTTGCAATGTTTTGTGATGGCATTGAAAAAATTATCTTTGATTAATCATTATTCCCTCATTCCATCAAACTTCCCTATTTTTTTTTAATTTTTTTTTTCAACGTTTATTTATTTTTGGGATAGAGAGAGACAGAGCATGAACGGGGGAGGGGCAGAGAGAGAGGGAGACACAGAATCGGAAACAGGCTCCAGGCTCTGAGCCATCAGCCCAGAGCCCGACGCGGGGCTCGAACCCACGGACCGCGAGATCGTGACCTGGCTGAAGTCGGATGCTTAACCGACTGCGCCACCCAGGCGCCCCAAACTTCCCTATTTTAATGTCTAATATGTTAGGAATTATTTTATATCTCATGCTCATAAAAACCCACCTTCAGTAACATTTGTGAGCAAAGATGTTGCTTTTTTATATGCAGCAGCCCATTTATTTTGTTATACCACATGGCACTGTGAGGAAAAAAAATTACATAATCATTATAAGAAAACTGGTATTTTCCATTTTCAGAAGAAGCTGAAGTTAAAGTTTTACATAGTTAACATAGTTTTTTGTCATTTATTAATCTGGAGGATAGTAAAATGCACATAATAATGTGTCTTTTCTTAATTTTTAAAATTTTTTTAATGTTTATATTTGAGAGAGAGACAGAGCACAAGCAGGAGAGGGGCAGAGAGAGAGACTAGACAGAATCTAAAGCAGGCTCCAGGCTGTGAGATGTCAGCACAGAGCCCAACGTGGGGCACAAACTCAGGAGCTGTGAGATCATGACCTGGGCCAAAGCCAGAAGCTTAGCTGACTGAGCCACCCAGGTACCCCCATGATGTGTCTTTGATAAAGTCATTTATTTGAAGGGCTGAATAAAACACATAGAGGTAATTGTCCACCTTGGAAATGCACCTACACAGGGACTGTTCTTTTAGGCTCCAGTTCACTACTGACCATTGTAGCATGGGTGCGTCTCACTTATCATCCTTGACATCTTCCCCCGTACAATGGCTTATTAATTTATCCTTTCATAATATTTTAGGTATAAAAAATATTCCTTAAAATTTTTAAAGGACCCCTATAATAACAATTTGAATACCGAATATCTTTTTTATAATACATAGATATTATGTATTTCTTTGTAAGAAAAAAGGAAATGAGTTAATACCTTTAATGTTATCAGAATATCATTAGTTTTCTCACCTCACACCAAATATAAATGAAAATAGTCACCAGTAGTACAGTATGGGTGCCATACATTAGAAAACTCACTGTAACTAAAGACAGAAGTAGACATATCCATTCATTTATTCATTCATTTCTTCACTCATTTCATGTTTAAATTTTGATTTCCTCATGTGTTTCTGGCATGTGCTAGGTGCTGGGGATACATTTATGAGATTACACTAGTGGTTCATTAATGTACCTGCACTAATGGGGCTTATAATTTGATGTTGCAGTTAGATGTAAGTAAATGCATGTAAAATTATAGCTGTGCTGGGAAGAGAAGTTCCTGAGGCTATGGAAACACTTAATAGGAGAATTTGACCTTAACTGGGCAGTCAAGAATGTATTCATTAAGGGAATGATATTTAAGTTCAAGTCTTAATGAATAAGATGTAACTTGTAGAGATGGGGTAGCAAGGGGACATTTGTGGTGGTGGTGGTGGACTGTTGAAACAGAGGAACAGTATATGAGAACATGCTGTGGTGGGAGTAACTAGAAGTAAGCCCATATAGCAGGGATAGGATAAAATGATGTGAGAAGAGTTTGGAAAGCTGTGATAATTAGAGGCTATCATGACAAAGTATAGGGTTTCCATATTCTAAAGTTCACACTATCTGTAGATGGGGAAATGTCTACAAGGAGGCTACATTCAGGAAGGTTTCAGAGGCCTTGAAATGTGGAAGGAGGGTTAAACCAAAGAGGTGATAGGTGAGATGAAAAGAAGTGGATTGACTCCTGGTCATGTAAAGAATGAAAGTCAAGAGGGCCTGAGAAAGGATTAGATGGCAGTTAGGAGGGGGAGACTTGTAGCTACTGTGATCAGATTCTCTACTCTGAGAAACAGAGCATTGCAAGAGGACCAGTTTTGCAAAGTCAGGTAATCAGTTATTTTACTAGAAGGTAATGGGCTAAACCTGCTGAATCAATTAGGTAGCCATATAATTTCCATCTTCAAAGTCAAAGCTTACATTAGAACAAGCATCTTTTATTAAGTTGCCACCTGAGCAAAAAAGAGACTCATTTTCCTTTCCCAGTATCCTAAGAACTGTGAAAAAGGTGGTATGCATCTTTGCAAATCCTGGTAAGGCAGCTCGGTAAATATCATGTCCATTGGGCAGAATGCTATCTGTAGAGCACGATGTTGCCTTAGACTACAAAAGCAGATGATGTCAAAATGACTGGAACTTGACGTTTCCTGTTTTCCAGTAACAGGCTTAGATGACTCATCAGGCTTGAATGAGATGCTTTGAACTGTGGTGACTACAATGATGCTCTCTTCTGCATGTCAAAGTGGGAAGCTCTTCCTTAGACTGTCCTTTCTATTGCCTGCCATAGAAATTTCCAGTGGTTCAATACTTGGAAGAAAACTATGGCTATATCTTTTAGAAAAAAAAAGATCCAGATGAGACAGATCACTGATAAATTACCCATAGTTAGTAAACATGAAAATACCTTTATTAATATTGAGCAAGCTTGAAATGATATGATTGGAATAAACCTTCAAAACCAGCAACTGGGGACTTGGTGAGATAAATGCTATTTGTACGTTGGAACACTAAGAAGCCATTAAAATGTTCTTATAGATGATTAACTAATAAGAAAGAAAAAAATGTTCATGATATTTTTAGTTAAAAAGCTGTATGTTTTACCCCACTTTAATATTTTTATTTTATTCAGATATATGTCTAGGGCCATTCATACATACATAGAAAGAACCAAAGCTAAAAATATTTATGCTGAAGTATTGACAGTAGTTGTTTGTATATATTAGGATATGTGAGTGATTTTTATTTTATTCTTTTTCATGTACAGATTTTCATATTCTTTCTGATGACTACATACTATTTTTACCATAAGATAAAGTTATAGAGAGATTTTTTTTGCCTATAAAGTTGGAAAATATTTTTAATAATCAAATATTGACAAACCTTCAAGGAAATATATTGTTAAAAGACTTTAATCAGGGCACCTGGGTGGCTCAGTCGGTTGAGCATCCGACTTCGGCTCAGGTCACGATCTCACGGTTTGTGGGTTCCAGCCCCACGTCAGGCTCTGTGCTAGCAGCTCGGAGCCTGGAGCCTTCTTCAAATTCTGTGTCTCCCTCTCTCTCTGCTCCTCTCTGGCTCATGCTCTGTCTCTCTCTCCTTCAAAAATAAAAAAAAAAAAAAAAACATTTAAAAAAAAAGACTTTAATCTAAAATAACCCTCCCGGATGTAAGGTTTACAACATACCTCAAAAACTTAAACTGTATATTCTTTGGCCATCAATTCTACAAAAGGGGATTTATTCTAAGAAAAATAATCAGATAACTTTACAAATATTTATTTGCATGATATTTTCATGGCTTTATTTATTTTTTTTTTTAAATTTGTTTTTCAACGTTTATTTATTTTTGGGACAGAGAGAGACAGAGCATGAACAGGGGAGGGGCAGAGAGAGGGAGACACAGAATTGGAAATAGGCTCCAGGCTCTGAGCCATCAGCCCAGAGCCTGACGCGGGGCTTCATGGCTTTATTTAATAACAGTACATAGGAACAATAAAATATCTACAAATAAGGGAATGGCTAGATAAATTATATTGTATTCATACAAAAAGAGCTATATGTAGTCATTTTGATGTATGTTATAAGAATACTCAATGACATGGAAAATGCATATATTCATTGTTAAATTTCTAACAAGCAGGTATGAAATAGTATGTACACTAAAATTTCAACTATATAAAACATATACATGCATATCATGGAAATGAAAACATATGCAGAGACACGTTACAGTTATTTTTCTGAACAGTGAAATTGCATCCATGCAGGAAACTTATGATTTCTTCTATGTTTTTCTGTACATTTCTAAATTTCTACAAGGAGTGTGCAGTAATTTAACAACAACAAAAATATGTTTCACCCTGAAAATATTAATGGGGAAATAGGGTTGGGGATGTCCAGTAACTAAGGTGTTTATGGGGATTTCAATACATTCCTTCTGGAATTATAAGTTATTTATGGTGCTGACCTCATTTTCTTATTCTCCTTGGAACCTCTTCAGGAACCACCTGCCTTTCTACTCCTCTCACTGGAGTTCTTTCAAAGATTTTCAGTCACGTGGGAAAGCATAACACTTTTGTGGTGGGTAGCATTCTCGATTATTCAGATTCAGATGCAACAAAATTTATTGAGAACATACTGTGTACCAAGTATCTTCACTCTTTGGGGGCATTGCATCAGGCCACAAAGGAGCACTTAGGATTTCTGTAGAAAGAGTTTAAGATATAGATTTCTAAGATCAAAGTTTGCATTCAGAATCTACCACCAATTAGTTTTACAACGAGAAAATCACATTCTTCTGAGCCCTTATATTCACTCAGTTATTCATTATTCATTCATTCATTCAACACACATTGACAAATTCTGACAGGCACTATTCCAAGCCCCAAGGATAGACCACTAAACAAAACAAAATCTCTCTCCTCATTCTGGCAGACTGGAACTGAAAATATATAAATACATAAATATGTCATGTGCCAGATGGAGTTAAATGCTTCAATGAAAACTTAAATCAGCGAGGGGATAAGGAAGGGCTGGAGGGCAGGGTGGAAGATGGTTGTTTTTATAGAGTTGCCGAAGAAAGACTGATAAGGTGACATTTGAGAAACTCTTGGAGGATATGAGACACCCTAATAGCAAATGTCTTATTTCCTTCCCCGGGTTGTTAGAAGAGCTATGTGAAAGGGCTTTGCAAACACAGAAGGGAATCTTCAATACTATGCAGCTTAGTTCTATTTGCCTTTGGTAAGAGAGGACCTGAGTTCACTTCCCTCTACCTGAGGGAATTCTCCCTTTGGATATGGGGTAGGCATTATAAATAGATGGATGTGAGAAATAGAATCTCTCTCAGGGCCAGAATGGTCAGTTTCCATTCTGCCTAAGTGGTACTAATGAAATATAGATCACAACATTCTCTACAGAGAGCTGTATACTCTCCATCAAAGCCCCTTTAAGTCTCTTATTTTGATCATAAAGATTCTCCAAAAAAAAAAAAAAAAAAAAGAAAGAAAGAAAGAAAAAGAAAAAAAAAGAATAGTGAGAAATGGCAGGAAAAAAAAAAAGAAAGAAAGAAAATAATCCACACATTCTAACAGTTCACTGGTTTCAGGTCAGCAAATATCACTAAAAAATGTCATACCATCTGTGGTCTCTGTGCTCTTTCCCTAAAATATTTATTAGTAAATTTAGTTCCTTCTTACCTCTCCTAGGTATCTCTCTGTTGATTTGTCTATATTCACATATGACCCAGCCACTCTGAGATGAATTTTAAATTATAAGGAAGGGAAAGAAAAGTTTTCAAAAACCGTCAAACATTAATTTTGATCCTTCCGCATTAGGCCCAGTGTGATGGCCACACTATGCCAAGTTTGTCGGGATTTGAGTCTTGTGCTTTCCTTCAGGTGTTGATGGGGCTCGAGCGAGGTGGAATATGAGAGTGCGTGATGCTTGATGCTGGCTGCAGACCAACTCAAAGCTCTGGGGCTCGGTGTTTATACAGGTGTGCCTCTTACTGTCGATGGGTCTGCAGTTATATAAAGGAAGCTATAAAATGTGTCAGGGTAGGGGAAAGCTAGGAATGAAATGAAAATGCCTGACCTCTATTTAAAGATGTCTTCTATATAAGGTCCTTTTTTGGTCTTTAACAGATGCTATCGTGTTGTTTATAATGAATGGGCAGAAGCACATTGTTCTAGTGTATACTCAAAAAAATGAACTGAATTTAAGCAGGAAGAGAGGAAGGAAGAAAGGAGAAATGAAGGAAGGAGGCAGGAAGGGAAAGAACAGAGGAGGGAGGTAGGAGGTTGTTGTAATATGTAACACTTTAGGACATGAATCAGTCATGTTAATGAGGAATTTTTAAAGGTATGCTAATTACTTAATGTTTCTCTATTTTTGTCAATAGAAGCAACAAAGTTGAGGGCTACAGTTAGTGCAGATAGCTGAACAGTTTCTAATATGCTGACCACTCCCTCTGTCCCCTGCACTCATGTCACATATATAACCTCATCTGTGAAACCTCTTGTGTTTATTAGTTACATATAAACATGTACACAGTAATATTCGTCTCTGTAGTTATATACTAACTCTAGCACCTGGTTGACAGTACTCGCTAAATATTCTTTTATATGAATTCATTAACGTAATCAAACCAGAGGATTTTCTTTAGTGTTAAGAGATAGATTCTGGAGCCATATTGCTTAATTTGAACACTCACTCCTCCACCTACTACCCATGCGACCTTCAACCTGTTATTTAACCTTTCTGTGGTTCAAATTTACCATCTGTAAACTAAGAATAAAAATATTACTGGCAGCAAAGGATTGTTGTGATGATTACATTCTTTATACATCCACCTCACCGCGGGCAGACTTGGTTTTAACTTCTGTAAACATCCATTAATCTGGCAGTGGCAGAACTTCATGAAAATGAAATAAATCACAATGTCCACGTCGATGTCTATCTGTTTTTCTTGATGTAATTCTTTTGAGAGTCACATATTTTCATTTGAATAAGCCGTTCATTCTGTTTTAGGGCTGAATAATTTGTAGTGATTATAAATAATTTCATAAGAATATATCACAAAATATTATACATTCTCTTAATGGCAGACCATTGGTTTAGTTTCAGTGTGGGGTGTTATGAACATAAAGATATTGTAAAAATTAAAAGTGATTATTTATATAAAATGCTTAGAAAAGTGTTTAGCATGTAATAGGTGCTAGAATAATATTTGCTCTTATTTAATTGTATTTAATGAGGAATTGAATAAGTCCTCACTCTGAAATGAAAACCTACACAATTTTCTATTTTGTTACACATAGACTAAATGAAATCACTAGCAGATGCTGGGTGGTGCTATCAACTGAGTTTGTGAACACCATTCGCCAGCAGGAACAATGATGTTATTTCTGTTCTAATCTAGAACATTTGTGTTGTGACCGTCCAGTTGATCCTCCCCTATGTGCCCTGCAATCTTCTGGGAGAGAAGTGTCACATTGTTTCAGGACTCAGTTTTTGTCACTGCTTCTACAAATGCTTTGAGTTCAGTGTCAGTCCAATACATGTCAACTTCTAAGGCAACTTTATTTCCCTCTTAACATGCTCTATAAAATACATGCTCTTACTTAAAAAAAAATTAAGCTGGGAATGTTTTCAAGTCTTTTCTCACATTAGTGCATCTTTGTGTGTGTGTGTGTGTGTGTGTGTGTGTGTGTGTGTGTGTGTTGTGTTCTGTCACTCTTGTTCACATTACAACAATGATGATGGTGCCCCAACACCTTCCGGTTTTGAAGGATGACAAAATTTCCGATTGGGTTATGAACTGAAAAAAAGATTCTTCATCACTTAGCACTATGGCACTTTCAGTATAAATGCCATCAAACTGCATCTGGTCTGCAGTAACTTACCTTATTCCTAGCCACTTCACAACAGATATTTCTAGAGTGCTTTTTGGTTGGGGCATAAAACAATTTAATGAGCATTGTCTACCTGTGTGAGCACCTTGAGGGCATGGGCCAAATCTGAGTCAAGTTATTATTGTTCAGGACCAGCAGTGTTTATATCAGTGTGTTTAACTGAAGGTAACAGAATGCTATGCTTTTAGGCATGTATCCCTTAGATTATTGAGCCAAACTGATATATTTTAGTGGATTTGGATCAGTATCATCCACAGAAGTAGATCAGATGCAAAGGTTCTGAGATGGGTGAAGCTGAATTGAAATAATATTAGAAATCGATCTCTCAAATTGGTTTCCAGCCTCTTAGGGACAAAAGTGGCATACTTGCTCCCCATAGTGATTGTTACTACCATGGTGAACAGAGGTTCCCATTTTCAAAGGTCTTGTGTTTGTTATAGCGCCCAAGATTCCCATTAACATTCATCAGGAGTCTTTTACTGTCTCTTTCGCTGTATCTGCAGACCCTCTACAGCCATGCCCCCAAAACGGTGGCTCTTATTTTCCCTTGGAGACTTAAGACTGCATGGGGTGAAAGCATGAAATTTGAAATCAGTGACACCTGGATTTGTCCTAGCTGTTAGTGTGGTGTTCTATGGGCACGAGAGAAATTGAGAAAAACTGCCTTTTGGCATCAGTTTATTCATCTAAAAAGTGTAATAATACTAGGAAAGAGGATGCTATTTATTAAAGAAAAGTGGAAATAGAAAAAAGTGAATCCATTTAAAGAAGAACCCAACTTTATAATAAGTAATAAACAAACACATTTTATTAGGTTCTTATCTTTAAAATACAGAGTTATGCAAATAAGTGTATTTCATCTAAAATAGAACAAGTCATAATTGAAACCATGTGCTACTACTGTGTGATAAATTGGGAATAATATTTGAATGGGAACTAATCTTATAAGTCAGTGTATAAGTGAATATTTTGTATTGTCAAAGTCTTCATTGTCTAATGTGACCTTCTAAATATAGGGAGTTGGAAAATAAATTTCCAAATGAAAAAAAAATCACCTAGGGGCACTTGGGTGGCTCAATGGTTAAGCATCTGACTTGGCTCAGGTCATGATCTCGCGGTTAGTGAGTTAGAGCCCCATGTTGGACTCTGTGCTGACAGCTGGGAGCCTGGAGCTTGCTTCGGATTCTGTGTTCCCCTCCCTCTCTTCCCCTTCCCCGACTTGTACGCTGTCTCTCTCCCTCTCTCTCTCAAAAACAAAAACAAAAACAAAAATACCTCACCTAAAGTTATTGTTTGCATAAACTGATATGCACAAAACACACTTGCCATAGAGTTGGGTGAATTAAAGTCCTTGTATAATAATAAGCATGCGTCTCCACTGGATGCCAAAGCAATTATCCACCTGAGAAAAATAGCCTCAAAAACTGCATTTAGAAATTATTTTTAGCTCTTCTCTTAAAAACATTTTTGGGGTGCCTGGGTGGCTCAGTCAGTTGAGCATATGACCTTGGCTCAGGCCATGATCTCAGGGTTCGTAGGTTCGAGCCCTGCGTTGGGCTCTGTGCTGAGCACTCAGAGTCTGGAGCCTGCTTCAGATTCTGTTTCCCCCTCTCCCACTGCCCCTCCCCTGCTCACACTCGGTGTCCTCTCTCTTTCTCTCTCTCTCTCTCTCTCAAAAGTAAATAAACATTAAAAATTTTTTAATTAAAAAAACATTTTTTTCAGCTTATGCAGATGTTTGGATTTATTCATTAGCACTCTAAAAATTAATAAGTCATTACCTGAACTATTTACTGGTGGTCTCCATCCTGCCACATACCCTTCCTTCTGTGACCCGATTCCATCCTCTCAGGATGTTCTTTCCTAAGGAAAACAGTGCAGGCACATGAGTCTCAGAAAATGTAGAGTGAGATGTCTGATGAAATGTCTGAAGAAAACATATACTGCCTACTTGTTGAAAGTTGATGGGGGTATGCAGGAAACAGGTGAGCACAACTTGCTTCCTTTCAAACTCTCACCTTGTTTTGCGTGGCACACACATCGTTTCTTTCTTCATTCAGGTATTTCATTATAATCCCCTACATGACCTGTATTTTCTCCAGATTCCGTTGTAGTGCTAGTGTTGTAATTGATTGCACACACTGGCAAGATACCCTTAAAAAATAACTGGTGAAGGTAATTAGGATTATATTTCTTCTTTGGTGGTTACTCAGGCCAATAGATGGATAAACTGGGTTCTCTTTCATTACTTTCATACACACACACACACACACACACACACACACACGCACACACACTATAGAAGTGGCAGTATGCTAATTTCTAGACCCTTTTCTGCAGTTGTGAAATTGCATTTTAAGACCAAAGTACAACAAGATGATACAAGTAGCAAAATGCAATATTCAGTCTTTAGACAGTACCTTATTTTTCTCTTGTATGAAGAACCAGTCTGAAGCTATACACTGAGAGGAATGTTTTTTTTTCTTTTCTGTTGAATATTATGTTTAGTTTTAATTATGAAAGATTTCAGAAACTCCGAAAAGTCAATTTAAAAGATAACCACATATGCACCACCTACGTTGAACAGAATTAACCTTTTGCCATGTTTTTTTCGGATAGCATTTTTGTAAAGGAATAAAATGTTACAATACAGCAAAAGCCCATCCTTTCCCTCCTTTTCACGTTAGAGTTAACTACCCTGCTAAAGTCAGTGTGCCTAATGTCCATGCATGTTTTTGCATATTTTTACATACATGTGTGTGCATAAAAACATACACTAGGCTAATATTAAAAATTTATAAATAAACATTATAAAAAAAGTTTAATAAGTCCCTGAAACTCGTTTCATGGCTTGTTTTTATCATTTTGCCTTATTATTTGAAAGTTTTATCCATGTTGATGCATTTAATATCCAGTTCATTAATTTAAACTTTTTTATAATATTCCATTGCATGAATCCAGTCCTCATATAATATAAGAGACCTTTAACTTACTGAATGTCTCCAGTGTCAGGCATTATGATAGATATTTACATATATATTTATGGTTTGATTTTTGCTGTCAGGTCATACATTAATTGGATGATGTTTTACTGACTGACAAAGCTGGAAATGAGAAACTTTTATTTTCCTGTCCAATACAAAACACAGCATTTCTGGGCTCACTATACATCCTTTTAGTTCTGTTTGCAAACCAGTCAGTTGTTTGCTGAGCTTGCCTGTTTACTTTAGCACCATGGCAAATTCATGTACCAGAAGATTGCTCATTCTTTTGATATTCCAGCTGGAAACCTGCTTGCCTAAGTTTACAAGTACATTAGGTATATTTTCTGTCCCCACATTATCACAGGAAACATTTTTACCGAATATTTTACCACTACATGAAATGGTTCCCTATTTTTCTAGCTTCCAATTATAGTTAATTGTCACTCACCATCTGACCTGAAAGTCACTGCTACATATATTAGGCTTTTGGCACATTAGTACCTTAATTCTAGGTACCAATTTCTTTATCACTTATCTTTTGCTACAGTAATGCATAACAAACTATAATGATATTCAGCATCTTATAACAGTCGTCAACGATTGTTTTCACATTGGATTTTCACAATTGGAGTCTGGCTGCTCCAGGTTGGGCTTGGTTAGGCTGGATTGTAAGCCACAGATTGAATCCAGATTTGTTCCACTTGCCTTTTCTCTTCCTGTGACTATGGGCTAATGGAGGATTGACTTTTTCTTGGTAATTGCAGAAGGCAAACCTCAATACTACAAGCACATATTAAGCATCTGTTTGCAACATGTTTATAATATCCCACTGTTTAAAGCCTAAGGTCAAGAATGACGAGAGGGTACTCAGAATTGCAAGGCAAAGAAAGAGAGAGGAGTAAAGAAGTAAGAAAAATAACGCAATTGGGGCGCCTAGGTGGTTCAGTAAGTTAAGCGTCTGACTCTTGATTTCAGCTCAGGTCATGATCTCATGGTTTGTGAATTCAAGCCCCACATTGGGCTCTATGCTGACAGCAGGGAGCCTGCTTGGGATTCTGTGTCTCCCTGCCTCTCTGCCCCTCCCCCGCTTGTGCTGTCTTTCTTTCTCTCAAAGTAAATAAATAAACTTTAAAAACAAATAATGCAGTAGTCTACAAGAAGTAAGAATAATTTATTTTTGTTAGTTGACTCCTATGTGCTAGACATTGCTGTAAGGGCTTTACATACATAAGCTCACATGATTCTCATATCTCCATCATGAGATGTATATTGTTATTTCCATTTTACCAGCAAGGAAACTAAGACTCAGAAGAGTTACCTGCTTATCTCAGTAAGTAACCAAACCAGGAATTTCATCCAGGTCATTAGGTCTCCAAATATATGCTCTTTCTTCCAAAAACCATATGACTTCTATTAAAATACTCCAAATTTCAATGTAAAATTTAGACACATATAACCATAGAATTTTAAATAAATTATACTATTAATCAGTGTCTTATTGTGTCCTTCAGAATCACTTTATCCTCACTGCCTTTCTTGTGAGAAACAGAAGAGATAAAGCATCATTATCAATTTGGGGCAAAAAAAAAAAAAAAAAAGAAAAGAAAAGAAAAGAAAAGAAAAGAAAAGAAAAGAAAAGAAAAAAAAAAAAGACCAAACTTACAGTCAGAATAAGAAGTCTGAGTTTTTATTTTCTTCTTATGTTTTTAAGTATATAATTATTTCCTTTAGAAAACTTCAGGTGCAGGGGCCCCTGGGTGGCTCAGTTGGTTAAGTGTCCAACTTAGGCTCAGGTCATGATCTCATAAGTTCCTGAGTTCAAGACCTGCATTGGGCTTGCAGCTGGGGCTATCAGCATGGAGCCCCCTTCGGATCCTCTGTCTCCCTCTCTGTCTGCTCTTCCCCCACTCACTCATACACATTCTCTCTCCTTATCTCTCAAAAATAAACATTAAAAAAGGGAAAACTTCAGTGGCAAAATGTATAATCAGATTACATCAATGAAACTGAGGGAAAGCGGTAAAGAAGTCTGCCATCTCTGTTCGAAACAATGTCTACCAGAAGAAAACAAAATAATCTCAGGCCCCTGAATGTCTTCTTTACTCCACGGAAGTAAAGTGATGAAAGGTAAGCGGGTGGCATCTCACTACTACCACTTACTAGTTGTGTAACTTTGGGAGTCTATATAATATCTCTGGGTTTAATTTCCTTATCCATACAATGGGGGAAAGGATACCTACCTTAAGAGTTATAAAAATTAAATTGAGTGCTTATCAGGGGAAGGAATTTGGGATCATGTTTAGAGGAATTGCCTTAGGTATACACATGTATCTTTGATACAGAGAGAAAAGTGATTTCCTTTGCAATGACTAATTTAAGCTTTATATTTTTGACTTTTAAAAGTTTATATGAATATTTGTTCACAGAACTTAGAGTTCCAAAGGAAGTGAAGCTATTGAAAAAAAGCAGTGCTTTAAATCTTTAGCCATATTTCTTATCATTGATTAATTTGCATCCAAATGACTGTGATGAGCCCAGCCCAGTGATTTTTGCCATATTAATTAATAATTTGTTGAAGTTGTTATGTGATTTATGTGGACACTGGAAATCTTCACTCATTCACCAGGAATTGAACAACCTGGTAATAAAGGCAGAGTGTTAAGCTTTCTTAGGGGATATGAAATTAGTAAGGTGTTATCACTTCCTCAAAAGGATTTTAATCTGAGAAGGGAAATAAGAACAAAACTAAGCAACTGTTAAAAAGAGTGGAAGGCTGGGGCGCCTGGGTGGCTCAGTCAGTTGAGCAGCCGACTTCAGCTCAGGTCATGATCTCACGATTTGTGGGTTTGAGCCCCGTGTGGGGCTCTGTGCTGACAGACCAGAGCCTGGAGCCTGCTTCCATTCTGTGTCTCCCTCTCTCTCTGCCCCTCTCCTGCTTGCACTCTGTCTCTATCAAAAATAAATAAACAGGAGCTGGGCAGTGAGCTGTGCTCTGGGACTCAGAGGACACAGTGGCTAACCGCCGGAGGCGGGAGTCAGCATGGGATGAGATCACTCATTCTGGGGAAGAAAGCTCTCATGTCATGAAGACAACCATGCAGCTTTACAGAGTGATCCAGATAGTGAGGAAATGAGGTCTCCTGCAACTTGCAAGCCATAAATTAGGGAAAAAGGGACCTGGGAAGATGGCGGCATAGGAAGATGCTGGGCTCACTTCGTCCAGCTGATCACTTAGATTCCACCGACATCTGCCTAAATAACCCAGAAAACCACCAGAAGACTAGCAGAGTGGACTCTCTGGAGCCAAGCTTAGATGAGAGGCCCATGGAAGAAGATAGGAAGGGCGGAGAGGCGGTGCATGCTACACGGACTGGCAGGAGGGATCTGGGGCAGTACAGGGGCAGCCCCATGGGCAAGGCACACCCCCCCAAAGTCTGGCTTGCAAAAGCAGAAAGGCCGGACTCTGTGAGCTCTGACAGCCAACGGGACTTAACATCTGGAATGTTAAAAGTCAACAGCTCTGCTCTCGGAGAGTGGAGAGGGTGAGAAGACATGGGGAGGGAGAGTGGTTGAGCCCCAAAAGGACAGAGTTCAGCTCCGCAAGGGAAATGTGATGGCAAGTGCCATCTCCCTCTCTCACCTCCCAGCCAAAATCCCAAAGGGAACCAGTTCCCATCACAGAACGTGCAAACACCCAAAGCTGTGCTTCTGTGGATCCATCCCTCCGACAGGCCTGCCTCCCTCCTGATGCTGCAGGGTCCCTCCCACAGGGGACCACTGATGGCAAAGTGACCTAAGCCTACCCATCCTGCCCCTGTGCACCATGAGGATCCACCCCGGCTAATATGCACTTGGCCAGATCCCATTGAACCAGTACTACAAGCCTGGCAGTGTGCAAGTAGCCCAGACAGGGGCCACACCACTCCAGTGAGTCCTGCCCCTGGGAAAAGGAAAGATAAGGTACACACCAGTCTGACCATGGCTCCAGCAGTGAGCTGGGGGCAGACATCACATCTGACTGCAGCCCCACCCACCAACACAAGTGACCCCGGACAGCACAGGGGAAGTGCCCTGCAGTTTGGAGCTACCACAGGGACTACTCCAAATGATGAAATGGAAGAACTCTCAAAAGAAACTTCAGGAAGTAGCGACAGCTAATGAATTGATCAAAATTGATTTAAGCAATATAATGGAACAAGAATTTATAATAATAGTCATAAAATTAATCGCTGGGCTTGAAAAGAGCATAGAGGACAGCAGAGTATCTATTACTAGAGAGATCAAGGGACTAAGAAATAGTCATGAGGAGCTAAAAATGCTATAAATGAGGTGCAAAATAAAATGGAGGCAGCCATAGCAAGGATTGAAGAGGCAGAGGAGAGAATAGGTGAATTAGAAGATAAAATTATGGAAAAGGAGGAAGCTGAGAAAAAGAGAATTAAAAAAATCCAGGAGTATGAGGGGAGAATTAGAGAACTAAGTGATGCAATCAAACAGAACAATATCTATATCATAGGAATTTCAGAAGAAGAAGAGAGAAAGGGGCTGAATTTGTACTTGAACAAATCATAGCTGAGAACTTCCCTGATCTGGGGAAGGAAAAATGCATTGAAATATAAGAGGCACAGAGAACTCCCTTCAGACATAACTTGAATTGATCTTCTGCATGACATATCATAGTGAAACTGGCAAAATACAAGGATATAGGGAAAATTCTGAAGCAGCTAGGGATAAACACACTCTAACTTACAAAGGTAGACACATAAGAATAGTAGCAGACCTATCTACTGAAACTTGGCAGGCCAGAAAGGAATGGCAGGAAATCTTCAATGTGATGAGCAGATACAATATGCAGCCAAGAGTCCTTTATCCAGCATGTCTGTCATTCAGAATAGAAGGAGAAATAAAAGTTTTCCCAAACAAACAAAAACTGAAGGAATTCATCACCACTAAACCAGCCATACAAGAGATCCTAAGGGGTATTCTGTGAGTGAAATGTTGCAAGGACCACAAAGTACCAGAGACATCACTACAAGAATGAAACCTACAGACATCACAATGACTCTAAACCCATATCTTTCTATAATAAAACTGAACGTAAATGGACTAACTGTGCCAACCAAAAGACATAGGATATCAGAATGGATAAAAAAAACAAGACCCATCTATTTGCTGTCTACAAGAAAATCATTTTAGACCTGAGGACACCTTCATATTGAAAGTGAGGGATGGAAACTATCTATCGTGCTACTGAAAATCAAAAGAAAGCTGGAGTAGCCATACTTCTTTTTTTTTTTTTTTCAACGTTTATTTATTTTTGGGACAGAGACAGAGCATGAACGGGGGAGGGGCAGAGAGAGAGGGAGACACAGAATTGGAAACAGGCTCCAGGCTCTGAGCAGTCAGCCCAGAGCCCGACGCGGGGCTCGAACTCACGGACCGCGAGATCGTGACCTGGCTGAAGTCGGACGCTTAACCGACTGCGCCACCCAGGCGCCCCTGGAGTAGCCATACTTCTATCAGACAAACTAGACTTTAAATTAAAGGCTGTAACAAGAGATGAAGAAGGGCATTGTATAATAATTACAGGGTCTATCCATCAGGAAGAGCTAACAATTATAAATGTCTATGTGCCGAATAAGGGAGCCCCCAAATATATAAAATAATTAATCACAAACATAAGCAACCTTATTGATAAGAATGTGGTAATTGCAGGGGACTTTAATACCCCACTTGCAACAATTGATAAATCATCTAGACACAGGATCAATAAAGAAACAAGGTCTGTGAATGATACATTGGATCAGATGGACTTGACAGATATATTTAGAACTCTGCATCCCAAAGTCACAGAATATACTTTCTTCTTGAGTGCACATGGAACATTCTCCAAGATAGATCACATACTGGGTCACAAAACAGACCTTCATAAGTGTAAAAGAATTGAGATCATAGCATGCACACTTTCAGACCACAATGCTATGAAACTTGAAATCAACCACAGGAAAAAGTCTAGAAAACCTCCAAAAGCATGGAGGTTAAAGAACACCCTACTAAAAATGAGTGGGTCAACCAGGCAATTAGAGAAGAAATTAAAAAGTATATGGAAACAGATGAAAATGAAAATACAACAAATGCTTTGGGATGCAGTGAAGGCAGTCCTGAGAGGAAAATGCATTGCAATCCAGGCCTATCTCAAGAAACAAGAAAAATCCCAAATACAAAATCTAACAGCACACCTAAAGGAAATAGAGGCAGAACAGCAAAGACACCACAAACTCAGCAGAAGAAGAGAAATAATAAAGATCAGAGCAGAAATAAACAATATAGAATCTAAAAAAACTGTAGAGCAGATCAATGAAACCAAGAGTTGGTTTTTTTGAAAAAATAAAATTGATAAACCTCTAGCCAGGCTTCTCAAAAAAATAAAAGGGAGATGACCCAAATAGATAAAATCATGAATGAAAATGGAATTATCACCACCAATCCCTCAGAAATACAAGCAATTATCAGGGAATACTATGAAAAATTATCTGCCAACAAACTGGACAAACTGGAAGAAATGGACAAATTCCTAAGCACCCACACATTTCCAAAACTCAGACAGGAAGAAATAGAAAACTTGAACAGACGCATAACCAGTGAAGAAATGGCATCAGTTATCAAAAATCTCCCAACAAATAAGAGTCCTGTACCTGGGGACTCTTCCCTGGGGAATTCTACCAGATATTTAAAGCAGAGATAATACCTATACTTCTCAAGCTGTTCCAAAAAAATAGAAAGGGAAGGAAAACTTCAGACTCATTTTGTGAAGCCCGCATTACTTTGATTCCCAAACCAGAAAGAGACCCAGCAAAAAAAGAGAACTACAGGCCAATATCCCTGATGAATATGGATGCAAAAATTCTCAATAAGATACTAGCAAATTGAATTCAACAGCATATAAGAAGAATTATTTACCATGATCAAGTGGGATTCATTCCTGGGCTACAAAGTGGGTTCAACATTCACAAATAAATCAATGTGATATATCATATTAATAAAAAAAAAAAGATAAGAACCATATGATCCTGTCAATCAATGCAGAAAAAGCATTTGACAAAATTCAGCATCCTCTTTTAGTAAAAGCCCTCGAGAAAGTTGGGATAGAAGGAATGTACTTACAAATCATAAAAGCCATTTATGAAAAGCCCACAGCTAATATCCTCTTCAATGGGGAAAAACTGAGAGCTTTCCCCCTGAGATCAGGAACACAACAGGGATATCCACTCTCACCACTGTTGTTTAACATAGTATTGGAAGTTCTAGCATCAACAATCATACAACAAAAGGAAATCAAAGGCATAAAAATTGGCAAAGATGAAGTCAACCTTTCACTTTTTGCAGATGACATGATACTATACATGGAAAACCCAACAGACTCCAACAAAAGTCTGCTAGAACTGATACATGAATTCAGCAAAGTCGCAGAATACAAAATCACTGTACAGAAATCAGTTGCATTCTTATATACTAATAATGAAGCAACAGAAAGACAAATAAAGGAACTGATCCCATTCACAACTGCACCAAGAATCATAAAATACCTAGGAATAAACCTAACCAAAAATGTAAAAGATCTGTATGGTGAAAACTATAGAAAGTTTATTAAGGAAATTGAGGAAGATACAAAGAAATGGAAAAACATTCCATGCTCATGGATTGGAAGAATAAATATTGTTAAAATGTCAATACTACCCAAAGTAATCTACACATTCAATGCAATCCCAATCAAAATTGCACCAGCATTCTTCTCAAAGGTAGAACAAGCAATCCTAAAATTTGTATGGAGTCACAAAAGACCCCAAATAGTCAAAGTAATATTGAAGAAGAAGACCAAAGCAGGAGGCATCACAATCCAAGACTTTAGCCTCTACTACAAAGCTGTAATCATCAAGGCAGCATGGTACTGACACAAAAACAGACACATAGGTCAAAGGAATAGAATAGAAACCCCACAATTAGACCCACAAAAGTATAGCCAACTCATCTTTGACAAAGCAGGAAAGAATATCCAATGGAAAAAAGACAGTCTCTTTAATAAATGGTGCTTAGAGAACTGGACAGCAACATGCAGAAGAATGAAACTAGACCACTTTCTTACACCATTCACAAAAATAAACTCAAAATGGATGAAGGACCTGAATGTGAGACAGGAAACCATTAAAACCCTAGAGGAGAAAGCAGGAAAAAAACTCTGACCTCAGTCGCAGCAATTTCTTACTTGACACATCTCCAAAGACAAGGGAATGAAAAGCAAAAATGAACTATTGGGACCTCATCAAGATAAAAAGCTTCTGCACTGCAAAGGAAACAATCAACAAAACTAAAAAGCAACCAACGGAATGGGAAAAGATATTTGCAAATGACATATCAGGCTAAGGGCTAGTATCCAAAATCTATAAAGAATTCACCAAACTCCTCACCCAAAAAACAAATAATCCAGTGAAGAAATGGGCAGAAAACATGAATAGACACTTCTCTAAAGAAGACATCCAGATGGCCAACAGGCACATGAAAAGATGCTCAACGTCGCTCCTCATCAGGGAAATACAAATCAAAACCACACTCAGATATCATGTCACGCCAGTCAGAGTGGCTAAAATGAACAAATCAGGAGACTATACATGCCGGAGAGGATGTGGAGAAACGGGAACCCTCTTGCAGTGTTGGTGGGAATGCAAACTGGTGCAGCCACTCTGGAAAACAGTGTGGAGGTTCCTCAAAAAATTAAAAATAGATCTACCATATGACCCAGCAATAGCACTGCTAGTAATTTACCCAAGGGATACTGGAATGCTGATGCATAGGGGCACTTGTACCCCAATGTTTATAGCAGCATTTTCAACAATAACCAAATTATGGAAAGAGCCTAAATGTCCATCAACTGATGAATGGATAAAGAAATTGTGGTTTATATACACTATGGAATACTACTTGGCAATGACAAAGAATGAAATATGGCCTTTTGTAGCAACGTGGATGGAACTGGAGAGTGTTATGCTAAGTGAAATAAGTCATACAGAGAAAGACAGATACTGTATTTTTTCATTCTTATGTGGATCCTGAGAAACTTAACAGAAGACCATGGGGGAGGGGAAGGAAAAAAAAGAGAGGGAAGGAGCCAAACCATAAGAGACTCTTAAAAAACTGAGAATAAACTGAGGGTTGATGGGCAGTGGGAGGGAGGGTAAAGTGGGTGATTGGCATTGAGGAGGGCACCTGTTGGGATAAGCACTGGGTGTTGTATGGAAACCAATTTGACAATAAATTTCATATAAATAAATAAACAAACAAACAAACAAACATTAAAAAAATTTTTAAATTAAAAAAAAAAAAAGAGTGTAAGGCCATATGTGATTTCTCGTAAAATAATTACTGATAAAATTATGTAGTTCCAAAGAGTGCCATTACTTTAAATATTTTGATCAAAAAATTTCTCAGAGGGGAGATGGCAGAATTTTGATAGGAAAGGCAAATTTTCATTATTCCAGGGAGACAAATTACATGTTATAAATAAGGAAGCACAAGGACATATGCTTATGGAACTGGAGTGTGGAATACTCATACAAGTAATCAGAGGGATCTGATCACATTAAATAATAGTTCATTGGCTGTATATTGTTTCCCTTGTTTTGGTGCAGGAGGTCAATTAACATATAATATGTAGAGGCTTTTGAGATTAATTTCATGTGCCACAGAACTCCTGAACACTACGCATCCTATATAATCTAGTAGACTACCATATTGATACCCATATACCTATTCTTGCCTTGAAAAAATGAGATCCAACCCAGGTGGCCAGAACTGTACTGTACTTTTGGATTAGCTCCCGTGGTAAGCATTGAATAAAAAACATCAGACTCAATATTAAAATTGTTGCAACTTTTGAGAAAATGATAGAGCTACTCTAATACAGACTGTTTGGAAATTAAAAAAAAAATGTTTACTATGCATTTTGAAAAGTATATATATGTAAAATTTATTTTTAATCCAATGAAATATTTTATGAGGAGACATAAAAGTATGCAGGAAAACCATAGAAACTTAACAGGTATTCTAGAAATGATGAGGGGTATTCCATTATATTCTTTTGAGAAACAGAAAAAATGAGACAAAAATGAATGAGGAAATTCAATGCAAGCCACTTCATAACTATGTGATACAGTAAAGTAGAGAAAAAGAAACTGGAGACATTAAAGTCTATGTAGGGGAGATGGAGGTGAAATGGGATATGATAGGAAAAGATTAGGAAAATGTCTGTTTCAGTCTTGAGTTCATCAGTTTATTTTGTGAAGGCAGACATATTTTATTGACTGAAATGTGAAGCAGCTGAACATATATCATTCAATCTCTTAAAAAGGGCGGTAAACCACCTTGTAGAAGGAGACAAATAACTATATGACAAACTACCATGAGGACTTTTTAGGTTGAAGAATGTTTCACAGTCACACTATCTGTATCCATACTCCCTAAATCTTGACCCAGTGTTGACCAGCTTTATTCCATTAAACCCTAGGAGGTTGAACTGTATTACTTCCAGAATAGCCCTAATTTTCTCAGGGCCATCCATTCTGAGCCAGGCAGGAGCCAAAATGCATGTGGATTGTGAGCCTAAGCACCAACCGTGGAGCAAATTATGCACATTTGATCCATTACTCTCCATTATACAAGCCTTCAGGGTGAATTTTCCATGCCTTTAAAGCACTTAAATGTCACATTAACTTCTTTTGATAACATCTTATATAATTCTGTCATTCTTAAAAATCGCCCATTGATCTTGTGATTAAACTAGTCTATCAAAGAATCACATAGATACTTATTAATAGGTGGCCCTCCTTCCCCATCACAGCATTGTTTTTATTGAATATAATTTGATTTGATGCCCCATGCCTATATGTAGAAACATTATAAGATGAAGGCCTATGAAAACTAACTTGTCACTATATTTATTGTAAAGGTGTTGTGTATCATATTTCCATTTTTTTCTTAAGATAACCCATAGAAGCAATTTGTCTTCAATGTCATTAAGAGAAAAGGATGTGCTTTTCCCTGACACTAGGTGTACATTTGTTTTATGAACACTCTCCATTTTTCACATTTCGTTTTGTTTTTCTTCCCTCATTTTCCGTTCCCCTCAGTTTTATTGCTTTTAAGTTATTGATTTTACTCTGTAATATTTTTTTTTATCTGTAAAACATGTCTTGGTTGAAACTCTTCTTAAAATGAAGATAAAAATTAATTAATTTTAAGAGCAATTCCTGCAACAAATATTAGTCACTGAGAGATTTCCTTCATATTCACCAGTGGCAAATGTAACTTACTATGCAGTTTACCTGAACAGAAGTAACTAAAGCCCCCCAGGGTACCATTTTGCTTGCCTAGTCTGCATTTCGGGGTGCCAGAATCTTTTCCGCAGTTCAGAGTTGACTTTAGATATGACATTGCTCATATCCATTTTTAAAATTGCTAGATGTTAGTTTGATATCAAAACTATTAATTGAGAATATTAAACTCATGATGTAGAATTAACTATGTTGTAATTATGAAAATTTTAAGCAAATAACACCTTGTAGAGAGCAGATTGTGATTACAGTGCTTCTGATATTGCTAATTAATATATAATGTGGAAATCTTCACAAAGAATTAGTGAAAATCTTAGTTGACAGACAAGGTCTATTTCATTAGTCACTGACTGGGCTTTTTAATAATTTTTAAAAATATTTATTTATTTGAAGAGAGAGAAGAGAAAAAGTAAAGAGAGGGAGAGAGAAAACACAAGTGGGGGAGGGGCAGAAAGCGAGAGGAGAGAGAGAATCCGAAACAGCCTCCACACTTAGCATGGAGCCTGATTCAAGTCTTGATCTCACAAACTGTGAGATCATGACCTGAGCTGAAATAAAAAGTTGGATGCTTAACCATCTGAGCCACCCAGGTGCCTCTAGTCACTAAGTGTTTTTAATTTGTGTAAACATGCAAAAATATGGCTCATTAAGAGTATTCTTTATATTATTTATCTAGGAAAAGTAATTAATAGAGTGTCTATTCAAGACAATGTCTTTGGCTGGGTTTTGGACTAAATCTAGCTTGTTTGTGTATATGTGTTTCTCGGATGCTGGAAGGATGCATATTTTTTAAAAGCTTATGTGCCTCAAAGCAGATCAGACTCATGGAGAACTCAGAGTTTTAATAACCGCAAACTGGTACCTTCAAAGGAAGAGAAACTTTTATGCCTTTTCTGCATCACTGAGTCCCTCATCTCATTTTCCGGCCTGAAACCAAAGGCATGAAACTATATTAATCCTTCAGCTGAGAGGCATATTTAAAATAAAGGATTTGATGTTATCTTAGCAACAGCTTTCTTGACATTTCCAAGCAGCTAATATTGTGATCAGAATGGCTGACAGGCAGTTATGTAAAGCCTGGTCTGTGTGTCGCGAAGAACTTGTGGATTCTAGCTTCACTGAAATTTTTTTTTTGCCATGTCTGACCTTTGAAAGAAAACATTAATCTTAACAGTTTGCCATGACTTCTTATTATGAGTCTCTTTATCATACTTTAGATATTTCTGATGTTTGAAGTCTCAAAATATTATTAGCACCAATTCCCTTCTTGTTGGTCCTGAGTTTGTATAAATTATAAGGCCTGGAAAAATAGATACAGAAGGGATTAAGTTACTTTTTTTGTACTGTGTCCTCTATTTCCGGTTTTGCAAAGGCTATCTCCTTTGCATATTTGTATTTTCACTCTTTTCCAGGAACAAATTGAAGTGTTTTTCTCTAAATTTCATATTCTAAGAAAAAAATTTGCCTTTATTCACATTGTCATAGGAAAGCATAACAGTATTCATGTATGTATATATTTATATTAAATACAGCCACTTAAATACAACTATTAAAATATTTTGGTATGGCTATATGTTAAATATATCTAAATGTTAAATATATCTGTATACCCAGATATAGATTTTATACAGAGATAGACTTACATGTGGATATGCAGCTATATTTAACATTTTAAAGCAAAAATTTAAATGTCCAAAAGAGTATAGAGTGGAATATCTTCCTCCTATTTCTTCTTTTTTTTTTTTAATTTTTAAATATGTATTTATTTTTGAGAGAGATAGAGACAGAGCATTAGCAGGAGAGGGACACAGAGAGGGAGACACAGAATCCAAAGCAGCCTCCAGGCTCTGAGCTGTCAGCACAGAGCCCAGTGCAGGGCTCAAACTCACTACCATGAGATCATGACCCCAGCGAAAGTGGGACACTTAACTGAATGACCAACCCAGGAGACTCCCTTCTTCCTATTTCTGTTCCTCAGGCACCCGTTGCTTTTGCAGAGACAACCTTAGTTACTATTCAAGAGATAATTAATGCACACACAGACACCCACAAGTATTTTTCCTCTTTTTTATAAAGATGCAGCAAATTACAGACTTTATTTATTTTTTAATATTTATTTTTGAGTGAGGGCGGGGGGAGAAAAGAGAGTGGGAGAGAGGGAAAGAGTCCTAAGTAGGTTCCACACTGTCCATGCAGCGTCGGACACAGGGCTCCATCTCACATACCATGATCTGAGCAAAGTCAGACGATTAACCAACTGAGCCACCCAGATTTTATTCTTTATCTTGTTTTTCTTTCTTATAAAAATATATCTTTGAATACACACACGCACACAAGTACTTCATCATCACTTTCATAGCTGCTGCGTAGGATTATATTTTGTGGATATACCCCAATTGATAGGCATTTTGATTGTTTCCAGCCTTCTGCTAGCCCAAATAATACTTATGTAACATTTTGCATGTGTATAACTTCTCAATAAGATAAATTCATAAACATGAAAAATGATTTTTAATTATGGAAATATTTGTGAATTGTCACCTATGGTGATTTTGCTAATTTATACCACCACTAGTAATGTAGAAATTGTTTTTTTTCATTCACGCCCCCTCCAACATTGTGTGTTGGCAAACTATTTTTTTTTTTTGGCAATCTTCTGAGGAAATATTTTAAGATATTTACATTGACAGTGCTTATACTATCCCCTCCACACATGTGTGTGTGTGTGTGTGTGTGTGTGTGTGTCCACACGCATATATGAAAGATACAGGTATTGGTGGAGTTTGTAGAATTGAAATTTTCAATCATTTCATTTTTTAGAATAGCCTATATAGTTTTTAAACAATTTTTTAAAGTTGATTTATTTATTATTGAGAGAGAGAAAGAGAACAAGCTGGGGAGAGGCAGAGAGAGAAGGAGACATAGAATCCGAAGCAGGCTCCAGGCTCTGATCTGTCAGCACAGAGTCTGATGTGGGACCCAAGCCCACAGACCCACAGACCGTGAGATCATGACCTGAGCCAAAGTCAGACGCTCAAGTGACTGAGCCACCCAGGCACCTGAATAGGTTATATATTTTGCATCATACTTGGGAAGGCCTTCCACACTCAGTTTATTAAAACAAGTTTCTCATGCTTTCCTGTAGTACTTTTATGTCTTATTTTTCACTTTAACTTCAATGATCCATCTGGCATTTGTTTTCATGTAAATTGTAATGTCAATATCCTAGTTACTTTTGCATGTTGCTATTTCTTTATAAATTATAGTTAATCTTGTCTAATTGAGGGAAAAATCCCATGACTTTTTTATAGGAGATAATTTAAAATTCTGAATTAGTGAAAATTGACATCTATATGATATTTATAATTTTAATCAAGATATATGTTCTAGTTCCTTTGGTATCTCCAAGTAATATTTTAATGTTTTGTTCAAATAGATTTTCCACATTTCAGGAAAAATTTAATGTATGTATGTCTTTCTTTTGCACATTTATGGAAGAGGGTCTTTTTTTAACCATTACTGGTGATTATTTATATACATAGATACTATTGATTCTTTTAATTAATTTTGTAACTAGCTGCCTTTATATAAACCTTTTTCTTTTTCCATACATTTTCAGTTGGTTTCCTTGGATATTATAGGTAACCAATCATATCTCTCATAATTTTACCTTCCCCACATAGTTAGCACCAGCTAGCTTCTAAAATAAGCAGTAAATCTCAGTGGCTTAACAAAATAAAGTTTTATTTTACAATATGGGCCAATGCAGTCTGATGGGGTGGGGTGACCATACCCAAAGAGTATTCTAAGGAGATAGGTATCTTCTCTCTTCTATTTCTATCGTTTTAAGACAAAGGTTGTCAAAATTTGTTTCCATACAGGGCCAGACAGTGAATATTTTAAGCTTTGCTGACCATATAGTCTCTCTTGCAACTATTCAACTGTTGTTATAGCTTGAAAGCAGCCATAGACAATACGTAAATGAATAAGCATGGCTGTGCAATAAAACTTAATTTGCAATTTAGGCAGCAAGCCAGATTTGGCCCATGAATCATGGTTGGCCAACCACTCTTCTTAGGCCTCAGGATTCTGTATTGGATTCTTTGTATCCAGCTGTGGGTGTGGGAGGAAAGAACCAGGATCACTTGGAATGTTTTCATTAAATAGACTTGGAATTAGTTCACCTCACTTTTGTCCATATTCTACCTGTACAACTCAATTATATGGACTTGCCTATTGGGAAATTTAGTTTATATAGTGCCCTAGAAAAGCAAAAAACAGATATGGTGATCATCTGACTAGTTTCCACTATTACCGATGCTTGAAAACCTTTAGAAGAGTAATTTATCTCTTTTGTATAATTCAATGGGCTACCATTGCCAGAAAGAGTGAAACAACAGTGATGATAGTGAAGATCCTTTTCTTTGTCCTTGACCTTAATGGCCTGCTAGAATTTGTCATTAATCTGAATGATTAGTTTTAAGACTACGAAAGATGAATTTTATCCTGTTATGAAAGATTTACGTTCTTTGTATTTGTATCCCACAACAAATTTGCATACCTGTTATTCACAGAAGGATCTGTGTTGGTAAGGACCATGAACTAAGAATAGATTTTATATTTGTAAAAGGTTACAAAAATAGCCAAAGAAATTGCAACAGAGACTGTATGTGAATCACAAAGCCTAAATATTTGCTGTCTGATTCTTTACAGAAAAAGTGTGTCCAGTCTTGCTCTGGAACAGGGCTACTCAAAGTGATCAGAGATTAGCAGAATTAGCGATACCTAGAACTTCACCAGTGAACATTTTAAGCCAGGTTGTTCTTTGTTGTGGGCACTCCCTGTGCAACATACTGTATTTAGCAGCATCTCTGGGTTCTATCTAACTTGTCATTAGCACCCTCCCACATAGTAACTATAATAACACATGTCTCCAAACATTGACAGATGTCCCCTGGTGAGCAAAAGCCTCACCTGCTGAGAACCACAGATCCAGAAACTTGTTAGAAATACAAATTCATGGCCTCATCCCAGAAATACTGAATTAGACTTTCTGGTCTAGTCCGTGTTTTAATAAGCTCTCATTTATACTAAATGTGTAACGATGATTCTTATTTACACTAAAGTTTGTTAAATACCACTCCAGAGTAGTTTAAAGAACTTTGGAATCATCTGTTTTCTGAAAAGTTTGGTACAATTACCTGTATAACCATGGTGTGCTGTTTGTACAGGGTAACATGCTGATAGCATCCTTCATATTTTTCATGTAAATTGATCAGTTTAGATTTTTTATTTTTTTGGTGACCTTTAATAAGTCATATTATCTAAAATATTAATCATTTCATCCATGTTTTAAAATGCATTTTCACAGAGTTGAGCTAAATAATTTCACATGAATTTTTTAAAACTTTATTTAGTTAATGGCTTATAATTTTATTGATATTTTCAATAGTAATTTCTGATATTTTCATTAATTTTTTTGTTTTGCTCTTGTATCTCAACCTGTATTTTTATCAGTTTCTCCATTTGGTTTTCCTTGGGCTTTTGGTTTTTCCTTTTCAAAGTTCTTTATATATAATTGTTAATTTAAATTTTAGCTTAATATGAATATTTACAGTATGAATATTCTTCCAGGCTCTATCAGGTATCTCCCCAGGAGTTTTGCTAAGTAAATATTCTAATAACAGTATGTTTTGTATATATTCTAAAATTTAAGTTTTGATTTTGTCTTTGACTCATGTCTTAGAAGAGAAAGTTAGTTATTAATTTTCAGATTTTTAGCTCTTTTGTCTCATTGTCTTCTTCATTTCTAGTTTTATTAGATGGTTACAAGAAAATTCTACCTATGCTGATTCTACTCTTTTGAAATATATTGAGGGTTTCATACAGTTGATTTTGTGTGTGCATGTGTGTGTTTTAAATCCTTCTCTCAGATTCAACATATAATTGGGTTTCCCTTTGTTTTCCAATTTCTTTTATTTTTAATTTTTTTAACATTTATTTACTCTTGAGAGACAGAGAGATACAGAGCATGAGCAGGAATGGGGCAGAGAGAGGAGGAGACAAAGAATACGAAGCCGGCTCCAGGCCCTGAGCTGCCAGCACAGAGCCCAGTGCGGGGCTTGAACTCACAAGCTGCAAGATCATGACCTGAGCTGAAGTCAGCCACTTAACTGACTGAGCCACCCAGGCACCCCTCCAATTTCTTTTATATATAATTGTTGAGTTTAGCCCTATAATATATTGATATGATTGATATGAAAATTCTGTTGTGTCCTTTGACTCAATGCTTTTAGTTTGTGTAAGATATTTTTTCTTTTCTATTCTTTTCTTTTTAGAGAGAGAAAGAGAGAGAGGAGGGAGAGAGAGAATGAGTGGGGCAAGGGCAGAGGGTGGGGGGTTGGACAGAGGATCTGAAGTGGCTCTATACATTGCCAGCAGTGAGCCTGATGCAGGGCTCAAACTCAAGAACCATGAGATCATGATCTGAGCTGAAATTGGATGTTCAACCGAGCCACCCAGATGCCCCGGATATTTTTTCAATATTTTGTTTTGTGGGCTTGTGTATCCTTTGTTTTGCATGTTTCTTCTGATAATATGGACATTGTTAGTTTCATGTGTGAAGCTACCTTTAAACTAGAAATTTATATAAAATCCTTAATTGTCTATATTTTACACAAATATCTGTTTACTCCCTAGAAGGAGGAATGATTATGTTAGCATATTTCTCTCATCACTACCCTCCCTTCTCCACACTCAACTCAGTTGAAGTGTTGTATTTCTTAATGTATATGTGTTTTTTTAAATTTTTTATGTGTATTTATTTTTGAGAGCAAGAGAGACAGAGTGTGAGTGGGGGAGGGGCAGAGAGAGAGGGAGACAGAATCTGAAGCAGGCTCCAGGCTCTGAGCTGTCAGCACAGAGTCTGACATGGGTTTTGAACCCATGGATCATGAGATCATGACCTGAGCTGAAGTCGGATGCTTAACCAACTGAGCCACCCAGGCACCCCAGCTACATGTGCTTTTAAATAAGCTGAAATGTCTCTAATTAATCACCTTTAAATGATACAGTTTTTCAACTAGCTGTAAGAAAAAGTAACTTTACATTAAAATTTTTTCCAACCTTCTGCCCATTTTATTAGATTATTATAGTGCCAGGATAAAGACCATTTATAAAAGTTTTATAACCCTACTCCCTACATGTTTTAGTTAAATAGATTCAGTATTCACTTCTAATCATTTTGCCATAGTTTCCCATTCTTTCCTGTTTGGCAAAAACCATTATTCACATCACTTCTTCAAGATGAGCTCATAGCAATATTTCTTGGTTTTGCTTGTTCAAAAATATCAGTGGAAAATTATTGGATCATACTTTATGTCTTTGAGGTCTTCACAGCCATTTTTTCCCACTACTTTCTAATGTTGAATATTGTGGTAGATAAAACTAAGATTAGACTGAATTTTAGGTGCGTAAAAATGTTGTGATTGTACTGCATGGCCACCCAAATAATTTTTTCCTTACCTAACAATAATGTAACTAAGATACACCTCACTGTGAAATGGTTTTGGTATATGTCTTTTGTACCCATTGAACCAATTCTTCTTTTAGTTCTAGAATATTTAATTTATATTTTAATATTTTCTGTGTTCCTTTGTCTGATTTCCATAACTGTCATTTGTATAAAACCCATTTTACCTCTTTCTTTTAAAATTTTTCTTATATCTTTTCCATTGTACCTGTGTCTTATAATTTAGTCTGCTTTGATTTTTCCAGTGTTCTTTTTTTTTCCTTCCAGTTCTTTCCTGAGTTTTATCAGCTTGTGATTCAACTGTTTTTGCTTTTCACCATCTGTACGCTGATCTATTATATAGCCATTTGCCCGTATAAAACTTTGGCTTATATTACTATTTAAAATACTAAGAAAATACATACTGGGAGACAATTAGCAGTTTCTTCCACAAGGAAAGATTGGCCTTCTAGAGAGAATATTTTTTCTTGTTTTAAGCTATATGACACGTAACTGGGGAAATAGGAACATGTATTGCTTGAAGAACTACCATTATTTTATTGTTGAAAGAATAAAGAGAGATGTTTGTGGCAGGAGGCATTTTCTTGTGGTCTCTGGTGCAAGGCCTGAGAATTCTATCTCGCTGGATTTTACATAGTAACAGAAACCAAGGTAGGTTGTTAATGGAAATGCAAAATTAAATATTCCTGCCATCCCACTATGTTTTTATACCTTTTATATCATATATATATACAGTGGGGGGTTAGGATTTGATTTTCTGCAAACAGGTATGCAGCCCAGCTTCCACGTCTACATTAATTAATAGCAAATTAATGTCTGATGTCAATGTCCAGTAAAATGTTTGACTCTCCAAGCTCCATTTAGTTTTGCAATTCCAATTACCCGGTGCTATATATTTCTTCATGGCATGAGGGTATCATTTGCAGGTTTATAAATGTTTTTTGAATATCAGGAGATAAAATTAGATTGTGTTTTCCCTGGTAAGTTAACAGATGTTCTAGGACACTAATTACCCTACAAACAGTATCATTTACTTAGAATATATTAGGCTCATTAAACATTTTCCTCTTGGTTTTGTTACAATGGATAGCATTTTTGCTTTCTTTTATATGTGTGTTTGGCTCAAGGGAAATAATAATGAGCACACTGTTGTCTAGCCTCTACTGTTTTGAGCTCCTAGTGAAACTTGGCTATTAAAATGCTTAGTAGATGTCTACATATAGTGTTACCACACTCCCATATGGAAATCTTGGCACTTCTCTTACTAACAGTTCATCTGAATGGCTGCCTGTGTTTTTCTTTGCTTTTCTCACTGTCTGGCATTTCTTTGGCTGTCTCTCTGAGTCTCTTTTCCTCTTGATGTGTATCCTTTTGGTTATTTGTCAGTCTAATTACAAACTGCACACATAGAGAAGGCATATGCTTTGTATGATATTTTACTCTTTCTTGGATTATATTGAAATGTTTAGAAAGTTACCCAGTATAAATGATTTTGACAAATTAGCATGTAATTTAGTCTTTCTGTAACCAGTATTTATTCAATATCTTCTATTAGGATAGAATGTGCTATCATGTATTTATATTGGGCAATTTCTTATAACTCTAGGCATCTGCAAGATCCTAAAATTTTAATGTAGACTGCTCCTTGAACTGACCTCAGTTTATTTTGCCTTATGTAAAATATATAATTTCTTGCCAAGAAGTTCTTCTAGCAGAGAGATATTTACAACCACTGACTATCTTACCTTTTTACCTTATTCCCTCTCACTCACCGAGATCCAGGAAATTAGAAGGCAGTTTTAGATTAAACCTTAGATTTTTATCCTCCTTTTAATTATAATTATAAATAAATAGCTCAAAACAGATATTTTTAGAATGGATGTAATTTTTATGTGTTTCCTAAAATATTTTGGGAGATTGTTTCTTCCTGTAAAAATTAAGCTCTGAAGTTTAGCTTAGCTCAGCAACTGGATGCCTCTGATTTTGGCCCCTGTGAATCAGCGTGATTTTCCCTTGTCAAATAAATATTTCTTTGATTTTTTATTGTAGATAGGTCCTTAATTGTTTCCCCAGCTACACTCTGCAGGAATATGCCCCTTCTGAAAATACTGATTATGGTTTTTACAATTTCTTCTATGTAAATAACGTGACATGACACTTGAATGTAATTATGTAAATTATTTTTGCATATAATAATTAGCAGTCAAATCTAAGTAAGAAATGAAAAAATTTCTCAAATAGTTTGCTCCCCTTTCAGTCAATGAGTTAGTGTTACATGTTGATGTACTTGATATACAGTGGGGAACTAAAAAGATACCTTGTCTCAATATTAACACTTTTGTTCTAATAATGAATGAGCTCTATTGACTATTCTGTAGAGTTCCTTAGTTCAATAAACTTGTTCTGTCTCTAATTATCACTAATATTCCTCAATATTCCATTTTTAATTTCATCTTGGAGGCAAATTAAGATCATACTAATAATCAAATATAAGTTTTCTCTGGCTCAGCTCTTTTTCAATTTTCAGGAGCTTAAGAATCTTTAAATATGTCCAAAAAAACTAGTAACTGATTTCAGAAGATGTCTACTATGTGCTCAGTGAATTATATACCCTTTGGCTTTTAAATAAATTCTGTGAAGTTTTTTCTCTCTCACATCCCTCATTACTTTATTCCTACATCAGTTATTTCCAGTGTTCGTAACAGGTGTTATTGTTCATATTTGCTTAAGCACCAGTGTCATTACCAATATCCACATGTGTTTCTTTTTCTTTTTCTTCGAAGATTTTATTTAAATTCAAGTTAATTAACATATAGCGTAGTACTGGTTTCAGGGGTAGAATTTAGTGACCCATCACTTGCATATAACACCCAGTGTTCATCACAAGTGCTCTTCTTAATGCCTATCACCCATTTAGCCCATTTCCCCAACAACACCCCTCTAGCAGTCCTCAGTTTGTTTTCTGTATTTAAGAGTCTCTTATGGCTCACCTCCCTCTCTGTTTTTTTATCTTATTTGCCTGTATTTTTAAATGAACTCATCTCCCAATCGGGTAGAGAACCTCATCTGTACTTAGTTTAAAAATAAGTATTTCAAAACATTCTATGGTTGTCAGCTATATTTCTAGTACCTAGACGAGTTTATGATTTTTTTCATGAAGTTTTGTCATAGTGAGTACACGAACTACTTTTTAACCAGTCTTCTTCCATATCTGTACTTCTGGGTTTAAAAGGTTGTTGGGGAAAATGAAGAACCATGAAGACTTTACCAACTAAAAAAAGCACGGTGTCAAACTACACTTGAACCTTTCCCAATATTCAGCAACAATTTTATTCATTTAAGTCATTGAATTTTATTTGTAGAGACATTATCAGGTCTTTTTCAAGTAATCTTCACCCTTTTTAATTTCCCAAGCCTGCTTATTGGTTCTCCACTCGGGCAGATGATTTTGCTAATTTCTAAAGTATACTTTCTCTAGAGGCTACATGGACTTTCCTCTTTTCGTTTATTTCTACCTTTTTGTCTTTTCATCCATTTCATCCTTCTTTCTATGCTTAAGGAAGTAGCTCAGAAGACCTTGCTAATACATTCATTCCAACTCCTCAAATATCTGGTGACCTAGTTAGTGAATGAAGACTTTCAGAAGTGCTGATAATTATTTACCTTTTGTTATACCTCTCCTTTGGTGCATCAAATCAAAATTGTCAGACTGAGGGTTTATTATCATTGTCTCCTTTATTTATAAACCACTTTCTCTTTATTTCAGTGAAAACTGCCTTCTGAATCTGTTGAATTTCTCTCTCCTTCTAAATGAATCCCATGAGTTTTTCTCACTGTATTCTTCTTGATCTTCATACATCATTTGGTATGATTGTCCATCAGTCTTCCTTCCTTGATTTCCATCATATTACACTTTCCTTGTTTTCTCATGGACTATCTCTCTGTCCTCTTTCTTCAAGTTCCTTTGCCAGCTGTGAGTATTTCCGAGGGCATAGGCCTTAGCCTTCACTATTTGTCTCTGTAGATGCTTTCCTACAGTAAATTAATAATATAAACTTCATCACAAAATAATATCTCCAGTCTCAACTTCATATAGATATTCAAACACCAGAGTCCCCTGACACTCGAATATTCCACTATTACTCTAAATTCTAAAGTGTCCAATCCAATATAATAACTAAGACTTTAATAACTAATATCTATAGAGCATATATTTTCTAGCTCTATGGATCTTAGCTATTAAACCTCTCTGTGTTTCAGTTTCTTTATTCTTATATCTTCATTATTATATATTATATAATCACTATTAACCATCATTATTACTCCTTCACACAAAATTGCCAGTTAAACTAGGGTGTTCTTATTCCCACCCACTGAAAATGCAGTGGAAAGACTCACTTCTATTCTTCTATTAAAACTCTTTCCTCACTCTTCAATTGTCAGTCCTACCCAGTCATCTGTGACCCACTCTGAGTTTGAATTTCTCCATGAAGTCTCCTGATAAATCCAAGGCGAATTAGTTTCTCCCTTTTTACGTCACTTTTTACAGTAATAATATGCACTAATTTGATGTATATATTTTTGCAAACAAAACTGTAAACTCTTTGTGCCAAGATCCATACTCCTATTATCTTTCCCTCAGTGTTTTGTTATCTACACATGGTAAGCATTTTGTAAATAACTTTTTGAAAAAAGGAATGAATGAATTTCTTTAGAGTGTCACGTTGCCCCCAAAGTGTCACATTCAATGGACAGTGGTTTTCCTGCATAGATAAATGTGTAAACAATATTGAGTCTGGAGCCAAGTTCAACTAGAAGAATGTATAAGCTACATTAATTGAATGCTTGAGTTGCATAAGTAGCCAGTGTCACCTAGAAGTCAGTATTTTTTGTTTGTTTAGTTCTAAGGATGTCATTCTGAATCAATAATACTCATAAGGTATCTGAAACTGGAATATGTTTCCCTGGATCAAAACCATGGTATAACTGTAGGTATAACTACAATTATAGTCCCACCCTACTAACAAACAAACTGATGAGCCAACGTCAGAGCAAAGAATATAATCCAAGTTTTTTCATATCAACTCTCTAGTCTCTACAACCCCAAATTTTGGCAAAAAATAAGTGCGGGGATCATGAACAAAAGTGTTCATGTGATCATGAACAAAAGTGCCCTCAAAGTGTTCCTCAATAATAGAATCCAACGATCTAGATATGGATTGTCAATAGCCATACATGTTAACCACTAACCACATGTGGCTATTGAGGACTTAAAATATCCTCGAATGTCTAAGTTGAGAGGTGCTCTAAGTGTAAAAGACACTCAGTTTCAAACATTTTGTATTGAAAAAAAGAATGTAAAGTATCTTATTAATATTTTCAACATATAATCATATTAAAATGAGAATATTTTGAATCTATTAGATTAAATAAAATGTATACTTAAAATTGGTTTCACCTGTTTTCTTTTTCTTTTTACTTATGTAGCTACTAGATAATGTCAGTTTGAATATTTGGCTCACATGTTTCTATTGAACAGTGCTGATTTAGATCCCAGACATATTTGAGGCTGTTCACTAAAATAGGAACGTGTGTAATACAGAAGACTATTATTAAGATCTAGGACTGTGATTTGCATTCTTATGAGGCTTTATCTAACATCTACACTCCCTTTGCATCATCTCCTGAGCAGGAACTTCACCTGTACCACACACCATCTCAGTGGGAGCACACTCCTGTTCCAGTCTCTGTTCTCAGGAATCAGCACCAGGCAGCCCAGGAGTGTGGCACAGCTTTGTAGTAACTTGTCTCATCTCTGCCCACTTCTCTCCAGCCATCATGGTCTTGCACGTGCAGAATTCTAGCTCAGCCCTGATTGAAGACCCACGGCAGTGATTAAATAGAGGAATAATTTTGTGTTAGTCTTCTGGTCCTTTATTTTAGATCCAAATACCACTTTTAATGATACTTACTAGACTTGTACATGTTATATGATACAACTTCTTCTGAGTAATCAGATTCTGCTTGACTTAGTGGTTTTAGTTCAGCTGTTCCAACGAATTTAGAGAAGAGCCTGTTGCAATTTAATATTCTTCTTTCTTAACACCTTTTGGCACCACTTGAAAAAATGCATTCTTCAATTGACATGTGACTTCTCCAAAACCCTCTCTTGGTTATGGGAAGAGAAATTCCATAAGTAATAGTAGCTTGTTTTAAACCTGAAGAAAACTCAATGATTCTAAATTTAGCAAAGAGGGCTATGAGTTCTTGTTCTTTTTTTCCCCTTTAGTATTAACATCAATTTTAATTTCATTTGTGTGTGTGTGTGCACATGTGTGCACATGTGAGTTTTTGCTCATACAATGTGTGAGGCACCATGTTAAACTAGATCAGTGAGGAGTCTCCCAGAAGCTTCATTTTTAACTTAGATTACAATTTACATTTAGTTACTAGAGTATATATCAGGGACAGATATGGGATATCCTCTGCCCATCTGATATTTATTATTATTTTTTTATAAAATATTTTTTAACATTTATTTATTTTTGGGAGACAGGAAGATAGAGTGCAAGCAGGGGAGGGGCAGAGAGAGAGGGAGACACAGAATCTGAAGCAGGCTCCAGGCTCCGAGCTGTCAGCACAGAGCCAAACGCGGGGCTAGAACCCATGAAGCGCGGGATCAGACACCTAACTGACTGAGCCCCCCAGGCGCCCCTGATATTTATTATTAAAACCCCTCTTCGACTCTTAAAAACTGAGAGTAAACTGAGGGTTGTTGGAGGGTGGGAGGGGAAAGTGGGTGATGGGCATTGAGGAAGGCACCTGTGGGGATGAGCACTGGGTGTTGTATGGAAACCAATTTGACAATAAATTTCATATTAAAAAAAAAATAAAACCCTCTTCTTTGTGAGGATAAATAATTCCTTTAAGGAGAGATTAGTGATAAAAAACACTAGTGAATTATGATGCACCTGGGTGGCTCAGTCGGTTGAGTGTCCAACTTCAGCTCAGGTCATGATCTTGCGGTCTGTGAGTTTGAGCCCTGCATTGGGCTCTGTGCTGACAGCTCAGAGCCTGGAGTCTGCTTCAGATTCTGTGTCTCCCTCTCTCTCTGACCCTCCCCCGTTCATGCTCTATCTCTCTCTGTCTCAAAAATAAATAAACATTCAAGAAAACACTAGTGAATTAAAGGCAAGAACCTAGTGCTGTTGTTTCATTTCATTAGGCATTGAATTTAGTCACTAACATACTCTTATGTTCTAACTTTCAGAGTCTCCTTACCTCTTCTTACTTAGACCTTCTGTTATTCTGTGGGGACATGAAGTGGAAGAAGGAAGGTAGATTATTTTTTAGATAGCTGCTTCTAATATCTAATGGAATGGTGATATAGCTTATTGATTCAATGCCATACATTTCTATTCTTGCTGATTATTCCTCAAGTTGTCCTGAAGTCACCCAAAACAGGGGAATGTATTCCATGGAATTGAAAATCAGATATGACCACTATTAATCACAATGTTGGGTATAACCTATCTCTCACTTGGCTACTTTAGGAGAGATTGACTACCAAAAATTCAATAGTATTTTTTACTTCAGTAAATTCTAGAATCTCAGTGCATTTTAAGGGCCTATATCCATATGGCTAGTGTTATCCTGAGTATTTACATTGAAAAAAAAGTCTTGCTATCCCTAATTAATAACAAGACCCATATTTTATTTTTTTAAATGTTTATTTATTTATTTTGAAAGAGAGAGAGAGTGCAAGGGGAGGGGCAGAGAGAGAATCCTAAGCAGGCTCCGTGCTGTCAGAGCAGAGCCCAATGTGGGGCTCGAACTCACAAACTGTGAGATCATGACCTGACCTGAAATTAGGAGTCAGATGCTTAACCAACTTGAAGCACCTAGGTGCCCCAAACCTGTATTTTAAAGCATTATACCTCAAGATTTTAATGTTGACTGTAAGATTTTCATGATATAGTTTTTAAAAAAAATATTTAGAGAGACAGAAAGAGTGAACCAGGAAAGGGAGGTGGGGAGAAGAGAGAGAGAGAGAGAGAGAGAGAGAGAGAGAGAGAGAGAGAGAATCCCAAGCAGTCTTCATGCTCAGCAAAGAGCCCAACACAGGGATCCATCCTGGAATCATGACCTGAGCCGAAATCAAGAGTTGGATTCTCAACTGACAAAGACACCCAGGCTCCCCCATGGTATACTTTTATGTTTATTTAACAAACATTTATTAAGCCCCTATTAATTCTAAGACAATCCTAGGCTTCATACTGTTTTTGAAGGTCAATGAGATATAGTATTAGTTCTCAGAGAATTTATAATCTAGTTGATACTAATTTTCTTCAACTCAGTAAGAGAGTGATGGTTATTTGCAATGTGATTTTCGTCTCTTTTTATATTCGCTACCTCTTTAAATGCATTTCTTTTTGTGTTTGCATAAATATAGTCAGGATTTGATTTTCTGGCACAATCAGGAGGCCACAGAGTATCTTATATCAGTTGAGAGATAATTAAAAATTAATTATATTGATTGAATTACAGAAACAATTTTTGCTTCTATAGACAGATGCAAGGTAAGTCAAGAATGCAGCACTCAAATAGGGGAATTACTTGAAACACAGATGAAACTGAATCATTTCTTGGTTTGCTTTCCATGCTCTTGGGGAATCTTCTTTTCTATTTATATAGCATTCTTTTGCAGATGAATGCAAAAGATGTGCCATTTTAGCTTCATATTCTGTATTAGTTTTCTAGGGCTGCCGTAACAAAGTTCCACAGACTGTGCAGCTAAAACAACACACGTTTATTTTCTCAGACTTTAGCAGCCTAGAAGTCCAAGATCAAAGTGTCAATGGAGTTGATTCCTTCTGAGGTTTTGTGAGAGAAAATCTGTTCCAGACCTCTCTCCTTGGCTTGTAGCTGGTCATCTGTTCACTGTGTTTTTACACCATCTTCCCTCTATATGTGTCTATGTCCAAATTTCTTCTTTTTATAAGAATACCACTCATATTGGATTAGGGCCCACCCTAATGACAGTCTTTTAACTTAATAACTTCTGTGAAGAGTCTCCAACTACAGTCATAATTTGAGGTACTGGGACTTACGACTTTAGAAGGATTTTGGGGAGGTTGGGGGGGGCACAATTGAGCTCATAATGTATTCCGTAAGTGGTTGTTGAGCTAAAAGAAGTAACCTCAGTTTTTACTTATGTTTTTGATTCCTTCTACATCCCAGATTGCATTGTAATTGAGTTAAGAAACAAAATTTTAGCAAAATAAACTGATAAATGCCAATTTCTCCCTCCCTCCCCTTCTCTCTCTTCCTCTTCCTTTTCCCTTTTCTTCTTCTTGGAGGTGTTACTGATATCAAGCAAAGTAACAATGCAAATCATCTCAGAGAGTAAATGGAGCTTGCATACACATTGACACACTTCTCTAAAGTCAAACTGAAATCCTGCTGCTTCTTTAACTTGTCACCCAGCCCTCAATGAGTACTTCCTCCTCTAAACATTTATAACAGTTTTGGTTTTAACCAGACTGTTTTTTTCCTTTCAACTATATAGTTAAATTCCACCAAAAATAGAATTATATTTTTATATGTCTTACATATAAATATTTATTCATCCATTGAACACGAAAAAAATCTTTTTTTAAAACCTTTTTTTCATGTTTATTTATTTTGGAAAGAAAGAGAGACAGAGCATTAATGGGGGAGGGGCAGGTAGACAGGGAGACACAGAATCCAAAGCAGGCTCCAGGCTCTGAGCTGTCAGCACAAAGTCCCACACGGGGCTCAAACTCACAAATGGCGAGATCATGACCTGAGCCAAAGTCGGATGCTTAACTGACTGAGCCACCCAGATGCCCTGAACACAAAAAAATTCTTGAACAGTTGATATTGAACAGAAACTGTTTATCAAGGTTGAAGAATATCAAACTAAATGAGGTATGGCCTCTTCCCCTCATAAGCCCCAAAACTGATAAAGAGAAATGTAAATGAAATTAATAATGAGAATAATTAGAATAAAATATGCACCACTAAAATCCAGCTTTTCTCACCTCCATGTATTGCCACTCCGCTAATGGTCAAGATGCCCAGTACTTCTATGATGCTAAGTTCAATGGTCAATTTTCCTTCCCTACCTTACTAGAACTGTGAGCAAAATGTGATGCAATTGATACATTTTCTTCACTTGGCATTCAGGTCACACAGTCTCTTGGTTTTCCTTTATCTCACTTAGTTTTTCAGCTCTTTTTGCTAATTCTCTCTTTATCCTCACTTGATCATCTAGTTACATAATGTGTGAAGGCCTTGAAAATCAGTCTTTGGTACTTTTTTATTCTCTGTTTGCCTGTTTACTCCCTGTATTTATTGTGATCCAGGCTCATGATTTTCATTGCTTATATGTGATGATGACTCCCAAATACATATTTCTAGTCCATTCTTTTCTCCTGCACCTCCAGACTCACTTATTCAACTGTTTCCAGTAGTCTCTTTGATGACTAATATATATATCTCAAATTCAGCATGCCCCAAATTGAATTACTGCTCTTACCATTAAATCTGCTTCATCCACAGCCTTCCTCAATATTGTTAATGACCGTTCCATCCTTCCTAGTTGTTCAGACCAAAGACTTTGGAGTCATGCTTGGCTGTTCTCATTCCCTCATATTTCATATATCTCACATCCAATCTGTTAAATATATTCAAAATATTTCCAAAACTTTATCATTTTTTACACCTCTACTGCTACTGGCCTACTCTCACTCACTATCATTTCTTACCTAAATTATTTCAAAATCCTCTTTGCTTATCTCCCTGCTTCTGTTCTTGTCTTGTCAGCCATATATTTTTAACATAATAGCCAGAAAAACCTCCTAAAACTTAGTAAGTCAGACCATGTCACTTCTTTGCTTAAAATCTTGCAGTGTTCTTTCTGATACATAGAAGAGAAGACATAGCCTTCGCAGTGGCCTTCAAGACCCTTCACCATCTGGCCCTAGGTATCTCTCGGTCTGTGTCCCCCACTTCTTTCTCCCTTGATCACTTCCCCACCCAGGGACTAAAACTCCAGTCATAATCACACCTGTGACTTTTGCAGTAGTTCTTCTGTCTTCCTCAGATGTCTTTCTTCCAGATAGCTTCATGGTTAACTCTCTTTCCTTCATTAAGTATTTTCTCAAATATCACTTTCTGAAGAAGGCTTATCTGGATCACACTACTTAAAATTGCAAACTGCCCTCTCCTCCACACTTCAAATACCTTTTAACCTGGTATTCTTCTTTTGTGTGTGTGTGTGTGTGTGTGTGTGTGTGTATAGATATAGATATAGATATAGATATAGATATATTTCTTTTTTTTGTTGTTTACAGTGTTTATTAACTTCTAAGAAACTATAAAGTTTACTGTTACTATAGTTACTCTGTGTGGCCTATTTCTCCCACAACAGTACAAGTTTATGAGAGAAGAGATTTTTGTCTTATTATCAGAAGAGTGTCTGATAGTAGGCCCTCAGTAGATAGTTGCTGTAGGAAAGGACAAGCGAATGAATTAACCAATGTGAACTCCCATTGTTATTTGTAGGGGTATATGCAGAGTGTTACTGGCAGCTACTGGTTTGAATCTCCCAAGTAAGTTTGGGAAAGCTTAGCTTGAGGGCTGCTTTAATTTCTTTAACTATGTTATTAAATCTTAGATTGGAAGTTAGTCTAAGTCAGAGATGATACCTGTTGACTTTACTCTTGGTGCAGCCCATGAGGGGGAAGCTGGCTATTTGTAAAATACCTGCAATAGTATATCTTGGTTGAGAGCAAGAGCTCTGGAGCCATCATTCCTGGTCCAAAACAATCCACTGTCTTACTAGTTATGTGAAGGGCAAGTGACTTAAACTTTGCTGTCTCCGTTTCCTTATCTAGAAAATGGTGAAACTAAGAGTACCTGCCTGACTTTGCTCTTATGAAGATTAAATCAATAAAGAGTTTAGAACAAGGCTTGGCACATAGGAAGCAGTATAATCATCAGATATTAGTATAATTACTACCTTGGGGAGGTAGCTTTGTTCATAATGGAAAGAACATCACATTAAGTTTAAGACTGAAATTTAAGTCTGACTTCATCGCTAGCTAGTTGCATGGGGTTAAGAGTCATTTAATTACTCTGCCTGTATTTGAAAACGAAAGAGTAGTACCAGAATACATTTAAGACCTCTACTGTCTCTAAAAGCCCATAATTCTTTGATAATGATGATGATGGCATATTTTCTTAAAAACATTTATGAAATGCATAACTCACTTCTGTAGGATATTTATTCTCTAGATAATTTAGAGATGACTAAACTGGTTGCATTTATTCTCAGGCTAATCCTTATTTGGTATTAAAATAATTATTGGGATTGCAAGGATAACATGGGCTTCAAGAAATACTAATTAATGATGATGGCATATGTGTATGACATATCACAGATAAACAGTATAAGCTTTTGAATAATATATACAAGCGCCTACTTTTGCTGTTTTGTGGTGAACTTTTCTTTAAAGGAATACTACCGACCTGTGTGTAGCATTAGTTTCAGTCTACATGACAATTATATATGGACTTTGCGAGATCTAGCAAAATCCTATTAAATTGTCAGAGTTCAGTTTGATAAATAGAAACTCATGTGCTTGCTAACTATATGGATGGTGGCAAGAGAAAAGAGCAACTCATTTCCTGAATTTTTTGTAAAGATCAGGTCTTATAATGACAATCATGAAAGTGATCTGTTACTTTAAAAAAATGATCATTAAAAGTAAGAGTAGCCTAGATGATAAAATTACATTTACTCAGATTTCTCTTGGATAAATTCTGGCTATGGTCAGTGGACATCTGCTTTGTTTTTATGCTATAGTATTTGTTTTCTTTCAGTTTGTAGCTTAATATAAAAATTCCAGATAGTTTAATAACAAAGAGTCCATCATTTAAAAAAATGCCTTAATCAAAATTTCCATATAACAAAATTATTTTCATGTTTTGTCATTGGCACATTTAATTCAAACACTATTTCATATAGTAAACTTCCGGGGACAATAGGACAGAATCATGATGGTTTTGGTAGTGGAATTTGGTCCTAAGCCTCTCTTTTTTTTTTTTTCTTTAGGCTCGAATTTTTATTTTTATTTTTTAGATCTTGATTGCATTTGATATTTATATTGCTTTACGGCCAAGAATGAGAGAGTCTGTGTGATAATCAAGGGGAATAGTGGAGAGCAGCTTTTGGTTATAAAGAAACTGAATCAAAGATAGAAAATATGAACGTTTACCCTAATGCTGGAAAATCCTCTTCGAGTATGAATACAGTCTTTGTGTAAGGTCCAACTGACTTTTAAAAAGCCGGTGTGCAGATGCCTGACCCTGCGAAATGGGCATCACACCCACATCATGCTGTCTTGTGCTAAATGCCCTTACTCAGCAAGCTGTGTTTCAACCCTGAAAAAGAAGCTCAACTTGGAGGGAAAATTTGACTCCCAGTAAATATTTTTCACATAAGTATTTTTTTATAGTGTGGATTTTGAGGTCCACAAGAGGAAATTGATAATCCAACTGAGAGTTTTTTGAAGACTCTATGTAAGATTTTAAATGGCTTTGAGATTATTAGTCTAATTCTATGGAGATTTCAAAATACATTATGAATCTGTGTTACAGAATAATGTCTTAATTTTTCATTGTTTCTATAATAGATAGCGAACTATAAATGTTACTTGTATCTCATTAAACAAATATTTTAAAAGGTTTTCCTTTAGATTATGCAGTCATTAAGATGTCAAAAAATGATATACTACAAATACCTACCTTTTGTTCAGTTTTCCATTCCTTTTGATACTATTAGTTTGAAAGAAGTCTGTACCATTATTTCTTACACTAGTACAATTTAGAGGCACAATTTATATTTATCTTTACCTCAAAAGTCCTTTTTCAAAGATTCGCTATTTTAGGATTAAATAATTATATATACATAAACCTTCATTGTATAAACTATATGAAAATGTCACTATTTGACTCATTTATAATTTTTTAATATCATAAATTTTTTTGTAATCTCTGATTTATTTGTCTCATATGTTTCTGTAAAAATATAAAGGAACCAGGTAGACAGTGATCTGGCCATGGTGCCATGTCGTTTAGAGTCTAGTTGAGGAAATGAGAGTGTTTGTTCTATTTGTAATTTTATTTCAATTCAGCCCATATTTGTTAAAAATATACCATTAGTAAAGCTTTGTATTTAGATTTATGCAGCATAATAGGATGAAAAAGACATTGCACCTGCCACTTAAATATTCATAATTTAATGGAAGAGATTGACTGGCATAAAAAGTCACCAGTTGGGTTCAGAATATAAAGGGAACAGAGATGAATTATAACTGGTATTATAGAATTGGAAAGAAATAGTTTGATAATAGTATTAAAGCTAGAAGTTTATATTTGCAGGACATTTCTCTAATAAAGTAAGTGGGGAGACAGGCAATCCAGTTAGGTCCAAGGGCACAAGGTTAGGTGTGCAAGGTAAGAGGTAACAGCAAAATTTGATTTAATTATTATAATTAATATTTTATGAAGTATATTTTCTTTGCAGAATATTCTACTTAATTATTGTGATGAATTTGTGAAACCAAATATGAACAAATCATAGCAAAATAGCAAATTGATCAAAATTATCCAACATTTTCCTGACTTTTATTTTTTGGTGTCCCTCAGCTGAGTTTGGCACCTAACAGCCTTGTGTCCTAGGACATTCAGCTGTGGTGACCCACACCTGTAGTCTAGTCACCATGGTATAGTATCAAGTATGCACATTTGAGAGTCAACCACCTGGAGAGGATGTCTGGTCTCTATTGCTCATAAGTGAGTGATATTGAACAGGTTATTTAAACATTTGTCACTTTATTATTTTCACATCTAAAACTAATAGGAAAGAACACTTACCTCAAAGAATAAAATGCAATAATGGACATAAAAATGAGCCATAATCATAATAACTACACAGAAGTTGATGAAGGTGCTGCCCACTGCCATGGTGGTGGTAGTGCCATGGTGAGGCACTGAATCCCCGGATGTCACATGTCACTGATCTTTGCTCAGATACCATCTTCTCAGTGAACCTGATCAGACCAACCTTTTAAAAATTGCAGTCCGCTCCCTGCAACCATACTCTGTCCATTGCTGCTTTATTTTTGTTCGTGAACTTACCACCTTCTGTCGTACTATACATTTTATTTAATTTCATATCTGTTTTCCCCAACTAGAATTTAAACTCTGTTGTGAAGAAAAGGATTTTATTCTACTTTTGTTCACTGCTCTATCACTAATGCTTAAGCAAAGTGATCACCATTGTTTGAATATTGTTTTATTGGATGAGAGCATACATGTCCCTAAGTAAGTCAGGTAGCCTAGTCAGCTAATACACTTCATGTGACTTGTTCATACCTATCCTAGGCAAAAATATGTATGCACTTACAGATTATCTCCAGAAATAAAACCTTAACCCAGTTATTCTAAAGGTAGAAGCCCCAGGTCCCATGCCATGTTGGAGAAGGGGTAGGTAAAGTTTTGTCAGTTGTGTCTTACAGAGGTCCTGCTTAGAAGTCCCAAGCTGAGGTATCTTTCTTTCTGTATCTGTCTATGCATTCTGGCATCTTGCTGTCTAGTGCATACTATTCTTAGATATTCAATCATACCTATAAAAATGAGTTTAATATATCGTGAACAGAGTTTGATGTGGGCACATCTACTACTTAAAACCACTTTAGAAACAAATGAAAAGATTGACACAGATAAAAAGAATTGCAGTTTGTGTTCTTTGAGAACACAGATGACAGGCGTATGTAAATATATGTTGTATATTGGAGTTTTGCAAATAGATACACCAGATTCACCCCACCCAAAACCAATGACAGAGAAGACACCGCAAAGCAGTCAAGGCCAAAGATGCAACATTTCCATTTATTATCGTAAATTCTGAAACCAAAAACATAATGAAAACTATTGTTTGTGTCCTCTGAGTTCTTAATAGGAAGATTTTCAGTCAAGATATAGCTTGTGACTTATGAACTAAAAATTAAAAAAAAAATATGTCTCAGCTTATGAAATTTCTGCTGGTGTGATATATTTTAATTATTTTGAAAAATAGCTTTATTTTTTTTTCTAGAAAGCTGGTCACCCTTATCCTCCTGGAACTTAATTACTGTGCCTTGGGGAACTTCCCAATATCTGCCACCTAATTTTCTTGTGTAAAACATGTTGGCATTTTAACAGTACACTCAGTTAAAATGTCCTAAAATAGAACATATTAAAATTTTGCATTTAAAAATATTACCAATTAAAAATTAACCTTCCTAAAAGGAGATTACAACTGGATCACATATGTGCATTCAGAACCTTGGATTATGGGAAAAAATGATAAGTTGACATTTTATTTCTGAAAGTACAATGCTAAAAAATGGCTACTAATAAACTAGGTAATTGTCTGGCAGATACATTGGAAAAGCCTTTTTGTGTGAAGCATTTTAATTCCATAGTGTTTACTAAACATCTAACCTATGACTGGAACTCTGCATGTTATGAGAACAAAGTCCTCAGTCACAGAATGGCTTTGTTCAGCAGCCAGCTCCCCTTGTCTTGGTGATCTCATTTAGCATAGGAACCAGGTATTTTGTTTTAAAATCCACTATCATATTTAATGTTTATAACAGACCTGTGGGAGTATATATGACCATTTTAGAGATAAGTAAACAGTCTCAGAAGTATTTATTTATTTATTTATTTATTTATTTATTTATTTATTATTTTTTTCATTTGAGAGAGAGAGAGAGAAAGTACGTGGGAGTGAGGGAGAGGGGCTGAGGGAGAGAGAGACAAGATCTTAAGCAGGCTTCATATTTAGCACAGAGCCTGATGGTGGGCTTCATCCCATGATGCTGGGATCATGACCTGAGCTGAAATCAAGAGTCAGATGCTCAACTGACTGAGCCACCCAGGCGCCCACAAGTGTTCAATATTTAGATGAAAGTCTCACCGCTGCAAGTAGGACAACCAGAAACCCAACCCAGGCATTTGGACTCCAAGTCTAGGGTTTATTTCACTATTCTGCAGCCTCCTTTCTTTATGACTTGGTATTCTTCCTGGCATTTAATATAATGTAAAGTCTTCTTTGTCACTTGGTATCCAGATTGCTTTAACTCAGAGTTAAGAAGTCATTGAGTCATATGATGGTCTGTCATAGATGTGTCTGATCCATAGAGATGGCTATTGAGACTTATTCTCAAAATTCAATATTCTCTGATTGTGAACAAGACCAGTCCAACAAAACCAGAACAAATTTCCTGACAGAGTCCATTTATCTTTCTTTCTTCATCATTCATTAGACAAGCAATAAAGTGTGTATGGACTATCTCCCAGCACTGTGTGATGTCTTGCATAGATTCAGCAGTCCTGATGTTGTTATTTAATCAATAATTTCCTTATATTTCTTTGATACTCATTAGAGTTCATAATGCCTTTAAATGTTAGGCATTGTTTTCCTCTTTTTACAGGTGAGAAAATTGAGGCATGGAGATAGAAAGGTAGTCATAGAAGGTCATGTGGGTAATAATGGAGAAAAAAAGAAAAAAAAATCCAAATCTTACAGTCTTTCCACTACACTAACTTCCATGTTTCTTACTTACACAATCAAAGACATTGTACAGTTCTGATATATAGTGTAAATATTAGAAGTATAATGACTTTCCACAATGTTATCAGCAGTGATTCGGGATAAAAGAATCCATATTTTTCCCTGAAAGGTTGTGCTGTGAAATATACTGTTACTAATGAAGCAAAAGATGGTGGATTTTAGAAGTGAACCATTTAGAAGAATAATAAATACTACTTCTGGTTATTTAGTGTCACTGTCACCAATGGAAGCCAGGACAGACTTAGCCACACTTAGAAAAATTAGTTAAGCAATTTTCATATGAAATCATCAGAACACAAAAGTATTACCTCAATTATTTCATTCTTCTGTATTTTAAATAGTGAGTATATATTTAGCATTGTTGTTAACAGCAGACTACTGGGTTTGACAGCCCATTCACTAGCTGAATGAAAACTTTACCAACAATCTCTGAGCTTCTAGTTTTCTCATATGTAAAATGGGGACAATAAGAGTGCCTATCTTGTTGGGCTGGAGTGACTGATCTGTATATCAGTTGATGACTTAATATGTGTCAAATACTAAAACAATGCCTGGCCCTATATAAGCCGTATCTGTATATGCCCTTGCTACTGTTATACTATTGTAATCTGATAATCATTAGTGTTAATACTATACACAACGCAATATGGAAATATAGCCATGAGTAAGAAGTAGGCCCTATATTCTAAATACTTAATATCCAACTAAGGAGGTAAATTCTGTGTCAGAAAAGACTGATGAAGGAAATGGGGTTTTAATCAAGAAAGGGAACACTGAGAATAATTAGGGATCTGTGAAAGTGTTCACCTCAAGGAGACCATTTCTGGAAATAAATACAATATTCCTAGATTAAGCTTCTTATTTAAGTGCAAATTGAGCATTAGCAATTAGATATGAAGTTATAAATTCCCTCAGAGGGTCTAATTAAGTATAAGGTTCTAGAATAACATGATTCTTTGGGCTGACTTTAGATAGGGTGACCATTAACCACCTAAAGGTTAAGCAGAAGCTAGCCTTGTAGGAACATGTATGTGAGGAGAATATTCTAGCAGAAGCTAGCCTTGTAGGAACATCTATGTGAGGAGAATATTCTAGGTTGAAGGAACAACATATGCAAAAGCTCTGAGGTAACAACAATAACAAAAAAAGTTAGTGAAGTTGGAGCAAGAGGGAGAGTGGAAGGAGAAGATGGGGAGTGAAGCAGATGTCGGATCATATAGGTTCTTGGGTGTTTCTGAAAAGAGTTTGGGTCTTCTCTAAGTGTAATGGAAAGATATTAAAAGGTTTAAAGCAAGAGTGGCCTCTTACTGAGTAGAGAAGACTTAGGGAATGGGGAAAGGTAAGAGGGTGTGTATGTGTGTTTTCTTTTTTAAATTTTTTTTTTTTTCAACGTTTATTTATTTTTGGGACAGAGAGAGACAGAGCACGAACGGGGGAGGGGCAGAGAGAGAGGGAGACACAGAATCGGAAACAGGCTCCAGGCTCTGAGCCATCAGCTCAGAGCCCGACGCGGGGCTCGAACTCACGGACCGCGAGATCGTGACCTGGCTGAAGTCGGACGCTTAACCGACTGCGCCACCCAGGCGCCCCTGTATGTGTGTTTTCTAATAACCATACTCTTTAATTTGAACTGCTGATTGACCATGAAGAGTTAAAAAAAACCTAGCTCACCCTACTTAAACTTTATACTGGGAGATGTCACTATGTAGGCAATTTCAAATTAGACACAATAACATAAAGAAAGCAAGCCTATTTGAAGATGTATGAGAATCTTGCACTGATTCTGCACTGAATCTTGCACCTGCTGGAGGTGATGGATTAAGCTAATGCTCCTAGCAGAGTGGATTACAGAACACAAAGAAGTAGAAACAGATGGAGCATGGCCCTCCCTGTCATGAGCCTACAGAGTAAAAGGAGTAAGGAAACCCTCTTTTTTCCACAGATTTACAAACAATACAAAAAATAAATATTCTAAGATGGTACAAATGCAGATATTATTCCCTTGTGTCAATTACATAAAGCATGCCTAATTATAAAGAATGCTAATTCTTATTAAAGAATCACAGGAACAAGTAATTCACTTAGTTCAGGATATGTAGTTTTGAGTAATATTAACGACTGAGTAAAGGCCCGGGGCAGGAGATACCTATTGGTGGTGGCTGCAGTGTGGGAGTTCTTCGGAGGTTCTGAGCTCTTCTCATGTGAGCTAGACTCAATATCACCTTGGGAGAAGACCGGTAGGGAGACTAATTCATCAGTCCAGGGGTGGAAAATGTGGACTGATTAACAAAAGTTTTTGTAGTAGAAATGACAGGAACTGCTGATGGATTGAGTTAGATATAAGATTTAAGGGCCACAAAAGAATTAAGAAAACTCCAAAGTTTTTCCAGATTTTTCCTTTGCTGTGTTCACCTACATGGAAAAGGCATGCAAATTTCTGATTCAGTTCAGTTTTTAATAATTATAAAAATTATATAGCATTAAGGTGTAATTTGAAAAATTCCTCATGATACCAGTGTTTCATTTTAAAATTTTCCTTTCTAGCCTTTATCCCAAAGTAGTTTTCATAACTGGGAATATAGTATTTCCATACTTGAATTTTTCTGTTTTCACTTAATAATAGGTCATAAGGGTTTTACATCACTTGTATATAATTTAATATTTTGATGACTGCATGCATATATATTCTATTAAGTTCTTGTCTTTAATTAAATTAATCATCCTCCATTATTAGTTATTTCACTGAGTAATAAAAAATATTGACTAAACCAGACCTGGTTTTTAAAAGCATGCTTTGATCTTTCAAAATTAGACACAATATTAACAGGTGAATGTAGAGAAATGTAGAGAATGTAGAGAATGTAGTGAAAATATTTTTTAAAAAAATTTGGAAAATGAAGAATTTAATGTCTTTCTCAAAAAACTCATGTCTTAACCTAGCTTATAGTCTGAGAATTTTTAAATGCTGGCAAAACTGGTCTATTGTTTTGCTAGCTCACTTCAACAAATTTTTTTAGTGTTAGAGCAAAACATAACTTTATACCACATGTTATATTACAGTGAAAGAAATGACCAATGTTCATATAGAGATGTTTAAAATGTTCTACATTTGTTATTTAATAATAAGTTAATGAGTGATTAAATGATTTTGACATGTTTACTTTGTAGTATCTTTATTGAAATGTCAATTTAACCAAAGTGATAGTTATAGTACTCCACGTAACAAAATAGAATTACTAATCAGGGACAGTTGTACTATCTTATTATCCCGCAACATTACTTTATTGATTCAGCCTATGAACTGGGATATAATGCAGAACGTGAAATTGTATTTTTTGATGAAATCCATGAGAAGTTGATCCATCACTACAATATAAATTAGGGTTTTCAATATTATTAATTTAGCATTCCCATTTTTTGTGTTTCTTGTGCCTAGAATTTTTAAGGCAAACATATTTTAAAGCATAGCAAAAATTCTCATGTCTGCAGAAGTATTTAATGATGATGAAGATGAAGAAAGAGAAATTTTAAGCTTTGTATTACATATTTGCTGAGTTATTCTAGCACTAGTTCTTGAGATATGAGCGATAAATCTTTCCTCCAATCGATAATGTAAAACAAATGAAAGAAAAGATTTGCCACTGTTTGAGTCCGCAGAAACTGTAGACTTTGGGAAGGCCAAGTGGAGGTGGTATGTTTGGTGCACTTTCATTATATAGAGCAATTGTTGCACAGTTGGTCTTTTTTTTTTTAAAGTTATGTATGTATGTATGTATGTATGTATGTATGTATGTATGTATTCATTTAGAGAAAGAGAGAAAGTGTATGCGTACGCAAGGCGGGAAGGGGCAAAGAGGGAAGGGAGAGAGAGAATCCCCAGCTGACTTCATGCTGTCAGCAACAGAGCCTGAGGAAGCTGGAAACCAGGAAAGATGAGATCATGACCTGAGCCAAAATAGCCAGACACTTAACCGACTGAGCCACCCAGACACCCCTGGTCTGTCTTGACTGGCTGGGTAGAGTAAAGGAGGAACTTTGAAAAAGTTCATACACTTATGTGATGGTTATAATCAGGATTTTTGTTTGTTTCTTTTTCCTTTAAACTTGGGCATAAGTTTGTTTCCTTTGTTACTTTTTGTTTTTGTATTGATTTGTTTTCAATGTTAATTTTGCCTCAAGATGTTAAGAGCTCTTGAGATATATTGTAAACATATAATAGTAATTTTTTTTTCCTAAAATGATATTCATAATGGTGAACCTGTGACTTTAAGACAAGGCTAAATTATGTCCCGAGGCAGAGGGAAGTCTGATAAAATTTCCAAACAAAAAATGATAAAAGTTACTTTGAGTAGGTGTAGGCGCTCTAGATTTGCACTTTCCAAAACAGTAGCTACTGGCCATATGTGGCTATTTAAACATAATTTAAATCAAATAAAACTAAGAATTCAGTTCTCCAGTTGCATTCTCTGTATTTCAAATACTCAGTAGCAACATATGCTTAGTGACTACTCCATTGGACAGTACAGATCATAGACTATTTCCACCATGGTAAGACATTCTATTGGACACTGCGGTTCTAGGTGCAACTTACACATATTTCATCATCTTTTCTTTTTATTAATAATTATAATTATCTAGAAGTAGAGCTAACATTTTGGTACTGGAGTATATATCAGAAAATGTATATTTTAACATACATCTTTTTTTGTGGATAGTTAAAAAATCCTATAATGTAGCTCTTATTACTCTACTTTACATATGAGAAAACTTGACCAGGACGGAAAAGATAGTAGTTGATAGAGATGGGATTTATGCCCAGGCCTCTCATACTATATATCATGATCTTTCTTATACATACCCTTTTTAAAATAAAAATAAAATGTCACTCAGCCACTGAGCCACTCAGGTGCCCCATGAATAAAATTACTCATGGACTCATGAATAAATATCAACATTGTTATACACATTTGAAAATAGAAAATCTGAAGCTATTTATGCAACTGATGGAAATCTATATTCTACAGAATGAGGGCAGGAGGATGGAGAGGCACTTGGCTACAGATCCTTATCATAGCTATTGACACTTTCAAATGTATATTATTCTATAGTCAGATTCATGACAACAGGTATTCTATAATGTTATCTAATGGGTACATGTACATGTATGTACTTTGTATGTTACCTTAGTATTAATAACTGAAAATGGGAGCGCATTCATTTTGAATATAAGAAAAAATTGTATATGTTATAATTTATTCAGAGTAAGTACTAATTAAACTGAATATGTAGAACATTAGCTATATTTTCATATGGTACTCTATTTTTAATTTTTCCTGTCATTTATTGGCACAGAAGAGTTTGTCATTCAATTAAAAATGCTCATTCTTAAAATGTTTCTTATATTTTGGATATTTTTCATTAAAAACATATAACTTTTTGGCATATTTTTTAGGCCTGCGTGGACTTATGAACATTCTTTCCTTTAACATGGTATTCAAACTAGGTTATGTACAGTCAGATTGCAAGAGCTATCTATGTTCAGGGTCATAGGGTGATAAATACCTTCACAATTAGTTAAGTATTTTCCATGAATATTCCTGTATCTGATGGACATTTTATCAGGTTTATTATACAATCATATTATTTTAGTATTGTTATTGAGTAATGTCCTTTAGGGACTTGCTACTGCAAAATAACTTTTATATGAAGAATTGAGTAGGAAATTTTAATTTTTATTTATTTTAATAACTTATTCAGTCTAAAAATTGCCAAAGGAATTTCTTATGCATAACTATTTAAAACATTTTTTTAATGTTTTATTTTTATTTTTGAGAGAGACAGAGAGAGAGAGACAGAGAGAGACACTAGGAGAGGGTAAGAGAGAGAGGCAGACACAGAATCTGAAGCAGGATCCAGGTTCTGAGCTGTCAGCCCAGAGCCCGATTGATGCAGGGCTCAAAATCATGAACTGAAAGGTCATACGTGACCTGAGCCGATGTTGGACACTTAACCCACTGAGCCACTGAGCCACTCAGGTGCCTCTTTTTAATTTTTTTTAATGTTTTTTTATTTTTGAAAGAGAGAAAGAAACACAGAGAGTGAGCAGGGGAGGAGCAAAGAGAGAGGGAGACACAGAATCTGAAGCCAGCTCCAGGCTCCAAGCTGTCAGCACAGAGCCTAATGCAGGGCTGGAACCCACAAACCGTGAGATCATTACCTGAGATGAAGTCAGATGCTTAACTGAGCCATCCAGGCGCCCCTCTTAAGCATAACTCTTGATCATAAATATAGAAGCTTTAAAGTGGAAGGTTGGTTAGACAATGACTTGAGAGATTAAGTGTAACATACACTTGAAGAAAATAGGCATTTGAAATTTTTATCGGAATAAAAACAGTTTCACTCAGCAGCTAATGAGAAGTCACCTTTTATTGAGTTGCTTTCCAGTAGAATAAATATGCTCTTTCCTTAACTGGTGGATGAATTCAAGTTGAAAATTGCAGCTTTAGAATTTGCCTACAGGTATTGAAACCTGCATCAACTCTTAAAATCCTATATTATTGAGTCAAAGGATATATTGTGAATTGTTTACTTTTAGTAAGAGAAAGTGGTGACCATAAACCCAAAACTACTTAATATCCTGTGGAGACAGTTCTGAAATGTATTAAAAAACACTATCTGTTATAAAATAAGAACAACAAATAATTTGTATAACCACTGAATTTGAAACTGTAATTAAAAATTAAAGTGACATTTTAAGGGAGTGAGAATTTTTTATTTTGCCTTAAATATTGCCGTATAAAAATCCTTCAACACATAAAACAACAGAAAGGTAGACAGTATTTTAGAGTCAATTAGTTTGTTTCATACCAATGATTTAATAAGCTTATCTTTAATAATCAGCTGGGTTTTGGGGCGCCTGGGTGGCGCAGTCGGTTAAGCGTCCGACTTCAGCCAGGTCACGATCTCGCGGTCGGGAGTTCGAGCCCCGCGTCAGGCTCTGGGCTGATGGCTCAGAGCCTGGAGCCTGTTTCCGATTCTGTGTCTCCCTCTCTCTCTGCCCCTCCCCTGTTCATGCTCTGTCTCTCTCTGTCCCAAAAATAAATAAATGTTGAAAAAAAATTTTTTTTAAATAAAAAAAAAAAAATAATCAGCTGGGTTTTTTGGTTTTTTTATTTTTATTTTTTTTAGTGATAGAGACAGAGCATAAGCTGGGGGCGTGGGGGCAGAGAGAGAGGAAGACATAGAATCTGAAGCAGGCTCCAGGCTCTGAGCTGTCAGCACAGAGCCCAACATGGAGCTCAAACTCATGCGCCTCAAGATCATGACCTGAGCTGAAGTCAGACCCTTAACTGAGCCACCCAGGTGCCCCAATCAGCTTTTTTTTTTTTTTAATGCAAGTGTGATAATCATGGCTTGTGGCCATACTTATCCAAAGCTATCATCTGAGTTTCACACAATAATGGCCTAACAGTACTAGTCTTTAAAAAACCTTGCTCCTTTCATAGTTCATTAAGACTTTTTCTTGGCCAGAGTATATTATATATAGGTTGGTGAAAAAGTTTACAACAATAAATGTAGAGTAGTACAAAATAGGGTCAGAATCAAGAGGCTCTGAGTAATTCAAATCTAACATTTCAGTGGTGCTTTGGAATAATTTTCTATTGAAGAAAACAAAGAATTTTTGTCTTGTTTTTATTTTATTCTTTGGTTTTAGACATGACTATTGCTAATTTTGTTTTCTTCTTAGCCTTCTCATCTCTGTCTGGGCTATGGCTAAATTTCTTCAGCTTTCCAAGCCTCAACTTATGTTGCTATACAGTTGGGAGAAGAATTTCTTGAAACTTATTCATGATTGTATTTTAATAAAGTGCTGTCAGGCATACACTGAAACCTTTGGAGGGAAGGTAATGCATTCTAAGTGGCCTACTTTGCTCTCCCCTTTGAATTCCATAAGATTTAGAGTTCTCTAAGGAAAGGAGGAATGCCTTCTTTCTCTTTTAACCCTTTCTTCTCAGAACTTTTGTGCTGAAAATTAACAGTGCATCTTTAATATCTAGTCAGCAATGAAATTTTCAGTTAAGTCTTTAAGGAAATATGGGGAGTAAAAATGGTCAAAGCAGAGTAATCTTTAGAAAACTTCATGTTCGCCCGCTCACCCAAGGGGACAGAATGTTAGGCAAATTAATGACATTCCCCTCCAGGCATTTTCTTGAGGTAATAGATACTCATTTGGTTGACCCAGTACCAGTACTTCCGGGGTAATGATAACTACGAAGAGGTTTTACAAAATATCACAGCTCTGGTTAGTCTCCATTTACAATTGCTTTTTCATTGGTCAATTTGTCAAAACTTTCTTTTTGCCACCAACAAAAGAAGAAGCACAGTATTTTTCCTCTCCACTGCTCTTGTGTAAATTGTTTAGAGAATTCATTTTCCATAAATAAAATAGTTAAAGTGGTCACTTGTTCCAGTGAAAACTGCTGTTATCAACCTGTTGTTCGTGGAACAAAAGTAGAAGCATTTATATAAATATTATTCAAACCCCCAAGTTATTATAGTGAAATGCCACTCTGATACAGAATTCAGCCCACAATAAGCACAGAATAAATACCTGCTTTGCATTGATTATCTGAATGTAAAAGTATCTCATTATGTGAGAATGAATTTGGCGTAGCACCATAACATTTAGACTAATTTTCCCAGAACTGTCTTTATAGTAGTATTAGCGTGTTCTCACACAGTTTAGTCATAAATATGGGCCATGGGGAATCTTTGAAGCCATTTTTTTTCTCTGTAGCTGGCCAAGGCTTATAGCTCCTTTTAACAGGCTCAGTGAGGAGAGTGTTGGCAAGCATACGTGGGAAAGACAGTCTCGCCCTACCAGTGAGGTAAGCAGAGAAATTCAAGCCCTCTAGCCTCTCATATTTGACACCGACAAAGAGAAATCAGTAGTAAAACTAATTAAAAATAAATACATTCCCTCATAAACAAACTACATGAAAAATTAAACTGTTCTCGAATGCTTTCAACCTTTAAGCAATTGAAGATATTTTCTGAGTGGTTATTTTGATTTAGAAAGAGGAAAACAGGGAAAGAAAGGTCCCAAGGTAGACAAGTTGGCTGAGGTGATCCAAGACAACAGAAGGGAAAAAGCTTCCTACAAGAAAATGAAGTTTGATTTCTTAAATTATAAAATGAATTACTTGGCAAAATCAGGTGTTGCACTTTGCACATAGTTGTTTGAGGTTTAAAAACTGATGTAGGTTGAATCAAGTAATGAAGACATTTTGTGGCTCTAGATGGTGTTAGGAAATATTAAGGTTCAATTTTGACTCAATTTTTGCTAGAGATATATTTAATTTTAACTGACAAGCATGAGAAAATCTAAAAACATTTCCTTAGACTTCTGTAAGTATGAAGGCCATAATTCGTATCATGTTGCTTGCCAAATTCAGGAATAACGTAAAACAAGTTATTCTGAGATCTCAAAATAGTTTCAAATATTTGAAAATATACTAATCACAAGAAGGATATTTACATTTTAATTCTCCAAGTTGAATAACCAAATGTAAATAAAGGGTTTTGAAAATCCCAAAAAGTCCCTTTGAGAATCTCCAATAGTTATCCTAGAGAGGCTTTAGGATAAATATTGGTGAAATCAATATATTTGGAGTAAGAGCCTCTTAATAATGTGCCAGGACCAGTTCTTGGCCCTGTGGATAAATCGGTGAAAAAAGTAGACAGAAAATGCTCTCATCATGGAGCACACAACCTAGTGGGTAAAACAAGACAATAAACAAAATAAATGAGTAAATGATACAGTCAGATAATAGGTACTTTGGAGAAAAATAAACCAGAGAAAGGGACAGAGAATGGGAACTAGAGGGAAGTGCCATTTTAAATCCAGTTGTCAGGGATGGCCTCCCTGAGGGAGTGCCATTGGAGCACAGATGTGAGGGAATGAGACTGCCAAGCAGAGAAAACAATAGGTACAAAGGCCCTGAGGCAGAATCCCCCCTGAAGTATACCAGGAAGAACAAGGAGGTGACTGGAGTAGAAAGAGATGGCATCAGAAAAGCCATTTTAAGGACTTTGGCTTTTACTCTTTGTGAGATAAAAAACCATTGGAAGATTTTGTGTAAGGGAAGTTCATAACATTTTAACAGTATCTGTATGGTTGGTGTGTTGGAAATAGAATGAAATGGTCAAGGGTGGAAGCAAGAAGACAGATTAGGAGGCCCTTGAGGTAATCCACGATTTGGATGATGGCAGCTTTGGATCAAGGTGGGGACAGTAGAAGTGTGCAAAATGCTTATACCAGTGTTTTGAAGCAGATCCAATAGGAGTTGCTAGGAGATTTATGTGGGATGCAAGGAGATCCAAGTCAGTTATGACTCCAAGGCAGTGGTCCTCAACTAGGGATGATTTTCCTTTCGGGGAACATATGGCAATGTCTGGAGGCATATTGGGTTGTCACAACTGGAGAGGGTGCTATATGTATCTACTGGATGGAGCCCAGATCCTGCTTGACCTCCTGTGATGCACAGGATAGTTCTCTCCAACTAAGGATTACTAGGCCCCAATGTCAACAATGCTGAGAAATGTTGACTAATGTTGAGAAACTGGACTCAGAATTTTGGCTTGAGCAACTGGAAAGATAGAGTTGCCAGTAACAGAATGAGGAGGCTGCTAATGGAATAGTTTGGGAAAGGGAAATCAGGAATTCTGTCTCTTTGACGTACCTGTTAGATTTTCAAGAGATCAATTTCACATATTACAATGCTATAAAGAATGAGATTATAATTCATCCATTTTGAAATTATTCTTAAGTGGTTCCTTGAGAAATTAAATCCCTATGGCATAGAAATAATGCCTCCAACTATGCCCGTGTCTTAAATAAGGCTTAGTGTAGGTTCCAAAATTTCAGATATATAAGAAAAGTGTGAATATAGTGGCTGTATTGGTTTTCTCCCTGCTGGTTCTAGTATACTGTTTGAAGTGATACAATTCTAATCTCAGAAAATTCTATTTTATCATGTTGATAAACACATTTTGTAGCTAAAGAAGTTGTAATTAATGTTTTTCCTAATACATTATAGCTCTTATATCTTTTGACTAGTCTGATTTTTGTGAAGGGGAAATGTTCATGCTAGAAAGACTCTGGATAATGAGAGATTATGCAAAAAGGGATCTTCCCCCTTTACATGTTTTCCCTCTTTTTTAATGTTTATTTATTCTTGAGAGAGAGAGAGAGAATGAGCAGGGGGGAGGGTCCAGGGACAAAGGATCTGAAGCAGGCTCCACACTGACAGCAGTGAGCCTGCCTGACATGGAGCTTGCTTGCCACAACCCACATGGGGCTGGAACTCAGGAACTGTGACATAACCTGAGCCTAAGTCGGAAGTTTAGCCGATTGAGCCACCCAGGGGCCCTGTTTTCCCTATTTTGGATCCAGGGCTAGTAGCACACATTTCCCCAAGCAGCATCCCTGATAGTTTAGAAGATATCCTTTTGATGCCATCCCTAAAAATAATTGGTTTCTTTTCACCTATTAGTCCTTTAAAGTAGCTTCCTTTTTCATTTAGATCCGGAATGCTTGCAGCTGAAAAAAGCAGCTACAAGGGCAGTAAGACTTGTTGCTAAGGGAAGTTGGCCTTATTACTTGTCAGCTGAGCTTGGTAGGTTATGTGGAAAAACGGAATGTGCTTAACCTAAGATTTTGAAGTCTTTCAACTTTGCAGTTGAATGCCTAAAATTGAATTTCTTAATTAACTTCTAAGTTGCGACTGTCCCTCTCATTCTCTCCCTACATGCATTCCTTTCTCTAGGGGAAGCAGCTAATCAGTGAATACCTTAGACCTGCCCAACAGCCATGAAGCAAGGAAAATGTAGATGCTAGCGATTTAATTCAGTCTCACACTTTAGTTAACACTGCTCAGTGTTTCCCACTTTTTTGTTTCCAAATGTCAAATTTTCTCTTGAAATACGGTGTTAAATTAGTTTTAAAACACATCGCCCATATAAACATAACAAAACAGCCAAAACGATTAATTCACAGCTACTGGTCTCAATAACCCAGATGTCCAAGGCTGCAAGCAATGAAATGGTGAGACTCAGTGAGTTAATTTCAAAGAAAACCTGTACATGGGGATTCTTTAGAAAGCTGTTGGTGGACATAATCCTCCGTCTTATTTTTATAGTTTCAGTTTCTAGTCCATTAGGTATTTTGAGAGTTTCGGTTCATCTTTGCTTCCACCACTTTTATTGAGACTTCAAAAATAGAAACAGTCACAGACAAATGCTATGATGCATGTGGCTTCTAGTCTCTTATTTCTTATTACAGTACCTAAACTCAGACACTGGTTCAGAAACATTACAGAGATGATTGATGCATGTTACAAACCTAGAAAAGCCATTAGGAACATGCATGGATTTTGCTTTAAACATGTTTTATAACAAAATTGATGTATGGGCACATCTTTTTGAAATAGAATATAGTGAGTAGATAATATCAAAAATATGAAATGCAGATTGTGACTCCTTAATAATAAGCAAAGAAGTAGTACGGTTAACTAATTGAGTAGTCGGGGAGTGACTTTCTAAAGAACCAAGGAAAGAGCAGGGCAACCCAATTTCTAGACTCTTCTGGGTTAACTTTTTCTCTGGTGGCCAAAAAAAAAAAGAAAATGGCCCATGGCTCTAATTAATCTATTACAGCTTGCTTATTAAGTCATCATATGGTCATCCTTTGTTTTGTTTCTCTAGACTTGCAAATTTTCAAAATCAACAAGGTATATGAAAGTTTGATTTAATTTATTAAGTATACAGGTTCTGCCTAATTTGCCATTTATTTTCTATTCTTCCCTTAACATCCATTAATTATCTTATTGAATTCTATATCAGCAAGCTAATTGTGTGTTTCTAAAGAATTCCAATGTCCTAAAGAATCAGATTACCATAAAAGGCACATAAAAATCTGCTAGAAAGAAAAGAGTTTCTTAAATTACCTGTTGGCTTTCTGTCTGACTTGAGGTTTACAGTTGTTTAACCTTTTTTCCCTCATGTGAATCTAGAAACAAAGAAAAGGAAATGCACTTAAAATGAAGTTAGAGTTTGGAACACCTAAATATTATCTGTAGTTAAGGGTAAATAAATGCAAAGGTTTTCTTAAGTGGTTGAGTAACATAAATCCTCAAAGTCTTTTAAAAATGAAAAAAAATCACACACCTCAAGGCTTCTTTAAATGCTGGTTGGGTTGATCTCTTGAGATGCCCTTCAGTTTTGTGGCACTCTTTGACAGGCTGATTAAAGATACAAGAGTCAGAGCATAATAAATTTCTTATTAAAGTACACTTGACTCGTTTTCTTTTCAGTGTTTTAGTTAATTTACCCCAATCCTTTGTTCATAGACTTTCACTAGACTTGTAGTTTCTGATTTTCTCTGTCCTCAGATCAAAGACCATTAAAACAAAACAGAACATGCCATACAGTTTTCATTCATTCATTCATTCATTCATTCATCTATTCCACAACTAGCGACTTAAAACTTACCACGTGTGGGCACTGAGCAAGCTACTGTAGCTACTAAGAAAACAAAATATTCTGCCTACAAGGAGCTGATGAGAAAATGAAAGAGGGCAGGGAAGTTGATGGACAATTACAGTGCATTTGCAAAGTGCTATATAAATACAGGCCAGTACAGGTTACTATAGTAGCATATACAAGGGGCTAATGGCATCTTCCTAGAAGAAATAACCTCTAATCTGAGATCAAAAAGTGAATGGGGGTTAGCTAGAAAGAGAGACATGGTGACTGTCCTTGCAAAGAGCCTGGGGTTTTTAGTATCTTGCTCTATCTGAGCTTGAAAGGGGAAGCCTCAGGAAACAAAGCTGTGGGTGTAGGAAGGTGGTCCTTTGTGATGGACCTCAGGGACCAATCCACATTAAAGAGGTAGAACTTGATCCAGAGAACAGTGGGTTTAAAGGTTTAAACTGTAAACTAAAATGTTGGATAGACATCAGAAGGATTACTCTGGCTCTAGTTTTGGAAGAAACAAGGAAGGGACAAAGACCAAAGTGAAGGTGGTTAGGCTGGTGAAGTAATCAAGGAGAGAGATGTCAGTGATGTAAACTAAGGTCTGAACCAATGCTGAAAGTAGATAGACTTAGACTTTACATGTAGTGGTAGAATTTCTAACATTCTCATGTATATTCTGCCTTTCTTATTATTCTCTTAGCTGCTATTTTATCACTAAGTGACAGGATTTACTCTGGAATGTTTGGTGGTCACAGCTTTTGGCTCAGTGACCGTGTTTCTTATTCATGGTTGGGTGCACAAAATCTAGGAACATCAAGTCTTCAAAATCTACCTGTTATCCTGTCTCCCTGATTGAAATTGCCTCAAAATTCAATCTTCACTTCTAAGGCAGATTGTCTAGAGAGACAACATGATCTTCCTTAACTGAGGAAGTCTGGCCCTAATGTGATGTTCCAATACCCTGTAAGCCTGATTTGGATTTCAGAGCCATACTGTCAATGTATTATGGCAGCACATCTAGTTAAAAATTCATAGCATACATTATTTGAAGAATGGGGGATACCTGCAGGTAAACAGACCCATCCTATTCTCTCTGAGGCAGTCACACTTTACAGTTTGCTAGACATTATATGAGAAGAGGAAGTTGGAAAGAGAAGTGCACTGACAGTGTTGGCAGGAGGAAGTACTATTACAAAAAAGAAAAGACCACCCAAATGCAAAACTACAAGATTTGTAGAAAACAGGACGAAATCTTGTGACTCTGGATAAGGCAAACATTTTTTTAGATACAACACAAACAAGGGTGCCAGGGTGGCTCAGTTGGTTTAGTGTTCGACTCTTGACTTTGGCTCAGATCATGATCTCCCGGTTCGTGGGATCAAGCCTTGAGCTGGGCTCTGTGCTGACAGTGTGGAGCCTGCTTGGAATTCTCTTTCTCTCCCTCTCTCTTCCCTTCCCCTGCTTGTGGGCACACTTGCTCTCTTTTTCTGTCTCTCAAAATAAATAAACTTTAAGAAAAAAAACCTAAAAAAAGACACAAACAGTACAAATGATACAATATTTAAAAATGATGATACAAAAACAAATGATACAATATTTAAATTAAAAAAAATTTTTAAAACAAAATTTTATTCATGAAAATTAAACACCTTTGCTACTTGAACATCACTGTTAAGAAAATAACAAGAGAAACCATAAACTGGAAAAAAATAATGGCAGGACATGTATCTGATAAATGATTTTTTTATCCAGGATATATAAAGAACTTTTACAGCTTATTAAGACAGACAACTCAATAACAAAAGAAAAGAAAGAAAAGAAAAGAAAAGAAAAAAGACCACCAATTAAAAAAATGTATAATGTCTGTGTGTATGTGATGTATGTAATATATACATACTTCTCTGTGTATGTATGTAATTTACGTGGGATAAATTGTTAGAACTGCAACTTACCCATGGTGTTTGGAATTGTGAAATCTTAATAAGTGCTGTGTTAAGCCAATTCAAATAAAAACACTGCAGGTCATCAACACTGCAAACATAGAAATATATAACTTGGATAAAAAGATCAAAAAAGGTAGACTGCATTGGCCCTGTACTTTCAAACATATAGAATACAGGGCTTTTTCTGTGCAATACATGCAAAGTTTCAATCTAATCATATATTTTAGTGGACTAAACTCTCCATAGGAGGTAATGATAGAAAAATATTTTAATGCATCTACTCCTGCACATAAGGATATTATAATGAAAAGCACAATTAACTATGTAAATATTTTCAGTAATTAAGGAAAAAGATACTCAATATGTTGGTGAGCTAGGTTCTCCAATTGTATAGAAAAATATGTCAACACCCTTGAGTGGAGCCTCAGGACATATCCCCAGAATACTGACTCTTGGAGAGGGCCGGGAAAAGTAGAAGGAGGAGAGAATGGATGTGAAGCTATGGAAAGTGATTTTTGTCTGGGTTGGGATGGGGTGGCTGCAAGTTATGACTCTATCCCAAGAAAGACTTCTTCTATTTGAATATTCTGTAACTCAGCCACTTTTTTTTTAACCAATAAGCTTCTAAGTTTATTTGGCTGCATCAAGCAGCTGAATATGGACTACAGTGCAGAATGGTTCCAGCAGAGAGAGGGAAGAAGATTGGTGAAAATTCTCTGAGGACGCCTTCTTAGTATCCTCCCAATCTTTAGAGGAGGATAGAGTGATTCTATTTGACATTTACTTGACATAAATTGTTAGAATTGCAACTTGCCCATGGTGTTTGGAATCGTGAAATCTTAATAAGTGCTATGTTAGCCAATTCAAATAAAACCACTCCCAAATTACCAACATTGCAAACAAAGGAGAAAGCAATAGGGAATATTAAATTAATACCTTCTTAGTCTCCCACATAATTTATATTCTGAACCCAACCAACTAAGCAGATGAAAACTTGAACTCTCTTTCTTCTTTCTTCCACCCCATGTCTCTTTTCTTGAGGAGTGGTGTCACCAAAGGAGAAAGTGCAGAGAGAATGTATTTTTAGGTCACCAATTTCTAGTGATTTAATTTCCATATTTTCTTAAATCTACTTGCCTAGCTTCTTGCTATGTCCTAACTCGGGACTTCATTCCTTCTTGTCTGAAAGTCTGTGTTGCCTCTGAAACCACTCCTTGCCTAGAATCTCCCTTTATCACGTGCAAAATTACCTTCACACTCCTCACAAAGGGATCTACCAACACTCAAGCTGATTATGGTTTTCTCATACTCACAAATCTTCATTGGTTCCCAGGAGCCTAGAGTAGTTCTAAAGCAGAGATAGGCAACATGATTTGTGGGTGTTTGAGAAAATATAGATGAAAGGTTTTATCCCAAACCAATGAAACTGAAATCTCTTGGGTTAGGGCCAAGGTGAGTGTTTGAAAAAGGAACTGTAGGTCATACACAGTTAAGAACAAATGTTCTACAAGATAAAATCTAAATTACTTTGTATGGCATAGAGTGCCCTTCATTATTTGCCCCATCTTAGACATTCTCAGATGACATCCTATATTTTGTTTCATCAGTTCTGAACTCCTTTCAGTTTGGGGAACACATTTTTCTTTCATTCCTCAGTGGCTTTGCATTTGATGTTACCTTTTACTAGACTGCCCTTGGTCAAATCATCCTACCTCTCTTTCTTGCTTTGGTTTCTCTAAGTCTTTCTGCCCTTCTTAGCAAGAATTAAATGATCCGTTTTCTGTATGCCTGCTATATTTTGTCCATTGGTCAATTATAAAAATCACCATATTACCTTTGTTTGCCCCTTATCCCTAAGAAATAAAAAACAATATTCAGATTTCCATATTCCAATAACTTGGCTTCAAGTAGACAGTGAAATAAATATTTGTCAAATTAAATATGAGTAAACTAATGAATGTGTAAGTGAGTAGAAGTGATTCAACAAAGCTTGTGGATGAGGAAACTGGGAGCTATAAATAAACAGAGGCTTTTGATGCAGCCTTTTATGTTGGAGCTGTGGGTATAGGACATCCATTTCTGCTAATAAGACACTTCTTTTTCTTCTGAAGTGTTAAAAATACACTTTTTACATACTCCACTATAGTTGAGCCTTGAACAACAGGATTAGAACCATGCAGGTACATGTATACATGGATTTTTAAAATAAATACAGTATAATACTATAAATGTATTTTCTTTTATAGATTTCTTAATAACAATTTCTTTTCTCTAGCTTACTTTATTCTAAGAATACAATATATATAACATATATAGCACAAAGTACATGTTAATCCACTATTTACATTATCAGTAAGTCTTCTGATCAATAGCAGGCTATTAGTAGTTCAGTTTGAGGGAGTCAAAGTTATATGCAAATTTTTGACTTTGTGGGGGATCAGCACCCCAAGCCCCTAATTGTTAAAGGGTCAACTGTATATTTATGCAATTGAAAAGGGAGCTTTCTATAGAACTTTTCTTACTCTGACTTCTAAATATGGGAAATTATAGTTGGAGACTAGGATTGCCCAGGTAAAAACAAATACCTACTGATGTCTCTACTAAAAGGGTGAATATGCTGCAAATCTAGCCCTGAAAAAATGCAGAAAAGTCTCTTGAGAAAGGACCAAGACACCTCAAGAGATCCAGGATCAGACATAAATGCTTTTCCCCATTTAAGAAGTAGAGTTACTAACTTTCAACATATTCTGTCCTATTGGTGCCCAAGCTTTGTAGTGAAACTTTAACCTATGAAAATATGAATGAGTTTAATATGCACACAGCACAGTTTTCCATTCCTAATGAGGAAACAGGCTCAGAAAACTTTTTGCCCATCAGGAGCCATTCTGCTGTTTTTCTGATGTGTTTTATGTGTATGAATGAATCTAAAACCATGTGGCTTGAATTTCTTTTAAAAATACTTAGCCTTGTGCATAAAAAGAAAGAGCACTGGGCATAAATCTGATTGGAGTTGGAATGAACTAGAGAGAGGAGATGTTTAATTAAGCCATATTGTGGCAAGATGAAATCTTTCAATTTCTGCTTACAAAACTCTCTTGTTTGTGAATTTCCTTTTAACTTGTACTTCCTTTTAGTCTGGCCTTCCTTTAGAAATGTGCAAATCATTTCTCAACTGGGACTTCCTCACTGGGACTTCATAACTTTGTTTTAGTCATAGCATGGTTTATACACAGATGTCACAATGCAGACACCAAATGGGAGTGACTGTATTTGAGTATCCTCCCCCACTTAATCCCACCCACGCCACCCTTAGTTAGAGTTGCAGAAGTAGATCTTGGCAGTGAGTTAAGGTAGAATCCTTCCCATCATCAACCTGATTATTGTTCTGTATCAGCTGGGAAATCTTGACTATCCAGTCAGCTGACCCATCTGTCATAGCAGTGAGTTTCGGTGCCAAACAAATAAGAAAGGCAGACTCCTGGCTCCAGTTGGTCTCTGGTGGTCCAGGAAGAAATGGCTGTGTGGATTTCTCCAACCAAGGAAACATTTGCTGTGGAGTGTCAATCAGGATGAGGGAAAGCTTTATTTAAAGACATTTGGAGGGGCGCCTGGGTGGCGCAGTCGGTTAAGCGTCCGACTTCAGCCAGGTCACGATCTCGCGGTCCGTGAGTTCGAGCCCCGCATCCGGCTCTGGGCTGATGGCTCGGAGCCTGGAGCCTGTTTCCGATTCTGTGTCTCCCTCTCTCTCTGCCCCTCCCCCGTTCACGCTCTGTCTCTCTCTGTCCCAAAAATAAATAAAAACGTTGAAACAAACAAAAAAAAAAAATTAAAGACATTTGGAAAGTGGAAGTGGAAAATACTAAATTCTAGCATTCAGAGGCTAGCTGTTCTTCTTTGTGTAATTAAATATCTCCCCTGCTGAGTACTTATTTTCATTATGTCTGATAGTTTGATGTTCTGCAACCATAATGGTGTAATAGCATGCTATCTTTACTAATATATTGAATTTATGTCTTCCTTTCTCTAAGGGCACTTGTAGACATTCAGTTCTTTTCTTCTTTCTGGACTTAGAGGAATGTGAGCCTCACCCTTAGGAAGCTAGCCAGTGGCTGGTGCATGGTTTTGAACAGTCCAAGGCAGAGAAGAGATTTTCCTTCAATAAGATAAGGATGAGCTTGTACAAAGAACATGTGCAATGTGTAGCAGCTGCAGTGCCCTCTGCCCTTCCTTTTGCTCAAACTCTACCGCCCTTTAGTGGTCTGGGTTCAAAGATTCCCTATTGCAGACTTGTACATGTGCTGTTCTTATTTGGGACAATTCTTCATCCCCCTTCAGAATGGAACAGAGAGCCCTTAAGACATTCCCGCACACCTATAGGCAGGTTCCATTTAACAGATGAACACAGTTTATTGTATAATTCTTAAAATTTGATACTGTTTCATATTCATTTTAGAGCTAAATTTTAGTTACTTTCAATAATTTTATTTTAATTACTTCACGGTGTGGCAAAACTTCTCTGTGTACTTTTTTTCCTTCCCTCTGCTTCTCAGCCAGTGTTTCTTTCTCTGGCTTTCTCTGTTCTAAGAATGCAATTTCCAGGATGAGTGTGAAAGAGAAAGAAGAAAGAAATCTCCAAATCACACAGGGAGAGCTGGAAAAGTGCTTATAAAACATTGCAGTATGACTATTTCACTTTACCAGTGGGGCCATCTAAGCACTGAGAAACTTTCTTGTCTTGTGTCACTCTGAGAATTGATGGCTGAACTTGGTCTAGTGCTCTTAGTCACTTAAAGTAGGGTCTTTGCCCTTACAACTGCAGGAGCCCAAATTTCGTTTAGAATCCCCAAATTTGATTTCCTGGTCTGGCAATGCACTTAAAAAAAACACACATGTTAATTGACTTATGTAGAAAAGACTTAAATGTTTATGAAATCATACTTTGTTGCATAGCTTATATTTAATGGAAATAATAATGTTGTAAGAAATCTGCACCAACTGAATCTGAAATAACCTGATGTTCTTGTTAATGCCCAGAATCTCATGATGTCTTATCCTTGCCTGGGCTCCAAGCCTACCCAACAAGTTAGTGGCATCTGGACTAAAACTGCAGTCTACTGATCAAACCATGGTTCTCTATCTTTTGCATTCATCAGAACTGTCTGGAGACCTAGTTCAGTAGGTCTGGTGTAAAGCCCACAAATGTGCATTTCTAAAACTGTTCCTAGATACTGTTGGTACTGTGGGACTAGTGATCACACTTTTATGAACCATTGCTCCAACAAAAATAGTAGATTTCATTTATGTTACTTTCAGCCTAATTAAAAGGGATTAAGTAGGCAAATGCAACTATCTTGCTGAACAGCCCCTTGTAGTACTAAACTCAGACGATTTGTACCACTTCTTAAAGAAGATTACATGATATGTGCCATTTTATCATTTATCCCAGAATAATACAAAATCTCTTTCACCGATATATGGTTGTAACAATAATACTGTGTCTTCCATTATACTTTACTAAACAAATGCATATAGTATACCTTAAGTAAGTCAACCTCCCTTTAAAGTTGTCATGGTCAGTGCCATTTTGCACATTTTATAGTTGAAAAAGCTGAGCCTCATCTAAGACCACAAAGGATTTAAAATCACAACAGCTAGTAAGCGAAGAGATGGCAGGGATTAGAACCCAGTTTTTCTGACTCCAAAGTCCTATGTTCTTCTGACAGCCTCCTAGTGAAAATTGGTGAGCTAATGGTACCTTTCATTGTCATGTAAAATGTGTAAGTCTGCATAATGTTGGCTACACAGGATATATAGGATTAACCCTGTAAACCTTGAAGTACTTACTCAAACTCCAACATTCTTATAACCATCCTGAAATGACCTAAGGATCTGCCTGGAGGTAGACTTTTTGTTACTGTTTGAGAATTCCTCATGGATGATGGAGACAAAAACAAAGCCAAAAATAGCCAAAAAAATGTGCATCTCACCAATTAGAGTTGTACAGATTATTCACAGGTGCTAAGAGGGTAGCCATAACTGTAATCAGAGACGCTGAAAAGTCTTCATGAAGTTTATTCTTGAGCATTGCTTTGAAAAAGATACATGATGTGGTTCATGGTAGAGGAAAGGACAATTCTGGGGAGGGGATAAAAAGGAAAGAAAGGTTAGTAAGCCTCCTTCTTAGGCAGAAGTGAAGAAGACTGAAAACTGCATGTAGCAGAAAGATAAGGGCAATTATGCACTAGAGGCCAGTTAAAAAACCAAGATGTACATGCCCTTGAAATACTCAGCTAAGATGATAGTGGATATAATCAGGGCTCCCCTAATGCAAGTGACTTGAGAGTCCAAATTAGATATGCAAGTTGTATCATCTCCCCTTAGGGTCCTCTCTGGGTGTTTTCTATAGGAAAGTGTGCTTAAAAGGAGATTTGGCATGCATCTTGCAGTTGTTGGGCAGTGACATTGGCAGGTCAGGATGACCAGAAAGTAGCTGCCAGAATGTTACATTGGTTTAATGCATGTGAAACTCCAGACACTGCACTGACCAAAAGAATCTGGGAAGTTCTGTGACAGATGGAACCATTTCTGAATATTCTTCAAGAGAAAATGTCCTGTAATATTTAAAGTTGATGAGACCAACGTTTGCCAAATGGCAGATGCTGCCAGTAGAAACTTCCAGCTTCTGGATAAGTGATGGCAGTGAGCCTATGGAGTTACTGCAATTATCTAAAGACTCAATAATGACTCTGAAGTATGTACTTTGCTTCACTTAACATTATGTTGAGCTTGAATTGGCTTGTGGCTCACCTCGTTTGATGAAGCAAACCTGCCTCAATGTTTGGACATGCCTCTGATGTTTACATGCTCCTGTCTACCCAAAGTCATCACACTGGACGGGTAGAGCCAATGCTATTCACACATAATTATGTTTGCTTTGAAATGCATATTGGGCTTCCACTCTGAACCTCAGAAACTGGGGTGATTATTCTGCATACAGTCCCCATTTCGTGGCCCTATTTCTCCCACTGTTAGGTAAAAGCTGCCTGGAAGACCCCAAAACTAAAATGGAGAAGTCATGAAAAGAGTTTCCTAAGTTACGAATAATTGATGATGAGTATAAAATTGATGGTAAGTTTTCATTGCATAATTTGATTGATATGGCAGTTATCATAGCAGCCTTGAACAGAATGCTCTTGTGAACAAGATAATTTATCTCACTGAGTCTGTTTCTGCATAAATATTTTAAAATGAAAGGCATAATAAATCTGTCCATAGCATACACACAGTGGGCTGCCAAGCCTGCCACCTGTTTAAGGTTTTAATGAACCGTTTTGCATTCAACAAAAAGCCATATCAAATTAATGTTGACATGTTGCTTTGCTTTTGCCTTTCGTATTCCAGGAACTCTGAGAGATCATTTTGTAAAATCCTATAAATGGAGCAACACTGATCTTTTTATCAGAGTTCAGCAACCACTGTTAGGCAAGCTCCCCCAGAATTCACATTTACATCTGCAGCTTAATTGGGGCTTGGAGTTTGGGAGTTGGGGGCAGGGTTAAAAGTGTTGGGCGAATGGAGAGTCAGAACACAGTGACAATGGAAAGAAACAACACGGGGCAAGGAGTCAAGAAACGTAAATGTTTGTGTTGGTGCTCCTACTGTTATCTGGTGGCCTTTTGGCTCCTGAGGATCCATTGTTGGAATGCATTGCGCGTGGACTAGGTCTGGAGCTGGGGAGAATGGAGAGAAGGGTTAAGAGTAAGATGAGACAGAGCAGTGCTGAGCAGGGCAGGCATGCCTATTCATCTCTAAAAATCTTGCTGAGACAGCCAGAACAATGTCATCTCATTCCCTAAACATACTGCCCTTTAATTCTGTCCAAAGAAGAAGCTGTTTTGAAGTAAAATAACATGTTAAGGAAAGGGTTTTCGTATTTCCTATTCCAGTGTCATTATGAAACACAGGTGCCAGCAGATCTTGAAAAATGGCAATGCGTATAGGAAGCACACGGAGAGCCACTGCCTCCTTGAGTCCAGAAGGGAGGCTTCAGCCTCACAGGGTGAAGTACCTTTCCTGGGCAGAGCAGAGCACTCCCGTTGGGGCAGAAGAGTGCTTTCCTGCAGGCTTTTTACAACAAGCAGCTTTGCTCCTGAGCAGCGTGGATATCCTCAGTCAAGAAGCTTTGATTAAATAAAGGCCATTAGCAAAAGATGCACGTACAGGTCATTGCTTTGCCTTCTGCTCCGGTCTTCTCTCTTCATCCCCCTCACAACATCTTAATGAGATTTTAATCCTCCATTTTTATGTTAGCATGATTATACACAGAGATTTATCTTGTACTCCTGACCTTGGCAGACAGTCCACACTTCACATGCATATTTGAGGGGTGAAGGGGATTCAAGTTTGCCACCCAACCTAGTTAGGTACTCAGCCTGTACCTCCCTGCTGTCCCTTAGGGTGACAGCCAGGCAACGATGGGCTTAATTAGCCTATTTCACATTCAGAATATATTTTCCAGCTAGCCTTTGGATCTGGCAGCTCACTAAGGATGTATCTATCCCTGCTGCTGCTGTTGCTGCTGTTGATGGTGAAGTGAGTTTTTAAGCATGAACAGTTGTGAGTCCTCTGATAATATTTCACTGCTAAAATCCTGCTGATCTTTTCATTTCTTTTAATAGTGATCTGTCAAAAGGAATAAAGTCCAGGTTTACTAGCCAACAAGTGATGCCATGGGTACACACATCTGTTTAAGTCAGGGATACACTTTTTATCTAACGTCAGGAAAATGATCATGAGTCAACCATGTGCTGGTATTATGTGTTATTTTTCAATTTCGTAGGCTGTCTTCTACTAAGTTATTTTAAAAGGGTTATTTTCATGTGAAAAACAAGGGGCGCCTGGGTGGCTCAGTCAGTTAAGCATCTGACGCTTGGTTTTGGCTCAGGTCATGATCTCACAGTTCATGAGATGGAGCTCTGTGTCTCAAGCTTGCTTGGGATATTGTCTCTCCCCTCTCTCTGCTCCTCCCCCCCACTTGAGCATGTGTGCTCTCTTTCTCAATATAAATATACTTAAAAAAAAAAAAACACTTTAAAACATTATCAAAGCTCAACATAATCAGCCAGAGATCTTGGGTCCAATGCCCGAATTTGTTTTTATGTATAATACCTTCAAAAAATTTTTAAAGTATAATAAAAGGCACAAACAAAATATTAAAATAAGAGCCAAATAATGAAAGCAATTGGAGAAGTACAATTAACAACAAAAGCTTAGGCCCCTAGCCATGATTCTAGATACTCAGGGTTGAAAAGAATTGTAAAGTTAGGCTGTATCAATTTCTCAGACTACAAACTCAGTGTAAAGCAAAACGTAACTATATTTTTTACCTAACTAGTTTTATAGATTAATCTGAATTGCAAATTCTTATTCTGACTGATAATCAAAACACGATTCATGCAATTGTTAGCCATTTTCAGGCTTACAATCACTTGAGACAGGACTTTTCTTTTCCCTCCCTGACTCCAGAATGTGCACTGTGTTCTAAAGAGTACATGGCACTGTAACATCTGAAGAGGTATCCAGACCCCGTTGGCATCCACTGCAATGGGGATCATTGCTTCAGAGAAATCGCATCTGCATGCTTATATCTGTTAAGATACTGTCCTGGGTTTTACTGGTCTCTGGTCCTCAGCCCACAGATTTTTCTATCTTATTCACCTACATATCAAACCCTGTCCATTCTCAGCTAACTCCAGCGCCTCCTTTTGAGACGTGTGAATATTTAACTGCTCTTCCATGCTCCCTGGAGTCCCATACTCTACACCATGCTGGGATGCACCATCCTGGAATGGTGCATGAGAAACCCTGGCATTTGCTTTCCAGAAAAAGTGACCTCAAGCCTCAGCACACAGATGTCAGAACACAAGGTCCTTTCTCCAAGATTCTCACCAGTGTCTGTCTCTCTGGCTTCTCCTTCAAATCTTCTCTTCCATTAAAGGTCCTAGTTTATATTCTGTTTTTTGTTTGTTTTGTTTTTTAACATAGTTGAAAGTGGAAATAAGAAGCAGATAAGAAGACATGAGTTGGTTTTGCCTAATTGAACTTTCTGTCATATTCTTGGTCTGAGGCTTTTGTGCTTTGCTCTTCATTTGTAGTTTTTCCTCTGATTTTACTCCCCTCCAAAGAGATGAAAATGTCCTTCCAGTGGCCCAAATGTGGCATCGTCATCCAGTGAGGAAGTATAGGAAAAGTATATCATCAATACCTATATCATCCAGTCACATTTATATCCCATGCTATAAATCTGGTTAACAAGAGCGTTACCCAGACTCTCTGGACTGTTTAAACAGTCCCATTGAGCAGAAACAACTGACATCTAATAGTTTACTTTTCTGCTCTTGAACAACTCTCATTTTAAAGAAACCTATCTTTTATTACTGAAATATATCTTCCCTGCCTGCTCCTTTTCTCCCTACATACCTATCTATGGCCCAAATTCTAATTAGCTTTCTAATTAAGAAAGAGTTTTAAAAAGCTATGCCTACCACCCAATGCATAGTCAATTGTTCATTAAATGGTATACTGCCAAAGTAAACTACAGATTTGGAAAGATATTCCTAAGTTGAAACCAATTAATGCTGAGAGCTAAAAACATACCAAAGAAGCTTTATATGCTTTCTCTCATTCAAAGTTTGATGGCACTAGTCTGTGAGCTCCTGGGGATGGGGTCCATGGCTTCATCATCCCAATGCATAGTACCCTTCTCCTAGTATATCTTCACACAGTATTTGAAATTTGTGAGATAAATGCTTTTACATGTTTCAGAGTGAACTGAGATTCAGAGGGGTTTATTGACTAACCCAGAGTTACATAGCAGTAAGTGGCAGAGGTGAAATAAAAATTGAAGTATTCTGAAGTCAAGCCCATGTACAATATTATTGTCCATTTTTATGGATGGATACAAGACTGCATATGTCATGAGTTAGGACTTACATTTTCTTTTGCAAGCTTCTCAGTCCCCTCTAGCAAGAATAAAAACATTTTGGTGATGAACCTTTTTAAAAATATATTTTCTGATGATTTTTCTGAAGATAAAGTGGCAAATATTATAGGGAGGACTTTTAGAGCATATCTTGTTGAAAGGATCATCCCAGCATCCAGGAGTGGATCTTACATGAACATACCAGAGCTTTTATATAAGAAATACCACAGAATTTTCTCTAAGTCCAGCGGGTCAGCCTTCAAATATGTAGAAAAGCTCCTAGATCATTTTAAGACTTGAAACTAAAAATTCTGTCCTAACCCTTCCCAAATCTTGCTTTCTGAGAATGTCTAACCCCATTTTTAAAAAATGAGACAATGAGATTAAATAAGAATGTGTGTATTGTATTATAAGAAGCCATTCAGCCCAGCTGACTCCAGTATGAGCAACTTGACAGTACTATGACTCAAGTCTAATTTGAGGTCCCCAGTGAACAGAGATATCTGGTTTTGTTTCAGATGCCAGCAGTTTTTCTCCTTGTTCCTTTCTCCAAGAAACACCACAAACCTAACCACATAATGAACAGCATTTGATACAATTAAACATGATGTAAGTTCAAGAAAGCCTTTGCTAACTCAGATGACATTCATCAATCCACTTCCCTCCCAGGGTTCCATCCTTTTTGGAACATCGGAGTCAGTCAGTAGGAGATAACAGCTGCACGGAGCTCTCTAAATGCATCTGGAAATCACAACCTCACCCCAGAGAGTGCCCGATTTTGCTAGGAAAGGTGCCAAAGAATTTATATGTATGAAACTTAAGTGCAGCAATTCAGAAAAATCTGTGTATTCATATTTCCTATGCAAAATAACAACAGGTTAACAGTCCTTACATGATCTTCATGGAGGAAATTGAATTGTTCAAGTTAGAGAGCAGTTGTAGATCAGCCTTATTAACATGTGTCTTACAATCATGCATTTAATTACATCTAATTAGTACTTTCAATTCAAGACCAAAATGCTTTCTTATGGAAAGAGAGGGAAAAATAAATATTATAGGTAAGACTTACTGTGCACTTACTATGTGTTGGGTGCAGTTCAGAAAATGATTTATATGAAGTACGTATCATAATCCTTAAAACACTCCCTGGAATGTAGGTACCACTATTGGCCTCACTTTATAGATGGAGAAACTGAGGCAACGTTAAGATACCTGCCCAAGGTCAGGAAATAGTATAAATAGTATAGAGCCCGATTCAAATCAATCAGCCTGACTCAGGTCTGTGCTCTTAACCACCATGTTACACACTGCTCTAAAAAGGATCTATTCCAAGAAGCATTCACCAAGCTGAGTTGGACCCCTAAGTGACCCCTAAGTACCAGTTCCAGGAGTCCCCTGCCACTACATTAAACACAAAAGTGTATAGGGGTGCCTAGGTGGCTCAGTCAATTAAACGTCTGACTTCGACTCAGGTCATGATCTCATGGCTCATGGGTTCGATCTCCGTGTCAGACTCTGTGCTGACAGCTCAGAGCTTGGAGCCTGCTTCATATTCTATGTCTCTCTCTCTCTCTGCCCCTCCCGCTTGTGCTGTCAAAATAAAGAAACATTAAAAAAAGCATACAGAAATGTAACAGTCACAGATAGACAAGAATTCCTGATTACTTATATCATGTGGCCTCACAGGTATCCCAACAGAGTGCTTTAATTTGAAAATCATATGCTTATTTACTGTATTACCAGAAAGCTTAATATCTAACTTGAATGACAATAGAAAGTGATTTGTGTTGCCTCAGACTTCTGCATTTTTCACAAAGTGGAGGCAATGAGGCTTCATCCTATGAACTCTATGGAATAAACAGGAAAATCAAAGACCGCCATCCTGACTCTTCCAGCTCCAGTGTCTTTCTCACATGACCATAATACAGACCAACCTGCACCACTTTGGGAAAAAACAAGAAGAAAGATGCTGGAGATGTTTTGGAAATGCAGAATCATCAGTTTAGCCTCCAGAAGCAGAATTCAAGAAGTTATGTTTCAAGGAATACAGAAGTCCAGGGCTGGAGTTGAATAATCCAGAGAAAAATATTCCTGCCATTTTATGTGGTGCTATGAATCTTGCCTGCATAGCACATTTACCTTCTCTTGACAGACCTTCGGAAGCAGGCGCTGTGAGAACTACATTATCTTAACAGTATTGGACTTTGGACAAAGAGACAGGGTAGAGAGAACTTCTCCTTCAGAGACTACTTCCTCAAGATGCAGTATCATTGCTCCTGTTTCTCACCAATGCAGCCAGTGCATCTCATGCTAATTCAATATATTAAACACTTTTAAAGACATATAACGTGTATTTGATGATGAATTTCCCATTGCCAGACATGATCTCTCTGCCTTCTCTTCCTGCTACATTCCAAGAAATGAGGGAAAATGACAGGTTTCTGTATCTATGCTGATCCTTAGATTAAGGTTCAAAGATTGGATGAGCCAAATTTCTCACTTCCCCTGACTTCATTACCAATTCTTATCTCCTTCAATTTTGTGTGTGTGTTGGTCGGGGGAGGGGATGGAAAAGAGAGAGAGAGGGAGAGAGAGAGAGAGAGAGAGAGAGAGAGGTAATAGGAGGCAAGGAGTCTTGATAATAATAAAAGGACAGTTCTTATAACTTGGGGTATGTTGAGGAGAATGGCAGAAGAGGGAACGTATATTATTTCCATTAAAAAAGTTCCCATCTGTCAACACATAATTACATAAATTCTCTCACACATTATAATGGTATAGAATGATGAAATTCTATCCCAGTCTGTGAAGGTAAGCTTAGCTTATTGTTATAGAGAAAACTGCTCTTAAAAACCTCATTTTATAGATGGATCTATACAAAGACTCAGACCATGATCTTTCAATTGTTTGATCTTTTATTTGCTCATTTAACTCTTCACTCACTTACTTATTAAGAAAAAGTATTTGAGCTAATTTATATAAAAACATGGCTTCTATTAGATTAGGTATCCTGGGTTATTTTTAAATATTTTGAATTTGTTATACTTTGTAATATTAAAATACATTACCTTGTTAAATATATTTTAATGTGATTTAAAAAGCATATAACACGAGATCTACTCTCAACAAATTTTGAAATGTACAGTACAGTATTTTTAACTATATATACAATGTTGTATGGTTGATTCTAGAACTTTCTCATTTTGCATAGGTGAAACTCTGTACCCATTTAACAGCAACTCTCCATTTCACCTCCCCCCCAACCTCTGCAAACCACAATTCTACTTTCTGCTTCTGTGAATTCGATTACTTCAGATACCTCATATAAGTGGACTCATGCAATATTTGTCCTCCAGTGACTGGCTTATTTCACTTACTGTGATGTCCTCAAGTTTCATCCATGTCCTGGCATATGACAAGATTTCCTTCTTTTTTAAGGCTGAATAATATCCTATTGTGTGAGTGCACTATATTTTCTTTATCCATTCATCCTTCAATGGACATGTAGATTGTTTTCACCCCTTGGCTGTTATAGATAATGCTTCAGTGAATATGGTAGTACAAATATATCTCTGAGATCCTATTTTCAATTCTTTTGGATAGATACCCAGAAGCGTGAATACTGGATCATATGGTAGTTCAATTTTTAATTTTTTAGGAACCTCCATACTGTTTTCCAGAGTGACTATGCCATTTTCCATTCCTACCAACAGTGTACACATGTTCCAATTTCTCTACATACTCAATACTTTTTATTATTTTTTTCTTTTTTTAAATAATGGCCATCCTGACAGGTATGAGGTGATAGAAGGTGATAGCTCATTGTGGTCTTGATTTCTAGTTCCCGGATGATTAGTGACAAAACATAGTCTTTGATTGACTTCTTTTGCTTAAGAAACAAAACAAATGAGCAAAGGGACAAAAAGAAAAAGAAGTGTCCAACTGAGAAATAGACTCTTAACTACAGAGAACAAACTGATGTTCTCTTAACTACAGAGAACAAACCAGAAGAGAGGTGGGTTGGGGAATGGGTTAAATAGGTGATGGGGATTAAAGAGAGCACTTGCTGTGATGAGCACTGGGTGTTGTATGAAGGTGTTGGCTCACTGTGTTGTACCCCTGAAGCTAGTTTTATACTGTATATTAACTAACTGGAATTTAAATAAAGACTTTAAAAAAAAGAAAAATACACTATCAGATTATAATCTAAACACTTACTAAATTCAGAGTGTGAAGTAAATATGCTCTATTATCAAACCTCTTTTAGGTAACAAACATGCATAAACTTAGGAACTTGTACTTTTCCAGAGCAAGTCATGACAAAGAGTTGTTCACCAGGAAAATTGAGTGTCTGATGATTGCTTATATTGATGTGACTTCATGAAAGCTCCCAATTTAACTTCTAGAGAGGTCTAGCATTGGAAAGTTTCTTCATAATATCTTGCAACAATATTTATAGGCTATAAACCAATGTGTATGAGAAAGATGTTCTCTCCTATTTCTCTTTGTGAAGAATGCCTTGCATGCATTAAATAAGTTCCAACACCTGGTTGCTTATTGAAAAAGAAAGCCTAACGTGAAGTCCAACTGTACTTGTGAAATTTGAACACACTTCTATTCCCTAGTATCCTAAACTATAAGAATTCACTGGTGTGGGGAGTACTTTAAAAAAGGAGAATAAGATTTTTACTAAAATTTTATATATATATATATATATATATATATATATATATATATATATATATTATATCAATCAATTAGTCTTTTCTGCTTCAGACTTTTGGCCAACACATATGGGCCTTACAAATATTTTCAGAGAGATTTCCAACAGAAAGTAAGGAAAAGAACCCTTTCCTGATGTAGAAATCTTTCCACTAATCTTTTTGCATCTTTATCAGGTGTTGCCCCTTGTCCATGTAGAGATAGAATTGGGGGAAAGGGCCATAAGTTCGTCAATTTCTAGAAAAATTTTCCAGCCTCTAATTAGATAGATGGATGATAGAAAGGTAGGTAAATGAATTGTTTGATTAATAATTTCAATTAAAGGGGCGCCTGGGTGGCTCAGTCGGTTAAGCATGCGGCTTCGGCTGAGGTCATGATCTCATGGTTTGTGAGTTCAAGCCCCACATCAGACTCTGTGCTGACAGCTCAGAGCCTGGAGCCTGCTTCAGATTCTGTCTCTCTCTCTCTCTCTCTCTCTCTCTGACCCTCCCCTGCTCATGCTCTGTCTCTCTCTGTCTCAAAAATAAATGAAAAACAATTAAAAATAATTTTAATTAAAAGGTTTGTTTAAGGAGAAATGAGTAGGCAGAAGTTTTGAGATTTTCCAGAGGGCATTTAGTGTGGGGAACAGATTAGACTGGTGCAGTAATTGATTGATTGATTTTTTTTTTATTTGTACATAGCTCTTACTTTTCTTTAAGTTCTGGGAAACTATAGGATTGCTCAAATGGGAGAGGGTCACTGGATGTTAATACAGGAGGGACTTGGACATCAACTAGGTAGTGGCAGAAGATAGGATTTGGAGTCAGGCTGGCAATGGAACAGTCAGAGCTTCCCTGACTCTATTGTCAACCACACGTAAGCTCCAGCAGAACAGGACCTCATCTGCCTTTCTCACCATGGTGTGAGTACAATTGCTTTTGGAATGAAAATTTTTGTACCAAAGATGATAGATAGAACTACTCGTATTAACTTTTGTAATTGGTAAAGGACTAGAAAATGTTTGTACTGTTTGTAAACATGGTGAAAAAGTTCTGTTGACCTTAAACTCTCTCTCTGACTTTCTCTTTCTCACTCTCTCACCATGGATGCATGCATGTGGGTGTGTGTGTTTTACATAACAAATGCATAGATGCATAAATACATTTACATACACGTAACAATGCATTTTTCAGTTTAGCTGTAGCCTATGTAGGCTACAAAGAAAGAGTATGTTAGACAAGTATATGTAAATTTTAGAGAGTTTTCCTTCCTTTCCTAATTATATAGATGGATCTTCATCTTAATATTAGAATTAAATTATGATTCTTGTCTTAAATAAATCTCCTCAAGTAATGAGCTTAGCCCCACACAGTGGTCTAGTTTTATACCAGGTATTAAAGGTAAATAACTAAATACAAATGCAACATTGAGCTCAGTTTAGGAAACAACAATGAATGTGAAGGTAGAAAAGATATGCCTAAAACTCTAAAGTGTATTATTTTAAGTCCAAACTACAGGTTTTTGTTTAAGATTTTAGTAGAATTCAACCCCCAAACGTCATCTATGTTATGAACTCTGAGTATTATATATGTAGTTTTGAGCTTACTCTGTACTTTTCATTGTGAAAAGTAAAATGAAAGAAATTTTGTTTCCTGCATTTTTCCATCCCTATGTAAAAAATTAAATGATGCTGACACAAGACTGCTAGTTCTCTGCCACTCTCAAAAGACCATGGCTCATGTTCTCTTAGGCCATGGAATATGCAACAAAAAAAATAAGGTTTGTCTTCATCTGAGATGTTTGTCCATAACGTGGCAAGGGGGGGGGGGGTGGTGGTTAGCTACTTCCTGGTTCGCTTATCCACTTAAAAGAGGTTAAACACTGAATCTTACTACCTTAGAATAACCAGAATTCCCAGTCGTACCATAGATGGAAAAAAAAATCTTGTCTAAGGTATCTCTTTATAAACTGTCAACCTTCTACTTTGAGCTAAAACCCCATTGTCATAACAAGCGTGGTTATAAATGAAGGACTTGTGCTCTATTTGATTGTCACTGACCCTGAAATATTGAAATTAATATGTTAAAACTCTGAAGCTAAGTAAATCACACCTAAGTCATTTGATGGGTGATAACAGCAGGAAGTCAAATAAATTAGAGACTGATGTTTTCAAATTAACTGCTATTAGTTAATATTCATTAGAGTAGATCCATTTAATTTCCTCATAATCAGTTTTATCTGAAAGGGAGTAAATTAATTGGTGTAATACATTATGCAGTGTTTGCCAGTCCCTATATCACACCCCCAATGCATATGATACTCAAAACCAAATACAGTTCCGTAAAGAAAATACACTGATCAAGTATAACTTGAATTTGTTCTCCTGAAGGAAATGTATTAACAAAGTTATAAATAATTTAAGGTAAACAAAAGAGTGGTCAATTTCCTCTTCATCTATGTTTGGCCATATATAGATAAAAGAGGATGTAGCATTTTGAAGATGGGCTAACATTTCCAGATATTAGGATGATGGTAAATTTTAAGAATATATGAATCAGGTTGCAAGTGATGGGTCCCATTTAGGGACCAGCAGCGTTTTATTTTTATTGAACTGAATCCTAAAATGCCTATTTAAATCCCTAAAAGAGTAAATATTGAATGTATTCATTTCTTCCTGCTTTTACTAGAGTGTAACACTCACGTTGGTAACCTAAGTAATAGGAAGAAGATATATTTATACAATATTTTACCATTAGAATAAGGAAAGGGTGGATGTATATCCAAGAAATATTAACCTTATTTGGAATGTGACAAGCAGAATGATTTATCTGAATCATTTCAGATTCACCGTTTGCTTCTTTTCCCTTTGCTAGCATATTTCCATTTCCACTTTTAATGCCTGTAATGGCTCTGTGTTATTTTAAGTTAAGTTGGCTAACCTTTTATACACTTTTTGCCTTTTGCATTAAGCGACAATTTTGTTTGCTGGGAAGAGTTCACTGATAGCATATGTACAAGCACTTTATTTCTCAAGCAAATTCTTTCAACTTAACTCACTACCGGATTGTGCTTATTGAGAATGAAAGTACCCAACAAATCATCCTCATGGCTAAGGCGGGAGCTGCCCTTTCAGCTTGGAGTCCCTGCTTCACTTATATCATGCAGGAATGATGGGACAAGCTGAAGATTTATCAAGTTGTTGTGAACCCCCCTATCTTGCCAACAGCTTAATAAACAGTGAAGGGGATGGGTAAGGACAAAAGAGTTTTCCTAGAAGGATGTAGTTAGAGTGTAGTTTAGATATAGTTGAGGATGACAATATCAATGGATAATGAATATGCTAAAATGGAAAGCATAAGAAAATTCCCCTTTGAGTTGTAGACGATCATTGGAAGAAAAATCAAGGTCAGCTAGCGAGGGAAGGATCTTGAAGTTTTGTGCTGTTTTCCAACTCAGTTATTCAACTGGCATGCATTTATGCTATTAACCAACATTTAATTATTGTTATATATAGAGAGAACTAGTTTGTCCTTAGCATCGGGCTGCACTCTAAAGAAGTCATGAAGAATTATGTAACTCTGTGTTTGTACTGAAGAAGCTTAAAGATCTCATTGTGTACAGAAAAAAAGACATGCACGAAAACAGTAAGCATTACTTAGAATAACATAACACACTGCTATGGCATTAAGTTCAGTCATATAGCATAGTTCAGTATCAAATAGGATAATATAAATATGTTAATATGTTTTAGAAGAGAAGCTAGCAAATGAGATATAATGGCAATCAACAGGGCTTAGTTTCTGAGGAAAATAATGGTGAAGAAGGTAGAGATTGAGCTCTAAGACTGGGTCAAATGTTGCAAACAAAAGGGGATGGGAAGGGCATTGCAGGTTGAATGAAGAATGGAGTAAAGCGTAGAAGGTAGACATGGACATGCTCTGGGTGGGGGTGAAGGAGGTGAAGGCAAGCAGAAAAAGGAAGGGTGCCTGACTAGAGGTGATAATAAATTAATATTGTAGCTGGGAGATCCCAATTTGGGAAAAGCTGCAAAACTTGGCAGAAATGCTCCGTCCTTTTAAAAAATTATGTTTCATCTTAATATATTTTCTTAGCCAAACATACAATATTCTTTATAAAGCAAGATTAAGCAAGAGGTGTGTGTTTGAGGGGTGTGTGAGTGAGGAACAGAAAAATGGGAAGGGAAGCTAGCCAGCAGTGTCTACGTTACCACGGATTCGCTAAAACTTTGTTATAGTTCTGCCCTCTGGGTTATAAGCACACTGAGTTATTTCAGGTTTGCAGATATATCAACGTCTTTATCAGTTTGGAGCTTGGATTCTTACCAGACAATCTTCATATTTAATCATTTGATGAACTGATGGACACACGGAGGGTTAGTAAGGTTTTTGTCACTGTGGACTGTGACTGCCTGAGGAGGAAAGAAGGGCGGCCAGAAAACCATGCAGGAGGCTAAAATAGGGGAATATGTGAAGAAGACAGAGAAGTTGGCAGATGCCAAAATTTTTCTGAGAATTAACAGGGCTTTGTGGCATTAATTGAATATTAAATGTCTCAACATTTGTGAGGTGCCGTAAACGTACTTGAACGTGATCCTTCTCTATGTGATATCTTTCCTGGATTCATAAGCTCACATTTTCAATGTTTTTAGCAGTTAACACTGTATAACTGGCTTAGTCCACTTGGGCTGCCATAACAAAATATCATTGACTGGGTGATTTAAACAACAGACATTTATTTTCTCACAATTATGGAGGCTGGAAGTCTGTGATCCAGGTGCCAGCACAGACAGATCTGGTAAGGCTCTCTTCCTGGCTTGCAGACTGTTACCCTCTTGCTGTGTCTTCACATGTCCTTTTCTCTGGGGATTCACAGCAAGAGAGAGAGACAGAGACAGAGAAACAGAGAGACAGGGAAGAGAAGAGGAGGCGTGGGGTACCAAGGCAAATGGAGGGGTGATCAAGCTCTCTGGTGCCTCTCCTTATAAGGACACTAATTCCATCAGACCAGGGCCCCATCATCATGACTTAATTACCTATCAAAGGCCCCATCTCCAAATACCTTCCCATTGGAGGTTAGGGCTTCAACATCTGGATGTTGGTGGGACACAGTCGGTCCATAACAAGTAGATTTTTTTTGTTGTTGTTACCTGCTGCCATTCTTCACCTTATCCATTCCTTGCTTTCTCCCTTTCTAAGTGATCCTTTGGTTGGTATGGGAAAAGATTTGAATCAGAGACTAGGGCAGGATACACCACTTTGTTCTGCACACTTTCTTGTTAATCCTCTTTCTAGATATGCAGAAGGGACAAGTTTTTATTAAAAATTTCACTTTTCCAAGAGGCATATCCAGACCACTTTATTTAATCTGTAACCTGACATCATCCCCACCTCAGTAACTCCTGATCACACTCTTTTTTAAAAAATTTTCTCCATATTTATTACCATCTTCTAAGATACTACATATTGTGCTTATTTTATGTATTGTTTCTTATCTGTCTCCCATAATTAAGTGTAAGATTCACTAGGAGAAGGATCTTTATTTTGTTCACTGATATATACATAGAATGGTGCCTGGCCTATAATAAGCACTCAATATATATTACAGAATGAATAAATGCACAACTACTAAGTTAGCTAGATGAAAAAGGATATCTTTCCCTATCAACCATTAATTTTAACAAAACACTAGTTGTGCACACTGAATTAAGATTTCAAAACTCACATCTAGCATTGAGTTTTATTTCTTAAGAGACTGTACAGGAGAAGTAATAAGGGGATGTATGTGGATATGTTTTGAAGATAGAGCCAACAGGAGTTGTTCGTGCACTGGGTGTAGTGTGAAAGGGGGAAATCAAGGATGACTTCAAGATTTTTGACTGAACAAACTAAAGGACAAAATCAACATCAGCTGAGATAGGAAGAGTTACAGGGAGAGCAGGTTTGTTGGTAGTGCGGATGGTGGCTGGGGGTCAGATGAGGAGGTCAATTCTGGTCATGTTGAGTTTAAATGTCTGTTAGACATCTGGGTGGAGATAAAGTAGTTGAATATGTGTGTATCAAGTTTAGGATAAAAGTCTGAGCATTTATCCTTAACATTTATGTAAATTTATATTGACTTCACTTAACACCTCACTTCTATTATTGTCAGTTTGATTTGAAGGAAACTATGCATGTATGTTTAAGGTATCACTGAGGACAACAATGGAAAATCAGTCTTCTTGTTTTTGAGAAGTACCCTGTGTTGAGCATTTTCATTCCATGGTTTCTCTTCTAGCAGGCAAAAGAAAAAAAATATTTTCTTCTGATTATGTCAAACTATTTTTGGATTATTCCAAATTATGTTTTATGCACATATAATTTGCAATATTTATTCTTTGAGAGTTTTTCATACCCTTCTCCTGGAAATTAATTCATTAAGTAGATCTTGAAGAGGAGGAAATATTTCATTGTAACAAATAGAGTGAATAACTTTTGGGTATTTTATTAGTTTGTCTCTATAATTAGAAGAGTTTTAAAGAAAAGCTTTATAGAAAGAGGAGCTAAGACAATAACCATTTCTGTTAATTCTGCCTCCATCAGCTGCTTCTATTTCTTCTTCTAGATGGCCACACCACACTTGAAACCCTTTATCTTCATGACCACAATATCTATCTGTTGTATTCATTGCCTAAGAGCCACTAGGTACTTTTTTGTTGTTGTTTTTGTAGTTTGCATTTTTCAAAAATGTTGTACCTCATGCATGACTACATCCTATGCAAAATAAATAGCATCAATAAATCAAGAATTTGGAACAGCTGTCATAAATAGGAAGTCTGTTCTTGTATTTCATATCTCATTTCATATCTGATTTTGGTTGATTGCAATTTTCTCTTTTTAAGATTAAGAATTTCTTGGGTGGTCCCAACAGATGTTCAGGAAACTTGTAAACTCTCACATTAGCACACACTGTAGAGTTAGGGACCTCAAGATCCATCTAGAGACATGCACAAACATGTGTGTGCTGTATGTATTTGTATAATAAAATGAGGGCTCCAGCTGACTGAAAACATGTGGCAAGCGGATTTAATAAAATTCTTTTCTGAAAGCTGATCATCCAAACCATCTGCAGTGTGGTCAGATCACACATCCTTCATGTCTTATCTGAGAGGACAAAATAACCAGAGATTTGGATCCAGTTCCTCGGTCTAAAGAAGGCTGTTCAAAGTCCATCAGCCCCATGGTGCATATTTCTCCTTCTGAAAGGTTATTTCATCTGTACACCACTCTAGTCAGCCTTTGAATATGTGTGTCTCTCTTTTTCTTCTTTTTTTCTGGTTAGAACATACATGTGTGTAAAATATGCACACCCAAATGGAATAAAGCTTCTCTCTTTATGTCTGTCTATATATGAATGTATCAATGGGATGAAGGAGGAGGAACTTAAAAAGGGAAGTACACTCATGTTTTGGTGAAAAGGCAGAATGAAAGAGAGAAGTGAAACTAGTTTTCTTTTTTTAAAAAATCCAGTCTTTTTTTTTTTGGCTAAGAGAAACAAATGTACGTCATATTTCCATAGATGCAATTTTCTTAAAATTTGCATGATGCATGTATTCAAATGATTGTTCCAGGTTACTTCCTAGCATCATAGTACACAGATGTCAACCTTACTAATAATTAATAATTTATTAATATTCATGTTAATGGTATATATTTATTAGATGAATTTTTAACTGAAATACTTCAGTATCCCTTGGCATATTAGTGTTTTTATAGATTTTAAATTATTATAGGAAAAGATATGTTTTTAAGACAATAAAAATAATTAGTTTCTTTCAATTTGGTAATTTTTTTCTTATATGAATCATCAATGAGTTATTCAGTGTAATGCAAAAAAAAAAAAGATGAGTGTTTATATTTTGTTTTGTTCACCTTGCCTCGGGGGTTTGTGAATTCTGATATACTATAGTTGAGATTGTTTTCAGAATACATGCCAAAATTTTTAAGATTAAATCTATGTTTTAATTTAGAGCATCATTTGTACTCAGCTTTGAACATTGAACCTCAGATGTCATTGTTGTGAGATTGTAGATGATGCTTATTGTGATATGACTGTGGTTTTGGTTTTCATATTTGTGTATTGAAATTCTAGTATCTTCAGTCCCACACCTACCCAGCTTCAATAAGCTGGGTGATTAACTTGTGGATAAGCATAAGCAAAACTTTAATTTCTTACAGGGGATCCCTGGAGGCCACTTTATGGGTCTGAAAAATATAAGATATGTTCAAAACAGTGAGGGGAAAGACCCTTGCTGTCTCTGTGTAAGGTTGGTTGTGGATGGACAGAGGTGTACGTCAAAAACTGCCTGTGAGACCGTCACAGAGACCCACGTGAGAGGAAAGGTCACATGCGGGAAAGAATAGAAAAGAGAAGCCTGTATATTGATGGGATGATGGAGAAAAATTAGTAAAAACAAACTATAGCTGTAAGCAAGATTATGTATTAGACAATTGGGTCATTGTTGGCAAAAATGAAGCTGGAAAGGAGATTTTATCTTTCATTTATGTTAAAAAGAGATCCTGTCAAGGCAATGAAAATAGAACAATGCAGATGAATGTTGCCTGGTCACCAAGAGCCATAGTTCTATAGGAATTTCATGTGTTTTTTTTTAACTCATCTATTTAATCATTTCCTCATTCTACAAATATTTTGAGCACCTACTGTTACTACTATTTTCTCTGCACGGAGTGTGATAGATACTGTGAAGAAGTTTGCAAAAATGCATGATGCATGTAACTCCTGCCTGTGAGCATCTTACCTAGGTGAGAAAAAGAGGACAACAGGAATTGGGCATTCCTGTTAAGAGAAATTTGCAAAACTATTTCATGGGGCAGGGTATATCAGTCTGACTGGAGTCACGTGTAGAGACCAGATACTCGGGTGGACAGGGTGAGACTATAGATGGGCTGGAACACAGGGGTGAGGAAAGAAGCACTGCTTTGGGTTGACTGAATTGGCAGCAATGGGGAATCCTCCAGCACTCCCTCCTCCCCCTGCCCCACCCCACACTGCATTTGTTAAATGAGGTATAATTTGCATATAGTTATGTAATTACCACCACGATTAAGGTAAAGAATAGCTACATAACCCCATAAAAATTCCCCTGTGCCCCTTCACAGTCTTTCCCTTTCTTACCCTCAGCCCCTGGTAACAACTCAGAATGTTTTTCTCCCTATAGCTTTTTCATTTCCAAATATCTTATGAATGCAATCTACAGCATGTGCCCTTTAGCCTGGCTTCTTGCATAAAACATAATGCATTTGAAATTCATCCATGCCGTTCTGTGTTTTCTGTAGTTCCTTCCCTTTCATCGCTGAGTAGTACTCAATTGTATGGAGGCATCATTCTGCTGCTGAGGGACATTTGGGTTACATCCAGTTTTGGGGTGATTATCAGTAGATCCACTGTATATATTTGCATACTGGTTTCTAACACTGCATTTTTTCTTTTTAAATTTTTTTTTCAACGTTTTTTATTTATTTTTGGGACAGAGAGAGACAGAGCATGAACGGGGGAGGGGCAGAGAGAGAGGGAGACACAGAATCAGAAACAGGCTCCAGGCTCCGAGCCATCAGCCCAGAGCCGACGCGGGGCTCGAACTCACGGACCGCGAGATGGTGACCTGGCTGAAGTCGGACGCTTAACCGACTGCGCCACCCAGGCGCCCCAACAAGGAGATAAAACTTAAAAAAAAAGAATAGTCAGAAGTCATAATAAAGTAATTTTATTGACAAAGGGGATTACCAATAAGTGTTAAAATTAAGGACAGATTTCAATAAGCTACAGTCACTTAGGATTGTAAAGAAATATTCTGAAGAGTTTGCTTTAGATTTTGATGTTTCTTATGCTTGTGATGAATATATCTATTCATATTTAAACCATATTCCAATTAATATGAGACCACACCAAATGTGAAACATACTACTAGTTTAAAAATCACTAAAAATAAAACAATGCCATTTAAACTATGAACGTCTAGGGGCGCCTGGGTGGCGCAGTCGGTTAAGCGTCCGACTTCAGCCAGGTCACGATCTCGCGGTCCGTGAGTTCGAGCCCCGCGTCAGGCTCTGGGCTGATGGCTCAGAGCCTGGAGCCTGTTTCCGATTCTGTGTCTTCCTCTCTCTCTGCCCCTCCCCCGTTCATGCTCTGTCTCTCTCTGTCCCAAAAATAAACAAACGTTGAAAAAAAAAAAATTAAAAAAAAAAAAACTATGAACGTCTATTGTCTATAAGATGTATCCTAAAGAAAAGACAATAAATATTAAAAATGCAAATTATAAAATTAATAAAATATAATACTGGCCAAGTTTAAATAAGATGATACATTTACAAATTTTTGTAAACTATAAAATTTACAGTGACACATACTGTACTTCAACCCAAAATTTAGTTTCTTGACCCAAACAAGAAAATTTTAAAAAGAAAATGTATGAGTATATGTAATAAACAAAAAAAGACATTCATACATTTAGGTTGATGATTACTCAAATACATATAAAATTATTTTCATGTATACAGGAGTTCATGTGAAAAGTGGCCACACCCTCACTGAGAACAACAACAATGTAATCAGAACACCTGGTAGCAAAATTTTAGAGCTTTTTTATTAAATTACATTGCCCAGATATAGATGCATATAGTGCATCATTTTTAAAAATTAGCACTTAGGGGCACCTGGGTGGCCCAGTCATTTGTCCAACTCTTGATTTTGGCTCATGTCATGATCCCAGGGTTGTGGGATAAAGCCCTGTGTCAGACTCTGCACTGAGCATGGAGCCTGATTGAGATTCATTCTCCCTCTCTCTCTCTCTCTCTCTCTCTATCCCCCTTTGCCCCTCTCCTGCACTCAAACTCTCTCCCTCTAAAAAAAAAATTAGCATTTGTGTGTGCTTGCTATGTGCAGGCATTGTGTTAAGCTGTCAGTAGTTCTATGAGTCAATTGCTAGTATGATCTCTTTCTTACAGATGGAGAGACTGAGGCACAAAGTGGTTTAGAAAATTGCCCAAGATTGTACTAACAAGGAAGCAAAGCTTATATGTAAACAAAGTCAGTCTGATTCCAGAACTAATGCTCTTAACCTCTATTCAGTGACATCTCTTGTGAAGTACTGGGTTTGGGGCACCATGCTTTAACAGTTAGTATGGCAAACAAGCTTGGATTCAGAAAAGGCCATCTGGATGATGAGGTGTTTGGACATTATGCTTCTGAACGGATGATCAAAATATAAACAGGACGGAGAGACTTAGAGTGGGCATGGTAACTATCTTCAGAGATGTTGAGAGCCAGAGGGCATTATTGGACAATGGTTTTGAAGGAGGGTGGGAATGGGGCAGAAATTCCCAAGACAGATTTCAGTTGTGTATGAAGTGGCACTTGAAAAGGACCAGAGGCTACCATTATGGAATGAACTTCCTCTAGAGGTAGTAAATGCCTTTTCACTGGAATGTTCAACAGAAGAGGGATGAAATGGAATCAAGGTATTTTGTAGAAGAACAAACTGTGTAACTTAAAAATATTTCCCAGCTCTAAAATTATGTGATATGTAGATGTAAAATCAGCTGAGGGGGCAGATTACCTCTCAAAATTCCACTAGAAAAATTCTTTCCTTATTTGATTCCAAATCTGCTAAATACCATATATGTTGAACTGGTTATATTTTAAAGATAACTTAGTAAAAATTTATTTTGCTTGATTATTAAATAGAAATGGCTGAAAATTTCTAGTTAAAAATAAATGATAACATAAAATTCCAGCTTGCTTACAAAAATTCACTTGTCATAATGAAGAATTTTAATATAGAGCCCATTTTTAATTCAGTATTTTTCTATCACTAACAATCATTAATTTAAAAATCTAGTGAAAACAGATTTTTACTAGACATGAAACACATTTCATTGAAACATGTGCTCTTAAAAAATTTATTTTTGAGATATATTACATGAGAACTCCTTTTGTTTGTATTTTTTAAATTCATATTTATTTTCTAATACCACTGCTAAATATTTATACAAGGAAGTATTGTTTTAACCCTTGCTTGTGGGTAAAGAAAATGAAGAAGTATAGTTGATCTGTTTGTGCTTTTTTATTATTCTCACCAGAGAAATTTAGAACCCTTCCTTGTACTTTCTAAATTAATATTTTACTTTCATCATCTAAGAGAAAACTGTTACCTATTTAACTTTTATTTTTACTATGTATAGAAAACTATTTCCAGCAAAAATTCTTTTTTTATTAATACTTTTATTTATTTTTTGAGAGAGAGAGAGAGAAATAAAGAAAGAGTGAGCACGAGCACAGGAGGGTCACACAGAGAGAGGGAGACACAGAATCTGAAGCAAGTCCCAGGCTCTGAGGTGTCAGCACACAGCCCAATGTGGGACTTGAACTCATGGACTACAAGATCATGACATGAGCTGAAGTCGGACTCCCAACTGGCTGAGCCACCCAGGTGCCCCTCCAATAAAATTCTTAATTAATACTTTGATTGTTATAATAATCATAAAATACAACTAGATTTTATATTTAGATTTCCAATTTCCTCAGAAAGAACTGGCCAAACAACAGTGATCGCCTACAGGTTTTGATTTTTCATTAAAAATAAAAATGGTTAGGGGCGCCTGGGTGGCGCAGTCGGTTAAGCGTCCGACTTCAGCCAGGTCACGATCTCGCGGTCCGTGAGTTCGAGCCCCGCGTCAGGCTCTGGGCTGATGGCTCAGAGCCTGGAGCCTGTTTCCGATTCTGTGTCTCCCTCTCTCTCTGCCCCTCCCCCGTTCATGCTCTGTCTCTCTCTGTCCCAAAAATAAATAAACGTTGAAAAAAAAATTAAAAAAAAAAAAATAAAAATGGTTAAATATAGTTTCTGCCCTTTGGACACATATGCAACATACCAGCTATATTTTCCTGAAAAAAAAAAAAAAGAAAACCCAATGAACATTATGAGTGTTGGATGGCTTATTGTCCCATCCAAAAATAAGGTCACCAGTGTCTCTAGTACAAAAAATCCAGATTGATTATTTTAACGTAGAATGAAAAGGAGGCCAGCAGGACTATTGCACCCTGAGTTCTGAATATGCACAAAGCATCTGATTTATGTCATAATTGCTTAATTTTGTATGTCTTTTTTAGAATGGAAAGGAAGTAACAGGCTTTCCACTCTATCGGCCTGTTGTTAATAGGTGGCATAATGGTCTGAGTGAGCTGAGGAAATTGTTTAGAATTTTGCTTAGTTCTAGGTCAGAGGCTTGCTGGTTTTCATTTCCTTTTTTTTTGAAGAAAAACTCCTTGCAAGATGAACCTGAAAACCCATGTATGTCTCAAACAGTATCTTGCTCGGGCCTCATTTATTCTTCAACATATGTTATTTTGAGTAACATTGTGTGTGTGTGTGTGTGTGTGTGTGTGTGTGTGTGTGTGTGAGAGAGAGAGAGAGAGAGAGAGAGAGAGAGAGAGAATTACTTTTCAATGTGTTTTGTTCTATTAGGCTATAAATATTAATAATATTAATAGGTGACATTTATTGAGTGTTAAAATTCTATCCTGTACCAAATGAATTACCAAACTAGACTTGGATAAAAAAATGATCCTAATTATGGCAACTATTTACTGATCCCTAAACATATATCAGGTATTATGCTAAATACTTCACACGTATTATTTTATTTAAAACTCTAAATAACCCTCTACAGAAGGTTCTTTTTTTTTTAATTTTTTTAAACGTTTTCATTTATTATTGAGAGACAGAGAGAGACAGAGCATGAGCAGGGGAGAGGCAGAGAGAGGAGGAGACACAGAATCAGAAGCAGGCTCCAGGCTCTGAGCTGTCAGCACAGAGCCCGACGCCTGGCACAAACTCACAAACCGCGAGATCATGACCTGAGCTGAAGTCAGACGCTTAACCGACTGAGCCACCCAGGCGCCCCAGAAGGTTCTTTTTTTAAGCTCCATTTTACAAATGAGGAACAGAGATACAAATATTTATAATAGTTTTCTCAAATTTGTATACCTAGGATTTGGAAGTTAGAGTTTAAAACAAGTTCGTTAAAAAAATAAAAAATAAATAAAACCAGTTCATTAGAATCTCAATCCTATGCTCTTTACTTTACTGTCTCTCTCTCTCTATTTAAAATAATTCTAATGAATGCATGTTTTACTCTTCTTCCTGACCCTTACATCATGACTCTTACATTTTGTTGGAAAAGAAACTAAAGCTTGGGAGGTCAAAGGGCACACATTATTGGAATTCTCTTCCTAACAACCTCACCAAGTGAGGTGTCAAGTCATGTTTGAATTCCTCTGAGAATGGGGAGCTCAATTCATCTAAAAAAAACCCAATTTTATCCTTCAATATCTATTATCATTAGACAACATGAGTTACTTTGGGAGAATAAAAGGAAAAACATTATCTTTTTTTTATAATGTTTAACAGTTTACAAATCCTACATACCTTGTTTGATTTTAATCTCCAAATCATCCAATGTATTAGTGCAAAAATGTACTAATAGTTATCCCTATTTTATAAATAATGAAACTCACCAAAAATTAGGTGGCTTAATTAATTCAGCCATTCAATCAACTTTTGCCTGTACCTTCTATATGCCTATTACCTTCTTAACTACTGGGGATAGAGAAATAAATAAAATATAGCTTGCTCCTAAGGGCTTTAGAGATCATGGCATTCTATGGGCTCAAATTCTTTCAGTGGTACAACTCTGTTTCCTTTCCCAGCAATGAACTGTCATTGTTAGAAAAATTCAAGTAGTACCCATTGTGATGTTATGATTTCCTGAGGGTTTCAAAGCTCTCATAAAATGGTGGTGTTCTCCAAGCACTTGTATAAAGAATATCCTGGAGAATGATTCACACACATTTACACACATCACATATATTGATACATACATCCACATGTGCGTGTGTGTGCAAACACCACTCACAGTTATGTCTAGAATTAAGCACTTATCATTTGTAGGTGTGCACTTTAAGGACACCTTTTTTCAGCCATACAAATGGGAAGAGACAGAGGAGATCACAGAGCATGTTTTAGAGACAAGTTTGGAAGTACGTCACTTCTGCCCATTTACCACTGGTCAGAACTCAGTCATATCATCTCACCTAGATATGAAAATGATGGGGAAATGAAATCTTGCAGTGTGCTCAGGGGGGAAATGCAATGGTTGTATAAATATAGTATCAGCTCTGCTTAATTTAAGGTTTAAGAATTACTTATTAATAATATAACAGGTTAAGGAGAAAAAACATCTAAGTATTTCTATAGGTATAAAAGAAGATGTTTAAAAAAATTTAACTTCTATTCATGATATTGAAAAACAAAACAAAGCAATTCTGAGCAAACCTCCAGCAGTCATCACAGTTAATGATGACACATTGAAAGCATTCTTTCTAATACCTGGCCTTAGTTAAGAATATATGCTGTTTTACTTCAATCACCATGTTATTAGTGGGTCTTTGTCAGCAAACATAAGATAAAAGAAGAAATTGTTTAAGGGTTGGAGAAGAAGATACACAAACTGCCATTATTTACAGGCAATATGTGTGCCTAGAAAACCCTCAATTATGTTACAGATAAGAATTTAGCAAGATTGATGTATACAAAATCAATATTCATTTTCATGCCCTAGCAGTAAACAGTTCAAAAACATATTTTTAAATCCCATTTTAAAGATCATCAAAATATACAAGGTTTATCAAAATATATGCTGATATAAATATATTATATATACTGCATGTATAGTATATAATAGCATATATGTAATTAGAAATTTGTATATATACATATATATAAATATACACGTTGTACTTATTTGTGTAAAGACATCCAAAAACCTATATATATATTTTTTTTTATTTTTTTTTTTCAATGTTTATTTATTTTTGGGACAGAGAGAGACAGAGCATGAACGGGGGAGGGGCAGAAAGAGAGGGAGACACAGAATCGGAAACAGGCTCCAGGCTCTGAGCCATCAGCCCAGAGCCCGACGCGGGGCTCGAACTCACGGACCGCGAGATCATGACCTGGCTGAAGTCGGACGCTTAACCGACTGCGCCACCCAGGCGCCCCGCAAAAACCTATATTAACGGAGAGATATAACAAGTTTATGGATTGGAAGTCCTAATTCTGTAAAGATTTTATTAATATTATAAAAGATTTCATATTGTAGGCAGGGAATTGATGTATGGATTCAGTGCGGTGCCAACAAATATCCTAACAGGTTATTTTGGAGGGAGGAGTTGACAAGCAGTTTCTAACTTTATATGAAAGTTAATTGTGCATTAATTGTGCCTGGTTGATCTGACAGGGGCAGGTTGAGAATGCATATTTAGAATTGAAACACTTTGCTTTGTAATCATAGCTGCCAAGTCAATGTTTTTAAGGCAGAGAAAGAAGTCAATAACATTTGAGTAGTTTGGGGCAGGAGCCAGGGACAAATAATATGTATACTATCACGTGAGAGCAACTATAAAATCAATGGAACTTCTGAGATTAAAAGTATTAGACTGGGGTGCCTGGGTGACTCAGTCAGTTGAGCATCTGACTCTTGATTTCAGCTCAGGTCCTGATCTCCTGATTTGTGAGTTCAAGCCCTGCATCAGGCTCTGTGCTGATATCATGGAGCCTGCTTGGGATTCTCTGTCTCCCTCTCTCTCTGCTCCTCCCTGCTCTCCGGCTCTCTCAAAAATAAAGAAAAAAGTAAATATTAAAAGAAATATTAGACTAATGAATCCAAAATTTTATTCACTGATATTTTTCTCCAGGATTATTTTGCTAAGCAGGAAGAGTAGCTATTCGCCAAAGGGCAACATTAAATTTAAAATAAAAATATTCTTATCACACACGTAGATATACCTTATCAAAGAAACTTAAATACAAAACAAAACTTTTTTTTTACCCCCCCCCCAAAATTTTTTAAATGTGACTAGGCTCATATTCATTGTAGGTTCTCAGTTCCAAGTTGCCTTAGTATATCCAGAATAATATAGAGCCCATTAGCTAGATCTTTTTTTTTTTTTTTTTTTTTTTAGCTAGATCTTTAACACTATGAGTGGATTAACTCAAAATGACTTTTTACACAATAGGGTTATTTTTTTCATATTAAAAAATTAATATTCTTGCAAAGTAGAAATTCTGGAGTAAAAAGCCTAAGGAATATTAAAAAACTCAACTGTGTAGAGAAAAGTATTAATATTTTGTGATTATATTTTCATTTTAAATATTATTTACTTTTATTTTTGCATACTACTTTCATTTTAAACTTAATTTGTGAATACATGAAACATTCATATGATTTCAAAATCAAAACTGTATTAAATGTTTACATTGGAAACTCTTACTTCCCTCTATCCTTATTCTTCCTGCCATCATACACACACACTCCCTATAGCTAACTACCTACTTTGATTTGTCTCATGTTTATTCTTCTTTCCATGATTTTTTTCTGTGTGAATAAAGACAAATACAAATATATGTTCTTAGTATTATCTCTTTATTACTTAAAATATAACATTCTGAATACTTATTTCTAAACAAACTGTATTTTTTCCTCTGTATAATACATATAGCTCTGTAGAGAGGTAATATACAAATTCTCTGTAGATTTGACTTATTTTATTTTTATGGCTGCATAACACTCCATTAGACAGATGTATCATAGTTTCTTTAATCAATTTTTCATCGAGAAACACCTGAGTTGTTTCCAATTCTGATGTTTGTAATGCAAACAACCTTGCAAATATGTCATTTCTTATCTTTCTGAGTATGGTAAATATCACTAAAGTGGCCTCTATAAGAATTTTACCATTTTGGGGAACCTGGGAGGCTCAGTAGGTTAAGCACCCAACTCTTGGTTTCGGCTCAGGTCATGATCTCACCGTTCGTGAGTTTGAGCCTCACATTGGGCTCAACTGTGCTAACAGTGCAGAGCCTGCTTCGGATTCTCTCTCCCTCTCTCTGTCCCTCCCCCACTTCCACTGTCTCTGCCAAGTCAGTAAACTTAAAAAAAAAAAAAAAAAGAATTTTACCATTTTGCCCCCTACCACCTCCTACCATAAGAGTGCTGCTTTCAGAGTCGGACTGTCCATTGATGGATGAATGGATAAAGAATATGTGGTATATATATATATATACAATGGAGTATTACTCGGCAATCAAAAAGAATGAAATCTTGCCATTTGCAACTACGTGGATGGAACTGAAGGGTATTATGCTAAGCGAAATTAGTCAGTCAGAGAAAGACAAATATCATATGATTTCACTCACATGAGGACTTTAAGAGTCAAAACAGATGAACATAAGGGAAGGGAAACAAAAATAATATAAAAACAGGGAGGGGGACAAAACATAAGAGACTCTTAAATATGGAGAACAAACAGAGGGTTACTGGAGGGCTTGTGGGAGGGGGAATGGGCTAAATGGGTAAGGGGCATTAAGGAATCTACTCCTGAAATCATTGTTATACTATATGCTAACTAATTTGGATGTAAATTTAAAAAAAATAAAATAAAAAAAAAAGAGCGCTGCTTTCTTTACCAACAGAATATCTTGCCAAACTTTTGTAATTTTGCAAAAGCATGTTATATTTACACAAGTAAATATCACACTGCATATGCAATTTCAGCAGCAACTATTAAGGATTATATTGAACATAATTGTAGTTCAAAGAAGTAGAGAAAAGCAAAGTAGGTGTTACCATAAGTCAAAGGAGATTTTTTTTTTTAAAGTTCAGTGTAAAATGCAAATGTGATTAAGTTCTAGGTTGTCTTCTTCCTGCTAAAGACATTTTTCTTCCAATTAAACTTTCCAATTTTAAAATGTATTTATATAGAAAGTTATTTAACTATAAAACAATCATACTTGGTTGTTAAAAAAAATTATTAAAATCATTGTATCAGCATCTCAATTTACATTGGAACTATACGTTTAGTTATTATACAGCTTTTTCCAAGGTTGAACCATGGCTTTTCTACTTTATTTTTATTTACTTATTTATTTTTATTTTTTTAATTTTTATGTTTGAGAGAGAGAGTGTGAGTGGGGGAGGGGTAGGGAGGGAGACAGAGGATCAGAAGCAGGATCCGTGCTGTCAGCACAAGCCCCATGTGGGACTTGAACTCACAAACTGCAAGATGATGACCTGAGCCAAAGTCTGATGCTCAACCAACTGAGCAACCCAGGTGTCCCTTCACTTTGTTTATAAGCACACAAAGTGTTTATTAGTTATTTAAGATAAAAGTTTAAATGGGAATATTTTAATTATCATCAATTTTCTGGTCTATTGAAAATGGCTTATTGAACTCTTATTTTTAGGGGTCCCAGGTTTTCCCATAATAGACATTATATAGCTATGGTTTTGCTCTTCATATTTCTGTTCCATAATGAGACATAAACTCCAAAAGAAAAGAATTTTTTTTCTTTTTCTCCTACTGCCATAGACTTCATTTCAAACCTTTGACCTTTACCACCTTTCGAACACTTTCTTTTTCTAGCTGAGAAATAATGAATGTTGTAAAATGGTATATATTGTTGGACACAAAATACAAAAAGTCAAAGTCCCAGTAATTAATTGAGACGGTTTAGCAATTGAACTCAGTCCTCTCCAAATAAAGACCCTTAACCTTGCCAAGGACATTCTATCCTGGGCTTCCAAGAACAAGAACGTGTCACTGATCAGTTCCTACTATTGAGAGTAGAGAGTGGGGTAAAGGGGGGATTTTCTTTGGCTACTATCTAATTTCAGTACCTTGTATACTGTGGACTCTCCCTGAAAATCATTGGATAATTAAAGGTTAGAGATCCCTTACCAGCACTTGAGAATTAGTAGTGGATTTTAAAACCTTAGTTTCTTACAGCCTTCTCACAAGGAACCATTGGAAGGTTTGTTTCAAAGTATGTTGTATAGGTATTAATTTATATGTATTAATTTCCTTTGACTGCTGTAACAAATTCCCACAAATTTGTTGTCTTGAAACAACAGGAATTTATTCTGTCACAGTTCTGGAGTCCAGAAGTAGGAAATCAAGGTATATAGGCAGGGCCAGACTTCTTTCAGAGGCTCTAGGAGGGAACTCTTCCAGTTCTGTGAGCATTTCTTGGCTTGTGACCAACTGTGTTTTTCCAGTTTCTTGCATCTATTTCCACATGGCCTCCTGTGTGGATATCATATCTGCCTCTTTTATAAGGATATTTGTGATTATATTTAAGGATCACCTAGATAATCTAGGATAATTCCCTGTCAGGATTCTTAACTTAATTACATCTGGAGACCTTTTATCTCTGGTAAAAGAACATTTACAGGTTCCAGGAATTAGGACCTGCTATCTTTGGGTGGCCATTATTCAGAGTACTATACTACATTTAAAAATTTTCTTGAACTGTCTTTCATAGTCCTTACTGCAAAGCAGAAATTTAACCTCTAGATTCCAAAAGGCCTCTATCCAACCCTGCTTTCTCCTGTCATTTTTCTTTGCTTTAAAAATCTATTTATATGTTTTTTCTTGGTATGCAAGTAAAATGCGCTCATTGTTTTAAAATTATTTTAAAAGTAGGAAAAACTTAGCAAAATAAAAATCATCTATGACCTGAATATTCCAAGATAATCACTCCTAACATTTCCATTTTTTTTTAATTTTTTTTTCAACGTTTATTTTATTTTTGGGACAGAGAGAGACAGAGCATGAACGGGGGAGGGGCAGAGAGAGAGGGAGACACAGAATCGGAAACAGGCTCCAGGCTCTGAGCCATCAGCCCAGAGCCTGACGCGGGGCTCGAACTCACAGACCGTGAGATCATGACCTGGCTGAAGTTGGACGCTTAACCGACTGCGCCACCCAGGCGCCCCGTAACATTTCCATTTTTCCCCTAAGCATTTAGTATCCTCAGCATATAGTACATAATAAATATACAACTGATGAAAACACAAATAAGCAAATGAACTAATAAATTGCATTGTAGCTTTCTATCATATAAAGAAAGTGGAACTTGAACTTCAGGAGGGTCAAGTTGCATCTCTGCACTTTAACAGCTACACAGCTGCATGCTACTCAATCTATTTATGCCTCAACATTCCTGCTGTGTAATGGACAGATATAATTGTAACTCCACATAGGGTTTTTTAGAAGATTACAGTAATCAGAGAAGTTGGCATATAAGTCTCAGTAGATGTAGCTGTAAGGTTCAAGCTGGAAAAGGGGAATTTCACTCCAAAGGGAAGACTTTAGAGTAGAAATTGTTGGGAGATGGATTTTATGTCAACTTTTGGATTTTTTTCTTCTAAGTATAATCTTTCAAAAATGGCATGGAATACCATCAGAGAATTAGTGAGATATTTTAGTCAAATTTCTGAGGACTGTGGTATTTAAAAGGGATTCATATATTTGATAAGCATGAGTAAGGTCATTTCTAAGGTCTCTGCCAATTTTGAGAGTGTGATTATAGAATTTTGATTTTTGAATAATCATGTCTTCATTTTCCCACATTTCTAATCTGTTCTCCCCCTGCTGTCAAGGAATTTCTTCATTTTCCAGTAAATCAAAAACATGTAGACAATGATCTAAATGTAGCTAGAATGGTAATGGCCATGTTTCCAGAGTGAATATTCATGCAGGAGGACTCCATGGGGGAAGAAAGTGTTGTGCTTCTGTTCTGTCCAGAGTGGGTGTTCACATGGGTCCTTGTGTCTGAGAAGAAAGGGTTAAAAGCTTTTAAATGAATTATATCAAAATATATTACATATTTTTCTCCATCACAATTAGTGCACAATTAATTAGCGTCCTAGGATCTGAACATATGTAATAATATTATGCAAATGATGTTTTAAATAAAAATGAGCCCAGAATGACAATGCTTCTCAAGTGCTAAATCTGCAGTTAATAGAAAGTAGCAACATGAGACATTTATATAGAGAATTTATTTCTATTTATTCAGTAATTGTAAGATAGTCTCATGCTATTATGTTTGCCATGGTTAATTTAAATAATGGTTTGAAAATATTACATCTATTATTTTGAGGGAAAACAGTACATTCTACAATGAGCACAGCTTTATGAATACTGTGCTACTTTCTCTACAAGACAATTTATAACAGTGCTTAGGTCAGTGGTCCCCAAAGAGTTTGCACATCAAAATTACTTTGGCAGATTCTAAAACTGTACAGATTTGCAAGTCTCCCCTTCACTTCCCTCCCCAACAACATTCCAGGAATTTGGTGTAACTCATTTCACAGGCTAAGAAGAAACTTAATAACTCTTCATAAAACTTCTTCAAACTGCTTTAAATAGCAGTAATTGATTAGAAGTAGGAACATAAACTGGGTTAATAATCAAAGATATAGTCCTTAAAGCAGCTTGTATTCATTTACTCAATCATTTTTTGTTCAAATTTGTGTTAGGAATTTACTGTGCCAGGATCTTCGCCTCTCTGAGCTTCATTTCCTCATCAATAAAATGAGAAATACCTAGATCACAGAGTCACTGAGCATATTAATGATATAAATAGCATACATATTGGTTTAGCAAGGTAGCAGGTAAGAAATGTTAGCAAACATCATTATCAATCTCATGCTATGCTATTTATTATTAAGATTGTTAATTAGAGATTTGTTTGTTTTGGTTAGTCTAGCCTTTCAAACATGATAGTCAGTAAAAAAATAACTTAAAATTTTCTAATTAGTTTACCTCCCTGTTTACTTGATTAGATAATAATATTAGCAGATATATATTGAACCTTTACTAGAACTACCTCATTATTTGGAGATTAGTAAAACATGGGGCCACACTATCTTTGGGGCTTCTGGGATACACGAAAGATTTTTTTTATATTAAACACAGCTAAGAAATAGTATGTATCAGGCATTTTTCTACAAACTACCCATATTAGCTCACAGTGATTTTATGAAGTCAGTTCTATTTTTAATCTCATTTTAAGAATGTAGAACCTGAGTCAAAGGGAGGATACCTGTCTTGCCTGAAGTTAGTGGGCTAATCGATGGTAGAGGGGGAATCTGAACCCAGAGCAGATTTACCTAACCACAGAATTAAGTGTCATTGGTAGATTGTTACATGGCTAGAGTGTTTCTGGGTACAATTTTAGACATTTGTTTTCTAATTTTCTACCTTCCCTGTGTGATCCTAAGATCCAGGAGTGCAAAGACATTATTGGATTTTCTCACCATTATATCCTTTGTGCCCAGGAGGGGGCCTGAGTCATGCCAGGTGTTGTTTAATAAATATTTGTTGAATGACTTAATGAAAGTACTTGCTGCAAAGAAAAAATAAAGTAAAATCAACCTATGGTACTATAAAAAAACTTCTGAATAATAGTTTCCCCTTGCTGTCATTTCTCAACCTCTGTCTAATTGCATTAAAAATACACATATATATTGTCAAGCTGAGACTTTGCCCAGTCCGTGATGTTCATGATCACTGTTAGTGCTGGGAAAAAAAAAAAAAAAAATTCTTACTATTAAGTTTATAGAAAGTAACAGAGCTACTGCACATGCATACATTTTTTTTTTCAATCCAAATTCCAGATAGGAAGATTACTATACTTATTTTCAACATGATCTTGCTTTACCCCAATATCTGGTGGTTTTGGCTCAGTGATTTAACTAGAGAGGAGCTTCTTTTTTTAATAGCAATTTCAGCTATTTAGCTGAAAATGAGATACTATTATGGTCCTGAATTATGTTTCTTTTGCCAACTCTTAGCTCTTAAGCTATAAAATATTTTGTTTAATGTATTATCTCATTTTGAAATTTTAAAAATTGTTTAGAAAGAGATATTCCCTGTAAGGGATAAAAAGTAAGCTTAATTCCATTCTGAATATGCTGATCAGTTATTGACATGTAATTACTACCATATGTACTGAACTCTGATCAAAAAGGTTACATCTCCTTCTTATACTTGAGTCTCTTCTCTGTGATCATCCAAAATTTCCAGTGAGGCATATTGAACATCAGGGGTAATATGTCATTTCTTAGAAAACTGAAAGCACTTGCACCCTGACTATTTTGTTACTCCAGATCCCAGCAAGAAATTGATGGCTCCACCTTAAAAGTGCTAATTGTAGAGTGTATGATAAAGAAACCATTTATAAAGTGTTGGGAAGGTTCATAGAAACCCACAGATAGGGAAAACATCCTGGGTCTGTTAGAGCTACTAGAACCTGGGGAAGCCTGCAAATTTAGGAGATGTGGACTAAGGTATCCAATGCAACTAAGGCCAATTTTCTGGCTAGCTTGGAGGAAGATAGGTCAATAAATATCTCAGTCTGTCTCTTTTGTGGACTTCTGATTTTATGCTATGATTTCTCAAATCCAACCTGAAGTCAACAGTCAAGAGAGCCTGGTTTATGCAATTTATAGAGATTAGTTTCCAGGGGTACAGAATAGAGTGATAGGTGGAAAGAAGATGGGGGGGGGGGTGGGCAAATAGAGAACATCCAATCTAGCTATTACCAGGAAATTAAAGACTATCACACAGTTTTGGCTCAAATACATGGACTCAGTGGAGTTTAATTCTTACTAATTCCCCATTTCAAATAAGAGGTATCACCTTTCTTCTAGATATACAGAAGAGAGAAATTGAAGTAATCTTTGACTCTTTCTTCTTCATTCTCTATGTTTAAACTGTGCCCAGTTTCTATTTCCAAAAATTGTATCTCCAGTAATGCATTGCTGATGCAAATTTATGCCATTTCTGCTGCCAATACATTTGTGTAAGTCTTGATGTTGTCATCTATGACAAATTAATTGCTTCATAGTAACAAATTTTTAAGAAGTTGGTATTCCTCAATCTCCATCTGCTTTGCTCAAGAGTCTACTCTTGTTCTCAGTTGTGGATGTTAAGTGCAGCGTCCTCTGCCCAAGGGTAGACTTTCCAGGGGGTGTCCTCAATGTCACCAAATCATTACCTCCTAATTATTCCTTCATGTGAAAATTCTCTTATTCTAATGTGTTATGCACATATGGCTCTAATTACTGCTTTTGTTGATGTGATTTCCTCCATTTTAGAAGATTACCCCTACCTCACTAAATATTAAAATCTAATCTTCCTTTAAAAATTATTTTTTCATATTACCTTTCTTAACTAATCAGACTACACTAATGACACTCTTTTTTTTTTTTTTTTAACGTTTATTTATTTTTTTGGGACAGAGAGAGACAGAGCATGAATGGGGGAGGGGCAGAGAGAGAGGGAGACACAGAATCAGAAACAGGCTCCAGGCTCTGAGCCATCAGCCCAGAGCCCGACGCGGGGCTCGAACTCACAGACCGCGAGATCATGACCTGGCTGAAGTCGGACGCTTAACCGACTGCGCCACCCAGGCACCCCGACACTCTCTTCTTAAACTCTTACATTTGTTTGGTTTTCTATATACTTTGGTACTTATTTCATGTATAATAGTCATATAATACGTTATTCTTATATTGAAAGTAAAGAGTTTATTTCTCTTCCATACTTCACACCATCTGAAATAATATCTGACATATGGTAGTGTCTCAATAAACTACTTCTCAATCAGATTGGGCACTTTTATTTTACTTGCTCACTAGTTGTTTATTTGTTCGCTTAGCTAATTTAGAGTACTCTGGAAGAATTAACTAAACCCATACAAACAGTGCATACTTTTTGACTACTAATTTCTCTCTTAGGGCTTTGTCCTTTAGAATAAGTTAAGGAGGAGCTCAAAGATTTAGCTTCATGGATGTTCATGAAAATATTCTTTATTATAACACTTGAAGAAAACCATAAATACTTTACATGAACAGAGGGTATAAAAGTATGTATATTCAAGCAAGCACTATACTATTCAGCTTTAAAAAATTATGTTGGGGCGCCTGGGTGGCTTAGTCTGTTAAGTGTCCAAGTAGTTGGCTCAAGTCATGATCTCACAGTTCATGAGTTCAAGCCCCCTGTCAGGCTCTGTGCTGACAGTGTGGAGCCTGCTTGGGATTCTCTCTCTCCCTTTTCCTCTGCCTCTCCCCTGCTTATGCTCTCTCTCTCTTTCTCTCAAAATAAATAAACTTTAAAAAATTAAAATTAAAAATGATATCAATTATTAAATTGGCATACTAACAATACATGATTTTTAAGTTTTGAAGCAGATAATAAATAAGGCTTTATTTTGATTACTTTTTAAATAAAAATTACTGTAGCTGTTAATACACACATATACATAAATATATACAAATACAGGAAGATGTATAAGTGCTAACATTAGTTATCTATGGTGGTGGGTAAATTATAGATTTTTAAAATTTCTCTGCATTTTTTAACAATATCATATTAAAGAGTATTTGAAATAACTATCACAATTAAGACTCTTCTCTTAGTTATAGACTTTAACTACATGGTTTCTATACAAGGTGATCAAGTTAAATTACTAGATTTCAGTTAAATTACTTTATTTTATAATTGAATGACAATGAATTAACCACAGCAAATGTTTGTCAATTACAATATATCCTGCCCTAAACATTATCTACTAATACTTGAACTATTATGCTCTCATCATAATTTTCTTGGAAAACAGCTAAAATATAAAATCTGGAAGATGTCAAATTTTAAAAGTGAAAATAAAAATTTCAGCCAGTAGTAGCTATTTCACATGTATGAAAAAGAAAACAAAGAATAGCACTACTCTGTCTTTTAATAATCAAGTGAGGTACTTTGGGATTTCATGGAAGAGACTGACTCATGCAAGAGAATTATTTATGCAGGAGAGTGGCTTGAATTCAACTTACAGGATATATGTACATTTTAAGATCCTAAGTAGAGCCTGAAGACATAGAATTAAACAGGAGTCATGTGTACACACATACAAACATACAGGCATACGTGCACCCATAAGTGAATATTGTATTTGTCTGGAAGGTTAGATGCTATATTCTAACACCCAGCTAAATCACAAATTTAATTACTTCACAAAATCATTTCAGGAAGTAAAACAAACTCTTCATTGAAACAGCTGATTTTTATCACTTTATATGGAAACCATATAGATTAAACCTATATATTAAAAAGTCTTAATTATGATGAATATTTTCAAAGTGTTTTGTAATTTAAAAAATTATTGAAAACACCAGAAAACTGGTGATCCATGGGCCAAGGACACTAGATATGATGAGAAGTAAGAAAATTTACTTCCTGGAGGAGGAAAAAAAAGGTAGTACCTCTAAAACTTCCTCTTGTAAGCAAGGAGGGGGAGGGGGATGTCTAACCTATAATTCCTTAGGTTTTAGTTAGGGAGTGCTATGCTTTAACACTCTAAGCCTAGATGTAGGGACAGAGTTGATGACTATAATTTTCTGTGCCAAATCAGGTAGGATGAAACCTGAGTAAAATATTACTTGAGCTAAATATTGCTTCAAACTGGCAAAACTGGATGATATAATCTTGTTGACAATAACATAGGCTTTTAAATCCAGCATTCTTGGTTTATAATCTTGGCTTTACTACACTAACAGTACTTATTCACTCAACAGTATACTTTTTTTCAGCGTTAGCCTTATGTTAGGCAAAATACTAGGCATTGGTGGTAAATTAGAGAGCAAAACACACATTATCCTTACTCCTTTACAGTTTAATGATGGAGATAGACATTAATAAAATAATTTTACAAATAGCATAGTTACATACAGTAGTAAATCATCCAGGAACATTTTCTGGAAGCTATACAAGTATATTTTGGATGTACTCAATCTGTGAAATGGTTATAAAACAATCCAGGAAAGAATACAGTCCTAAGGTAGATGGGAGTATGATACTATTTATAGAAAAGGAGTTGGCTTGATTACAGAAAGTCATAGAAAGCATCAGAAGCTTAAGAGCAGAAAAATGAGCTTATAGATTTGGGTGGAAGTAGACCCAAAGGTCTATTGATCTGAGGACAAATAAAAGTCATTGAAGATTTTTAAGCAAGAAAGTTGCAAGGTGAAGTTTCTGTTTCTAAAGATACTTGGAATGCATTAAGAAAAAAAATGGATTGAAAGATGTTTGAGTATTATGGAGAATTCAGTGAATGGACTTTGAAACATACAAGACCACAAACAATAGTCACTTGAGTGTTAGTACAGATATACTAAGGATGATGACTCCTACATTTCTGGCTTTTGCAACTGATTGGAAGAAGATGCCAGTCACAAAGCTAGTGAATACCTAAACAGGACCAAAATTAATTGCATTTTAATTTGACTAAATTTAGTTTAAGATGCTTTTGCTATGCAAATGGAAATGCAAATAAGTTCTTGGATATAAAGTTCTGAAAATTAGAGAGTCCTGAGTTAGAAATACTAATCTGAGGGGTGCTTGGCTGGCTCAGTCAGTGGACCCTGCGACTCCTGATCTCAGGGTCGTGAGTTCCAGCCCCATGTTGGGCATGAAGCCTAGTTAAAATTAAAAGGAGAAGAAGAAGAAGAAGAAGAAGAAGAAGAAGAAGAAGAAGAAGAAGCAGCAGCAGCAGCAGCAGCAGCAGCAGGGGGAAGGGGAAAAATATTAATCTGATATTCATTGGCTTATAGTTGGTTATTGAAGTCATAGACATGAATGAGATAGTTCTGAGAAAGAGAAAATAGAGTCAGAAGAGAAGGAATAATTGGATACATCTTTGAAACACTTTAATATTTAAAGGCCACTTAGAGCCAGGAAAAGAGACTCTACCAAGTCTCAAAGTAAGAGAAAAACCTGGAGAAAACCAAGAAGGTGCTTCAAGAAAGAATGGTTAATAGTGCTGAATCCTCCTGGGAAGTCAAATTTATTGAAGATTGAGAATTGTTAAGCATGAAGCTTGTGAGAATCAGGTAATTGGAATTGTGGGTGCACAAACGAGGCTGCAGTGGACACGTGTAAAGAAATATATCGTGTAGGGGCGCCTGGGTGGCGCAGTCGGTTAAGCGTCCGACTTCAGCCAGGTCACGATCTCGCGGTCCATGAGTTCGAGCCCCGTGTCGGGCTCTGGGCTGATGGCTCAGAGCCTGGAGCCTGTTTCCGATTCTGTGTCTCCCTCTCTCTCTGCCCCTCGCTCGTTCATGCTCTGTCTCTCTCTGTCCCAAAAATAAAAATAAAAATAAAAAAAAGAAAGAAATTAAAGAAATATATCGTGTAAAGAAATAGATTCAATGTAGGCAGCTCTTTGGTAGGCAAGAGGGGAAAAAGATGATAGCTGGAACAGGAGGAGTCAAAGTAGTATCTTGTAATGGGATAGAACTTTAAGTATGTCTTGGTACTGATGGAAATAATACACTAAAGAGAGAGAAATCTAACGGAAAAGGAAGGAATAATCAAGGGATGGCTATGGCAACCTTGGCTGAGTTACTTAATGCCTTCGCTTTGGTTTTCACAGCTGTAAAATGGGGAAAATAACACCTACGTTATAAGACTGTTCTAACAATTAAATAATATGATGTTGGTAGAACGCTCAGTAAAAATTTTGGCACGCAGAATGCATTTAATAAATCGGTGTTTAAAATGAACTCGGTACCTAATACAGTATCTTATATACATTGGGTGGTCAACAAAAACTTGTTAAATGTTGAATTAATATGATTCTGTTACATGATTTTTGATTAGTTAGGAATATAAATGAGTCTGATGTGTATTACTATATACTGGATTACAGATACACTTTGGATATTTACTGATGATAATGATGATGATATCCAATATTTGCCCTCTGATGATGTTGATGTTTGGGGCATTTGTGTTCACAGGGTACTATTTTTCTGCCTGGAAATAAAGTCCTTGAACATCCCTGCAATGAAGAGAGCCCAGGAAAATTCCTTTTTGAAGTAGTTCCAGGTAAGGCATTTTTCTGGTTTGATTAAGTGACTGACATTCTGTGTTGGTAAAAGTGAAGACATACAACCTTTATTCTTCTTGAGTTGTGGCTAAGAACATTAATTTGAGAAGGCAAGTGTCAAATTTGGTTAGTTTTTACACAGATAGTGATTCCAGGTTTATACACCAGTACAAATGATGGTACACACACACGCAGTGCACATATGGCCACGTGACTATTGGATATCCATTCATCCATGTGACTCCAAAGTTGACCAGAAGACATGGAACAGCATTTATAAGGGACTAATGGAGACAAAATTAGTTTTATAATGTTCTTGTGATGTGAAATTTAGCAAGGTGTGACAGGTAGAGTGGCTTACCCAGCTGATTCACTGTAATATTTCTCCACAAACTGCATCTTGAAGGAACCTTTGCTATAAAAATAAAACAAAACAAAAATCCTCCTTCAATGACTAACTAAGTATTGCTATTCTGTACCCCAGCTTTGCTCCCAACCAAACACTTCCACATGTTTGGCTTGTAGTATTGAGGATGTCTCTGCCAAGCCATTAGATCCTGCAGTTCAATTTCTTCAACATCTGTTCATTTTTTTCTAGTCATCTGCATCCCTCTCTCAGAGTACCTGATCTCCACTGAAATGTTTGACCCACCCAGTAACAATTTTTTCAAGGCCGCAATCTATTTCTTTGATCAGTTCTTTAGCCCTTCCTTAATCCTTTATGTAAGAAGAAAGGTTGAGAATGTGGTTTTTATAGCATTGGTGCTGGCTGACCCAGTTCATGCGCTACTGACCCTGATTTAATCACAGTCTAGGGTGTGTGTGAATTTATTTGGGTGACTAATATGTAATGCATATCAATAATGCTGGCACAACGGCAGTCAATAAAACATTTTTCCCAGATTTATAAATGCTGGGAATCTAAAATGTGGAAGCATATTTTTCCCCTTCACTGAAAACAGCTGTAGCACTGAGTTCATCTGGCTCATGATGGAATCCATGACTAAATGTTAATTGATGCAGCTGAAGTGCAGAAAGGTTAGTCAGATGCATTGTGTTATTTGTCTCCCCCCAGGGAGAACACATTGTAAGAAACCTGAATCTTGTTTGCTCTATTAAAATCTTTTTATACTTACTTTTTAGTGGAATACCCTGTATAGAACCAAATTCCAGATGTTGCAAAGTCTTTGAAGTATCACTGGAGGAAATTTCTTTCTCTATTTATTCACAATATTAGTGCCTATTGGCTTTTAAGTGAGCATGGTATTAAACTGACAGCTTTGACTCTGTCTCCAATAATACTAAAGGTCTGCTTTCCCATTCTGTCTACTAAATATGTAAAAATTTCATCTTTTGGTGAAGGTGTTCTAATATAACATAGATGGATATTGTCAAGATTGTTCTAGAGAGAACTGGGCCTTCGAACCCAGGAAGTCTCAAAACTTCCCCTCTAAGATTGTTTCTCTAGGGGATGCATTTCATATATGGGGAATATGATATATGGCTTTTGATGAGCAAAGCTTAAGAAGTTTAAGACTCTGTGATGTGAAATCTGACGGTTGTCTTTTAAAAAAAAAACAAAAAACAAAAAAACAACACATTCTCAAGGAAATTTAGGTCTGCTGCAGTAATTATGGAAATAAACATACTATGCCCATAGCTCATTTGAAAGGATGCTTCCTGAATCATTAACACAATATGTAATATTTTCTAAATTAGGTCTTATAATTCTAAATTATCTTAAGGAGTGATAAGAGAATTGTGCCAAATGCTTCTTTAAAGAGAAAGTTGGAGAAACACCATGGCTTCATTAAGAATTCAGTGTTTGTGCCATGAATTTTGGTCATTGAGGCTTTATTGGTGTGTCCCTCCAATTAAAATAGAATTTCCAGACAAATGCTTCTGTATTTGTATGAAAATGTGGGAATCTAAATCACATGATTTTTAACCATTTTTGCAATATTAGAATTACTGACTATACTGGATTTATTTTTGCAAATGAGAAGGATAAGATGATATTTTCTAATTATTCTAATTAGGTGATAGCTGGACACAGAGAATCTAGAAAGTTGCAAGAATGTGTTCATTTGTCAGAAAGTGTGAGACAGAAAAGATTGCAGAAATGTGGTCAATGCTTTGTACAGAACCTTCTTTTTTAGGCCTGACTAGCAGCAGATTCTTATAACATATACTTATTCTATATTGGCTTTCTCTGAGGAATTCTCTCCATCACCATTTTTGAAAAACCATGCTACAAATGATGTTTACAGATCCAAAATGATTCTGTCTTTATGTACAAATACCTCAAGCCCAACTACCAAGGTATATCGATGGATAGGATTAAATACTTTAATCCCAACTGCCTATAATGATTTCTAACAAAACTGACAAAAAGCTTTCTGAAAGCTCTTTGCCAAACATTCTGGTACTATATATACATACACACATTTGTGTGTGTGTGCAGATATACGTAAGTTTATGTATATATGTATATATATATATATACATATATATAGTTTATCTGTATATGTGCTCTATATCTTTTTGATTCTTTATATTATCGAATATTATAGAATATAATTCTTTATATAGAATTATTTATAATTTATATATATCCATATATGCTATGTAGATAGGAGTTGTTTTGTTTCATTTTTGTTTTACTTTAGTCTGAAATGTCCTCTGAAATTAAGTAATAGTCATGTGTAAATAATCAAAAAAAAGATTTTACAATAGAATCAAAGTTCTCAGTTTACATTCCCACCAACAGTGCAAGAGGGTTCCCGTTTCTCCACATCCTCGCCAGCATCTATAGTCTCCTGATTTGTTCATTTTGGCGACTCTGACTAGCGTGAGGTGATATCTGAGTGTGGTTTTGATTTGTATTTCCCTGATAAGGAGCGACATTGAGCATCTTTTCATGTGCCTGTTGGCCATCCGGATGTCTTCTTTAGAGAAGTGTCTATTCATGTTTTCTGCCCATTTCTTCACTGGGTTATTTGTTTTTCAGGTGTGGAGTTTGGTGAGCTCTATATAGATTTTGATACTAGCCCTTTGTCCGATATGTCATTTGCAAATATCTTTTCCCATTCCATTGGTTGCCTTTTAGTTTTGTTGATTGTTTCCCTAGCAATAGCACTGCTAGGAATTTACCCAAGTGATACAGGAGTGCTGATGCATAGCGGCACTTGTACCCCAATGTTTATGGCAGCACTTTTAACAATAGTGAAATTATGGGAAGAGCCTAAATGTCCATCAACTGATGAATGGGTAAAGAAATTGTGGTTTATATACACAATGGAATACTATGTGGCAATGAGAAAGAATGAAATCTGGCCTTTTGTAGCAACGTGGATGGAACTGGAGAGTGTTATGCTAAGTGAAATAAGTCATACAGAGAAAGACAGATACCATATGTTTTCACTCTTATGTGGATCCTGAGAAACTTAACAGAAGACCATGGGGGAGGGGAAGGAAAAACAAAAAAAAGTTAGAGAGGGAGGGAGCCAAAACATAAGAGACTCTTAAAAACTGAGAATAAACTGAGGGCTGATGGGGGGTGGGAGGGAGGGGAGGGTGGGTGAAGGTCATTGAGGAGGGCACCTGTTGGGATGAGCACTGGGTGTTGTATGGAAACCAATTTGACAATAAATTTCATATTTAAATAAATAAATAAATAAATAAATAAATAAATAAATAAATAAACAAACATTAAAAAATGTTCTCTGATTTTTGTATATGACTCAATTATATTTCTTTGTATAGTATATTTCCATGCAGATTTTAAACTTTTGTGGAAATCTATCTGAAAACAAATCTACCATAATTTAGGATTAATTTATTTTAGTCTATTATATCATGAAATGAATTGTGTCTGGATAATGCCATGATTTATACCATTTCACATAATTTTTTTTCCTATTTCCCTACTTGTTATTCAAAAAGGAGATGTTAGCCAAATTGGCAAATTTGAAGACTTTGCTGTGAGACATGCCAAATTTTAGACTGGAGTGAACTTTTATGGCCAAGTGCTAAGCTTTTGGGAAATGTGGTTGAGAAAGGAATGTTGGCAGAATTTAATGTATAGTACTTGAAGTAAGAAAATGCATTCAGTCTTTTTGCTTCTTAAAATGTGTTCTGGGCAAATTTTCCTTATGATGTTTAAAAAATAAACAGAATAATTAATAGATGATGATGTCTCAACCTTCTTTGAAGAATAGTCTGTCACAGGGAGAAGACATAATGATTCAGAGGTAGAAAGGCAAAAGGAGACGAGGAAGTGTATGCTCCGTAAGTGTTAGGAGCCATGTCTTTCTTCTCATCATGGCATCTCTAACACATGGTACAGTATGATGCAGGGTACTGGATGAATACTTATTGAAGTGTATATGTTTACCAGGTTCACGGCAGACTCTCAATTGTATGAAATGATTTTATTGTCAGCAATAGCTACTCCTAAATTGGCTATGCTGAACTCTTATTTCCTGCTGTGTAATATCTTTCCATCCCCTTGTGCAGCAAAGACCTCTTTGTGGTTCTAATGGCTGAAGTGGAGGGAAATTCTGTATGTCCTCTTTCCTACTTCTCTGCTTTCCTTTCTGATAATGTTACCAAAAGAGAAATGGAAGAAGGTAGAAGTCTGTCTACACAGAAGCTATTGCTGTAGTACAGCTCCTTAACACTGACTGGTTATTACATTCCTTTCCAAAAGTTGACTTACTTATAGAGAACATTTGTGGATTGTTCAGCATCCCTAGAATTGGAAACCCACTTCACATGGTAGACTTTTCCACCTTAAGCAAGGTCCTGTTAGATGGCATACCATTAGAAGGGCTCAAAAGCCAGCTGCTTTCTTTGTGCTTATTCAGCTACCAGGAAACTCATGTACCCTGGTCTGCCAAGTAGGGATAATGCAGGCTGTTTCACCATTGCTGCTTCCCTCAACCCTGTCATCTTGTCCCTTTTTCCATGAAGCATGAGCTTCAGACCCAACAGATTCAATGGATTGCTGAGCTTCATGTGAGTCTACAACTTGGAGAAGGGGTGAGTGACAGTTCTAGCATACTTCAGAATTTACCAGCAACTCTCTTGTGCTTCTCTGAACTTGTTCTGATGGTTGAGAGAATTTATTTTCCTCCCCTTAAAAAAATAGGGTTTATCTTGAAAACTTTTCTTCAAGAGGCACTTCCTCTGTCCTAGTCGTCTTCCTCTTGTTATAGTCAGGGTCAGGGAAATGGGGTTTAGGTTTCTTCTCTGAAATGCATTCTCTGTAAGTTACAACTTCCCTTGTGTTTTTCAACATAGAATGCGAATTTTTAACGGTTGTTTTCTTCAGATTTATAGACTAAAATTGCCACTTGCAACCACATGGATGGAGCTAGAGGGTATAATGCTAGTTAAAATAAGTTAGTCAGAGAAAGGCAAATACTGTATGATTTCACTCATATGTGCAATTTGAGGAACAAATTAACAAAGAAAAAAGAGACAAACAAACTGCATGTCTTGAAATACAGAGAACAAAGTGGTGATTGCCAGAAGGGAAGTGGGTGGGGGGAGGGTGAAATAGGTGATGGGGACTAAGAGGACATTTATCTTGATGAACACTGAGTAATGTGTAGGATTGTTGAATCATTATATTATACACTTGAAACTACTATAACGCTATGTTATCTATACTGGATATAGATGATAGATAGATAGATAGATAGATAGATAGATAGATAGATAGATAGATAGATAAAGTTTTTAAAAACAGTGTATTAGGGAATGCTCTCTGGAGATATCTCATCTATGAGAAAGCAAGGAGAGCAGGATTAGACAGAAGGAGAAGCTGGCCCACACCACCATTACAAATGAGGTCTCAGCTGATGCTATGGGGAGCTCTAGAGCTGGGATGCCTCTCAGGGCTGCTCTAAACTCAAGGAGCAGACCTTTTATCTTGGTATTAGCTAGTCTAGTGGTTTATGGGAAAAGAGGAGACAGATAAACTCAGGTGAAGCAGCTCCCTGTTGCAATGGAGAGCAATCTCCATGAAGGCTTCTGTGAGCCATCAGCAGCCAACATGCCAGCCTCTGGGATCTAAACAGAGCAGTAGGTTACTCATTATAGGATTTATAGCTTTATCTGTATCCCAGGCAATGTTCCAGGATCTTTACATGTATCATTAAATTTGATCTTTATCACAGCTCCATGAAGCCAGCTCTGTTATTATCTCCATTTCCAGATAAAGAAACTGAGGCACAGTGAAGTAATTTGATCAAGGTCAAACAGCTAACACTACTTTGTGTGTGTGTGTGTGTGTGTGTGTGTGTGAGAGAGAGAGAGAGAGAGAGAGAGAGAGAGAGAGAGAGAGACTGATTTATCTTTACAAAGGTAAAGTTCCAGAAAATCAAAATAAAGTTATATATATATATATATATATATATATATATATATACACACACACATACACATATATATACGTGTATATATATATACACGTATATATATATGTATATATACACGTATATATACATATATATATACGTATATATATATACACGTATATATATATGTGTGTGTGTGTGTATATATATATATATATATATATATCTTCGGGCATAAAAAATATGAGATATTAGAGGCTGGAGCCTGGTTTCTGAAATATGAACTTATGAATTTTTATTATGATTAACAGAGTATGTATTAAGAGTTTTGGTACTTGATGTGAGAGTAGGCATTTTCATCTATGTGCAATTGTTTATATGTTTAAGCCTATCATAAAAATAGGCACTAGATAAAGGTGCCCACTCACAGTTCTTTTAAATGTATGTTCTCTGGTCACAAATAGTAATACTGTCATGACGAGCTGGGGAGAAAATTCACCTGCCTGCAGTAGCCTTACTTTTATGTGAATAACTATACCAGAGAAGGAATGTGCACCTGTAATTTTTTCCTCTGGAAAACGATTGCATGCTGAAGCTCTGCTTTCTTCATTACAGAACTCACTTCGCTAAAATTGTCTCTGCTTCTTCACAAACTCCCTCCATACACTGGCCAACTTATCACACACTGTCTAGCCACCAGCAAGCACGCTTAATATTATTCACATGTTGGGAATCAGTACACCAACCCGCATAGGTATTATCCAAGGAAAGACTCATTATGAGTTTCAAGGGCAATTACCAATATTCCAGACTCTCAAAGCCCCAATTCGGCACAGTGCCCCAAATCAATAATAACTAGAACTGGGAGGCTTTCTTATCCTCTTCCTTCCTCCAGGGAAATAAAAGAGGTAAACACAGAAGAAAAGGGGATGAGAGGTGAAGATACAGCTACGGAAATGAAAAAAAAAAAAAAGAGAGAGAAATTTTGAAGGGTAATCCAAAGTGAGTTTCATCTGCCTGGAAATAAAATTAAACCCTTCAGAAGAGAAGGTGTCATATAGCCTGCCTTTAGCCATGACTACGCTAATTATTTCCAATATCCTCTGACAATTGCATATCACTTCTGTAAATATCAATAAAGAATGTTTCTATTCTAATTATTTTGCAGAAGGATTTTTATGAGCTGAGCGAAAAGTTAGGGGACACGAGTACCTAAACAATCTAATTAAACTGTATTATGTATTGTTTTGTCAGCAAAATGTAAATACCTATATAAATTGCAAATGATTTTGGGGGTTTCAAAGATTCCTAGAAACCCAACTGTAGACTGTAGGTTAAGAACTGTAGTCTAAATTTGGGGTCCAGAGACTTGATTAATCTCTATCAATCTATTTATCTGCATTTTCTCCATATTTAGTTATTTATCTCTGTATTCATATGCATCTATCTATTTCACTTATATACACACATGCATAAGTGTGGCAAAATTTTTCTCTATTATTTTTAATTACGTGGTATACTATTAATCAGTTTTTACTTTTATTTCCCTGATCTAGTTGTTTTTTCTCCTGTTTCTATGATTGGATAACTCTCCAGACCTATTTCACGCATTTACAAAAAAATTCTTCCTAGGTAGAATATTTCATGGATCTGGAGAGTGTATAATTTTTAATTGACCCAAACTTGAGCCTATTTAGATGGTCAGTGCAGCTGCAGTATAGAATAGGCCATATGAGAAATAGATAGTTGTAAGATATAGTCATGGATGTCTCTGAGAAAGAAAAAAGCTTGGCCCAGTTTTTGAGTTTTTGAAATAATTATTCGACATCAGCAATGATAGTTTATCATCCATGTGTGTATTTGCAATTCCTAGTATGGTGAATAAAGTCATTGGTTATATTAATTTGCTGTCTTTAAAAACGTAAACCAGTATTTGGTGTCTATTTTGTGTGAAAATGTGGAGACATTTTAATAGTGTTCTAGCATAAAAGGCATAAAAGTTGGTCATTTTCTTGATCATTAGTTAAATATGCTGCTAAGGCATTTAATTTTATGACACTGTCTTTATCTTAACTATTTTTTCTCTTTTGTGTTAGTACTGTAAGTTACAGTTCGTGCAATTCTATCTGTTACCCAAAGGCAACTATGACAATCTCTTTTTTTGTCTGCCTAAGTCTGTAGGCAGCCATGAAGCTTGTATTATTTTTCTTTTCTTAGTTAATGTGTGGAAATCATTTAGAGAATGTGAGTAGGAGTTGTTTATGGTATGAAATCGTAATTCTATATACACAAGTAATTCTGAACATGAATTAAATAAATGCATTGAAAAGCAGCATGTTTTAGCTACTATGTATTCTTTTATTTAAAAAAAAGTGGTTGGGATTTTTCCTTCAAAATTCCCTTCCTACTTAAAATGCCTTAAAATATACATTTGAAAGAGGCTATTAAAATAATACAAAGGGCATTTTAAAATGTTTGTAATCCCTTGAAATTTTACTGCCATGTCAACTAGAAGGCATTTGGCACATTTGTGATCTTATGATCACACTCAGGAAGAGTGTCTGTATGAGGAGTGCTCTCTGACAGTATTGGTAGACATGTTCATCCATTCCCATTTAATGTTAGGATTCATTCTATATGCCAGATCAGGGGTCAGCAAATATTTTCTGGACAGGACCAGAGAATAAATATTTTAGGTTTTACAGCCCATATGCTCTCTGTTATAACTACTCAACTCTGCCATTGTAGCATAAGCACATGGGTATTGGCTATGTTCCAATAAAATTTTATTAATGGACACCAAAATCTGGATTTTATGTAATTCTCAAATATCAAGAAATATTATGATCCTTTTGATTTTTTTCCAGCCACTTAAAAATGTGAAAAATAGATAGTAGGCCAGATTTGGCCCATGGGCCATAGTTTGTGAACCCTTGTAGCTAGATAAAAAAAGCTAGAGAAAAAAAAAACCTGTGAAAAGGAGCCTGAAGATACTAATATAAATCACTAATCCCCACTGGTGCCACCAGAGCCAGAATTAGAACTCTGAGACAGCCTGTCTCCCCAGGCCATAGCATCACCCACAGCCTCAAAATCATGATTCAGGAACTGTTTGCCAACAGTTTTATTTAGAAGCTTTCATCTTTTAATAATGCTTATTTTTTCTCCAATCACAGTAAATCTAAAAAGTTTTAGTGACCAAACTAGAATTCTCTATTTAAACCCTGTCTTAGCCCATTTATAACTCTAGATCCTGACCAGTGCTGACCTCTGTTATGTGACTTTTTCAGAAATGAATACCATTAATAGAGGATTGGGTGTGCCTGGCATGAAAAAAAGATTCCTATATTTTGCTTAGTCCATACAAGTTCAGGGAGATATTCGTAAGTATTCTGAAATGGAAGCATCCTTTGCAAGATCAAAGAAGCTTGAAGTGTCTTCTAAACTCACTGCTTTACAATGTACACTAGCATCATAAAATTTTAAGTATCTTATAGAAAATGGCACTACTTTGTTTACTGGTAAAATTAACGAGCTTATTTTCTCAGAGGGGTAGTTTGTTTTCCTCACCCCTCATTTATTGATATCTCTCTGCCGCAACCTACCAGGTTTCCTTTAACATCAGTATGAGAAACACTTCTATCATGTTTATAGCTAACATTTACTGAAATAGGTGTCAGGCCCTGTACTAATGCATGCTAGGCCTTATACACTCATTTAATGGCTCATTTAATATGTGACCACACTTGCGATTGATGCCATTCTTCCCAACGCCAGGAGGCAGTGGTACACATTCATGTTTCTAGTAAATGCTCAAGCCAGGCTTGACACCCGTGTGAGCCCGCAAAACCACCACATGCTACAACTTTCTCAGACCAATAAGAATAATAATATGGATGGGTTCATTTTCTAGATCCCACAGAGGCCAAATATCTAAGAGTTAAGAGAAATAAAGAGGGCAAATGAAAGAAATGAGATTAGGGTTTAAAATTTATTGTACTCTGCATTTTCTTCCTCTGCCTTTGAGACTCACATTTTTTATATTAGCTGTATTCTCTTTCTTCCCCATTAGATTTGAAGCTCTTGAGAAAAGAAATGTTACCTTCTATTCCAAGTGCCTAGGAAAGTGGCTATCATATAGTGTATGTTCACTGCATGTCTCTTGAATTAATGAATAAACTAGGCCTCAGTTTTATTATCTATGGAATGATTGCATTGGATTAACCAAAATTTTTTTAAAAAAACTTAAAGTTTTTATTATTTTTTTCTTTTTATTTTTTATTTTTTGGAGATGGCAGGGCAGAGAGAGAGGGAGGCACAGAATCCGAAGCTCTGTCAGCAGAGCCTGATTGGGGGCTGGAACCCATGAACCATGAGATCATGACCTGAGCTGAAGTCAGGCACTTCATTGAATGAGCCACCCAGGCACCCCTGGATAAATCAAAATTTTAAAAGTCTTGCAGTTATGAATTACTTAACATGGTCATAGCTTTCTCTCTACACCATAAGAGACAGGAGACCAGAGAAGTTCATGAATTTCACAGACTATACTCTTAAAAAGTATTTCACATTGCCTTCTCCTTCAGTCCCTCGTTAATACTAAAACCAATAGTGTCTTTTAGTACTTTGATGGCAGCAGCTGTTTATTAACATTATTTGCTGGAATTAATGTGATTTTCCTCCCTCATTTTTCTTTGAGGCATTGTTTTAATTATGCATTCACAGGCTGTTTGTGTTTACCTGTCTTTTTTATCCAATAATTGAAAAGGGCTTTGCAATCCAAGCACGCTAAGAAAATGGACCGTAAAGTGCTAAACAAATGTCGGTGGCTGTTATTATGAAAATAGAGTTTCTCCAGGCAGTTCTTTTTCTGTGGCAGGGCCCCTTTGGGCTGTATCTTAGCTAGGGAAACAGCATGTTTGAGTGAGTCAATGGCCAGTGGAGAGAACAACCCATAGGTTAGAAATGGTACAGGAATGAGAAGGAGAAATCATATTCACAGGAAAAGGAATACAACAGGAGGAAAAGGAGTGTGCAGAACTGCTGCTGATAATTAGGGGTGGGAAGCTCCCTTGCAGCAAGGGTAAAACTGGTATGTCACCATGTTCTGTGCCAGCTCTCAAGGAACCAGGGAAGGGGTTCTCCTTTTGTTTTGTTTTGTTTTCTTTTCTTTCTCTTTTTCTTTTTTTCTTTTCTTTTCTCTTCCCGTCTCTTTCCTTTTCTCCATCTCCTCCTCCTCTTCCTCTCCCTCCTCATCCACCTCCTCCTCCTTTCCTTCCTCCTTCTTCTTAATGAAAAACTGAGCTGAAGTGATTCTGAATGTTTCAAAATGTGAAACCTGAAGAATCATCTGCAACCCAGATGATCAGGCCTGTTGAATTTCCTGGCTTTGAAACAAATGTTATCTCTGTCAATTCATCTTTAGGTTCATTTGTCCTGTTCGTTATTCAAATACTACCTTTCTCAAACAGTACTCATCTTGGGGTGCTGGGGGTGCTTTGGGGGTTGAGCACCTGATTCTTGATTTCGGCTCAGGTCATGATCCCAGGGTCATGGGATCAAGCACTGTGTCAAGCTCCACACTGAGCATGGAGCCTGCTTAGGATTCTCTCTCCCCCCTCTGCCCCTCTTCCTGACTTGTGCACACACACACTCTCTCTCTAAAATAAAATTTTAAAAAATGGCTCATCTTTACAGCCCCATTACATCAGGCCTAGAAAGGCCCAGATGGAAATCTTAAGAGGTCCTGGATCATGCAGAAATGTATGATCCAACCTGCTGAAATCCCTATATCCTAATAAGAAAACTGGCAACCTAATTGCAGAGCCACCGAGGAGTTATAAAACCCCAATTTATTCCAGGTGCCTTCCTAAATATTTTGATAAATATCAAACTATTTGCCTTAGGTGTATAGGAGTAGAGAGCAAGTAGAAACTGTCCCCTAGGACCTAGGACGAGACCTAGGAGGACCTAGGAGGGTCCTAGGAGGAGAAGATGACCTAGGAGGAGAAGATGTGGAGATGATGGTGAAAAGCAAAGCTGCGAGGGCCACCCTAGAAGCCAGCGTAGGAAAAGGAAAGAGATAGAGACTTCCCTACTGGACAGAATCAGTTCCCAGCTCTGCCACTTGAGCTGGTTGCTTAGGTTTTCTGAGCCAGTTTCCTCTTAGAAAATGTGAAGTAAGAATGCCTCCCTCAGGAGGTTGTGGTGAGGATGGAAGGACATAAGAGTGAGAGGAACACTTAGCACTCTGCTGACGTGAGTAAGGCTCATTGAACAGTAGCAATATTTTGGAACAATTGCCTGAGTAGTGCCATAAATAATAACTGGCCTGGATACTGAATTGTCTCAGGTGGGATTATAAAGGCAGATGAAATTTAGAAAGCAACAGATCAGTAAGGACTGGAATAATCAAGGAAGTCTTTCCTGGAGGCAGTGAGTCTGAAACTGGAATTAAAAAAAAAAACTGCAGGATTTTGATTAGGTGGCCATGAGGTTAAGAATTTTAGGCTGAAGAAATATTGGCAAAGCATGAAGGAAGTTCTGAGACGAGAAAGGTGTACTAATGGAGTAGGAAGGGGGATGTACCAGGGACATTCATGTGTGTGTCCTGCTGATCCAGGCTGTCCTGGAGAGTTAGCCATTTGGCTATTTCTCTTACAGTGCCTTTTCAAAGGAGCCCTGATTCTTAGGGAGCTTGGCAGCATGCAGACACCAGGTTATCTTCACACAGGCGTTCAACTAATTTTGTGAAAATGTACAACCCAGTGTTAATCAAATGCTTATATTTCAAACATCAGAGTAATAAAACTAAATTCAACCTTTTATATTAATTCAGATTGCATCAACAGGACCATTATTATGAAGTGGCATTGGTTTAAGGATCCTCTGATCTCATATGAAAAGGTTTCACTTGATCAACATGCTTTTAAAATGGTGTGTGTCTGCAATAAGAAAGAGGGGTGGGTAGACAAAGTATTTATTGGCTTTCCAGGACTATCTAACAAAGTATTGCAGACATGGTGGCTTAAATAACAGAAATTTATTTTCTTACAGGTGTTGGGTCTAGAAGTCCAAGATCCAGGTGTTAACAGGGGTTGGTTTCTTCTGAAGCATCAACCTTTGCCGTATAGTTGGCTGCCTTCTCCCTGTGTCTTCTCAGGGCCTTCCCTCTGCATCCTCTGTGTCCTAAAATTTCCTCTTCTTATAAGGACACAAGTCAGATTGGATTAGGGTCTACTCTCATGACTTCATTTTAACTCAATTGCCTCTTTAAATACCCTGTCTCCAAGCAGGGTCAGATTCTGAAGTACTAAGATTTGGGACCTCAACATATGTATTTGGGATAAATACAGCTTAACCCGTAACAGGGTCAAAAAGGAGATTAGACATTGCTATTCTTCCAGAGGCTTCTCTTTTTGTGGGGAAAACTCTTCCTATGTTTATTATTGGCTACTTGAGCCTCATCTTATTCCTCAAAGAATGAAGCAGAAATTCAGACCTTACTATGTGTAATGTACATCAAGCCACAATCCAGAATTCTACTTAATCCTTTCATAAATACTAGAAACCCTGAATGATATAGCAACCAAAGTATTAACTAAGAACATGTGAAATAGAAATGGAAGTCCAGAGAAAGAACAAATATTCTATATCTAGCTATTCTTTCCTATAAATTGTCCTTGAATTTAAAATTCTCCTTAATTTTGCTGCTAGGTTTGTTTTTAACACTTTGCCTAGAATAAATAGACATGTTCCCTTGTGTTGTTATTATCTTTTTCTTTTTAAGTAAGGCTGATTTTTATTTAGGAACAAGCTCCTGTCTAAAAGTGGTATACTAATGCATTAAATACTACCGTGACGTGTCTAGTCAGGGGGAGGAAGCCAAAAGGAGCTCTTGAGAGATGTTCTCCAGTTGCTCAAGTCTCCTGTTGTGAATTACCAACTTGTCATTCAGGGTGTCGAGGAGCAAAGAGTGCCCAGACAGGCAATTAAGGCTTATGGAAAACAATTAGTGCAGGGGCATGACATGGTGTAGGGCTTATTCCTTCAGCACCAATCACATTGTCTTTCTCATGACTCATTATTTCTGATGTGTCACTTGCTTATAGGAATCACAGGGGAGATGATAGATTTGTTCTTAGGGTTACTTGACTCTAATCTAGGGGCTGTGATGTGTCATAATGGGTTCTGTGAATGACAAATAACTCATTCTGATATGGTTATAACTGATGCAAATCAATTATCATTTGAAGAGTTTATTTTGTGTTTTAGTTTTGATCAGCCACTCTCTCCCACTTAATTTTATGGAAATCACCCCAATTTTCTGATATCTAATATAGTTGGCCTTTGAATAATGTGGGGATTAGGGGCACTGACTCCCATGCAGTCAAAAATCTACATATAACTTTTGATTCCCCCAAAACTTAACTATTAAAAGCCTACTGTTGACCAAATCTGCCTTACTAATAACATAAACACTTGAATAACACATATTTTTTATGTTATAAGAATATGATAAACTAGATAAAAGAAAACATTAAGAAAATCATAAGGAAAATACATTTACAGTACTATACAGTATTTATTTAAAATAAAACAAAACCAGCTTACAAGTGGACCAGCACAGTTCAAACCCATGTTGTTCATGGGTTTGAACTATATACAAAACTACTTACATCTGCCTTTTGGTCCTTTTTTCCTCCCTTATAATAAAGGAACTGTCCCTTTTCCTTCCTATATCTAGTCCTTCATTTGTCTTAGAATTTCATCCAGCCTCACCTTTTCAAAAGCCATAATCTATTGATTGTACTGTTGTCATCTTGTTTGTAGGTCTGTCTTCCATATTGTATTGTTCCCATAGGCATTTTTATTTTAAAAAGTAAATTAATCTCATACATGGTAAAGATTTAAAAATATGAGCATACTTGGGGCTCCTGGGTGGCTCAGTCAGTTGAGCCTCTGACTTCGGCTCAGGTAATGATCTCACAGTTCATGAGTTAAAGCCCCACGTCGGGCTCTATGCTGACAGCTCACACAGCCTGGAGCCTGTTTTGGATTCCGTGTCTCCTTCTCTCTCTGACCCTCCCCCATTCATGATCTGTCTGTCTCTATCTCAAAAATAAATAAACAAAAAAAAAGTAAAAATATGAGCATACAATCATGGTATTATTCTTTTATTTTAAAAAAAATCTCAACCAACCTTTTTCTGTTATACACCCACTTATATGTTTTGCTACTTTTTGCAACAAAATTGCTCTATACTCTATATTACAGTCTCTCCAATTCTTGTCTTTGCCTTAATCTAATTGCCCCCCCATCCCAACTCCACCAGATTTTTCCTTATATATGTCATCAATGGCCTCTAATTTTCCTAAAAGTAATGATTATTTCTGTCCTCATAATAATTGCCCAATCAGACTATTTGCCACATTGATCACTCCCTCTTTCTTGAAATACCTTCTTCATTGAGCTTCAAGGACACCATTTTCCTGATTTCATTCCTACTTCACTGCTCATGCTTTCTGGGCACCATTGCTTGTTCGTCCTCAGCCCCTTAACCTCTGGAGGTCCGTTGGGCTCAGTCCCTGGTCCTCTTTGTCCTGGTGAACTGCAGTATTCTCCTAGCTTGCCTTCAGACTCTACTCTCTTCCTCCCTCTGTTCTATCTCATACACATATTATTTTAAGAGAATACATTTTTTAGAGAAGTTTTAGGTCTATAGAGAAATTGTGCAGAAAGAACAGAGAATCCTCACATACAGAGTGTGTTTTTCATATTCAAATTCAATCAAGTCACCTCCTATAAAAAAAAAAAATCTTCTCACAGCCTGCAGGCCTCACATGGACTATCCAATGTTCCCATGCATTTCCTTCTCTCCCTTGCTCTCTGAACTGTACTCACAGTAGCTTTCTTTCAGTTTTTCAAATGTGTTACACTTTAGCTATAGAATCTTTAGATATTCTGTTCTTTCTTTTTTAAATGGTTCCTTCTCATCTTTCTCAGATTCACAAGATAATTTCTATTCATCTTTAAGATAGTACCTCAATCATTGCTTCTTTAGAGAAACCTGCACTTGATTCTCCTTCCCAGTCTATATCTTAACTGACTCTTGAAGGTCCATGACCCACATTTCATAGGATTTTTCTTTTACAAATGATACCTGTCTCTCTCACAAGAATGTAAGTTCCATGACAGCTAGAACTCTCCTTTTGTTCATGCTATTATTTCTAGCACATTACAAACTGCCTGATGTGTCATAGTCATTTAGTAAATGTTTGTGGAAGGAAGGAAGGAAGGAAGGAAGGAAGGAAGGAAGGAAGGAAGGAAGGAAGGAAGGAATGGAGGGAGGAAGGGCAAGACGAAGGAAAGAAGGGAAGACAGACATAAGAAGTCATTATAACCTAGAAATGGGTTGATTCTGGGAATGATAATCAGGAGCCCTGAGTGTTACACTTATTCTATAACCTAACTCAAACTCAAGGATTGGTTTAGTTTATTAAAAATTTAGTAAAAATCAGCTATGAGCTGGGTATTACATTCCAAAATTTCATTTTTGAGGAGCTATGGTTTATCATCTCAGTGACCATTCCTCAGAGGTAGAGTTCCACTGAACACTGTGGAAACACTAATCAAGTCCATTTGTGAAGCAGTAGTCCTACAGGACTAGTACGTGGGCAGATGGGATCCTGAACCACTATATCTCTTAAGCAGGTTCTCTAATACCTATGGCACCCATTTCCTCATCAGTGAAATGAACATTACACTGTGGAACAACCAGATGAGACAATGTATGTGAATGTCTACAAGCTAATGTCACCCAAACGAGCCTGGTGACCTATATACATTTGTCCCACTGGTCTACCATCACACATGCGTCTAACTTGTCATCAACTCACCTCTTTTTAAGAAGCACCTCATTATTTCTAATGTGTTACAATCCAAAACAAATCTTAGTAACATTCCCCTTCATTTTTCCACATAGGTGATGTGATGTGTGAAAATCAAATCAGGTAAAATGACTCAGTTGAAAAATAATGGGATGATGTATGTGCTGGTATAAAAAATGGGTTTATTTTACACAACTGTATTCCCTCCCTTGTCTAAATGCTGAAAGTCCAAGTCTGAGCCATAAATGGCCCCTCTCCTCAGTCCATATGAACTGGCACCTTCACATTAAATTCACCCATTCTACTTGGCCCATTGCTGTTAACCTGTGAACCCCAGTGGATTTGATTGCTGCTTCCTTTGAGATGAAGGTCTCCTCCTGCACTTGCTGACAACCAGCAGTGCCTTTTTATTAGTTGTTGGGAACACAAAGCCTTAAGGGCATAACTGAAGCTCTGGATGGAACTGCTGGTGATGGGCCAATCATGCTGGGAACTGCAAGTAGTGCACAGGTTGTATGCTCCCTCTATTGGTTACTGATGTAATTTCACAGAAGGAGCTGGGCACAGTGGCTCTGCATGTTAACAGTGGCTGAAAACACTATCCCCTTCAAAGTGCAATATTACTGTCTCCTTGCTCCTCAAAATAACTGGAAAGTCTCTTTTTCAAATATTTGAACTCAGAGATTTTACATTCCTTACTTTCATGGCATTTGCAAATTCATATTCACCTTCAGGTTATTTGAAAATATGGAAGACCACAGAATCTTGACAACCACCAACAATTTAAAGAAATTGTACTGAAAGGGTCAGAATAAAAGGTCCACAGTAAAAAGAAAGAAGACGGCTTAAACTTAACAGCTTGGCTTCTGTTACGCAAAACACTGATCCCTGTGTGAATAAATTGTCTGCCAAGTTGGGCTGGATCTCTAGCAAGCACAATATATCTTTGAGGCAATTAACAATTAGAGTCCCACTCTTTCAGCAAAACGTGCATCTTTAGGATTTCTTGGCCAAATAAGTATTGAAAATTACTTTTAAATGGTCCCCTAAGATTCACCTAATAAAATTAGATTTTTATCTTTAACAGCAAAATAAAAATCAAAGGAGGGAATTATTTTTCCTTAGAATCTCAATAAGATTTAAAATAAATACATCTCCTTACAATATGAATAATATATTCTACTTTAAAAAGGGTTCTTTGAAGTCAAAATATGTTCCAAATTTAAGTTCTTATTTCTATTTTATAAAAATAACAATAAAGAAGTAGCTTTTTGGCATATCTCAATACCTGTCACATAAATTATACAGACACCATCTCACATAGCAAAAATTACAAAGATCAACATTCTTAGTGAGGAGTGAGTATCTGTATTTTTAGATGTGGTTAGAATTGCAATATGGGAACTAGCACATTATTTCCTTATTTGAGAGATCTGGAATCTGTATCACATAAAATCTTTTGCTTTTTGAGGCTGTATAAGTTTTGTTCATTCATGTAGACTCCAGATTGTTTTACAGTGTTTTTTTTTTGTTTTGTTTTGTTTTGTTTCTTTTTTTGTTGTTGTTTTTTTATAACCAAGGAATGGGTGGTGGTAGCTTTTTTCTATTCCTGAGATTATAGTTTTAAATCCATTAAAATATATGTTCACTCTTGTTTGTGATTTGCAGTTATCATCTCCATTGCTCTATTCCAAACATGAGTTGATGTTTAAATAAAAGTTTGAGTCTGAAATTAAGGCCAAAAAAAATTTTATAAAGAATATTGTAAGGAAAATGGAAATCAATAAATCTTTTCCCCTTATCTTATGGAAGTAGTCAGGAACCTCAAAGATCATTTTGTTCATTTTACAGAGGAGAAATATGGGTCCCACAGAGGTTATGGTGGCTAACCTTGTATAAATTCCCATATTCTCAGTTGAGTAATCATTCTATCTTTTATATTCTCTCTGATTATATTAGCATTAAATGTCCTTGATTTCTCAAGTTTAAGTCTCAAGACTGCTGCTATCCTAGTCCACTGGATTTTGGTAATATAGTACTGACAATGTAATAATCATAACAGTAGCTACTATTTGATGTACTCTTTGTGTTAACTATAGTATTAGGTCCTAAATATGAATTATTTGATTTAATTCTTGCCACTAATATGAGTTAATTATTTTTACATGGGGTAAGTTAGGTTCAAAAGTTTAAGGAATTTTCCAAGATCACAAAACCAGTAAGTGAGTGACAAAGAGTTAAGATCCAACTTTTCAAAGTTAGTTGCGATGAGAATTAGAAAATGATCAGAGAAATTTAAGTTCTGTCCTCTAGTAAAAATACTTACGAGATATTATTAGATCTTTGGAACATGGTATCTGTAGTTAACTGTAAATATATTTTAATGATGAACATTTTCTGTCCTTTTTATTCGTGATGTTAATAGGTAATCCCTTCCATATTTGACCTCAGAAATTTTTCTTGCTAAACTAATACTCAATATTTGTGCTAGATTTTGATGGTATGCTTACTCTAAATAGCACTATTTGAGTGGACTTATTTATTGTTTTTATCTGTTACTCATCTACTGTAGAGGCTGTATGCCTCACCCCTGCACACCTGTTGACTGACTGATAGTATAGTGGTTCTGTGTCCCAAGAGACAGAAAGGGACACCCCCCACCCCGTTCCTAATCTGCCCTACATACAGAAGTTTCCATTGTGTTCTTCTGTTATCTGTGTGGAGGTAAGGTGTTCAGTTATAAGAAAAATATTCTCCTTTTTTCTGGTAATTTGTTAAGGACATGTACATCAATGTATTAAAAATGAGATGGTAACTAATTCAGTGGAAAGTTACTTCAAGAAGCTGACCAAAAGCAGTTAGAATACCATCTGGAAGGAGGAAATATGAGGAGATTGTGTTCATCTAACAGTGTGATCTTGTGTCATACTGTTATGCCAACGATTTATTGTTGGGAAAATTTCAGTGTGGAAGATAATATTTCTTGAATATCTGTCTACTTTGAGAGTGGGCAACTTAGTATAAAGTAACAAAATTGAGGGTTTGTCAATAGGCAGTATTCTTTTATATTAACTTCAGTGTGGACAAACATATCATTATTTAACTTCTGGTTCCCTAAATGTTCTATAAGAAAAAGTTTGATTGGATTTTTTAACAACTTTATTCAGATATTATTCATATACCATCTAATTCATTCATTTGAAGTGTACAATTCAGTGGTTTTTTAATATAATCATAAAATCATGCAACCATCACTATAATCAATTTTAGAACATGCTTATTACTCCAAGAAGGAAACCTCATGGCTATTTGCACTCACTTCCCATTTCTCCCAAACCCCAAGCACTAGACCACCATTAATCTACTTTCTGTCTGTATGAATGTGCTTATTCTGGACAGTGCATATAAATGGAATTATGTGATGATATGTGTTCTATATGAGTGGCTTCTTTCACTTAGCATGTTTTCAACATTCATCCATGTTGTAGCATGAATTGTATATTAATTCCTTTTTATGGATGAATAATATTGCATTGTATAGACATGCCACTTTTACTTATTCCTTCCTCTGTTGGTGGACATTTTATGTTTTTCTCCCTCTTTTTTGGTTGTCATGAATAATGCTGCTATGGGCATTCATGTGCAAGATTTTGTGTGGATGTGTGTTTTCAGTTCTTTTGGGTATATACCTGGGAGTGTAATTGCTAATTCATATTGTAACTATATGTTTAACATTTTTGAGAGACTGCCAAACTGTCTTCCAAAGTGACTGCATGCTTTCACATTCCCACCAGCAATATTTGAGGGTTTTAACTTGTCCATTTCCTCACCAATGCTTATTATTACCTGTTTTATTATAGTCATCCCAGTGGGGTGAAATGATATCTTGTTGTGGTTTATTTGCATTTCCCTAATGGCTAATGCTGTTGAGTATTTTTTCATGCACTTTTGGTCATTTTTGTATCTTCTTTGGAAAAATATATGTTCAAATCTTTTGCCTACTTCTCAATGTACTTACTCATTTTTATTGTTGAGCTGTAAGAGTTCTTTATAAGGCATGGGCACAAGTTCCTTTTTGAATATATGATTTGCAAATATTTTCTCCTAATCCATATGTAGCTGTTTTTACTCTCTTGGTGTCCTTGAAGCATAAAAGTTTTTAATTTTGATGAAGTCCAACTTATCTGTTTTTCCATTGGTCACTTTGTGTCATGTCTAAAAATACTTCTCCTAAACTAAGGTCATGAAGTTTTATTCCCATATTTTCTTCAAACATTTAGGTATTTTTTTTTTTATTTTTTTATTTTTTTAAATTTTTTTTTTCAACATTTATTTATTTTTCGGACAGAGAGAGACAGAGCATGAACGGGGGAGGGGCAGAGAGAGAGGGAGACACAGAATCGGAAACAGGCTCCAGGCTCTGAGCCATCAGCCCAGGGCCCGACGCGGGGCTCGAACTCACGGACCGCGAGATCGTGACCTGGCTGAAGTCGGACGCTCAACCGACTGCGCCACCCAGGCGCCCCAAACATTTAGGTATTTGATTCTTCATTTTGTGTTCACGGTGGAAGGAAGAGGTCCAACTTTTTTTTTCTTTTTGCATGTGGATGCCCCATTCTTCTAACACTGAATGTTGAAAAGAGTACTCTTTCCTATTGGATTGTCTTGGCACTGTTTTTTTGTTTTGTTTTGTTTTGTTTTAAGTTATGGAGTTTTCTCCTTCTGATTGAGTCAGCTGCAGATAGCACAAGGTCAAACATGTTTCTTAAAAAGCCTCATTCTTTATTTTTCAATAATTCTCTTTTCTGTGGCCCACTGTCTACTTTAGCCCCAGGGAGGGTACCTGAGCTCTAGCCTGGGATAACCATGGATTGCCTTTTGATGTTATTAAAAGCTTGAAAATAATAGGAGCATTTAGAGACTATGCCTCACCTGGCTTACTCTGTTGACTGCTTTTCTTTTTTTTTTTTTTTTTTTTTTTTTCAACGTTTATTTTTGGGACAGAGAGAGACAGAGCATGAACGGGGGAGGGGCAGAGAGAGAGGGAGACACAGAATCGGAAACAGGCTCCAGGCTCTGAGCCATCAGCCCAGAGCCCGACGCGGGGCTCGAACTCACGGACCGCGAGATCGTGACCTGGCTGAAGTCGGACGCTCAACCGACTGCGCCACCCAGGCGCCCCTTGACTGCTTTTCTTAATGTAGCCACTGCCCCTTTCCTAGCTTTAGGCCAGGAGAACTGCTTGTGCTCTTCCCTGCCTCTTTCCCTCCTGCCACCCCCCCCCCGCCCCCCCCCCCCCCGCCCAGTGAACTGGACCTTGATAAGTTCAACGTCTTCTCCACAGAGGAACCCTCTTACTAAAAGTAGCTACCTGCAATCTGATATTCTTTATTAGTCTTCTTGTTCATATATGACACAGGGATTTATACTCTGAATTTCATGACTTGTTTAACTTTTTTTTAACCTGTTTTAGTCACCATTATATTCTGTGTACTCAGCTCATAGTTGGTACTCAGCAAACAATCAAATATGAAGGAGTATTTTCGTATCCTCTTTCCCTCTTCTGTCCTTATTTCCTTCATGTAAGTGGAAGAATATCTCATTCTTAGCATATTTTTTAACCCATAGCTCAGTTTATTATGCAAGAGGTCCCCACCTCTTCCCCCATTATCTTCCATTCAGAGATATTTTCAAATATAATACTACCTTGTAACTGCTCCTTACCAGCCCTATCCCAGGAATACAGATCACTATGGTTTAAAAGAATAGTAGTAACTATCCCAGGAATACAGATTCCCTATGGTTTAAAAGAATAGTAGTAACAGTTAACTTTTAAAAGCATTTATTATGTTTATTATGCTTGGGTTTTCATTTAATGATGCTATAAGTTAGTTGCTGCTATCATCTTAGTTTTACAGAGAAACTAAGCTTCAAGGTGAAGTCACCTGCCCAAGGTCACCATATACTAAACTGGCAGAACCAAGGTATAACCATTTTGCTACTCTCTCAGAAGAAACTGAGAGGACAGGACACAAACAGGAGATTTTTTTTCCTTCAACACTGGTCAGATGGATGGATACTTGAGTCCCTGTAGGCACAAGAGAAAAGAGAATATAGAAAACTATATCACCCATATATTGAAGATGATGCTCGGGTAGTTTTTGTTAGAAGAAGATGGGGAGATCTTGGAAAAGGTCTGTGGTGACATCTTGTTAAATAACTCAAGTAAAAAAAAAAAGGGCGAGTTTAGAAAATTCACAGGTTTTTGTTTTCATTTTCACAAATATCTCTGAATACAAATAGTTTGAAAGTGATGTCATTAAATGTGTCAAACTCCTTACTCTTTGAGTATGACTTTTTATTTAGATAGATAGATAGATAGATAGATAGATAGATAGACAGATTCACTTTGGTTCAATTAGGCATGTGCATGGCTCAGAGAGAGCAGGAATGCCGAATAGCTGGGAAATCGTTGTTAGGATTGTGGCAAAGAAATGCCTTAGTTACCTAGATATGGGTCATTTTTCCCCATAATAATAATATTCAATATTGTTATTTTGTTATTGAATAATATTATTACATAATATTGCTAACATTGTATAATATTGGTAATAATGCTGAAACTGACTGAAAGTTGAGAGGGAAACTGAATTTGTTTCGGTGTCTGGTGACATTTTAGAGCATAGTTTTACAAAATTACAGCACCATTTCATGAGTGTAGGGGAGGAAAGAGGTGTCTCAAGGAGATAACTTATTTTTCAGGCCTTGGTGCTTTTCTTTATGTTTCAAGTGGTAGTTGAATGTTATAATGCCAGCAGACACGACTCCACGTGGTTTGATTATGTAATTCAAAGACCAAAGCCAAATAAAAAAGGAAAAAACTACACTTTAAAAAACTCTTTTCCATTGAGGGGGATTATGGAAAAAGTGACAGTGTTTAAAAGTCTATGTTCTGTTTGCCAAAGCGGGGGAGGGAGTGGAAAAGTCGGGTGGAGTGGAGTGGACTGGCCATGAAAGACGAGGAAGATGCCATCTGCCACCAGTTGGCAGAACATGATCACCAGGACACAGAGTGGGCGATTGTCCTTGACTTTTGAAGCAGAAGCTGACAACTGACCCCAAAGTCTGCTTTTTCCTATGAGAGATAGGCAGTCATTGAGCTGAGATGGTGATGGTGTCTCTCATCTCGCACAACATGGAAACTGGAAGAAAATGAGGGAGGGCCCAAGAGAGTGGAAGGAAGAAGAAAATAAAGAAAAGGAATACTGATTAACTCAGCCTGTCTGTTCAGCTAAGCTTGAGATTGATTTTGCTCACTAGTGGAACAGGCAACCTGCATTTCTGCATTGAATAAATAATAGAACTACTAAGTTGCTGTAAGTGTAAGAGAAAAGAAGAGAATGAAAAGTATATATGTGCATGTACACATAAATCTATGTAGGTATAGATAGAAATATGTGTTGAATTACTTTGATTTCTATTCTATACTAGGAGATTAAGAATTAAGTAAATTTCACAATAATGCCATTTGGGAGGTTCTTTGATTAGGTCCATCTTACAGATGAAGAAATTCATTTTTGTGACGAGTTTCAATTTCTTGTTTGTATGACTAAAGTATGTACTGTTATCTAATGCTTGTATATTTTCTATTATTAATTGTTTTCAAGTTACTTTCTTTCATCGCTAGCTAACTTATACATTTCTTTAAAAAAATTTTTTTAATCTTTATTTTTGAGAGAGAGAGAGAGACAGAGCATGAGTGGGGGAGGAGCAGAGAGAGAGGCAGACACAGAATCGGAAGCAAGCTCCAGGCTCTGAGCTGTCAGCACAGAGCCCAATGCGGGGCTCGAACTCACGAACCATGAGATCATGACCTGAGCCGAAGTCAGATGCCCAACTGACTGAGCCACCCAGGCGCCCCTAACTTATACATTTCTTATGGGGCAAAGACAATATCTGAACTTTTGTTAGATCTCAGTGCCATTTTGCACATAGTTTATGGACAACAGATAATCATTTTTGTGATTTTTACCATATTGTTTAAACTTGTTCAGATGTAGATATTTTGTAACCAAATACATTTGAAATTTCACTGGGGCACCTAAATTATTTAAAATGCTGTAAACCTCCTGGTTTACATGAGACCAACAGACTAAAGTCTTGAGTAATTGTGGCTTATGTAAAGCCTCAGTGCGTCATCAGGGCTCCTGGATCCGTTACAGTGAGAGACTCTGAATCTCTGAGCAACAACAGAGAGTTTTGAAACTCAGATTCACTGGGAAGAAGCTGAAAACAAAAATAAGACCATGTTTTTAAATGACTGTATATAGTTACCTGGCTGGGAAAAAAAAATCACAAGTTTAACTGGAGGCTAGAACGCATCACGGTCATTAAGAAGACATTTAGGAGAGTAAAACAAGTCTAGGACTTTGGAGGTGAAACTGAGTGGAAGATTAAGGGACATCAAGTCAAGTATTTGGAAGAGTCAAAGAAACCACGCACACAGAGAAGAGAAACATTAGCGTTGTGCTGGAATAGCGGCTTTTAGTCTCCTCTTTTTTTCACAAAGACACCCAGGCCAGCTGAAACCATCTGTGAGGTAGCACAAGAGCACAACTACTGTGACCCCATCCCTTGCTTTCCCATTTGAGGAAGCACCTTAAAATTCAAGTGAAAGTGACCTTTTTTCAACTTTAATTCTAAATAAGCAAATTTCTTACAAATGCCACTACTTTATCATCAGCAACCAGTGGGTTGTAACATAGCTCACAACACAGCAATATGACATCAAGGCTGAAAACTTTTTTTTATTTTAATTTAATTTGTGCTGTCAGTGCAGAGCCTGATGTGGGGCTTGATCTCATGAATTGTGAGATCTCGTGAAAATCAAGAGTCAGCTGCTTAACTGGCTGAGTCACCCAGGCACACCAAGGCTGAAACTTCTTAATGATTTAAATGTTAGAGTTTTTTCTAGCTCTTGAATCTCAAGGTTAGTGATAGTAGGTTCTAAGAGTTACTGAATTATTTCTCAGTGACTAATTTTCATCCTCACTATCTTGTTGTTGTTGTAGTTTTGTTGCTTTAAGCATCTGTTTTAAGGAAACCGTACATTCGTATATGTGTCCTTTTCCAGTGGTTCTGTTATGTTTGTTTTGATTATTATGTATGAATTCAGCCTTTTCGAAATATTCATAGAAAAAATAGAAGCCATTTTCCACTTGAAAAATGCTTTTCATTTTGTAAGACCCTAGAGTACTTTACTGGTAACACCACAATTCAAACTTGTTTGTCATTAAGCTTCAACCCCAGAGAGGCAGAGAGCCTGGCTTGTGTTTTCTGGAATGGTTATTTGCTTGACTTCAAATCCCATGGTCCCTGGATCTATGAAATTTTAGAATTCTGTTTTCAATCTCTGTCACATCCTTACTCTATATGTGAGAAAGATATAAGACCCAAATCACTAAATGACTGAATAGAATTTCCTAAATGAAAGTGAAAAGTTAGTACCCTGTGTGAAAATGTAATGAGAATATGCTATTAGCAGTTATTAAATGCTACTCTACAGTTTAAGGAGACAGAGAGAGAGAGAGAGAGAGAGAGAGAGAGAGAGAGAGGAGTTGGGGAGAGAGATTGCCTGAGGCTAAGAAATAGACTGACCAACGTTCTAGTAAACCCTCCATATATAGTTAGAGGCAAACCTCCCAGTTGCTTGTAGTGATGACATTTCTGACTGCGAGGACTTCAGAACAACGTTGTAACAAAAGGGACATGTCTGTATTGAATCATCTTTCATATTGGTTCAGGGATATTTTCCATTATGTAGTGCTACTTTTTTTAATGGTTCTTGAGTCCTAAAAATAAATTTATCCCTGTAAATGCCCTTTGTTAAGCTCTTATTTCAGAGAATTCTTAATAGGTATTTCAGTCATTAGAGAGAATTAGCCAGGTGGTACAGAATACCATATGTAAGGCTTCATTACACAACCAGACAAGTCTAAATTTGCCCTCTGTTTTCAAAAGCCTCCTGGTCCTTAATCTATTCTCAATACTCTGCATTATTAATTCTTAACCATGGTAAATATAGATGTGAGGTTAAAGCAAGGTGCTTTTATATCATTGTTAGATATATGGGTATATCCTGGTGCCTGAGAAAGGTGAAAACAAGTATTTATCACCTGCTTATATACTACATAGTGTGGAGGATGCAAGTAAATGGATAAAACATTTAATAACATAAACTCAAGATATTTGTAATCTGATTGGCTGCAGAGTACCAAAGTAAGTGTGTAACACAGAGGAATGTTCTCTGTGCAAAAGAAAATACTGGAGGAGTCTACTGAAGAGAAAGTCCCTATCAATTGGACGGGATTGGAGGCTGAATGTATATACTTTCAATTTCTGCAGATTACACTAATGCCTCTCCTGGCCCCAGGACATGATGCTGGCTACTAGATTCCATATCCCAGCCCTTGCTTGGGAGACAGTCCAGGAGACTAAGAAAACAGATATGTCAGCACATGACCATAATTACATGTTAGGAGCACTTTTAATTTAACTTAATTAAAGCCAAGGGTAGTATTTTTGTTTGTAAGTTTGTTTTCTTTTGTTCTCCTGCATTGACAGATTTCCTAGGGGTGGAGAAGGGGGAAGTGTTGAGAAGTAGCAATGTCGGTGATGATCCCGTGTGTTTTATCTCAGGTGGGAAAGAGAGGGTAAGCAAAGGAATCAAAAATTCCCTTACTGATGATTGATTTCCAGGAATGAAGACACTAGGATGAAAATCTGCCATTTGGTTAAGAGTGGTCACTTAAGGACTCATATGTTGAAATTGTGATATGCTATCCTCCTCCTCCATCCCTGACTTCATGAAATACTGTGCTCTTCGTTTTTTATTTCTCTACAAACTTACCCCTCCTTTGGGCTAGCTCTTTCTCCAGTAAACCTCACAATAACTAATTCTTGAACCATGAAATCACAAAAGATACATTATTTTCTTGCTGTATTTCTTTTATTGGATTGTTATTTTTCTTTTGTATAATTTTCTCTTTTTTAATTAATTTATTTTAAGAGAGAGAAAGAGAGAGAGAACACAAGCTGGGTAGGGCAAAGAGAGAGGGAGAGAATCCCAAGCAGGTTCCACGCTGTCAGCACCAAGCCCCCTGTAAGGGCTCGAACTCACAAACCCTGATCATGACCTGAGCTGAAATCAAGGGTCAGACACTCAACCAACCATGTCATCCAAGCGCCCCTCTTCTTCTTCTTCTTCTTCTTCTTCTTCTTCTTCTTCTTCTTCTGCTTTTTTTTTACATTTATCTTACACCCTAATCATTCAAATAGATGGGGGGCAGGGACTGTATTTTATGTCTGTGTATATCCCTTAACAAAATGCCTGGAGGATTGGCGCTAAGGTTGTTTGATTGGCTTCAATACAGGACTTCAAAGTCCTGATATTGTGTGACCAAACTATGGCCTGAACCCCACTGCCAGTCAGTACCAATGTATCTTGAGTATAATTGCTTCTTTCATTCACTTAAAATCATTATGAATAGCATTATAAAGACCATTTTCTTCCATTTTTAAAGACATGCCTAGAGCAACATGAGCAAATCTCTTTTTTAATATAAGCTCTTTTATTTTTTGCTTTTTTTTTTTTTTTTAGTCTCTCAGCATCAGTTTGGGTTTCAGTTATGTTTTAAAATGTGACAGTATTAAAGTATTTCCATGGTATAAATATCTAGTATAGCTTTTTAAAAAAAACTTTTTTGAAAGATAATATTGGGGGGATATTACTTGAACTTCTGTTGAGCCAAAAGAAATACTAAGTGCCAACCAACAAAAACAAAAAGAGCTACAACATGACGTTAAAGTCAGGGTGCCTGGGTGGCTCAGTCCGTTGAGTGTCTGACTCTTGATCTCAGCTCAGGTCATGATCTGACAGTTCATGAGGTTGAGCTCCGCATTGGTCTCTGTGCTGACAGCGTGGAGCCTGCTTGGGTTTTTCTCTCTCCTTCTCTCTCTTTCTCTCAAAATAAATAAATAAACTTAAAAGAAAAGGACATTAAAATAGCCCAAAATTGAACATGTATAATTTATATTTAGAGTCTGAAACAGAATAAATATAATCATTAGGACAGGCAAGTTGATAAAAGTGAAGTTGTGAATTAGTGAACAGGATTTTGGGGGTGGGTGGTAGATCTTCTAATGTAAAATTTTGTGAGTGACTTTTAAAAAAGAGTATAAACCAGGTATCATTAAAACACTGATTAGAGTCTTAAACCAGCAGCCCTATTTTTGTTCGGGCCTAGGTTGTTTGGCTGTGTGGAAATAGTTTTTTTGTTTTTGTTTTTTTTTAATGTACAAAATACACAGCAATACTGCCCTCTACAGTTCCCCTTAAAGACAGTCACTTGTCTCCAAGTGTGTGAGTGGCTAGTTGGTTGTAAATGAGCCCTAATTTAAATGGAAGAGTTCAAGTGCGTTTTGCTTTAATGTGTGTCCTAACAGTAAGCAGCCTGGGCCACCTGCTACCTCTGTGTTTGATGACTGCCTATAGAAGTCAGATACTCCAGAAGGGTTACACAATCTTCATTTCTGTGAATATGTGATATCAGCATTTCTTGAAAAGATTTTCATTCTGTGGTCCAGTTAGCAATACATATCTCCGTTTCATATACAGATGCCATTCTGGAATTAAGAAAGTAGTCTGATATGCCAGAAGGACAGTGGGATATATAAAGTCTGGGAAAAGTGTTTATGATCGAAAATAGTGAAGCTGCTTTATAGTCACATTTTTTTTACAGTAGAGCAAGCACTCGATTAAACTCAGTTGTCCCTGATAATGTAAACTATAAAGTAGAAAGGATAAATGATCAGAAGAAGCTTGAAAGCCAAAAATTTAGGTGTTTAAATGAAATGTTTGTGTCTTTTTCATTGTAAATGCAAATGACACACAGTAAAAAAAAAAAAAAAAAGTAGTCATATGACATAATATATGAAAGCTTTGCAAAAAGTCTTACATGAAAATAAAAATCTGTAGAGAAAGAAATATGTTTTATCCTCCAAATAGGATACAGAAAGGCAATGTTTCCTGGTGTATGAGAGCAAAATTAGAATGGGTTCAAATCTCAGTGTTGTCACATACTATGTGAGCCATGGGCAGGTTCCTAAAACTCTCTGTGCCTCAGTTGTGAGATCAAATGGTAACAATATAAGAACTGTATAGTATTTGCTGCTATTGTATTACTACTTTCAGAATTAAGTATTTGTATAAATTTGTTTATGAGCCTATATAGGCTGTGGAGAGACTGAGGGTTCAACTTCTACCTTCATTAGGATGCTAGTTATAAGTAGCAGAAAGTAACTCATATTACTTTAACTAAAAGGGAGTGGCAGGACGCCTGGGTTAAGCATCCAACTCTTGATTTCAGTTCAGGCTATGAGATAGAACCCTGCATCAGACTCCACACTGACAGCATAAAGCCTGCTTAGGATTCTCTCTCCCTCTCTCTCTGCCCCACCCTTGCTTGCGCTCTCTCTCTCTCTCTCTCTCTGTCTCTCAAAATAAGTAAATAAACTTAAAAAAATAAAATGGGGGCATTATTATAAAAATTCAGTGGTTATTTTTCAGAGTTCAGGGAAAATTTTCCACTAAGTGTCAGGATGAATAAAAACACTTAACTGGAAATTCTCCCAGGCAGTACTTTTCTATGCTCCTGTCATTGAATGTTCTGGTACATCCGCATTATTCCTCTCTCTTTTCAGGCTGATTGTCTCCCCTCCCCATTTAAATGTGGTGGAATATGACAGCCCACAGCAGTAAAGATGTTGTTACACCTCTAGTCACACAGAGATGCCAAATATCTATTTCTTAGCTCCTATCCAAATTCCTGGGAATTAGACTCTAGCCCAACATGGATGGGATGCTCAATTGTAGCTCACCAGCTGTGGCCACCAGGAGAGAGACTTAGAGCAGAAATATAGACCTAACATGTTGTCTTTATATCATTTTCTAAACATAGAATTCAGGAATTCTTTTTAAATTTTTTTTTTTTTTTCAACGTTTTTTTTTTTTTTTTTTTTTATTTATTTTTGGGACAGAGAGAGACAGAGCATGAACGGGGGAGGGGCAGAGAGAGAGGGAGACACAGAATCGGAAACAGGCTCCAGGCTCCGAGCCATCAGCCCAGAGCCCGACGCGGGGCTCGAACTCACGGACCGCGAGATCGTGACCTGGCTGAAGTCGGACGCTTAACCGACTGCGCCACCCAGGCGCCCCCAGGAATTCTTTTAATTCTCACTTTATAAGCAGTCTCAGTTTATCAAGTTTTTCATTCAAATAGTTGCCTGTTAGTTGTTTGGAGTTCGGAAAACGGCTCCTGTGCCAACTCTGTTATACAACATCTCACTCCATCCTTCTCGTAAAGAAAAAAAAAAAAAGTTGCAAATAAAAACTGATTAACTCACTATGTGTCTGAAAGAAATAATTATTAATTGCTATAGAAGTCATGGAAATGGCACACCAAAGATTTTTCAAAACTATTCTACCTTTATATAATCTTGTCAGATTGTCAAACTATGCATTCATTTTTTATTGTTGTTTGAAAAACTGGTCCTTACAGATATAGTTTTAACCATAATGTATAGTGTTCTTTTTGAAGAAAATGAGTTCAGAGCTTCCTCTCTGTGGTCTTGGCAGCAGCAGCTAGAACTCCCTCTTGTTTCCATGCATCCATGCATGTACATATGTACACATGCACCCATCCAATGATCCCTTTAGGTTCCATGGTTGGCCCTGTTTTAGACTCTAGGGAGACCGTAATAAACAAGCTAAAACTTGGAACTTTTTTTTGAGTAGGAGTAGATGACAAAAAGTGCATAACCAATAAAGTATCAGTTAATGTAGAAGTATCTGGTAATGATATGTGCTGTTTTGTTTTGTTTTGTTTTGTTTTGTTTAAGAAAAATCAGAGGATTGTCATTTGAAATAACTGGGAAGTCTCTTTAATTGGGCAATGACATCAGGTTTCTAAATTTGAATTCAGCCTCTGTGGTTTTAGAACCAGGACAAGGTGCTCCAGCAGGAGGATTGAGAGTGTCAAGATGGCCCTGTTGTCTTGCCCCAGTAGAGATACTTAGTCCCAAAATGGCTCTTGCTCACCCTCTTTATAGAGCCCAAGAGTTTCATTTGGCTCACTTCATCCCTTTCTCCATCCTTGTCTCTCTTCATCAGAGATTTCCCCCTTTCCTGTTTCACTGCCAACAGAAGTCTCAGAGACCCTGCCTCCCTTCTACATAGTTTTGTTGTGGTTTTGAAGCATGTTTTCTTTGACTTTTATAACTATTTTAAATGCATTATACAGAGACTAAGCAAGTTCTAATGCTACAGAAGAATACACAGAAAAGTAAGTGTTTAACTGAGTTACTGACTTTAAATGATGAATCTCTCTGCCTAGACTTATATATAAAAATAAATACATATTTATGTGTTTATTCGTAAATAGATATGATGCGTTTACACACATTTGCTTTGGATTTATTGGATATATTGTTTTTGTTTTGTGTCTTATTTTGTCACCTAATAGTTTACTTTAGATGTCTTTTCATATCAGAACACATACATTAAGTTCATTCTTGTTAGTAGCTGCATAGTATTTAATTATACAGGTACAAAATAATTAAAATTTTTACTCAGCTCTTAATAGATATTTAGGTTATTTACAGTATTTGCTATTGCAAACAAAAATGCAAGTCCTATAAATATATCTTGTTGACTCAGATGTTAAATATGTATATTAAATTTACACATTAGGCTGACCAAAAGAAATACTGGGGTTTAGAGGCCAAAACCCATCAAATATTGGCAATTTTATATGGTTTAACCTAATAGATATTGTCAAATTCCTCTCCAAGGCTCTCAGCCCAACTTTGTTTGTTTGTTTTTAATTTCTAACAGCTGTTGAAACAGAGAGAAAATATCTTGGATGCTAAGATCTGCTGGATAATGTGAGAAAACCATATGGGTTGTTATTACAACAAAATCATTGTTTCCTATGAAATAGACCCACATTTCCATTCAGGAATGTTCCTAGGAGACTGCCTTTCCATTCTGTCCAGTGCCAAAGCCAGAGTCCTTTACGATTGTAGGAACTAGCTAGTTGAATTGGGGATGGAAGAAAATAGACCAGGATTCCAGGTTAGCTCTGGGATAACACTGGGCAAACCATTTAACCTCTCTAACTTGATTACATGATGAATACAGAAAATATCTACCTTAAAAGATAAATGAAATAATTCCTGTGGATCTGACTAACTTAATAAATCAAACATTCCTTCCTTCATCTCTCTTTCCTTCCCCTCTTCCTTCCTTCATTTCAGTGCTCTGTATCTCCAAACTACAGGGATGAGTCAAGGAAGAGAGTGTCTCTCTGGGCCACAGAGCCATACAAACATCAAACATCAGTGGGCATCCAGAAACCACTTCTAACCCAGAGATAGTCATTGAGCTGTTTCAGTCTTCAGGAAATGTTCAATGGCATAGACCGTGCTCTCAAAGTCTGGCAGTGCAGGGTCTGGATAAATTCTCATTCAAGCCCAATCTGTGTGTGTACAGTTTCTGGGGAGTTCAGTGGATAAGCACAACTTTCTTAACATTACTCTCCACCACTTGCAAAACACTCTGTACCCATCAGGAAGCATGACTCTCCTATTTCACAATCTACTTTCTGGGCATGTTTCCATAAAGCAACCCCAACCCTGTGAGGCACGTATTTCTAATTTAGCACCATTCGTGTATGTTGAACTGCCTTAGTGGTTATTCTCTTTGTCAACTCTAGAAATTCAAATACTGTCCCAGATTCTGACTGGGCTCTCATTCAGTGGTAATCAGTTGGTATTAAATACTAAGGTCCATCAATTTATTTATTTATTTATTTATTTATTTATTTATTTAGCAGATGAGAAAAGAGAGACACTGTAGTTACATGTTTTGGAATAGTGGGGGTGAGGGACACCTTGAGTGTTGGAAGGACATGGTACCAAGTTTAAAAACCTGACACTGGCACTTAGTATCTTTATTCTGTGACCAAAGTGCTTCATTTTTCTGGGCATCACTATTCTGTAAAATGGAGTAAATGACTCTCACTAAAGCCAGAGGGTTGCCTTTCTTGTGTGTGTCAGTTAAGAAAATATATGTCACTTGGTTGACACTTCACATAGCACAAGGAAGCTCTAAAGAATTGTTAACTGTTAGGGCTCCGTTCGTGGGTTCAAGCCCCACGTCAGGCTCTGTGCTGACAGCTCAGAGCCTGGAGCCTGCTTCAGATTCTGTGTGTGTCTCTCTCTCTGTCCCTCCCCCACTCATGCTCTTTCTCTCGCTCTCTCTCAAAAATGGATAAACATTAAAAAAAAAAAAAAAGAATTGTTAACTGTGATTTACAATTCTCAATATTGACCTATTACTAGAGATACTTGCCACAAAACCCTACCAGAATTTTAGGATTGTAAAGGGTTTGTATTGCCATGGATAAGACAGTGTAAATTTTGGCAGAACTAATTACAATGTTCTTTTCAGGAATAGGAACTGAACTTTTCCAGTTATTTGGTAGATGTTTAATCTGGAAAAAGAGGGTACAAAAGGATGAGAGAATGAATAGATAAGGTATCTTCTGACACTTCTTTGTCACTGATGTAGAGAAGAAAGAATGTGTCTTTTTAAAGCTATTGTTAAACTGATTAGAAAGCTCTTTATAAAATGGAAACCACAGATCTTTTTTCCCTCAAGGATATAGCACGTATAGTTGGGGTATTTGTTAACACAAATGAAAAACACAGATTGAGTAGAGATGTTCTAATTGCAGGAATATGTTCTGATAGTTGTAGGGTTTTGTTTTGTTTTTCTATTTTTCTTTTTATTCTGGCTTATGGGCATAGTAGGCTTAGCATCATTACAAAGTGTCTCTTTTCCATAGTATTTGAACAAGGTCATGTGAAGGCTATTTAAACACAGAGTTCTCAGATGGTAAGGTAGTTGTTTTATGGGGCCTTCATTCCAAAGCCTCATGTACATACAAATTGCAGTAAGACCTGTCTTTGCTTCAGTAGCTAAGAAACCTTTCCCTTAATGGTAGAGTGTCATCCTAGCCTTTGAATTGGTACATGTTTTAGAATAATGTTTAGAAGCCAACATTTCAGTGGAGAAATTTGGGGGTCCGACACACAGGCCTTTATGTACTAGCTGATGGCTTCCTCAAATACTTGTCTTTTAAAATGTTCTTGAAAAAAAGAATATTCCCTTCTCTGGCTTATTTTAGATCAACAATCATACTGAACAAGCAAATGTGCTTATTTAGCAATATCTTTCTTATTAAGCAATGTCTTTCACTCAATTTTACATTTTAAATTCTAACTTCCACCGATCTTAGACACCAGATTTTCCTTATGTATTATCCTTATAAGAATAACTTCAGTGATATTTAGAACCTCATCATAATCCCTAGAAAGGCTCAGATGGAAATAGTCCTCTAAGGAGAGAGATTATATATATGGTAGGCAACACTATTAAAAGTCCAGCTCTAAATTCTATTAATAAATAAAGAATTTAATACTTCATAGTTGGGTAGACATTGAATTTGGAATTCTTGTGAAGAGGTAATGTCTAGGTTTGACTCTTGAGAATTTAGAAGGATAAGGAAGAGCAATTAGTAAGAAACTTTAAAGTCTACTAACTACTGAAAGCAGCCAGAAATACTAGGAAGGACACTGAACTTAGATCAGAAGCACTGAATTTAATCTGGGCTCAAACATTTGTGAATCATGTGACACTGAGCAAGCCACTTAAATTTTTTTGTCTCTCTGTTTACAAGTCTGTAAACTAGGGTGATTATTCCTGTTCTGTCTACTGCCCACAAAGGAGGTTTATAGCTATAAAATGCTATTCAGTTGTAAGGCCTTGGTATGGATTGCCTCTATGTTGAATTCTGTATGCTTTTTGAGAACAAAGATTGTGTCTTTGAGTCATGAGCATTATAAAGGTCCTGAACGAATGAATGATGGAATGTGTGACATAAGTTTGGGCAGAAAAACAGTGGGAGGTGATTCTCCCACTGCAGTTTTCTGTGAAATTGTTTTTGCATTTTTCTTGGAATCATAAAATAAAACATTTTTTCTGGTTTACTATCTCAGCATACTTAAGGCAACAGGTCTTTCTTTATGCTAACTAACTTGCCTAATTGGCATAAGGGCCTTTAATGGGTGAAAGTTTATTGCCCATTCTTTATCTCAGTGCAATGCACTTCTAAGTGTATCCGATGCCAGACATCAGAATGTAGACATAAGCCAGAGCTTGTGTGGTATTGAGTATTATGGCGCATGAAATAATAACACCAACACATTGGTTTCACAACTATGAATTCTTCAATGATTGAGCAGCATGGTTTCTTCTTTAACTTAATGGGAAAGTAAACATATTCCTTCGCGTGTCACTACTACTTAAGCTACTAACCTCTGGCGGGAACCGAATGCTCTGGGAAGCTTCCATTATTTTATATCAATTATGACTGGTTAACACAGAGTGGAGTATTATTCACAGCCTCTTCAAGCAGAAGACAAGACACTAAGGAATGCAGTGCTGTTAGAGATGCCAATAGCCAGGAGATGATACAATATATCCATCCCCATTAAATTATTTCTTAACAGGTTAATAAATGAACTGATTAAATTAAAAGTCCCATGAAAAATAATTGCAAGTTTTTAAGTTATTCTATATGTTTAATTGGAAAAGATATTTTTAGGAACTGGACATTATGATCCACACCTAACTTACCCTCTAAAAGTTAAAGCTTTAACACTTTATGCCTGACTTCAAAATGTTGAAATGTCAAAACTTTTTTTCATTATCTAATTTTGGATATTAGTAACTCATATTCCTTTATATTCATTGGGAAAGGAACTTACAGTTCTCCATTGTCAAAGATCATAAGAATCCGATGCACAATAAACATGAAAGGGGGGAGGGGCTTGTACAAAATATTTCTAGGTACTGAACAAGCTCTTTTCTTAGCATCTTTTCTTTCTTCAAAGATTTGAAACTTTTCAAGGACTTCAATAAATTTTGAGTCAAGAGTGTCTTCATACTGTTTAGAGAGAAACATTCTCATAAATCATACCGAGGACAGTGCCAACCTCTTTGCCACCTTTTGTTCATTTGTTTGCTTGCTGTGGCAAAGCATTTTATTTTCTCCAGCTGGCTGTATGTTGCTGACCTCTAGGACCTGCTACCTATTTACTGAATTGCAGTATAATTCCAAAACCCTTTGTTGACAAGAGGGTTTGAATTAAGACTGGGACAGAAGGAATCCCTCTGTGGTTGAACTGGCACTAGGACTATAGCAGTGACACAGGAATAAATTAATTTCAGGGTATTACTGGGGACTTGAGTAATCTTAACTATGCTCAGAAGTTATTTTTACGTGTTTTCTTTTTTGTTTGCCTTCTGAGCAGAGTAGCACAAGTTTCCTGGAATCCAGTTCTTCTCTGTAGGCCAGATGACCTTTCTGAGCTGAGCATGAACCAATTATGGTGCATTTGGGTGGGACTACCTCTCTCCTCCAGGTCTACATTCATCCTGATCAGAACCCAAAGGGGATATGCCAGATACTCACTAGAGGGCAGCAAGGGGTCAGTGGAACCAATTCTTGAGGCATTTGCTAGATTGTATGACATGCTCTGAAAAAAAACCCAACCATTTAAAAAAGTGAATTCTTTGTTACTTCTGTTGAAAAATAGTATGACAAGAGTAACCTATTCATACGAGTGTGTTTGTTGCACAAAAACTTGAGTAAAAGGGAAACACAACCTGGCTATTACAATGAACAAGTCTGTCAGCTCCAAGACATTTCATCAGCTATGCTTCCTGGGTATAGCTGGGTACCCAGGAGAGCGTGGGTCCCTAAAGGGGCCTGTTCTCTGTGTCCATGCTGGAAATCAAGTGACAACTGTGTGGATGCTGAAGAAGGAGGCCCCAAGTCCAAGAGTGAGAAATAAGGAACAATGATTAGGACTCTCCAGTAAGCTGGAGTGACACGTAGTCAAGGGATGCCAGGTGAGGAGGTGTTCCCCACCTGCGGATAAAGAGCGCAAGTCCCCTGTCCCGTCCAGGTGGCGTGTTTGCAGGAAGGAATCTCAATCGCACTATCTTCCACTACAGTCCCTTAAGGACATTTGGGCGAGGTTGTGACCATTGTGCAGTTCTGTGCCATGAGTGGGGAGCCCAGCATCTCAGTGCTTGCGGCACATGGGAGAGAATGAAGTGACCAGGTGGACAATGGGAATGACTTTATGAGATGTAATGTAGAGGAACTGTTTTGCAGAAGGTGGCAAGGACAAGCGGGAGATTAAAGGGAAGGGTGATTTGAGTCATCAGCTCGGCGATGAGCATAAAACACAAAGACCCGTCTGTGGAAGAGAACGTTACCGGCTGTCAAGGAAAATGATGCATGAGCCACCCCAGGACTCTTCTGAGGAAAGGAGAAGATGAGGGTACAGAAGGTGCTATAATTTTGCTAGCGAAGCTTAAATATAAAAATTTTCATTATCCTTTTTATTATTAACATACTTCTCTCAATGTATCCCACAGGATGGCGTGAACTGTACAACTTAGTTCACAATTAGCAGAAAAAAAATGCATTTTAATCCCCAAATTTCACTATTAGCTGTTCAATGAGGATAAATATAACATACTGTTGTAAAAAGTTGCTTTTAGCGTGAATATTATTGGGAAAATATTAATCCCAATCTCAGTTTTTCTCTATCTGGAGACACCTCACATTAGACTCTCACAGGGTCAATCGATAATTATACACTAACAATCTTAGGAGGAAGAATTTAATAAGGACTATAGGAAAAAGATGTAATCAAATGTTAGGGGAACATAAAAAAAGGAAGAAGTGCTTTCTGCTGGAAAAATCAGGGAAGATTTAATGGGGAAAATGGCATTTGAACAGGTTCTCAAAATACAAGCAGACTTTTACAAACAAAGCCATGGAAATAACGTTCTAGCAAAAAGGAACAGAATAATTAGCCAATACCTGCTTGGGTAGCAAAGAGACAGATGGCTATAATTTTGTCACCGAGGTAAACTCAGCTTGTAATAGACTTTATGCAGAATGCTAGGAACTTTGGAATTTATTGTGTGGTCACTCTGGTCACAATGATCAGAATTGCACTTGAGGATAGTTTCTCTGTCTGCAGGGCTGGGGCAAAGATGAAGGCAAACACGCATTAGGAAGTAGATGAAATTGCCCAGATCTGTGGAAGGGTGTCTATAGTCAGTGGGGCAATGGCAGTGGAAGTGGAAGGAAGGAATAAACAAGACAGACATTAAAGAGGGAGGAGGTTGGTTATTAACTTGAAACTGTTTGAATGTGTTTGAACAGTTCTTGGAATGAGGAAGGAGTTTCATCTTCAAAACTGCATGTTATAATCATGGATCAGTTGGGACATTGCCAAAGACAGTCCAACTCCATTGTCAGGGCTCAGCAGTTCACTCAGAGATGGAGACAATGGAGAGGTAAAAACAAGAGGAAAATGAGATTTCCAAAGCATTACATGTAGCTGTGGGCCTGGGGCTTCATTTCGCTAAAGGAAAATAAACTTTTCTTTTTTTTTTTTTTTAATTTTTAAAATATTTATTCATTTCTTGAGAGACAGAGAGAGACAGAGCACAAGTGGGGGAGGGGCAGAGATAGAAGGAGACAGAATCTGAAGCAGGCTCCAGGCTCTGAGCTGTCAGCACAGAGCCCAAAGTGGGGCTCGAACTCACAGACTGCGACATCATGACTTCAGTTGAAGTCCAACACTCAACCGACTAAGCCACCCAGGCACCCCTAAACTTGTCTTTTTCATTCCTTCTGGGGGAAAAATAGATTTACTGAATTACATGTTAATATGTTTAATTCAATGTTATTTGTTAAAATAATTATCACAAGATTATTTCAATGAGAAGACATCTGATTTTAATCCCAAAGAATAATGAACAAAATGAAACCTTGGGATAACTGAAGTCGAGTCAAATTGAAGTGGCTCAAGATTGCATTATTGTAACATTCAGTAATGCTGCTACAATTGCTAAAATAGTATTCAGCAGTCATGCTGAGCTAATTAACCTGAGATCTCTGTAGAATTATGTATCAATTTTGAAAATATTTTATGACTGACCAAACTCTGAATTCTGTTTTTATAGTTATTTTTAGTAAATGTCTCAATCATACAAAATAACTTTTTTTATATACTGTAATGAGATTTCTCATGCAGGTCTAAGAAACTTGGAATTTTCTATTTGAGTTTTTCTTAAACTGTAGCATTGAGCCCCCCATATGGCCACAAAAATGACTTTTTTTTTTTTTTTTTTTTTTTTTTTTGCTATGTCAGTAATTTGCTTCCAAGTAGGAAAAACAGGGAATAGGACCAAATGCCTGTGACACTTACCTTTGGAGCAAGATTTGAAGCCAATTATATCATTGCCATATGATTTTGTTTGGATTATAATTGCTCTTTAATGAGATGCAGGAAGAATAGAAGGCCCCGGAGCCAAGAAGGACAGAGCTTGGAAGAGTTCAAGACCTGCCACATTAGTGATTCTTACAAATTGTATCAGAAGAGATCTGACTTGCCCCAAGTAGTTCACAAATTGGACAGCCCAACTATGTCTTATGTACATTTTCTGCTTTCCAGTTTTGACAGATGCGTATCTTATGTTCCAGTTGCTCTCTGAAAAATATTTCTCAGCTCCCTGCCTCTGCATGTTTTCAGTCAAGGATCAGTATTACTACAGCTTATCAATAATTTAAAACAAAAATGAAAACAACGGTAATGAGATCTCTGTTGGCATTACACTGTCAACAGGAGAAATGAAGACATGGTAATGAAGAAAACATTAGTCTTATTACTTTAGGAGGGATAAGTTCTCCTTCTTTCATGGTGGTGCGGAAGCTGAAATTACCTCCCCAAAAAGGGCTTCAGATCACAAGCAGCTCAGAGAGAGCTGGAGTTCTTTCCAATCTGATTCTCTCTTGTTAGTCCACGCATCAGCAAAGTTAAAGAAATAGGCACCCAATCTTATCAGTCCCACCAAGATAGTTCTAAAGATATTTATCCAAGCCTTGTGAGGATTTCTTTTTAGTCTGCTATGTGCGGACACCTCTGAGTAGCTGAGAATGTTCTCCCTTCAATCTCACACCAGAGCTCCTCACCAATCACCTGGATCCCACCTTGGGAGCATACCATCTTTATTGGCCTTTTGTTTATAATGAGTGAATTCTCTTCTTTGTTCCTCCAACCTGGAAGTTGCAATCAAGGGAAGGGGAGAGATAAAACTGAGAGAAGGGCGTTAAAGGGAAACCGATAGAAATTATGTTTGGAAACCTGAATAGACTGACAGAAGATATCTTTAAAGGAAGAGAAAACAGTGTGGTCCTGATGTCTGGGCCAAATAAAGAATGAACAGGGTGTGAGGAATGGGTAGAGTTTCAGATTAAGCAAAAACTATGCCTCATATACATGGCCCGAGTTCTCTCTGTGAGAAGTAATAAAGGTGAGAGTGTCAGAAGCAGAGGACACCCAAAACGCAGGTGGCAGAGATGGCCTCTTTCACTTCAGCATTGCAGAGATTTTAACCTGCCAGATGCTGGCTCTTCTTTTTCGTGGAAGAGCATAACTTTCAGTGAAACATCAAACGGATTGAAGGTGTTTGTAGCGAGAGGAAAGACTGAGTCCATAGTAACGGCTGTATTATGATCAACAGTGCTATTTTGTTTCTTCCCCAGAGTTCCTGTTTATGTCTCAGAGTCGTTATATTGTCTTTTCAAGAACCAAGCCAGTTGGCCAGTGGCCACGGTACAATTGCATTGCTAGTGAATATAAAAACACCCCATCAGTGGACACATCTTTCAGTATTCTGCTTAAGCTCGGTCTCCCATTTGAAATGTCATATGGGTATGGGTGAATAGAGGACACCGTTTTAGAGAGATGATTTGCTCAAAATGGTGTCAAATACCAAGCTACGGCATTCAGCAATTCTCAATATCATTATGAAATTTGATTCTATTTTTATATAAAAAGTATAGCATGCAATTCCATTTATTTATTAATATTTGACTCTGAGCATTTGTCTCATGTCCAAAAAATCATGGTACTTTTTCTAGGAGAGGGAGAAGGGAAGAACGGAAGGTAGTTGAAAGAAGGACCTGAAAGAGAAAATATGGTGCCCTACTGCCTGCCTTCCACTTTTCACAACCTTCTTTTACCAAGCCTAATAGACAAACACTAACAAATCTTTTTTTTTTAAATTTTTTAACATTTATTTATTGAGCAGAGGAGGGACAGAGAGAGAGAGATACAGAATCTGAAGCAGTCTCCAGGCTCTGAGCTGTCAGCACAGAGCCTGACACAGGGCTCGAACCAACAAACTGTGAGATTGTGACCTGAGCCAAAGTTGGTGCTAAACCAACTCAGCCACCCAGGCGTCCCTAACAAATCCTATTATTGATAAAGCTATGTTTCTTAAAATTTTTTTCATCTCTATTTTTGAGAGAGAGAGAGACAGAGAATGAGCAGAGGAAGGGCAGAGAGAGAGAGTGAAACACAGAATTCAAAGCAGGCACCAGGCTCTGAGTTGTGAGAACAGAGCCTGAACGAGGCTCGAACTCATAAACTCTGAGATCATGACTGGAGCCGAAGTCGGACGTTTCGACTGAGCCACCCAGGCACCCCATAAAGCTATTGCTTTTGTAAAGATAACAGTGCTAAGTACTTTGCCCATTTTATCTGAATTATTCCTGCAAACAAATCTGTGAGACAGATTACTATGTCTATTTTACAAATTAGAAAAATGAGAGGAGCCAAAAGGTTTGAAAAAATGCCGAGTGTCATGTAGCCCATGATTAAATGAGCTGGGATCAGTCCAGGTGTATCTGACCCCAAAGCCTACACTTGACCATGTAGACTCTCTGGCCTCCTTTTTAGCCAGAAGCACCTCCAACAGCCGACTCACGAATGGAGAGGGAGGCAATTCCCTATGACACTTAGGCAAAGAATTCATAATGCGCCTGAAATAGAGATTTACTTCATAGCATTGGTTTAATTACGTAACTGTGACGATCAACAAATTCAAAAATGCTTTTTTGTTTTCTTTAAGAAAGGCAAACCAAGGCCACATGGTATAAAATTTGTAATATCTATGGGGTGTTTTTTTGAAGTATATGTTTAAAATTTAATGCCAGAGTAGCTTAAATCTTCCTTCGGATGACCGATACTCCTATTAATATCTAAAATAAAATATTTTTGAAGTATAAATGTTGAATCTTGCAGACATTATATCAGTATTTTGAATATATACCTACTGCTAGATTCTGGTATTTCATAGTTGCAGGAAGCCAATATTCCAAGTGGAATGATTTGGTGTACTTCTAGCTCTGAACAAGCATGCAGTATAGTACTAGTTTGTGATAAATCACTGACATTCTACTCTGGTGGCCAGGCCATTATTTTCTTATGTTAGGAAAAACACTGAATGCGGCAAGCCAGAATCATATCCCATGTAATACTATTTGCAAGAATGATTAACTGGGGTGCCTGGGGCACTTACATAAACAGCTGTTTCTTGTACTTTCCAGGTGATAAAACCTATTAGTTTGGCAACTTACAGAAAAGCCATTAAATCCATTCCAGTGCCACAGGAATAACTGGGCCCCTTAAGCAGGGTACACCTACCAACAGCAAGAGGCAGGAGACAGGCGGTACAGAAAGGAAGAGGCCTGGATGAGAGGTCACTATCTAACTACCAGCCAACCAGGAAGAACAGAAAGGAGCCCAGAGTCTTCAAGGGGCAGAGGGAGGAGCCAGGATTATTTAGCCATTTATCCTTGGTCTGTTTGTTCAGTTATTTCCTTATTTTAAAGGGAAAGCATGTGTTAAATACTTTTCTTTTGCCCTCCTGAAATACCACTGACAGTCTATATTGGCAGGAGTCTATGATATACTTAATAATTTACACCATCAAAGCAATCACAAACTTAAACTTTCTTACCATGCATGAGAAAGTGAGTCTTCCACACTAAAGACCTTTACAAAATGCAAAAGCAGAGATACACAGGATTGATATTTACATTAACATTATATGTAAAATCCCAAAGTCAGTATCCTATATTTTTGTATCAGAGTATATATCACACTTTATTTTCTAAGTATTTATTTTGTCTTTCCTAATAAATTTTAAGATCTGTGAGGAAATAGCTTTGCAAATTTAAAAAAAAAAAGTGCATAGAATTCAGCATCGTATGTCATATAGAACTCCATACAGCCATGGAGTTGACTAACAACACTGATGATTTCTTGAAAAAATTTATTGACAGTATTTTTGTAACCATGAAAAGATCTCTACACCAAATTTTCTTTTTCTCCAGCTTTTTACAAATTTGCACCTCCTTGTATTTTATTTTAGATGTGTTATCATAAAGAGATGTGCAGAAGAGATCTGCTTTTCTAACTATTATAGCGTCAGGGCTCTTATGAGGCAACATTTTATTATTATTCTCCCCTGCAATAGTCAATGCATTAAAAGCCAGGAGATTCTATGCAGGGAAACTTAATCAATGAAACGTATTCCCAAGCAATAATAATGTGATGGAGACACTGCAATTTGATTAGTGACCTTTTCATTCTGTACAGAGATAACCTTTATTGATATCATTAACGAGACGAAACGGTGGTGTGATGCAACTCTTTTAACCATGGAGCTTGGTATTGATTGAGAAGCAAGATCTGAGATTTTGTTAGTGTCGAACTGTTTACAGAAACAAGAGGGACATTCCTCTCCTTTTTTTCCAACCGCCAAAGTAATTGTTTTTTACCAGCAGCTAATAGAGAGGAGAAACCAAGGACATTTTCTTACTTGCGTTCTGTTTCTATGAACAAAAAGCCAGTTAAAAAGTGTGAGAACACTTTCTGAATGCTCACAAAGATGAAGGCATTTTATAATAGCAATTTTGGTGTGGCGTGAGTCCATCCTCTTTTCTGTTACTGTAATTCTGAAGTATCTCCCATTATAGAGCTCCTCATAAGTGGTTTCCAATTCAGAAAGGTTTTATTATTTCTACTTGTGTTTGTACTTAAATAAACCAGGTATGCTTATTTGCTGCCCTATGAAAGACCTATGTCATCATAGGGAAGACCTAGAGATTTTTGCCTGTGGCCCATTTTTGTCTTTGGCCCAAAGAACTGATTATCTTTGAAAGGTTTAATCTGCGTCTGCTTTCATACAGTAGAAATGGAATGTTTGTCTAGCCTTTTGAGGAATGACTTAACATAGGAATCAAACCTTAGGTTTTAAATCCCGGGCTAATGTTTAAATGAAAGTCAATTCTTAAGTTGAACATCCTATACATTCTAGAAAAAGAGGAGTTTAGTGAAAGGTAGCTATTATTTAAAACTGTGCTTTTCAACTTAATTTGGTGAGACTGACTTAGAATAAGTTTTTGATGGGACTGTGTATGAAGTAGAGTGCTATAATATGCTTACAAGTGGAATTATAAAATTTTGTTTTTATTGATTTGTGGACTAAATTCAGAGCATATAAGAGTTATTTATGCATTCAGAATGAATAATTAATGTTTATCAGATAAACGCTAGAAAAAAATGGGTTGGGGCTCCTGAGTGGCTCAGTTGGTTAAATGTCCTACTCCTGATTTCAGCTCAGGTCATCATCTCACAGTTCATGGGATTGAGTCCCACATAGGGCTCCATGCTGACAGTGCTGAGCCTGCTCGGGATTCTTTCTCTCCCACTCTCTCTGCCCTCCCCCCTCTCAAAATAAATAAATACACTTAAAAAATGGGTTAAAAGATTTCCTAAGGTGGGGCACCTGGGTGGCTCAGTCGGTTGAGCATCCGACTTTGGCTCAGGTCATGATCTCTCTGTCCGTGAGTTTGAGCCCCGGGTTGGGCTCTGTGCTTCTGTGCTGACAGCTCAGAGCCTGGAGCCTGTTTCAGATTCTGTGTCTCCCTCTCTCTCTCTGCCCCTCCCCCACTCATGCTCTGTTCCCCTCTCTCTCTCTGTCTCCCTCTCTCTCTGTCAATAATAAATAAATATTAAAAATTAAAAAAAAAAAAAAGATATACTAAGGTACATGTATAAACAGATTTTGGGGGGAGGAATTGCAAAATTCTTACAGGTGGAAGTGTTTCCATATTTCCTAAGCTCTCTAACCACAGTGGGAGTTTTAATAAGGAAGGAACTGTGGGCATCTGCTTTTTTTATTAGCAAGCTTCTGGTACGTTAAAATACAATTAAATAAAAAAATTACTATGTATTTACAGCTTCAGAGGGACAAAAATTAACAAAATAACTTACAGAAGATAGTGGGGATAGGTAGTAAGAATGGATATGGTTGTTCACCCTAAAACTTGAAAATCTGTCATGAAAACTTGCCCAATTTTGGGTTTCAAAGACAGAGACCAGATTTTTCAGGTGGAAAATATAGTTTTTGTTTATCAGTGACCACTCTGAAAAAACATGAAATCTAATGTACAACGTGATCCTTTGATAACGAAAAATTGAAATCAGATCAGAAATAAATTTACACCTAATAGCATAGAGTTGTTTTTTGTTTGTTTATTTTCCAGCATGAATTTGTTTTTGTTTTTGTTTTCTACCCTGTGTGAATTACAGATTACAGTGTGTGCATATATTAAAGATGTTGATTTGCTTCACTTTACTACTGAATCAGATTTCTTGTACTTTTCAACCTGTTTTCAGCCTAACATAATATCAACAATGATAATGCAAAATCAAAATACTTAGAAGCCCTGAAGGGAAAATTCATGGAAATAATGTCCCCGTTTCCTATCCTGAGTACTGTGATTCAGCCATTCTTTTATATATAGAGAGAGGAAGTGGAGAAAGGGGTGGAGGCTAGGAATCAGAGCAGTAAAGAAATAAAGAGAGAGAAAGAGAGAGAGGGAGGAAGGGGAAAAGAAGGAAGGAAGGAAGGAAGGAAGGAAGGAAGGAAGGAAAAGAAAGAAAGAAAAAGAAAGAAAGAAAGAAAGAAAGAAAGAAAGAAAGAAAGAAAGAAAGAAAGAGAAAGGAAAAGAAAAAGGATAGGGAAAGAGAGAATAATAAAAATATTGGAATATTGGAAGACAAGTTTGGGATTGATTGTACTTGCATCAAGGTCTGTGGGGCAATTTAACATAAGAAAGAACTCCTTACTCTTTGGCCACTGCAGTATCTCTAGGTCCTTAAATGAACCATTTTTTCAAAATTAGTGGTGTGCAGATCCTTATCACTCAACGTGTAACCCTCAGACAGCAGCTCAACTGCAAACTGTTAGAAAATCACATTCTCTTAGCATCACACTCTCCAGTTCCATCCATGTTGCTACAAAGGGCCGTATTTCATTCTTTCTCATTGCCACATAGTACTCCATTGTGTATATAAACCACAATTTCTTTATCCATTCATCAGTTGATGGACATTTAGGCTCTTTCCATAATTTGGCTATTGTTGAGAGTGCTGCTATAAACATTGGGGTGATGGGCATTGAGGAGGGCACCTTTTGGGATGAGCACTGGGTGTTGTATGGAAACCAATTTGACAATAAATTTCATATATTGAAAAAAAAAATAAAAAAATAAAATGTCAATGAGAAACTAAAAAAAAAAAAAAAAAAAAAGAAAATCACATTCTCAAGTCCTCACCCCCACCCCAGGGCCAGAATCAGAATCTGTATTTTTAAGGAGATCCCACCATGACCATATGCTTGTTAGAGACTGGGAAGTGCAGCAATATATGGCCCTGTGTCTACTGGCAGAAAACTCACTTGTGTCTGTGTAACCAAGGACCACAAACAAGGAAACACAGCATGTGGAAAACAGAAGAAAAATCTCCCAGGATGAAAGCATAAATAAAAGGAAATACAAAATTCCCCACTTAATGCCAAGTGCTTCCCACTAGACAAGAAATCACTAACGTCATTTATTAGCCCTCACTTAGGAAAAGCAAACTACACTGTGTCCACTTGCCTTTTTCTCTTTCTCAAAGTCAAACAAAAGATTTCTCACAAGTATAATTTTTAACAAATCATTTTAAATGGTGTGTTTATTTTTCCTAGATCAAGCCTTTAGGTAATAATATTTTAATGTTTTGATTTTGAATGAACTGAAATGTTTTCTCAGGTTGCACTGCTTCTAACTGTCCATTTCCATATGGTTGTTTGTTTTTTAAGAATTTTTATGTGTGTGTGTGTTATGCATGTGTTATCTGGCCGTGATACACATACATGCACGTGCATGCACGCACACACACACACACACACACACACACAAACACACACACACACACCCCACATTCACATGTGAGTGCTTCATAACCTTTATTATGTGCTCTGAGACCACAGCACGGTGTCTGGCTTTCCTGTGGAAGAGGGAGAAGGCTTGTCTGTATACAGCAAAAGCACTGGAGACTTGAACAGAGCATCTCAGCAATAATAACAAAACCAACCTGAGTATATGAGGGAGGAAGAAAAATGACAACTCTTCTTTGGCATATAGATTGCTATAGAGGAGCAAGTTGTTGAAGAAGGGGAAAAATGTTTTCAAATATCAGTGTTATACTCTATTCAGGGCAGTAGTAAATTATTTCTGGCTGATATTTTTAGCAAACGTCAAAGATGATTGTAGAAAGAGGCTCTTCCCAATGCTTAGTAGGAGTTAATTTCTGTTATCATTGTTTTTCTCTGGCAAATGCTTCTCTGATATGTGAATTAGAGTACAAACAGTACATGTTTGTATATATAATTTGATGCTTTTATTATTGACATTTGTTTATAATGTGGCCTTTGGAGGTAGTTGTTGAAGAGAAGAATTGCTCTGAACTTGGAAATCTTAAGGCACTCTGAGAGTACAGCCAAAGAAATGTTCCAGCTCCTGAAGAATTGTCTCTGCTCTGAAGGAAAGATAAACAGTGTTCTTACAAGGTGGGGAGGGTGTCAAAGAGATTCACCATCATAGTCTCACAGAGGAAAGACTGTTTAGCTGTGGCTTCTGTATTAATTATGAGCAAAGTGAAAGGAATTGGCATGGCAGTCTGCAAACATGCTGGAGGGACATCATAACAATAAAAAATAAAATAATTAAAAACAAAAAAAGAAAGATGCAAACAAATGAGAATAGCATGCCATTACAGCTTGAAAAAAAAAATCTAACAATTGGATAAAAACAAGGTAGAAATGTAAAGCCCTCCATAAGTACCCAATGCTTTAAAAGAAAATGCATTACCTCAGGAAACCATGAGTTCTAGAGATATGAACTCCAAGACAGTGATAAAACAACAACACACTTCTGAGTTGAGGAGGTAAATTGAGAACTTAAAAAGACTTTCATAAATCTAAGTAAGTTAGAACAAATAACTTAGAATCAAGAAAGATAGAAAGAACTATAGAAGGAAAGAAATACAGTAAAACCTTGAATTGCTGGTAACTTGTTCTGCAAGATGAGCAAACATTTCTAACAAATTTCAACTTGATAAATGAGCCATGTCTTCCCATATGAGTAGCACGTGACTCCAAATGTCACATGATCGCAATTAGAGTAATTAGTGAAAAGATGTCAGATAAGAAGGAGATCATTGGTAGCCCTGAAGTGCAAAAAGCAACAAATAAACTAGGGAAAAATACTTAAAAACATAATGAAAGAAAAAAGAGTAGACTAAAAGGAACACCTGAATCTGCAGATTAAATGGGCACATCAAATGGACATAAAAGATAAGATAGCTGGTCATATGTTTGTTATCCAGGATCAAGGAAAAAGAAAAAATTCTGCTGGCATGGAGATGATAAAATCAAGTTACCTAGAAGGGAAAAAGAAAACAAAACAGGCCTATCTCAGACTTTTTCAGCAATTTTGACTGCCAGAAGACACTGGAAGTTGTGAGGATACTAAAATGACACCAATAAAGAGGTATCCAGGCAAGAGGCAGTAAGAGGATTATATATACGATACCTATGCCTTCTTGGAAAAATTACTCAGATGTGAACTTACTGAAACCAAAAAAAAATGAAAATAAAAAACTCAAGAATAGGAATGTGTGATAAAATTCTCACAATGACATTGTATTAATTTAGCTATAAGACTAAGTGTCTGGTAAGGATAGGGTTGTAGACCAGAAAGCAGATATAACTTTTCTTATTATCTTATGAATATTAATATATAATAAAAATGTAAGAGAAAATAGGAGGGGAGATGGGAGGAAGCATAAATGATAGACCCCCATAATTATTAACCTGGTAATTCAATCACATTGTAAAGACTTGAAATATATATTTAAAAAAAAAAAAGATACACTGTATGTGAAATATATATTAAAAAAAAAGATACATATATATTTAAAAATATTTTTTTTCGGGGCGCCTGGGTGGCGCAGTCAGTTAAACGTCCGACTTCAGCCAGGTCACGATCTCGCGGTCCGTGAGTTCGAGCCCCGCGTCAGGCTCTGGGCTGATGGCTCGGAGCCTGGAGCCTGTTTCCGATTCTGTGTCTCCCTCTCTCTCTGCCCCTCCCCCATTCATGCTCTGTCTCTCTCTGTCTCAAAAATAAATAAAACGTTGAAAAAAAAATTAAAAAAAAAAATATTTTTTTTTCCTAGGTCTGCGTGGTAAGGTCTGGAAGCAATGTCATGAATGTTCAGCACTTGGTTTCTAAATGCCATTCTCCATTAAAATAAATCAAGGTGAAAAGACTGATTTCAGTCTGAGATAAGGAAAGTATAGCTAAGCCTGAAACATCTTGTTTCACCAGAAATAAGGAAGTGCTCAAAGAATAATAGTGACATAGCAAAAGGACAGAGGAGAAATCCTGAAAGGTTCTCACTGACCAAATTCAAAATAATTTGAGTATGAAAGTATGCAAAAAATAATTGACCTATTAAATGAAATCCATAGATTACATATTAATCTAAATGAATCAATAAGTTGGTGTGATAAGAAAACTCTTTCCTACAATTGAATGCCAATTAATAAATATAGAAGGGATTAAAGAGTTGGAAAGTCATCCCTGGATGCTAACACTACTGGATGGTATGGTAAGAAAATGGATCGAAGTTAACTTTATCATTATCACGGCAGTCTGACACCATGTGCCTCCAGATATGATGAAGTGAGAAGAACACGCCATTACTCTTTGGAGTTTCTGCTAAAAGTCCGCAATTCAAATCTAGTCGTGAGGAAATAGTAGGTAAATCCAAACTGAGAGACAGTCTCAATATAATTTACTTGTATCCTTAAAAAACTTCAAGATCAATAAAGACAAAGAAAGATTGAGGAAATGTTCCAGGTTAAAAGAGAATATAGAAAACTGATGCAATATGTGACTATGGATTGAATCCTGAAATGGAGACATAATAGCTATAAACGATGTAAGAGAGATAATTTATAAATTGGAATATGAACTGTGGATTAGATAATTAATATTGTATCAATGTTAAATTACATAATTTTGGGAATTACACTGAATCTGTGTAAGAAAATATTCTTGCTTTTAAAAGTAAACACTGTGTGGGGACACCTGGGTGGCTCAGTCAGTTAAGCATCCACCTTTGGCTCAGGTCATGATCTCACAGTTTGTGGGTTTGAGCCTTGTGTTGGGCTTTGTGCTGACAACTCAGAGCTTGGAACATGCTTCAAATTATTTGTGTGTCTCTCTCTCTGCCCCTCTCCCATTCAGGCTCTCTCTATCTCTCTATATCTCTCAAGAATGAATAAACAGTTAAGAAAGAAAGAAAGAAAGAAAGAAAGAAAGAAAGAAAGAAAGAAAGAAAGAAGAGAAAGGAAAGAAAGAAAACACTGTGTACTGATAAAGGTATACATTGTTTCCAACTTACCCTTAGTGATTCAGAAAAAAAATATACATATACATAGATTAATAGGTGGAAATTGGTAAATCTAGGTAGAGGGTATATGGGTTTTATTTGTGGTATTCTTATAATCTTTCTGTAAATTTGAAATTATGCCAAAATACAAAGTTACAAAAATGTAATGATGACTCATACCTTTATTATAGCCCTTCCATATTTACACAATTATTTCTGTTACTGCATCTATCCAAGTGAAAACAGGCATCTCCAAAGTTGTTCACTGAACAGCATATCCGAATGCATGTATGTTTCACTCCCATATTTATAATCTATACACACACTACTCCTCTTCCTTACATTTCACTGGAGAACACAGATCCTATTCCTTATTCATCTTTTCTAACTGCACTCTCTTTTCTGGTGGTCTAATCTGTTCCTATAGCTTTAAATTTCATCTACTTGCCAATAACAAATGAAGTTTGAAGAGTAGAAACACTAACATTCCACAACAAATTCCAGTGACACCTCTTCCTGTGATTGAAATACACATTCTCTCATAGGAAGATAGTACTAAAATAGATGATGATAGATTCTTTGTGAAGAAAAAAATCATAGTTGAAGTTCATTGCAAGACCAAGGAACTATCCAATGTAATTTCCAGGAAGAAAACATAAAGAATATATTGACTAAAATGTCTAAAAAGAAAATGATTTTTCTGGATAAACTAAAACTGCCAGTAATTATCTTCCCAGTTCAATACCTGCTGGTGAAAGGCTGGCTAGGGTAGTGGGGTTGTTTGTTTTGTTTGTTTGTTTGTTTGTGTGTGTGTGTGTTTCGAGAAGGGCTATGAAAAATGCACTGGCATTTCTTTATCTCAGATAGTGTACATTCAACAAGAAAACCGATGTTAATAGACCCAATAAAGTGTTAATGAAAATGATGGAGATGCTGAAGAATCCAGTTTATGATGAAGGGGGGGGGTGTCTATCCAAGTCAGACTTTTTTGGCTTAGTGGTCATATAATGATAATGAAAAATACAGTACTCAGGTTGGAAACAGACACATACTCCCACAAAAGCAATGACTAAAAGACATTCAGAGAAGCAATTCTTGACACTTGATACAAAGAGGAATGGATACTAGGAATGTCAATTCACAGGTGATTATTTCCTGGTAGCTTCTTCCACACTGATGAAATTACAGTCTTTGGTGTGATTCATCCATTCATTCAAATCAGTAAGCATTTGTTAGGTACTCATCTTGCTAAGTGTCTTGACTTCCAGTATGATATCGTTGCACTTTTCTCTTAGCCACTCGATAAATTGTACAGATAAGTCCAAGGGTTTAAGGATGGAAGAGAGAGATTTTATGATGGGAAAGAAGGCACATTTATTATTATGCTTGTTTGCTTGTGCCTAAAGATTAACAAATTTAATAACTGTGCCAAATATTGGAGTGAAGGAAGACAATGTTTTCAAGACCAAATTTGTGGATATACATGCATATGTATGTGTGCAAATATACATGTATGTGGAGAGAGAGATGATCTGGACAGATGCAGAGTGAATTGTTGGTAGTGGTTAATCCTTAAGAATAGTATTGGAGATGATTAAGAGGGTAGGAATCTTAAATTTTACATCATATACTTCTTTATAGTATGTGAGTTTTTTTTATATAAAGAAGACTATTACTTCTGCATTGAAAAATAAAGTAATATGAGGAAAAGTCTGACTTCCCTTTACTTGGTTAAAGTTTGAGGTCCAACAGCAGAGGATTGATGGGCCATTTGTTTTCATTATTTTCTGAACCACGCTTGTGTATATAAGAACTTGTCAAAGATTACAGACCAAGGAGGTGCCTCGTCTATTCATTTCCAACAGTCTTGTCCAGTAAATATGGATTCATTCTTTCCTTGTGAAAAATGACAGTGCAGGAAAGCCACTTTATACTTCTAGGAGAAATCTGTTTTTCTATAAATTCAGAAAGCTTGATCCTTGTGTGTTTGGGAAGCCCCAATAATCTTAACATTTAAAAATTACTAAGCATAATGTGACTTGGAATTTTATATCTGATGACTTTTCTCCTAAGAAAATTTTAATAGTCCTCCTATTATACACTAAAAAGTCAAGTGTCTCCCCACTGCCCATGTTTATATACTTTGGAGTCTTAAAAAAACAATTATTATTATTACCAATACAATTGTTTCATTAATAACTGGCTATTTTGATGCAACATATATCTTCCCAAACCTCACAGATAAATAAATATTAAGCACATTTCGAACATATGGGAGATAATTATCTCAGGGAACAGTCAAATTTCATATCCCAAAGAAACTCCAAGATAATCTTCCTAATCCTCTATTTTATATAGGAGAAAACCAAGCCTCAGTGGAGTTGAATGTCTTGTCCAAGATCATACAGCTATTGGTGACAAAACCAAAGTTGTAATCTTAATTAATTGTGGCTGATATCTCCTGTCTGCCCTGGGAATGTTTACTTCCCATGCTATGCCTATCTTTCCCTCTGTCTAGCCTAAGAAGGAAGTTTGCCATGTAAGGAAGGATTTCCTCAACTCTGAAAAGAATTCAGGAGTGAAGCAAGAGAGTGGATCAAGATTTGATTCAGTTTGGTGTTTAGTAATATTAACTCACTGATGGTTAATACATTGAAAAATAAAGTGTGTGCTTATTTTTAAATAATGAAAATATCTAAGAGCATCCATCTATACCAACATATTGAAATTTTATGGAAAATATTTATGTGGATACCTTACACAGGAGACTAAACACAGTATACCTGTTATCTGTGACTCTTTTATAATGAAGTGTCATTTTTTTCATTTTTATATATCATTTTCTACCAAACTATGGAACTAAATTAATTAATATATCTCAAATGGTTCAGTTGATCTGGCCTTTGTATATCTGTTGAAAACTTTGTCCGGGTCGTGTAAGAATTCTTGACTTTTCTTGTCTTGCTTCACTTGAGGGGCCAGTTACTCTAAAACCTATGACCTCATTCTTGATACTGTCATCCTGAAGGTCAGGTTTAATGCCAACCACTAGGTAGGGTGGTGTATATCCATTTGCCTATAAAATGTCTCGGCTTTTATTTATCTACTAGCGCATCGTAATTATTAACTGTCTCCTTTTACTCTCAGAGTCAAGATTTGGATATGGTTATCCTACCCCTAGTGGGTGTAAAATATGCTAGGGAAGGAGCTTTCCTACCCCAGCTTTAAGGCAAATCTCAGCATTTTCACCTGTTTGAACTATGTCTGCCCCTTCCTGTTTTCATTGTCTTAAGAGTTGTGCCTTTTGCCTTCCTAGATTCATTGTAACTGATTTATCTTTCAAACACCATTCTACTCAAGACGCAATATTTGACTTGATTGAACAAGAGTATCTGACAAATCCACTTTCATTTTGGTTTCAACTGTCTGTCCTAGTACAGAGTGTGAATAAATCTTCCAGGCTTACAGAAAATTAGATTATCAAGAAGAATTTGATGAAGGATTTGTGCTTTGCAGGGTAGCTAAATGGGTTGTTCCATAGGAACAACACAAATTGTTTGTGTGTTGGATCTCAAATTGGAACACGCTTATGCCTGGAAAACCTAAACAGTCTTGCCTAAGGAATCTCTTAAGATACTCCCAAATTTGGGCGCCTGGGTGGCGCAGTCGGTTGGGCGTCCGACTTCAGCCAGGTCACGATCTCGCGGTCCGTGAGTTCGAGCCCCGCGTCAGGCTCTGGGCTGATGGCTCGGAGCCTGGAGCCTGTTTCCGATGCTGTGTCTCCCTCTCTCTCTGCCCCTCCCCCGTTCATGCTCTGTTTCTCTCTGTCTCAAAAATAAATAAAAAACGTTGAAAAAAAAAAAATTAAGATACTCCCAAATTATATTCCAAACAACTTCTTTAAGTCTAAATTTAAGAAGATGTCTAAAATTTACGGTCCCCTTAAAGGGCCAGGCAATTTAGTGTAGAGGGAGAATATGGGTTTTATAGTCAAATGGACATGAGTTCAAATGTTGCTATCATTCTTTCTAGTATTATGCTTCCATTTCCTCAACTGTAAATGGAAAGAACTTCCTTAAATAATGTGAACTTACTACATCTTCCTGCAGTTCTAATACTGGATATGTTTTTCTGTAATGATTTTACAGACATTTTGGAAATGATTTCAGCTTTCTCACATCTTCCTACCTGTGGGAAAATGTAAATATCTTTTGATGCCTCTCTTTGGTGTCTCTCTGTACCTACTGCCTAGTTTTAGACCACCACAATGTCTTACTTGAATGAAGAAACAACCTGTCAAGTAGTCCTTCAGACCACCTGTTCCTAAATTCTTTCTCCACTTAGCATTCTTAAAACAAAGTATCCCCTGTTTAAAAATTTTCAGTAGCTATCCATTGCCTTCAGGATAAAAACCAAATTTTTGACCCTGGCTTTTGCCTATATTTCCTTCTGCATATTTCATCTATTAGTTTATGTCTTTCATTCTGCATTCCAGCTCTACAGAAATACTTAAAGTGACCCAAGTGTGCCCTATCTCCTGCCTGGAATGTTAATCCTCTCCTCTCCTGCATTCAGAATGTGCCCTGGTTTCATCTTCTCAAAAAAAAAGCCTTCTTTGCCCACTTCCCATCTTGATTCCATGCTGCTTTGATGTGCTGTCCTATAATGTTATGCTGATCTCCCCAGTAGTCTGCAAACTTCTCTCACCTCCAGAGGGTAAGCTTCCTGACATAGGATTTTGTCTTTTCCTTTATATCCAAACACAGCACACTATATGGACTCAGTAAATATGGCTTTCAATAGATTGAAGGAAGGAAACAAAGGAAGAAAAGAGTGGAGGAAAGGAGAAATGCTAGCTTATTATCCTGGAGAAATTTGTATTCTAGATAAAGAAATATTATCCCATAATATCACAAAAGAATAATTACACAAACTTCATTACCTAGCACGGAACCTTGTCCATAGAACACAATCATTAAATATTTGTAGCTTTGATTCACTGACTAAATAAATGCCACCTAGGTACTTAGCTTAATATGCAATCTGCACTGGAGGAAAAGGGCACTTTTTTCAACAATGATTTTAAGTGATGTTGTTTGCTATCGAGCTGTAACAGTGTTCAGGCAAGAAATTTTTTTCTACCTTGGTGTTTTGGGAGGACAGCTGCAGTGTGTCTGGGAAAAGTCATTTTCTTCCGAAGAATCACCCTCTCTTTGCTTGTCATCACACAGCCACCTTTCTGATGTGGCTGGACCCAAAGTATGCTAAGCCACAGTGTGTCTGAGCCACAGGATCCAGAGAGGCTGACTCACTAGAACAGGTAATTAGGAAGCAGTAGGACATGAGACAGGAGAGGAAATCTAATTTACAGCTCGCTGGAGAGCTCTGAATCAGTGTGGAAGAGAAGTGAAATGGAAGATTAAATTATCTGTGAGCTCACTTCTCTAAAATTATTTAGTCTGTCCCTTTTTTTTTTTTTTTTTTCATTTAGAAAACATATGCTGTGAATGCAAGGATTTAGCTTCTGCTTCTGAAGAGTTGGCAGCTGGGAGCAGTTTCTTGAAACCACCTGGAAAGGATAAAATTGGCTTTAGGATATCTGCTATTTCAATAAGGGCAACGACGACCGAGTTCAGGAAATGAAGGAGATGTCCGGAAGCTCTTAGGACCTTCTAGCAGCTCAAGGGTATAACTCTGGCCCTTGTGTTAACAAACTTCAAGGGCTTAGAGGCACCTTGTATTGATACAGCTTCCTAGAGCCCACCAGAGGGGCCCTTTCCTTATGTCCTGTGATGCCTAGCTGTTGAGGCACAGGGAACTCGCAGAGTTATGTCAATTGTAGAAGTAGATTAGTCTTTGCCTTCATGCTTATGGACTTATGTTAGATTTTTGTTGACTGAAGAGTAGTAACCCAGGCAACAAATATAATTCATTCATTCAAGAAATATTGGTCAATACGTATTCTATAGTAGACACAGTTCTGAATACTGGGGATGATGTGGTTTTAAAAGCCTAAATATTATGTTTCTGATCTTATTTATAACTTCCAACATATTTCTGATCTTAGAAAGCTCATTCTAGAGGAGATACAGTAAATATATTTAAATGGTTGAAGAAATTAAAAAGAAAAAGAACCTGTGATAATTTCAGATAGTGGCAAGTGCTGTGAAGAAGAATTAAATAGAAAAATGGGGTAGAGAGTGTGTGGATGTAAGGTGGGGAGGAGGGTAATTAACTAGAGTGGTCAGGAAATCTTTTTTCCGGGAAGGTAGCATTTGAGATGAGTCTTGAGTTCTGATAAACTGGTAGTCCTGCGAAGTTATGAGGAGAAAACATTCTAGACAGATGGAACAGCAGGTTAGGAAAACAGTAGGAAAGATAAACAGGAGTGAAATTATGTGAGACTTAGGAAGTCATCGTTAGGCATTTGAATTCACACCGTGGGCAATGGAAAACCATTGCAGGGATGAAGCAGGGGAATGATTGGAAACTATTAGAGGGCATGAAATGAGATAATGGGAAACCACTGGAAGGTGTGAAGCAGAGGAATTATGGAAAGCATCAGATGGTATAACGGGGGGGGGGGGGGGTGGGGAGGGGAATAATTACCCTGGCTGCTGTGAGGAGAATGGATTTTGAGAGAAGAAGGGCAACAAAATGAGCATGAGCTTGAACTGAAGAAAGTTGATGCTGGAGATTTTTTCTGTGCATGGTTCCCTGGGACTATTAAAAACATCCATGTATGATATCTCCTCCCAAGCATAGAACATTATAATCTAGTAGCTGTTCATGCAGTCACTTCCCTGCACTGCTACCACGAAAGAGGTCTCTGGGATTCCTTAGTAAAAGCCTTCCTCTAGTATTACTGTAAACCTGAAACTGAGAGATCAAGAGTTAGTGAATTCCAACTGCCTTGCCTGTGTTAATATAGTCTGCCCTGAGTTTCACCTCTGTCTTAAGTACTTCTTCCATCATTGAAATTCAACTCCACATATCCAGGCCCCATAACACAATAACTAGTCCCCACTAAACAATGCTAGGATTCTAAAGTCCAGAGCATGCCCAGAGTAGGGCAACCTGGAGTATGTCCAAGGGACCTAAATATAGAGGGACAAATTTTTTAAAATGGTTTTATGTCACCATGTTATTTTAGATTGTGTCGAATTCACATATTGACAGCACATGCTTCCCTTCCAATGGGTAGAAACAAACCATGTCATGAATTACAAAGTCAGTTCGAGGACCAATTTCCTGTTGCTGGCACTGGTCACCCAAATTGCTAGTTCCCTCTTTGCTCAACCTATTTTGAGAGACTTTGGTTCTTACATTTAATACCTATAATCTATTGTCTGTGGCTCAGCCCACTTCTGTTCCAAACAACCTGCTTGTATGTGACTTCTCTTTACACCTTCCTTCCTGAGTGCAGTCAACAACCTTGAATCACCCTGACTCATTGCATCTAAGTCTCTGTGTCTCCCCTTGCAGCCTCCCTCTCTTTTGGGGATTACTCAGATTTCCTTCCTTTCCTTCTAACAGACAAAGGGCACAATGTTCAAATTAAAAGTCAAGTTTAAGAAGTAAAAGAAAATTAGGGAATACTTTTAATAAACCCAAGTAATATGTATTAGTGTCAGACTCTAATCATATTTGACATATTAGTGTTGTATATAAATGTAGATGTTAATGTCTTTGGGATTTACATTTGCACAGAGCTCGGCTAGACCAAATTAACTGAGAATAGAAGGAAAATAGGATAATGCCATTGTGTCAAAAAGTACCAAGTATGGTTTACCAGATTACCTTCCCAACGTTTATGTGTTTTGAATCAGTTGCTTACTTATCATGGTTGGAAAATTGATACAGTACCTATTAATTACTCAACATTTTGGAAAATATGTTTCAAAAACCAAACTGTATTTTTAAAAGTATCCTTTTCTAATTCTTTAGTCACAATTACACTATTTTCTTCTAAAGACCAGGGCAAGAGTAGGTACAATATCATTTTAAAAGTAGATGGGAAATATCAAAACCAAAGTGAATTTCTGAACTAAAGAACAATGCATCTCAATTTGAAAATGGATTTTGAATTTTTTTTTTCAACGTTTATTTATTTTTGGAACAGAGAGAGACAGAGCATGAACGGGGGAGGGGCAGAGAGAGAGGGAGACACAGAATCGGAAACAGGCTCCAGGCTCTGAGCCATCAGCCCAGAGCCCGACGCGGGGCTCGAACTCACGGACCGCGAGATCGTGACCTGGCTGAAGTCGGACGCTTAACCGACTACGCCACCCAGGCGCCCCTGAAAATGGATTTTGAATGGTCTGAGCATTTGCTAATTGTGTCTTTAAATTGTAGCATGTAATGTAGATTTGCTTTTAGCATTTTAAGGAGTCAGATCAAATACAAAGATTAATAGTAACCAGAGCAATTTCAATCTGGGTCATTTCATATTTTGACTTGTCTGACCCTAAGACGGATGCTGTTGAGAGTGGGCAACTCAATGGAGAGAATGTAAATAAACTTTGGGCACATGCTTATGATGTGAGAATGGATGAAAAGGTTGTTACAGAAAATTGGCCTTACTTCGTGACTAAACTCTTTCATTTTTTTTTGACAATTAGGCACTTATCTAAAAAAGTTATTGCTTGTTGGGGCGCCTGGATGGCTCAGTTGGTTAAGCATCCAACTTCAGCTCAGGTCATGATCTCACGGTTTGTGGGTTGGAGCGCCACAGAGGGCTCTGTGCTGACAGCTCAGAGCTTAGAGCGTGCTTCAGATTCCATGTCTCTCTCTCTTGGCCCCTCCCCTGCTCGCACTCTGTGTCTCCCTCTCTCAAAATAAATAAACATTTTTTTAAAGTTATTTCTTGTCAGTTACTATATTCTTTAAAAGAAGGATGAGGTAGGTTTATAAATGTTCAATTAGTATTTGTTAAATAAGTGAATGAATGAATGAATGAATACATTTTAGAAAGAAAAATTTTTAAAAATTATGATAATAAGAATATCATTCTTCAATTAGAGAAAAATAATTTCTTTATATATAAGAAAGGAATGTTACTTGAAACACACCAAATAAAAATTATTATGCTGCTTCTCTTTTATTTAACAAAATATATAACCAGTAATAACAAGAATAAACTTGTATGTATGGTAAAAAAAATGTTGACAAGTTGGAAATAGGATCTGTGGTAATAGTAATGTGTTTCTAGTTCAATATCACTGATGCTGGGTAGAAATATTAAAGAGTAACACCTGTCACAGCACCGGCATTTACGGTCCTCTATAAGGACTAAGGGATGTTAATATCCCTTGAAAACTGGCAATTCCTGAAACATAAAAATATTATTTAAAAAATCAACAAAGGATAAGATTATTTTCTAAGTATAGAAAGAAACTGGGCATTGTAGAGAAACTTTCAGTATTAAGGATTTTAAAGTGGAGTAAAATGTTTTCTCTGAGAACAGATGGTTCTCACATTGTAATTGTGTTATTGTTCCCTGCCAACTCATGTGGGTATTATCCAAGGATTCACAGGAAAAAGGTAAACCATTTCCCTTCAGGTACACTAGAGTAGTAGAAAGAGCATTGAATTGGGGGTTAGGAAACCTGGTAACTATTCTTAGCTGTGGCATTAGTTAGCTATGTGAATGACCTGATAGAAATCATATTTTCTCTGGGTATCAGTTTCCTCATCTATAAAATGAGGGCATTGGGCTAAATTATATTTAAGATCCTGGTGTGCTTTCTATGGTTCTTAATTCTCCTTTTTTTTTTTTTTGTCTTTTTCCAAATGCTCAACTACTACATTATTTAAGGTATATTTCCCGGTCTCTCTCTTTTTTTTTTTTTTTCCCTCCCCTCTCTTTCTTCAATATATGGGATAGGAGGACACTGACTAAGTCTGATGGGCGGGAGGAGGAAGAAAATCAGCTACAGGAAAGGTTTATATCCCCCTCTACAAGAAAACTTAAATATAGCTACTACAGCTTTGAAAGGAATGGTTTATGTCCAAACAGCATTTTCCAGACAAGCTCTGTACTTTTTTGCCAACAGAATTAACTTTAAACTGAACGCAGTAGACAGTTAAACAAGAGTCGGCACTGGAAACAGCTGTGAGTAGACAAGACCAGTTACTTATAAGGTACTGTTTTTTACTCATTGAAATCTCCTTCAGGGTTTATTTGTTTCGGGCACAAGTATTGTGTGGTCATTTGACTTTTCCCCCCACCTCGCCTCTATTCTGAGAGAAAACACACACTTTAAAATACTTTAGTTTCTTGGCTGTATTGTTTTGTGGCTGTTGATATTTGAAGCTACTAGGATTTGGTTTTGTTTTGTTTTCAGGAACCTAATGATTGTTGTTGTTATTTTATTTTGAAGCTTAGTTTAGCTTTGTCCTTTGTTGCATCTTGTCATGGGTGGTTTTATGTTTTGTTATTCATGTCAGATTAAAAAAAAAAAAGATAGGCTTTAAGATTACGGAATGTACAGAATGCTCTTGATTGAAGGGGAGGGACAGGTTAATTCATCTTCGACTTCAAGTATAGAAACAGCATAGAGCCAAGTCAGAGCAGCTCCAGGCACTTGAACTGACTTGGTTGAGGCTCACTGACCTCATTACAGCTTGGTGGATCTGACCTGCGAAACACAATTTTGAATTAGGGTTTTACCTTTAACCTACTTCTATATTTGGGGTGCCTGGGTGGCTCAGTCCGTTGAGCTTCCGGCTTTGGCTCAGGTCATGATCTCATGGTTCCTGGGTTCGAGCCCCACCACAGGCTCTATGCTGACAGCTCAGAGCCTGGAGCCTGCTTCAGATTCTGTGTCTCCCTCTCTCTCTGCCCCTCCCCCCTTGCGCTCTGTGTCTCCCTCTCAAAAATAAATAAACATTAAAAAAAATTACTTCTATGTTTAATTGTTCATTTTAACCCTTCCTTCCCTTCACTTCCATTTATTTTTAAAAATTCTGGCAAGCTTCTTTTTTTTTTTAATGAGGTTTATCTTTAAGTTCATCCATCTTAAAGTGACAATATTTCCAGTATCTCAAATCACTGAGCTATGGAGGCTCTCAGAGCAGAAGGGGAAGAGCCCAAAGTGGCCATGGAGTGGACAGAAAGGAACCACTGTCATCTGAAATGTCACTCTTTCTCCGGAGGCCTGGCTAGTTAATATATAATATTTGCTGCTGGCCAATAAACAAGTCATGAGACAATTAAGGAGTTCTACATTTGTCAACTTTCCAAAAAGTAAAGCTTGCAAGTTTGCCACTGAAAACGGCAGAGGTTTTAGAAAGAATTTAGCCATTTTTGGATAGTTAACTTTCTGAGGTCCAGTATATATTTTGATATCTCTCTGGAGGGAACTAAATTCAATTTAACGTTTTCTGAATTGCCCAACCTTTTCATCATGGATACACATTGTAGAATTTTTCTAAACGTAATGATACATTGGGGGCCTATTCTGTGGTATGCACGGGTTTTACTCCTTTTGTCAAAAGGTCACATAATCACTATGCTTTATTTTAATTGTATTATTTTTATAGGACATTTTTTCCTCCTGCGACCAGCATCCATATGGAAATGTGACTTCTTATGGGTGTGGACAGTTTGCATTCTTCTAACAACTCCCTGCAACCTTATCCACATCTTTATAATTATTATTTCTTTTGTGCTATGCATAAGAAAACCAGAAAAAAAGTTTATAAAAAAATCATGGAAGGAATGAGAAGCAAGAACTTTATTTGAGGGCTCAAGAGATTCTCTTATGAGGAAAGTGCACAGACCAAAGCGCATAGACACGGTGACATCTATTTTAGGTGCTCAGGAGACTTTTGGTTTGAGTCCAAGTCCTTAGTTGTGTTCTGTAGTAGAAGTTGCCATGGAAGTGGCTCTGGGATAAGTAAGGCGTTACTGCATCAGATACAGAAAGTGTTGTCTGTTCTCCTCTTTATAAAGTTACTGGAGGTATGTGTCAAGGAATCAGTGACTAACCAAATCTCATGGGGCAGACTTAATATCAATCAAATACTAAGTATTTTATTTTAGTTCCATTTACACATTTGCTATTCATACGCATGTGTGGCTGGGAAATAGCATAATAATTCTTTGTAGGAAAGAGTTAGGGAAAAGGAAAAATATTTCTCATCTAGTCTATGCAGTTCTGTGTCATTATGCTTTAAGGAAAAAATACATCTTTTGCCACTGTTTCGATAATGCCTTGATTTCTTTAACCATATCCTTACTTAGTTACAACTTCTTTTAAGTTGAAAATATGATAAAGCATTGAATTTAGTAGCAGAATATACCATTTCCTGTCTTTCAATATTTTTTTTATGTTGTGCGTTGCAATGCAAAATCAATCACTGGTTTCTCAGTGATCTTGATAATTAATCCCACTCTACCCATGACAAAAATTAAACTGGGCATATTAGAGAGATACATGAAGCTATAAACTGAGTCCAGAGCAATTCTAAATTCCAACTTTAATTAGAGTCCAATGCTAATGGCTTGACTATATAGCTTATTTAGAATTATGTGTGAGGCCTTTTGTGTTAGAGGCCTTTTTTGCTCAAGCTCTTTTTTTCTTTTTTTTTTTTTTTAATGAATATGTATATTTTTAATGTTTGTTTTTGAGAGAGAGCATGAACAGCGGAGGGGCAGAGGGGGGGCGGGGACAGAGGATCCAAAGCAGGCTCTGCTCATACAGCAGTGAGCCCAATGAGGGGCTTGAACCCACAAACAGTGAGATCATGACCTGATCCAAAGTCAGAGGCTCAACCGACTGAGACACCCAGGCGCCCCTTTGCTTAAATTCTTTTTAAAATACAATTTTCATATAGTCAGTGTAAAAATTGTTACTGGGTATTAAAGTATCTTGTGCTGTATATGGCAGACTCTTTCTGTTTGAAACAATGAATTAAGGGACTGCCTTTTGTCTACAACAGTGAATTTAGGGTACACATAAATTTAGAATCATTGCCTAAAAGCTAGAGATTTTGCTTTTTTTTTTTTTTTTTTGCTTCTTCATTCCTTCAGTTAAATGGCATGGGTTATTTTTGTTTTAATATTTATTTATTCATTGTGGGGGGCAGGGAGGAGGTGGAGGTGTGGCAAGAGAGAAGGGAGAGAATCCCAAGCAGGCTCTGAGCTGTCAGCACAGAGCAATGGTATGGGTTCTTGTGAAATAAAATGTTATTCCAATTGAAACATAACTCTTTAAAGCTGAAAATATGCTATTTGACGTCGATACAATGAAGATTTTAGTTTTTACTTGATTAAGGCTTTCAGCCTAATCAAAATTTAATTTTCACATGCTCACCTAATTAGGAAACCAGCCATATGAAGGGATATGTATTTTATAGTGGGAACTGTACTGTCACAACTTAAAACTACTGAAAACTCAGCACCTTTTTGAGTGTACACTTATGAAGATTTCCATCTAAAAAGTGCTGTTTAAAACTAGAAAAAGAAGAAGTCCCTGAAGTAAGTCAACACCTGTTCATGTTCACCGATGATGTTTTAGAAGGGTCTCTTTTGACACAGCCTTGTGAGACTGCTCCAGAAGCCTCAGAACACAGACCCTCCTAAACAAGAATTCGGTGAGTGAGTGCATGTGTTGCAAGGAGGTGTCAGGTCCAATGCTGTATGTGGTGGACAGGGGACAGAAGCTATCGATAATTCCTTAGTTGTTGAAGAGAGAAAGAGATGACTGCTCCCTTCTCATAAAAATCAAAATTTAGCTCATTTTCAATTTTAATCCCTCAGAAAAGATGCTCAAACTGACCCAGGTATGTTCTTATACATTGGCCTTTGCTTCATGTACTAAGTTGGTACTTCTGGACAATTTAGGAAGTGATGTGGTTAAAGACCAAGATTCTTTTCATTCACTTTAATCACGCAATAAATGTTTGTTGAATGAATATAAATTCCAATTCCTAAATTGAAAGGGCCTGAACAAAAAATAATGCTAAAACCATCATGTTTTACTTCATTTCTTTTTAAAATTTTTTTTAATGTTTATTTATTTTTGAGAGAGGGAGAGAGACAGTGTGAGTGGGAGAGAGGCAGAGAGTGAGAGAGACAGAATCTGAAGCAGGCTCCAGGCTCTGAGCTGTCAGCACAGAGCCCGACACAGGGCCTGAATTCACAGACTGTGAGATCATGACCTGAGCTGAATTCTGACACCCAACCGAATGAGCCACCTGGGAGCCCCATGTTTTACTTCATGTTTTATTATTGGAGTATTTGTTATTCAGTTTATTATTTGGTTATACTAAAACATAAAAACTTCTTTAAGTGATGCCATTAATAAATTATGAAATTGCTATTAGCAAACAGCAATTTAGAACTCTGAATTGCTATAAAGAAAAGCATCAGATGCCTATAGTCGATAATAATTTAAAAAGCAAACTTGGGGGTGCCTGGGTGGCTCAATCTGTTGGGCCCCTGTCTCTTAATTTTACCTCAGGTCATGATCTTACAGTGCATGGAATCAAGCTCCATTCCCTACTCTTAGCATGGAGTCTGGTTGAGATTCTCTCTCTCTCTCCTGTCTCAAAAATAAATGCATGAAATCTAAAAAAAAAAAAAAAAAAAAAAAAAAAAAGCAGTTTGAAGACATGAAAATATCAATCCCTTTCCTCTATCCTTTGTTTATTTGACTGAAGGTATTGTGGAATTTATAGTACACTTGCTACAAGCAGAGGCTGCTATTATTTATTTTATTAACATTATTTGATTTATTATTATTATTGGGAAACACAGCAGGATATTAGAAGAAAAAATAAATGTGGACTGAGTCTAAGACAGTTTTTCAGGCCAAATCTTATTTTGGTGATCTTAAAATTTTTAAAATTAGTTTTTAAATATTATGTAAGTTATAGAGCTCTTGGTAAACAGTGGTATGTTTCCAAATTAACAAAAATAATATTAGTATTTCAAGGGAGCAATTTTCATTTTGATTTACCTTCTCTCTCCAACCTGCTTGCTTCTGAATGCATTTAATTCCAAAGGTATATTCTGTGGCCTTTCTCCGTGGCACGGTGCGAGTCCAGAAGGAAGACAGCATCTATGTGTTCTCCATCTCCGTGCCTGAAGATGTTATAAGTAGATCTGAATACAATGGAAAGGAAAACAACTTTCCTGCAAACCCGGGGTATAAAATGCCCCCCATAAATCACAAGAAAGTTAACAATTATAATGATTATGAAGACAGTGACAATATAAAAGGAGAACTAAATTATTATCACCAATTCCACTCTCTAGGGGATTCATTGCTATTAGGTTTCTTTCTGTATCTGTGCACATAAAATAGAGTATCAATGTTTTGTTTTGTTTTACTTTTACAAAATTGTTTGATACTGCAAATTTGGATTCCACCTTTTTTCATTTAACATTTTATTGGCAACTCTTTTCTATGTTAGAATACTTTGGGAAAAAATAATATACAGCTGCATAATATTCTATTCTATTCTATTCTATTCTATTCTATTCTATTCTATTCTATTCTATTCTATTCTATTCTATGGCAATATCAAAAAGTAACAGAATACGTCCCCCACTGTCGGGGGCCTACATTGTTTCAGTGTGTTCTGTCATACATAAAATAAGGATAAGCATTCATTTACATGTGATATTTTTTGCTCATTGGATTAATTTAGAATTGTAATGGCTTAGAAATTTGCAAGTCTAAATCCCTTTTTTTTGCAGCATAGGGGAACTAAGTCCAGAAAAATTATTCATCTAGAACCAAGGCTTCCAACTTTTAGTTTAACTTCTATATTCATCCAGAAGTAATGACTGGATGATAAATTTAATCTGGGGCAAGAGGTAGAAGCATAATTTCCTTCTGTCTGAGTAAGAGGTCAGCCATGTACCCTATTCTCTGAAAATCCCCAGGGAACAGAAGGGTTCTCATACTAAAGAAAGAACTCAAGATTCCATGCCAGAAGTCTTTATTACACAAGGGGTGATAAACATATAATAGCTATGGGAACATTTTTAAATAGCTGTCACTTTGTTAATGAGTATTTGCTAAAGCATTTCCTGGGCCACTAGTGTTTATGGAACTTTTAAACAAAATATTTATAAAGATGAAACTGGAATTTGCTTCATAAATTATGTCCTTTTACTTGCACCTTTGTTTTTTCTCAGTGCACAACCAATGTTCAGGCCTCTGCTACACCAAACAAACAAACAAACACTCTACTTTCTCAACCAACCTCTCTCTTCCTGATGCCAAGAAAAATTTGTGTTTTTTTTTCCTTCTGTTTTTGCTTTTGCTTTCCAACCTCCCTCTGACTATAAAACTCTTTGAAGTTTGGCATTTATTTCTACCACAATACTCAGATTACCTCTCAGAGGTTGCTAATGATGGCTAAATTAACTGCTAAATCCAGAGCTTTTCATCCATTGCTCACCTCTGCTTTTTCTGCCATTGATAATGTTTACTGCCATGCTCTTCTTGAAATATTTCTATCTTTTAACGTTAGGGATCTTGTACTAGCCTATGTTTGCACCCTTCTTTCTTCACTTTCTTTAGAGGGCTCCTGTCTTTTTTCCTACCTTCTTCCTCTGGGTGTCTATGTTTGTTTGATTTGCCACCACTGTATACTTTCTTCCTCATCCAGTCCCATGGCTTTGACTTAAAGCCCAATCTAGAGATCTGGTCGGCAAGACCTCTTGTAACCCACAGTTAGTACAAGTTATAAATACAAGTTTCCTTTCTCTTTATGCGCAACACTTGTATTAGGATTTTCTCCTTGGCAGGGAAGTGGGCTACACTTTGGTCCCAGCTTGACTGCACAACCTTCTGTGGTTGCCCTGCTAGTCAGAGCTCCCCGTACAAGGCTGTTTCAGGTATTCTAGTACTGCAAAATCCATATCATTCCCTTACTCCAACCAGCCCTTCATCCTTTATCTCCTTCCTCACTTCCTATGCAACCAAGTGACAGTTAATATAGAATTTTAAAAACTACATTCTTTGCATTCTTTTTCATTCCCCTGACCACTACCTTGCTTAGAATTGAATTATCTCTTCTTAACCCACTGTCTCCTTACTGGTCTTCCTCTCTCCAATGCATTACCACTCCAGATATCTACAATTAAAATATATATATATATGTATATATAGTATACATATAGTATATATATAAAATATATACATATATTATATATGCCATATACAGTATAGAATATATACAGTATATATAGTATATACTACCTATAATATATAGTGTATATAGTATAGTATATACTATATATAATATATAGTATACATAGTAAATAGTATATATAGTATAGCATATACTATATATTACATAATATATATATTATATATAGTATATATAGCATATTTCCCCCCAAATTTTCAGTGAATCCTTAATAGATAGTTAAAAGCAGGAACTGTGGAATTTATTTACAGGACCTGAGGCTCAGTTCTGGCACATTTTACATGTATCATCCTATGCAAACTACTTACCATTTCTAAGCCTCCATTTTCTCACATAAAATTAGCATAATAAGTGTACCAATAACAGGTAATGTGTATCAAACCCATATATGCAAGGGCTATAGTGCTCTGTGCATGCCCCATGCATTCCTTCATCCAGTAGCCAATAGAATACATTTTATCGGATTTATACTAAACATTCTTTAAAAATGCAATCCAGTGAAAGAGACTGGTTTATTCTTAATGAGTTCAATTTGTTTTTTGTTTTTTTTTTTCAAGAAATCTACTCTAAAGCTAAACCCAGACCTTAGTCCAATTGCAAATGATGTAAAACAAAAGTTAAGAGGGTGTTTTATTTTATTTTGAGACAATGGCATCTTCTGGCTCATTCTTTTCTTTTAAGAGGAGCAATCAAAGGAAAAGAAATTGTCTTTTTTCTTTTTCTTCTTTTTTTTTATATAACTACAAACTATATGCCACAAATGAACATTTTTCTTTATTCAATGTTTCTGTGTGACTTTCTTTGTTTATTCTTTATGACTCAAACTTATAGTCACAAAACAAGTGGAGGAGCCAGGAATCTATCCCAGATTTTTGACAACAGGCTCTCTGCCTCATTTTTAGACTGCCTCTCTTTCTGTGAATTTAATAATCCATGCAATGACATAGTCAAATTTAAGTGGAAATACTCCAGAGTAATGACTAAGGGGTTTCAGACGCATTCCAGGAATATTATTTTGCTATAATTTTATTCTAGAGTAATGGATTGATTTTGTTTTTCCAAATCGACACATGGCCTCTACTTTGGGTAGATATCCTGACCATTTGTCCTTGTATGCAGTACCAATTTTTTGAAAGCTATTGCTAGTGTCTTCTCTAGCCCTTTCCCCCCAGAGACTAAGTTGTTTCTCAGAGGACTTTGGCTCATTTTTAGCATCAAAGCTTCTGTGGTTTATTTCATTTCCTTAATCTACTCATTAATTACTTATGAATGGAAGTTGCCTAAGTCATATAGTATGGAAGTTGGATGGGGTCTTGGATCTTGTAATTAAGCCCTCATACATTTCACCTAACCAAAGCAGGCCAAACTAGGTGAAGAGCCTTATCCATGATCATAGAGCAAGTCTAGAGGGTGTTTCTTCTAAGAGTGTGTACCTTGTTATACTGGCAGCTTCTTGGAATATTAAATAGTCTCAAAATCACAATGGAAATAAATCTGAGTCTTCTCTTTCCTTCTCCCTTCATTTCCCAGTGTCAGCAGGAATAGCTGGATTCCAGTGTGGAAAGCAGAGATCCACCCTCTTTTTCATTCATAGGAGCTGCTTTTTGGTGGAGAAAGCCTTCCAAATGCTGTTTACTTGACTTTAAACTTCCTCAGCTCTTGAAATGGGAATTACTGACAGCCTTCACGAATGGAATAATTAAATATTTATGAATCCTCCCAGAAGTGCAACCCCTAGTGCACCACAGTTTTCTCTGAAGTAAAGTAAATCTCTGTGTTGGAGATATATTGATACATTTCAGAAAAATATCAGTATTATGTTGTGGCAGTTATATAATATGTAATGTTCTTAAGAACACACACACACACACACACACACACACACACACACACACACGCATGCATGCACACAGTGGGGAAATGGCTTGCGATAACTACATTTTTAAGAATGAATGTTTTCCTGGGGCTCCTGGGTGTCTCAGTCAGTTAAGCATCCAACTTCATGATCTCGCAGTTTGTGAATTGGAGCTCCACCCAGGGCTCTGTGCTGATAGCTCAGAGCCTGGAATCTGCTTCAGATTCTGTGTCTCCCTCTCTCTCTGCCTCTCCCCCACTCATGCTCTGTCTCTCTCTCTCAAAAATAAATGAACATTAAAAAAATTTTAAAAGAGTGAATGAATGTTTTCCTCCCTCCATGCAGATTTGTCACCATGTCTGCCACTTTTTCATATAAATACCTGACCTCAGCCTTTTTCTGTTCTCCCCTTTGTATTATTTGCCACTCATGGTGGCCTTTCAGCCCAAGGTGTTCCTCAGCCTTGCCTTTTTCGAGATTATGACCTCTTCTGAGATGCCTTCCCTGACTCCATCCCTACCCTTACCTCCCAACATTGACTTCTATGGCTTTCACCACTTTGCATTTTAATTTCGTACTTACTGGTCCACTTTCCTAGCTGAGCTGCACTGTAAGCTCCTAGAGGGCAGGGACTTTATCTTACAGATTTGTATCACTGGCACTTAATGCATTGCCTGACACCAGATGACAAATTTAGGGGCCTGATATGGCTCTAGTCTTGTTGTTACAAAGGAACATACATCCTGTGTGAGGTACTCTCACACAAAGATATGTTAAAGGATTAGGCAGCCTGTTATGACACCAGACATCTGTTTAGTTGAATGGAAGGTATAAGGACACAGGCAACGGCAATGAACTTCTTTCTTTTCCCCTCTGGGTAAAATATTCCAGGTTTTTGCTCTACATAGATCTTATTTCATATTTACTCAGATTTCATAATAAAGCAGGTGGTCATTCAGGTGTTTATTTTTTTAACCACCTTCACTCATTTCACCATTCAGGTGGTTTATTAAATTTTGTGTATCTTACTTTTTCACCATTGTCAGAGTTTCAGCAGTCCCTTTATGTGATGGAGGCTTAGGCTGAGTGCTGAAATTCGAGAAACATTTTGATATTCACTCATGGTCTGTTCCCTTACATTTTTTTTTTCAAATTTCATTCATTATATGACAAACATTGCTTCACAAAAAGGATAATTTAGGGGGAAAAAAGTGCTTTGGAGATTTTTGTTTGCAGCAGTATTTGAGTTTCAAAAAGTTAGCTCCATAAATCCTCAGGATCCAACCCTTAAACGATAACAACAACAACAACAACAACAACAACAACAACAACAACAGCAAAATAAAACTGATCGCTTTATCCCATCCCTAAAAACAGATAGTGGTTCTCATGGCAAGAAGCCAAAGAGAAGAATCAGAGGGAAGCAAAGGGACTTTAGCCGCTTAAAGGATGGTGGTATTCTAGAGTAGGGGCTCCATGTTTGGCCACACTCTACCCCACTGCCTGAACTAGGTACCTGGAAGACAGAACTGGAAACCTGGACCAGACTGGGGGAATCTAAGAGCAGAGGAATCCATGAATCACTTCCTATATGTAGGACCTGGAGGCCACAAAACTCAAATCATCTTTTAGTGCTGTTCTACATCGTACCAGGATATTCAAAATGGGTATGCAGGCAGGCATGTCCAAAACAGCACCCCCCACCCCAGCTCATCCCATGTCCTCAGTGCAGCCAAGAGAAGAGGAGAAGAGGCCATGAGAGTCAAACTTGGAAGAGCCAGGGGATAGGGCAGGGAAGACAGTCCCAGGGTTTGTAGACTGAAGGCCAGGAACAAGCCAGGAAAAAAAAAAAGCATCTTGGAGATGCCTGTGGTACAAAGGATGATGATAACAGACCAGATTCCCACTCTCCTCTATCCAAGACATAGAATCCTAGAAGTACCCAACATCAGATGGCTCCCAGGAAAGTGGCAACCCTGGATTAACTAAGGTTACATTTCAGCCACCTGACAGTATAAAAGGATAAGGAAGTTAGATTTTATACACTTGATTTTGTAGACCAACATCTATTCCTTCCTTCTACATAAATCGTTGTTTAACTTAAACCAATTGTTTTTAGCTGCCTACTTTACTGTAGAAAATGCTAGTATAGAAATAGTGGTTAAAAGTCTTATCAAAAGTCTAAACTCTACTTATTTTTCTTCGAAGTTGGAGGAACATCAAGGCTAGAGAGACAAAGTGTAGGATTTACCCTGTTTAGGTCTTGAGCATTGAGGTGAGAGGATTAGGGATGAAAAGAGTAATCTTATAGGAGAATCTCTACTCTAGACAGCTTAATAGAGCTTCATATTTTAGTCTGTATTTCATCCAAATTCTGATCTCTAAGGACCAGAAACATCTGCTATGTTTCTATTCCTCACCAATGTTATCTGAAGTGACATAGAGAAAATATTGAAATGTTGGTAAATTGCTCAGAAGGATTGTTGCCAGCCTAAAAGTGCCTTATAAAGTGAACCCATACTGTAATGAGTGATCTTTACCCAAGTTCTTAAAGCACAGCTAAGCTGCCCAACAAGTAACATCTGGTCCAAGTCTATGGGCTCCATAGAGATCACAGACAGAAAGGGAAAAAAAAAAAAAAAGTCACTTACTGGCTTTCTGAGGGAATTGCAGTTTACTCAGAGTAAAGGCTAAATTTGGACTCACCAAGAACTTCCCTATGAAGATCGAAGTCCTGAGAAGTTCTTAATGCAACTTACTGATGTGAGAATTTTCCAAAGTATGGGCTGTTTAGGTTTTCACTGGTCCTCTGGGACATCTATGGAATTTCTTGGCCAAAACTTGGCAACTGCCTGTGTATGGCCGTTTCCTATTACCCAGTGTGTAGACAGAGAGGGGATGGTATGCAGAAGTAGACTTGTATACAGGGTGGGGCAAGAGATTGTTACTCCCTGCAAATGTGAATGCAGGCTCTGAACAAAAATCTTTTCTGAGAGGCCAGGCATGGCATCCCACAGGCTTAACAACATTGGGATATAATCTGGGAAAGCAGTCAGCATCAAGAGTACCATGGTGTGGCAAATGCGATCCAGACAGACAGATAAATGTCAGGCAATCAAAGATTGTATGCTAAACAGGTCAAGCAGGCTTTTGTTTTCAGAGAAATTAGTCAGCAGATTGGCTGCAGTTCAGGGTGGGATCTTTCTTAAGAGTGAAATGGAAAACAAAATGTAGGCTCATTGAGCAACTGGGTATTAGACACTAGATAGGAACTAAGACACCAAAGAAGCAAAAATTCAGGTTACAGTAGGAGCACCCAAAATCTAATCCTAGAGAGTGTGGGGAAAGGCTGAGCTAGCACGGAGAGTCAAATAGTAGTAGAGAGAAGCAAATTACAAATATTGGTAATCAGGGAAAGCCAGGTGTTCTGCAGGACTGTGCCCAGTCTGGACCTCTGATATGCACGGTAGACTACCTATGGAAAGGTCTTAGGGGTGGGGAAGTTAGTGCCAGCCATTTTAGTTCATTCCCTATAGAGACTGTTATTGGGGATTATGATTGCACCTCCCGGAGATGCAATGTTGAGGATTCTTCAAAATCATCTTGAGAAGTCCTATTAAACCATCAGTATGATATTTTCTCTTCTAAAGATCACTAGATTTGTACATCTCCTTGCTTTATGATATAATTTAGAATGTTTCATTGCCTGTTTTCCAATCCCCTGATTTTAAATATTCTTTTCTTCTTACTCTCTCTCAATAAATCTGTGGGTATTAGATATTTTTAGCAGATACAAAAATCACCTGAAGAACTTAAAATGCAGATTTGTGGGCCTGTGTCACAGTGTCTGATTCAGGGAACCTGGTATGGGGCCCTAGGATATTTTAACAAAAACTCCAGGTGATTACGATGCAGGTTATCCATGGACCACACTTCAAGAAGTCCTACTTTAAGTCACCTAAATGCCTTGGAAAATCAGACAATTCATTGGCCATATTACATCACTTAGACCTCCTCTTGCTTTCCAGGTAGCAGTACAAATTATCCTTTATCATACCACATTGTTTTGGGGTTATGAAAATGGTCCTTATAATGATATCCTGGGCCAAAACATTGAGAGTTTTAGAGTACAGTTCCAAACTCAATGTAGATTTTGTTTGGGCTCTCTTTAATTTTATTGTATCATTCTCTAAAGGGCAATTTATTTTTATTGAAATTTAGATCTATTCTGGGATATGAAAATAGCTCCAATTTATACCTGAAATATAAGATTACATCTCTTTACTCTTCCCAGAGTGAATGATCTCTCTTTCTAGTTTATTAGAGAACCATTTATTCAACTGCAAGCATAAAGATAGCTGCAGACTCTTGGTAGAAATTAAAGAGGAGTATTCGGGATATTTACAGTGTCTGTTTTAGAATTGGAAGCTGGGCAACAAGCAGTCATCACATATGGGAAAGATTTATGTTGCCTGAGTGGGATCAAGTTTGATGTAGCATAAATGGTATTTTCAAGAGTTCCAGTTCCCTAGATTTTCCATGGCCACAGTATATGCTCTTGTCTCTACTGAGAAATATGCTGGGCTAGGGGAATAATGATTAAATATTCTTCCAGGCACTCTAGTCAGAGCCTTTTGTTTTCAGCCAAGTTTAGTGTGACTGTTTCACATATGATTTTGCTCTTCATGAACTGGTTTGGAAAAAATGAAAGCCTAGTCTAAAAATAAATACCTCAAGCATTTAACCACTTATCAGTAAACATTTGTTATTGCTAAGGTCTATAAGAACCAAATAGTAGGCCTAGTGCTGCATATTAAGTCGAATGCTAGTCACAATTCTGTTGCGTGCTTGCCCTTTTTAACCCAGCAAAAAAATAAGGAATCACAGAAATAAAGGAGCTCTCTGAAACAGTGTATACAGCAAATTGACTTAAAAAAAGTAAAGCAAGTAGAATTAGAACTAAATGTCCATATTTTGGGAATCTATGTAGTCTTCTTATAATGTTTTTGGTAGTGGCCTTATTTTCAGCTTTATACATTCTGCTTCCATAGCATTCATAGGTAGAATATTAAGGCATATTTGAGGGGAAAGATAGGAGGCAGTAATGCAAAATATTGCTCTTTCCCAAAAGTGGCTAGGATTTGATAGATGACCCCAGAAAAGAAATTATAGGTGTTAAAATACTGAGTCATGAGTTGTGTTTACCAAATATTTTCAGCTGTCACTTTCCAGTCACTAATGGAATTATACTTCTCCCTTCTTTTGAAGTTAGGCATGGCCATGTAACTTGCTTTGGCCAATGAAAAGTGAACAGAAGTGATGTATCTCATTTCCAGGTAGAAGTTACAGGTGCCACTGTCCAGATGATTATGTGCCCTTCCTACTGCTCTGGGATAGTGGAAGCACATAGCAGGGTCCTTAAATGAGCAGAAGCCCCTGCTGACCCACAATGGGAGTGGCGGTAAGAAAAAAAAAAAACCGTGTTATAGAATTAGTTGTTAGTGCAAGCAACATTTAGCCTATCTTGACTAGTACAAGTATAGACATGGAGGCACAAAACACCTTAAGTGTTTTGACAGAAAATGGGGATTTACCAAGATAGAAGCTGTCAATAATGTATGATTGTGCATTATATCATTTAAGGGAGCTCAGCTCCAGGCTGATAGAAAGAACTGTGTTCAATTGTGGAGTCAAGTCTGAGTTCTAAGGAACTAAAATATATATTAAAATATATTTATGTTCATTGCTATATATAACAGCAATATATAACAAAACTGTCAATGATGACATTTAAACATTGAAAATGGGAGTGAAGAGGATAGAGATTCTACTTTTCCTTTTAATAATTCAAAATTTTTTAATCAAATGATACTGAGGAAATTTTATATTTAAAAATACAAATATGGGAAAATTTAATACCATACACCAATAAAAATCTAAAATTTTAACAATTTTTAGATAAAGCATGGTGATCAGGATTAAGAGAATTCAGGGGGCTTTGGGTGGCTCAGTCAGTTAAGTATCCAACCTCGGCTCAGGTCGTGATCTCACCGTTTGTGAGTTTGAGCCCCACATCAGGCTCCATGCTGATGGCACAGAGCCTGCTTTGTATTCTCTCTCTCTGTCCCCTCCCCCACTGTCTCTATCTCTGAAAATACATAAATAAACTTTAAGAAAAGACTATATCTGACTACATTGAAAGATAAGCCTTTAAAAACAAAACAAAACAAAACAAAAACAAAAAAAAGAAGAGAGAATTTCAGAATATGCTGGTTCTGAAGAACCTCCTAAAATCTTGGACTTGGAAGGAACATAGAGTATCATTTTTTACCTATATAAAAGCCAAGGCACACATGGTCTGCTCATAGCATAGATTGCTTTAAGGAAACATTGCCCACTAATTGTTTTTTATTTTTTTAATTCTAATGTAGTCTAAGTATGTTAGAGTATGTTCCAGTTATTTTTTTAATGTTTACTTTTTATATTTGACATACAGAGAGCATGAGTGGGGGAGGTGCAGAGAGAGAGGGAGACAGAAGATCCAAAATGGGCACCGCTGACAGCAGAGAGCCCATGTGGGGCTCAAACTCAGGAACTGTGAGATCATGACCTGAGTTGAAGTCAGACTCTCAACTGATTAAGCCACCCAGGTGCCCCAGAATATGTTCCAATTCTTGATTCATTGTATAATCTCTTAAAATTCTCTTAGTTCTTTCAATTGGGCCCCCAAACTTGTCTGAATCCTCAAAAAACTCTTTTTTTCCCTGAATTCCAGCCCATGGCCCCTCCTTTTCATTTCCCTCTGTTTTTAAATCCTCTCTTCCTATTTCAAGCAGTTTCTTTTCTTGATTTTCCCAGTTTTCTCTACCCATTACCCAGATTCTGTAAAACCAAAGCCAAGAATGGAGTGGGGAGACTCTAAATGTTCTTTGGAGTGAAAAAAGCCAAGAGTCAAGGACAAAATGCTCTGCAGCAATCAAGAAGAGATAAGACTTGGGGCACCTGGGTGGCTCAGTTGGTTGACTCCTGATTTTGTCTCTTGATTTTGGCCCAGGTCATGATCCCAGGATCATGGGATTAAGCCCTTTATCCAGCTCTGCACTGAACATGGAGCCTGCTTAAGATTTTCTCTCTCTTTCTCCCTCCCTCTGGCCCTCTCCCCTGCTCATGTGCCCTCTCTCTTTAAAGTAAATGAAATTTTTAAAAAATTTAAAGAAAGAGGTTAAGATGTGAAAAAAATTATACACATTCTTTTGTTTCCCTATGTTTGACAGAGTTATGAGAGATGAGCTTTCAAGGAACTAGACTTTGCTTATCTGACTCATTGGTTATATTTTCTGTATAGACAAGGCTCTTTTAAAAAAAAATGAATGTTGTGGTTTTCCCCTTGAAAGTAGCTAGAACTAATTAAAGGATAAATCATATATTCTGGGCCAACCATCTATGGAGTATGCAGCTTAATGGCATTTTAAGAGATATTATGACAATCTATGGATTATGTTCCAAAATTCTATTCACTTAGGAGACATTTCTGATATGTCTTCTGTCTCAACATCATCCTTGTTTATCTTTATTTTCTTAGGAAATATCTGATCTCAAAGGGCTGTTATATTTCCTGTTTCAGAAATCCAAGATCATCAAGTTGATTTATTACAGTACAGTTTGAAGCTCTGTCAGATCTCATTGTTATGCACCACTGAAGGACATCAGCAAATTGCATCCATCAACTAATATTTGGACTTGTTTGACTCCGCCATTATTTAATTAGGCTCAAAAATGTCACATTTGGCAGAGAACTCACTGTTTTTTGATATTAAAGAAATTCTTGTTGAAATAGAGGAATATTTTTCCTGGCCCCATAAATTAGAGACAGTAAGATTAAATAGAGAGTTGACAGATATAAAAGAAGCAAAGTTAGTTCCCAGTTATATAACACCAATAAATTTTTACAGAATGAAATTTTGTGTTAGTAGGAGGTCATAAATGTTGCAGCATATGCCATTCACTGCCCTCTCTACTTGCATGAACGTGAAGTAGTACAGCATAGATGTGCTTTAACTTTGTTAGGTAATAAGTTTCATGCACTTATTTGAGTATAAGATATCTCTAAAACATACATTTCAAGAAACTGCCAGCAATAATTCGAATGGCTGGTTTACAATAAGTCTCTATAATGGAAATCCTTAAGGAAGCAAAGTTGGGCATGTCCCCTAGATCTTAAGAGTATTTCTTCTTAGAGGCAGACATACACTTTGATTTGGGGAACATGGTTTTAAAATGCTGGGGCTAGGAGGATCCTAAGCTTGCAAAATATAGCCCAGATAAATGAAAATGGGGTTAGCAGGAGTTTGAAACCTTATTCGCCACAAAATAACCAAAAGATAAGATAGTCCTTCCTTGTTTAGTTTTGTTTATGGTACCTGGCAAGCTCTTTTCCAACACATTCTATTTTTAAACAAGTTTTCAATTTTAAAACGATGACCTTGAGTTTGTATATACTCTTTTTTATTTCGGATAAAATATGTGATATAATGAGATGAGGCTATTTCCTGTCACAAAAAATAGAATGCTCTTGTTTATATTTTGAAAAGAAGAAATGAATAGTCCCTAAGCTTGTTTTCTTCAATATTAATCCACTACCCATGGTGCACTAGGTATTGCCCAAGACATACACACACAAGAAGCAATGCCTTCTTTGTAAGAATTTATAAGTCGTTATAAGCATGTATAGATAGTAAAAGGAAAGGAATAGCAAAATGATAGGAGTACAAATAAGATTTTGATTGAAAAGAAATTGTGATTTATTTAACAAGATGAGGTAATGACTAAGAAGAGGTACCATATCACTCTCGCCGTTTTCTTTAGGGAACAGTATACCCTATGCTGAAGGAGAAAGGCATGTCTAACAGTTTAAGGACATAATCTAAATGTATGCCAGAGAGAAGGGATAAAACCGTATATTCTGGAAATTTGAGGGGGAAAATCATTCTTTTTTCTTTACGTACAACAGAAGTATCTATTTTCTATTACTATTTCCATTGTTTTATAGTTGTTATAGTCCACTGAAGGTAGCTGTGTAAGTCTTCTATAATGCAATATACATCTGTCAGGAGGATATCTGAATTCCATTGAAACAATAAAATAGTGGAATGAAAAAGAGATACTATATTCCACTAAAGATTAGTTTGCTGATATTTTCCTTAAATGTTTATTTATTCATTTTGAGAGAGAGTGTATGTGCACATGCAGAAGCAGGGAAAAGTCAGAGAAAGAGGGAGAGAGAGAGAATCCCAAGCAGGCTCCATTCTGTCAGTGCAGAGCCTGATACGGAGCTCTATCCCTCAAACTGTGAGATTACGATCTGAGCCAAAATCAAGAGTCAGATGCTTACCTGACTGAGCCACCCAGGTGCCCCGCTGATATTCTCAATATTTTTTTTTTTTTTTTGGTAGCATTAGTCATGAAGCCATTGGCATAATCAACAAAGTACAAATATAATTGTAGTGTATGATGCTTTTAAAATGTGGAATCTTCAAAGTCTTTTTGCAGATTCTTTTACTTACATTATCTTGACCATTTTAGAAAACTTCAATTATGTGATCTTTTAAATGATTAACACTGAGCCTGTAACTGTGTTTGATCTCTGTGTTTGATCTCATCAGTGGCTTAGTGAAATGTTGTGCAACCAATAAAATAAAGGTCTGCTCTCATGCACCTGTGGGGTTATCCCCCTCAAAGGGCAGCCTGAAAGATCTAGACTGGGGGAAAGGAAAGGCTAACATTCCTTAGCCAAAGATCTTTTCATGGGTAGTACACAACATCCAGTTGCAAGGAAGCTCCACCAAGTATACAGAAGGGCGTCACCTCTCACTATAATATTTCTTCCATTCTGCATTACATTTTTCACACTTCAACATTTTTGAAATTGGCATCTGTGTTGGAATTGAAGCATACATTGGTACAGAAATTCATACAAAGGAATCAATGTTACCTAGAAGCAAGAAAATATGGTAATAACCTAATGAGCTTTTCTTCATCATTCTCTATCTTGGCTCTGTTTTCTATTCCCTTCCTCTTTCTCCCACTGAACACCATCATGGCTTATTGAAGACCATGGATTATGGATTCCAACAAACTAGATTTGAACTAGAGTCATGATTGTGGGTTGTTTTGGCCCTTGCTTTTTTTTTCCATAGTAGATTAATAATGCCATTGTTAAAAGCTTGTTTTGGAATCTAATGAAATAGCACATGCAAAGTTTCTAGTAGAAAGAATACGTGTAGTAAATGATAGTTGGATCTCTTTTCTGGTATTTTGGGTGCCCACCAGGCTCCAATTGTCCTGTTGGAACTTCTCATTTTACTTTTCCATCTCCCTTATATAACCCTCCTTTTGCTGTTGTTAGGTAAGTGGACTTCGATGGAAAAAAAAAAAAACAATACAATAACAGAAAAAAATGATACAATAACAGAAGCAGAAACAAAGATTCTTCTTTGATGTATAGCGTGATATAGGTCTAAGTTAACATATTCTCAACTGAGTAGAAAAGAAAACTGGGGCGCCTGGGTGGCGCAGTTGGTTAAGCGTCCGACTTCAGCCAGGTCACGATCTCGCGGTCCGTGAGTTCGAGCCCCGCGTCGGGCTCTGGGCTGATGGCTCAGAGCCTGGAGCCTGTTTCCGATTCTGTGTCTCCCTCTCTCTCTGCCCCTCCCCCGTTCATGCTCTGTCTCTCTCTGTCCCAAAAATAAATAAACGTTGAAAAAAAAAAATTAAAAAAAAAAAAAAAAAAAAACTGTATCCAGTTCTTTCTTTTCTAACTAATAAGGGTCATGGTTTAAGTATCCAAATTTCAGTTTAAATATCAAATTTAACCTTTCGTTGAAAATATTTTAAAAACTGAGATAAGAATACATAGATTCTTTCTAAACATCTATAAAACTCGGAGATATTAGTGGCATAACACAATAAAGTCGTTTCTTAGGAATAGCACATTAGCCACAAAAGCATAAAATCTATGTCATATTCCAAACCCTGCCCTAACTCAGACCACAGTGGCCAGACCTCTAATCCAAATAATTTAGTCTTTTGGACCCATATCTATTTTTGAAGGCAACGACAGGTTATTAACTGTTGGCCATATAATTGTCCTTGTCCCTTTTATAGAAATCATAGAAACACAAGTTAGGACTGAGACCCTTAAAGTTCGGCGACCCATTTTTTTTTTTTTTTTTTTTTTTTTTTTTGGCAGGAGACACTGTAAGCTTGTGAACATAAGTTTCACACTGCTTGCATGGGTTTTAATAACTATTTCTTTAGGTTTTGAAATAGTTATTGATCTGATTTTAGTGGCAAATTCTACCTATCATGTTTCTGTTTGTTATCTTAGTTAATTGGAAATTTGTAAATAGGCAAAAATTTTTAAATATTCATTTCTAAATCACTGTGGCCTTTCTTATACTTTTGCAGTCAGAACCTGAAACAAGCCTATTTGCATGCTAGTTTCTCACTCAGAGAGTATCTTTTAGGGACCATCCAGACTTTGTTAATTTTGCATTTTTAATATGACTACACTATATATATATATATATATATATATATATATATATATATATATCCCAAAAGTAGGAGAGCTGTTTTCAATTAATATAGCATGGTGGAAAAAAATAAGCTAAGAACCAATTTCTATACATGCATAAGATAATAGAAACATATAACCCAAACTAAAAATAATTTCTAGTATTTCTTTGCTTAAGAACACTCAACTTACTGTATCTATATCTTACATTAAATCTGCTTTCACCGTTCACATATATTCATCTTGGATAGTCTCTGGATCAATATAAGTGCACTAACTACTTAATGGTTACTTGGTTACATTGAGCCATCACCAGAGAGTGATTAATGTCAATTCCCTGAGAGAAGGGTTCTCCACTGCATGTGGTGAGGTGTGTGGCATGAAACTAGTCCCTTACACTAAAGCCCTGAGTCAAAGTTGTGAAGTCTATTCACAGGTTTTTTTTTTTAATAATTTAAAGCATATTCCAGAGTATCACTATAATATTCTTGTCCATGTGAGAAAAAGTTTGCTAGAATTGGAATCAGTATTAATGAAGTTTGAATACTGTCTACTTTAAAATATATTTATAGGGCTTTCTAGGATCATTTAATCTTTATTAACCTTGTTACTAATTTTATGGATCTTATTTGTATCAGAAATCTTCCAGTGCCAGTTATAAAAACCCAGCTATAGCCAACATCAGCAGAAAGTGGATTTATTAGATCACAAAGTGGACAAGTCCAAGAGTAGCTCAGCCTTCAGGCATGGTGTATCAATCTGAGTCTAATCAGGAGAAAGAAACCATATAATAATGGGAATAAGGAAAGTTTAGTATAAAGAAATATTAACTGTCACAGGGGATTCGAGTATCAAGTGATTGGCTCACGAATATAGGCATAGTAGATATAAGGAGTAGCCATGACTCCCAGGGGCGAGATTGAGCTCCCAGGAAAAGTCCACCCCTGGACTGAGATCCAGACCTTTTTCGATAGGGCATAGCCTTGGCTTACCGAATGTCTGAGACATCTGTGGTGTTATGCTGGCAGACCTTTATGGAAGAGTTCCCTTTGGAACTTGTCTGAAATGCACCCTCTAGGATATAAGAAAATTCATGGAGAGGTGACTCACTCATTGGAGGCACTTTGCTACAAAAGGGTTCAAGGAAGTACAAAGGGAAGCTGCTGGCCCCTGGATATTCGAGCCAGTATGCAGTGAAGATGTTTGATGCTGTGGAAGCCATTGTACACAGGGGAAGCTGGGTGCTAGAGAAGCTGAAGGTGCCGCTGGCACCTGCAGAGCCAACACACAGGAACCAGGAAGTAAAATCCAGTTTCTTGTGCAATGTTTCTCTGGGGCCCTCTACTGACAGTTTAACATGATGCCAGTTGGCACAGGAAAAATTTTTAAAGGGACCATATCCATTTTCACAGAGCAGGCAAAAAGGATTAATTTAGAGCAAATGTGGCAAGATCCAAAGATTCAGATGATGACAACAAGATTTGCTTTTTCTCTGTTTCTCAGTATTGCTTTCCTCTGTGTTGGCTTCATTCTTAGCTGGCTGCCTCAATGTTGTGGTACAATCACTTCGGCAGCAAAAGAGTTTTACTTTTTGGTATTGTAACAAACATCCCACTGTTGAGTTTTGTTGACTTTGACTCTGATTAGCCTGACTTTTGCTACATGCCATCCTAAAACCAGTGTGGCTGGGGACGTAATTTTCTTTAAACCTTATCTGGCATTATGCTTCCCTACCTTTGCCCTCATCAGAATGCTATTACTGGTCCAAGGTGGGTGGTGTTGGGTAGACCAAAACCACTTTGAATAAATAGGGGTACTATAACTAGAAAGTTAAAGTGCAGAATTTATTTTGTGCCTTAAAAAATGTGCCTTACATCCTTTTGAGCTTCTTCATTTTTGGAAAGATTATTTTTACAAGGTTATAGAGTTTGAATGCAATTTAGACCACCTAAGTTCAGTCAAATCCCTTGAGTTTACTACTAAAGAAAAAAAAAACAATGTCAATGTTAAATTTTGAACCCAGAATTTCTGTTAAAATAGAAAAAAAGTTATAAAGTATAACATTTTTAAAAAAGATGAGAGGGTATATTGACATAACATTCTGTCAGCAATAGCAGTATCTATGTGCCAATCTGATACAACTCAACATTACAAAGGAATGAACTACTGATATATAGTATACAGAAATTAGGGTAGACCCTAAAGGCATTATACTAAGTGAAAAAAAAGCAATCTCAAAATGTTACCCACATCATGATTCCATCTCATATAACATTCTTGAAATGACAAAATTATGGTGATGAAGAACTAAGCTGTGATCTCTAGGAGTTGAGGTTGTGGAGAGGGTGTGACAATAAAGGGGTAGCATGAAGGAGTTTCTTTGGAGTCCTGAAACAGTCTGTATCCATATTAGCAGTGGTTCCACAAATCGATACCTGCGATAAAATTTTATAGAGCTATATACTCTACTTCCCACCTAAAAAACGAGTGCATGTAAAAACTGGCAAAGTACCACTAAGGTCTATGGTTTAATTAATAGTATTGTACAAATATTAATATTCTGATTTTGATCATTGTATTATGGTTTTCAAAGATGTTCTCTTTAAAGTCAGTTATCATATGTTTTCACTCATTATGTGGATCTTGAGACACTTAACAGAAGACCATGGGGGAAGGGAAGGGGAAAAAATAGTTAGAGAGGGAGGGAGGCAAACCATAAGAGACTCAAATACAGAGAACAAACTGAGGGTTGATGGGGGGTGGGAGAGAGGGGAAAGTGGGTGATGGGCATTGAGGAGGTCACTTGTTGGAATGAGCATTGGGTGTGTATGGAAGCCAATTGGACAATAAATTATATTAAAAAAAAGATTGTTCTCTTTAGAGGAAGCTGGCTTTGCCACTTCTATGCAAGGGTAAAGTTATTTCAAAGTAATAGTTAAAAATAGTAAATTGAGGCTGGATTTCTGATAATCAGAAAATTGAAAGTAAGTTTCCTTTCAATTTTTGATTTCTTCATAGTGAAGAAAATTAATCAATAATTAGTTTGGATATTTAAGAAATATAAAGCAAATTGGTGCTTAAACTATGGATTGGATTTTAAAAACCAAAGATATTTTAATAATATCTGGCAAAAAAAACCCCACACACAACAAAAACAGCTTTAAAAAATACACACAATTAAGGAAAAAGGAAACTGGGAGTGAACCCCGTGGTCCTGGATTAGTACTGTGCTAGTGACTGATGATTGAGCTCCCACCAGCTCTTTGCTCCTGTGCAAGAGAACAGTTGCTCAGGTATGCATCGAAAGTAGGTCCCAAATGGTAAAATAATAGCATCTCAAACCATTGGAGGACAAAGATAGGAATCAGAAGGAAGAAAAGGAGGAGAAGGAGAAGGAGAAGAAAAAAAGTTCAAATAGAAACTGACGCGAATGATGCAACAACTATCAGAATATAAATTTTATTTGTTTCATGAAGCATCATCAAAATGCTGTAACAATTATTGCTGCATAGCAACTGAAACAGGCTCTAGTGAAACAATGCTTATAACTATATGATCTTCTCAATGCCTTTCAATGTTAGGAATTAAAAGAATTTTAGTGTTTGCCTTATGTATTATTCAAGAAAACTATAGCACAGATAGATTATTTCTTAGACATTCACAAGATGAAATTTCTAGTTCACTTTCATTTCCAGTTGAAATTTTTCAGTAAGAGAAAAAGGCAAATCACGTTGAGAAATTATTCCAATGAAGTATTATTTTTTTCTTGTTAAATACAAAATAACACAAACTTCTAAAGAACATACAGCTTGAAGATGAACACGATAAGTACAGATGAAATATGGAAGGTTGTGTCTCAGTCACTGATGTCCTGTCATTTTAAACTATCTACAGTTTTATAGGGTTTCAGTTTTTCTTTCCTTTTTTTTTTTTTTTTGTTCTTCAAGGACAGCAATTTTAAAATCCATAAAAATAACTAATTGGGTGATAAATTTGCTAAACCTATATTCTACTCTCAAGTCTTATATTCCCATTATAATGCCTTCCTGATTAGTAAGAGTCCTATAATTTTGGTGACTATATTTTGAATTCAGTGTAATTTTACGTTAAGTAAAAGCCTGACAAAGGTTTTCAAGTCTAGCTATAATTAATTAAATATTAGCCAAGATTTTCCATATAATTAAAATATGATACCAGTCTTCTCTTCCACATGGCAGATGAGTTGCTCTGCTATGGGGATTTTGTTTCCAAGTAAAACCTGAAATATATTTATAGTGTCTTCCTTGCAACATGTGAAAGGATTGTGTCTGAGATCTTCTAAATAAAATAAGAGTAACCAAAGAGTATCTTTCGGACTATTACATTTCTCTGTACTCTAGAAATTTCTTGAAAATTATAAAACTGTTCCCTGTAGATCAAACCATGTTGCATACACAGTAGCTAGAAATGAGACATCTATCTCAAGGAGGAATTATTTACCTTAGCAATACATTAGCCAGATTCTGTGAACCCATTTTTAGTGTATCCATGTATCACAGGTATATTGACTGTATCCAAGTTCAAGAGAATGATAGAGAAGACCAGAATTCCAACACCACTTTTACTTGAGCTGAATTACTCTCATCAGTAACATCATTATCTTAATGAAATTAAGAAAAACCAAATGACATTTGGAAGGTGACTTGGTGATCCTGGAATCTGAAGGATAGGCATTTAACATAACAAGTGTGTCATAATTAGAATAACCCACTTCATAATAGGGGTGAACTTGGTGTTAGATTGAAATAAATGAAATCCCCTTTGTGGGCAATGTTTGGATGATAATTGATAGCATTGGCTTCTTGGTTTCCAAGGGTTTCTGCCAGTTGCTACATATATCTAATGGAATTACTTAACCTTTCAGAACTGCATAATACCTTCTCTTAAAGGTTGTTGCAAAGACCAATTAATTTGACATTTAATATGTAATGCCTATGTAAATGAGTCTCAAAGAAGATAGTTCCCTCCACATCCACTGCCTGTATCACTTTTAAAGATAGAAAGAGTTTTGAATTAAGAAATAACTTTTCAGGTACTCTTTTCCAACAACAGTGGAGTTCAACTTAAGAGTTCAACAGGTACGTGTCCAGAGAGATAGTCAAACTTCATGACTTGACATATATAAATGGTGAGTAAAGAATAACAATACTCTAGTATTAAATGGAAGGAGTCAAGACAAATAGATTAAAGTAGTTAATGTATGAAAAATGTTTGAAAAAGAATTTTTATAGCAAATCAAGGTAGTTTTCATAGGTAGCATATTGAAATGCAAAAGGTCAGGGAATTCTAAGTGAGACTGATATGCTTTGGAATTCTTGACTCTTTAGCAAAGCTCATGGGAGTTATTTAACACCTATCAGTTTCTGTTTCCACATTGACAAAGCAACAATAATTATTTAAAAATACTTGACAAAGATAAAAACAAATGATCTATTAAGGTGTATTGATTGTGTGACACAGAGTGGGAACATGTAGTTCTTAGCACTGTACATCGTAAGCACATTCATGTAAACTTCAGAATACCAGGATGATACATCTGGATCTGGCTTCTGTGCTTGTTGAGGTTTATATGTGAGTACATGGGTAGTTACAGTTACCCCTTCTACTGGTTGAGTTTTCCATGAATACTAGAAAATACTAGAGCTATAGAGTGTGCTTAAAAGTGTGCTAAACTGTTGGTAACATTTTCCTTAGTTAAAATAGAGCTTAATATATTTTCTGACTATTATGGATCTGACTACCAGGGCCTCCTCCCCATTGTTGGGGTGAAGCAGAGTACAGTCAGGAAATGCTTTCACCAGACCACCAAGGAACTAGGTTAATACTGATACGTACACCTTGAAATATTTTTTGTATTTTTGTTATGATGCTCATGTTGCTATTGTTCTCCTCCTCCTCTTCTTCATCCTTCCCTCCTTCATCCAGTCTTCTTTTTTCTTCTCCCTCTGCTACTTCGCTTTGTGTTTGCATATTTCTCTTCTGTTTCATGGGCTGGAAGCTTAATTTACTTCCAAACCTTTTTAAATGTTGAGACATTATTGTGTTTCTAGAATTTATAGCCATAATATCTCTTCTGTCATTTACTTGGGTTGGTTATTTAAAAGGTAGTTCACACCTCCTTTCTGAGTAATTTACTATGCACCCTACCATGAGGCAGGGGTCATATAAAATGACTTTAAAAATTGTGCGCCGTGGCTCTTTGCATATTTTTATTAGAGTGAGAGGCTCTTAATGGTTTTGAAACATTCTCATTTATAACAAATATAAGCACTCCATTTCTAATCCCAGCAAGAAATTATTTTTATAAGTAGACGAATTTTTTAAATAGGACTTTATGAAATAGGACTATATGTATTATTAGATTTAGGAAAATCTTTAAAGTTTTGTAGAGTTTATTATGATGAGCTTTATAGTAACAAAGCTTGGTATGGAAGTAAGTGGAGATCTAGTTTTTTTGGCCCCAAAAACTTTGGTGCATAATTTAGTGTTTCTTTGCTGCAGCTGTTCCCCATCTTTACAGGAGGTCTTATACGATATTCTGTACTTCTATCAATAGTTGCAATATATACTGAACTATAATATCCTATGCAAAATTTAGATACAAATTCTGTATAAAAATGAGATTTTTATGAATCACCAAAAAACACATAATGATGTAGCTGAAAGGAGATTGTTTGTCTTCGCTTTAAGACAGCTAGGTAATACTACCAACAGTACCTAAGTGATTTTGCTTATTTAAAGCGCGCACACACACACACACACACACACACACACACACACACACACACGCATACACACAGTCACACACACACAGAGTAGGCAGCTCAGAAATACAAATCAAATAACTAGGCTAGAGAAAGATGTTTTCACTGTTATATCACAAATCGATGGATTTCTGAGAAATCTCAATTATTTTTTAAAAGCTATGGCATCTGTAACAGGGCTCTGTATTTGTCAAGTTACTTTATTTTATTTTATTCTAATGAAATCTGTCTATTCTAGCTCTTTCTTAAGTTTTTCTCTTGTAGGCATTAGCAATAGACAGTGGTCTGAAATTGCCAAAGGACAGACAATATTCAAAAGTCCCCCTCTGCAAATCTGAGTTTAAATATCCAGTGTTGGAGATGGAACAGGGTGCCTGCCCTAGCTTTGGTTGTTTGTGCGTGTGTGTGTGTGTGTGTGTGTGTGTGTGTGTGTGTGTGTGTATGAATCAATGGCTTCTCACCATTTCTTTTTCTTTTTCTCTTTGGTTATAATAGGCTGCCATCTTAATTGCAGATACATTCTGACAAAACAAGAATAAAAGTGTAAGATAAAAGTTTATTTGAGTTGCAAGTTTATAGCAAGCATGAGTGCAAGTTGATTAGGAAGCCTGCAGTAAGACTGATAGGGAGAGTCTCATAAAAAATATATCATCATTATACTTTTGCATTTGAAACTGTTGAAATGCTTTCATTCCTTGCAAAGTGGATGACTTTGACAAAGGATCTGGCTGTTGCTCTTCCCCTTCTCACCACCATCCCTTCTCCCTTTAAAAAACACCCTCCCTTTTAAAAAATGGTAAAGGCAAAGGTGCTATTTAGGTCCTGCGAGAGTTCAGTGTGGGTGAAATGGAATAGTCCTTCGGAGCAGTCAAGATGATATTCCAGCCGCTTTGACAAATTTGCCAACATCTGTTCTGGAGTCATTTTTGCTGCACCAATCTGCCATTAACAAACAGTAAGGACTTTAATTAACTGAGAATACCAAGGAGTGAAATTCTGATAAAATGGCACCATCTGGAATAGAAAGATGTAAAATCCTCTCCTCAGCCGTGTTGATAAAGGATTATATTAAAATGTGTCTTGATCACAAACGGTTCCCCTGCTGTGTAGGGTTAGTACCAAAGACGTTATGATTTGAAATACTTTACTCAGGTGTGCCAGCACATTAAAATGTAAATTTTCTGAGCTTCAGATTTTTCTTTTGGCCTTGTGTTAACGCTCCATTAGCACTCATTAATTTTGCTTGCTCCACAAAGAGTCATGTTGATCAACTTTGAGCTTCAAGAAAGAGGTCAGCCAGAACCTAGCAGCGTCCAAACCCTTGAGGGTTGTTCTTAACAAACTTGTTGGGAAATTTAATACACAGTCAGAATAATCTCTCAGAAAAATCCACTTGTGCACATAATCAGGGAATTTTGGATATGATTTCAGGGAGGGCTTCCTAGGCTCTCTGAAGGCCATTCATGCTATATCCATGGCTCCCAGATTAAATACCTCTTCCTCAGACGAACTCTTATTGTCTCTTATATTGGCAGCATTATATCCATTTTATTTCAATAGCTTACCTCATTTAACTGTTTCATTTGTCCAGACTTTAAGATTCCTCAGCAAACATGATGTTTGGATTTCGAAATTAAACGTGTTCCAACTTGGTTTAGTCTAATGGTTTCCAACTGAATATATTTCACTACTGACTGGAAGGAGTGATAAATTAAATGGGTTGTAAGTCTTCAGTAGGTTTCCACTGATCCAACGTGAGGAACAGGGGGTAGAGCTTGAGGTTGATTCTCAGAGAATGTATGTTTGGGAGATTCCGTCACCTGCTTCTTAACAGGGAAACGGTGTTCTCTGCCAATGAAGTTAAAGTTCACTGCGGCTTAGTTTGTAGAGCAGGGTCATTATTGAAACCATTTTGTATTTGGCAACAGTGTTTGACAATCACGAATTACGTGGCCTAAATTATACATTCTACTTCTCAGTGCATTTGAGAGAAGGCTTTAGGGAACAGTCCTAACATGCCTGAAGTAAATGACATACTCAATTGTGTAACAATTGTTCTCTATGGAAGTGACTTGTTTTCCTAATTGGGGTTAGGTTAGGAATTCAGGGGAAGGTTGCTACATGGTCCCTTGATATCTGATAAGACAAGTACAGAAATGAGAGTGAAGAAATAAAGATTTTTCACCAGGTCTCTCATTAAACTATTATTATTTTCATAAATTCATTTGGATAATCTCTAGTTCTAATTTTTCATCTATAAAATGGAATACAATATATTTCTAGAATTAGGTAATTAAGAGAAAGCTAGTGACTCTCTCAAAATAGGCAGTTTTGCTACATATGGCTTTTTCCCAATACTAATCATTTTACATCAATCTGGATAAAGACCTACATTTTTTCAGGTGGTAGAGAAAAACCTAACAGAAGACCTATCTTCTACAGTTCTAGAACAACTATATTTACCTTTTTAACCAAATCAAAGGCCCTTCGTTGTCAGAAAAATATCTCCAACTAATATTACTGTCTTCAAGTTAGAGAGCCTTGTATATTTTGTAAAACTTTAAAATATTTGTAACAGTGTAATGTTAACCTTCTTACTGACTCAGTGCCAATCAGTTCCGTTGTTTTTCTAATTATCTTAAATCAAACTGAAATTCAAGTCACCAGGATATTGAAGAAATAAAAATTCAGTCTTAGCCATTATTGTTCCTCCTCATATCATATTTCCCACTCCCAAACATGGGGCTGTGTTAAAATTTCATGGACAGGACTCAGGTCTTTAACTCATACCACGCTGAAATGATCAATGACCAAACCACATAGTGTCCTGATGATGGATGATTCTGCTGCTTCCGTGCCAAGATCACTGGGGGCTTTGGGTCTTTGTCCAGCCTTGAAGCCCAGAGGTCTAGGGACTGGCCAAGAGCTGTGTCATGTCACCATTCTCCTCCAGTTTTTATTCTCTCCCTGGGACATTTAAGCCCCAATATTTCAGTAACTTTTCTGACCTTAAGGGTGGCAACTTTGGTGTCTCATCTACTATGCATTTTTCTTTGTCTCTGTCTCTCATCACTGCCCACCCCCTCCCCCAAACAATTTTCCTTTCCATGGGCCTTCATAAACACAAATTTGATCTCTCTCTTTGGGAGCCAAAGAGTTTTTCCTTACTAACTAACTAACTAACTAACTAAATAACTCTAACACCTATTTTTATTTACTTGTTAACAGTTTTACAGAGTTGTTTCTTCTTGTCATGAAAGAGACTGGATGTCCCATCTTTCTTGTATTTGCCCTCCATTCCAAAAATGTGCTTCTTACTTCAGTGTGATACTTTCGAAAATATTAGGTAGCAGGCATCGATATAAAGCAAGATCCTCAATGTTAAATAAGTCCTAGAGGTGATGAATTGGCATTTTCAGACCTTAGCATTCAAATTCGGTGTCCTGGCAGGCAGTGACTACCTCTCTGATCAGCACTGTTTTCTTAGTTAGCTTCCTTTCAACCACCCTACCACGTTACCCTTTCTTCGTTCAGTGTGAATCCCTCAGTCACTGACATCTTATTTCCTTGGATGCTTCTTCAGTTGCTCAGGTAAAAAGGAATTATGCTGCTAGTTGCCAGCGTTTCTTAGTCTATCCCAGGGAGAGGTAGTCTGAAAGCTACATTTCTAGATATTCTAAAGTGTTTCCTCCCCTCCGGTTCCCCTCTGCCCATTTATAATATTTTGTTCCTAAATGTTTTCAGAGAGAAGGAAGATCAAGATAAATTATCCTGACCGTTTGAACTATGAATCTAGAATTAAAGAAAGTTGGCCCTGGTGAGGCAGCTCTTTCTTAGTCTTGTTTTGAGATTCTGAATTTTACTTTTCATTCCTATTCTGCAATCTAAATGTTCACATGTTAGTAATTATCTGCTTTAATTATAAAAGAGAAAGACCGAAAGGAATAGCAATTGAGTAAAGCAAACATAAATTTAAAAAATAATAATAATAAATAAATAAATAAATAAATAAATAAATAAATAAATAAATAAATAAGGCTTTCTTTGATGAGAGAAGTTAGATGATTTTAAAGATTAATCTGTGAACATAAAACAAGATTTTTTACATATGAACTGGAGATTATGCCTTCCTGGAAGTCATGGAAAGGGTCACTGTAGAATCATTCATATAATCTCTCCAACCTTTCATCAGATTTAAGGTTAGTAGCTATCATAAGCCTTGGGTAGAAAATCTTTACCAACAACACTCTTAAAGTTTTGGGGAAAGGCCAGCCCTATGGTTAACAAGTCTAGGACAGAAGGGCATTTTATTAATACAGTGACAAACAGGATCAGACAGATTTTTCAGTCATCACTATAAACATTTATTGACATATATCTAGCCACCATTGTTAACATCTTTTCTTTTATTATTTTAATCACCCAATGCTCATCACAACAAGTGTACTCCTTAATCCCCAACACCTATTTTACCCATCGCCCCATGCACCTCCCTTCTGGAAACCATCAGTTTGTTCTCTATGGATAAGAGTCTGTTTCTTGGTTTGTCTTTCTCTCTTTTTGCCCCTTTGCTCGTTCATTTGGATTATTAAATTCAATATATGAGTGAAATCATATAATATTTGTCTTTCTCTGACTTACTTCACTTAGCATTATACTCTCTAGGTTTATCCATGTCATTGCAAATGGCAAGCTTTCATTCTTTTTATGGCTGAATAATATTCCATTGTGTGTGTCTATATCTATCTGTATCTATATCTGTATCTATATCCATCTATATCTATATCTATATCTATATCTATATCTATATCTATATCTATATCTATCTATATGTAATCATCTATATATATATCATCTATATCTATATCTATATCATCTATCACATCTTCTTTACCCATGTATCAATCAATGGATACTTGGCTGTTTCTGTATCTTGGCTATTGTAAATAATGCTGCTATAAACATTGGGGTGCATGTATCCGTTTGAATTAGTGTTTTGGTATTCTTTGGGTATTTTTTTAACTTTTTGAAGAACCTCCATAGTGTTTTCCATCGTGGCTATACCACATTGCATTCCCACCAACAGTGCAAGAAGGTTCCTTTTTCTCCCCATCCTCATCAATACTTGTTGTTTCTTGTGTTGTTGATTTTAGCCATTCTGAGAGGTGTGAGGTAATATCTCATTATAGTTTTGATTTGAATTTCCCTGATGATAATGATGATGAGTGTCATTTTATGTGTCTGCAGACTCTTTGTATGTCTTCTTTGGCAAAAAGTCTGCTCATTTCTTCTGCCCATTTTTTAGTTGGATTATTTGTTTTTTGGGTGTTGAGTTTTATAACTTCTTTATGTATCTTGGATACTAACCCTTTATTGGATATGTCATTTGCAAATACTTTCTCCCATTCTATAGATTGCCTTTTGGTTTTGTTGATTGTTTCCTTAGCTGTGCAGGAGATTTTTATCTTGATGATATCCCAATAGTTCATTTTTGCTTTTGTTTCCCTTGCCTCCAAGGACATATCTTAGAATCACTTTTGCTGTATCCTAGAGGTTTGGGACCATTTTTTTTTTCATTTCCATTTGTTTCTATTTCGTTTTTAATTTCTTCTTTGATATCCTGGTTGACTCATTCATTGTTTAGTAACATGTTATTTAACCTCCAAGTATTTGTGATCTTTCTAGATTTTTTCTTGCTCACTTCTAATTTTATAGCATTATGGTTAAAAAAATGCATGGTATGATTTTGATCTTTTTCAATTTGTTGAAGTTTATTTTGTGACCTAATATATGATCATTTCTGGAGAATGTTGCATATGCATTTGAAAAGAATGTGTATTCTGCTGTTTTAGGATGGAATGTTCTGAATATATCTGTTAAATCCATCTTATCTAGTGTGACATTCAAAGCTATTGTTTCCTTGTTGATTTTCTGTTTAGATGATCTGTCTATTGATGTAAATGGGGTGTTTAAAGTCCCTTACTATTATTGTAATATTATTGATTAGTTTCTTTGTGTTTGTTATTTTTTTTTAAGTTTTATTTATTTATTTATTTTGAGAGACAGTGTGCATGAGCAGGGGAGGGGCAGAGAGAGAGAGAGGGAGAGAGAGAATCACAGCATGGAGCCCAGTGCAGGGCTCAGAGTCACGAACCTTGAAATCATGACCTGAGACAAAATCAAGTCCGATGCTTAACCGACTGAGCCACCCATGTGCCCCAACTTTGTTTGTTATTAACTTTTTTATGTATTTGGGTGCTCTGTGTCAGATGCATAAATATATACAATTGTTATATCTTCTTGTTGGATTGTCCCCTTTATTATTATATGGTGTCCCTTCTTTATCTCTTATCACAGTCTTTGTTTTAAAGTCTATTTTGATCGATCTAAGTATTGCTACTCTGGCTTTCTATGACATCCATTTGCATGATAAATGTTTCTCCGTGCCTTCACATTCAATCTTCAGATGTCTTTAAGTCTGAAATGAATCTCTTATAGGCAGTATATAGATGGGTCTTGTTTTCTTATTCACTCTATTGCCCTATATTTTTTGATTGGAGCATTTAGTCCATTTACATTCAAAGTAATTATTGATAGATATGAATTTATTGCCATGTTGTTACTTGTTTTGTGGTTGTTTTTGTGGTTTTTCCCATTCATCACTTTGAATATATCATGCCACTCCTTTTTGGCTTAGAAAGCTTCTGCTGAAAAATCCTCTGGTAGCTTTATGGGGTATCCTTTGTATACAACTGTCTTCTTCTGTCTTGCTGTTTTTAATATTTTTTCTTTACCATTGTATTTTGCCATTTTAATTACAATATGTCTTGGTGTGGATCTGTTTTTGTTGATTATATTGGGGGTTCTCTGTGCTTCATAGATCTGGATATCTGTTTCCTCCCCCAGATTAGGGAAGTTTTCAGCCGTTATGTCTCCAAATAAATTCTCTGCCCCCTTTCTCTCTTCTTCTGGGGTTCCTATAGTGCAAATGTTATTACATTTGATGGAGTCCCTGAGTTGCCTAAGTCTATTCTTGTTTTGTGTAGTTCTTCTTTCTCTCTTTTGTTCAGCTTGATTACTTCCCATTACTCTGTCTCCTAGATCATTAATTCATTCCTCTGCTTCTTCCAGGCTGCTGTTCATTCCATCAAATATGTTTCTCATTTCGTTTATCGAGCCCCTTATCCTGCTTTTTCATTCCTTATCTCTGTGTTAATGGTCTTACTGATATCCTCCATTTTTTTTCTCAAGTCCAGCGAGCATCCTTATGATCATTGCTTTAAATTCTCTATCAAGCATGTTACTTATATCTGTTTCAAAAGACCTTGGCCTTTTCCTTTATTTGGGATAAAATCCTCTGTCTTCTCATTTTGTCTAAGCCTTTTTGCCTCTTTTTCTGTGTTAGGAAAGTCAGCTACATTTCCTGTTCTTGAGGGTAATGGCTTTATGAAGAAGAGGTCCTACAGTGCCCTGCAGTGTAGTGCTCCCTGTTCCCCAGGGCCTGGTGCTTCAGGGAATGTGTCCAATGTGTGCTGTGTGTGCTCTGGTGTTGTGTCCTGGCTGCTTCATTCTGCAGGCCAGTCATTTGCAGAGGCTCTTTTTGCCTGTTGTGGGCAATGTTTGGTCTCTGGCCTGAATGTGGTGCATTTTAACTGGGTGTGCACTCTTGTCTTCTTGTGAAATGAACCCTGTTGTCACTTGCACCAGAAATGAAGCCTTGCAAAACACCCTCATCAGGAGACACAGTGCTGGCAGGGGTTTGGGCTGATCTTCTGAAGGAGGGAGTTTGACATGCTGGGACTGAGGCAAGCTTGACTGGGAAGAGCGGTTCCACTGGAGCACAGTGTGTGGTGACGGGTCTTGTGTAAGCAACTTAGGTTGCTTCCTAAACATCTGGTTCCTGCAGATGGCCCTGTGTTTATGATAAGAGGCAAGGGAGGTAAATGGTGCCTGCCAGTTCCTTTGTTCCTGGAGGGGTCCCTACATGAATGCTGCCTCTCTGTGACAAATTCCAAGATGAACAACTAACCTCCCCACTGTGCAACCCAGGCACTCTTCAGATCATTGTTTCCATGCTGTAAGTCTGCATGCTGTTTGCCCTGCCTTCTCACTAAAAGCAGCCCCAATGCCTATGGGCTCTATCCCAGCCAAGCCCTTTAAAACTCCAGGCTTTAAGCCCTACTGATTCAAGAACTCATGAAATTTGGGTTCTCTTGCTTTCTAAGTCAATTGCAGTGGGGCTTCCTTTTACCCATGCACTCCCCTGTGTGCCAGTGTGTCCCTCACCCTTTTCAAGTTCACTCTCCACTGCAGTGGCCATGATCCATTTCTCTCTCAAGCCTTATCTCCACACTTTCTACCTTCTTCAGTGTGACCTCTTTTCTACCTTAAGTTGTGAAGTTTGTTCTGCCAGTCTTCAGGTTGATTTCTGGGGCATGTAGGATGATTTGGTAGTTATCCAGTTGTATTAATGGGACAAGGTGATGCTAGGGTCCTCCTACTCCACCACCATCTTTCTTCCTCCTCCCCATTATCAACATTATTAACATTTTATGGATTCCTGTATTACATATTGAAAGGAGTTTAAATTCAAATACAAAACGAGCCCTTCCATTTGAATAAAGGTGAGAAAGAAGATATTATATAAAATTAGGAAAAGAATCATATCTAGCTAGTTATATTGAGATTCATATATCAGGGTGTTCATTACATAGACAATAAATGCATTATTCGTGTGATTCATTAAATAAGTATTTTAGGTAAGACAGAGAAATGCTTTATTTTATTTAATGCTTAGTCACTTATAAAAAGTGACAATGCAACTGAATATATTTGTACATGTAGAAGTTTATTTACCATTCTCTGCTAAAGAACCCCTTCCCTTTTTTCAAGTACAGAATCTACTGTGGACCTCCAGTGCTCAGTTCTAACACCCTTTATTGTTGTGTAAAGTTTCTGGCTTACAGAACATCCTGGAGAGGCAGTCTTAGAAGATAAAGGAAGCTGTTGGTAGAATGGCAAGAATGGGACTTTTCAAACCTGAGGAGTGATAAGTGGTACAAGGGGGTTAGTTCTGGGTAGGGGGGAGGGGAAATGCCAAAGATAGACTGCGAAGGGCAGGGAACATATATGTCTAGCAATGAGATTTCTCTTTCTCTCATTTCTCTGTATTCAACTCCCAGCATTGAAATATCCCCTTGGGTCCCCCAAAGGTATTTTGAAAGTATATGGTCTTTGGAGTTGAATCCTGATTCATCACCTGCTAGGTATGTAATTTGGGGCAAGCTACTTAAATTTTTGAGACTCAATTTTCCTCATCTGTAACATGAGGCTTATAAAATGAGATAAAATGAATCTATCTCTCAGGGCTGTTGGGAAGATAATAAAAATGTATGTAAAATCCTTGGAATATAACTAATGCTCAATAAATGGTAGACATTATTACTGAGAGTTTCTTTTTAAAAATTTCAGCTTCGCTTTTGATATAAGTGAATTACCAACTTTGTTAGACAATATCTTCTTCATCTTTAATTTTCAGCACCAAATAGCTCTGTGACTTTGAGAAATGCCCTTACCCTTTATATGATTCAATTTTTTCACAGATGAAATAATAGGGATAATATCTTGGGTAACACTGGAGCTCTGTAAGACTGTGGTGCTATCCACTTTGTTCTTGATCATAATTAAAGCAAGGTACAGGCACATGCACTATATTTCATAATGTGGCACAGCACAGGCCTCAGCAGCATGGACTCTGGAGGCAGTAACCTGAATTTCTGCTTATAGTTCCTCCACTTAACAGGGCTGAGTGATCTGTCAAGTCACTTTGCTCTTTTATGCCTCAGTTTCTTCCTTTTCTGGACTTCCTTTGCACAAATTAATTTTCCAATGGTATTATAGAGAGCATCTTTCATCCTCAAACTTCTGTTGCCTCATATTCTAGTGGTGCTCTACTTTTCTAATGCTATAAATGGTCCTAATAAAAGTATTAAATTGTTTGACCACAAGCTGGCTAACCACCAACACTTCATTCTCTCACCCCAATCAAACAAAAAAATGTTTCTAGACTGTCGTTTTTCTTTTAGTTATAGAGCTATAGAATTATTGTAGCAAATGTTTACTGGAAATTTGAGGTATTGCCACAAGAAATTAAATGTTAATAAAATCATTGACACAGAAAAGAGAGTATGAAGATCTCTTAATCAATACTGTCTCAGTATTTCCATATTCATGAAAGGTTTGGAACACTTGTCTTCCTACATTAACCCTCTGCTCTAGTGAACAGGAAAAATATTGTTTAATGAATATCTTTAACTTAGTAATAAGATAAGGATTTGAACTACATGGCCACTGGCATCTTTTCTAATGCTGAGATCCTATGATTTTTATGTCTTTCTTGAGAAGTTTATTGGCTATTAAAAATGGCATCATCTGCAATGATCCCTAGACATGTAACTAGTGTGGGTCAAAAGGCTTTGTCCCAAGATGCTGAGTTGCAAATTATATAAAATATTCTTAATAAAAATCTTTAAGTGATGCAAATCTTAAAGCTTTTCTTGCCGTTAGCAGATGTTTTCCCATTATTCCTCATCCTAGGGGTGAGTTTATCCCAGAACTTGAGATTCAGCAACTACTGAATATGGATGGAGATAGTCTTGGTCAAAGGCAATGAACTTCCCAGCCCAGAGAGACTTGGTATTCAAGGAGTGCACCCTATTATCTACCATCTCCACTGCCTCTTATATTCATGCCACTTCTAAGTTGGTTCCACTCTAAAATTTCATTTTTCTAACATTCAGGATCACAACAGGGGGTGATTGTTTTTATCATCAAAAGAATCTCAATTAGATGTCAACAGATCCCTTTAAATACACCCCACCCTGCTTCTAATATAATTGAAACCATAACATTCAAAACTTTCTTGAGGAAGTAAAAACTTTGTTTTGTACATCTTTTCATTAGGAAGAAATAGGCCTCACTTTAGCTTCCTTTCCTATTCTTCTTTCTCCTCAGTGACATCATTTGTTTTTTCTTCTCTACAGCCAGTTAACAACATTTATTGATCCCCGTTGTGGGTAGAGATGTTTATTACCTCCACTATTGCCTGTGCCCATTTGTTCATTCCTGGTCTTGCCCTCTCTCTCAAGATGTTGCAATAGCCCTCTTCATAACAGATTGTTTGCCATTATACAGATTCTTTTTTGTTGTTGTTTTAATGGGGAATGTCATGGGACTTGTGGAAGAAAGTAGTTATCAGAAGAAATATTTTGAGAACCACTCTTGAGCCAGTTTGAAAAGTTGTGCAGCTAAGGAGGCTGTCTTGAAGGCTTATGAATTCAGTTTTTTGATGTCATTCCTTTATACTGTGCTTTATGAATAAATATTGGAATGAATTGATGGTAATATGTCTTTATATTATGTTATTATTTATACTTCCTAGCAGTAAAAGATACGGAGCTCATTTTAAAATCAGTGATAATCAGGGGCGCCTGGGTGGCGCAGTTGGTTGAGCGTCCGACTTCAGCCAGGTCACGATCTCGCGGTCCGTGAGTTCGAGCCCCGCGTCAGGCTCTGGGCTGATGGCTCAGAGCCTGGAGCCTGTTTCCGATTCTGTGTCTCCCTCTCTCTCTGCTCCTCCCCCGTTCATGCTCTGTCTCTCTCTGTCCCCAAAATAAATAAACGTTGAAAAAAAAATTAAAAAAAAAAATAAAAATAAATAAAATCAGTGATAATCAATATAACACCAAAGTTGCAAAATTTAGAGCAGATTAACATATAATGACAATTCCTTAGATTCTCAGTTTACGTGCCATTTCAACATCCACTATCTGGGTGGGATCTCATTTGATAGGTAAGGAAATTGAGACCTAGGGAGGGAAGTGATTTGCCCAGGATTGCTCAGTTGGTAAGTGGCAGAGTTCACCACCAAAATTTAAAACCAAAAATATATGGCTATGACTTAACTATCGAAAAGTAAAATGCTCGATTTATGTGGATTTGGTCTTGCTATTTCTCCAGGTGCTCAAGTGTTATTTTAGCAAGCAAACAGATAAAGCAGTAGCAAGTGAATGAATCTTAGGCTGTGTTCAAATATTCTTGACAGGCGTCAAGCCTTCTGTCTACACCAAGGACCCAAGGCTGCGATTTAATGAACAGGATGATGTTTGTTTATTTTCTTTAAGCCTGAGTTCTCCACCAACTGGCTCCTAGGTCAGAAAGATATATGAAACACAAACAAAAGTGCAAGTAAGGCCTATCATCAGCAATGCAATCTCACCCCCTGGTACCCTGCTCACCTTAAAGAAATTTATATAGACATTACGGAAGAGATCTCCCTAAATTATGTGCTAAATCAAGATCACATTTTAGAAGACAATAGATTTTCCTGGTCACATAAAGATTTTAGCTTACCATTCTGCTTCTTGAAATAAGCACTTATCCCCAAATTATTACGATATTGTCATGAATGTATATCAGGCTGTTTATATTTGCACCATATCCATTCTCTATATTTGAGATTATATACATACCTTCCATTTCCTCGATCTCCTTTTTTAATATTTTAAAAATAAGTGAGACTATTCTACACTTTCCATACGTTATAATAGTAGAGCATCTAGAATTTTTTTATGTGTGCTCATGAATATTTTTAATGCAAATGGTGAGAGTTATGGTGATAAAAGCTCTGGAGACTGAATTTTTCCAAGTACAGAGATTGTAAACATGGTGAATTCGCTTTATCAATAAATATACCCAAACATGCTGATTTTTTCTTTTCTTGTCTTTTCTTTCTTTCTTTCTTTCTTTCTTTCTTTCTTTCTTTCTTTCTTTCTTCCTTCCTTCCTTCCTTCCTTCCTTCCTTCCTTCCTTCCTTCCTTCCTTCCTTCCCTTCTTCTACATGGTAGTAATGGCCCTTGTAAGACATTATAAAATGGAAAAAGATCGGGAAGAAAATAAACTTACTATAATCTCAGTATCTAGAGATTAAAACTTCAGGTTTTTCTGTATTATTAAATATATAATATAAAATTCAGATAACATTACATACACTGTTTTCTAATATACTTTACTCATTAAATGTACCATAAAGCATTTAAAAGCTCCTAAATAGTGCTCTAAATTTCAGTTATTATTCTACTATGACATATCTTGAGAAAGAAGAACAAAGCTGGAGGGATCACAATTCCAGATTTCAAGATATACTGCAAAGCTATAGTAATCAAAACAGTATGGTATTGGCACAAAAATAAAAACAGATCAGTGGAACAAAATAGGCAGTCCAGAAATAAACCCTTGCTTATATGGTCAATTAATCTACAACAAAAGAAATAAGAATATACAGTGGGGAAAAGATAGTCTTTTCAATAAATGGTTTTGGGGAAAAATGGACATGTCTATGCAAAATAATGCAACTGGATCACTTTCTTACACCATACTCAAAATTAAACTGAAAAAAGATTAAAGACCTAAATATAAGACTGAAAACCATAAAACTTCTGAAAGAAAACATGGACAGTAAACTCTTGGACATCAGTCTCAGTAATATTTTTTTGGATCTGTCTCCTCAGGCAAGGGAAGCAAAAGCAAAAATAAACAATTGAGACTACATCAAAATAAAAAGCTTCTGCACAGTGAAGGAAACCATCAACAAAAGAAAAAAAAAAACAACCTACTGAATAGGAAGAGATATTTGCAAATGTTATATCCATAAGAGGCTAATATCCAAAATATACAAAGAACTTAAATAACTCAACACAAAAATACCAAACAGTCTGATTAAATAAAGGGCAGAGGACCTGAATAGAGATTTTTTTCCAAAGAAGACCTACAGATGGCCAATAGACACATGGAAAGATGCTCAACATCACTAATCATAAGGGAATTACAAATCAGAACCATAATGAGATATCACCTCACACCTGTCAGAATGGCTAGAAAAAGACAAGAAATAACAAATGTTGGCAAAGATGTGAAGAAAAGGGAACCTTGTGCATTGTTGGTGGGAATGCAAAATACTATAGCCACTACAGAAATGCATATGGAGGTTCCCCCCAAATTAAAAATAGGACTACTATATGATCCAGCAATTTTACTTCTGCGTATTTATCTGAAGAAAATGAGAATACTAATCCAAAAGGACAGGTGCACTCCTATGTTAACTGCAACATTATTTGTAACAGCAAAGATTTGGAGGCAACCTGTGTCCACCAGTAGATGAACGAATGGATAAAGAAGATGTTAATACACACACACACACGCATGCACATGTACACGCACACAAGAATATTACATGGCCAGGAAAAATATTATGTAGCCATTTGCAACAGCATGGATGTATCTAGAAGGTGTAAATGCTAAGTGAAATAAGTCACAAAGACAAAAACAAATACCATGTGATTCTACTTATATGTGGAATCTAAAAAACAGACAAGCAGATACAGACTCATGAATACAAACAAACTGGTGATTGACAGAGGGGAGGGAATTGGGGGACTGGGCAAAAAAGGTAAAGGGGATGAAAAGACTTCCAGTATGGCACCTGGGTGGCTCTGTAGGTTAAGCGTCCAACCTCAGCTCAGGTCATGATCTTGTAGTCTGTGGGTTTGAGCCCCGCATTGGGCTCTGAGCTGACAGGTTTGGATTCTGCTTTGGATTCTGTCTCTCCCTCTCTTTCTGCCCCTCTCCCACTCACACTTTGTCTCTCTCTCAAAAAAAATTTTTTTAATTAAAAAAATGTATAGAGTTAAAAAAATATTTTCAGTTATAAAATATAATAAGTCATGGGGAGGTAAAGCAGGGCATGGGAATGTAGTAAATAATGATGTAATAACTAAACAAATGATAGCAACTAAAAACACTCAGGAATTCCTTCCCCTGTGTTCATAAAGGGATAATTTCCAGGGTTTTTCCCTCTTTATGCATTCTTGTAAGTATTTCTTTTTCAAAAACTTCTTGAATGTATTTAGGAAAGCTTTCAGCAAAACCAAGGCAGTGATTCATCACATCTTAGAGTAGAAAAGGCATTAATAGGTACATCTTTTTGCATCCAGGAAAAATTACTATTCAGTAAAAAAAATTATGTTTAAAAATATAGTAAATTAGGAAGTGTTCATTTTCATGATTTTAACTATATTTGGAGTAAGAGACTTCACATACATATCTTTAAGCATCCACACAAAATGCTTGAAATGCTAAAAACTTATACCTTTCAGATTACTCTAAATTTTTCCCAAAGTGACCTTTATTGTTTTAACAGTAATTACTCTCCATGGCTAATAGGTATTATCATGTGGGGTTGTTTCTAAGGCCTAAGGAAAGGAATCGAATTAAAGGGAGTGGCAGGGAAAAATGTGTTAGAAAAATACTTTTTCTCTTTGGTTGCAAATTGGAAACAACTCCATCCTGCTCATCCATGAACCCAGTTCCCTCCAGTAGGAGGGATTCTATGGATTTCAAGCCAGACCTCCTTGAGTATGAAGGTAAACACTGCCACTAGACACATCAGGAAGATGTCATTTTCTTTCTTTCTTTCTTTCTTTCTTTCTTTCTTTCTTTCTTTCTTTCTTTCTTTTTTGTGAGAGAGATACAGACAGAGAGAGAGAGAGGGAGGGAAAGGGGCAGAGGGAGAAGGAGAGAAAATCTTAAGCAGGCTCCACACAAAACACGGGATTCAATCTCATGACTGCGAGATCATGACCTGAGCTGAAATCAAGAGTCAGATGCTAAACTGACTGAGCCACCCATGAACCCCAGAGAGATGTCATTATTAGGCAAGGCAACAGGAACCAAACAAAAAACCAGAACATCTTATTTACTTTCTTCACCTATTACTAATGTTGACCCCTGTTCCCAAATGCCTTCTTCTTCATACATTTGAAATTTAACCAAGTTTCGTTTCAAGATGTGCTTCTAAAACAAGGATTTCAAAATTTAAATAAAGAAATGAAAGTTCTTAGATCAAGAAAGTGAGGAGGCAATGTGCTTTTATTTGCTCCTGTGGAATTACACTCAGGCAAACACTACCTGTGGTGTTTGAAAAGCAAAATACCTTAATGCGACAAATTTATAATTCAAAGAAAGTGCCAAAAACTGTTTTCATTTGTATTATTTATGACATGAGAGATAATTGAAAGCTTGCTTCAATAGTTTCTTTTCTTTCTTTTTAAAAAAAAGTAATTTTGACTGGCTGTTCATCCTTTTTTTCATTCAGAAATAAGATGGGTTTGGGAATGAGACAAAGCAGCCTTTTTACTTTACCAAATGTTATATTTGTCATTATCAGCTTCCCAATAGATTCACTCCTTTATTTCACTTCCTCTTTAGTTAAATATGATTCCATGAGAACAAGGGGGTTGTAGTGAGTGCCAAAATGTATATTGTAAGCAAAAGTAGCAAGGAAATGAACAAGTAACTGAAGGTCCCTGGTCTACTTTTACGTGGGTTGATCGGTTGTGTAGGATGCTGTGGTTTTGTTTTTTCCATTCAGAATTTAACTTGAAAAATTGATATTAAAGTACCTGCATTTATTCCCTTTTTCCACTATTTATTTTGACTTATTACTAACTTAGTGGCCCAGTTATACTTTTCTCTTTAATAAAAATATCTGAGACAAACTGATTCTATCTGCAAGACTGCCAGACGAATCGTTTTCTTTCTAAAACTAGATTTAGGAAGAAGGAGAAGGCTAGTTTTATGAAGGCATTTTGGATGGTGCACTTTGCAGATGGCAATGTTAAAAGCAGAGGTATAATTAGACACTGGCATTCTCAGAAAAGATTTCGAAAATCTAGAAAAGGGAGAGATCAAAGGCAGGAATATAGGATATGATATGAATTGGCTTGCATATACAACTTCAGCTGGGAATGCCACTTAAAAACGGGACAGCCGAGGGGCCCCTGGGTGGCTCAGTTGGTTAAGCGTCCAACTTGGGCTCAGGTCATGATCTCACGGTTTGTGGATTCGAGCCCTACTTCAGGGTCTGTGCTGACAGCTCAGAGCCTGGAGCCTGGTTCGGATTCTGTGTCTCCCTCTCTCTCTCTATCGCTCCCCCACCTGCACACTATTTCTCTCTCTCTCTCCCTCGAAAAATAAATAAACATTTAAAAAATCTTAAAAAGTGGGGGGCAGCCAAAACAGATACCATGTAGGGCTGCAGTTTGGTCCCTGCCTCTGCTTTCAAATAAAATAGAACGAATCTGACATTTTATGAATATCCTCAGATCCAGGGGACTGAAAATTATGACTCTTCTACTATACTCCAAACTACAGTTGAAAACATGACTTTCCTGCTACATTTAATGGTAAGACATTACCTTGCTTTCTTGTGGGCATTCCTAAGGATCAGTAATTTAAGCAAAATAAAATACAATAATGTGTTTAGTGGATGTTGAAAAACAGAAAGCTATTCTGCTCTAGAGAAAGACCTCAGAATCTGCTTGAAGACCTCAGAATCAATTTGAAGACAGGCAGGATCAAATTATTAAAAAAAAGAATTGTTTGCATATATTAAAATGTTTTCCCTGTATCCTACAACAACTATATTATTTAAAAAATCAAAATGTGTTTTCCTAAAAAATGTCTGCACTCCTTATAAAAGTTAACTTGCCCAATAAATAACCTCAAGAAGTTTCCTTGAAAATTTGCCTTCTTGCCTTCCCTACTCCCACTATTTGAAAACCAAATTTTATTTCCTTTCTATTTCCAAGAAAGTTATAAATAAACCAATTTTCTCTGAATATGGGACTCTAGGCCATGCTGACCTCCACAGTAATTCGAGCTCCACCACTCACCAGTAACAATGTGCAGGCTGTTTCATTTCATCTGTGAAATGGGAATGATAATGACTACCGTGTAGGACTACTGTGAGCATTAACTCAGAGAATATCTGTGAAGCTCCCAGCCCTGTGTATCTCATGAGACAGGCGCTCACATTGTTAGTTCCTTTCTGGTTCCCCATTAGTCTCCCTTCTTCTTCTTTTTTTTTTTTTTTTAATGCTTATTTATTTTTGAGAGAGAGAGAGAGAGAGAGACAGAGTGTGAGCGGGGGAGGGGCAGAGAGAGAGAGGGAGACACAGAATCTGAAGCAGGCTCCAGGTTCTAAGCTGTCTGCATGGACCCTGACTGGGGGCTCCCAGCACCGTGAGATCAAGACCAGAGTCAAAGTCTGACACTTAACAAACTAGCCACCTAGGCGCCCCTAGTCTCCCTTCTTGGTTCCCCCCTCCCTACAACCAGGTAGTCTCTAAATAATGCATATGTAATTGTTAGAACACCAGCATGAATGCCCAGAAGTGTTTGTTACTGAATTAACTCAGCAGTGAATCTGGCATTGCACCCCAATCTTTCCCCTTCCTCAATCCCTTTGGGCAACCCCTCCCTCAAATACCTGAGCTACACCCTGACCCCAGGTGAACTGTGAAACTGGCTATCACGTGAGCATTTTCTCTCAGGGTTTCAGCTGGTCTGGTTCTGCCTCAAAGACCAGACGGAGCTCATGTGCTCATGTTGCTCACAATTAAGTGACTCTGGACATGTGGTCACTGCCATCAAGACCCGCCCCAAGGAGAACAGCAGTTCAATGAAATCTTAAACTCTATTTATAGACCACTTGAAACAAACACTTTCCTGTGAAGCCTAAGGAATCCTTCTTGAGAACAGGAAAGTAATTCACTAGTCCCAGTACTAACAGGCAACTGAAGGGAGGAAAATGCAGCAAGTCTGTGCTTTTCCAGCGTTCTACAATTTACAAAGCATTTGCTTCTGCTTGTTCTCCCATTTCACCCTGACACCATCCCAGGAGGCAGACAAAGCAGACACTACTAAAAAAAAACAAAACAAAACCCATTTTATAGATTACAAAACTGATGCCTGGGAGGTTCAGGGAGTTGCTTACATTCATATGGCTGGTGAATGGTGGTGGTTAGAGAAAGAGGGGAGAGGAAAGTGGTAAAGGGAGAACTGTTTTCTGTTCATGCAATCAACCTAAACTTCGGTAAGTAATTATTTACCAATAAGAAAAAATACACAGGCAAGATAATTGTTTCAAAATGTACCTGCAAGCTTAAAAAATTGTTCCTTCTCCACTTCTAATAGGAAAACCAAAATATGAGAAATAAACACTCAGGGAGATTCTCCAGGGAAACATTTATAAACATGTTTGTATCTGTCTATAGCATATACATACAAACATACATACATAAAATACATACCTGTATTTTAGGAAGAAATTCCTTCTTGAAACCTCTCCAGATTAAAATGTGCCTATGTCAAGACTAATCTTGAAAAAGATGATAGGAATTTTTACGAGAAATTTTCATTGATTCTGCCAATCAGCTCTGAATATATACATCTTTACCATCTTTTTAGTGTGGGAGGGTGTTTGCATAAGTCCAGTATGTGCATAAAAAGCAAGACTTCACTAATATGAATTAGTTTATTACCAGAAATGAGTTTGCTCTATAAAGTTATTTTATTTTGATTTTAGCAAATAATTTTTAAGCTTTGTTACCTGGAAAGGGTATACAAAAACTTTTTGTCTTGAGAAGTACGTCTGGATAATTTAGAATAGCTACACTAAAATCTGTGTGTGTGTGTGTGAGAGAGAGAGAGAGAGAGACAGAGACAGAGACAGAGATTGAGGGAGTGAGAGAGATTATGGTTTAAAGAGTACCGCTGGGTTAGCAAATTGGCTCAGTGCCACTGGGGGATTTTCAGATTTACCAATTCTCTGCCTATTGTTGCAGCTCTGATTTATGGACTTTGGAATCTCTTGAAAGGCAAAGCGTCTGGAGTTTAGGGTCTTTCCTTGCCAGTCCCTCCATTTCCCCTATACTGTTTTTGCCCATGTTCACCTTGTGGCGACCTTGCAGGACTCAGCGTTTTTACCTGAGCTCAGTAGCTGGGGAGCCCACTAGTGCTGGGGAGAGGGCAGTGGTTTCCATTCCTGGGTGATGGAGTCATGGGAGAAACTGCAGCGAACCAACGGAGAGTAGGACCGGAGCCGGGCTCCAATGTGCTTTAAGCGGCTCAGGACAGAGCAGCTGTTCTGGTCTCCCAGCCTGCAAGTGCTGCCTGCATTTGTCACTGACCACTGAAGTGTGTGTTTGTGCAAGGTGAGAGCTGGGTGCTTTCTCATTAATTTGGAGACAAATTGCCAGGTATTGCTGTTTATTGTGTTTGATAATTTGGGGATATTTAGATCACCACAAAGCCAGGACCTAGACTGCGTGTGGTTTTATTTATACCCTTGTTTTCTGTCACGATCCATTCAGCTCTCCACAGTGTCAAATTGTGGCAATGGATTGGACACAGTGCTGTTCTTACCCTGAAATGTGATCAGTTTAGTGCTGTTTTCTTGGATTTTTTTTCATTAATTGCTGCTGCCAAATTACCTTAGCTGTTCATATACGGAATTCCCATGCTGATCTGAAAGCACATGAAAACTGCTTCGGACATAAATCGGAATTGCTAGTTGTTGGAGTTCTTGCTGTGGTGTTTTCTTTGCTTCCCCCACATTTTAGTGGTTGAAACTTTGCGGAGAGCAGAGTGCCTTGGGCTCTGATCTGGTGATAGAAGTAACATGGGAGTTTCTGTGTTTTTGCTCGTCAAAATGAAAACTGCTTGGCTATTAGTGTGTGTGTGGGGGGGGGGGGGGTGGGTGGGTGTGTACACGCGTGCGCACACAAGTGCTTACGCACACATGTGTGAAAAAAAAAACTGCTTGAGAACCAAAAGAAACCCAAATAATCTTCAGCTATATTTTAATGCATTTACAATTAACCAAGTCAGCTTATAAGTCTTTCACTATCAGAATATTTGAATTTTGGACACACAAGGACAATACACTGTCTTGTGGGGGTGTGGAATGTGTACTCACTAGGAGTACAAAGGAATCCAAAATGTGGCCTGGGTAAGCTGACAGGCCTTAATCTTGCACTGGTTTTGTGTGTTAACTAATTAACTGAACCTATACAAAATATAAAGGAGAGACACTGTATTATTGTATCTAAATAAATATACAGGAGATTTGTATTTGTGAAATACATGTTCTAGAAAAGGGAAACATATGGGAATTTGGTATTATATGAATAGAAGAAGAATAAAAATTTAAAAAGCTATCAAAGTTTACAAGAAAGGAAAAGACAGTATACGTTAAGACGAGGAATCATTATGATGGGCTACTGAAAAGTACATCAACTGCTCAAGTTTTTTTGTCTAGTGAAAGAACAATAGCACATTTAAGGGAATTCATAGTCAGCAGAAATGAAGCCAAGAGCAAAAGTTCTTAATAAAACATGTTGTCAACCTGTCTCTGAATGTACTCATCTGTCTTAATTAACTTGAATTCCGTTGCCAAGATTGATAAAGTTAGAATAAAAAAATAAAACTTTATTTTAGGTTGATTTCTTTAAACTAATAAAGTATAATAAGTTATATTAAAATGCACTTAACATTAAAATTGTTCAAAACACTTTGTAGCTAACATACAATATCAAAATCATTTGTCCCACTTTTGTGTTATGTCAGTTAGGAAGAAGAGTCTAATATTCTAAGCTAGAATGTCACCTGTTGTTACATACACATGGACTGCTGAGTTCTTTGGACACTCTCGTCATGGTTTCTTGCTTTCAGACTGTTAGGACACCGTGGAATGGTGAGCAGAAAACATCCGACTTTACCGTTGTCATGCTTTCTGTGCCAATTAAGAGCAGCAATAATTTCATTTGACAGACATGGAACTTGCAGTGTACAAAGAATTGGTGACTGGCCTTTCCTTATAGGAACCTCCCCTACCTTGGCTTTCTGCTGCCACAATCTAAAATTTGGCAACTTCCTTAAAAGAGTTTAACATGGGGGTGCCTGGGTGGCTCAGCTGGTTGAGCATCCAACTTTGGCTCAGGTTCATGGGTTCAAGCCCCATGTCGGGCTCTGTGCTGAGAGCTCAGAGCCTGGAGCCTGCTTTGGATTCTGTCTTCCTCTCTCTCTGCCCCTCCCCCACTCAACACTCTGTCTCTCTTTCTCTCTCTCTCTCAAAAATAAACACTTAAAAATGTTATTAAAAAATAAAATAAAAAAATAAAAGAGTTTAACATGACTTTCTCTCCATGACTGAAAAGATCTGATGGACAGCTTCTTACGATTGCTCTATCAATATGACAGTATCCACATCTCTGTGCCACTTACGGTCCAATACGTTCAAAAGTGGTGTCCATCTGTACACATGATCACCTTCCATGCAAAAAGACTAGAAACTTAGTCATCTATTTTTTGAACCATAATCAATGTAAACAGCCACACACACACAAAAAAAAGCCTAGAATAGTGTCTGTGTTTATTCTTTGGATAACTAGCTTACTGCGATATGCAAAGAGGTTTAAAAAGGTTTAGAGATTACAGGTACTGACCTCAAAGCACATGCCAGTCTGTTCAAACACATTTACTTCTGTGCAATTAAGCTCTCTCAGTTAAAGAAAAAGATTAGCCTTTATTTATATATATGATAAGCATCTCTAATTTTTTAAAAAGCCTAAATTTAACATTATGTTCTTGGTTTTTCTCTTCCTTCTTTCGGCTTTCTCCTTTATTCTATACTTTAAAATTATAAAGGTTTTAATTTACTAAATCTTTTTTTCTTTAGACCTATACTCAATCTCTTCACCCTGGGCAAGAAAGCAGCTGTGATTTATCTCCTGGAACTGGGGAAAGACCCATCTCCCCTGAGATCAAGAGATTACTGCCCCCTCTGAGCAGGAAAATGGGGTGGTTGTTGGGAAAGAATGTCTACCAGGCAGGGAATGGCCATTATCTATTATGCTTACAATTTGGCAATTCATGTTGTTCTTTCCTTCTAGTCTATAACTAGTTAGCTTGGAAACGTTTATCAACAATTGTTTACACATACCAACACAGACTTTTACAAAGAGCTTTGGTAAATTGAGATTAAATGCGATCTGTGGTATATGGGGTTTACTTAAAGTGGTATCAGTAGTTTTTATGTCTCTTTACCTTAACATTAAGGTAATTAAGTTCAGTTCTGCCTACTAACTCCTCCCCAAGTGGTTTAGATTCAGATGAAGTAATGGGCACTCACACAACTTTTAACTATTACTTCCAGATTCCTTAGTGGAAGCCTAGGTTATTTGGAAACAAGAAACATGGAAAACGGGGTGTATGATATGATTATTCCTCTGGTGGAGGAATGTCCTGACAGTCACTGGGCTCCTCAGTGAGAACTTTGAGTAAGAGCATATGGCAGCAGGAGATTCTCCATTGGTAACAGAGATAAAAACATTGTCCACAACTCTGTTCAAGAGGTCTCATTATTTGTCTCGAATCTAAGATCTACAAAGGAAATGGAATGCATAGAGTGTGGTTGTTACAAGACGGATTCAAATTGTGCCTGCCTGTCTCCTTGGCCACTGTAGGAGATACTCACCAAAGTAACTTATGTCAAATGTATATGTTACAACCAATACAATTCCTGTTTTTTAAAACCTTTATTTTTTAATGCTAATAGCAAGTTAAATTCTTTACATTCTGATAGTCAAATGATTCTCTTCTATATGTAATACAGATAATCACTTTGAGACAATGTATTTAACAACTTCCAATATTTCTAATGGCTAAGAAACCATCAACAGGAAATCATTGCAAAGTTTCCTATTACAAGCATATTGGATCTTAAGAGAATGTTCAAGAATTCTACTCCAACATAACAAAATCAATATAAAGAGACTTTTATATGCTCTCTTCTGATAGGATATTTTAAAGGTCAGCATTCTTTGAATATTTTGATGATAAAGTATAAAATACTGGAGGTTGTCCCTTCCCTATTCTCTTGTAGAATAGGGCTTCACTGGATTGATAACTCTTATATGAGCACATCAATTTGGTAAGAGGGATTATTTTGTATCTATAAGAACTATCTCCTTTTCTTTATAAGTTTATATGAGAACTATGTTTTTAAATGCAGATGTTATTATTATTTATGGATAGTGAGACCAATAGATCAGGAGATGATTGCCATTGAAAAGAGAGATAGTTTGTGACTCATAGTTACCAAGAGGAGAAGGTGCAGTATGCCATGGGGTGGAGGTGGGGGGCACTTGAGAAAACACCAGGGTTGGTCAGGAGACAGAGGGAGAGACAGGAAACCATGGATGAGTCTTTATTGTGGTTTCCTTGGAAAGGAACAGGCAAGTCAAGGTAGGAAGGTTTAGTACTGTCTTTGAATAATGTCAGCAGGCTGTAGGGTATTAGGGGCTGTCTCTAGTTGTCTGGGTACCTGGCCCTGAGGTGGTTAGGGCAGATGGATAGCATCCCAGAAGGAGAGCCTTGTGAGAGCCTATAAAGTGGGGTATCAGCTCTGGGTTGGTTTATTTGCATATGGCTTATTTGCTATATTTAGAAATTAGCTAACCCTGGGAGGGGCAGTCTCTCCAGGATCAGCAGGACCCCAGATGTCAAATCATAAGAAATACAGAAAATAAAAACTCATGACTAATACAAATTAACACTCCCACACAGTAATAGATTACTTAGTATCATTTTGCCAATTGTGGTGTTCACCTGGTTGGTCCACTATGGACAACAATCTCTTTGACACCAAATGCTCCCTATCAATCCAGGTAACCCTCCTAGTGAACTCCAAAGAGGTTTTCGTTTCATTGTTTTTGTTTTTTAAATTCAATGCTTTCTAAAACAACAAAAAGATAGGGGTGTCTGGATGGCTCAGTCAGTTAAGCATCCAACTTTGGCTGAGGTCATGATCTTGTGGTACATTGGTTTGAGCCCCATGTCAGGCTCTGTGGTGACAGCTCAGAGCCTGGAGCCTACTTCAGATTCTGTGTCTCCCTCTCTCTCTGCCCCTGCCCCACTCGTGTTCTGTCTCTCTCTTTCTATTTCAAAAAAAAAATAAATAAATAATCAACAAAAAGGCTAAAAATAACTAAATCCTCTTTACTGAATACTTAGGTATATTTTACTTGTCCCACACAGTGATATATTAAATAATATAGAGACTAACAATTAATACTTCCATATTAGGATTCTGGTAATAAATGCATAAATTGAGTAGCAGTTCAGTTTCAACTGAACTGTCAAATGTAATTCATACTGTCCTTATTCCTCAAGTCATCAGCAGTGTACAGAGGGATCAAAGAACTTTTAATAGTTGAATAGGATCATTGATTTATCAGATTAGAATAAACATGCGCTAAAAATAGTTCATAATCGAGGAAGGAGAAACCCTAGAAATATGGCATTTCCCCTTGCACCATTTCTTCTCTCCATTTTTAAACATTAGGAAAGAAGAAAGCATGTATATGGTGTTTCAGTGGGAATGGATTTTTTTTTTTACCTTCCCAATTTAATTTCTACATTCCAGTTATTGGAATTTCTCACAGGAGTTTAGTGTGTAATAGATATGGAACTTCAAAACAGTGGGGAAGGATGTGTGAGTTGACAGTGGATACTGGTACATCTAGATAGCCATTTGGGGAAAAAAGTGTTTATCCCTTAGCCCCCCAAAAAAATTCTGGAGAAGCTAAAGATTTAGATGCAAAATATGAAACAATATGCATGCTAAAAGAAGGCTTTGGTGTGCTGACTGGCACAGAGTAGTTGCCATACCAACCACATCACTAAGCAGCTGTGAGCAGGGTTGGAAATGGCATTCTGCCACTTGGGAGTTACCTAGGCTTGGTGGCCATCATGGCCATTACCATAGCAGAAGGGGGGCATCAACATGGTCCTTTCTCTGTGCCATCTGCCCCACCACCCTCTATGTCACCCAGGTACCCAAGTTTCTGAGATGAAAAAAAAGCAAAGAAGGTATAAATATAAATCTAATTACTTTTTAAATTCCAGAACTGATGCTTTGTGTTTTATCCTGGAGCCAGACACGTGTTAGGAAAACATTATAGGTGGATTTCTTTCTCTTAGTTCTCCTGATTCTCAAATCTGACATTTGATTAAGGCCTCAAAGTGGCATCACTCTCTCTGGTATCTGCAGGTTTCCGGTTTATGATTTCCATTGGTGTGACAAGGGAATTAGACACTGTCCGCTGTGCACTGGCCCTTCTCAGTTGTTATCAGACTAGACTGAACCAATTCCAGGGGTGTGTGCTTGGTAGGAAACAGGAGGACTTAAGCTGGAAAGCTCTTTCCTTAGGGTCTGTCAATTCTTTCTCCTTTTTTCACTTCCTATTCCTCTTGTTAGCTTCTTTATCCTAGAATTCCTCCCTTTCCATGACCTCTCATACCACCTCACACCATCCTCTGACCTGAATAAAAGAAACACTGATGTCATTCACGCTAGGTTTCTCAGACTGGCAGGTTATTCGGAGCAATGTGCAGTGTTCCTAGCAACAGATTAAGGCAAATCCACAGCACTTCAAATGCCTGCAAGCATCGAAAAATCACAGAGGACTACCTAGTTATATTTGGAGCTTCTGCTGTGTGGTTATGTATTAGTTCAGAAATCTAGAACATTTTTAAAGTATTTTTTGGTTTATTTTTAATAGACTCTTGGAAGGTTTCTAAAACAGTCGTGATGAATTTAGTCAAGACTCTGAGAATGAAGGTCAAATGTGTCTGTGCTAAAATTTAAAAGTAGGGCATATAAAAAGTTCACTGACAGTCACAGGAGAGTGATTTTAATTACCAGGTATGGTTTATATGTGTTAATAACACAAGCACTTGGGTCAGCTAGACCTGTTTTGAAGTCCATGAATGAGTCATTTGACTATGGGAAAGTTTATTTAACCTTTCAGAGTCTCAGTTTTTATACCTGTAATATTAATACAAATCACATATTTTGAGGTTAAAATGATAAAATATGTATATGGGCTTGTCTGTAGCAGAAGTCATGAAAAAGCTAATCAGTATAGATTGTAAATGGAGATATTTTAGCAAATAGGATTGCCATGATTTTGTGGAGAAGTGAATGTTTTCTAGGTTACAAAAAACGATAAAGTTGGAAAAAGTTACCAGAGAGAATAAGGAAAAAAAATAATGAGAGATAAAACAGGGTAAATCTGACTATCACAGAAAAGAGATCTGATTAGCATTGAATGTGACCTCCTTCTATGGAGGCTAACACAATATGTTACTCATAGTGCACACTTATTTATGTTTGAAGACAGAATGGATAAAGGAAAGAGTGAGACAGTAACAGTAATGGTGGAAGGAACTGGAAAGTTGTATAAAAGAGTATTTTAAAACACCTCTAAGGGGTTCTATCTTTAGTAAAAGGCAAAAAGAAAACAGAGTATAAGGTGTTCTATCCGAAGAACATTGTTTTTGTCAGATTTATTTATAATACCCAATAAAAGATACAACAAACCAGGAAGAAGAGGTATGTTAGTTACACAGTATATACTTTATCACAGTCCATAAAGTGGAAAGTCCGTAAAGTGGAAAGAGTAAGAAACTAGTATTCTTTGAACATGAAAAGTAAAGACACACCTGTGAAATCACAGAGAAAGAAACGTATGAAGTCAGCATGGTTTCTGGTAGAAGTCAAAAGGTGAACCCAGAGCCCAAACTGGAAAGGCCATTAATCTTAAAGAAATGCCAAAATGGGATGAGGACCTCTACCTACAAGGGCATTTGGTGAGGCACAAAGATTTATCATTCCTTGCTTTGCTTTATTTGGTTTCCCCAGGCCTTGCCCATTAAATATCAACGACGCCTTCCATTTAGTGTGAAAACTCAGACACTCCTTTGCTTTTCCAAATTCCCCTCAAGGTAGTGTTACCACCCCCAGATGGGAACCATGGAGAGTATAAAACGTAAGATGAAGTCTATTCAAGAGTGGCAAAGTATCAGAATCAAGAACTTCACATCCATAACTTTCATAGCTCTTGGAAGCATTTTGTTTTTGCTTTTGTTTTGTTTTGTTTTTTGTTTGTTCGTTTTAGTATTTTAAAGTGAAAGCAAAGGTCTACACTGCCTTGTAAGTAATTTGTCCTTTTTCTGAGGAACGTGTCTGTATTGTGTTTGCTGTAAAACTGATTTGTATGGACCCAGCACTTAGCCACCTCATGCTTGCCTACACCTTCCATTGAAGTCTGTGTGGGCTGTTTTTCTATGTGTATTCATTGCCAACTTAATAACTCTCATGACATGGTTTTCAAAAAGGAAAACACAAAACTTTGTTTCATTGTGGAAAATTGGCTCTGAAGAAAGAAAGGCAATTGGTAGGGCTGCTAATGAGGCATCAAGGATGTGAAGAAGTAGAATTAAATGGGAATTCAATAGACAAGAGCAGTTTCGAATACATTATGGAATTTTACTTTAACAGTATTGGTAACCTTTGTCAAAATGAGTTCACCAAATGTGCTATAAAACAAAGGCAAAAACAATAAGAAAGTAATTTGTGAAATTGTTTTAATGCCTTTATAATTGACTTTAGGTCTACATTTGTGCTATTATTAAGGGGCCACTCCACGTTTTTAATTATGTTTCATTTCCTGAAGAACATTATATGTCATAGAAGTTATTTGAGAATTTAGAGATTCACAAAAATCTCAGGATATATTCCTTGAGAGTGTTAAAAGTCAAGTTTTTTGGTTCCTAGGGGGAACTAACAACAGACACCATGAATGTTAGATTCAACCTATGTCATGGTTAACACCTGAAATAACTGTAGGACTAACCCGAGCTTTCTTCTTAGGCAAACCTAAGATCCATGACCTACCCCTTTGTGTTACCTTATCTGTGTGTGGGATGTTGTCTTCACATTCCTCACGTTGTACTAAGTTTAGCGGTGCACTGACATTTTCTGTGTGTCAAGAGAGGAGGAGACAGAAGAGGTGTCAGGGAAAAATCGTTAATACAGTAGCTGTATTACTTTCCTATGGCTGTCATAACAAAATTCCACAAACTGAGTGGCTTAAACAACAGAAATGTACTGTCTCACAGCTCTGGAGGCAAAAATTCTACAATTAAGGTGTTGGCAGGTCAGTGCTCCCTCTGAAAACGCTAGGGAACGGCCTGTTCCAGGCTTTTCTCTGAGCTTCTAGTAGCCTCAGGCATTCCTTAGCTTATAGGTAGCTGTCTTCTCCCTTTGTCTTCACATCTTCCTTCTGTGAGTGTCTGTCTCAAATTTGCCCTTTGAGAAAGATAGCAGTCATACTGAATCAGGACCTATTCTATTGTTCTCATTTTAACTTAATTATTCCTTTAAGGACCCTTCCTATTTCCAAACAAGTTCATCTTCTGAATTTTGGGAGGTTAGGACTCAAATTTATCTCTGCGGGGGAAGGTCACAATTCAGTTTTTAACCTTGGCTCAAAAAAGGTGATAATTGGGAGAGATCCTAGGAAAATTCAGTGTGGGGCTGGCATGCTGTTCGCAGTATGGTCGGTGTGTTGGTAGCATCAGGCTCACCCCAGAAGTGGTTAGGAATGCAGAACCCTGAGCTCCATCGTAGACCTACCACATCCGAATCTACATCTTCACCTACATCCCCAGCTATCTCGTTGATGCGTTAAGGTTTGAGAAGAGCTGTTGTAGCTCCTGGAATAAAAGCCTCATTCTCAAATGCTGGGAAAGGGAAAAAAAAAAAAAAAAAGAATAGTGTTTATGTGCAGAGGTCCCATCGCTATGTGCACATAGCGTGTATAGGCCATTATTCCAGCACAGCTATGGCACGGCCATTTATAAAGGAAATATTGATCTTGGGACAGTGTTAGGGGTTAAATTTCAGTTATCATGAATTTCTCTTAATGTAGATTATCCCTCAGGAGTGAACTCAGAAGATCATCATATGCAGAGATGGCTCAATTTCTTTTTTCTACACTTATTTTGCTTACATAAATTGCTTCTTTTCTGCCCAACTGGGCTACAATTTGCGCTGCCCCAACTAGCTGAGTCATACAACCTAATCCTGAAATAAGGCCCATTGAGAAAAAAAAAAAAAATTCCCCCTGTACTGGGAAAAAGACATTTGCATTTATAACTATACTCTTCAAGTGATCGAAAACGTAAAGTCTTGCCTCATTTACTTCTTCCTTTCTGTCCCTTAGTTTTTTGCATCCCCCAAAGTGTAATTCAGCCAAAAGTTGTAGCTGTGGAATTTATGTTACATGAAGACAAATGGAAAGATAAAACTTTAAAATGAAGGAGGCAGAATAGGGGCACCTGGGTGGCTCAATTGGTTGAGTGTCTGACTCTTGATTTCGGCTCAGGTCATGATGCCAGTCAGGGTTATGTGATCGAGCCCTGCAGCAGACTCCGCGCTGGGTGTGGATTCTGTTTAAGGTTCTCTCCCTCTCCCTTTGCCTCTCCCCTGCTCACCCTCTCCCTGTAAATAAAATAAAATAAAATAAAATAAAATAAAATAAAATAAAATAAAATAAAATAAAATAAAATAGGCAGAATTAACTGTCCTGGAGTCAGCTTGGGCAAATGCTTAGAATAGCAGGGGGGAGAAATACGGCTGAGATGATTTCTGAGGGAAACGGTGCTCATAGGCATGTGAACATACAATTTTCCAAAGAACTAAAATATGCTCAGAGAGAATCTGCTCCTCTAAAATCCAGGATATCAGCAAGTGTGCACCATGAGCCATATTCTGATTGCATTAAAACTTCCATGCTGTGGATAATATTATAGATAAACTTCCCTACATAGGAATGAACCTTTGTAACTGAAAATTAGAGAACTCCTGATAACATTTTTACCATTATCTCGAGATCTATACTTGGTTAGATTTCTAGGTGAGCACGGGTATTTCTGATCTGTTAGCTCTCTGTGTATATTAAGTAGTAAAGCCATACTTTGAAAATATACTAGTGCCATCATTTAATTGTCCTTTCAGCTCACATTCTGTAGTGAATTTGAAAAATGTCGAGACAGAATAGTGAACATGTATTGTTACTATGTGCCAGCCACTTTACTAAGTGCTTTGAATACTTAAATATATTTAGTTCTCAAAACAGTGTTATAAATTGCAGATGAGAAAATTGTGCAGATGAGGGAATTGAGGCAGACAGAGGTTAAATAAGTTACGATATCAGTGTCAGAGTCAGAATTCCAGATCCAATTCAAGAGCCCTGTGCATGACCACTGTGGATACTGCCTCTCAAGAGAGACAAGGAATCATTCTGAATATCTCATTAAGAGGTCAAAATAACTACTTTACAACTACTTTACTACTTTACAATGTGTTTTTAAAATCTCTTTTATTACAACAGAGAATTACTACTACAGATGTGTCCCCCTTGTTTTTTTGGAACAGTGACCTTCCTCAAGTGATATATTTTAGGCATATTTCCTTTCAGATGAATGTTTTCCTTACCCTCCCTCCTTCCTTGATTCCATACCCTCCCCACTTAGCTTTGCCATGCGTCTGCTGCCTCCTTGATTTACATGAGGATGCACCTTCATGTTTGCACTCTATCTCTCCTTGCTACTGCCTCCAGCTGAACTGAACTTCTTGCTTTTATTTACTGTTGTTGTTCTGGTCTACATGCAGTTCTAATAAAATCATAGGTCAGTTGCCACAACCTGAACATTGTCCATGGCATTCCCACGAACAACTAATTACCTTAAATGGCCTGTAATAAACGTTTTATGCTTGCTTAATTCCAGAAGGAAGGGGAAACTCAACAATAACAATGAATTAAAAATGGTAGCTACTCCTATTGCTTTGGGAAATCATAATAAAACCAGACAGACTCAATAGAATAATTTCACAGACTATCTTACACACGAAGAATAGCAATTTGCAAATACATATTGCTTGACATGGTCCTTACTTCCAAGTCCCTTGGTCAAAGAGGAAAGTGTTTTATTAATTGAAATTTGAATATCAGAAGATACAAACTTGCTAGTTGTCCGTACCTTTTTGTCCATACCTTTTAATATTATCCAATATTATCCAAACTTGAATCCTTGATAATAGCATTTATGTTTACATAAAACCTCTTTATCACGGCAGGTAAGGCTTGTCTGATTATAATTCCAAAATTTTTCAAAAGAAAATAATTCTGTGACTATAATAATTTCACGCTGTTGACCAAGAAGATGCAAAATAAATGCTTTTAACTGAAGTTAACTTAGAAACTATAAAGTACCTCTGTTAAGAACTCAGTGACCTGTATGAATTTGGAGAAAATAGAATAAAACAAAAATAAAAAACAAATACTTAAGAATAAACTTAAGCAAACTTTGAAAACAATACTTAAGAAAACTAGTGGTGGGGTGCCTGGCTGGCTCAGTTGGTTAAGCATCCGACTTTGGCTCAGGTCATAATCTCACGGTTCGTGAGTTCGAGCTCCACATCAGGCTCTGTGCTGACAGCCCAGAGCCTGGAGCCTGTTTCAGATTCTGTGTCTCCCTCTCTCTGCCCCTCCCCTGCTTGCTCACATTCTCTCTCTCTCTCTCTCACTCTGTCTCTCTCTCTCTCTCCTTCTCTCTCTCTCTCTTGAAAATAAATAAGCAAGAAAAATAATTAAGAAAAAAGAAAACTAGTGTCAATTTCACAGTTATTCAAGGGACATGAAGAATCATTTTTTCTGAGTTGCATTTTAAACCTTGCATTTAAGCAGTGAGCTTGTGTAATTAAAAGCCATGAAGAAGAGACAGACTTTAGAGTAGACACTGAGCCAAGCAGCCATACGACGTGTGATAAAGTGAGTGGCCCAAGAGTGGCCCTGTGCACAGAGCATTGCAAATGGCCTGGCCTGCTCCACCGGTGCCATATCTCATCCCATATTGTTTCATATGCTGTGTTCTTGTGAGAACTCAACTCTTGTCAACCCAAGGCTTTGAATATTTAACAGGATTGGCTTTGATGACTATAGCTTTGGCTTTGTAAATTGAAAGGAAACCCACAAATGTGAATGTTTAAAGAAATAAACATTCCACCTGTAATGGACCATTATTGAAATGTAGCTTTTGTAAATCAAAATTCAAACATTAATTTATTTCATATTGTAACACAGCTTGTTGGGAATGGCCCTTAAGTTGTCTTAAACCTGTCCTGTCGCCTGATTAAAAAGAGACTATCCGTGTTACAAAGTCCCATGGTTGATGGCTAGAAGAGATACAGTAACTATGCAATTAGACAATATTTATTTTTCCAACATGGAGCTGCTGATTATTTTAGGTGTTTATTTGATTTTGTGTCTAGAATTCGGTCACTTAAATGTTACAAAGACCATATAAATAGTGACATTAAAGTATATACCTCACAACTAATCAGGAAACTACAAAAGATGTTGTTTTGTTTTGCTTACTTCAGTTCTATTTTGGACCTGCCTACTATTAGTTTTTAAATGAGATCTAGAATAATCATTCAGGGGAATATTTTCATTCAGTAGAGCCTGTTCTCTATGTTGAATAAAGTACACCTATTAAAAATTTAGTGTCTCGTGACAAAAAACACTCTTAAGAAACTGTGATTGTAGAAGTAAGAATAGGGGAGGTGTCTACCAATTCATTCTGAGTGGCTATATATTTAAAAATTTTGTGGTGGATAATTTGTGGTCAAAGACAAGATAAAAGAGAAACCTTCTTCCACATTTGTTGTTCCTGGTAATTGGCCAAAGAATGACAAAGTACACTGTAATCTCCTGAAACTTGTAAATCCTTGCTGTTGGAATGGGTTGGGTTGATTCCTATGAATATAGCTTCTCAGAAAGAAGATGGGTCATTTGATTTTTTTTTTTTTTTTTTTTTTTTTTTTTTTTACAGTGCTGGGGGATTCACTGAACTGAATAAGATTCAGTTTCTTTGTTCCCATCAGCCTCACTTGTATTTTTCTGAGTATCTTTTTATACTTATATTTTGTTACTTATTAGGCACACTTTCAGTCATAGTATTCGGCAAGACAACTTAAACCCATTATTCTAATTCAAGTTTATATCTCAGGGCTAGTGATTAAAAAATGTATGAAGTGTGTGAAGAGGAACTTTCTTTTCAACTTATAAGATATTACTAAAACACCTTTCAAATGTGAAAAGGAGTAGGGATTTTACAGGTCTCATCCTTTTCCCAGTGAATTCATTCATTCTAGCATATGTCTCTTTATTTCATAGTGCTTCATGTCCTTGGGGTGGAATGTATTGCAGAACTTTCTACTGTAATTAATTTCATGGCAGCTTTAAGACAAGTGATATTTGGTTAATGTGAATGAGAAACAAATATTCAAAAGCTATTGTTTTAAACTCTGTTGGTATAAGTACATTTTTCAACATTGATATAAATTTGGTTAAAATACAGTTTGCAAGATGTGTGCCTCTGTGTCTTTAAATGCAAATTTTGACGTATCCAAATGATGTTATTTACTTAAAATGGGAAGTATGGGCAGATTTTTAAACTCTGAAATCAACTACCGATGCCTCTATTTTAAACAAATATCATACATTGCAAAATTTCCGATTTTTACCAGATGGACAAAAGTAGAGGATGTTATTTTCATCTGCAACAATAATTTCATATAATTTCATGCTTTTCAAGGTAGGTTCTTCAAGGAAGAAGTAGTGACAGAAGAATTCTCTTTTTGAATTCTTTGGACACTAATAATTTGGGGCTTGCATGTAATTGAGATGATAAAAATAATTACATTAGACATTTATTTATCCAGATAAAACTCTATGAGCTGGTCATTGTATCCTTTCCACTTTATAGCAAAGGAAACAGCTGAGTTTTAGAGAGATGGAATTACTTCTTCAACTATCAAGTAGCAGAATCTGGGTTCAAACTCAATTGGCCTTGAGACCAAAGAGGCCAGGAGCTCTGAAATCAATCTTCCTCAGTTAATTTTATAGCCTTCCAAGGAGCATCCTGCTGATGCCTACACCTGATGTAACACTGCTGAATGAATTGTGTTCCCTGAATGTGTCCTATACATGGGTATGCACAGATAAGGCGAAAGGAAGAAATTCTCACCATCGTTTCAGACAACATTGGCTTTGTGTATATTGCCATGTGATATAAAATTTAGCCAAATTTATATCATTGTACTGAATGAGATAAATTCTATTATTTTTATTTCATAGATGAGGAAACTGAAGAGGTTAAATGACTTACCCAAGGTCTCAGCTACCAAAGAGTGCAGTTGGAATTAGAATGCAGGCAATCTGGTTCCTGAATCTGGACTCTTTTTTTTTTTTTTTTTTAATGTTTATTTATTTTTGAGAGAGACAGAGATAGAATGCAAGTGGGTTAGGGGCAGAGAGAGAGGGAGACAGAGAAGCAGAAGGAGGCTCCAGGCTCTGAGCTGTCAGCACAGAGCCCGACACGGGGCTCGAACTCACAAACCGTGAGATCATGACCTGAGCCGAAGTCGGACGCTCAACTGACTGAGCCACCCAGGCGCCCCCTGAATCTGGACTCTTAAACACTATTCTACACAGAGTCTGGATTGTAAATAGTAATAACAACATTACAATATTAACAAAAATAATAAATAATACAGCTCTCACTATGTACCAGATACTATTCTAAGCATTTACTGCTTATGTGGCCCTTTCTCCTTAGGTAAAAGGAAAAAGAGCTGGAATATGCCTCTGAAACTGTAGAATATTTTATTTAATCTACTTCTTTAATGTTTATTTATTTTGAGAGAGAGAGAGAGAGCGAGAGAGCATGCAATCAGGGAAGGGGCAGAGAGAGAGAGAAAGAGAGAGAATCCCAAGCAGGCTCCGTGTTGCTAGTGCAGAGACCAATTTGGGTATCAAACCCACGAACTGTGAGATCATGACCTGAGCTGAAACCAAGAGTCAGATGCTTAACTGAGTCAATCAGGTACCCCTGTAGAATATTTTAGACATAACAAAAAAATGTGTTGCCTGTTGAAGATATACCCTATAGGTACTATACTGGAGTGATGTAAAAGGAGATGCATATGTACCCACAAGAGGAAATTTCAGTGTTCCTGTTCTGAAATAAATGCATAATTAATATCATTCAGGTGTTTGGTGATTGCTGGCCCCCAACCCTGACTCCTCAGTTGAGTGCAATAGGAAGTAGATGGAAATTTAAGTCCCATGTTTACTCTTCGTGCAAATCTAGCTCTTTTTCATGTCTGTGGGGTTAGAGTGCAAGCTCTGGAATCAGGATATCTCGATTCAAATCCTGCCTCTGTCTCTGCTACCCAAATGATGCTGGGCAAGTAACTTAACCTGTATCTCTTAGTGGCCCCATCCACAGATTGGAAAGAGTAATACTTTACACATCATCTGGCTGTGGTGAGGACCAAATAGTGTAAAACATTTTTGTTGCTGTTACTACAATACAATAAATGAAGTCTATACAAAACATTACAAAACTACTACTTTACCTCAGTCTGGTTCCACAAAACGAGGAGCAATAAAGAAAAACAAGTCATGAATTCAACCCAGGAGGAGAACTGGCAAGGCACATTATATACACATCAGCTGTGGCAAAAATAAGTCAACATTGTTTGTAGAAGGCCTGTGATGTCTGGATTACCAGCTGTCTGGAAAAAGGAGAACATAGCTTCCTTTTTTGTTTAATGTGATCTGCCAGCCAGCTGGCATTAGGGGAAGAGTAAGGGAGCTCATGTTGATTGAGCATCTATCTTTGCCAAGTGCATTGTGTAACTTGTCTCACTTGGCCCTCCCATCTTAATGGTCAGATGGTATCAGTACACATATGGAAGACTAAGACTTAGGGAGGCCCAATAACCCAGCCAAGAACTCACAGGTAGCAAACAGATTCTTTTTTTTTAAAGTTTATTTATTTATTTTGAGAGAGCACATGAGTGGGGGAGGGGTAGAGAGAGGGAGAGAGAGAATCCCAAGGAGCCCAATGTGTGGCTCAAACCACGAACCATGAAATCATGACCTGAGCTGATGTCAAGAGCCAGACCCTTAACCCACTGAGCCACCCAGGCACCCCGGTAGTAAATGGATTCTGGTTCTAAATTCAGTCAGACCACATCATTGACAGCTCTTGATTATGCTAAATATACTCACCATTAAGCAGTTAGAGTTAGCACTAAAAATAAAAGTTTTCACATTAAGAAACAACACGTTACATTAAGATATTTAAAAATTGTACAGCCAACAAATGTTTGTTTATAAATGGCCTCTAGTTTTTTTCTCATCAATAATTTACTCAAAAGTGTCTTGTGTCCTCATTTCCATCTTTGTTCCCTCCCTTTATCACTCTTCATATTTTTCCTTATTATGAAGGTAAAATGAAGAGGAAAATTGTAGAAGGGATGAATATAATGTACCTAAGTAAGAAACTTTAAATGTATGTTAAAAAAAATGCTTAGGGTTAGAAGTATACTAGAGAAGTATACTAGACTTTTTTCCTGTAAGTATCCATAGGAACTGAACTCATTGAAAGTGATAAATTTGTCATTAGAAAGTCAATATATTATAACCTTTATGACTGCTTTTAAGTTTTTAAAAGATAAGATTGGTGGTATAGTAATATTTTCTATTTAGGTTAAATTAAAATGCTAAAGTAGTCAGATAGTTTTTTTTTTAATTTTCTCTGTATGTCTAATATTGTATAAATAGATTAACAGAATTAAAAGCTGGGTCATTTGTCAGGAAACGTGCATTCTAGTTCTATATCCTATCATTATCCATGATTACTGGAAAGGCAAAAAGAACTCATGATAAAAAATTTTGATAGTGGATTCATAATTTTGAACTTTTAAGTCTTTTGACTCACCTGATCATCTTGATCAGAAGGAAGATCGTGTTTTTTTTTTTTTTTTTAAGTTTGTTTATTTATTTTGAGAGAAAAAGAGAGTGATGAGCAGGGGAGGGACAGAAAGAGAGTGTGAGACAGAGAATCCCAAGCAGGCTCAGTGCTGGCAATGCAAAGCTCACAAACCGTGAGATCATGACCTGAGCCAAAATCAAGAGTCAGATGCTCAAATGACTGAGCCACCCAGGTGCCCCAAGATTGTGGTTTGTAATCATTCTCTGAATAATGTTCATTTTCCTTAGTTAATAAGTTAATCAAATTTAACCAAAGAATACTAATAATGCTTGACCGCTAATTCCAACCGATGGAATAAATCTGAATTTAGAGATTGGTATAAAATAAAAATAAGAAAAGACATAAAGTTTCTTTATAAATAACTTTATATTTTAAAACAATTTATCACAATATAGATTTATGTATATTCATAGGTAGACATTTTATGGAAAGTTTGTTCAGTTAAAGCTAACCCTTTCTCATGAATCAACATTTTTCACGTCATTTTCATTAATGCCTGGAGAAAAACTTCTTTAGCGTGCTTTGTTCTGTAGAATTAATAGTGTGAACTGAAAATGACATGGGAGATATTACAGTATTATTAGAATGAAAAGGTATGCAACTGTATTTAGAGTAAAATTTACTTGGTTTGGGGTTAAAATTTTTTCTACATTGTTTTGTGTTCCTAGAGTGTGAATAAGGTGTGTGTGTGCATATGTGTGCACATGCATGAGAGTACATATGTGCTCATACGTGTGTGTGTGTGTATTTTGTGAGTGAACAGGGTGGGACAGGGGGATGTGAGTACTGATACTGGCCTTTAAAAAAAGAGCAAAATGTTCCATTCTATTAGATATATATATATATATATATATATATATATATATATATATATATATATATATTGAACTTAGCACATTAAGGTGTGTTACGGAGATGGGGGGATTAATTGCTGTTAAAGGTGTATAACACCTATTATAGATTTAGTTCTGTTATAGATTTAGTCTTTAAATCACTTTCACTTATACTCAAACCTAATGAACAGGGCTTCATCTCTAAGAAGTGTCTCAGAAAGTACATTGTTATATGAAATTGAGAGATTACAATAAGTCAATAAAATCAACTTACAATAAAATGGTATTTTACCACGGCAAAAATATAATTTTGTCAAAATAAAGAGTGATAAGAAATACCTGAAAATCCATTTATTTATAGAAAAATAAACAAAAATTAGAAAACTTGTTGGAACTTTAAACCATTGACTCTATGGTACAATACTCTAAATCATTGACTATATGTTTTTGATTCCTTTCATAATATATTATAGAAGCCAATATTGATGCAAAATGTGTATTGAACTATGCTTTTTTACAGCTAAATGTTTAAAATTTTATCACTCAGATTTATTTTAATTAAGTGCAGAATAATTAAATATAATGTATTATACAAAGAGCCCTAAAATGTAGTAAGCTGATGACATGTTTTAAAATTTGTCATTGCTGGGGCACCTGGCTGGCTCAGTCAGTTGAGCGTCTGACTTTGGGTCAGGTCATGATCTCGCGGTTCGTGAGTTCCAGCCCCACGTCGGGCTCTGTGCTGACAGCTCAGAGTCTGGAGCCTGCTTCTCATTCTGTGTCTCCCCCTCTCTCTGCTCCTCCCCGCTCATACTCTGTCTCTCTGTTTCTCAATAATAAATAAACGTAAAAATTTTTTTTAAATAAAATAAAATTTGTCATTGCTTATGAAAATGTAACAGTGGATGGGGCGCCTGGGTGGCGCAGTCGGTTAAGCGTCCGACTTCAGCCAGGTCACGATCTCGAGGTCCGTGAGTTTGAGCCCCGCGTCGGGCTCTGGGCTGATGGCTCAGAGCCTGGAGCCTGTTTCCGATTCTGGGTCTCCCTCTCTCTCTGCCCCTCCCCCGTTCATGCTCTGTCTCTCTGTGTCCCAAAAATAAATAAACGTTGAAAAAAAAATTTAAAAAAAAAAAAAAAAGAAAAGAAAAGAAAATGTAACAGTGGATCCTAATTGTTTACTTTCTCTGGGTAAAGAGTAAGTGAGATAACATACATAATAATACATAAGTTTCTCCCTGGAATATTATAGATTATTCATTATCTTTATTGACATTGCTATTAGTAGTTTAGTATTATTAGTAATTTGTTATACATAATGATCCAATAGAGAAAGTTTATAAAATAGATTTAGGACTTTATAAGAAACAAAACTTAATGGTTAAAGACTGACATAAGATCCTAAAGAGATGTAGACTCTCCAATAGAACCTACTACTAGTTGAAGGCTAAGACCCTGGCTGTACTTGTTCACTATTGCACCTCGAGGCCACAGCTCTGAACCCAGAATCATATTATAAGCCATTAATAAATATTTATTTAGTGGGTATATAAAATATCTTCCCTAAATTACTGTTAATTTGGGCTTCTTGGTGGTGAAGTTTTGAGAGTAGAGGATTAAATAAAAACATTTTTTTTAAGTTGATTTATTGTGAGAGAGAGTGAGCGTGAGTGGGGGAGGGGGAAGGAGAGAGGGAGAGAGAGAATACCAAGCAGTCTCCCCACTGTCAGTGTGGGGCCCCACATGGGGCTTGATCTCATGAACCCAACTGTGAGATCATGACCTGAGCTGAAATCAAGAGTCAGATGCTTAACCAACTGAACCACCCAGGTGTCCCTAAATAAAAAACATTTTATTTTTTAAATGTGTTTTTATTTATTTTTGAGAGAGAGAGAGAGAGACAGCACGAGTGGGGAAGGGACAGAGAGAGAGGGGGACACAGAATGTGAAGCAGGTTCCAGGCTCTGAGCTGTCAGCACAGAACCCGACATGGGGCTCAAACTCGTGAACTGCAAGATCACGACCTGAGCCGGAGTCAGTTGCTTAACCTACTGAGCCATCCAGGCACCTCTAAATAAAACATTTTTCATCTTCCTTCTATTGCATGGTGTTAGCAGTTCTTAGTAGGAATTCATACACACATACACACACCATAAACACAGTTTTTTAGTAACTAAAAAAGTAGTTAAGCCCTGTATTTATCTAAAGGAGTAGGTAAAAGGATATGTTATACCTTTCCTAAATGATGGTTTGAATGTGTTCCATATAAATTGCAATGGCAGTTGTACTTTGTGTTTTAGATAATTTGCTTGGTGGTCAAGGACTAGGAAATGTTTATTAGGATAATAAGACTGTTGATGTACTTCAAAATTCTTTTTTTTAGTTTCAATTTTTGGTGCAATTGTAATGTGTCAAATGATAGTAACCATAGTGAATCTTAGGGGATTTAAGGGGAGTACAGTTGTATGTGTGAGAAGTGAGTTATTAGAGATTGGAGTGGGGTTAGTGGAACCAATGGCCAGTTTATCCCTTCAAATGTTCTGTTGCATGGCCTCAATTTGACAGACGTATCATTGACCAAGAGGTTGGAGAATACTAGTCTGTATTAGTTCCACCTGGATTGTTTTATATTTTATAGAATTTATCACTTCCAACTTTAACCTTGCAGCAGGAGAAAAGTACATGTCACTGTCAACAATACTTTTTTTTCTTTTTCCTTTTGCAAGTCAAACTTATTGAACAGTGTCTGGGCAATACTTTTTTAAAAAATATTTTTTCATGTTAATTTATTTTTGAGACATAGAAAGAGAGACAGAGACAGAGCATGAGTGGGGGAGGGGCAGAGAGAGAGGGAGAAACAGAATCTGAAGCAGGCTCCAGGCTCCAGATGTCAGCACAGAGCCCGACTCGGGGCTCCAACTCACGAACCATGAGATCATGACCTGAGCCGAAGTCTAATGCTTAACCGACTGAACTACCCAGGTGCCCCAAGATTAAGAAACTAAGATCAATGGAGATTAAGCAGCTCGCTAAAGTCACAAGGCTAGTACGTGGCAGAGTCCCAATCTAACTCAAGTCCATCTTACTCTCAAACTATGGAAACATTAATGTACACATTAATATAATACATTACTGTATATTTGTGTTTACATTTTAGAATTAAATACAATAGGATTTTCCCCTGGGATTTTCCTATACCTTTAATATTCCCTCTCTTTTCAATATAAATTTTTCTTCTCCGTGCTTTAGACACAGAGCAGTGTTCCTCATCAGCACCCACCTCACTCAGGGAGAAGAAGCAATACAACCTTCTAAGGTTTGTTTATTTAAATTTATTTATTTAAATAAATAAATAATAAATGCCAAATCGTGCATTGAAATTCCCCAGCTATGTCAATAGAGTGAAGAAAAGTTAAGTAAAAGAGTGAGAGTTTTCACTGGAGGGTATTGGGAGGGTTATTCTAGGACTCATTTTTTCTAAATAGCAAAACTTTCAAAGTCATTAGAAAAGCTTATTTAGCTAGTAAGAGGATGTAAAGATTTATTGGTGATTATACTTTTTAAAGTAAAAGATATGATCTTTTACCTTTCTCTTTATTGTTTCATTTTTAATGGAGCTGTTGTAGACATTGCTAGAAGGGAAAAAAAAATCTGCCTTTCCACAACATTCATCTTCACCCTCTGTTCTCTATGGTGAGAGAATGGGAGCCACAGTCATTTGTCAGGACTTTTGATTAATGGCACTTTTTGTTGAGAGATACTACTTTAATATCTTACCTTTTGCTACTGCTGTAAAATAAGTCAGATAGTACAGCATAAATCACCGACTGTCGATCTCATTAGGATTAGGAAAGTGATTTTCTGAAGTCAACACTCTACATTCCCTATTGGAATAAATATTAAAAGATCAGTTAATTTCCATCTAGTGATAATGGGGTCATTCTCAAACATCATAATGTCGTTATTAACCAACTTTCACTCTGCCTTGTTGTCTTAGATAAAGAAATTTGTCAGGATTCCAATACAGTTTTCATCACCATGCCGGGGGTATCAGAAAAATTGATTTCTGGCCTTTTTGTTGGGAAAAGCAATAAGGAAACAAATTTGCACAGTTTGATTTATTTCTGAAATGTAGTTAAATGGAATGGTGCCCTTCAATCAAAAGACCACCTTTAGAACTATCTTATTATTTATATTGCAGGATAAGATATCAGAGCAAGATTTACAATAATTTTATCACCAGTTTATAGCCCAACTCTTGCAAAGGCTAGAATATAATTCAGCCAAAGTAAATCTAAGTTCATACATTTTTCTGAAAGATCTTGGATGCCAGATGGTTTTAGAAACAAAAGAGAAGATTTGGAGGACACATCCATTTATAAACTATGTTGGGAATTTCTTGGTATTAGATTTCTACTAAAACTTTCTGGAGTACATGCAAAATCTAACCAGTACAAGTCTATAACAATATAATACCTCAATATCTAGATTTTACTGTTTATTGATCTGCCATGAATTTCTACTCAGAAAGATTTAAGTATCACCTGAGTTTTTAATCCCTAGAAAATTTACATAATTTATTTTCTCATTCGTCTAACAAATATTTGTTAATTTGTATTATATGATAAGCACTACTGAGTATTGGGAATTTAGCAGTGAATTAAACTTACAAACTTCTTGCCCTCAATAATCTTAGATTCTAGACACAGAAGATATATAATCACAATGTGTTATATGTATAAATAATTCTTAATAAAATAAATATAAAGTATGCCAAGCAGTAAGGGCCATACAAGGAGATATAGCCAAATAAAAGAGATATGAAACAATGGCAGAGCAGGGCGCTATTGTATGCAGGTTGGAAAAGACACACCTCTCAGAAGTGAATTGTGAGTAGAAGCCTAAGGGAGCCTGCTGTGTAATGAGCTGTCCAGGCAGGGGAAACCACAGATGGATAGGTTCAAGTGTGGGAGTCTACCTGGCCTGTGGGAGGAACTGCAAGATCAGTTTGGGAGGCAGACAAGGTCAAAGATTAGGGTACACGTATAGTCTTCACTGGCTACCTATGTGATATCTTTTTATTCACAGCATGGGAGGTTAGGAGTCAGGATGTGGTGGTGTTTGGAGGGCAGCACTGCCAAGGACACTATCACCCAGTCCTCAAGCTGCAGGTTAAGTAGTTTTATGTGTTCCAGGGCTGTAGAAGAATTACGTTTGTTTTTCAGTTGAAGACATCTCACAGTAAGTGAGGCTAGCTGTGTTATACATGATCACACAATTAGCAAATGGCAGAGCTAGTAGTCTAATCTACGTTCTGTAACCTTCCTCCCAGTTACCACACCACCTATCTCCAGTGAGGCAAATCTGCTGTGCCCATTTCTTCAAATCAGAAACACATGGGTTGAGAGATTAACTGCCTCCCATTGGCAAATTTGTTCATATGAGATACAAAAGAGCCAAATTATATATTTACGTGCATGTTTTTAAATTATCTGTATTGAAAGGAAAAAAATAAAAGAGAGGGAGGGAGGCAAACCATAAGAGACTCTTAAAAACTGAGAATAAACTGAGGATTGATGGGGGGGTGGGAGGAAGGGGAAAGTGGGTGATGGGCATTGAGGAGAGCACCCGTTGGGATGAGCACTGGGTGTTGTATGAACACCAATTTGACAATAAATTTCATGTTAAAAAAAAAGAAAGACATGATGGCTGCTACAGAAATCCCATCCCTATGAATTCTTTGAAATCTCAGAGGCGATATATAACAGTATTTTAAATAGACCTGACAAATAGCATTTTGCATTTTCAAAATTTAAAAACTAGAAAATCAATTTCCCATGAACTGAAAACTAAGAAATGCTATTTATACTCAATGGCCTCTTAGGATAATGGTGCTGGTGTGGTGTTAGCCACTGTAACATCACTGAAAAAAAAAAAAAAAGAGCAAAGTCTTAAGAGCAGCAAAACTCAGCCCTGTTTTGTGCAAATTGTTATTTCTTCCCATTTCCCAACATTCCCTTTCCCTTTCTTTCCCCCTTTAGTTATAAATTAAAGGTGTTGGAGAACATTTATCTCTAAGGCTCCTTCTGGAAAGTTCTAAACCTCCGTAAATCCACCTTTTTCCTGCTCCTTTTATTTTTGTTTCCTTTAGTCAAGAAAGCCAAGAAGCCTCTTAGTTTAGTGACTGTGTTCTTACATTAGGACAGGTCTAAAGTGGAACTGGTATCATGCTGAGGCAGTGAGTGAGCTCAGACATCTCGCATGCACTTGATCCCTGGAGTACTGCCACTTGAAATGGTATTTTCAGGGATGACTTCACAATATAGGAAATAGATATTCAGCCATGCCTGTCATTAGTTCCAGTACCTAGCAGGCATCATTTTTAAGAGAAAAACAGCAATAGAATTTGGTAACTTTAAAGTTCTGAAATCATCCTGAGAACAAGAGATTATAGGACCTTTATGCTTTTCAAAGTCCTAGCTTTATGTTATCTTTGTTTTGTTATTATAGAAGTGGTACCAGGTGACCAGGTGTCATTTGCTTCGTATGACTGGCAGTGAAGCCTAGCACTATCGCTCCTGAAAATTGTAGCTAATACCTATTTTTGGTGGAATTCTGTCCATTTTGAAAAACAATTTTCTCTGGATTATCTCTTTTAATAGTCACAATAACCCTGTGAGTTGGTTAGTATTAAGCTACTGTCAATGCAGACATTATTTGTGTGTACCTGTGTATACATAAGAAAGTGAGAAACCCTTCACCAAAAGACTATCTAAGCTCTTTAAACCCTAAATGTACTCTTTTTTTCCTTAAACTGCATAAAACTTAAATCTGAGTTGTTGGAACCAAACATGACTTGGGTATATAGGAAAAAGACTGTGAAATTAAGCTTAGACAGGCTGACCCTATATTTGAGTGACAGTGATCAAATGTAGGATCAGCATGTCTAGGAGAGGCTACTAGTCTACATGAAGTATCTGAGACTCCCATGATGTTTCCCAGAAGGATGCTGAGAAGTTCCTTATTCCCTCAGCCTGGCTTTGGAGTTGGGCTCTGGAAGTGATTATACTGTCCCCCACGTAAAACCAATACCACTGATTGAGTTTTGGGTTCTTAAGTATAAAGCTGCTATGAATCTTCATGGAAAGTTCTTTTTATGGACATGTGTCTAGATTTCCTTTGAGTGAAGCCTAGGAGTGGAATGGCTGAGTAATTTTCTGAGTGTATTTTTAACTTTATGAGATACTGGCCAACTGTTTTCCAAATGATTTGTACCATTTTATATTCTCACCAGTATACATGAGAGTTCCACTTGCTTCACATCTTTGCCACCACTTGGTGATGTCAGTCTTTTCAAAAAATTTTAGATATTCTAATGGGTGCTTAGTGGCATTCACTATGGTTTCAATTTGCATATTTCTAATGACTAATGATATTGAGTATCTGTTTATGTATTTTTTGGCCATATGTATATCTTTTGTCAAGTGTTCAAACATTTTGCTCATTTATTTCAAAAGGCTTGCTATTTTCTGACTAATGGATTATAAACATTCTTAATGTATTATGGATAGAAGGCTTGTTGTCAGGTAGATATACGTATCATGAATATTTTTTCTCAATCTGGAGCTTGCTTTTTTGTTTACTTAACCATGTCTTTCTAAGAACAAAAGTTTAATTTTTTTTTATTTTAAAATTTTTTTTAATGTTTATTTACTTTTGAGACAGAGAGAGACAGAGCATGAATGGGGGAGGGTCAGAGAGAGAGAGAGAGAGGGAGACACAGAATCTGAAACAGGCTCCAGGCTCCGAGCTGTCAGCATAGAACCCCACGTGGGGCTCGAACTCACGAACCATGAGATCATGACCTGAGCCGAAGTCAGATGCTTAACCGACTGAGCCACCCAGGCGCCCCACAAAAGTTTAATTTTGATGTGTTTTAGTTTGCAAATATGTTTATGTATTAGATGAGGTGAAAAGTTACTGAAATGAAACTGCGGGTATTATTTACTAGAAAAAATCTGTATGTACAGAATGATCTCGTTTCAGTTAAAAAAAAATCCCTTAATGTATAGATATACAGAGATGAATATCTGGAAGGACATACACTAAGGATTTTCATCATTACCTTAGTAATTTTAAGTTTTGGGTTTTCTTGTCAGCACTTTCTTACTTTTCATAACGCGTATGTTTCCTAATAATGAAAGGGACTTTTTTAAAGAAATTAAGTAAAGTAAGAAGTAAAAACAACTTTCTTTTTATAATGTTTATTTATTTATTTGGAGAGAGAGAGAGCGAGCAGGGAAAAGGGCAGAGAGAGAGGAAAGAGAATCCCATGTAGGCTCTCCGACTCAGGGCTCCATCTCACAACCTGTGAGATCGTGACCTGAGCCAAAATCAAGAACCAGACACCTAACCAACTGAGCCACCAGGTGCCCCACAACTTTCTGTTCTTCCCTCCCAAACCTACCTTCAGTGATAAGCTCTAGCATTTTAGTACATTTTTTTCTATGACTTTAATGTATCTAGGTAATATTTCAACAAAAATATTATACTATGTCTTTTTTCAGCAACTCACTTTTTATTTTTTTTAATTTTTTAAATTTTTTTAAAGGTTTATTTATTTTTGAGACAGAGAGGGACAGAATATGAATGGGGGAGGGGCAGAGAGAGAGGGAGACACAGAATCGGAAGCAGGCTCCAGGCTCTGAGCCATCAGCCCAGAGCCCAACACAGGGCTCAAACTCACGGACCGCGAGATCGTGACCTGAGCTGAAGTCGGACGCCCAACCGACTGAGCCACCCAGGCGCCCCAAGAACTCAATTTTTAAAAATGTAACATATCCTACACATCTCATAGATTTAGATACACAAAATGTATTTTTCCCCCTTTTCCGGATACACAGATTCTTCTCATTTGTGTTGTGTTATAATGAGCAATGACTCAATAGGCATCCTGGAATGAACATTTTTAAGAAATCAACATTTGACAAGTATCTACTGAGCATTTATGCCATTCACTATTCTAAACACTGAGGACACAGTTTGAGTAAAGCAAAGTTTTTGCTTTTCAGGAATTTACTAGTACAGGTAATGAACAACACGAATTAGCAAGAACAAACTTCCTTCATATTTTAATACTGTGAGGAAAACAGAACAAAGGTGTTTTCATAAATATTTATTGTCTTTTCACAAACTTCAAGGAAAAGAACTACAAGGGAAAAAAATACAAAAGTAAATGCATAATGTAGCAAGTAAGTTTCCTAGAATAAAGTATCTGAACAGGATGCTCTCTGAAAACATTGGAATGCATTGCATATACTTCAATTCTCACTGCTAGTTTATTTAAGAATAAGAAAGCATGAGTTATAAATTCAAATGACTCATCAAGATCAATTATTAGATCCTTATTCCTTCAGCCCAGTAGAGACAGCAAATAAGTACATGGATTTATTTTGACCAATGTAGCACTCTCTCTCGGTTGGTACATTCAGGATAGGGAAAAATGGTTGGAAGCTACCCATTTGAACAATAGTAGCAGAGGAGGCAATAGAAAGCAAATAAGATGCCGTGGTAGCCCGGCTACCGTGCCCCTGGATCCCTGCTTCTTATTTTACTTAATTACTTTTCTGTCCCTCTGAAGCTCTGAAGCTTGATTCATTGATTCTGAGCCCAAAACATATTCTACTAATTCTCCTTTTGTTTAAACTGCCCATTTAAAAAATCTCTTTTGATTGCAATTAAGAACTTTAAGTGGAACAAATATTGCTTTTAGCTTTTTCCCCAGTGACTACCACAGAGTAAGTTCTTCCTTATCACAAGAGCCGTGAGAAACATGGGCTAAAAAAACAGACGCTTACACTCATGACTTCCTTCAAATAGTCATTCATTCACATAACATTTAGAAATATTATTAAATGCCTACTATAAAAAGCACTGCACTAAGCTTTAGGGAGTGTGAGAGATAAGTCTAACATTTGTGAAATAAGAGCAAAGCAACTGGGATACTTAGTTGATCTTCAGGCCCCTGAACTCACTGTAGATGACCAATGCTTGCATATGGTGTTTTACTTGGTTGGTATTCCTTCGCTATTCATTTATTTTGTTATATATAATAATGTTTTCTACCATTTAATTTTGAAATTCCTCTTTTTTTTCCAATGATAGGATGCAGTAAGTGGTGCCTAGGGGTAATATGATAGATTTGCTTCTTCTCACCCTTCACAGCAGTAGTATTTGCCTGAAAAATAAATAAATGCTTTGTGAAACTAAGCTGTGTTCATACAGACACAGGATGTTCAATAAACTAAAACTGTGATTCGTGCAAACATTAAAATAAAACATTATTTGGTCTATTATGGCTCTCCAAATTGGCTTTGCCTCTGTGGGCAGGACAACTCTAAAAAGCAATGCCATAGAAAAGAAGGAATTAACCAGGAATGTGGAAGGATGGCATTATAGGCAGAACAAAGACCATGTGTAGAAACAGATGCAGCAAGTTGGCTTGAGGGCCTAGAAGGATCTGGAAGAGTTTACTTCACCTGGAGAGAGTAACAGGGGTGCATCTGGTAAAAATAAAAATAAATGAAGCTAGAGAGATGTGCAGATGCCAGATATTGAAGAACCTTTGACATCAAAAAAGCTGAAGCTCAAGTACATACAAGCAATTCATCCAATTCATATCCTCCTGCTACAGCTTGCTTTGAGATCTTAAGGAAGGCCCTTTCCTTCTTTCACACATTACTGCAGGCCTTTCATGGTCATTAATACACAATTTGACCTGTTGCCATTGGGAGAAAAAAGCGAGGGGTGGAGATCTGACACCCACTGAGCACACACACACAAACACACACACACACACACACACACACACACACACACACACACACACACACGCAATGCACTTGTGTTCTGCCCTAATTGAGAACAGCTTAGTCTTCATGCATTCCACTCCACAGCCACTAAGGATTGGCCATTCCTTTAGATATCGCTTGGGAGTTATTTCATGAAGTTTTGACATCAGAACTTTAAAGAGATTTACTTAAGGAATGTTCACTTACAGAGCAAAGAGAGAAAATGATCATGGAGTGATGAACAATGTTGGCAGATAAAAATAAAAGTCCTCAATAAGTGCCAGCATATTTTAGTAATAGAAATCAATTGTTTAAATAACAGTGAGCTTTGCAGCCCAACAGCTGAAATGTTTTCTCTTTGAAACTAAAAAGTGTAGTTCCATGTGATTTTTTTCTGTTCAGGTATTTGATGCAAGGTGTAGGTCTCCATGGACCAGTGCTAATAGCTAGGACTGTGGTGACAAGGGAAGTTTCCGGGCCAGCACAGCACACTCTGAACTTTCCAGGTACAGGTTGGCATATTTTGGTGCATGGGCTATTTTTACAGACAGATTCTTCCAGCTTACTGTACCCAGGAATTCTAGCTTCCCATTTCATTTAAGGACCTAAGATCGCTAATAAGACAGGGTTGTTTTGTTTTTGTTTTTGTTTTTGTTTTTGTTTTTGTTTTTGTTTTTTTGTTTTTTTTTTACAGCAGCAGCAGCAGGCAGGAAGAGATAGAAACAGATGACAACCTTCTTTTTGAACTCCCCTTAGTTATCTTTTAGTCTCGGATGGAGTGCTTGTTCTTCGCTACCATATTCAAGTGGCAAACCCAAGTTTTCAAGCTTGCAATTTAAAAAAAAAAATGAAACATTCTCCCAGGAAGGAAAGTATCATTCTCCCTGATATTAACAGGGCAGAGCATTCTGTAAGGATGGTGCCCTTAAGCAGCCTTTAATATTTAACGATGGTATCATAGAGGTATTGACCTGAGAGTGAACAATAAATTAGAAAAATACCCAGAAGCTCATATCAGATGAATCAGAACAATTGATTTCCTTTTTAAACATGAGCCTGCCATGGGAAGTATTTTAATATGGCAGAAACAGGGCCAAGAAGTTTAGGTTTAGAATGAATGAGGCATGGAAGATGAATTACAGGACAAGGTGCTATTTATGGAGAATATAAGAAGCAAGTGTGTAGAGAGGTGGGAGGAAGCAGGGTGACTTGTTGAAATATGGTGCCCCATGAGGGCACATTGATATATGATCCAGAGAAAACACAGAAGATGCCAAGAAGGAACTGCGATTTACAGAGCTGGTCTCACCAAAGACCAAATATTAAGTACACATGATATTCTTGTGACATCTCTTCATTATGGTTTAATATTAAACCTATCAGCCCTCTTAGTCAGGAACAGCTCTTACACCATTTATCGTAGGATCCAACATGGTAGAATCACCAGCATAATAGTCGGGAAGGACTGGAGGCTTTTATTGCACATGCCTCTGCAAAACCCAAGGCTGGATTGAATAGATGGACTTCACTTTGAATGAAGTACCAATTACTAAAGAAAAGTAGGCATTAGACATAACTGAAGTTCCTGAGGACAGGACAACCATAAAGTGATGAATGATTAGGAGTGAATTTAATATTATTCCCTAGGTGCAATACAAAATAATTTGTCAATCACCGGTGGAATGAAGGTGGGCATTATGGAAGGCAATTGCTGGCATCCATCTTATTTGTTACTAAATTTGTTATTAAAATGAACCATGATAGTTACTCTTCCTACTCATATTTTCCAAGCAGATTGCTTATTAATATTAGCAAATCTTTCTTTACTGATATTTTGAATAAAATGCTTTGGAAGGAAGGCATTGGGTTTAATACTGGTTTTGTGCAGACTTATATTGTCAGTATTTAATATCTATCATTATCCCTCTAAATTTCCTGGGTTTCTTATAAGAATATATGTTATTCTACATACACACATATACGTATACACACACACACACACACACACACACACACACACACACAAATACAATCCTCTCCCACTCCACTTGATTAGATGACTTCCTTGTGTAGATGGCAAAACCAGAGCACAAAATGGGAAAGAATTGCCTAAGGCCAGATACTCTTTTAAAAACCTAACAAGAACAAGAATGCCAAAATTAAACATAAAACCGACTGTTAACCTGCCTTGTTGTTCAGCTAGCTCTTGCTGGTGATGATATTTTTCCCATTGTTTATTTTGTGTACTTTTGCAATGTTTACATGCCAGTGATCATCCCTTTCCCATCATATAAGAAAAGGCCTCATATGAGGTAGAACAGGAAAAGATTAAATGATATGCTGTGGGGGCTTTATAACACGTTTTATTGTGCATGTTTCTTTGCTTAAAGTACAGATTTTTGCAGATATTGCTTTTACCCTTCATCAGTCCTTATTTCTATGCTGGAACTTCTCTGAATAGTAATGAAGAGTTTGTCCTGATGCCTACCTTTATTGCTTTGTAAATTAGTGCCTACCATTCCAGAGGAAACAAAGCATGAAACGAGGCACATGTGGTGTATGCTGCTTAGGCACATTGCCCATGTATACTGGATAGTTAAGAGAGAAAAAAGTATGAGCGGTATTTACCAAATCATTTCCTCTTCCTCCCTCTCAATGTCTTAGGCACCAAATATTTTTGAGGTTTTCTTTTGATCGTCCTTTATCCTTCTCTTCCTTTCTGTTTCTATGCCTGCCATCTCAACTCAAACATTCATCAATTCACACAATTACTGAAATATGTGCCGAGGGATCCCCACATCAGCCTGAGGTTTTCCCTACCTCAAAAATTATACATGAATAGTCATGATTATTTTAATAATACACTGCTCTCACACACCTCCTGCTCCACATCTCTACTCAGTTACCCTTGATGGTTCCCTAAAATTTAACAAAGCAAAGAAATCATAAGCTTGAGTTTAAAAGGTCTCTCTTATTTCTCCAACATTTTTTTATTTCAGCATACCCCAACAAGAAATCCCTGCTGCAGCTAGCTAAGCCTTTCATTCATTGTTCCACAACTAGACTAACCTGTAATTCTAAGCACTTGGGTGGCTTCCTCTCTCTCTCATGCTCTAAGTTCTCCTCTCCCCTGCATACACAGCTGGAGCTTCAGCTCTCCCAGCAGGGCTGAACATCTCTGCTGAATTCCTGCCCTCCTCCCCTCAAACACAGACTGACAGCCAGCTCATACGTAGTATGCGTCTCCAACTTGCACTGTCCAAAATGCAGGTCTGTGTGCACTCTTCTGCACATCACCAGCTCCGTTTTTGCCCTTTCCTGGCCCCGTAAGTGGTAACACCATCTATCTGGTATTAGACAGGGTCCATTTGCCCTCCTTTCTCACGTTCAATTCACTTACAGTCCTATACAGTTCTACTTCCAAAATATATTTCACATCTTTCAACTTGTCTTTACATTTGTTGCTATCGCTATGGCACGGGCCACCATCACTTGGAATACTGCAGGAATGTCCTAAAATGCCCCTGCCCCACTCAAATATATTCCCCATATAACAGCCATTAAAACAAACAAACTAACTAACAAATATCAGATCCTGTCCCTCCTCTTTTTGAAATGGTCCATTCCTTTCCATGACCAGTAGGCTCAGCATGACAAGGTCCATCTCTAAGCTCATCTTGGCCTACTCTCCCCATGAACATGTTATTTTTCTAGCCACATTAGACTTCTGCTGATTCCTAGATACACTGCCAGGGATTTTTTTTTCTTTAGTCCCTTTATACTTGGAGCCACCTCTTCTCTCGGTAGGCCGGTTTTTCTTGGCTGGCTGCTCCTTCTCTTTCAGATCTCAGCTTAAACTTCAGAGAGGCCTTTATTAACCACCCTAAATAATGTAGCCTACCATCCCATTATTTTTTTATCAGAAAGCCTATTTATTTCCTTCATAGCACTTACTACAATCTCTACTTATTTGGACATTTATTTATTTGCTTGATAGTGTAGCCTTTTTTTCTTTTTCCTAATCATCCATCACCAAACCTGGAATATAAGTGCAATAAGGTCAAGGACGAGGTCTTCCTATTTATCTTTGTATTTCTAGCACTTTGCACTGTGCCTGGCAGTCATAGATGCTCAGTAAGTATTAGCTAAATGAATGAACATTACTCAGGCACAGATTATTATTCACCTCTTAGTGATATTATTTATCATTGTTGTAGAGTTTCTCTTATAACATGTACTTCCCTTATACCATTCTAGGAAAGTGTCCTACACATACGTGGACTTGAATGTATATTTTAAAATTTTCTTGGGGTGCCTGGGTGGCGCAGTCGGTTAAGCGTCCGACTTCAGCCAGGTCACATCTCGCGGTCCGGGAGTTCGAGCCCCGCGTCGGGCTCTGGGCTGATGGCTCAGAGCCTGGAGCCTGTTTCCGATTCTGTGTCTCCCTCTCTCTCTCTGCCCCTCCCCCGTTCATGCTCTGTCTCTCTCTGTCCCAAAAAAATAAATAAAAAAAAGTTAAAAAAATTTTTTTTTTTAATTTTCTTAATGTTAACAAATAGGAACCTTGAAATGTCAAATTAAGTGTATAGGGTGTGGTTTGGGGGGAGTACAATCATTAGGAAGTAGCTTATTAGTACTTGAATAAAAATCTAAATGGTGTCGGGTACTTTGAGTAAGACTTTTAGGATAGCCCTGCCAAAGAAAACAGTACAGTCATGTAGGAGAAATGAATTAGCCATGTAAAATTTGGTACAGATTTATCTTAAATTCAGCATATCATAAGAAAAACAGGATAATTCTCCTCTAGCTTGGCAAAGACATCTATATAAAAACCTTGAGGCCAAACTTAGGATGGACAGGTAATTTTCTGAAAAGAAAGAAAATTAGATTTTTTTTGGATGAATACACACAAAATATAAGCTTGGGCAGGAGGGTGCAGGGAATGTAAATGGTAAGATGAGAAGGAAGGAGAAGTCTTTCTGAAATATGTCTACTGAGGATCTTATGTCTAAATGAGCCTTCATTTGCCATGAATACAAGCAATAAGAAATGCGTGGAAATGTAAAGCAGATAGGGCGAATTTGCAATTTTCTTCTTTGAGTTTCCTTTTTATGTGTTAGAGGCATAGAGCTCTGGCTGAAGTTTTTAAATAAAATGTCTTCAAAATAAATCATTTCTAATAACATCCTGAGAATGCACATACATTTGAAATGAATAAACTCTTGTCGCTCTGAGAGAATGAGTTCCATATGCTGCAGTCCTGCTGCTGAGTTCCCTGCTTCATGTGGTGCCATGGCCCTGTGAGCAAATGGTCCTAATTCCCATCCAACACTCATTAGGAGGTGCTTCATACTTCCTGTGATGTAAATGGAGAAATGACTTGATGAAGTTTGCTGATTGCTCTTGGAGAACATTTTTCCTTGTTGGCTTTCTTGTTGGGATGAGTTTCAGAATGCTTATTTATCTCCTTGCGGTGTTATTTGACATCATTTTATGAGGAAGGAGCTTTTAAAGCTAATTCTTGACTTTCTAAGTTAAGAATTATTGTGGCCAAAGTAAATCTGAAGATTTCATGAGCTGACAGGTGAGGTGAAATCACTTGCTCACAAATAAATCTGAAATATTTAAGTCAAGATGTATACAAATAGGAGGGATTATCCATTTCAACTAAGATGATTTATATTTAAAAATATTTCCAATTGGATTCTTTTGTATAAGACATCTCTAATACCTTCAATGGATTATTGGATTATTGAATGTTAAAAGTTCCTTAAATCATTATTACTTATGTTTATTGGCTACCTACTCCCTGTATATTTCTAAAGATTTTGGACAATTTGTATTGGAAAACAAGACAGTGAAAGGAAAGAGGTGCCTGAGTGGCTCAGTCGGTTAAGCGTCTGACTTCGGCTCAGGTCATGATCTCGTGGCTCGTGAGTTCAAGCCCCGCATCGGGCTCTGTGCTGACAGCTCAGAGCCTGGAGCCTGCTTCATGTTCTATGTCTCCCTCTCTCTCTGCCCCTCCCCTGCTCACTCTCTGTCTCTCTCTGTCTCTCAAAAATAAGTAAACATTAAAAAAAAGACAGTGAAAGGAAAAACAGAAAAAAAATCAGTTAACATGAACAGAGGAATGAATATAGTTGCTGGAAACCTATTTTGCAGTGTGCTTCACTCTATGTTGATCGGTGGCAATATTAATTTGATGAAAAAATACACATACAACATTAAGTATCAAGTACCATAATAGAGAGAGAAAAAGTAACTGAGGCACAAAGCTGTTAAATCACTTGTCTAAACACATTCAATCACTCAGTGACAGAGCCAGACCACAGTTCTTCAGGAATAACTTCTGGAATAACTACTCATGATTCAGAAGTGCTTCACCAAATAAGAATTCCTAAAGACTCCTGACTTAAAAAAAAGAAAAGAAAAGAAAAGAATAAAGAAAGAAAAAAAAAACTTTTAATGCCTACAAGGATTTGCTTTGGCTTATCTTGTCAACGCTTTTATGTGTTTTGTATGTTCCCCCCCCCCCACATGAACAAATTCACCTGTGGTTCTTGGACATTTAGAAAGATTCAATGCAAAGGTCTTTTGCTACTGCTTTTCAATTTATTTTCAGGAGAATAAATAATTAGCATATTTAAATGAATGCAAATCCTATGTCATTTCTGTACTCCAATCAATAGTTAGAGAAACTTCAGCATTTGATGAGCTGGTCTGTTTGCATCTTCCAACGCACTGCCCACCGGTCCCATCCTGCTGTCGGCTCTATAGGCAGAACTGTGAAGACCACCCCCACACCTCCCTTCCCCTAAGCCTTTCGGTTAAAGTTGGCCCATGGAGAATCTAACAAAGGCATAGAGTTGAAGGAGAAGAGGGGCAGAGGATCTATTGCCCTGACTCCTTCACTGTAGGTGGAGGGAAGGGTGGGTTGCCTCTGACTGGCTGCATCCTGGAGAATGGCACAACTCTGCAGGGCCCAGCCTGGGGTGGTGCCCTTGAGGCTTTCTTACTGCCTGCCCATGCCTTTTGAGAGTAGTCTTTTAACTCACCCCTCCATGCATTACCCTAATCTGTTTGCACTGTTTCCTGCTGGAATCCTGAAGTAACTGCAGCTGAGCGGCTCATACTCTATGTGAATTTTAGTCAGGAAAATGTCCTTACATCTGGATTTTTCTGCATGCTTCATGGGTATTTGGACAAGTCACTTAACCTTTATTTTCAAAGTGGAATTTAAATTGATTTAGGAGGACTAAACAGGGGGATTAAATGAAATAATTTATGTTTATGGAAAGCACCTGGCACAGAGCAGTCATTTTTTTCATTAAAAAAAATCCTAATGTTGACTGAAGAACTCTGTATTCTTCTAAAATGTCATTGCTATTTGTATGCTGTGTGCTTCATCTTTAACACATATAACCGCAATTTGGACTTCATTATTGTGGACTCTACTGAATTTACAACCGATGTCAGAATTAAGAGAACATCAGACTTATGTTTATTAGACAAATAGCTAATGTCAAAAATATTTGGCTTTTCAGTCAGCCAGGAATGGGAGTTGGTGACAGACTATAGTTGATCCGGGAATAGGCAATAATAAACATATGATTTTCTTTTTATATTCTTATTTGTTGACGGGACATCCTCTATTCCTCAAAATAGCACAGACTATTTAGCTTACTTAATGAATTACTCCGTGCTTTTTTTGAAAGGAAAAAAAATGGAAGCATAACAGTGACAAGAAGGTTCAGCTTTCCTTCTTTTTTAGAATCCTATTTTTATATTCAACTCTCAATCCTCAGTGCTATATTTATCAGGCAGTAGTTATCTAGGTGATCTAAAACTTCTATATTTAATTCTTTAAAAGTTTTCTATGTCTAGTGGATATTATGAGGTATAGCAGCAAAAGATAGCTCCTCCCCAGAGGTCATATTCAGTCTGAAAGTGTGCGGCCTGGCATGAGCATAGAAATGGTGATTAACATTCAGAAGGGTAGGATGAGGTGGGTTTCTATGTTGTGATTCCATTTTCATCTTGCTAGGCTTGTAATTGGAAAGTCTGAACCATAAGGCATCTACATTTCCCCCATTGGTTGTGCTAAAGAATAATACAGTGACCATTTGGAGATACTGTGAAACTGGGATAGATACTAAGGGAGAAGGAAAGGTAATAAGTTATAGGTGAAGGGTATGAGTGTGTGAAGCTGACATAGCACTTATGTTTAATTTTAAAAACTTAATGAAAAACTCTGAAAAACATTTTTTTTTTAAAGTCAGCCACATACTGAGCACCCACATCTTGGTTTCTAATACTGTTCTCCAATAAGGAACTAGGGCTCCTCAGAGAGATGGCTGATTCTGCGACTGGGGCAGGAAATACACAAAATGAGCCTAGAGCATTTTGCAGTGACAGAAAGAAATGCTATTAAAATGAAAACAAAAACACGATTATGGGGATACATCAAAGGGACAAACTAGCCAACTGAAAGAGTTCCCAGTAGACGATGCTAAAACAGTTTGAGCAAGAAAATAAAGTAGTATTAGATTATAATCCAAACTATAAAATAAATATCTGAATTATTACTGATATAAATAGATGATTGAACTTATATCACATATAAATTTAGAGGAGAAAACATAAGTCTGTGATGAAGAATTTGAAATAATTTATGTAGCCACTTTGCCCTCAAGGGGATGGAGCATAACCCCCTACTCCTTAAATACAAGCTAAGATTAGTAGCTTCCTTACAAGGAGTACAGAAGAAAAGGTAAAAACAAGAAGAAAAAAAAAGAATACATTTAGAAAGGAGAAACCTAACAAACACTACCTCAGTCCAACTTACCAAGATTAATATCAACAGTGATAAGTCATGTTAATAGTATATACCTTTATTAGGATTTGATGAGACAGGCGTATCATCTCTGTGGTCTTTCTCCCAAAAATCCATAATTCCAGTCTAATCAAGAGTCAAACATCAGGGACAATTGAGGGACATTCTACAAAATACCTAGCCAATACATCTCAAAACTGTCAAGATCATTAAAAACAAGGAAAGTATTAGATACTAAGATATAAGAGAGGCTAAAGGAGACAGTAATGGCTAGATATAATGTAGTATTCTTGGATAGAATCCAGAACAGAAAAGAGTGAGAGAAAAACTAAGTAAATCCAGGGGTGCCTGGGTGGCTCAGTCAGTTGAGCGCCTGACGTCAGCTCAGGTCAGGATCTCGCTGCTATTGGGTACAAGCCCCGTATAGGGCTCTGTGCTGACATCTCAGAGTCTGGAGCCTGCTTCAGATTCTGTGTCTCCCTCTCTCTTTCTGCCCCTCCCCCACTCACACTCTGTCTCTCTCTTTCTCTCTCTCAAAAATAAATAAACATAAAATTTTTTTTAAAAAAACTAAGAAAATCTGAATAAGGTATGAGCTTTAGTTAGTAATAATGTATCAATATTGGTTTATTAGTTATGACAAATATATTAATATAAAACTAATGTAAGGTATTAATAATAGGGAAACAGGATGTAGCTATATGGGAACTCTCTGTGCTAAGTAATTTCTCTGTAAATCTTAAACTATGCTAAAATTAAAAGTTGTGGGGTTTTTTTTGTTTTTTTTTTTTTTTTTTTTTTACTCAATCATATCTGATCACTCCAAAAGAGTGCAACTTCTCATTTCTATTTATCTTCCAAATGTTGCCAGGGTACTTTTTCTAAATACAATTATGATGATAAATGCTCGTTTGAATATCAACTACTATCTACTCGTATGGATGATCTTTTACCAATCCAATTGGCCCCTACAGATCTTTCCTTTCCCTTAAGGCCTATCAGTATTGCATTTGTCAGCAAATACTAGAACATTTGACCACAGGGCTGAAAATAATAAGGGTTTCTATTTCTGACTAACAAGAAAATGAGAGGTAGGTGGTTATTAATGGTGCTTCAGTGGCCCTTCATGTTCGGGCTGATGTATCTGAGATTCTCTTAGCCTTTCCCCCTGAATACAAAATGGCTGCTGCAGCCTGAAGCAGGGAAAGAGGGAGAAAGGGATAAGAGCCAAAATTGTTCTCTTTTTTGGTACACTGCTCTGCAGGCCTTACTTATTCAGCCATTAGAGAAGTTCATCAAGGAAGTAGGGGGTTTGGGAATGGTTGTTGATATATCCAGCTCTCAGCATCTGTCATTCCCAGAATATCATGCTGTTATACGAGTTTTATCATATTGCAGGGAACTCCCATATTTCACCTGCATTTGCTCTAACTCCAAGGTATTGTGAAGCACCGAAGCTTCTAGCCACTTTTGACTGGTGTCTACCATAATCATCTCACTCTCTAAGTCACTACAGTCCTGTTCTGGGGAGAAAACAAAAACAAAACCAAAAAAACATGTGAAGGTATGAAACTTTCAGCTCACCAGTCTGATACCTACTTAATGAACTTAATAAGGGAGCACATTTTTCACACTGGCATGAAGAAAAGGAAACGCTCTTATTTTTCCCATGAATTTCCATAATCATCTTGTTTTTCTCTTATGGATTAACAGAAGCATCCTGTTAAAGGAGCTAATTATTTTGGATTTGTGGGAACTGTTTTCTGAAGTTGAAGTTGAGGCTTATATCAGAGATACATTTTATTAAAGGAATATTGTTTTTTAGAGGCTTGGGGCAGAATAGTTAAAATTGGAATTCTTTAGAACAGTCCTGGAGGTCTGTTCATTATACATATGGCATAAAAATGAAGAGCTTAGTCTATGCATCCACACTGTCTGGATTTGAATCCCTGTTCTATCAGTGCTGTGACTTTGTGCTTTTGACTGATGTCTCAATATTTGTGCACCTTAATTTCATCATCTGAAAAATGGGGATGATAAAAATAGTAGCCACCTAAGATGTTGTATAAATCAAACTAATGCATATAGAACTCTTCTAAAAGTGCCTGATATGCAGAAAGTACTTAATAAGTGTTAGCGGTTATTATTCTTATTAGCAGTAATGTCAGTATAAAAGAGGGCAATAAAAGTGCTGTTTTATTTCTGTTATCATATACCATGTATAATTTATGCATATACCTAACCTTACATGTTGTCAACCAATTATGTTTAGAAATATGGAACTATTTCCTGCCTGTATTGTTAAGGCTTTTTATGTGTGTATGTCTATATTTTCTTTCAAAGGTGAAATTTAAGCAGTAGATCTCATTTACTGGATATGGCTATGAAGCAGACTGACCTTAATTGTTGATGTTGCTTTCCAGGAAGAAATATAAGCCCAGTATTCTTTGCTGACTTTTCATCAGACATCTGTCAAAGCTCTCCTTTGTGTCTGTGTATGGCAGTATATTGTCCATATTGCCTCACCATTTAGGGGTTAACTTTCTCAAAATTAAATTCTACGAATTAGTATAGACTTTTCTTATCCATGAACTCACCCATTTAAGGGTGATATGAACATGCGAATGCTTGGAGATTACAGGTGTTTTTTACATTGTGATAGATGGCTATAGGTCTTGCTTAGTACTCTGAGTGCATTTAAAACCCACTTACATTGTATAATAAAATTTAATTATTTAATGAGTTTTCAGTGTTCCTTTCCTTTCATATTAGGTATATACAGAGAAAATATTTTTCAGATGGACCCAGGAAGAGAGATTGGGTGAGGCGAGGAAGGAATAATACTTCCTTTGTTTTAAAGGTGGTAGTATGCTCTGTTTTATTATTTACTGTTTCATGGGTTTACTTCCAGTTTCCTTGTACTGAATCATACCTACTAAATGGCACAATTGTACTTCTGTCTGCTGATCGGGGTAATGTTGAAATAAGAGGAGGAGGAATTGTCAAGTAGATATGAGATTAGACTTGTTATTCCCATTTATTCTCTCCTTTGAATAAAAATCTCCTGGGGCGCCTGGGTGGCGCAGTCGGTTAAGCGTCCGACTTCAACCAGGTCACTATCTCGCGGTCCGTGAGTTCGAGCCCCGCGTCGGGCTCTGGGCTGATGGCTCAGAGCCTGGAGCCTGTTTCCGATTCTGTGTCTCCCTCTCTCTCTGCCCCTCGCCCGTTCATGCTGTCTCTCTCTGTCCCAAAAATAAATAAACGTTGAAAAAAAAAAAAATTAAAAAAAAAAAAAATCTCCTAAGTTAATTCCTGGTTAGGAGAAAAGGTACTGATTTTCTCACCTTTCCTAGAGAATGTGTATGAATCTATTATACAGCCTTAGGTTTTTACTTCTAAAAATGTTTCAGGTTACTCTCTAGGGGTTGTTGAGTTCCAGGTTTTAGGGAACCTAAAGCTTATAACTTCTGAGTGTTTAGGAGAAAGAATACAAAATTATAAATAAGAAATCAACTATTGTTTTAGAATGAAAATGAATTGACAACAAATTACAAATTCATGATAGCTGATAAATGCCCACAAGCATCACAAATCCAGAAATCTAACAAGATTTTTACTTATAAAATGCCCGATGAACCTTCTTTCCTACCTTAATTGACTGAGTACTCTTGATCACTCTTTGTTTGAAAAGAATTTTGTAATATCACCTTCTACAGAAAGAATGAAAAGATAATTCAGTCTTTCTTTAAATTGTATATGTATATGAATATATATGTATATATACATATATACCATTAATCCTAAATTAAATATATCCCCAAAACAACTTCCCCTTTTCCAATACCAAAAATGCTGTGATACCTTCAGCATTGACTGACCCAAGGGAAAGTGTGATGGCTGCTGAATTGGAATGGAAAGAGGGGACTTAATAGATTATGGCTAAAATATCTTAATTTGGGGAATTGTACAAAAATATATGACCATGTGATCACATTGATATAGTCCCTCCAAGACCTTGGAGAAAGCTCATGCCATTAAGGAGCCTCAAAGCTTAAGCTCTATTTGTTTCATAATTCCCCTCTGCTTGAGGGACAAAGACGTGATAGCACATTGACCGTTCCTTTCACCAACAAAGGGACACATTATACTATCTGTGGGGTTTACTTTCTCGAAGACTCCTAATTATTGGATAACATTATTATGTTAAGATAAGGGTAAGAAGAAATTGTTTTCATTAAAAAATCATGACTATAGCCAATATTTTTAAAAGTTTATTTGCTCTTTAAACTAGACATTTAACCAAGGTCTAGTGTGCACCACATATTAAGTCTAAATTGCCAATATACCCACAGGAAGAACTGTGAAAATATTCATGAATTATTTACTCACATACTTCAAACAGGCTGAATGAGCATTTGTCTTAATCTAATAGGTTATGTTTTGATTATAGACCGGTGACCTTGAACTTATGAAGCTTTTCATCTTTCACAAATCCACTTAAATTTTCTAAGTCTTAGATTTTACACCAGGGAGACAGAATCAATTAACATATTAATATAGAAATCACATTCCGTCTTAAAACACATCTTAAACAAATTAAAATGAGTCTATTGGAATTGAACTATAGTAGTCCCCCTTCATCCACCATTTCATTTTCCATGGTTTTAGTCACCTCAGGCTAAGTACAATCCAAAAGCTGATCCTCCTTCTGATGTCTGGTCAGAAGGTCAGTGGCAGCCTAACTCTGCATCACAAGACATATGTCACTCAACTCACTTCATTTCATTATGTAGGTATTTTATCATCTCACAGCATCATGAGAAGAAGGGTGAGTACAGTAAAATAAGATATTTTGAGAGAGAACAGAAACCACCTTCACATAACTTTTATTACAGTATGTTGTTATAATTGTTCTATTTTATTATTATTGTTGTTAATCTCTTGTGCCTAATTTATAAGTTAAATTTTATCAGAGATATGTATGTATAGGGAAAAACATAGCATATATAGTTATTGCATTCAGCTATCTACTGGGAATCTTGGAACATATTCCCAGTGGATGGGTGTGCGTACTATACAAAGAAGGGGTAAATTATTAACAGCCAATTTTTCTTCCCTGGTTGGGAATTCACAGTTAGCCATGCATGATATTGCTGACTTTAAAGAACCCTGTGCATGTAAAGGCTATAGTTTATTATGGTTGCTACCCTCAGTTCCTACTTCTTCCCAAGCCATATGAAGGCCCAGAGTAAGGACTTCCATATCAGATCATACTGCAAACTCTGGGCCCACTACTTACTAGCTGTGTCAATTTGGGGCAAATAAACTAACTTCTGAACTTCAGCTTCTTCTTTGTAAATGGGAAATGTGCTTCATAGGAGAGCTGTAAGAATAATTTAGAGTAATAAAGTCCCTGACTCTCCTTCTGACACATTATGACCATTTGATAAATGTTAATTCTCTTCTTATCTTGATTTTTACCCTATTTCCTTTCCAAGTGAGCACATATTCTTATCCATAAATCACTTTATTCACTCAGCAGATACATGCAACCATCTACTATGTACCAGCTTTGTCCAAGTGCAGAGGATTTACAAAGCTGAGTAAGACATGGTGCCCTGCCTCAGGAGCTCATACAGAAGTGTTATCCAGAAAAAACTAACCAGAGTACAATGTGATAAATGTATCCACAAAGTGTTCAGAATGTTCAGAATAAGTGATCCCACTCATATGCCGTGACCCAAGTCTGTCTTGCTTTTATTTGCAAGCATCCATTTCATGAGACATCACTTCATGCATTTCTATTTCAGTATATCCATCTAGTGTTTCTGTTACCTGACCTGTTCCTTGAGAGTTCCTCACTTCCATTGTCCACACTGAAGCTGATACCTGCTTTGATTCACTCCTTTCCAAACAGGGTAATATAGATTGGACCAGTGGCTTTCAAAACATTTTTGACTGTGCTCTCTCTCAATTAAAAAAAAGTAAAATAAGTAGACTATGCAGTCCAATATAAATATATTTATTTGCTTATGTTCCATGTTTTTATTAATGTATTTTTATTATGAAACATGCAGAAAAAATATTTTTAAAGATTGGGTGATTAAATTGGGCACTTCTGTTATGTTATGTATGAGTTCCTGAAAAACTTTGTGTTTTGCAAAATTGCTTAATAAAAACATTCAGGCTTTAGTTTTCTCTTAGAAAAAGGAAGAGAGGTGGCTGGGTAGCTGGGTGGCTCAGCTGGTTAAGCATCCAACTCTTGGTTTCAGCTCAGATCATGATCTCACAATTTGTGAGTTTGAGCCCTGCATTGGGCTCTGTGCTGACAGTGTTGAGCCTACTCGGGATTCTCTCTCTCCCACTCTCTCTGCCCCTTTCTCACTTGCTCACGCACGCATAAATGTGCTCTCTCCCTTTCAAAATAAATAAATTAACTTTATGTAAAATAAAAAGAAAAAAGAGAACACTCAAAACGTAAAGCAAGTTTAAAACAGTACAAATGAGAATGATAACAATCTTCATACAAATATTAACATTTTTAAATTTCCCTAGGCATTGGCACTTAGAATCACTATCTGTCAGTCAGTTCTTTTCAACCATGAATCCTGGGTTTGTACTTTTTCCTTTAAGATGTATGTCTGGAAGGGTACTTGCTTCTAATAGAGACTGTTTTTATCAAAATTAAAAATCTCATCCCAGGTGTAGGCTTTCTCAATCAATCCATTGTTTTAAGTGAGGGAGACATGTCTTACACAGCTTCTACAACTGCTCTTAAAGTTTCACTTGTGAAAACTGAGCAGTTCTTGAAATTCCTAAATGAGACAGTACTAGAAGAAAGCACTTCTATAGATTTTCAGCTCTATTCTTAAGGGTTTCAATATTGCTAAAGTTTTCTGTTTGATTGTGAGAAAGCTTGTCCCTGATTCCTTCAAAGCATTAACATTCTGGGAAAAAGTCATGTGTGAACCAAAACAACTGTTATGTCCTATCGCTATCATTCCTCTATGTAACAATCACATGTGAGGAAGTTCATGACAAAGAAACATGGCAGAAGAGATTGTATTTTTAAAATAATAACTTTGTGAACAATCCAAAAAATCTTAATATAAATGAAAGAAATATATTTAATATGTGGCATTATTTTTCATAATCTTTAACACTTTACAAAAGTGATTATTTTGGTGACCATTATCATGGAGGTAAGTTATCTCACAAAGGCAGAATATACATGCTGTATAATCAATATACACCCAGGGCAAGGTCTATGAACAACAAGGGCAAGTATAACTATATGTTATAAACAATCTTGTAATATTTTCATAGTTTTTGGCCTACTTTTCATCATATTTGATAAGATTGTTTCATTTTATAATTTACCTGATGGGATTGGGTTGTGTTTGAATTATCAGCATTGTCTTTAATCTTTGGTTTCTTGGAATGAATCTTTTAAGCCACCTGTCCATTACTACGTGAGGACTAGTTTCTTAACACTGATGCGCTAATCCATTACTTCACTAAACCACATGCCCATAAGCTACAGTATATTCGATAAACTCAAAGCTCAAATACAACAGTAAAATCTGTGTTCTCAATTCCTTTGCCTTGTTAAACTGTTCCTCTTAAGTCTCCACCTTCAGGGAGCAAAACTGACCATCTGATATATGCACTAAGTGAAAGTGCCAGGGTCAGTCACATTTTGAACATCACTAATACTGGATCTCTTTATTTTCTTCTATGGAAATAATATAAAATCAAGTTGAAGTATTTTCTTCCAGAACCCAATAGATTATCATGCTCAGCCTCTCTGACCATCAGCTTCAAATGTTATGAAGCACGTATAACTTCAGTGGTATTGGTCCGTCATCTAGGGCCTCCCTGTTAGTGCCCTTGGTTTACCACTGCATAATAAGCCTGGCTTATGGAAGTTTTTCTGGTACTACTTCAGATAATAACTGTGTTTTTTTCTTAAAAAAAAAAAAAACTATTCATGGGGCACCTGGGTGGCTCAGTCAGTTGAGCATACATTTCTTGATATCAGCTCAGGTCATAATCCCAAGGCTGTAGGATGGAACCCCACATCAGGCTCCAAGCTGAGCCTGCTTAAGATTCTTTCTCTCCCTCTGCTCCACTCTCGAACTTGTGTGCTCGCTCTCTGTCTCTCTTTCTTTCTCTTTACATAAAAAATAAAAATAAATTATTTGTGATACTTGTTAAAGAATAGTAAGGCAGATTTTAGTCAGGGGGACTATCTTGATAGATATAGAGTCCACTACAATGGGGTTTTGAAGTAGGGGAGAGAGATTTGGGTCGACTCTGAATATAACAAGGAAAAGTGGGCATTTATAGCCAAGGAAGGTGCAGGAATAGGGGAGATTGGTAAATAGAAAATTTCCAAGAGGAAGCACCAAGAGTAAAGAGGTGAGGCCAATATTACTTTGATTCCAACACCAGACAAAGACCCCACTAAAAAGGAGAACAACAGATCAATTTCCCTGATGAACATGGATGCAAAAATTCTCAACAAGGTACTAGGAAATTGGATCCAACAATACATTAAAAGAATTATTCACCACGACCAAGTGGGATTTATTCCTGGGATGTTGGGCTCGTTCAATATCTGCAAATCAATCATTGTGATACATCATATTAATGAAAGGATAAGAACCACATGATCCTCTCAATAGATGCAGAAAAAGCATTTGACAAAATACAGCATCCTTTCTTGATAAAAAAAACCTTCAAGAAAGTAAGGGTAGAAGGAATATACCTCAAGATCAAAAGGCCACATAGGGGAGACCAAAAGCTAATATCATCCTCAATAGGGAAAAACTGAGAGCTTTCCCCCTGAGGTCAGGAACATGACAGGATGTCCACTCTCTTCACTGTTACTCAACGGAGTTTTGGAACTACTAGCCTCAACAATCAGACAACAAAAAGAAAAGGCATACAAATTGGCAAGGAGGAAGTCAAACTTTTACTGTTTGTAGATGACATGATACTCTATACGGAAAACCCAAAAGACTCCACAAAAAACCTGCTAGAACTGATACATGAATTCAGCAAAGTAATAGGATATAAAATCAATATACAGAAATTGGTTGCATTTCTCTACACCAATAATGAAGCAGCAGAGAGAGAAATCAAGGAATTGGCCCCATTTACAATTGCCCCAAAACCCACAAAATACCTAGGAGTAAACCTAACCAAAAGAGTGAAAAATCTATACACTGAAAACTATATTAAGCTTATGAAGGAAATTGAAGAAGATATAAAAAAAAAGGAAAAACATCCCATGCTCATGGATTGGAAGAACAAATATTGTTACAATGTCGATACTACCCAAAGCAATCTATGTATTCAATGCAATCCCTATCAAAATAACACCAGATGTACAGAGCTAGAAAAAACTATTCTAAAATTTGTATGGGACCAGAAAAGACCCTGAATAGCCAAAGTAACATTGAAAAAGAAAACCAGAGCTGGAGGCATCACAATTCCAGACTTCAAACTGTATTACAAAGCTATAATCATGAAGAGAGTATGGTACTGGCACAAAAACAGACACACAGATCGGTAGAACAGAATAGAGAACCCAAAAATGAACCCACAAACCTATGTCCAACTAATCTTTGACAAAGATTGAAAAAATATCCAAAGGAAAAAAGACAGTCTTTTCAGCAAATGGTGTTGGGAAAACTGGACAGCGGCATGCAGAAAAATGAAACTGGACCACTTTCTTACATCATACACAAACATAAATTCAAACTGGATGAAAGACCTAAACATAGACAGGAAGCCATCAAAATCCTACAGGAGAATATAGCAACAACCTCTTTTGTTTTTTCTTACAAAAAAAAGCGCCTATTTATGGGGCACCTGGGTGGCTCAGTCAGTTGAGCATTCAATTCTTGATTTCAGCTCATGTCATACTCCCAAGGTTGTGGGATCAAACCTCACATCGGCTCCATGCTGAGCCTGGAGCCTGCCTAAGATTCTTCCTATACTCCTCTCCCCAATGAGTACTTTCTCTCTGTCTCTCCCTCTCTAAAATAAAAAATAAAAATAAATTATTTATGATACTTGTTAAAGAATAGTAAGGCAGATTTTAGTCAGGGGGACTATCTTGATAGATATAGAGACCACTGCAATGAGGTGACCTCAGCCACAGCAACTTCTTACTTGACATATTTCCAGAGGCAAGGGAAAGAAAAACAAAAATGAACTATTTGGACTTCATCAAGATAAAAAGCTGCGCAGTGAAGGGAACAATCAGCAAAACTAAAAGGCAACAGATGGAATGGGAAAAGATATTTGCAATGACATATTGGACAAAGGGTTAGTATCCAAAATCTACAAAGAACTTATCAAACTTAACACCCAAAAAACAAGTAATCCAGGGAATAAATGGGCAGAAGACATGAATAGACACTTTTCCAAAGAAGATATCCAGATGGTTAAAAGACACATGAAAAGATGCTCAACATCACTCATCATCAAATACAAATGACAAGAACAATGAGATACCACCTAACACCTGTCAGAATGGCTAAAATTAACCACTCAGACAATAGCAGATGTTGGGATGTTGGCAAAGATGCAGAGAAGGAGGGACCCTTTTGCACTCCCGGTGGGAATGCAAACTGGTGCAGCCACTCTGGAAAACAGTATGGAGGTTCCTCAAAATATTAAAAATAGAACTGCCCTGCGACCCAGCAATTGCACTACTAGGTATTTATCCAACAGATACAGGTATACTGTTTCAAAGAGGCACATGCACTCCAATGTTTATAGCAGCACTATCAACAATAGCCAAACTATGGAAAGAGCCCAAATGTCCATAGATAGATGAAATGGATAAAGAAGATGTGGTATATATATACAATGGAATATTACCCAGAGATCAAAAAGAATCAAATCTTGCCATTTGTAGCAACGTGGATGGAACTAGAATGTATTATGCTAAGCGAAATAAGTCAGTCAGAAAAAGACAAATACCATATGATTTCACTCATGTGGAATTTAAGAAATCAAATTAACATAGGGGAAGGGAAGCAAAAATATGATAAAAACAGAGAGGAAGACAAACCATAAGAGACTCTTAAATACAGAGAACAAACTGAGGGTTGCCAGCAGGGTATTGAGCGGGGGGGGGGGGGGGTGGGCTAAATGAGTGATGGGCATTAAGGAGAACACTGGTTGGGATAAGCACTGGGTGATATATGTAAATTCTATTCCTGAAAAAATAAAATAATAAGATGAGATGAGATGAGATGAGATAGAGTTTTAGAAGTCAAAAAAAAGAGTAAGTCAGAATTTGGGTTAAACCAACTTACCAGGATTCTTGATGAAGGCAGATCAGGTGATCACACATCACCTGGGGGCTGGTGGAGGATGGGGAACCCCATCAGATATCAAGAGTGGGGGAATTCTGGCTAAGCTGAGCAGGATTCTTACTAATTGGACAATGCAGAGATGAACACAGAAGCACAAAAGTAGGACCTAGGAGCGCCTGGATGAATCAGTCAATTGAGCATCCAACTCTTGGTTTCTGCTCAGGTCATGATCTCACAGTCGTGGGATCAAGTTCCACGTTGGTCTTCGTGCTGAGTGTGGAGCCTACTTGGGATTCTCTCTCTCCCTCTCTCTGCCCCTCCTCTGCTCACACTCTCTCATTCTCTCTCTCTCAATATAGACTTTTAAAAAATGTACAAAAGTAGGACCTAGTTGCTGACTAAAGTTTATCCAAAGAGAGATTCTTTGTTAGTTTGCAGTCAGATTATTCCATTCTTCATTGGACCCTTCCTTTGATCTATAAAAAGATAGCAGTCTAAGTTGACCTGTTTTTGAGGTTGGTGTACTTTTTCAGCTACTATATTTTTAGTAGATTCAGTTTTTATGTAAGTCTTCAGCTATGAATGCTGTTTCTCTGTTTTAACTATATCTATCTCTATAATTCTCCATCATCTATTCTTTTGTTATTTTATGACTGTGTTACAAAATGTGATAGCTCATTAAAAAAAGTGTTTGAAATACTTGTAGTCAGTTAGCCTGAGTAGATTTTTGTTGTTTTGTATGTTTCCTTCTAATTGCAAATGTATTATTTAATGCACGGTGGTATAAAAAATAGTAAAAATGAGTGATGAGCATAGGTATTCATTTTTAAATAAAAATTTAAGAACATAATGGCACATTTCATCCTATCTAAAATATAATAAAATGGAATAGGGGCAAACTCTGAAAAAAGTTTTATGTTTAATAAAGATTTATGTTAGGTATTTCATAAACTGTTAAAAAAAATTCATTAAATGTCCCCAAACAATGTGGGGTTTAATGCATTTACATTTGCTAATAAAAATTTCGTCCATGATTGTGAAAGCAAGCTAATATATAGAAAATACAGTTTTAGGAATTGATAATTATTTAATTAAATATTAACTTAATGCATGCCTCATAGTTTTAGACTCTTTATTTAATGTTAAAATGGTTAAGAAGTAGCCTTATGTTTTGTAACTAATTAAAATGGAAGATGGAATACTTTCATAATGAAAGAAAAAAATATACTCATATTATTTAGCTGAATTATTCCTAAATCTAGCAGATCTGTTACTTCAAGTGGTTGAAGAACTTAGAAAAAATTTATTTTATCCCTTTAATTTCAAGTATGCCTATATATAGGCAGATATGTATGTGTGTGTGTTTTTCAAGCTATGAAAAAATTTTTAAAGACCAAATTGCATCTTTTTGAGTTAAAAGTGGAATACAGTATGCATTAGTATGGGGTGAATACTCCCTGGTAAAGATTTCAGGAAGACTGTGTCCAGTTATTTTTAAAAAGGTAGCCACAACAATTGTACAGCCCTCATTTATGTACACTACAGAAGAGATATCCAACTTTTTAAGGTATAATTAATATCAATTGCTATTAGTTCCATCATCTTTTCATATTGAGGAGAAAAACTCTGCATTAAGACCCATATTAATAAGTAATAATCAGTGTTCATAAATAGATGAAAGTCAAGCCAGGCTCAGATAATGTTTTCAGCCAATTTTGAAGTGGCATTAAGCTCTATTCATATTAAAAAGAGTCAATATTTATGTTTTGAAATATTATCTTAGAATAAAATATGCAAGCCTTGTCATTTCTGATCATCCATAATCCATTTGGTTCATCGTAGAAGTCCAAATATTTGTTATTACAGAGCATCTTACTATTCTTGAAGCTCCTCCAGTTATATACCTTAAGAGGTTAATAAAAAAGCAATGAGGTTAATAAAAAAGCAATTTTTAAGTTTTCCCTCCCATCGCCAATATAACATTGCCATTTTCTGTACAACCTTGAGTTTTTCTCCTTTGGCCAAGCTTTATGATATAAGATGTCACCTTTGTGAAAGCATTGAAGAGACCGTGTAAAAGCATGGAATGAAAAATTGACATAGCACTCAATCTCTACTGAGCAATTCAACTGAATACAGTACCAAACATTTCAGTGTTTGCTGAAATATTACAAAGGATTGGAATTTTATCTTGAAAAAAATGTAAAATATAGTACTTGTATATACTTTATGGGAATATACTGTGTCTAGTAGTGAGGAAAGTATTTTATTAAGCCTCTTTTGCATGAAATTTCAACATCACGATCTTGTTCTATGCATTTTCTCCAAGACAATAAAATCAGTAAAATTATGTTCCATGTACATTTCAGCTGCAATATGTTAATTCTGATGATTACTCTTTGGGATTTTTTTTTTTGCATTAAATAGAACAAGATATGATTTATTCCTGACCAATGCATTACCTGCCTTTATCTGTCACTTTACAGGTCAAATTAGGAAAATCATCCTGTAGTTACATCTAGTAAAAATAAAATACAGACTTTCAACGCAGTAGTTATTTTGGTTTGCTTTTATCTTCTTAAAGTTATTAGTGCCATATCTTAGATTAAATTAGGTTTTCCTTCGTGTGAAACTATGAGCCATCAAAAACAAAAAGAATATATTTTCCAAATATAAATGTTAATTACAATTGCAGTAGCAATTGAAAAAATAACAGAGTAATACATGTGCTAAGGATAGTAACCAAAACAGTAAAAGAACATGATAAAATTAAATGGTTTGTTGGGGCAGCAGATTTGTATCTATTTCATTTACTTTATAATCGTTAACCTCACCATGCTGTTTATTCATGTAAAAATTTTTTAAAAAATGGTAGAGGAAGAACAGATTGTCCCAGAATTTTTACATGATTTATGCTAATCTCTGGGGTAAGTTTTCTTTCATCTCAAGTCTACATTACTCCATGAATTTTGATTTCAGAGAATAGTCAAATTGGTCAGATCTAACATGGAAATCAGTGATACTTCTTTTGCCTTCAAATCACCAAGCACATATTTACCACCTGAGAATACAAGCCCATAGTTCTCAATGTCTGTCCTAAGCACCTGAGCTTCTCTGCAGCTCTGGATTCCAGTTCTCCAATAAAGCTCTACTGTCAGGTTTGTGTTGCAGATAATACAATAGCAAGCAGTGCTCTCTACTGCAGCCCCTTTGCTCCTCATATGGCAGGCACGAAGGTCACACATCACTTGTTTATCAAGTTGAAACTTATTAGAAATGTTTACTCGTCTTGCAGAACACTTGCATAAAAGTTACTCACAATCAAAGGTTTTACTGTATAAGTTGGTATAGAAGATTCATTTCTCCTTTCACTATATGTACCAACTCCTGGTAGTTTCTTTTTCTATTTTATTTTTTCTTTACATGTCAATAAATACAAATGTATGTATACATATTATATATTTTAAGACTTTTTAAGAACAGTTTTATATTTATAACAAAACTGTCATGGAGGTAGAGATTTCTCATATACCTCCTACCCCACACATGCATAGTCAACCATATTATCAATATCACTCACCAGAGTAGTGCATTTTGTACCAAGGATGAACTACATCGACAAGACGGTTTCTTTCTTTCTTTCTTTCTTTCTTTCTTTCTTTCTTTCTTTCTTTCTTTCTTTCTTTCTTTTTTCAATTTTTATGACTGAATTGTAGTTTACATACAATGTTATAATTAGCTTCAATTGTACAACATAGTGATTTGGCAATTCTGTACATTACTCAGTGCTCATCCTGATAAGTGTAGTCATCATGTCACCATATAACATTATTACAATATTATTGACTATATTCCCTCTGCTGTACTCTTAATCTCCATGATTTATTTTATAACAGGAAGTTTGTACTTCTAATTCTTTTCACCTATTTTGCCCATCCCCCCACCTCCCGCCCCAAGATAGTTTCTTCATCTGTGACCATGTACAATATATTCTTTAGCCAATTTGCTGAGCAGTTTAATTCTATGAAAACCAGACTTGGGTGATGAGAAATGTTGGCACCCAACACGTAAATATGGTGTCTTCTTCAACAATGATCACCTCTCTCTAAAACACACATTAATGTCAGTCATGAGTGGGAAGTTAAGTTCATTTTGCTAAATATAGTCAACTTTCAGTGTTAGAAACACTTAGAAAAGGTTGTAGAAAAGACTGTAAACTTGGACAAACAAAAAACAAGGCTACAAATTTTAAAGCCCTTTAATAAATTGTTGCAAAATTTACTACCTATTTCTTTCCCCTTAAATATAGTTCAAGATGGTTAATTTTGGCAGTTTTTCTTCACATTTAGGCCCAAATCAAAGCAATTATACAATAATTTTTGTGTAAAGACTTGAAGCCTTTCAAAATATCTTACATCTTCTGAAAAGTATATAAGTAATCATCTGAATGGTATGTACTTGATAATTTAGTTTGCCAGTTTTCTGAGGATATATAAAAGTTTGATAATACCTTAAAATGGTGATTCCCAATCCACACTTACTAAAAAGGTCTAATTCTTCTAGAAGATTTCCTTGGATGTTGAAGTCACCATTTACCTTATTGGTAAATAAGAAGTATGAATTTGAACTAAGTTGAAATGGGAACTACAGAAGAAGGAAAATTAATGACTTAAAATCAGGACCTAGGTTGATAAAAATAAATGTAAGGCATCATAGGAAGATAAGATGTAGAAAATCTGGACAATCAATAAGGATTGAAAAAGGAGTTAACAAAATATAATCATGTTCCAAATGTGTTTGATGAAGATGTAGGCATACATTCTCAGAAATACTACATTATACTATTTGGTAATTAATAAATGGATTTATTCACTTGTTCAACAAATATATACTAAGCACCTACTATGAATTCTGGGATTATGATCATGAACCACAAAAACTTTGTTCCATGCTCTGATGGATTGTACATTCTAGTAAGGGAAACAGAAATTTAATTACTAAAGTTTAAATAACAAATTATTGAGCATGCTATGAATAAAATAAGTTGAATGCTATTCACAGGGAATAATAAACATGGATAATGGCTCTCAAGAACTCACCTAATAATATTACCTATGTTTGCTGCATTTTTATATTCCTTAGCCATAGTGACTCCTCAGTGAAGGAAAATGCCCAAAGAAATATATTTTATATTGGAATTTGGAGTTTGATGGGGGATTTAAAAATAAGATGATCCCATTTCAAGGATTTTATTCAGTGAATTCCTTAGTTAAGTCAAGAATTTATACCAGATTATCTTTCCTACCCTCTGGTCAGGTTAGAAATGGAAAATCCATGGGCTGTGGAGTTAGACAGACCTGAGTTCCAAATCTGTGTCTAACATTTGTTAGTTGTGTGAGTTTGAGAAAAATATTGAAGTTTGTTGATTCTCAGTTTCCTCTTCTTTAAAATGTGTAAATATTATCAATATTTGATGATTATGAGAATTAGATGACAAAATATATACAAAGCTTTTAGTCTCCAGTAGGTACTTCATAAATAGTCTTTTTCTCCCATTTTTCAATCTACAACTATGTTCATCATTAGACCTTCCCAGTAATTAAGATGACATCATTAGAAGTTAGGAGATGTAACTTTCAGCTCTGCTACTTACTAGTTGTAGGACCAGACCAGGTCATTAAGTCCTTTTGTTCCCTGTTTCTGATCTGTAATGTGAGAAATATGTACATTACCATCTTTGTGGTTCTTCTGTATTCTATTTTAAAAGTTCTGAATATTGTAATATTTGACTGAAATGAACCAGAAGGGGGAAGGATAGAAATTCCAAATAGGAAAGATTTAATTATTAAAAAATGTTTTGAGTTTGTGTATTTCATACTTTAATATATTGTTAAAAATAGTTTGAGCACTTAGTGTGTGCCAAGAACGTTGTGAACTGTTACAACAAAAATAAGTAAGATGCAGTTCTTATCTACCTAGGACTCAGATTTAACACCCGGCAGTTTCTGAGAGGCAAAAACACATCCAGTAGGTGAGGACAGATATGGGACCTGGCATAACTCCTTCAATTGGAGCCACACAAGAACCAGGAAACAGGTCCAGTCGACTACCTGCTTATTATTGAGTCCATCAGGTAAAATGTCTATATGGCCATGAGATTCAGGAAGCATTTCACAAAGATTTTCCAAGAGAATGTATATAGTTACTAATAGATGGCTAGAAGGTAGTTACAGAGAATATATAAAGGAGCAATGCCAGTGTCAAATGGCATGCCAGAATCAGCAAATGATTATCCAAATCCCAGAGATTGGTATGAGGTGCTAAAGTAAAACTAGTCTCCAATGAGAATCAAACAGGAACCAAAGCAAGATTTGCCCAGAGAAGACTGAAGTTCAGAGTGCTATGCAAGACATAGCTCAGGACTATGATGCCCTGCACTGGAGATGTCATCTGGTAGAGGGGAAAAAAAAAAAAAAAACCTTGCTGGACTGACCCAAATTGGTGGGGAAAGACATTGAGGATATTTAAATATTCCCTGCCATTGAGCACTAAATGCTCAACCTGTTTAAATAGTCTGGGTCAAGAAAATCAACAGGAATAGTTCTAGGAAACAAAGAGATTTAAAGATGAAACAATGAGTGGGATTGTCACATGTCCTTTCCTAATATTATCATTGAATGTGAGGGCTCAGAGAACTCTGCATACAAAAAGATTTCATAAGGATCATTGGAAATTTGCAAGAAGGGAACCTTCAAAAGACAGAAGGGTTACATATGGCTGAAAGGGTTTATGAACAGTGCTTGAAGAGATGGAAAGCATTTTTATAGGTTTTTGTGGTTTTCAACTTTGGCTAAATAGTGGAATCAACTGGATCATCTGGATTGCTTATTAAATGTTATAGTATGTTTCCTCTCCTTTTCTGGTGATTCTAAAATGGAACCAAGGTTGAAACAACACTGAAATACAAGATTATTTTAACTAGTGGGAATGCCATGAGCAAAGACCCAAAAAGAAAGAACAGAGCTTATTCGTGGGCCAGAGTCCTCTAGTTTTGCTGGTGCAGATTCTAGGGTGCACTTGCTGAGGTGTTACGTTGAGGGAAGGAAAATAATGCATCCTTATATGAACAAAGAGGTCCAATGACAAAGCCTTGAGAAACTAGCTAAACTAGGAGAAATGAAGAAACCAAGAGAGTAGTAGGTCTAGGAGCCAAGGATGGTGAGAGTTTCTAGAGAAATAACAATGCCACATAGTGAAAAACCCAAACACACAAACAGAAGTCAGGAAAATGTAGCACAAGTTGGGAAACCCTGCAATCTTTATTTTTCCCTGCATTTTGTTCTTATATGATTATTAAGTATACTAAAACTGCTTGTTCTAATTTTATTTCATGTTGATCTATAGTTTTTTCATGCGTGTGTAGTGAAAAGTACTCTATGCCTCAATATCTTTATTTATAAAGTAGAGGTTTAAAATCTTTGCCCACTTAAAGCTCCTTGAGGCCAAGTGTGTGAAAGCTTTGTTTATAGCATCTGTTCTCACAAAAAGTAAAAACTGGTTAACTCTTGAGTGAGAACATGTAGGTTAGGTCATAATTGATAATAACACAAAACTTGAGTATTCATTTCGTTAACTTTTCGTTGTCAACTTCCCCAATCATTAATTACTTAGTGAACTGGCAATTCCATTAAATTTTCTATAGCCTCCTTCTCAAAGATGTTTCACTCAAACTTTCTCAAACAAATCCCTTTCAGGCACTATCTGATCTTAGAAGATTCCAATCCATTCAAACAAGAAGATGCTGAAAAGTTAATGAGAGAAAAAAAACATTGTGCCTATTTTGACTTTAAAGACACTGGGACAGTAAGCCACTTCAAAGCCTGTCTTTTAATCTTCTCATTGTTGAGCCCTTTGTTGTAAGGGGACAAGGGGGTGTGATTTTTATCCCTGTAATCAGTTTCTGTCAAGACAAGCTTTCTAAACATTTGTTAAGGGGGAGTTACAGAAGTATTATGTGTGGTCACTAGTCTCTCACCCTTAGCTGATAAAAGGAGATGACTGTCAAGTCAGCAAAGCCCCAGTCTGGGGTAGCTTTCCTCTGGAGGTCTAGATACTAACCCACTTTCCACAAACACACCTATAATGAAGGAAGATTGAATTTGAAATTGTCAAGTTGTGGGGTATTTTCCTTTCTTCTAGAAGATATGGAAGGTAAAATTATTGATTTTTTTTGTCCTTATTACAAATATTTGGAAGCTCTGATAAAGAAATCTTGGGAATGGAGCTGGGAGTTCAGAATGCAGAGAGAGATTGTTGCGGCAACTAAAATTATTATTTTAAGTTTGTTATTTCAGTTTACTATTGGCTGCTTTCACAAATAAATTGTGCACATAAGTATAATCTCTAGAATGTGCTACTTTCTACATAGTTGAAGATGGAGAAAATAGGTTTGAAATTGTAAAATTACGTGGGTTTTTTATGTTTGTCAAGAAACACAAAGAAATCCCAAGAGTGGTCTGAAATTACCATGTAAAAGCAAAGAGGGAAAAAAGTGAGCCTTGAGGGTACTTTTCTTATTTAAGGCAAATAGCCTCTCTTCAGTGTTCAGATTTATTCGTTATTAGCCAACACATTTTAGGAAGACATTTTAGGATTTGGGTTCTTTGTGGTACATATTAGATGCACTATGACTCCTTTTGTAGAGTTTAATGTTTGTGTATGTGGTCTTGATTATAGTGTTTTAAGTTAAGTGCTATATAACTCTCTTGGCCTTTTAGTTTTGTAATCCACATGGACAGCCTAATGTAGACTTACATTTGCTTCTGGAAACTTGGTGTCTATTTATAGATTTTTTAAATATGTGTTTTATTTGTACTCTTTTTTAACTGTGCTCTTCAAGGGCCATTTTTACAAAATTCTAATTTATAGTACTTTTTCTATAGAAGCCTGTAAATAATTATTAATTCCTGCCCAGCTTGGGGCTTTATTAACTTTTGCAGAGATGTAATAATGCATTTTTAGAATTTTCTAGACCATCTTTTTGGAAGTTTTTTCAGTGTCTGTAAAATATAAGAATTTGAAATATAACAAAAACATTGATTATACATTATATGGCTTAAATTGTAAAATAAGAGACAATACTATGAGTTTTCAATACCTATTTATACATTTTCAAGTTTTCTCTAATACATTGGGGAAACTAGTTTTTCTTGACTCTTCGACATGCTTCCAAATATTTGATAATCTCTCGTGTAAAACCATATTGAAAACTAAAATGGTGCATTTTTATGGTTAGTAGAGGGGTCATTTCTCTTAACATCTAAGCTCTTTAATTGTCTAAAGTTAGAGTTAGGGTAAAAATGTCAGTTGATATTTTATCAATTGTCTTTTATGCCTAATGAGAACAAAATGCTGGATAATTGATGTACTACCTAGAAAGAGAATCCCTCACTTAGGGTAATTTGAAATGGGGTGTCATAATCAATTTCATTGTTGTACTAGTCCAACAAATTAAAGATAAATATTAATCAGAGTCACAACATCACTATTTTAGTGCTTTAGATAATTTTAAATCATCTTGTGCTATTTCAAAACACCTTCAGGGTGTTAGGTTCAGATTTATTTTTAATTTGGCAGTGGCTGAACTCAGAACTAATTCAATGTTTAAGGGCGAAAGATACTCTTTAGCAAATGACATTTTTAGCAAAAATTTAACGATTGTCATTGCCCATTATCTGACAATATAACTTATTTATTGCAATATAGTAAACCTCGTAGAACTATCATAAAACATTTTTACTAAGTGAAATAGAAATTATAGCTTGGGTTGCTTAGGTGATTCATATGCAACAGTGAACTGCTCCATGGATAGAGAAAATAAAACTTCCATTTTTAGTTATTATCTTGACTCCAGATTAACATTCTTATGACATGTAAAAGTGAGCGCTTTATAGATGAACAATAAGTGTCCCAGAAGATGGGCCTGTAAGTAGGAAGCCTTAGCATCATAGACTGAGCTTATGTGTCTTTTCTAAAATCATTGCTAAAATACAGTCTTAAGTTTATATTACTCAAACTGATTGAGAGAGAAAGAATGATAAACAGTAATTTGATGTTTATTTTCTGAATGGCACTTTAAATTTGATACATATTCCTAGAGCTTTGGCAGTATTAATTGAATAGCATCTTTGCTTCCAAATAGGCAAATACATTATAAATTAAAAACATGTCATGAGGAAGCCAAAATATTAAGGCTAGACCATATCCATTTTTTCCAAAGAGATACAAATAAAATAATTATAATAGCCATATGCTCACACAGATATGAAGGCAATGGTTCATATATGTTTTGATGTAAGATAATGTTTAAACAAGAGTGGTCATGGGCAGTGTATCTATTGTGCACCTAGAGTTCATTGTTGGCCATTACAGAGATAGTAACAGGTTTTAGTACATAAAAGCCATTGACCTTTTCTCTTGCAACCTGAGAATATCTTGGATCGTATATGAATCATAATTTTCTCTGGATTGCATAATGCATGTTGACAAGTCCTTTATGAGAGGTATAGTCTTTTTCTATAGTCAGTTTTACCTGGCGCCCAGAAGAAGCACCATCCCCCCTCCCAACTTTCTTCATGTAAGCCAACTGCCTCTCTTTCTATTCTCTACCTTCTTTCCCCTTGCCTTTATATAGGCAAATGATAGTCTATGGGTTATAATTTCACATATATTTTTAAAAAGCTATCTATCCTACCCTTAATTTTTAAAAAATGATATGTTTTTTGAAAAAAAAATTTCTCCCTAAATAAAATAAATCTTTTTGTGGTCTTTTTCTTCTGCAGCCCTCATTTGAATTTTTGGGGAGTGTCTCAGTGAATCTGGACTTAAGTTCTATTTTTACTGTTTACGTGTGATTTTTATAGCTTCAGATGTATTTTTATTGCATTGAGTTACTTGTAGTCAGCTGCAATTATTACAGCAGTCAAAAAAATTAAAGCTGTGTCTTTTAAACTTCTTACAAGGTAATTGTTTCAAGAGGATGGATATCCTATACAATTCATCTGGAAAAAATGCCAGCATTTTAAAGTTAAAAATGGAAATTCTGCCTGGACATAGAGTAATACTATAACTGGGTCTATATTTCTCATTCCTAGTGAGAAAGTGTTTACATTGGTAGTAAACTGCAAGATGGAGAGGCAGAATTATCATATTTATTCAGTGTGTCATCTGTTTATGCTAAGTGCAGATAAAATATTTCTAAGCCTTCCTAATTAGCAAAATTATGATTAACATTATTTCTAGATGAAATAATCTGAGAGAAGTCTCAAATAAATACCAGGGATCATGATTTCTTTTTTAAATATAAGACCTCATGAAATTAAAATGAAAAGAAACCACCTTTCATTCTGCTATCTGCTAGGCTTTGCTGTCTATAACAGCCTACAAGGTGTTCCATGGTTGAAATGTCAGAGAACTTTGGTAACTTCACACCTTCTTTCAGTGGGTAGTTAGCTGCTTGCATGCTGGTGTTTACAGAGCAAAATGGATGGGATGCCTAGAGAAAACACCAAGTATCTGATTGGTTAAAATTCTGCATGTTCATTCTCCGGACATTTACACAGCAAGTGAAATGGCCTCCTTGATAAATAATGCCATGCTTCCTGATATTTCTATACTTTACAGCGCATAGTAGCAAAAGCTCCAGCAGAATATTTCTTAATCCCCCAAAATGCTTCATTCACACATAAATCACCTGCATCCTGGTGGAATCTCGTATTGACCCTCTAAGACTTTTATTGCCGTTTCATTGGTTTTTTATTGCCTTTTCTTTCTTCTTTTTTTTCTTTCCTAAATCCATGAGCTGAAAGGGGGCTTACAGTTTTCATTTTCTTGTAAATGATGTATGTCTAGTTTCTTCCCACCATGTGTCAGCATTGTAGTAAAGCAAAGCTTCCCTGTTATGAAAAGCCTACCTAAGCGTATTAACCATTAGACTGATGACAGGTTGTTGGGGACAATCACTGTCTTTCCTCTTAGCCTTCCGTTAACAATGACACCTAATCCTTAGTATTTACTGAATGTGAAATGGTGGTAGTTAACTATTTTATTACCAGTACTTTCCTCCCTGAAGCCATCCCTCCTCCTAACTTTCCGGTCACTGTTCTCTTCCTTTTCCCCTTCTTCCCTTTTGTTTTTGTTTTTTGCTTTTGGTCATTAAAGGAACCCTTACTGAGTTCCTATCATGGCAGAAGTTTTGGTAGGGGCTTAAAGTACAAAGATGACCACATTATATTTCCTGCAGTTAAGGAATGGACAGCCTGGTGGGGGAGAAGATATGCAGCAAAGAATTATAATATTCTGTGAATATGAGCAGTGCTAGAGAGAGAAACAAACATAGCCAACAGAGAAGACAATATCGATTAAGCCCAGCTAGGGAGGTGAGGAAAAGGCCACTGAAAGTGAAAATTTCTAGCTAGGTCTTGAAGCTTTAATAAATTGTGTAAGTAAGTAAAGAGGTACCAGAGGAAACAGATAAAAGCATGTTCAGGCAATGGCAGCTAGAGTAGTCCACGTGGCAAAAGAGTAAGATTTGGATTGAAAAGAGAACTGGACTAATGTAATGTTGTTTGTCAACTATACTCAAATTAAAAAATGAAATGAAATGAAATGAAATGAAATGAAATGAAATGAAATGAAATGAAATGAAATGAAATGAAATAGGAGTTAAAAACAAACAAACAAACAAACAAACAAACAAAGGACTGGAAATGTGTTTGAAGCCAGATTGCTGAGGGCTTTGTGTGTCTCTAGAATGGGGTCTTATTCCCTAGTGATGGATTGCTATCAAAGGTTTTTAATCAGAGGAATTATCAAATTATATCTCTGACAATAGCTCATAAAATCCATCAGGGCAGGAACTTTGTTTCATTCACTTCTAAATCCCCATAACAGGGTAGACAGACACCAGTAAGCACACACTTCACAAATGTCTATCCTAAAGACTGCCTGGGGTCAGTGTGGCGGGGAATTGCTGATGGAAGATATCAGAGACAGGGGCACTGTGAAGAGACAGTTGTAGACATCTAGGTGAGAGATACTGACAGCCTGAGCTAGGGCAGAGGGACTCAGTTTGTGAGAGGTGTGAACTGGAAAGAGATTCTGGAGGTAGGATTAACAAGACTAAGTGACTGATTAGGTCTGGGGCCTCAGCAGGGAGATTAAAGAATTGTACAATGGGACTAGAGTAACTTCCAAACAAGATAAGAAAGGCAAGAAGAAACGCAAGTTTGGAGTGAAATTGATGATTCTTATTTAGGGATGTTCTGTGTTTGGAGTCAATATAGTACATCTGTTGTTTACATGAGAGCTGTAGATGGAAATTAAGAACAATCACAGGGTTAATAGTCAGGTTTACAGTAACAAATGAGATCAGAAAGAGGCTCACACAAAAAGAGGTCACTATTTATGGAGAAGATAGAGGAATATGTACCAAAAGAGTAGAATGAGGAAAAACAGCCAGAAAAGTGACAAGAGGTTTCATGGAAAATATATATAGTTCACTCTCTTTTCCTTTTCTTCCTCTATGACCAGCATTCTTCTGTTGGTCTTTGAAGGCTCAACAGGCTCATCCACATCAGACAGCGTGATTGACGGTGGAAATTTTGCTTATCTTTTTGTGTCAACTCTATGCAAAGTTGAATCACTTAAGAATTTGACAACTGATGACCAAACCCCACATTATTCATTAAAATGTTTACAGACAGGAGACAAAACAGAGAATTGGTAAAGAATCAAAATATAGGACATAATTTGCTCAAAATATAGGACATAATTTGTTCATTTATTGCTGCCAGCTTCTGTAGCTCTCCATGGAGAATTTTACATTGGTGAGTTTAGAACCAGAACTGGCACAGCCCATGGAATTTATTCATGCTCTGACTAGTTTCTCATGTTAAAGGCATTTATTTCAAAGAATATCACCTGGGCTCCAGCCAACAGGACATTCAGAAAGACACATGCAAATGACCATGGAATTCATCCCATGAACTCTGAGCAGCTGTTTTTTTTTTTTTTTTCATTCTTTTCTGGTTTTTTTCCTGGGGAAAAAATCTTTGTAGGGGAGATTTCTCTCTCTCTCTCTCTCTCTCTCTCTCTCTCTCTCTCTCTCTCTCCCTCCCTCCCTCTCTCCCTCCCTCTCCGTGTGTGTGTGTGTGTGTGTGTGTGTGTGTGTGTGTGTGTGTGTTTAGCAACTCTGATATGGGTGATCTATATCAGGTTTATGGCAGAATTCATATTTCTAATTTCAAATTCCTTAATATTTATCCAGCCTGACTTCTATCTGTATCACTTTTGAAATCCGCGATGATTCTAGGCACAAATAGTACAGTGTATGAAGAATATTAGATGGGAATTTTGCTTAAGTGGCATATGGAAGACTAACGATCAACAAATCAGCCTCAAAAAGCTTAGTGCTGGGCCATTCGCATCTTATTTCTTAGCATTTTGCTATTGTTTCTAGGCTGCCTGCCTGATAATATGGAAATTTAATGCCAGTTCCCAAAACCTGTCTGAAAGATTTATAGGTCATTTCTCTCTTCCAGAGGTTGTATGTAGATCTCACAGTATGTAGTGATCAATTACCTTAATTCCATGGTAGAGAGTATTTCAATATAAAGTTAATGGCTTCTGTGACTAAATCCATAAGCATAATATTTTATTGAAATAAAAATGCAAGAACAGAAAGAGCCCCCACTCCTAAGCACATACTTCTTGACATCAGGTATAGCTAAATAATTGGAGAATTTTGGTGGGATATTTCAGCCAAATTACTAAGTTTTAATGAAGTGGTACAAATATAACAGAAGTGTTTGCTGCAGTTTATTTTGTTGACATTGGGTTACCAACAGCATTATGCAATTGTCAGGTTAATATTACCTTTTTAAGGTTTACTGTTAGTATTTAATTACTTGCTTATTATTGTCCTTTTTAAAAGAATTTTCTCCCTCAATCTTGAAGAAACTTCCATCTATTTCTCTCGGGGCCACGTCCTACCAAGAAAACAATGGTTATTTAAATCCCTCTCCCCCAACTGCATGCTGGGAATTCTAGTCTTCTGGTCTCTCTAACAGTGTTTCACTGAATTTTGTAGAAGTGGTTCATAGGTAGAATGTATCCACAAAGGGGTGCTAGATTACTCTTCTTAAAGTTTTATTTGCGTAGCAAGCACCATGCATTCATTTAATTGTTTGTTTATTGGGGAGATTTGGGCTAAAGCTCCTCTCTCCCAAGGTGTCTTGCCCCTTTACTACTTCCTCCTATACAGATGCTCAGAGGCCCAGCAGTGTTTCATGCTTTCAATTGTCCTCTCAGATTCCAATATTGCAATTGTCATTGCTTCCACTCTGAGGATCTCTTTTGAATGCCACTTAAATGCAATGTCTTCTCATTTCTTCTTAAAATTTTTTTTAATGTTTATTTTTGAGAGAGAGGGAGAAAGACAGAGTGTGATCAGGGAAGGGACAGAGAGAGAGGAAGACACAGAATCCAAGCAGCCTGCAGTCTCTGAGCTGTCAGCACAGAGACTGACATAGGGCTTGAAGCCATGAATCATAAGATCATGACCTTAGCCAAAGTCAGGCACTTAACTGACTGAGCCACCCAGGTGCCTCATCATTTCTTGATTCAAATACAGATTGATCTGGATTGCTGCTCAAGATATTATATCTTTTTCATGGCCTAGCATGCCCCAGCAGTAGATGAACACTTTATACCCTGTGAGTGCTGGCTATACTTCGAGCTTCTTTGAACTCTCAAAACCTTTCATAAAGTTTGGTTTAAAAATCTATTTTAGGGGCATCTGGGTGGCTTATTTGGTTACGTGTGACTCTTGGTTTGGGCTCAGGTCATAATCTCATGGTTTGTAGGATTGAGCCCCATGTTGGGCTCTTAGCTGACAGTGCGGGACAGGCGTGGCATTATCTCTCTCTCCGCCCCTCTCCTGATTGCTGTCTCTCTCTCTCTCTCAAAATAAATAAATTTAAAAAAAAAAGAAAAAACTCTATTTTAGATTTTGTCCTGTCTTTATTGAAACGCTTTCACCTTTGGCGTTGCCTATTTATCATAGTGAGGACAATACAGGTAAAGGGCAGTGTGCACTATACCACGTAATCTCTTTCCCTTCTTCAAAAATGACCCATTCTCACAGGACAGACGTGGCTCTCTCAGTCTCTCTTCCCACAGCATGAGTTCTCTCTTGAAAGGATGTCAGATGACACATCAAACAAATCTCAGCTCCACCATGCTGTCAGTATGAATGCTAGTGTGAACATTGATCAGTCTTCAGGCAGAATCACTACCCACTTGAAGTAAATATTAAGTCAAAAAACAAATGTGAGGAAAAGTCACTCTATATATTTCATATGAATAGGGTGGTTTCTTTTATTGTTGCTTGTTGACTTTTTCTGTTTTTAATCTTTGCTGTATTGGGAATTTATTTAAGTAATGTATATGTGTACCAGCTTTCCTTCATCAACATAGATTATTGATCATAGTGGTAAACGTGACGCCAAGATATTATCAGGTTCAGTCGTCTGTCTACAGGCCAACATTAAAGAATTATATAGTAATATTATTATTCCTACTTTAAAAGAAGAAGTAACTGATTTTATAATACAAATCAGATAATTTACCAGGATACAAATATCTAAAGAACTGAAGACAGTATTTCACAGGGAATTCAAAAGGATGATTAACCAATGTCAAATGACCCAACTAAAACAATTTAGTGATGAAATTGATATTTTTTTATTCAAGGGCAAACAAACTGTAGATTAGGGGAATACATTGCCTACAAGCAGTAGAGATCTCTTCCTAAGGGAAGAGTAAGTTTTACAGAACAATAGAAACCATGCTGGGGAAACAGGGTGTGATTGGCTTGGGGGTCAGGGATTTCCTTATAAGGCTGGCAGTCCTGTTTTCTCGGGTAAGTAAGGTGAGCTAGCTAAAGCTGCCTTGTAGAATTAAGAATGGTATCAGATTTCCTCCACAGTGAGGTGTTTCCTGTAAGTGCAGGCTGACTTAGGTTTAGATTTGTGATGTGGGCTGAGCCACTGGGGAGGCCGCCATTTTGTGGGTCCCTATATATGAATTAACATTATCATCAATATTAACACTAAGGCGCAGCTTTTCCCGTCTCCTCTCTCTCTCTCTGGCTCTCATCTATCTTTTTCATTCCTTTATCTGCCTTGTTCTTTCTCACTCATCTCCCTCATTCTTTATGATATTTTCTCATCACTATTCTTCTTCCTATAGTTTTCTAATTTTCCTGCTTTTTACTTCAACTTGATGAGCAGTCAAATTGATAGGCAGAGCAAGACAAGTGAGGATAGTCTTGTGTATGTGTGTGTATGTTCACTGTGGGTTGAGGTGGGGGTAGAGATGGAGCAGGCATACAATTTTTTGCCTCTAAAGCAATTTACCACCCACATTTTTTATGGGAGTAGATTTTTTTGTTTATTGTTGGGGGGAGGGGCTTGTGGGATGAAATGGTTTTGTTGTTTTGTTTCGTTTCATTTTGGGGAAAGGTCACTAAATAAAATTATGTCCAAAAAATGTTAGATTACTACTGTCTTCCTCAAAATATTTTCTTATTAACTATTATTGTGGCTGTTGTATTTGTTTTTTGTTGTTGAGTAAATTATATTATACTCTTGTTTGAAGAACTGTCAGTAGAAAAAAGCCATCTCCAGCTCACACTTGGAGAAGGTAGACTCAAGGAGTTTCAGCAATTTCCCAGTGGTACATGACTGCCGCACACAGGGCTATCTGATAAAACTTCCACATGATTTGCTTGAATTGACATCAGTATTTTATTCCTTGGCCCTTTACACAGACCACTAGCAGCTCCATGCCTAAAGGTTCACATACCCTTTTATTAGATATATATTTATATCCACATGGCTGCTCACTCTTCGTTGATTAAGGAACAAGACGACTGCCTCAGCCGGCCACTGATGAGATGCCCTTTCTGAGCACAGTTAGTCTAAGATGCGTGTAAAATTTAAAGATGCATTTGGTAAATCATTCAAAAAAAGAATGTCAGGATGTGAATGTGAATAAAAGACTGATGGACTTTCAAAAACATATCAAACCAGGATAGTTGAACAGTAGGCAGAGCTGGGAACTTGTTGGTTCTCTACTTCTCTTAAGAAAATACAAACATCCAGAAAAATGTTAGTTATTCCAATTAGAGTATAGGGATTTAATATGTGCCTGTTTTTTTAATGGCTCAGGGTGTAACTGTTGAATCCTGCATTAAAAAAAATAATTATGAGACACCTGGGTGAATCAGTAGGTTAAACATCCAACTCTGGATTTCGGCTCAGGTTATGATGTCATGGTTCGTGAGTTCAAGCCTCAAATCCAGCTCTGCGCTGACAGTGTGGAGCCTGCTAGGGATTCTCTCCCTCTCCCTGTCTCTCTCTCTCTCTCTGCTTCTCCTGCCTTCTCTCTCTCAAAATAAATTAAAAAAAAATTAATCACTCAACTTTTCTGGGAATTTTTTAAGCACAAGCTTACCGGTAAATGTATTTAATGTTAAAACTCTTTGCTTCATTTTGGGAAACTCCAGTTTTGTAAAGAAAAAAAAAATTGGGGGGGAAATTTTTTTCTATACTAGACAGATAGCTTGAAATGCATTTACAGAATGCAAGTAAGAAGAGAACAAAACCGTATTGGTAACCGAAATAGATTTTTAAGTCCCTTGCATATGGGACAAGGTCAGTTAATCAGTAAATGACTTTGTCTGTGTTGCCAGCACTATGCAGTGGGAATTTCAGTTCCTATATTTGCTTTATTCACAGACTTCCAGAGGTCACTATTTCTTGTTTTTACTGTTTATTTGACTATTATGCAGGAGCCGAATCAATAAGGAAAAGGAAGACACAGAAGTGTCTTGTTTTGTTTTTTTAAGGTGAAGGAAGGACTGTTAAGATAATATCCAGTGGTAAAGACATAAGGCAAAAATAATATTATGTGACAAAAAAATAATAAATTCTGGAGACAAAATAAACTTTGAGATAGTATCTGGTCAACTCCCAGGTGAAACTAAATTTAAACCAAACAGTAAATTAAAAGTGTAGCTTCTTTTCAATGCTGTCCCAAATCCCAAAACATCCCTGAACTTCAGTATTTTCATTTGTAATATATACTACTATTTAAAAGTAGTCCATATCCATCAAGATGTTATTTTTTTAAGTTTATTTATTTATTTTGAGAGAGAGAGAGAGGGAGAGTGCGTGCTCACATGAGAGGAAGAGGGGCAGAGACAGAGGGAGAGAGAGAATCCCAAGCCAGCTCCTCACTGTCAACGTGGAGCCCGATTTGGAACTCGATCTCACAAACCAATGGATCATGACCTGACATGGAATCAAGAGTCAGCTGCTTAACTGACTGAGCCACTCAGGTGCCCCCATCAAAATGTTATTTTAAAAACAGGATGCACCTCAGATAATAAGGATATCCACAGAATAATTAAAATCATAAAAATATTAATGTAGTAATGTCTACTATGTTTTACAACATTAAAATGGCTACCATAACCAAGAAACCACAAGAACAAAAAGAATGTGTATATTAAAATGTTTATGCTGTCAACCTGTAGTCTAAAGCAAAATTGGAGTAGTCATAGAAATTATTGAATACAAAACTTAATATGCTTGTCTACAATGCTGTTTCACGATGTCTATCTGCTGATCTATATACTTACAATTTACCTTCCTTTCTGTCAGTATATTTTCTTCTCTGAACTATTCAGAATGGATTCAGCAGCATTGGCTGATCATTTCCAGAGAGTTTGGGTAGGAATGGAGTATGCAGCAAGCACAGTTAACATGCATTTACATGCAAAACTAAGTAATGTGCAGAAGTTAAATTTGCCTTATCCTGCAGATTATTTCTAATACGTATATGTTCTTCAAACAGAAGAAAGTGTTCCTTGCTTCACAAGGTCATGAGATTCCACTGGGGCCCAAAAATGCTGAGGCTGGACTTCCAGGCCTGATGCCTTTATATTGAACAAAATCAATCTTCCAAACCCCACTTAGTTTGAACTCCACACTGTTGATTTTTCTCTTGCAATGGCAGAAAAAGACAACTTCTTCTAGAAAAAAAGACAGATACTCAAAAGATAAATTTGTACAGCATCAACTGCAGCCATCTTTTCCACATTTGGACTGTAGATGTTCAATTAATTGGTCCACTTAAAATTTTGGTGAAAGCAGGGAGCTATGAAATAGTACATGTATAATATAGACTTTGTTTTATCAATTTAAAACATTTAAGTGTAAATGCCTTTGTTGATTTGGATGTGAAATCAGGTTATTTTCTTTGAGGAGGAGTCAAATGATTGGTGTTCCCCTTATCTTTGCAAGTTGCTCCTATAATTTACCACTTGTAATTTCCAGACTCATTTATACGAAGTACATTTGTAAACTACTGTAATCTCAGAATCCTTCTAGATTGTTATGATTTGTTTTTAAAGCCAACTATATTGAGTTATGTTTTTGGGGTGTATGTATGTGTGTAATCACCATCTGTCACCATACATTATTACAATCTTACTGACTATAGTCCCTATGCTGTACTGTATATCTCCATGACTTATATATTTTATAACTAGAAGTTTATACCTCTTAATCCTCTTAACTATTTTGCTTATCCTCCCACCCACCTCTCCTCTGGAAGCCACCAGTTTTTTCTCTGTATTTAAAGTCTTTATTCATTTGTTTGTTTTGTTTTTTAGATCCCACATAATCATGAAATCATATCAATTTGTCTTTCACTATTAGACTTATTTCACTTAGCATAATACCATCTAGGTCCAACCCTGTTGTCACAAATGGTAAAGATCACGTTCCTTTTTATGACTAATATTCCATTATGTATATATGCATGCCCCATCTTCTTTATGTATTCATTTATTAGTAGACACTAGGTTGTTTCCATATCTTGGCTATTGTAAATAACACTGTGATAAACATAGGAGTCATGTATCTTTTTGAGTTAGCATATACCTTTTTTCTTTGGGTAAATGCCCAAATTTACCTTTTTTCTTGGGGTAAATGCCTTTTTTCTTTGGGTAAATGCCCACTAGTGGAGTTACTGGGTAATATGGTATTTCCATTTTTAATTTTTGAGGAACCTCCATACTGTTTTCGACAGTGGCTGCACTAATTTAAATTCCCACCAACAGTGCATGAGGGTTTCCTTTTGTCTTCATCCTCACCAATATTTGTTATTTCTTGTTGTTTTGATATTCTACCCATTCTGACTGGTGTGAGGTGATAGTTAATTGTGTTTTTAATTTTCATTTCTCCAATGATGAGTGATGTTGAGCATCTTTTTGTGTGTCTGTTGGCCATCTGTATGTATTTGGAAAAACGTCTATTCTTGTCCTCTGCCTGTTTTTTAATTGGACTGTTAGGTTTTTTTTGGTGTTGAGTCATGTAAGTTTTTTTATGTATTTTGGATATTAGCCTCTTAATGGATGTGTCATTTGAAAATATCTTCTCCCATTCAAGAAGTTGCCTTTTTGGTTTGTTGATGGTTTCCTTTGCTGTGGTAAAGCTTTTCATTTTGATGTAGTCCCAATGATTTATTTTTCGTTTTGTTTCCCTTGCTTGGGGAGACATATCCATAAATTGCTAAGGCTGATGTGTAAGAGATTACTGCCTATGTTTTCTTTTAGGATTTCTATGATTTCAAGTTTCACATTTAGGTCTTTAATCCATTTTGAGTTTATTTTTGTGTATGGTGTGAGAAAGTGGTCCAGTTTCATGCTTTTGCATGTAGCTGTCCAGTTTTCCCAACATCATTTTTTAAAAGGACTGTCTTTTTCCCCCATTGTATATTTTTGCTTCCTTTGTCACAGAGTAATTGACCATATATGTGTGGGTTTATTTCTGGGCCCTCTGTCCTATTCTGTTGATCTATCCATCTATTTTGTGCCAGTACCATACTGTTTTGATTACTATATCTTTAGAGTATATCTTGAAATCTGGGATTGTGATACTTCCAGCTTTGTTCTTCTTTCTCAAGATTGCTTTAGCTATTCAAGGGTTTTTGTGGTTTTGTACAAATTTTAGGATTATTTGTTCTAGTTCTGTGAAAATGTCATTGGTATTTTAATAGGGATTTCATTGAATCTGTAAATTGCTTTGGGTAGTGTGGGCATATTAATTCTTCCATTCTGTGAGCATGTAAATCTTTTCATTTGTTCCATCTTCAGTTTCTTTCATCAGTGTCTCATGGTTTTCAGAGTATAGGCCTTTCACCTCTTTGGTTAAGTTTATTCCTAGGTATTTTATTCTTTTTGATGCATGGGTTTATTTTCTTAATTTCTTTTTTTGCTACTTTGTTATCAGTGTATATAAATACAACAGATTTCTGTATATTAGTTTTGTATTCTGCAACTTTACTGAGTTCATTTATCATTCTAGTAGTTTTTGGTGAAGTCTTTAGGGTTTCCTAGATGTAGTGTCATGTCATCTGTAAACATTGACATATAAGATATGATTTTTTAAACCAATAATTGTTGTTGTTTTGTCCATATCTTATTTAATAGTAATTTTATTTTATGTAAATTCTGTATAGCAAAGCATTAAACTACCTTCTTGGAGAAGTATCTCTCTTTGTTCTCAAATCCACATTTGGACACTTAATATTGTACACACACAAAATAATATTTATGAAATGAAGTTCTTTTGACCATTTGTCCATAGGTATTGGGAGGTACTAAATGTTTTCAGATCAACTAAGTTTGGGAAATGTTCACATACAGCAAGTCCTGCAAGTTTCTTGACTGAATGACTTTTAATGGCATTTGTAACAAATATAACTTAGACAACTGGGTTTGGCAACAAACACATCTTACCAAGCTGGTGAGAGTAGAATTGAGCAACCATATGAGAAAGAAATTAGACACAAAATTTAGGGTGCTATGAGTAACAATAAACCTGTTTTACAGAAGGAAATAGAGAACATTGGTTATCCAATGCATTGGTGAGATAAAAAATAGTGAAAAAAACCTTGTAAATTATTTTTTATTATGTTAAGACTGCAGAACTTCTGTGTCCTATATTTAGATATATGCTGAGGTATATAGAATTTTCCTTATCCATAAACTTCAGAGTAAGTACTCTAGAATTAGTCTATTTTTTATGGCATACAGCTAATCTCAAGATTCAGTCTATCTTCATCTCTCTTTATTGTTCTGTTTCTTTTTTTTTCTCTTTTATTCTTCTCACCATATTTGGCAAAACTTTGTCTATAACTTCATTTATAACTTTCATGAGTAATCCTGCTGGCCTCATAGAGGTCATTTATCTTCTTGGGAGAAGTCAGGGTAAAGATGTTGCTAATCCCCTATGAAAGTACAGTAGATTTTGCTCCAAAGAGGAACAACGATAGTTCCTACATGACTCTCAACTTTCTACACACAGTATGTTGTGCTATACAAAAATATGATGATTGAATTACTTAAACACATGTCTCCCTACCAAGTCATCTAAAGAGAGTTTGGTGGTGATATTCAAATGCGTGTATGTTATGGTCTTACTGGTAATGTAAGACTTTTCAGTGTCAACAGATTTGAAACCTTTATATATGTATAATACAAAATATTAGTATTAGTGAGACTGAGTCCCTCAGATCATTTGTCCATAATTAAGGTAAGGAATAAATGTTTTCAGATCATTTAGACTTAGAAAATGCGGGGCGCCTGGGTGGCGCAGTCGGTTAAGCGTCCGCGTCCGACTTCAGCCAGGTCACGATCTCGCGGTCCGTGAGTTCGAGCCCCGCATCGGGCTCTGGGCTGATGGCTCAGAGCCTGGAGCCTGCTTCCCATTCTGTGTCTCCCTCTCTCTCTGCCCCTTCCCCGTTCATGCTCTGTCTCTCTCTGTCCCCAAAATAAATAAACGTTGAAAAAAAATTAAAAAAAAAAAAAGAAAATGCCAGCATATGACAATTTTTTAATATGCTGATGTACATTATGACATTGTGCATCTCTCGGGTGGGGGGGATATAGTGTTATATACATTTCCCAAGTTTTCTTCATCTTCATCTCTTTTTCCCCCTAGATTACCTATTACATTTTTAGGAACAAGAAAGATTAAAGCATACAAGTAATTGGCTACAGAGAGAAGAATTATGAGTGGAAGTTGGTAGCTGGTAGCACTTTTGTGCTTGGGAAGGAAGAAGGAAAGGTCAGGAATGGGGCAAAAATAGTAAAGGGAGACTTTGTGATATTCAGAGTAGTTGAGTTGGAGAAGCCAAAGTAACATGCGGCCTGAAACAAAATTAAGTTGCCTTCCTTGAAATGTGTTCTTGTTAATTATTACCATTACCAGGAGCAAACCCAAGGTTATGTGGATCTTTTCATGTAACTGTCACTTATTTAAAACAATGAAGCCATGAAGAATAGTCTTATTCTCATTTATTGAGAAAATTGAGCGCAGTGACTGTCAGTGTCTTGTCTAGAGACAAGTGACTTGGATGTCAGTCAAGTAGTCAGTATTTATAAACCTCAGTCATCTCATCTGTATAATAGACATTATAAGATATACATTGCAGTGTTATTGTGAGAATTAAATGAAGTGTGTGGAAATGCCAAGCACGTGGCTTGGCATGGGGAGGGTATACAATAACTATTGTTCTTCTCTTTTGTTTGCATTCACAATACACGCTCTCAGTTGGAAACCTGCCCTACATTCTTAAAGGCAAAGTTAACCTGTCACTGTTGATGCATACTTTAACTTGCTGAGTGCAGTCACCTTATTTTCTCTTGAGCAAAAGAAATCTTTTCAGGGCAAATTACTGAACCTCTATGGAGGTCATACTTTCTAGTTTATTTTTGGCACTAGAAATATATTGGGAAAACATGGGAAAATAAATGATTTACTAGTCCAAGTTGCACACCAATCAAAGATTTTTTTTTTCATGTCACAAAGATCTGCCTTCATCTTAACTTACTGTTACTCCCTCATATTAAAAGCAAAGTATTCAGAAAGTTATGGTGATTTTTTTCTTGTCACGATCCATTATGGAAAACCAAGGAACAAAAAATATAACTGACAAGAACCTTGGAACCATACAATCCCCTTCCTCATGGTCCAATTACCTATCATATAGTAGACTAGGTACAGTGGATGTAGTAGACATAATAGAACATTTGATAGGTAAGCAGATTTTTACAGTGTTTTAGAATCCTAAACATAATAGCATGTTGAAAACTTGACTAGGATCAAGAACATTTGTTAGGGGATAGTTTGCCTTCTTGAGAGATGCATTTTATTTACTCAGCAAGGAACTTGAGAACATATATGGGAAAGTAATTAAGCCAAATAACTTACTGGTTGCTTTAACAACTTTCATGTAGTACTGCTCTTTCAAGAACGTTCAGCTTGCAGCTAATTTGTTTGCCAAACAAGAAGTAAATATTTATTTTAGCCTTACTAACCAAAGGAGATGGTTCATTCTGTTGATAATCTATTTACCAAACTATAAATGCCATTTAGGTTATATTGACTGAACCCTATTCTTCAGGACCTTTTTAATATGTAACACTTCTGTTGTTGGGGAGACTCCCAAAGATGTTTAAAATCTCCGTAAACTCAGTGCACAGGGTTAACTATTGAAACCTGCTGTCTGTCTCATTTTGAGATTATGATATCTTCTTTCCCAGGAAGCTTTGTTTCCAAATGGTCACAGTGAGTGGATCTAGTGCCTTCACACTTCTACATTCTGATGTAGGTTGATACAACACCATAGTTCTGTGTCTCAAATAACCTGCCAGCTTTGACTGTCCATTCATTTTTAAGGTTGGCTGAGAGAAGAAAATAAAACCTCCATGCTCTGGCAATCATGGTCTGGTAATCATAGGTTGTCTTTTATTTGTAACCTGTTCCCCTTGGGCTGGGTCACAAACCTGTTTTTAAAAAGTCCATCAGTACTGTCTACAACAGAATGCAAACAAACCCAATCAAATGCGACCAGAGTTTTGAAATTGTTGAAAACTTAAAATTTTCCAGTTGAACTGATCTGGGCTTTGATGAGGAGTTTAACTGTCTTATCCTGTATCCCAGTTTGTTTGTTTTCTCCAGTAAACAGGTTATTTTCATGAATGCTTTAAGAATAATCAACTGAGGATGTAATTGAGATTTTATTGAAAATATATCTCCTTCTGATTTATTGAAAAGATCAAAAACATTGTGTTTCATTTTTTTCTTACATAAGAAAAAATGCACTTTTTTGTGCACTTTTATACTCCATGTGAGAAAGGGGAAGAAGGTCAAATTTTTTTTTCTAATTAACTGAACACTTTGGTCTTTGGTCAAAGCATCTAAAATCTAAAAATCTTCTGATATATGCTGCAACTGTGGCAATGCTAGGAGCACTGGTGTGTATTAGATTTGATTTTACTGCCCCTAAGCTATTGCAATTTAGAATGGGCTTTTAGAAACCACAAGAGACTCTTAACTACAGAGAACAAACTGAGGGTTGATGGAGGGAGGTAGGTTGGAGATGGGCTAGATGGGTGATGGGCATTAAGGAGAGCACTTGTGATGAGCACTGAGTGTTGTATATAAGTGATGAATCACTGAATTCTATTTCTGAAGCCAATATCGCACTGTATGTTAACTAACTAAAATTTAAAAAAAAAAAAAAGCATCCTGAACAACAACAACAAAAAATCAGGCTTTTAATTTTTTTATTACAAATCTTCTAGTTTGTTCGCCTCAAGATTCTTCTTTTGTATAGCAGTCACATTTTGGTGTATTCTTTCCAAAAGTAGTGATATCAGATGGCTTATTTCAGTAAATATTAGTTATACAAAATTTACCACATAAAGAGATATGCTTGAAAATTTCCACTGTTGATAATGTGAAGAAGCTAATGCAATGTACAACTTCAAGGCTTAAAACTGCTTAGTTTGGAGCATTCTTTAAAACACACAAATACACAAACTAGGGGGCAAACTAGGGTGTTTAAAACATCAAAATTACTTTAGGAACTCCTTTAAAATTATGAATTTCTGGGCACCTGGGTGGCTCAGTTGTTGAGTGTCCAACTCTTGGTTTAGGCTCAAGTCATGATCTCACAGTTTCGTGAGTTCGAGCCCTGCGTCGAGCTCTGTGCTGGCAGTGTGGAGCCTGCTTGAGATTCTCTCTCTCTCTCTCTCTCTCTCTCTCTCTCTCTCTCTGTGTGTCTCAGTCTCTCTCCCTCTCTCTACCCCTCCCCCACTCACGCTGTCTCTGTCTCTCTCAAAATAAATAAACTTAAAAACATATATATGAATTTCTAGGCTGTGTCCCCAGCGATTCTGATTCACTTGATCTGAATATGGCCCAGGCACCCCAATTGTTTAAAACACTCTCCAGATTTTATGTGTGCTCCAAACATCAGTACAATATAGTGACTGACATTAAGAAGCAAAGGTATATTCCATAAAATACAAATCCCTTGAGATAATTTACAAAGAAAAGTTTCCATAGTCAAGTGTGTAAGGAATCCTTTGCATATTATCTTTTCCTGGAGTTTTCTAGAGCATTTCTAACTTTTTAAGACTCAGAAGTCCTGAAGAGAAGAAATCCTGTTTAACTGGGCTTAACCTATGCTTTCTCCAATGTAATTGATCCTGGATGACATTTTCATCACATTATCTTTTACTAGACCATAAAACCTATTTTCTCCAGAATGTCTTTGAGAAATTCTACTAAATAAAATTTGACAAGGTCCAAATTGTTATTTACATCAGTACTGCTTTTAAATGCAATATCATTATGACAGCTTTGAGAATGTGCAACTTTCAAGGCCATTGAGAATTACTTTTTCTTTTTTGAGACCTATAAATGGAATGTTTTGATTACCTAATATGGCATCTAAAAATGAAATAGTAGAGTCACATTATTTTTGTATGATTTATTTTCTTATTGCATGAAAGGATTAGGAAGAACTCAATCAATCAATCAATCAATAAAGGAAAATGATTTCAGTGTTTTAGGTGATAATTCCCTGAAAGGAATAATAGATCTCTCTGAAGTAAACTACTAAAAGTTCTCTTATTACCATATTATTAAATATCTGCTGAACTGAAGTTTGTAAGCAAATGCACTTTGCTGGTGGGTGATCTTTTCACATCACAAGACTTTTAAAAATGGATTGTTAAAAAAAAAAAAAAAGGAACTATAAATGCTTAGTTGTTATCTTTAGTTGTAGAAACAGACCTAAAATTATACTCAGGAGGGACAGAGACTTTGTGAAAATGAGTTACTTGGTTTTTTTTTTTTCTTTTTAATTTAATGTAATATCCTCAAAGAGGTTTGGATTATATTTAATTTACATTTTTCTTCCATAGGAAAAATATTAGAGACATTCTGGGTCTAAAGATAGAGATTCAGTCACAATTCTAAGGAAGGAGTCATTTCCATAGCACTGGAAAATATTATCAAAAAAGGAAGGCAAAGAATCACTAGTTTTACCTTCCAGAAAGGAGGAAAAAGGAACGCAGTTTGTTAGCTAGCATGTTTTCAGGTCTTATGGGCTAGTCTCTAAACTAGATACTTTATGAGCATGATTTCATTTGGGTAAAAGAAATTTTCTTCAAATTCTTTTATACTTATAGAAAAAAATTATCTGTTGCTTGGAGTGATTTAAAAAATAAAGTTGTAATAATGGAATTTTACATACTATGTCTATATTCACACTTCTCACTCTCTCCCCATTTTTCTTCCTTTGTCTGCCCCATCCTCTCTTGTTCTAATTCTTTCTTCCCTTTTAGAAATTACCTCTGTGCTCTTCACTCAGTGAAATTCCCTGAAAATGTGAACAGATAAATGGAGAGCCAGGTTTCCATGTGTTCTGTGTGGAGAGAAGATCCCCTTGCATTTGGTTTCCTTTGAATATTGGTCTTCTTCCTGAGCTTATGTTGTGCACGAGCGCATTGTTGCCCCTTGTTCCTAAATACACACAAAGAGCATTTTATGCTAAATTATAATGATAGCAGGACTGTCAGTATCCCCCTCATAAGTAGTGAAGTAAAACAAAATAAAACTTAATATTCCTGGTTTCATGTATGTAGATGATCTGAAATTGTGTATATGGATTACTTTTCACATTTGATTCACCTTGGTTGGCTTCATAATGCTGTCACCTGGGTGCCAATTAGTACACTGGACATCTGCCAGGAAGGAGCTGAAATGAGGTCATCGGCTTATTTCATCTTGGCACCAAGGTCACTGCTAAGCTGTATTTAACCTGGTGCTAGAGAGTAAAGACATTATTTAGTCCAGGAGCTGTTTTATATGCAGGAGGCTTATAATAAAGAGAGGATATACAGGCTTGCTTTTTTTTTTTTTCATTTTTCTTACAAAAGAAAGATAGTGAAAGCCTACCACAAATATTTAAGAATTATGGCAACCGCTACTAGCATATAAAGTACACATTATAGATTTGTCCAGCATAGTAAAACACATTATTCATATAAGGAAGTTGCTTATATCATTCTGTGTTGTATCTCATAGTTGGGTAAATAGTGACAACCATGTCATCTGGAAGGCAGGGAGTGTGCTTACTTAGAAGAAATGGGGGTTTGGAAAGAACATACTAGTTGGGGGTTGACAATATTCCCACTAACGGGCCAGGATATTTATTTTGATGTTTTTCTCATTATGAATTTTTATATTAATTTGTCTTTTTAAATATGTTATTAAAATAGCATTTATCTCAATTAGTGATTATTTTGGTGCTCCTTAAATTTTGAACCATTCTAATCTTGGCGCTACAAACTAACATGAGCTGAAGGCTCAGAAGATCTATAGAAGATATAGTGTCATAAAAATCACCATACTGACCCTATATTTTACCATAAATAAAACAACTCTAAGTTGCATCATTACTAACATTTGAGATTTTGAGTGCTTAATATAGAGTATTAAAGTTATAAGCATCATTAGAAGTCAATAATAGATTGATTCATAGCCATTTCATAAAGGGAGGGATAAGGGAGATGTGGTTGATGTGGTTGAACTACATAAAATTCGTGATCTATATTTGAACAGGAGCCCATATCCAAGGCAGATTTCCCTCACTCTATCCTTCAGGAATCAGGGAGATATTTTTATTATTTTTATTTTAAATAAGAAGAAAGTTAAAGTTCTGATGGGGGGTACATATTGGTGAAAATGGAGATTGACTATGCATGCAGGAACTTACTTTTTTCATCTTCATTATAGAAGCAAAATGAACAGAAAATTAAATCTCTTATGCAAGAAATCTTGCTTGCTCAGACACTTGCTATGAAATAAAGATTGAGCCTTGACCAAGCTCTGAGCTCCTATATTGGATTTTCAAAATCTTTGAAAAAGATTTTCAAATTTGCTCCTCCGTAGTTGTTAATATATTCCAAAATAAACATATTTCTATGTTCTAAGAAAATGGAAAAGCCCCCCCAGTGGCCAACTTATCATTTGGTATTCCTATAGCTGCCAACATAAAAATCGACAGCCACACACATCTAGTTTATTTTATTTAAAATTTTACATACATTTATTTTTTTAAAAATTTTTTTTCAACGTTTATTTATTTTTGGGACAGAGAGAGACAGAGCATGAACGGGGGAGGGGCAGAGAGAGAGGGAGACACAGAATCGGAAACAGGCTCCAGGCTCTGAGCCATCAGCCCAGAGCCTGACGCGGGGCTCGAACTCATGGACCGCGAGATCGTGACCTGGCTGAAGTCGGACACTTAACCGACTGAGCCACCCAGGCGCCCCAAAAATTTTACATACATTTAAATGTTCAATATGTTTTCCTCTCCCGAATCACTTTATGAAACCCAAGTAGACATATCCAGATGAATTCTATTAAAAGAAATATTATTTTGATGTTTACCAAGGATCCTACACTTTATACTCTTTTTGAGACTGATTTCCTGGATACTTTCAACATTATATATTTTCTCTCTTCTATAAGCTCATGTACAAATGAATTCCTATCTGATTCAGAATTACCAGTAAAGGTGTGTCTGTGTGAGCATGTGTATGTATTAAGTGTATGTGTGTGTTTCTACATATGTATGTGTGTATGTTCTGTATGTGTAAACATTGCATTTACCCACTTTCCCCCACCTTTTATTGGAATTAGGAATTGCAGGTGCATATACTTGTTAATGTCCACTCTGAGGTGGCACACCACTTATGAATAAGAATTATGAGTTAATCACCTTTGCATCGATGGCTCTTAACTAGTTTTGTGTTGCCACGTAGTGCTGCTCAAGATGAACTCATCCAACAAGGGATGCCTTGTTTCTACTATCTTTATCTTGGGGATCTTCTAATAAGCAGTTATTTTCAGTGAACCTAGAAAAGGAAAAGCTAAGAAAGGCTCAGGGAAGTGAAACAAAAGAGAATGCTCTTGTAGGGGTTGAGGAGCTTCTTAGAGCTTAGATGCAGGCTGGAGGAAGTCCAGAGCACATGGAAACCATAATAAATGATACCTTTTATTCTCTGCATCATAAATGACTGCACCTGACTGTTCAGCTCATGCTTCCTTTATAATTTTCTTCATTTCATGCCTTATATCCTTAATAAGATCAAAACGCCCTGGTGGAGAAATCATATCATAAATTCTTTTTGTACTTCTCACAGTGCCTTCGCAGTCTTGAAAGTATATAAAATTTAAGTAGGTGTGGCATTCAACTAACTGAAAGTTTATTATGTTTTTCCTTTGCACTGAAGTAACTACATATCTAGGCTTTTAGAAATGAGGAGAATGTTGTGATTTGAAGGGTTCAAAATGAATCAGTTATCTACTCTTAACTGTATTAATCAGAGTCCCAACTGAAAAAGGTAACACACTCAAATTAGGATAATTTGAAGAAAGTTTCTGTACAAAGGTGTTACTTACAAAAATGTGGGTGGGGTTTTTGGGGATTACAAACAACAGTGAAATAACTTGGGCTTTATAATAGTGAAGGAGCTTTCCCAGTCTGAGGTCTAAGGGGCAATGGCAAAGAGGTGTTAGTAGAACTTAGAAAAAAGAGTACCATGTAGAAAAGTTTGTAGTGGCTTTTGCTCAAAATACAGAACCAACTCAAGGCAATCCCAGAGTTATGAAGTCAAGGAAATAAATACCTTGATCTTATACTTCTTCCTCTCTCCTATCTCCTGCCATGACTGCTTATTGGCCAAACCCAAAGGGAAGCTCTAGGTTGGAAACCCTCTATGGTATCATCCATACAAGTTAATGTTCCCATGCAGGAAGCTGGGTGGAAAAGTGCAGAGAGTGTATTTGAAGGGGCACATGAATTATATCTGGCACATTATCTCTTATTAGAAACTGTCCTGATCCTTGAAATTTTATACTACTAAAAGGATTATTTTCTTTTTAAAAAATATAATAAATATATAGTTGAATGCACTAAGTCACATGCCTATATGATGCCACCCCACTTTAATTGCAAAATAATGTTGATATGCTGTATCAGAGATACATACAGGATACAGTGGAAGTCAGGAAGGAGGAAACAACTTTATTTGTAGAGACAGCAAGACTTCTGATTTGGGTAAGATCTTTAAAGATCTCATTAAAGAAAGGAAGAAGGAAATGTTATGCAGAGAGTACAGGGTGAGTCATGAAAAAGCATAGCATGACTCTGAAAAAAACAAGAGTAATAGAAAAGGAAAATTGGCCTTTGGAGTCAAACTGAACCTTGTTTGCTGCCATTTATTAGCTATGTGTACTGAGAAATGAACAAAACCTCTCTGATGCTTTATTGTATCACCTCTGAAACAGGCACAATAATTCCTATGTCATAGGTTACTTGCACTGATGAAATAATATATTAAAAGAACCAATAATTATGTGCAGGTCCTAGGAGCACTCTCATTAGAGTCAGAGACCATCATTCCAAATAATTACCTGGGCTATAAAGTAATGGCTTGTTATTAGGCTGAAAAACTCTAGATTAAAAAGACAAACAAACAAATCAACAAAATAACTTTCCAGTTTGGAGTTACATGATAACTTATGTCTTGGGTGTAGATCACCTACAGCAGTAAGTAATCCTATTAGTTCCCTTTTATGGTTGTTCTCTGCTGGTATCTAATATTGGTACCAAATAACTTCCCCTGTCTTGACTCACTTGTTACTTTGTAAATGTTGTAAAACCAAAAGTCTACCCTACATGAATTTCAATATATTTTAGGTCTAGCTTATGTGCATATTAAAGAGCAGTAAGTAATGACTTTGAATGAATGGAGTCATATAATTCTTCAATTTCTATTCATGTATTCAAGAAATATCTTTTAACTATTATAGTTAGTTCAGTCTTGCTTTCTTCAGATTTTCTGAATACGGTGAGGTTTTTCGATTATCTAAATTATCGCGTTTGCTAACTTTGAGGTGTTTATGAACTGTAAAGCCAGTAAGTAACTGGCTTTATATGTTTTCTTCTTCTTTTTCTATATTGGTGTATATGAAGGTACATGTATGTGCCAATCCACTTACTTTATGCCCTTCCCTCCACCTCCCCGCCCCTCACAGAAAAGATCCAGAAAGATAGCATATAGTAATTGCCTCTTTGGCAGCTTTTTTACATTACATTTGAAAAAAAAATATTCCATTATTTCCCATTGAGTGTTTTTTAGGAATCTTGCCTTTAGTTTATCAATATATGTCAATCAGTTTCCCAATCTGTACTCAGAGCTTAGCCAGATTTAGGTTGGCAATTATATATGAATTGGACTACCTGTCCCCAAGCAGCAATTGGTTATTGATTTCTAATACTACTGCTTACACCTGCAGGTATTCATTAAATGTTAATTAATGATAGTATGCTGAGTGGAATTGATTTGCAGATTCTGGCTGATTACTCTTCTATTTAAAATTATGAGATGCACAGCATTAACCTGTCAGTAGATAGGATCAAATTTTAATTTATTGCATGTGTCTAGAAAGTTGTAGAACTTTAAGAATTCAAAGAAGTATATATTTGTAGTAGATATGAAAGATACTACATAACAAAAAAGTGAATAGAATGTAAGACATCTAACAGCTTTTTCTAGCTTTCTCTTGCCTTTGTTTTTCCTTAATTTAAAAAAGTTTTCATTTGGATTCAGTTATGTAAAATTCATGTAAAAGCTAGGTAACTTTTTTTTAATTTTCAGCATATTTGTTTTTAAGTGGATAATAAATTAAAACTTTGAACTGCTTATTGTTGCCCTAAGTGATGTTATACTTTTCTTTCCTAAGGACAATTGCCTTTTTTTTTTTGACGTTTTGGTAGTAGTTGCACATTAATTTGAGAGGTGAGAAGGAAGTGTTTTCAGTTTTATAATGTTTCTCTTAAGATGCTTCTCATTTGTTATAAGCAATTTTCTTTCTTTTTTTTAATTTTTAATGTTTATTTTTGAGAGAGAGAGAGAGAGAGAGGGAAAGAGAGAGAGAGAGAGAGAGAGAGATACGGAGTGCCAGCAGGGAAGGGACAGAGAGACACAGAATCCGAAGCAGTCTCCAGGCTCTGAGCTGTCAGCACAGAGCCTCACGTGGGGCTCAAACTCATGAGCCTTGAGATCATGACACCAGCCCCCAGCCGAAGTTGGTTGCTTAACCAACTGAGCTACCCAGGTGCCCCTGTTACAAGTAATTTTCAAACATAAGACTCCATATTTTTTTTCAAGTGCCTGCAAATGGCTAGTGGGGGTCATAATTTTAAGGGATAATTTCAGATTTTCATTCATTTGTTTACTTAATATTATCCAGTATCATAAAATTAACGTTTTAAAACATCCAAGAAAACCCCACTATAATAATGCTGATATAATTAGCCAGATTGACTCATTTGGAGTAAAAAGAAAAGAGTTAGTATTTTAGTAAAATGAATTTGATATATTTCTGACATCAAAATTAATTTATGTCCATTAAGGTTGTTGGTTTTTGTTTTTTGTTTTGTTTTGTTTTTAATTATCTAAGTGGAGCTTTATATGTAAGGCAACACTCCTCAATACTACTTGTATTTAAATTAATACTCCATTAATTAAAGAAATTAAAGAAATAGAACCTAGAGTTTTCTAAGCCTTAAACTGTAGTTCCAATAATAGTAATAATAATCAATATTTATATTAATTAATAATTATTAATATTAATGTTTTATTAATATTATTTATTATTATTATTATCCCTCAACCTATATCTGGAGTTAGGGGTCTCATCTAATTATCCCATTATAATTCCTAATAATTCCAAGACCCTACAGAAGGAATAAAGGCCAGGGATGCCTGGGTAGCTCAGTCAGTTAAGAATCCAACTCTTGATTTCAGCTCAGGTCATGATCTCATGGTTAGTGGGATTGAGATCAGCATCAGGCTCTTTGCTGACAGTGCAAAGCCTGCTTGGGATTCTCTCTCTCCCTCTCTGCCTCCCTCCCACTAGCTCATACACGCAGGCTCTCTCTCTCAAAATAAATAAATGAATACACAGATAAATAAGTCAATATTAAAAAAAAAAAAGAATAAGGGCCACACAGTCACATGTTGTTCCATTTTGTGATCACAAAATAACATTTAGTTGTTTTTGGTTAAAGCTCTATTAACTTCTGAATTTGACAAATTAGATTTCCCTAAATATTTAAACATGTTCATGCACCAATTAAGATCCTTGAGCCATTTTATTTGTTGATTTCCTAAAATTTTATTTGAGTATAGTTGCCACACAGTGTTAGTTTCAGGTGTACAACATAGTGATTCGCCTTGTCTATATGTTATGCTATGTTCATCGTAAGTGCAGCTGCTGCTTGTCACCATGTGCTGTTACAATTATGTTCACAGTATTTATTATGCTGTGCCTTTTATCCCTGTGACTTATTCTTTCCATAATGGGAAGCCTGTACCTCCCACTCCTCTTCATCCATTTTGCCCATTCCCCCAACCCTTTCCCTCTGGTGATCATCAGTTCATTCTTTGTGTTTATAGGTCTGATTCTGCTTTCTTGTTTATTCATATATTTTGTTTTTTAGATTTTACTCATTAGTGAAATCATATAGTATTTGTCTTTCTTGATCTGACTTATTTCACTTGGCATTATACCTTCTAGGTTTATCCATGTTGTTGCATACCTGAGCTGTTTTAAACCATAATAATATATTTAGTTCTCCTAAGTACTACTGCCAGTCTCCAAGGGAAACATAGAGATCTGCCAAAATCTTCCCAAGCATGTATTGAGTACTTCCCAACCTATTATGTCCAAACACTTAGATTTCATAAATATTTTTCTTTTAAAAATTCAAAAAATCACTTGTGTTACTTGCATTCTGCACATACTCTATTTGGTTTTAAAATAGCTCTTCACCAACTGATTGCTTTTGAAGGAATACAATACGCTCCTTTCATAATATTTTTCCTATCTGACTCATTAACCCTAATTGTATGGTTATTATACTGATGATATTGAAAATTGATGGACTAACCCATCAGAAGTGGCAAAATTTTTGAGTTTCAGAAAATTTGGAAGGAAATTTTGATTTTTTTTTAATGTTTAACATACATGTAAGACTGAATTAGGAAATCTTGACTACAAAAAGTCATGTTTTAAGACATAGATCAAATAGGGGCACTTGGGTGGCTCAGTTGGTTAAGTGTCTGACTTGATTTTGGTTCAGGTCATGATCTCACTTGAGTTTGAGCTGCACATCAGGTTCTGCACTGACATTGGGATTGTTTTTCTTGAGATTCTTTCTCTCCCCCTCTCTACCCCTCCCCCACTCAAAGCTATCTCTCTCAAAATAAATAAATAAACTTTAAAAAATAGATCAAATAATCTATAATCAGCGTTAGTGCAGTTATGTTTGTGTATTCATGTGTGTTTATTTTAAAAGAAATCATCCTAAAATGTACTCATCCCATCACCAATATGAGAATTAGAGTCTGCTTAGCCTTTCTGATAGTGTTAATCATTCTAAACTAGTATTACAAGGGTTTTGGATTAAGAAGCAGATAAGGAGTAGTATTCTTTACAGGAACTTCTATGTCCATAGTCAATTTGGGAACAACATGTGATTTTCTGGCCCCTGTTCTTTTTGTAGGGTCTTGGAATCATTTGTAGTTAGAATGGGACAATGAAGTGAGACCCCCAACTCCAGACATAGGTTAAAGAACTAACAGAGTGTACATAGAGACTCTTAAACATTTATTGAGAAAACAGCTAACACTTGAGGAAATCATAGAGTTAGTTTGTAATATGTTTATATCAAGCAAGTTAGGAAAATATTCACAAGTATCCTTACTAAAGGAAGTGACAATTGTTCTGAAACTATAATGTTCTTAGTGTTGGATTTTTGGCACATTATACAAATGTGTTCTCTGTGAAGCTAGCTAGAAGGCTGGGTTCAAATTCCAGACCCCTAAGGTGTGTTTTACGTCCTGCCCTTGCAGACATACACCCTAGAGCTGATGAAACACAGCAAACCCAAACATTAACTGTGGGAGACAAAGTACTGGACAGTTAAGCTGTTCTGACTGCAAAGTTAATTTTAGTGGTTTAAGAGAACAAAATTCAAATTGAAATCAAAATCAGAGCTTTTCTTACTTTTACACCATTACAATGATTACTATTTGTCATTTGTTTAGTGGAGTAACTTAATTTTTTCAAGTTTATTTATTTATTTTGAGAGAGAGAGAGAAACAGCACGAGCAGGGGAGAGGCAGAGAGAGGAAGAGAGAATCTGAAAGTGCAGAACCCAAAGAGGGGCTCAATCCTATGTACCGTGAGATCATGACCTGAGCCAAAATTGAGTCGGATGCTTGACCAACTAAGCCACCCAGGTGCCCCTGGAGCAACTTAATTTTGAGCTATCTATCATAGCATTTTATCTTAAAGTATCAGTTCTTTTGTATATACCAAAACCCATTCTATAAAACTGCCTTGTAATATTAAATAATTATCATCTGTGGCAATTAAAACTAATATTGTGTGAAGGAAAATGTCTCAAGTAAGTGAAATCTCCTATTGAGCATATACCAAACACTACACTCAAGTAAAGGTAGTAAAATTTAACTTTAAAAAATGATTTATGAACTTAACCCCATTCCTTCCTGTGTTGCCTGTAGGCAGAGCTGTGTAGAAACAACTGCTTAATGCAAGTTCCTTTTCTTTCGATGATTCTCTTCTAGATGTTTCAAATACTTTTAAGGTAACAAACTTTGGGGATAAATCAATTGTGTTAACTGTCAACATGTATTGAAGATTCTGAGGGGAGTGAGAGAATTAGAGTATGACTTTAAAGAAATATGGAGGCATCTATAAGCCTCCTCTCTCCCACCTCATTAGCTTTTCCCTCTCCAGTGAATAATGCCCATAAGCATATAACATTCTGTACTATTTCCCAAGCTAAATCCCCTTGGCCCCACAACTCGCCTACACAGCCACTCACTACCCCCACTTCTGTGCCCCTGTATACACTACAATGCCTAGAGAAGTAGTTTATACTGGGTGTTTCTGTTTTCTCTCTTCCATAATCTTACAAACACATTCCCACGATGATTATGTTTGTGCTGGTCTGATCAATCCTCCAAGGACACCGATAATCTCCATGTTGCCTAATCCAGTGTTCTCTGTGTTTCCTATACTAGTGGTCTATGCTCTCTCAGTCATCATTTTATCTAACCTCTCAGCAGCTCTTGACTCACCAGACCACTTTCTCCACTCAGACTTTCTGGTTTCTCTTCTGACCTTACTGGATGTACCTTCTCAATCTACTTTGCTAATTCCTCTTCCTTTTCTCAACCTTTAAACATTGCAGCTCACTTGAACTGCATTTTCTCTATTCTAGAGGCAGTATTCCTTAGGTACATCATCCAGTCCCATATTTTTTAGACTACTGCCACATGGATGACTTCCAAATCTGCATTTCAGTCTGGACCTCACCTCTGGATTGTAGACTTTGTTTTACTCCCTGCTGTATCCTCAGAACCTAGAGTAGTGACAGCCACAATACAGGTGCTCAATGAATATGTGTTGGGCAAAATAATCAATGCTCTGCTTTACTTCCCAGGGATATTGTAAAAACCAAATGAATCAAGGGATATAAAAGTAACTTGCAGGGGTGCCTGAGTGGCTCAGTCGGTTGAGCGTCCGACTCTTGATTTCAGCTCAAGTCATGATCTCATGGTTCATGGGATCAAGCCCCAGATCAGGCTTTGCGCTGACAGCTTGAAGCCTGCTTGGGATTCTCTTTCTACCCCACCCCCCCACCCCCGCCGCCTCTACCCTGCTCATGCTATTTCTCTAAAGAAAGAAAGAAAGAAAGAAAAGAAAGAAAGAAAGAAAGAAAGAAAGAAAGAAAGAAAGAAAGAAACATTAAAAAATAATCTTGCAGATTTCTATTATTCCAAAACAATAAAAAGAGGGAGATACAAGAGAATTTTCAAAATGGATTTCATCATTCTAATCTAGATCTTCAAAAGTGGCATGTCTTCTCAAATTCAGTGTCCTTTTCACTCTTCAAACTCTGGGCATCAGGAAAAGAGGTGTAACAAATCTGTATTCAGATACAAAAAGAAGCGCTCTAATGTTTGGCCAGATAAAAGTATGCCGTCTCTAATGTATGAGGCCCACAAATTTACTAGACTCAGTAATCCCAACTTGAGTGATATGTCCTTGCAAGCTAGTTGCAAAGTGTTAATTATTTACAATGAAAATAAGTAATTAGATAAGTTATATGACCCATAGCTTTAAAGCTTAGTACTTTGTAGCTGAATGGGTGTCACTGAAAAAATAAGATATAGATATAAGCTAACAGGAAGACTGGCTAAAATACGTAAATTCTAAAATTTACAGTCTCTGCCTGTTAAAGCAAACTGTCAGGGTGCCTGGGTGGCTCAGTTGGTTAAGCGTCCAACTTTGGCTCAGGTCATGATCTCACAGTTGGTGGGTTTGAGCCCTGCATTGGGCTCTGTGCTGACAGCTCAGAGCCTGGAGCCTGCTTCGGATTCTGTGTCTCCTCTCTATGCCCCTCCCCCACCTGTGCTCTGTCTGTCTGTCTGTCTCTCTCTCTCTGTCTCTCCCTCTCTCTCTGTCTCAAAAGTAAATAAACCTTATAAAAAATTATTAAAGCAAACTGTCTTACAAGAGTAGTGGTTCTCATGGTTTATGATACATTAGAATCACCTGGCAAGTTTCTGCATCTTACAGCAAGGATTGCAGGTCCGACCACTGCAGTCTCTGATTCAGTTAATTTGAGCTTGGGTCTAAGAATTTGCATTTCTAACAAGTACCTTCCTACCTTCCTGGACATATACACTGTAGTATCATCACACTTTGAGAGATTCTGCAGTAGAGGGTTTATTTACATGTTCATGGGGAGTATAATGTTCAATATAATTCCAAAATATTTCTCCTAAATTTTCCAATATTCGACTCATCATGTGTGCTGTGTATTAAGGGACCTCCTAATAGACCAATAATTTTAATTTTAGATTTATTTAAGCCAGTAAATTCTCTGCCTTGCTTCTTTGACTATGAATGATGTTCCATTTGCTACAAATGGGTGATTATTGACTGGGGTCTTGCTTTCCTTTATGATTCCATTCTGTATCATCATTGTTGGAGTAACACTGATCTAAATATACATGACATTTACTCTACCTGCCTGCCTTCTATGTCAATCAGGTGAAATTTTGAATTCAATGATCTCTTAAACTAGCCAAGCTAAATTAGAAGAGGACACAAACTCTAGAAGCCTTGGCTCTGCCAGGGAAATATTCTATCTATTTCTTGGAAATTTCAATTAGAACTTAACTAGATGATGAGAAGGAAGTGGCTAGATTCTGAGCCTTTGACATAAGTGAAAGCTAAAATATATTGTTGGACTTAAATTGAGATTCTATTCCAGATCCAGTACAATTTGGAAGACAAATATCCAAAATGTAATAAGTTATATCATGTTTATACTTAATGTACTTAGCACAAATAGAAGGTATTTCGAAAGGATGGATCCAAGAATGTAAAAATTAGTGGAAATACAATTATGCCTATTTGAAGTTTTACAATTTTCATTCTCTATTTAAAAGTAAATTGCTCACAGTTGTACTTTTAAGAACATGATCAATATGAAAATCAATAGTTACTTAAAAAATAAATCAATAGTTACTTTCCTATAAAAGGATTTTTCTTTACAAATATATTCAGAATATTTTTTTCAAAAATAAGCTAGCCTTCTGTATTTTAAAGGATTCAAATTATGTTTCATTTACTGAAAAAGTTAGAATCAAGATTATTATACACGGAAATAAAAATAACAGCATAGCATCCCATGTCCCAAACATGACTGGTATTATTCATTCAATTAACTCACAATAATACCAGGAGGCAGGTGCTGCTAGCACCCTCAGTTAAACATGAGGGATTTCACAGCTAATCAATGACTAATTTGAACTTGATGAGTCTGGCTTCAGTGTCTGACTCTAACCTATTTTTAGTACTTCTTGAATGACATGTCCTTGTAGGAACTATTTGTTTTTGCAGTTTGATCCAGCTAGCACTTTGGTCTAATATTCACATTTGCTGACACTTTTTATTGTGAGGTTTGAGGAAAGGCAAGTCAGAAGAAACTTGTACAGTATAAAATGTTTATGTCAATGCTTTCTATATCTGTAGCCAAATAGACAAACTTCCAGCAAACTATTTCTAAACTTAATGATTAAAAATCTACCATAAACAATAAATACTAACCAATCTATAATTGGTTTAAATAGTATGCATTTCTAGTTGCTTTCATCTTAAACATAAGTTAGCTATATACATAATGTGGTATGATTCTTACAATGAGATTATGACCTAGTAAGGATGATATAAGAAATATGTAAAACAGTATTATAAAGTACTCGTGAGATTAAAATGTAGCATTAATTTTATTATAATGCAAGATAACATTTAGTAATGTGTTTGCTGTATGGTAGTGACTACACACTACAAATAAAATGATGGTTATTTCTATTGGGCCCTTAATTAATTCTCATTTTATGATTTAGGGGTTTTAAAATATTCAAGATCTCATTAGAGAGTAATGCAACTTTTCTGTTGACAATATGCATTGAAATTTTGCCCTTCTGATACTTAAGAAATTAATCTCTCAGGAAGAAATACTTGGAAAAAAAACTTGATTAGCAAAGCATATCAAAACTCTTATTCTTCAGATAACAACGTCTCTATTATACACAAAACAATATGAAAAAATAAAGATGATATTGATTGTGAGACCAATTTGTTTTCTGGCCTTATTTTGTAAACTATATGCTGCTTTATTATTTTTGTTGTTATTTATTAAGAAGTGATGGCATCCATAGAAGCCTATAATTTGTAGTTTATACTTCACATAACTTTGGTTGATTTGCAAATATCAGTCTCCATAAAAGGGAAGAAATGTTTTCCCATCTTAGTAATTTTCCACTGATATCCTTCAGAATTTACTTTATATCTTGCAATTTATCATTAGAGTTCTACTGCCAATAAAGACCCAAACTAACTTTTGAGAAAAGTAATGCTTTAAAAAAGTAAAATAAAACCTTACAATTGTGTGAGTGGAAATTAGTAACCCTAACTAGAATATAAAATATTTTCATGTAAGCTAATAAAATAAATAGTATAATATGCCTCGTTTTGACCTGATTTACAATTAGGAGTGAGGAAACATTTTGCTCCTGAAATTATTAACAGTATCAGAGGTGTTCACTGAAATGTCCTCGGGTCTGTACCATGAACTATGCTTGGAAATGAACCCAAATGTCTATACCACAGTTTCCCTTGAACAACTTGATTTAAAATTTAAATATGAGGAAATAATTTACTGTATATATTTAAACGTTTTTTTACTCAAGTTGACATACATATAAATACTTTTCTTCTGAATAATTGTTTTGCTTTTTAGTTCATAATTTGGACAAGTACAAGTATTTTTCTCTAAGGAAAAATAACAAAAATCTACATTGGCAACTATTTTGGAAATTTCCACACAATAAATTCAGAAAAATAATTTTTTTAATATATTTTTTAATAAAGGTAATGCACAGGGGCACCTGGATGGCTCAGCAGGTTAAGCGTCAGCTCAAGTCATGATCTCGCAGTCTGTGAGTTCCAGCCCCACCTGGGTCTCTGTGCTGACAACTTGGAGCCTGGAGCCTGCTTTGGATTCTGTGTGTCCCTCTCTCTCTCTACTCCTCCCCCATTCACACTCTGTGTCTCAAAAATGAATAAATGTTAAAAAAAACTTTTTTTAAAGAAAGGTAATGCACATAATAGTAGTAGTCTTGTTTTCACTGAGAAAATCCTAGTGACATTAAGTGGTCTGTGCTCTGAGCAGCACTGGCAACCTGTCCCAAATCTTCCTTTGGGGATGTACTCAAGGACCAGTATCTGGGAAAAGAGGAATATGAGGTTATAAGTAAATTAATGAGAACTCAGGTGAGCACTCTTAAGCATTACTGGGTGATAATTAGTGACAATTACCTTTCAGCTCACCTTGGCTTTTTATGGATTAGTACTTTCATGACCATTTCATTCTGATCATTTGCTCTTTTCAGTAATGTTTTTTTCTCATGTAAAATAATACCTGATAGAATATCTGGACTAATGCATGAAACAACACATGGTTGAGCATCTGGAAGATACAGAAAGGTACAAAAAAAGTGCAAAGAAATTCCCAATCCTATCATTCAGAGATAACCATTGGCAAAATTACTGTGTATTTCTATGTAGTATCTTATTTATCTAGCTTTCCTTCTATATGAAAATTGAGATAATATCACATGTAAAAATGTGTATATTTCCTTTTGTATAATAAAAACTCATATCAAAATCCTATTTTAGTGGCTGCATCATAGGGAACATTATCCATATTCCTATAAACAATGAACATATATATTTTGACATATCATTTCCAATATTTCTCTTAAAATTTAAAAAAATTCTATGCAGGGGTGCCTGCCTGGCTAGTCAATACAGCATGTGACTCTTGATCTCAGGGTTGTAAGTTTAAGCTCCACATTAGGTGTAGAGATTACTTACAAATAAAATTTTTTTAATTCTATGCAAAATTATTCATAAATATTATCTCTTAAATTGTTATTATTTTATAATTATTAGAGGAATCAAACTTTTCATATAGTCAATGGAATTGTACCTCTTTTTTAAATTAACTATACATTTACTTTATTGTAGATTTCTTGAACCTACCTTTCAATTTTAAATTAAGCTTTTTCTTAGCCTATTAAATGCATTAAGCTTTTTTTAATCTACCTTTTAATTTTTGCGAAAGTTAATTATGTCAAGTATTTATTTTATTTCAGAAAACCTATTTTATTTCTGGAGAAGAAAGATTTATATCAAATGCAAATATACAGAAGACCCCCAAAAATGCACATGTATTTTCAATTATATATAAAGAAGTAAAATTGAATGATGTGACCTGCTCAGTTAACTTAAAATCACAAATGCTTCAAGTGTTAACACTAGCACCAAGGCATTATTACCTTCCCAAGCTAATATCTAAAGGCATGAACAATTTCTGGAAACATATGTCCTATAAAAATATGTGCAAATCTAAAGTAGTATTAAAAATTAAAAATAAAGCTGCACAGATATTTATTAAATTAAATATTAATTTAATATTAATTAAATTAAATTAAAAATGGAAGCATTTTATTAAAATGGAATTTTAATAAAGCAGAATTAAAAATGGAAGGCATACACTGGCTTTAATAGGTATCATATCACATACACATACACATAGACACATAGGGATTGAAGAAAACGATGACCCTGTCGCTCCAGTGATAATTAGATCTCAAGACTGCTTTTTAAAATTTCACCTTTTTAAAGAATGTTAGGTCCACAAATGGTTAAATGGAACATGAAGCCCTATAAAGGATTCACAAAGAGAGTGAAACTTGATTCACACGGTTGAAAGTCAATATTGAGTTTATTTATTTATCAAATGATATATCATTAAGTTGTTTTTGAGCCCCTTCAATTGCAAGGTACAGTACCCGCCCTTAGAACTGATGGGTTTTCAATTAGAACTGATGGCATCTCTAGTTGGAAATCACATATTTTCAGTAGAGTGTCTAGTTCATGTTTGTATAAATGTCTCCAATTGTTTTCATCGCATTCGTAGCAAAGAGTCTATATTTCCACCAAGACTGGTAAATAAAATTTTTAAAATATTTTCCCCTTATCTTGTTAATACACTGAGGAATCAAGGTCCATATCCATTGGTGAAATTCACAGATGGGATTTCATATCTGTGATTGGCAGTCTAAATGAGACTCAGGGTCACGCATACAGCACCACTGGCAGAGATAGAGAATCAAATGAAAAGTCAGGGGATAATGGCCAGTTGTGCTTATCATTCTCTTTCTTCCCTCCTTTCAGGCAGAAACACACTCTAGTGGCTGTCACTCACTCATTACTAGGCTGTCTCTGCCTGGGCTGGGAGTGACACAGCAGGATATTGCCGCCCGAATTACTAAGCATCCCTTAGACAAAGACAATAATTAAAATATTTTCATTTCACAATGGTAAATTTTTGGCTAGTACTATGGTATAAATGGGTAAGAACACAAAATAAATTATTAGTACTGCGCTGTGTCAAATGAATCCTATTCTTCTTTTGTCATTTAGTTTTCTCTGCTGCTTTTATGTTATACGGCCACATGCATATTAACGTTGGCATATTTACATATATGTACAGTATATAATTTTAATGTGCATTGTTATGTATCAATAAAGATAGCCTTTAAAATGATAATTATATGTATAATATATAATGACATCATATATATATGATGATTGATATATATATATATATATATATATATATATATATATATATATAAAATTGACTAATTGTTTCCAAGCACCTGCTACACATGATATCTCTGGGGTCAAATTAAAGTTATTTTTTTTAAGTTTATTTATTTTTGAGAGAGAGACAGAGACAGAGTGCGAGTGGGGGAGGGGCAGAGAGAGAGGGAGACAGAATCTGAAGCAGGCTCCAAGCTCTGAGCTGTCAGCCGTCAGCACAGAGCTAACGATGGTTGGGATGGTTGGCGGGGGGGGGGGCTCCAAAACTATGAGCCGAGCTGAAATCAGTCGCTTAACCGACCGAGCCACCAGGTGCCCCTCTGAGGTGAAGTTAAATGTAATATGTTCTTTTTGCATTTGTAGGTGTAGTAGCCATTAAATGAGACTGAATTGGTGTTTGCAGCATTTCTCCTTTAGCCTAACACCGGGCTAATATTCTTACTTTATTTCATTGAATTCTCACAAAAAATGTACTATAACAGTATTTTTATAGGTAAATCATAATTAAAAACACTGAGTTTGCAAAAGTTATGTAATTTCCCAGAAATTAAGCAGCTAATATAAAATTACAGGTAGGTTTTCTGACTCCTGAACTGGCGCTTTTTCAGATACAAGTTACTTAAAGTGATGAGTGACCGAGGATAAACTTACAGGTGTAAGAGGGTTATTGTTTCCCAAACAGTGAGGTGTTCTTTATAATGTGAGAAGTTTAGTCTTATTTTTTTCAGGAATTTTGTAAATGTTAAGAAACCACTTTGCTGTGGTTCCTCAGCCCCTCCTCCTACTTCCATCCAGTTGTATTAAAATGTACATCACCAATTTTAGTTGTTCGTCTGATAAGCTTAAAGTTATTTCACTTCTCTGACCTTTCACCTGTTCTGTCATTTATATCAGTGGTAGAATAACCGTATTTCTCAACCTAGGACAGCTGTATAGAATTCAGAGGTTGCAGATTCAATGCCTACAACTTTCACGGCTATGTGCAAGTTGGGTTGGGTGGGAAAGAACAGTGAATGGTGAGCCTATTGTGAATTGGAGCATGCAAGCTCCTCATGAAGGTGTTCAGATCCACTTAGAAACCAAACAGCAAGGTTTCCATCAAACACAACACTTGCATATGAATCAATTCAACCCAAGGCTGCAAACGTACAACGCTTAGTGTTCACTTAGTGAATAGTTAAATATTCATAGATATTTGGAGCACCTTAGAAGCTAGTATAATACTAAAATATTTTCAGAATTCAGCTAAATGTTCCATTTCCTTAATTATTCCTTCCATGAACAACACTAATTATTTTCGAAGAAAATGAAGCAATATAGTTGCTGATACATGTCTTTAACCACAAGATAGGAAGTAAGAAAAACCATGCCTCAAGACCTCTTTCAGGGTCATATACGGTGATGCCCGTTTTGTCAATGAGAAAATTGAGTCACCAGGGAAATGTAAATGCTATAAAGCATCTCTAAGAAATTAAATCACATGCATCAGACTTCTGGCACTTCAAAGTTGATATTGGAGACTATAAAGGTTTAAAAGTATATGGGGGCGCTTGGGTGGCTCAGTCGGTCAAGCATCCGACTTCAGCTCAGGTCATGATCTCACAGTTTGTGGGTTCGAGCCCCGTGTCGGGCTCTGTGCTGACAGCTCGGAGCCTGGAACCTGCTTCATATTCTGTGTCTCTGTCTCTCTCTACCCCTCCCCTGTTCACACTCTGTCTCTGTCTCGAGAATAAATAAACATTAAAAAAATTTTTTTAAGAATATGGGTTGTTCTTTTGGAGGGTGAAATAAGAGAAACCATCAAGCTTTTGCATGGAGGCACCACTGGGGTTTCAAAGCTCACGCTTCGGTGTGAGGGCCATCTGGGGGTTTAATTTGTGGGCAGGCTTGTGTGTTCTTCTCTTTTCTTTGTTTGCCCACCCTGCAGGTGTGTTCTGGGAGCAGTGCCTTATCTTTCAGGATGGAGGAATACAGGAGGACCTCTGGGTCAAAAGTTTTACATGTGGTTCTTTTCCCTTTCCTAGAGCTCCCTTGCTTACCCATGATGTCCTGGTGGCCTCACTATGTGTGGACTAAGAAGTACTTAGACTACTCAGCACTTGCTTCCAATGAATATCCAGACTCTGTGGATTATTTCTCCATCTTTCATTTTGCTTTGCCAATTCTCCTTGTTCAACAGTGCAGTGTGAATAGATTGGATTATAAGTTAATGCAGACCTATGGGCTGTTGCTAGGACAAAAAGGCAGGCTTTGTTTGGGAAATGACATTTGTTCTCCAGTTTTCTCCTGGAAACATAAGAGCCTTTCCTTTTTAAGCAGATTTTTTTTTCATACTGAAGCCATGGTAAATATTTCCAATTGATTGGGTAGGCACAGTGTACATTTCAGGGACTCCTGCTGCTGATGAAGAAACTTCAGCCGAGCATACACTCATGTGTTACTATCTTACAGGAGGTGATCGAGATCGGATGACAGCAAACCATGAGAGCTACCTCCTTATGGCGAGCACCCAGAATGATATGGAAGACTGGGTTAAGTCCATCCGTCGAGTCATATGGGGACCTTTTGGTGGAGGTGAGTATATATAGAATCATGGAAAAACAGAAAGGTCAGCCAAACCTGTTCATCCTTTCTCTGCTCCCAGTTGATGTTATTATCAGCTCCTATTTTCAAATGGATGAGTGTTAAAATAAATAGTAAATTATACCATATTATTGTTAAGGTATATATGTAAGTAACTCCCAGAAGTTAAATTTAGATCAAATATCAATAACTGATCTTTTTCTATGAATATCTTGAATTATAAAAAGGGATGATACGGGTTTTTTTTTTTTAATTTTTCCATTTCACTAACAATAAATAGTTATGGGAATGATACTATAATATAGATTAGTTAAGACCCTGCAAATATGGGGCAAAGCATTTTTGACTAGGATCTTTGGAAGGGATCGTAGCCCCAAGATGCGCAGCGATATCAAAGAAGAATAGCAATGCTCTAGATGATAATCCACTGATTACTAGATTTAAAAAAAAATGCTTTGTGATCTGACAAGTGTTTGTGGATTTGATAAGTTTTTAAAAATCTTAGTTAATATAGTTTTGAGAATGTGCCATGTGAAGAATAAACTAACTGGTGCTGTAAATAGAACTAAAAGGAGGAAGAAAGGGTAAAAGAAATAATCTTTGTCTATCAAGGAATATAAAAGAGAGAAAATAGATAAGCAGATATGATGTAAACAGAAAAATTATTTAAAGTAAAAATTCAGTACTGGAAACCAAATCAAGAACTCAAAAAAATTTATCTATAGCCAACATGCACTTCCCAAAATGTAAAGCCTAATTATTTTATGTGGATGTAGCTAAAATAAATCATACTAAATCAAATTCATATTTAGCAAACCAATTATAATTCTAATATTTATTTTATATTTTCTTTTGTGTATTGGCAGCACCCTGAATTCAGAAGTGATTCTTTTTTCCCATAATATATTAGATACTTCTTAGGCTGACTCCCCATTCTACATTTTAGAATAACTTCAAAGGTGTACTTTAAAAAGTTGGGAAGTGTGGTTTTACCAGGTGAATGATACATGTCTGGAAATTGTCTGTTTTCTAACAGTGTCTTCTGTTGGGCAAGGGGAAGGTTCCTAACCAGGACAACTATTCGTCCCAGTTTGCCTGGTAACAGTCTGGTTTACAACTGTTGTCCCAAGATAATTATTGATAGGGCTGTTTTTCATTTTCTTGATGTCCTAGTTTGGGTGGCAACTTATATGGTCACCCTATTCATATACTAAAATGGCTAGTAAATGACTGTGTAAAGCATTTGAAAAGTCCTGTGGGATGAGACCCCCCCCCCCCCCCCCCCCCGGCTACAACATTAGTGGCTCATGATTATTATTGAGAGGTGTACTCAGTCCTCAGTCACTGTCATTTCTAAAGGCTCTCTTCCCTCTGCTATCAAATTTCTGGGGCTTCTGAGTTAAGGGAGTCCCTTAATATCTGCTGAAGGAGGTATTTTTGCTCAGGGATTATATCCATCAAGTGTGCTATTCTCTCCCTTTCTTCCTCATCCATCTGTCCCTTTCTTAAGAGAAATGAATGAGATCCAATTAGCTTTATCAAATCAGTGGCCACAGGAGTTCCCACCAGCCCAGGAGTCCCAGAAGTTATCCCAGTGGGACTAGACAACAGCTCTGAGCTTTATGTAAGTCTTCAAATTTATGAACTTGGAAGGGATGCTCTAGTGGTTGATAGGTTTATATATACAGTCGTCCCCTTCGTCTGCAGTTTCACTTTCCATGGTTTTTAGTTATTCATGGTCTACCACTGTCCAGAAGCAGATAATACTCCTTCTGACCTATTGTCAGAAGGTCAATAGTAGCCTAATAGTGTGTCACGGTACATATGTCATTCACCCCACTTCATCTTATCACATAGGCATTTTACCATCTCACATCATCACAAGAAGGGTGAGTACAGTACAAGATATTTTGAGAGGAAGCAACCACCTTTATTACAGTATTGTTATAATTATTCTATTTTATTGTTAATTATTATTTTTAATCTCTCACTGTGCTCAATTTTTTTTTTAATTTTTTTTCAACATTTATTTATTTTTGGGACAGAGAGAGACAGAGCATGAACGGGGGAGGGCAGAGAGAGAGGTAGACACAGAATCGGAAACAGGCTCCAGGCTCCGAGCCATCAGCCCAGAGCCCGACGCAGGGCTCGAACTCACGGACCGCGAGATCGTGACCTGGCTGAAGTCGGACGCTTAACCGACTGCGCCACCCAGGCGCCCCATGTGCTCAATTTTTAAATCAAACTTTATCATGGGTATGTATCTATGGTAAATAACATAGCATGTGTAAAGTTCAGGCATCCATCCACTGGGAGTCTTGGAACATGTTTCACACGGATAACAAGGGACTACTGTACCTTATCCTATGGAATGAGCTTCAGGGATTTCGTAAGTGCTCGATTGAAATTTACTTGTAAAGACCTATATTTTAGCATAGAACACTTACCATAGAAACAATGCTCCTATAAAAAAATTTCTACCCTTTTTGTTTAACTGAAGAGTGTTATGAGATTGCAACACAAGCTTTTAAAGTACTCATTTACTTTACAATAAATCCTTTGTGATTTAACTGAACGTTAGAATTTTTAAAAGTTAATACAGAATATAGAACCAAACTGAATATTGACATTGATAAAAGATCACAACTGTCACCTATAATCTAGGGTTTCAAATGTTTATATTAACATACCCCCTCCCTGCTCTTTGATTGAATTTTTTTTTTTTAATTTTTTTTTTCAACGTTTATTTATTTTTGGGACAGAGAGAGACAGAGCATGAACGGGGGAGGGGCAGAGAGAGAGGGAGACACAGAATCGGAAGCAGGCTCCAGGCTCTGAGGCATCAGCCCAGAGCCTGACGCGGGGCTCGAACTCACGGACCGCGAGATCGTGACCTGGCTGAAGTCGGACGCTTTAACCGACTGCGCCACCCAGGCGCCCCTATTGAATTTTAAAGAAATATTAAAAATTTGAGTTTCAAACACGTTTATATAACTGGAAACTCTTTTATCTATCTTATCTATTAGGAGTCCACTTAACATTTCATTGAAAATATGTTTTTTACTGATAAAGAATATTTTAAAACCACTGTTTTAGTTCAATGCCACATTCTGTGGATTAGGTCATTGGGACCCAGGTAGGGTGAGTAACTTGACAAATGTCAGCCACACTGTGAATAACAGAACTGGGAAGACAACCCATGGCCTCTGGCTTGTGGGCTTCCTCCTGCTTTCTTGTGCAATAGTGTGACCTATTACCTTTACTGTGGGATTAACAAACCCACAATCACAAGCCCATGCCTTTCTGATAATAAAACTTGTACTGGTACTTACTGGTACATGAAAACAAAACAAAAAAAAATTTTAATTGTAATAATTAAAATAAATATGTTTTTTCAAGTCCTTCAAAACTACCTAAATTGATATCACCAAGAAAGTGAAAATGTAACCAACAGATTGGGAGGAGGTATTTCCGGATCATATATCTAATAATGAACTTGGATCCAGAACTTATAATGAACTCTTACAACTCAGTATTAAAGAGAAATTAAAAATTGGAATCAGTTTGACTCCATTAAAAGATGGGCAAAGAATCTGAGTAAACATTTCTCCAAGGAAAACATGCAAATGGCCAAAAAGCACATGAAAAAAATGCTCAGAGTCATTAGTCATCTGGGAAATGCAAACCAAAATCACACTGAGATAACACTTAATGCCCACTAAGATGGCTAGAGTCAAAAAGTCCAATAATAAGTATCGATGAGGATGTGAAGAAATCAAATTGCTCCTATGTTGCTAATTGGACTGTAAAATGGTACAGGTGCTTTGGAAAAGAGTCTGGCAGTTCCTCAATCAATTAAATGCAGAAGTATCATATGACCAGCACCCCTCGATAGATATATACCCAAGAGAAATGAAAACATATGTCCACACAGAAGCTTGTACATGAATTTTTATAGCAACATTATTGCTAACAGCCAAAAAGTGGGAACACCCAAACGTCCACCAGGGATTATTATGCAGCCATTAAAAAAGGAATAAGGTACTAATACATGCTACAATGTGAATAAACCTTGAAAACATCATGCTAAGTAGAAGAAGCCAGTCACAAAAGACTACATAGCATATGATTCTGTTCATATGAAAATACAGAACAGGGAAAGCGAGACACAGATCAATGGTCACTTAGTGCTGAGATAGGAATGTTGGAGGGGATGGGTGATAGCCCAAGATGTGGGATCTCTTTTTGAGGTGATGAAAATATTCTAACACTGTTGATGGTTGTATATATCTGTGAATATGGTGGAAATCATTGAATTGTACACTTGAAATGGATAAATTCTATCATATGTGAATTATATTTCAAAAAAGTTGTTAAAAATATCCTCAACTGCTGTAATTGCCTTTCATAAGAAAATATATCTCTCCTCCCTAAGTTACGGAACCCAAGCCTGTTAATCCTGAACAAAGACTTCATAGATTCTAATCTCCCTCCCAACATTTAAATATTGCTATGGTCATTGATTAAATGGTATCTGTAAAGACATTTGGAAGGTGACGTATCACTCTGATTTATAATTTCTGTATACCACCTTTGGATACATTTTTAATGTGTTTATTTTAAAAAAAAATTTTTTTTTCAACGTTTTTTTATTTTATTTTTGGGACAGAGAGAAACAGAGCATGAACGGGGGAGGGGCAGAGAGAGAGGGAGATACAGCATCGGAAACAGGCTCCAAGCTCCGAGCCATCAGCCCAGAGCCTGACGCGGGGCTCGAACTCACGGACCGCGAGATCGTGACCTGGCTGAAGTCGGACGCTTAACCGACTGCGCCACCGAGGCGCCCCTAATGTGTTTATTTTAAAAAGGGCATTGCATTACCTATACCTCCGTTTCACAACATGTGTTTTAAAAAGTTAAAGTTTTTCATGAGACACCTAAGCTTATTTTTGTTCAGGCTGCATAGATATGTAAAATATTCCCTTTTTACCATTACAATAATAAGACATTTTATTAAAAATAGGAGACACCCAAGGAGATTGCCAAACTTTCAATCTCTTAGAAATGAAAAACTATTATGTGAAAATCATGGCTTTGGAACTACAGGTCTTTTCTTTTTATTTAATAAAGAAAACCTAAAACAGATAATCAGATAAGAGAAGGGAACCAATGGAAATGGGAGTGAACATTCACTTAACAACCTAACCTGATAACAAAATTCAGTATTGAATCTAGATACTTCAGCTTTGTGTTATCTGCTTAAAACCAATTGTAAACAGTTGCTTCCCCATTGATAACGCTGAGAGGCATATGGTTTCTGCCTAAAAGTTAAATCCAGAAGTTAGGATGTCGAAACATTTATTTAGCTTTGGGAAAGTTTAGGGGTTTTGTTTTGCTTGTTTGTTTACTTTTTTTACAGTGTTGTTGTTGTTGTTGTTGTTGTTGTTGTTGTTGTTGTTGTTTTACAATTATTTTCCATTGTTTTGGGGGTAATATATATGGAAGTACCAAGCGCAGGATCTACGAAGAGTGTGAATCCACTGAGTGTTCATTAGGTCTGAGTGGTTTGCCTAAGTTTAGCTACTAACAAAATTAGGTTCCTCCTGTATTTCTGTCTCCTTACAAAAAAAGTCGAGTCAGAGACCCATCGATGCAGTAAAAGTACTGAATGTGAATAATCCACATGATGAATAACTGGCATGCAGTCAAGCAGGGGTTAATTAGGAGACAATGTGGTCTTGCCTCTGACATAGACAGCTGTGTGATCTTGGATAAGGGGTATTTACCCCGGACTTTCAGTTTCCTTGTTTGTGAAATAAGAAAATTAGACAAAACCATTTTAACTGCTATTCGTTCCAGCTCCAGAGTCCTGGGGTTACATGTGTTCCCTCCATGCCAGTACTCAGGTCAGTGAAGTTTGCAGCTGGCGAGGTGTTTCCCAGTCTGGCATTGTCACTGTCTTGTTTATACTGAGTTACACTGTGTGCTTCCTTATTTTTCTAGTAGCATGCAGTGACGCTGAAGGGAAAAACAAGTGTGAAACATAGGAAAGAAATAACTACTAATGATTCCTTCCCTGACAAACCATAACCAATCTGGGCATGCTGGTCAGAGTAATGATTTTTCTAAAGGGAGTACCTTTGTAGTAGCCTCAGTTTTGTAGTGTTCCTGTCAAATGGCTAGAAAGGCACGCAGAGACCTTTGGGGGTCAGTTGGGGTTAAAGCACTAGCATTCCACATCTGCTCATGGAACAGCCAGGTGGATGAATGATTAACTCAGTGAGTAAATTGTTCAGTGGGTGGGATTGAGAGTCTGGGTAGACATGTGGTCTGGGGTGGAGAGGGTGCATGCCAAGAGCAGAGGAGAAAGTTGAAAACAGGATTGGTTTTCAAACCGTAACCAGAGAAATATATGTATGTATAAATATTTATAAACACACACACACATGAGTTGAGTTGACTTGTTTTATGATAATTGTACCTGCAAATTCTCTGTTACCAGATTGAGAATATTTTTCTATTTCAGACACACACGTACGTACCAGTACAGACACATATGTTTTAGTGATATGCACATTTAAATCAGCACTCACAAATAGATTCAGTCGGAAAATCTCTGAAAAAGTCTTGTATAGGAAGGGAATAAATGCAGGAAGGAGGGGGCGCAAGTTCACCCCCTTGGGGTTGGTTTGGTGCTGTTTGATTTCTGGAGGGGCTGAGGCAGCCAGCTCTCAAGAAGCTGCACAGACAAGGGCAGAGAAGTCAATACCAAGTCAGACGAAGAAGAAAGGGGTTCACAGGCTGTGTGGCATTCTCCCTCCTCCCCTCATACTGTTGTGACTGCACCTGCTGCATGTGACCAGCGGGCACTGAAGGCGGTCGCAGCCACGGTGACGGAGGCAGCCGAGGCTGTGCCAGCTCCCGCCCAGCCCTCATTCAGAAAAGGGGAGACGGAGCAGGAGGAGGGGGAGGAGAGGCTCCCTGCAGAGCTGCCTCCACCACGGATCGGATCCGAGGAGGCTGCTTGGAATGGGCACTCAACTGTCCTGACGTGGCGATTCCCTCGGGAGCCCTGGGAGTTTGAAGACAGACGGGAAAAGGGAGAAGCCTGCAGAGAGCATCAAAGGATGAGGGGTGCTGTAAAAGGAACAGGGGAGTCCTTTGAAAAGAACCTATCATGCACTGAAATGCTTTCTGAAGAAGGTGCCATTATTTGCTTCCCCTTTCGCTCAGATGAAAGGAGCCAGCAAGGACCGTCCTGAAGTATTCCTCAGGGGCCTTTTTGTCATTGTTCCTTTTATTCCCCATGCACACGACTATTTGCTGACCTTTCCAGAGGAATCTCAGTCCCCTCAGTTCCAGCTGAGAAGACAGTTCTTAATAAAAAAAATAAAAAAAATAAAAAAACAAAAACAACAAAACAAAACAAAACAAAACAATTCCTGCTGTTTGAATGGAAGGTGCGGCTGGCTGCCGTTCTTTTTGCTGTGACATTTTGGAATGTCTGCAGAAACTTAAAGCAAAACACCCAAATCTTAAAGCTCCCTGGATTAGGCAAGAGAAAAGGAAGTTTTTGCCAAAAGAGAAGTAAATGAGAGGTGGTAACTTATCCCTGATCTGGGACCTGGACGATCAAAGCCTTCAAGTTCTAGGAATCAGCACTTCAGCCCTAACAAATAAACATGAGAAGGAGTGGCCGTGGGGTATCACACAGAGGCAGGTTTTAAAGGAAGCCTGGAACTGATTCAGAACTTCGGGCCTGTATGATGCCTGAAGACCGAAATACTGGGGGACGCCCCTCAGGTGCCTTAGCGTCAACTCCGTTCATTCCTAAAACTACATACAGAAGAATCAAACGATGTTTTAGTTTTCGGAAAGGTAGGTAGATGATCTGTTAATGTCCATTTAAAAAATATAAAAATATTCTCTGGTGCTTTAAGGTCAGTTTATGTTCAGATAAAATGGGACTTTGAAAACCAAGAGCTTAGAACTGTACAGGAGTGATTTATCTGTGTCTCTGCTTGTCTATATTTGTTTTTCAAGGTTCGTATTGATCTGTTTATGACGGTGAATGGGCCAGATAGGTGGGGCTTAAAGAATGATAGTCCTATAGGGATCACCTTGACTGACGGAAAACCAAGCAAGCCTGCCTGGCCATTCTGAGAGGAGGGGCCAAGGCTACCATGGGCTGTTCTCAGCCCCAAACCAAGCAGCCATGTTGTTACTTCTTGAAATCGGTCCCTCTCGGGCCCTTGTTCTCTACTCCCATCACATTGCTTTGGTTCTGGCTGCCTGTGCTTGCCTCACCTCCCCTGCTGAGAAAATTGTAATAATCAGATGATCTGTAGTGACCCCTTTTCAGGAGCCTTTCAACCATATTGACTAACACTGATTAGAAATAGGAGTCACCTTGACTTTCCAAATGTATCAAAAGGCAGCATTGGGAGAGGCCAAAGATAGGAGCTATCAGGTACAAGAAGTGGGAAAATATTTAACAATTTCTGATCAATAAAAGAGGCTAAGAATTTCAGAATTGATTTGTGCAGAGGGAGTTAAAGAGTACTCATAGGTAAAATAAAATGCTTTTAGAAAATATTTCTGCATCAAAATAGTTTTAAATGACCTTTTGCTTTAAAAGTGGAATAATTAAATGAGGTGATTATTTAAACTGAAATAGGTAATTATAATTTAATGTCATATATAGTAAGCTAATAATTTAATCAGGAGCAGACATGAGTAACATCTAAAGTTCTTTCTCCCTTTTTTCTGTGATCTGCTACCTATTAACCCTTTCTACTTACTAACCAACAAAAGAGAGAAGAAAACAAAGTAAGAAAAAAAGCCTTGTATAAAGCAAAATATAGCAGGAACTTTTAAGATTAAACCTTGTTCTTTCTGAGTCCTTCCCTTTGAGCACTTGAGATCTGCCTATGATCATTATCATACGTTATTAGCAAGGAATTCAGGTATTCATTTATATTCCTCTCTCATCCACAAAGGTAATTAAGGGAGAGATACTTGTCTCATGTTTTATAGATCTATAGAGATTTCAAGGTTACTGTTAAGACTGCATCATTGACAGAGAATTTGATAACAATAGAAACTGAGAAAAGCTAGGGAGTAATTGCTTAAGGACATGTTCTCGTTTTCTAGCTCTTCCTGCTCTCAGCAACTAAATTGAGTTTATCCAAACTCACAGAGAAAGTCTACTTTTCCAGCCTATTGCTGCTCATTTGTAACATGAGATGTTCTGGGGGCAATTAATATATCTTTGAAGCACATGGCAAGATGTTTTTGACCTTTCTCCACCTCCTCTCCAATAGTGGAGTATAGCCTATCTTCAAGGATCCTGACTAAGACTGCTGATCATGCCCTCTTCCCAACAAGGGAAGGCATTGCCTGCAAAGAGAATCCCCATGGGCTGGCAAATGGCACCCACAGGAGTGGGTTCTATCTATCCGTCATCTCCTGTGGGTTCATTTTAAACTATTGTCCTTTTCTATGCAAAGTCTTAGTAACCTGAGGAATGTTTAGCATGTGAGTCAAGGATTAACAGATTTCTAATTTACAAAACTGTATTCTGGTTTCTGTCAGAACCATAAAGGAGGGGAGGAACAGGAAGCATCAAGCCGTTTTAAGTTTCCTTCCCTTTTAGCCAGAGCCAGCGGCACACCAGCCTCTTGTTCCCTGGCTGCAGGACGACAATTATGCAGAGAGGCTCTGGGAGAGAAGCTGCTTCTGTGTGTGCAGCACTAATCACTCCAGCCTGCAGTGGCGTGACTCACTGGGGGGGGGGGGGGGGGGGGGGGGAAGGAGGGGAGGGAGGGGTTTACATCTTTGTTTAAGGTCCTGCATGGAAAAGAATGAACTTTTCTTTCAATCCTGGGTCCCTAAACCATGCTACCTTAAGAAGAGAGTGTTCTTTTGTGCTTTGTTTAATCCCCTGGGCACTCAAGTAGTTGGAGAAGTGGACCTGTTTCTGCGTTCCTCAACCAAGCCTGTTGGAGAGCATCAGCTTAAGTTATTTCAATGAAAGTAAAAGGGGGAGTGCATGATTCATGGAAGAGCACCCAGAAGCAAAGAATGCTGATGTGTCTGCTTTTCCTGATCCACATTTAAAGCATATTTTTTTTTTTTACCGTTGTCAGGGGTAGGCCAACAGCAGAGAAGACTCGCAGCTTTAGAAATGCCCTTGAATGAAGTGTGGAGTTGAGTTAAAGTTTCCAGAGGCCTGGTGATAATGGAGCCTGCATGCTGGGCAGGCTGTAACTAAATTCTCAAGGTTGCTTTCTCTTCCAGACCCCTTTGGTCCCTTACTGTCCTTTTCATCTCTCCATTTCTTTGTCTGGGTACTAATAAAGATCACTGAAAATGCTTTCCCAGTGGTTTTAAAAATGTAGGAACTGGTAAACATCTATTAGGCAGGATGCTGGGGGGATAGCAGTGCTTTGGATTTACGTTCTGGAGAGATAATGGTTACAATGTATTTTTATCCTGTTGATTTTGAAACTATGTATGTAATTTTTTTTTTACCTCGGTAAGACTAATGTGTGAAATGCAAAGCAGCGTAAGCAACCTTTTGATTACCGACTACTTTGGTTCCTGAATGTTAGTGTTAATTTCTAGTCACAATAGGGCAGCTAGCTAGTTTAAGGATGTTATGCTCATGGGACACACTGAAGGAAACTCTAACTATATCTTGTTTTTGTTTGTGTGTTTGATTTCCTGAGTTGCTCTGTCTTAGAGATAAGTTATCATTAATTATCTAGAGCTTTCCCCTACACCGTAACCAGTCACTGGTCATGAAACTGTTGCTTCTTCCTTCTTCATAGACTTCCAGCTCCTTTTATGTTTCCATCATCTGAGTTCTCTGTGCCTTTATTGCTTCATGCACACAACTTATTTCAACCTAAGAAGTGGCTCTTCAAGACAGCATCCATCCTCACTTGTTTCCAACCTAATGTTCTTCACAAATTCCTACAACACACAGGCTATTTGTAAAGCATTGACCATTTGGTATTCCTGAAATAGAGAGAGCAGGAGAAGACAGAGAGAAAATTCCAGGCAGGCTCTGCACTAATAGTGCACAGCCTGATGCAGGGCTTGAACTCATGAACCATGAGATCATGACCTGAGCCGAGACCAAGAGTCAGACACTTAACCAACTAAGGCACCCAGGCACCCCTCAAACATTTTGATGAGTCCCTATTGCTCCCAGGAGGAACTCCTAACTGTTTCATGTAATTATCAAGGCCTTATAACCACATCCATCTATTCCCTGGAGAATAAACTCCCAATTCCCCAGACTGTCCCACTCTTTCTTCCTAAACATATATCCTGTGCCAGGCCTTTGCTTTTTTTTCATTATGCTATGACACTCTCTCTCTCTGCTGTCTGTTCAAACTTTGTACTTCCTTCTAGACATTGCTGGGTCTTATTTCTTCATCAAGCCTTCTTTATTGACCCAAGCCTTCTGTGTAGCCCGTATATTTCTTAAATGCTGCCACCTGACTGCCTTATCTTCCTAGCCATCTTGAAGTGCTTTATACACATTTAGGGGTGCCTGGGTGGCTCAGTCAGTTAAGCATCCAACTCTTGATTTCAGCTCAGGTCATGATCTCACAGTTCGTAGGTTTGAGCCTGCATCAGGCTCTGTGCTGATATCATGGACCCTGCTTGGGATTCTCTCTCTCTGCCCCTCCCCTGCTTGTGCTCTCTTTCTCTCAAAATAATACATAAGTGAATATTTTTTTAAAGTGCTTTATACACATTAGTGGTAAAAGATAGATGATAAATAGATGATAGAGATAAAGATAGATGGAGATAGAGCTACACATAGATGTAGACATAGACATAGATTTGTTTACTTCTTCCCAGAGTAAAGAATGGCAATAGGCCTATTCAATTAAGGATTCAAGGTTTCTTGCAAATTGGTGAAGTACAGTATTATTATGTATCTTTTCCTACAGGTCCATGAGCAATAATGAATTAAAATAGGCTGTCTTTGTCATGGTTATGAATAAAACCAACATTTTCTTTGAAGTTTATTGTATGTTGTATATATTGTAATCTCATTTATGGAAATTGATTTGTCCAAGAGAATGCTGCTATCTAAATCTGTATAATTTTAAATGGTGCTATGAATGAGTTAGCTCATTAATTCATAATATCAAAATTTTATGGAGCATGTACCAAGTTATTCTGGAGTTGAGTAGGCAAAAAGCTTGCCTTGAATCTATGAGTTCACATACTCCTTGGAGATAAAGGAACATAAATAATTACTCTGTGATAAGCACTACAACAAATCATACATAAAGGCTGAGGAGTTCATGAACAAAAGACTGACCATGGTCTTATCTGGAATGGCAGTGATTCATCTGCACTATATAAAATCAGATTTAATAATTTAGATAGAAATCAGATTGAGACATTTTCTCCATATTATCCTAAGAGAGTGGTCAGTATGCCTATGGGAAAAAAAAAATGACTACATGGAATTAATGTAACATAGTGTAAAAGGAAGACTTTTAGAATGGTACAGACCTGTGTTTGTATCCCTAGACCTGCCACTTTTTAGATGTGTGTCCTCAGGTCACCTAGCATCTCTGAATCAGTTTGTAGAAGGGAAGTCTCCTTGCAGAATATGTGTGAGTGGTCAAATAAGAAAATACATGTAAATTGCATGTCTTGGTCTACTGGTGTGAGATCTAGGCCACTGGGCCACTATGCTGACATTATTACACTTCTTAGGTTTTCTAAGTCTTTCTTTTTCCCCTTCCTTCTCCACTCTGACTACAAAAAGAGTCATGATTCTATGGGACACCTGGGTGGCTCAGTTGGTTAATCATTCGACTTCAGCTTAGGTCATGATCTGAGGATTTGTGAGTTTGAGCCCCACATCAGGCTCTATGCTGACAGCTCAGAGCCTGGAACCTCCTTTGGATTCTGTGTCTCCCTATCTCTCTGTCCCTCCCCTGCTAATGCTCTGTCTCTGTCTGTCTCTCAAAAATGAATAAACATTAACAAAATTTTAAAAAAATTGTACCAAACATTCGCTGGTTATTATAGACTCAGACCTCCTTGGATTACAAGTTTACTATCCATATAAGATTTTTTGGTTACTTAGAAAGTGTTGGCGACAGACTGAAGTAAACTTTGGCTCTTTGTTTCTTAGTTCTGGACTAAATTGGATGTCTTTTATTTTGATTGTGTATAAATGACTTACCTCATTAATTCATAATATCAAAATTTTATGGAGCATGTACCAAGTGATTCTGGAGTTGAGTAGGCAGAGTTGTGTGTCCCCTCTAAATTCCTGTGTTGAAAACCAAATGCCTAAGTTGATGGTATTAGGAAGTGATTTGGTCATGAGAGTGGAACTCTTATGAATAGGATCAGTGCCTTGCTTGGTAAAAGGGCTCCAGAGAGCTCTTTCACTCCTTCCTATGCTGTCACTTGAGAATGCAACCAGAAATGGATAGTTTGCAACCCAGAAGAGGGCTGTCCCCAGAACCCAACTGTACTGGTCTGATCTCAGACTTCCAGCCTCCAGAACTGTGAGAAATAAATTTCGGTTGTGTAAAAACTACTCAGACAGTGTATAAGCTACTGACTGTTCTGTAACAGCAGCCTGACTGCACTAAGACACACAGACAAACTCTCTTGTTTATGTCCCTGGAACTTAATACCAAAGTGGGTAAGGATTGAGGGCTCCATAAATGTCTGTGAAATTAATGTGTGCATTAAAACAAAACACTTGCTCAGTGATGGAAATGAGTGAATAATTCCAATGTAAAATGACATTCAGCAGTAATTCTCAGGCTGTGGCACTGATATCTATAAAATCCTGAAAACAAAACAAAACAAAAAAGCTGTGGTGTGCTGATGAAAAGCCAGAAGTTAAACAACTTTTCAGTTATTACTCAAATTCCCTGCTGTCAGTGATTTTTTTCCGATTTCCACCCTTTTCTTCCTAGAGATAATTAAGCCATATAGAGAATTTGCTTTTACTTATCCTTCTGCTTACTGCAATCCTGCTGCAGAATAAGTCTTGGTATCACCAGGTTTATAACAATTTTAATTTAAAAGTGAACATTCAACCATGATATATAGACAAATCAAAATAAAAGTCATTCAATTTAGTCCAGAACTGAGAAACAAAGACAGCCAAAGTTTACCTCAGTCTGTTGCCAATACCTTCTAAGTAATCAAAAAATCTTACATGGATAGAAAACTTGTAATCCAAGGAGGTCCAAATCTATAATAACCAGTGAATGTTTGGTAGAATATTGAGTCTTTTTGTAGTCAGAGTGGAGAAGGAAGGGAAAAAAGAAAGGTTTACAGAATAAGTTTCCCGAGGCTGACTCATGATGGCAAAATCTATCTTCCGTAAGGATGTCTGAAGATATGATAAGTTATATTGCATTTAGGAAACAGCTAATAGTCCAGCATGTTGTTTGTGAGCAAGCAGTAGAAATGAAGTTGGATATGGCCGGTGTCTGTCATACAGTGGGTGCTACCTAAACATTTGTTGATTGAAGGGTGGATAAAGAAGCAGAGTTCAGATTGTGGAGACTTGGTATTTCATGGAAAGGGTTTGGTTGGCCAATGGGCACCAAGGGAAGACATAAAGCAAAGAAATGTCATGATACAATTTAAATGTTATGAAGATCATCATGGCAGCACTTGCCTGAAATGAGTACGCTGCTCTTCAAACTCAATTAAGAAATATTAAAGATCTGGCCTAAAGTAGTGGCAGTGAGTTTGGAAGGGACCCATGTGGTGATTCAATTGGGATCAGGAAGGAGGGAGGAATCTAGGTTGACTCTCAGATGGAACTTCAAATGTTTGGGGGGATAACTGGAACTGAACACCAAAATCAGGATTATAGGAAATAGAGCAGGTTTTCAAGAAAAGGTGACTTTGTTTAAGAAATTCTGAGTTTGGGGATGTTTTGAGATACCCATGTTGAGGTATCTCATGGGCACTTAGAAATCCAATGCTAAGGGTCACAAGAGCAGCCCAAATTGAGATACAAATCTGGGAATAATTGATAGACAGTGAGATTAAATGTCAAGCAAAGAAGTTGTGTCAAATAGAGAAAAATAGGGCTGAGGACAGAACCCAGAGGACAAATAGATTTATGATAAGTGTGTAGCAAGTAGCATAGTCAAGAAGGAGATTGATAAGAGTATTCTGGAAGGCAAGAGTTATGTAACACATGAGAAGAATAAGAGAAGAGTGGCATTGACCATTTTAAAGGAAGTGAGGCATAAAGTAATATAAAAAATAAATCTGGCTTTCAGTGCTTTGGCAGCTAGAAAGTTGTTGGTGACTATATAAAAAGCTCTTTTAGTAGAATGACAATGTCAGAGTCCAAATTGCAATCGGTTGGCAAAAAGATAGAAAGTGACGAAATGGAGCCAGAGTTACAACTTAACTGGGAATCAAGGAGCAAAAATAATAAATTATTGCAAAGTACAGAAGGTCCAAGAAGGTTTGGCCTTGTGTTTGCCCATTCATTTTTAAGATGAGTGGAATTTGAATATATGTACCTTATCACACTCAGTAACTTCACAAGCTGCCTGTAGATAAAGAGTATATATATCACACATAAAGGAGGAACCTCACACATCCTGAAGGAGATTTAGATCTCTCTCTCTCTCTCTCTCTCTCTCTCTCTCTCTCTTTCTCTCCCTCTCCTCTCTCTCTTTCTCTCTCCAGTTGGAACAGCTTCTCACAGGTGTAATAAAATCACCTGTGTAATTTACTTTCTCAGTCCAGTGAAAAGTCACCTCCTTGGTGATGCTTCATGACACCATCAATGTATTTCCAAGAGAAGTACACATGATGTACCTTTATCACCCAGAAATTCCAAGGATGGTTTTGTCAGGGACTGCAAAAACTTCTTAGGAATTTAAATGAACATAGCTAGAACTGTTTGCATGACTCAAAAAACAAGGTATATTCCTGTTAATCATCTACTAGTCAATGTGTCCTTTTCCCCGTGCTGCTAGTTGGAGATAGTCTTGTGACCTTTGTGCTGTCTTGTTAATCTTAAAATTTGAAGTTTCGCTGTTTCTTCAATAAAAGTCTTAAACAAAACAGCTTAAAAAATGTTCTCTAACTTTCCACACAAAACAACATGCTCATAGACAACATTGATTTACACCTACCATTGTAAGACAGATGTTTGGGACATTCTATTTTCAATGCCACAAAATGGGAAGCATATGTCTATTATAACCATTTCCTAATTCTTTGCAACACCAGATTTACAGCAGAAAACGATTGTTTTTCCACAGAAATCTCTGAGTATATGTATCTATCATCTATATGCTTTAACTCTTTTGCATATTATATTGCTAAATAGTCTTAGATCTCTACATAGAGGAAATAATTTCCTTGGACAGAACACACAAGATGTTCAGAGTTTTCTCCTCCATTTTTTTTTCCTGACCTTCTTCAAAATTTGCATTTTTCTCAGTAGATATCACTCCTCCTCGTGTGATGACAGAAATTTAGGTCAGAAAGCTGGTAAATAGCAAGATTTTTCCTCAATAACTCATTTTTCAGCTATTATACACACAGTGCACTATTGTGTAATAGATACAGAATGGCTCTGAAATCCAACAGCCTTGAAGAAATCTTGGTTCCATAATTTTTTACTAGCTATGTAACATTCAGCAAATTACTTAACCTTTCTGTGCTTCAGTCCTTCCCTTGGTAAAATAGTGGTGCCCACCTCAGAGTGCTGTGAGCTTTTTAAATGAGAGAAATACTGGTAAACCACTTGTACCCATGCCTGGAATACATAAGTACATCTTAGCTGTTAGAACTCTCTATGGCACAGAAAAGGTACTCTATTTTATTCATTTTTAGAATTTACTAATATTTTAAATTACTGGAAAATGAAGACATATGATAATTGTGATTACATAAAGAAGAAGAAGACTAGTATTCGGGAATGAGTGAAGGTTTAAGGCTGAATAAATCTGAATATGGACTTTCATTCTGACACTTGGTGTTGTGTAACTAACCTTGGGCTATTTGTTTAATCCCCAATTTCCTCATGTATAAAATAGTTACCTTACATATTTATTATTAAAATAAGAGAATATATGTCAAAGACTTTGTAATAAGTACTAAATAAATGGAAAGATGTTAGGGCTTTTGGCATTAAGTTTCTTGCTATACTTCTTAAGTATATGCTTACCACAAATGCAAGTCTGTATGTATAAAAAAAAGAGAGAGAGAGAAAGAGAGAGGGAAAGGGAGGGAGAAAGAGAAAAAGAACAGAAGGAAAGGAAGGAAGGAAGGAAACAAAGAAAGAGAGAGAAAGAAAGAAAGAAAGAAAGAAAGAAAGAAAGAAAGAAAGAGAAAGAGAGAGAATAGCTATAAAGCAAAGCTTACTGCTTTATCTCGTTCCTAAGTTGTTAGGGAAGAAATAAACCCTGAAAATTTTAAGAAGAGAGTGTTGACTGTTTTTTATTACTGTATGAAACAAAATATTGGAAGTTTGTTCTCATTTGTAGCACACATAGATGTTGAATTGTAACATCTTTAGTAGATTTTCTGCTGGATTTAGAGAGAAACTTTAGATAATATATTTATCAATTTAAAACAATGAGTGAAAAACTACAGATGCATAAGATGTATTCCCAGATGTCAACATTGTTATTTTTAAAACTGAACTTTTAGTGCCTTTAAAAGGCTATTTTCTGAATTTTGGCAGAATAAAATCCAAACTTCCCAGCCAAATAAGCATCAAAGAACTCCACAGAAAAAGAGTCAGTATTCTCCGTTCATAACCAATCTCATAGCCAGTCTTCAAACTTTGTTATTAAAATGCTAAAATACCTTCAAAATCATTATTATCACTTCATGAGCTAGAATTCACAATGATGTAAGTAACAGAAAACTCAGCTAACAGTGATTAAACATGCATTTTTCTCACATTAAACAAATCATAAAGAAGATGCTTCTGTTATTGGGTCAGTGGTTCAATGATTTCATCCCTCTTGTCTCTGAATCTTTCAACCTTTCCCTCATGAATGATTATCTAATGATCAAAAGATGACTCTTAGATTAGTAAAGAGCATGTCCAAGTTCATGATAGGAAAAAGGAGTGATTGGCAATTCCAGCTGTCTTCCTCTTTCATCAAACAACAGCAGCAACAACAAAAACAACAACAAAGCCTTCCTAGAGACTCTAGAAGGCTTCTTAAAAAGTGGGAGAGGTATTTAATTTTCCATCCCCTAAAATGGAAATGACAAGAGAAAATGGGGGTATGAATGTCTGTTGAGTTAACAAACAATGTTTGACACACCATTGAGAAGCTGCTTGTTCGAAAGTCCGCAGTCGACTAGATAGAACCGTTACCTACATTAATTTTCCTGCCCTTAGAAGATGCATTTTCTAATTTTGCTTTCAATGTATTTGAATTTTAATATTAGTTCAGTCAACCTTTTTTCCTAAAAGGAAATTAATTCCATTAATGCTAGATCTGATATCAGGTGTTGAATAGTTTGGTTTGTTGTTGTGTTATTGTTTCTAGCAGGGCTGAAAATATTCTCTTTGGTAGCAGTGTTTATTGCTTGGCATGTGATGGTTTTGCACTGCTGAATCCATACATAAATTATTTTACAGATAGGGAGGTAAAACATGTGTTCTTATTGTCAAATTCTTAGCCTAATGTTTTCAAAATAATTCTCCAAGTGTTCTGGAGTCTCACATAATTTCAACATGCAACACTAATTTTTCTTTCCCTTTTATGAAATCAGTAGACCATTAAAACTATTTAGTGATATTCATCCCATCTGGGAACATTGGAGTGACATTTGCTTTGGCTTTTCCTACATTTTTTTTTCATAGGTTGATCATTTTTGCCAAGCTACCACCTTATATTAATATATTTTAGAGGCATTGTTTTTCTTTCTCTTTCTCTTTCTCTTTCTCTTTTTTCTTTCTCTTTCTCTTTCTCTTTCTCTTTCTCTTTCTCTTTCTCTTTCTCTTTCCCTCCCTTTCTCTTTTGAGAAGAACCAATACAATGTCATTCTTTTTTGGAAAGAAGAAAAGTTTACAGCACATTTTGAGTAAATTAGTGTAAAGAAAGGCTCAGTGGGCTAACTGGTAGAACACCAGCTTATAATGGAGTCCACAGCTAGGGCATCACTGGGTCTCACCTTTGTGCAACTTGACCCAGATGATAGCACTGTTGTCCTCTTCGCACATACAGCCCACTATTTGATTATTGGTGACAGAAGGAACAATATTAGGGTCTTCCTTGGTGCCCAACACGGTCTTTGGGGCTAGTATATTTTATGGGTCCAGTCCCCTCCATGCAACCATCATGGCCTCCCATTTCCAGCCCAGTCACCTGTTCATCATCAGTAGGAACACCACTTCCAGATGCCTTGGAACACACAACAGTGACTCCATTGGGACTGTGGGCCCTGACGGCCTACACGAACAGCGCTCCAACTCCATGACTTAATCCTGAAGTGATCACACCAACTACAAATAGCTAGAGGAATTGTTTCTTAATCAGTGGGGTAGCAAGGGTAAATCATGGATGTTCAGCTCCAAATGCATGCAGCAAGGAATTCATCCCTTGTAGTTATTTTAAAATCAGTAATAAAATTGATCAAAATTGGCCTGCTTTTTATTACCACCATGTGTTGGCAGTTCTAGACAATGTGTGATGAAATATTCCTTCCTGTTAGGGTAAACCACCATGATCCCACCTCCTCACTTCTGGTATGCACTGCTTCATAGTTTAGATTTTTCCCTTTCAAATAAATTAACAGTTTAAGGTTTTAAAAGGCAAACAATGCCTGAAATATTTTATGTGGATGAAAATTCTGGGCGTTTTTTCCTGGTTTTATCATCTTGATTATAATCATGGCATCATCACTTGATTGAAAACAAAAGGTGAACAAATAAATGAATAATATTTAAATTAAATGAAAATTGGATGTAAAGTTACAACTGTAACAACAGTAGAATTTGACTATTCTCTGCAGAATATTTCTGCTTTTCAATACAATTCCTTTTCCAAAATAGAAGAAAAAGAAAAGAAAACCCAAAACTAAAGTTATATTTATTGCAGTGTTTCTTACATCCAAGTGGATATCTCCAACTTTATATTTCTATTTGGTTTGGGGGTTAAATATGGAATATAGGGGGAAAGAACAGCATACAACAAATCCTTTCCATTTGAAGAATTGTATATAATGGATTTGATTCTGTAAAAATGTGAAGTACCAATTGTTACATGCTTGCCAGCATTTAAATCTTTGTTTTTCCTTAACATTGAGGGTTTTTTGTTTTTTGGGGGTTTTTTTGTTTTGTTTTGTTTTGTGTTTTGTTTTTTTGTTTTCAGGTAACAAAATGAAATGATTCTTCACATTCATTGTAATCCTTTATTCCTCCAGGCATTTTTGGACAGAAACTTGAAGACACTGTCCGTTATGAGAAGAGATATGGGAACCGTCTGGCTCCAATGTTGGTGGAGCAGTGTGTGGACTTTATCCGACAAAGGGGGCTGAAGGAAGAGGGTCTGTTCCGACTGCCAGGCCAGGCTAACCTCGTTAAGGAGCTCCAGGATGCCTTTGACTGTGGAGAGAAGCCATCATTTGACAGGTAGCTTTCAAGATTTTCCTAATCATCCTTCACTGAGAAATCCAAACCGAACAGAAGAGATGCAATGAGCTGAGAGGATATAACCTTAATGGATGTTGTAATAGTTTAGAATATGGATTTTATAGCCACACAAGGGTTGATTGTTTTTATTAATTTAGAGAGTCAAAAATTTGACACTTTAGATGTCTTTCTCTTCCATACTTTTTGTCCCCCTTAAAACATTATTTATTCTTTTCCTTTGGAACTAAATTAACACTCTATTAAGCTTTTGCATCAGAAAAGTGAATTTTTAAAATAGGAGTCTTTCCTGTTCAGTGTCTTCCTAATTCTCTCAGCTAAGGGATATTAAAAGTATTAATAAACAGAGATTGGGATATTAGCAATGTAGTTACAATAACTGTTTTTAATAATAATGAAAGCATCATATTTTTAAATATATATCTCCACCTTAATCTAGAATAGATTTATAAGGAAACAAGAAACATATAGCATGATGAAATTCAGGAAATAATGAAAGTTCCAGAAAAGAAAATATAAAGCATCCATAACTCCACTAAGAATTAAACACTTATGATAATATTTTATAAATTACCTCCTTCTCTTCACTTTTTTTAATTTAATAGAAAATAATATTTTTTCTCCTAATATTATTAATGTGGTATAGTATAGCTGATATTTTCATATTAATATTTGAAATATCCCCAACATTCTAGTATAGTTTAACCTAATGTTTGATGATTGGCAACCTCTATAAGCATAATTTTTCACATCTAATATTTCATTCTACATGTATATTATTCATAATTATTTCAACAATTTGGATATTTATATGATCACTTTTATCACTTATATCACTTATATTTATATTATAAATAGTGTTGTAGGGGGTATACATTCACGTTAGTATTTTCTATATTTTGATAATTTCCTCAGGGGAGGTTCTCAGTATTAGACTTTTTGGATAAGAACAGTCATATTATTTGAAAACTGACAATTGCATACTATTATTTCTTTGAAATCATAGAATTAGCACATGGATAGAGCCAGATCTACAGAACAAGTAGACAAGAAGACACTTGAATACATGATACGAGACAAAGGGAGCATTATTGGAAATATGGGCTTTTGCTAATAATCTAAGAAATGCACATTAAATCATTTAATGTCCTCCCACTAATCACATTAACAAAATCTTGAACAATGATAATACTCAGTACTGGCAAGGTATGTTAAGGTAGGCACTCTGATGGCGAGAGAGCAAATTGTTGTAGTCTTTCTAAAGAAATTTGATGATATATTTCAAGACCGTTTTAGCAAGATATTCTAGTCTTAGAAAAAAATCAGATCTGTGGAAAAAAACAAGTATAAAGTTGCTTATTACAATTTTTATAATAGTAAAAAATGAACACCAATCCATTATCTCCAGAAGTAGAGTATGGTCAATTAAATAATACTGCATTAATATAACAAAATGTTATACAATTATGAAAGTTTTAGAAAAATGCTAATTATAAAATAATAAGTGGAAATGATAAATGGAAAAATAAGACAGGATCAATTAATTGATTAAAATCCTACCTGTTTACAGAAGTATTACAGTTTATAGACATTCATAAATTATCTCTGAGAGATAAAAATTAAATGTGGAGGCAAATAAATGAATTCAAAACCAAAATCAGAGAACAAATTTCAAGAATACAGATATACTTTTGGCAGGGGTGCCCAATGTCTTATTCTATACTTTGAAAAACAACACTAAATAATAGTTGCAAATTCAAGTCTATTCACAGGATATACACAATGGTTTATCTAGAAGAAATGTAATTTTTTAGCTTCAAAATTAAAAGAAATTTGTCAGTGGGATCCTCATAATAAAATATCATATAATGGGATAAATAAAACCTTTTACCATAAACTTCATGTGACATTGATAAATTTCAATGGCTTTTTCTTATATATGGCCAAAAACCACAGATGACATTATAGAAAAGTATATTTACTAAAAATTATTTTGCTATAGGCATTTATGCTTTTGGTTCTTATAACAAGATTCTCACTAATAAGAAAGAATGGAAGGATATTTTATAAATTTTAGGATACCTGTAAGAAAAGGTATGCTCTGTGAGCAATTATCTCCAAATCAGGTTCTTAATTATCTCCAAATCAGGTTCTTAATAGCTGAGCTGACAGTGAAATATTGTGCAATCTTTATGTAAAATATCATCTCACTTATAAAAAGTATTTTTTGTATAAAATGCACTAATGCATAAACAGACTGATGAAAATGTGACAAAAGATGAACATTGATTTTGTGGGATAATGACTTTTTTTTAAATATTGTGATTCCAGTAAGCACCGTTTTACAATCAGAAATTTAACCTGAACGGTCTTTTAATTACCTGTTGATATCATGCTGCATAAAAATGTCCTTAACTTTTAACTTCTAAAGAGTAATTATGGAAGCTACCTGTCAACTAGAAAAGCTATAGAAGAGAATTGCATAGAGTATTTCAATGTTAGCACAATACGGTAATGTTGCTAGCATCCTAGGAGGAAAAGGAGAGTGTCATTCATTTGCTCAGTCATTCAGTGTTTCCGGTTTTTACACTTGTATAACAAACCACCCCCAAACTTTGTGACTTAAGTAATAACAGCTGGTTATTGCTCATGGTTCTGTACTTTGGGCAGGGGTTGGCCAGGATGTGCTCATTTTTCCTGCACATGATGTTGATTCATGGAGATCAGTTAGGTCTGAAGGATACAAGATGGTTCTACTCAGATGTGCAGAGCCTTGTCTGACATGGCTAACATGGCTGAAGTCCACTTGGGCCTTTCTCTCTCCCTCTATCTCTCTCTGTAAATCTCACATCTATTATTAGAGCTGCTCTTTATATGTATGGCCTTTACCTCTAGCCGATTAGTCAGACCTATTGACATGATACCTCAGGGTTCCAAGAAAATAAAAATGGCAGTTTGTAAGCCTCACAAGGGCTGGATCCATATGACACTGTGTGACTTCTGGTGTAGTCTCTTGGTCAAAGCGAGTCACAAAACAGGCCAGCCTACATTTGAGGAGAAGGAAAATAAACACCATTTGATGGAAAGAGGGGTAAGCACATACAGAGAAGGAAGGATTTGTAGGAGGCTATTTTGAGAGAAAATCACTATAGCTTTAAAGTCTTGAGGGATACCTGGGTGGCTCAGTCCATTAAGCGTCTGACTTTGGCTCAGGTCATGATCTCATGGTTCGTGAGTTTGAGCCCCTCATCGGGCTCTGTGATGACAGCTCGGAGCCTGGAGCCTGCTTGGGATTCTATGTCTCCCTCTCTCTCAGCCTCTCCCCTGCCAGTGCTCTCTCTCGCTCTCTCTCTCTCGCTCTCTCTCTCTCTCTCAAGAATAAAGATTAAAATTTAACAAAATCTTGAAATCAAGTGGAACAAATCCCCTAATTTTGTTCTTTTTCAAATTTGTTTTGCCTATTCTAGGTCATTTACATCTTCATTTTAAAAAGATAAAGAAATTTAGCATATGCTTGTCAATGTCTACAAAAAAAAGTATGTTAGGATTTTGACTGAAATTTTATTGAATCCAGAAATCAACTGGGAGAAAATTGACATCTTAAAACTATGAAATCTTCTAATCCATAAAAATGGCCAATCTCTCCATTTCATTAGGACTTTTTGTATTTCAGCAACATTTTGTATTTTTTGATGTAAGATCTTGCTCCATTTTGTTAAATTTATCCTCAAGTATTTGCTATTTATAGATGCTCCTGTAAATAGTATTGTTTTTAATATTTAATTTTATAATTGCTCACTGCTAGATTATCCAAATACAATTGATTTTTTTATGTATAGATTTTTGTCCTACCAACTTGGCAAGTTCATTTATTAGTGCTAGCAGGATTTTTGTAGATCGCTTAGGATTTTCTACATACATAATCTTATTAACTGTACATAATGAGAGTTTTATTTCTTCCTTTGCAATATGTAGGCCTTGTATTTCTTTTTCTCACCTGCTTGTACTTGCTAAGAATTCATCTACCATAATAGTAGGTATACATACTCTTTTTGTATGTAGATGGAAGTTTTCAGTCTTTCACTACTATGTGTGATGGTAGCTATAGGTTTTTTCCTGATGACCTTTATGAAGTTAGAAAATGTCCTTTTATTTCCACTTTGGCTACAATTTTAATAACAAATGAGGATCATATTTTATTTATTTTTTTTTTTAATTTTTTTTTTTTCAACGTTTATTTATTTTTGGGACAGAGAGAGACAGAGCATGAACGGGGGAGGGGCAGAGAGAGAGGGAGACACAGAATCGGAAACAGGCTCCAGGCTCTGAGCCATCAGCCCAGAGCCTGATGCGGGGCTCGAACTCACGGACCGCGAGATCGTGACCTGGCTGAAGTCGGACGCTTAACCGACTGCGCCACCCAGGCGCCCCAAGGATCATATTTTATAAAATCCATTTATTACAGAAATTATCTGATTCTTCCCTTTTGTTATGTTAATGTCCTGAATTACATTAATCTATTTTTGAATGTTAAACCAACTTTACATTGCTAGGATAAGCCACATTTGGTTATGATGCATTACCCTTTTTATATATTGCTGTATCTGACTTGCAAATAATTTGTTAAGGATTTGAGGACCTATATTCATCAAGGGTTTTGACCTGTAGATTTCTTATAGTATCTTTGACTAGTTTTGTTATCAGAGAAATTCTGGTCCCCATATTAGTTGGAAAGTGTCCCCCCTACCTCTATTTTCTGAAAGAGTATGTGTGTTTTGTATTATTCCCTCCATAAATATTTGGTAAAATTTACCAGTGATGTCATCTAGTCCTGATGTTGTCTTTGTGGGGAAGTTTTTAGAGATGGCTTTTCTTGGGGTGACTGGATGGCTCAGTCGATTAAGCGTCCAACTTTGGCTCAGGTCATGATGTCACAGTTTGTGAATTCGAGGCCCGTGTCAGGCTTTGTGCTGACAGCTCAAAGCCTGGAGCCTGCTTCAGATTTCATATCTCTCTCTCTCTGCCCCTCCCACCCCTCTCCCCTCCCCCCACCCCTGCTCACACTCTGCCTTTCAAAAATAAATAAACATTAAAAAAATTAAAAAAAAAGAGAGATGGGGGCACCTGGGTGGCTCAGTCAGTTGAGCCCCTGACTTCAGTTCAGGTAATGATCTCACAGCTTGTGGGTTCCAGCCCCACGTCAGACTGCTGACAGCTCAGAGCCTGGAGCCTGCTTTGGATTCTGTGTCTCTTTCTCTCTCTGCCCCTCCCCCCACTCGTGCGCTGTCTCACTCTGTCTCTCAAAGATAAGTAAATGTAAAAAAAAAAAAAGAGAGAGAGAGAGAATGACTTTTCTAATTCTTGTGCCAGTTTTGGTGATTTGTCTCTTTCATGACATTTTCCCATTCCATATAACTTTTCAAATTTATTGTCATGAAGCTGTTTATAATATTCCTCTTTTAATAATGTCTGTAGGCTTTTCAGTAAAGTGTTCTCTTTTACTTCTGATATTAGCAATTTGTTACATCTTTTTCTCTTATTCAGTCTATCTAGATGTTATCAATTTCGTTAAACCTTAAAAAGAACCAGTTTTAGTGTCGTTGATTTTCTCTCTTTTTAAAAATTTCTCTCTTATACTCTGTTATCCTTGATAGTTGTTCTTTCCCTGGTAGTTGTTCTGTGTTTAGCCCTATAGCGTGTTACTTTCTGCAGGCTCATGTTGGTATTCAGATGAAGACAGAAGACCTGTATGTAGATTTCAAGAAGTCATTTTGTGCAAAGCTCCCTCCTCTCTAGTAGTCTACATCACAAATGCCAGCTGCTTCAAGCCCTCCAAACTGTATTCTCTGTCTTCTTAGCTCAGTGAGACTGCTGTTTTCTATTTAGGGTTCCCATCCCTGTCCCAGGCTCTGGTAAATGACAATGTGCAAGGCTGGAGTAATTGTAACACTTACCTCATTTGATTCCATACTCTCAAGGGTCACATTTTTGTACAATTGTCCAGTATCTTAAAAACAGTTGTTTCATATAATCTAGGGTTTTTTTTTCATTTTTTAAATACTTTTTAAATGTTTATTTGTTTTTGAGAGACAGAAAGAGACAGAGCACAAGCAGGGTAGGGCCAGAGAGAGAGAGAGAGAGAGAGAGAGAGAGGGAAACACAGAATCTTAAGCAGGCTCAAGGCTCCGAGCCATCAGTACAGAGCCCAACGCGGGGCTCAAACTCACAAACCGCAAGATCATGACCTGAGGCAAAGTTGGACGCTCAATGGACTGAGCCACTGAGGCGCCTCTAGTTTTCTCATTTTTAATAGCAGATATGGTATCTGTTTACTCTGTGAGGACTGTGAGCAGATTCTCATCCATAGCAGTTCTGAAATCCTGCTGGACACATGTTGTCAGGGCCCCTCCTCTGCGGGGGGGGGGGGTGGGAAATGGGCCTCGGTTAGGGTTTGGTTCTCTAACATTCGGCTCCTCTCTATTCTTTGGGCTGCCCTCTAGACCACCCCTGGTTCTGCTCCATGAGACTTCTTTTATTTTTTTTCTTCACCCCAACCCCAACAAGAAATGGCTCATTTTTCTAATTAAGTGGTTTCTTAGCCTGCTTCCTGCCCATAAAAAGTTGGGGTCTCAAAGCCTCTTTTCCTTTTGAACTGATACTGTCCCTTTTATTCCAAGTTGCCATAGTTCCTTTAAAAACCTTGGAAGTGTCCAATTATAATCTTCTCACTGAAACAAAGTCACACCCATAAGTGCATTTGTGTTAGGTCCTGCAATATTGCGTCTGTGAGTCAGAGTGCTATGGAACAATCTTCAGATTCTTTCTAAATCCTTTTGTATTGCTGAGAGAATCTGTGAGGTGCTACCCTAAGTCTTTCAGAGAAGTTCTAACCAGGAGTCTTACATTCACACCATCAGTGGGTCTTTACCTTCAGGTCATGTTATTATGGCAGCACTCTGGATTTTATCTTTGCTCTGTGGCTGTTTCTTACTTTAATACTATTTTACCAGCTGGAGACACTATCCCAGGGCCACTATAGTTTCTTCAAATTCCCCTTCAGAGTTCAACAGTTTCTAATTAGTTTCATCAGGAATATTTTCTATATTTTGAGTTTCTATATTCTATATTCCGTGTCTTACAAATTTTTCCACCACTGCTTAATAAGCTTTTATTTTTCTTTAGCTTCTAAGAGCAATTTTCTCATTTCAAGTTCCAATCATCTAATAGTCCCCTTGCAACTGTCCAGACACTGCCTGGGCAAAGCCAACGCCATACCATTAGAGTTTTGTTGCATCTGCACCCAATTTCTGGATCTAGTGACTGTTTCAAGTATAGCAAACCAGTCCCAACTTTTTGGTTTAAAACAGTAGCAACCTTTCAGATTCTTCATGTGGGGAGTGTTGGCAGAGGCACGGTAACAGTTGCCATGACCTCCTGTAGGTGCAGTATCCAAATGTGGTGTCTAGGTTGGGCTGGCTGAAATGGCTGATGGTGAGTTGAGCTTCTCTTTCTCTTTGCAGTCATGCATCCTACAGAGCTTCTCTCTTTGACCAATTATTAGAACCTTTTACACAGTAGCCCAGGACTAAAAGACAATAAGAGTGGAAGCTATCAGGGCCCTTGAAGGGTGAGGCCCAGAACTGACACGATGTCACATCCACTGAATACTACTAGTCAAAAGTAAATCATAAGGCCAGTTCAGATCAAAAGAGATTAAAAATTGGTTCTACTTCTTGATGGAAGGGGTGACATGAATGTTATAGGGATGAGACAAATTATTGACAGTTACCTTTGTCAATCTGACAGTCCATCTCATTCATTCATTCAACAAATAATTTTGGAGAATTTAGTGTGTCTTAGACCCTGTTCTATGTAAAAAAGACAAAGTCAATTCTCTTCTGGGTTTGTATCACTAGTGGTGGGGAGATGAACAGTAAGCAGTCAATATGTAAATAATTTCAAAGAATGTTAAAGTTGAGCTGCTAGTATGTTGAGTGAAGTGGTGGAAACACACGTCTCCTTCCTGGGAATATAACTTTTAGGTTTAACTTGAATGACAGGAAGAAGTTTGCCATATCTCACTGAGGAGGGCACCTGTTGGGATAGGCACTGGGTGTTGTATGGAAACCAATTTGACAATAAATTTCATATTAAAAAAAAAAGAAGTTTGCCATATCTGAGATATGGTAGAGGCACATGGTAGGTAGAATGTCAAGTGCAAAGGCCTTGAGATGAGCATAGCTTAGCTTAGACCATAAAGAAGGATATTGTGGCTAGAATACAGTGAGTGACAAGTACAATTTTTGGAGATGAGCTGGAAGAGATGGATCTTTGTAGTCCAATAGATTATGAGAAGGAATTTAATTTCTTTTTCAAGTGAAATGGAAATCCATTGAAATATTTTTAACAAGTAAATGGAATAATTTTCTTTATATGTTAAAAAATGCCCACTCTATAAAGGAAAACAAGGTTTTTTAAAAATTTTTGTTTATTTATTTTTACTCTACTTACAGAGCACTCTGACACCAAATGTATAGGCTTTCCACAGCAAGAAATTCTCCAATTCTTGGTGAACACCCACAGGGTGTCCTACAATTTAATTAAGTTCTGATATTAACTGTCCAGTTATTGCAGACTCCACAGGTTAAGGGCTCAGTTTCACAAGGCTGCCCTCTCCCCACTCCCATTTCAAATGCCAATCACAAGTGCCAGGTTGGCACCTGTACTTCTAATCAACCAGCTCTAAACTGGAGACTCCTTAGACTTCATAATTTGCTAGAAGAGCTCGCACAACTCAGGGTAACAGTTTATTTACTGGATTACCAGTTTATTGTAAAAGGATACAATTTAGGAACAGCCAGATGGAATAGATCTGTTTAGGAACAGATGCATAGGGCAGTATGGTAAAGGATGCAGAGTCTCCATGGCTTTGTCAGGCATGCTGCCTCCCTCCCAGCACAAGGATGTGTTCACTTAGCCCACAAGCTTTCCGAACCTCTTAGTTAGGAAATTTTTATGGAGGTTTCATTGCATAGTCATGACTGATTAAATCTTTGGCCATTGGGGATTGAACTGAATGTCTAGTTCCCTCTTCCCTCCCCAGAGATTGAGGAGTGAAAGTTCCAACACCCTAATTACAAGGTTGCTTCCTCTGGCAACCAGCCCTACCCATCTTAGGGGCTTCCCAAAAGTGACCTCATTAACATAAACTCCAGTGTGGTTGAAAGGACCCTGTTATTTTATTTTTTTAATGTTTATTTTTGAGAGAGAGCATACATGGAGGAGGAGCAGAAAAAGAGAGGGACAGAGGATCTGAAGCTGGCTGTGTGCTGACAGCAGTGAGCCCCATGCAGGACTCGAACTGTGAGATCATGATCTGAGCTGAAATCAAGAGTCAGATGCTCAATGGACTGAGCCACCCCAGTGGCCCGAAAAAGGCTACTTATGAATAAGGAAGACTTTTCTTTCATCTTCTTCGATAGAACTACTTCAGGAATTAGGGATAAAAACCAAATATTATAACAAAAGATGTTTCTATTACTTTGTACCATTAGGGAATTACAAAGGTTTTAGGAGTTCTGGCCAAGAACCAGGAAAAATGTGTATATGTATATTTCTCTTTTTCATCACAATATCACACTCTGGCAATCTAAGTATCCTTGTTTTGATAAATAAATTGTCAAGCTCGAGTCCTGCAGTCATAGGGAGGCACAAATGCGAATTACTGGATTCTGCTGATAAAAAAAAAAAAAAAAAAAAAGAACTGCCAGATCCATAAACACGGAAATATAAAGAAGAGAGGTACATATTTGTGGTAAAATGTAATTATCGACTCCACTGGTAGAGGAATAAATAATCCATAATTTCCCAAGGAGAGTAAGATTATTTTCAGAACATGTCCAAGTAGAGTATTCTACCCTATCTGCTTTTTCAATAAATTGTCTGAATTTTAAATTTCTCATGGCCAAGTCCTAGCTAGCTCATGTTTCAGTTTTTCAAATGTGAAGACAGACTGCTTTGGAACATTTGCTAGTTCAAGTTAGTTTCACCAATGCTCACTATTAAAATGATTTTAAAATGATGTAAGTTTAAAAACACAGATTGTGTATAATGTTTTCAATAGATAGTAGGATGTAAAGCAAAGTACAGAAATTTTTCATTGTGAAATACATGAAAAGAGTGAGAATGAGTAAATATGTTCCCCTGTGTATTCTCATAATGCTTATACTTCACTAAAGAGTCAACAAGATTTAGCTTTAATCTCCATATGTATTAAAATATGGAAAGAAATTCTGACAGGCATTCTACAAACATAATCTTTAATTTTGATATTAAGACCTAATATTACTGAAGCTCCAATATTAAGCCCTAAAATTTGACTTTAAAGTGAACTTTCTTAATAGCATTTAAAAATTATAACAGTATAAAGTGTTATTAAATTTTAATTTAAATATTATTAACATCATATTTTAAATTATAACATTTTGTATACAGTTTAGAATATAGAAGAATATAAGAAGGTAGGATGGATATTTCAAAATTAAATAACCCAGAGAGTTCTTGAAATATATAATGTGTAAATACGTAATATGTAGAGACTTAAACATACAGATATATCTAAATACAGATATGTATATATATAAAGTATTAGAATCACATGGCTTTTATGTCTTGCCTTTTCTTGCTAATGTTATAGCATGAACAACTTTTCATATCACTAAGTAGCTTTCACAAACCTGATTTCAAGGACTGTGTAATAATTCATCATATCAGTGCATTGCTTTGTCTCACTCTACCTGTTGTTTTCAGTGTTTTGCACACATCAGTCCAATGCTAACAACCATCTGTATTCATAAATCAGACTGTGTTTTTGAAGCTATGGATCCATTTAGAAGACTTTTCATATGTTGTCCTATGGGAGGAATAAAAAAAGATTACTTGAGAAAAAGAAATTTGGAACATACATTATTTGAATTTAGAGATGTTGCAGGCACATGCACCAGCTTTTATTAAACCAGGCACTTTCTGCTCTTTATTTTTTTTTTTTAATTTTTTTTTTTTCCAAACGTTTATTTATTTTTGGGACAGAGAGAGACAGAGCATGAACGGGGGAGGGGCAGAGAGAGAGGGAGACACAGAATCGGAAACAGGCTCCAGGCTCTGAGCCATCAGCCCAGACCAGAGCCTGACGCGGGGCTCGAACTCACGGACCGCGAGATCGTGACCTGGCTGAAGTCGGACGCTTAACCGACTGCGCCACCCAGGAGCCCCATGCTCTTTAATTGTCTCATGATATTCTTCAAGTTCTAAGGTTCAAGTTTAAGACTTTTATCTACGCATGGCTTTTTGTTTCTACAGTTAGATGGCGTGTTCCCACAGACTCCTTGACCAAACTGAATTTTGTGAGAAAGGACATTTTCATTGACCTAAAAGAATTTGTATTTTATCAATTTATGTCACCTGTAAAAAACAACAGATATCATAGTTCCTAACCATTCTTTTCTCTATTATTTCTGTTCAGAAATGAAAACAAATTAAAGTATAATATCTTATATTAAACTTCTCACTTTGAGGGGATAAAAATGAAATATAGAATGTGTAAAATCAGATTAGAAGCGGAATGTTCTTTCCAAAGCTCTCCAGGTGGCATCAGCTGTTAAAGAAGATGCATTTTGGAATAGCTGGGAAGATAAGGTTAAGAATGACCATGTGGGCGTCACCAAAAGAACATTAATTGTTCAGCAACAAAAAAAAACTATGCACTTACCACACAGTGTTCAAGAGCAAGGACAGAAGTTTGTAGAAGTCAATGACTTTACACATTCTGTTCAAGAATCCCGTAAGATAACTACTGTCCAAGGTACTCCAGACACCTTCCCACATACTCTGTTCATTTTGCCCTCAATCCTTTTACTCCTCTTCTACCATTTTGTTTATTTTTGTATTTGTTTTGGTGACTGAATTAAGATCACTAAACAAACTGCAAGTCTGTGGAAATAAAAAAAATGTTTTTAAGTCTAAAATTTAGAAGACAGAAAAACCAGACATATGTTAATTTTTATCATCTGAGTAGCAATACAGCTTTGAGCATTAATGACCTGAGTTATAAAAAGTGAACTTGAAAGGAGGGGAACATTATAGTCCCTAGAGATTCTCAAACATTCATTTGCATAAGAATGACCCAAAGAGGTGTCTCAAGCTTCTGATACTCAGACCCCATTGGCTCTCACTGCTATTTAAAAGGATGGAGGATGTGTAGGAATCTGAATTTCAAACAAATGCCCAAGTAATTATTATATGCAAGGTTCTCAACTCATAACTTGGGTAATACTAGCCAGGCTATAGGGTGTCATAATGTGGGGTCAGAAGTGCTCATTTGAAGTGATGTGCCTCAGTTTTCTCATACATGAAATGAAAAAAAAATCATCCTCATGGCATTATTGAAAGCAACATGTTACTTCTGACTCAGCAGGGCAGGTCTTAATCTACTGTGAAGGATATTTTATTTTCTGAGGTGTACAATTAATGTGTAAAATATATTATTTCCTACCTGCTGAAATGGGCCTGAAATTTTAGAACAACCTAAAAAGAACTTTCCTGCACCTTTATCCTTTGATCCATGTGAAAAATCAAACACTGGGGAGTTCAGTAGCAAACTACAGTTATAGAGTCTTTGTATCACAGTGTGAATAAAGGCTCCACAGGTAGAGTTTGATGGAGGAAAGTGAAGAAACCAAGTGGTAGCTTCAGGGCATGTGGAGTTGGAAAAGCAAAAACTGTCTCCCAGGAGTTTGCCCAAGGCAAGCCCTGAATGTGTAGGTGGTCAACTGGTTATCTGTTTTCAGCACCCTAAATGATTCTCTTAAGCCAGGAGAGAGCCAGCCCTCCAATGACCTGAACGGCTGTTTAACTATGGTGACTCTTAACATTCCTATTTTTTGATGCAATTCTTAGATATTATGATGGTGTGACTGGATTTGATAACCATCACCTTAGAGTACATCTCAAACTTCTGTCATTCACATAGTACCGTCATGATTTTAGCAATATCCATATAACATCTGTACTAGTTCTAATATTTTTCTTTAAATTTATTCACTGTTTTATCAATTTTCTTGTAAAAGGATATGTGTATCATTATTGTTAGTTGAAAACCAGCACCACATGCCATAAATTACAAGGTCAATGTAGCATAAATGAAATAACAACAAAACATGTTATTAAATGCCAGCTGAATACAGCTGCTTTCCAAAGACTGACCCTAAGGCCTTCTGTAAATTTGATCAATATACACTCATTTCCAACTGGTACTTTCTATGTGACGTAATCAGAAGAGGTGAAAGATAATCAGCAAACTGTGATTTGATGTCACTTAGTGATCTCTGTGTGGAATCATACTTGGAATATCCCACACTTTGGGAAAAACCGTCAGATTACTCTTCAGTAACATTGACAGACCCACTTCCCTGAACACGTGGCTTCTTACCTAATTTGAACAATGAATGTGACTCACTAGAGTTTCACAAAACCCCTTTGTAAGCATACCAGGGTCGGAAAAATTAATCTGTTTTAAAGGAAAATATCTTGTATGTGGAAGATATTCACATGAATGGGTATTTACTAAATATTTCATGTAGTACAGGTTGTTAGTTAGAAATCTGTCATGTTTCATTGTGCTCACTCTTGGTGATGTATCTAAAAGCCTGTATACTGGAAGCCAGGACATGAGTTTCACTTTCCTTTCAGTTTATCTTTTTATTTAATTTTTTTTTCAACGTTTTTTATTTATTTTTGGGACAGAACGAGACAGAGCATGAACGGGGGAGGGGCAGAGAGAGAGGGAGACACAGAATCGGAAACAGGCTCCAGGCTCTAAACCATCAGCCCAGAGCCCCACGCGGGGCTCGAACCCACGGACCGCAAGATCGTGACCTGGCTGAAGTCGGACGCTTAACCGACTGCGCCACCCAGGCGCCCCTCAATTTATCTTTTAATAAATTTAGAGCTCACTTCCACTGAAACCTGATTGGATTATGAATAAAAAGTCAATTAACAGGAAGCTTCCCAGTATTTGGCATATCAGTTGGTGTTTGTGTACTTATTTGTAAGGAAGCAGTGTAGGAATAAGAGAGTTCAGTTGGGCCCACCATTTACTACCTAAGTCAACAATTTGGGACTAGTTACTTCACTTCTCAAAATGCTTAGTTTTATTTGTAACACAGAAATAATAATGTTTAACCCGCAGAATTGTTGCATTAATGCACTTAAAAATAAAACAAAATGTGTGTCAACTGTGCTGGAATTGAAATAAAAGAACTTAATTAAAAAAAAAAAAACTTGGGGCGCCTGGGTGGCGCAGTCGGTTAAGCGTCCGACTTCAGCCAGGTCACGATCTCGCGGTCTGTGAGTTCGAGCCCCGCGTCAGGCTCTGGGCTGATGGCTCAGAGCCTGGAGCCTGCTTCCGATTCTGTGTCTCCCTCTCTCTCTGCCCCTTCCCCGTTCATGCTCTGTCTCTCTCTGTCCCAAAAATAAATAAAAAAAAAAAAGTTGAAAAAAAAAAGAAAAAAAAAAAAACTAAATAAATAAACCAAAATAGAACAAGACACCAGAAGCAAGTGATATAATGGAATAAGACACTTAACATTTATTGCCATTGTAGGTATCATGTGTATGATAATGATGATTCTAACATTTTATATGATAAGGAAAAGTAATCTGCTTGAACCTATGCTTGAACCTAAACCCTTCAGTGTTTTTAATCTAGGATATTTTTCTGTTTTGAAATCTCCATGGCAATTCCTACTGAAAGAAATAACATACCTGCAATGTTTTACATTCTGAAAATGGGCGCTTGTGTGTGTCTTATAAGTCAGATTGTAGATATTCTTGCATGAGCTGGGTGAAAGTATGTCCCTCAAAGGCATGTATTTTCTGAAATAAACTTATTGAGTCATATTTTATATATCATGCAATTCACTCATTTCAAAGGTAGAATTCAGTGATTTTTGACAAATTTACCAAGTTATGCAACCATTATTACTACGTACCGGTTTTAGAACATTTCATCACCTGAATACCATTCTTTATGTCATTTACCGTTATTTCCAGCAGCCCTTCCTCTCCAGGAAACCACTAATCTACTTTCTGTCTCTATAGATTTTCCCTTTACTGGGCATTTCACATAGGTGGAATTATTCAATATACAGTCTCTTGCATCCAGTTTTTTTCATTTAGCGTAATGCTCTTGAGTTTCATCCATGTTATGGCATATATCAGTAGTAGTTTGTTGCTTTTTATTGATGAATAGAATTTCATTCCTTGGCTATACTACATATTGGTTATCCATTTATCGGTTGGTAGATATTTCTGGGTTTTTTTGGCTTTTATGAAAAATGTTGCTGTGAATATGCATGTACAAGTTTTTGTGCGGATGTACATTTTCACTTCTCTTGGGTATATACCTAGAGATAGAATTATCTTCTCTATGTGTAACACTTGCAGAACTGCCAAAGTGTTTTCCAAAATGGCTGCACCATTTTATATTTCTACCAGCAATGTATGAGTGTGCCAATTTTTTTAATTCTAGCCATTCTAGTGAGTGTGAAATGGTATTGTTGTTTTAATTTGCATTTCCTTAATGACTACTGATGCGTATCTTTTTATGTGCTTATGAACCATTTATATATGCCCTTTAGAAGTCATGTGGTTTTAAAATATTTGATTTCTCTGATTATCTTGATAATTTATTATAAAGAAATGGTTGAAAATGGCTGAAGAATCAATAATAATGTTCTGGGAATATCTATTTAGGTTTGAGATAAGTAACTATGATATCGTGGGACCATGCATCTTCATATGCATTCTGGGATAGCATATGAAGCTATCACTGTGAATATTCATCTCAAACTCTGTATTCAGGGGCACCTGATTGGCTTAGTCAGTTAAATGTGCAACTTCAGCTCAGATGATGATTTTACAGTATCTGGGTTCAAGCACTGCCAGTGCAGAGCCTGCTTGAGATTCTCTCTCTTCTATCTCTGCCCCTCCCCCACTTTGTACACACATGCTCTCTCCCTCTGTCTCTCAGATAAGTAGACTTTGAAAATAAATAAATTAATAACAATAAAAACAAAACTCTGTATTCATAAAGCAGAACTCTACACTTATGTGGAATGTGAGCTTAAAGAAGGTAGAGAATTTTATGAATCTTGATCACCTTTTATTTTATCTCTAACACCTAGAACAATGTCTGACATAGTCTAGTCATTCAATAAACCTTTATTGAATAAATGGATATAAGGAGTATATTTTGAATATACTTGTTGAATGAAATAATGCCAATATTTCTGATATCTCAATAAGTAGACAATTCATGTGCTTATTTTCATAGGAAGTCTGGAAATTGTCATGTGTCAAAACAACTTCTAAAATTCAGTCAGGATATCATTTTTGTCAACTAAAGCAAAATGCCTGTCTGTGTCAATGTAGAGTCATAATCTTATGAATGGCTTGTAATTTTTTAAAAGTCACAGCTCTAAATTAAATCCATTGCCTTTATTTTTTTGTACTCCAGAAATGCTCTTGTGAATATGGATGTATCATACTCCCAGAGTGAACTAGATTTTGACTTATAACAAAACAATAACAATGAAACAACAACCAAAAAAAAAAAAAATCCTTCCTACTTCTCAATAAAATTATTTCTCTCTCTTTCTTCCCACTTACACTCTAAAAATAGTCCAAGTAGAAAACACCACTAATATAATAAATTTCTGTATATGCGGAAGCAAAGTGTCCTTTCCAACAAAAAGCATGACATATTTTAATATGAGACTCACAATAAATATACAGCTGGATTTTTTTCCTTTCCCTCAGTGTGTGTGTGTGTGTGTGTGTGTGTGTGTGTGTGTGTGTGTGTATAGTTATATATATAGCTATATACATATATACAGTTATATATATAGTTATATATATATTGTTTTATATATATATTGTTTTATATATAGAGTGTGTGTGTGTGTGTGTGTGTGTGTGTGTGTGTATACACACATAAACTGGAATGGTGTCATTTAGCCTATATATTGAGAATGTTATAACACAAAAGTGTTCTCACAAAAAACTATTGAGGGACTGAGGGACACCTGGGTGGCTCAGTCAGATGAGCATCTGGCTTGATTTCAGCTCAGGTCATGATCTCACGGTTGTGGGAGACCCCTCATCAGGCTCTGCACTGACAGCATGGAGCCTGTTTGGGATTCTCTCTCTCCCTTTCTCTCTGCCCCTGCCCTGCTCTCTCCCTGTCTCTCTGTCTCTGTCTCTCTCTCAAAAATAAATAAGTAAACTTTAAAAAAAAATCTTTAAAAAAATGCCTGTTGAAGTGTTCAGAGAAGGAATGCCTTTGCATGGACTTGGGTGGTTTGGGTGTTGATTTGTAGACTCATCTGAATGTATCAGCAAATCCTTTTAAGTTCCTTCTGATACTGTTAGAGATTCAGCAATGGAAAACAAGGCCTCTATTTACTCATCAAAGATTTTGTTTTCTAACTTACTGACTTTATTGGAAAAAAGTAAAGTTTCTGAAAAAGAATGTTTCATCCTTGGTTGTTTATCCCAGAATCAGATCATCAGAATTCTCCAAACTTGTGGCAGTAATGGAAGGAAATGGGCAATATGAAATAGAGTTAGTGTTGGGGACACATTAATTATATATATTATATATTAACATTATATATATTAATTATATATTTAATTATATATATAATTATATATTAATATATAATTATATATGTATATATAATTAATATATATTAATTATATATGTATATATATATACACACACAGATATATATGTATGTATATAAATTATTAATTATATATAATATATGCATTAATTATATATATAATTATATATAGAACTTTGATTACTATCTATTTAGTCTTTGTTACCTAGAAAATTATTGTGTATTTGGCTGTGTTTTATTTTTTATTTTAAAATACAAAGATTAAAGTATGTATGTGGGTTTTAAATGCTATTAGGAAAATTTTAAAATACATTTTTTTAGCATAAATATACCCCCTCAACATCAGAACCTCAACAATGTTTCTCTGGGAAATCCTTGGCTTCATAATCTGAAATCTCTAAGAAAAAAAATAAATTGTTGAATGTATTATGATGATCAAAATTTTTTTGTTTCTCCTGAAATTCTATCTGCAGAGTTTAGTAAGGGAAAAAAATGTAAGTGAACAATATAAAATTGTGAAGTAACTAGACATAGCTGTAACTTCTCTATTGTAGCTAAGCCAAGTTCATTAACTGCCCAGATTTTGAGGACCCTATTAACTGAAATTAGAACCCATAGCACTTAAAGTCCTGGGTACAATTGAAACAAGAAAGGGCTATGTGATAAAATGTCAGATATACACATTTACTAATGTTACAACATGGAAACTGGTAGAGTCACGTAAACTCTATGAAAGAATGCCCTCAATTTCAGTATGTCAGGAGTCAAATGTTAGGAAAGATAGCATATCCCATTTAAGTAAGAACTGAAGGCTCACCATTTATGAAATTTAATTATATAAATGCATAATCATAATATACTTAGATAATGTGTAGTATTTCTTCCAGCTGTCTTTCTTAATGAGCCAATCCTAGAGGAAATGTGAGATATCTCTTACTGTGAATAGTTTCTTTATATCTGCCTTAGGTCATCTAAGTCAACAATAATCTTCTCATCTTTTTCATCATTCTTAGATTTTTTTGGCATTTACTTTACATTTGGTGAATTTAGGAAATTACATTCCACAGAACAGCCAGAGAAAGTGTTAACATGTAGATATTACTTCAGCAGAACTCCCAACCTAGATTAAGAATGCTCATGTTTAGTAAAAATCCTGAGAAAACTATCTAGTTTGCCCATTGGAAACTATAGACACACTGTGGAACCTCAAAGGCTTGAACTTTCTCTTGAAACAAATAAGTAAATACAATGACTATCAGCTGGCACCAGGAAAAGAACAGAGTCCAACATGCATAATCAATCAATAAGAGTCTTAGTTTTCTTCATACCATTCTTCATACTTCATACCATGGATACATTTTTTTTTTAATCTACAAAGAACAAAATATAGACTTAATGTATACAATGTCTGTGGGGGGGGGGGGGTATGTGTGTGTGGTATGTGTATATATGGTATGTAGAGATACCCATACCCTTAAAATAAAATCTCTTTGGTATGTAAACAGACTATCTCTAATCTCTTTATCTCTGGTGACTTTCAAAGAATTCGTGAGGCCAATACTTTTTCTAAGCAATTATATACATTATTGATATGAGTAGGATCTCAGTTTAATAAGAGAATCTTTGTAGCTTCATTGACTTCAGATTTAATTTATATAGAAAAATTTAAAGGGAAAAAAATTTAATAACTTGGCTCTTAAGAGTTTGGACAATAACGGGGTGCCTGGGTGGCTCAGTCAGTTAAGCACCCAACTCGATTTCGGCTCAGGTCGTGATCTCACAGTTCATGAGTTCAAGACCCACATCCAGCTCTGCACTGTGTCAGCATGAAGCCTGCCTGAAATTTTCTCTCTCTCACTCTCTGCCCCTACCCCACTCATGCAGTCTCTCCCTCTCTCTCAAAATAAATAAATAAACTTTAAAAAAGTTTGGACAATATTAATGTCATTTAAAATACAAGAATGTACCATGTGCATTTGAATATTGCTTTTAAGGTAAATTAATATATAACATTGATACTTAGGTCCCAAATCACCAGACTTGGAGGAACATATTAACTCATTTTAATAGCCATGTTGATTAATTTTGTAGCTGACTACACTTATGTTCTTTTTAAATTAATTTATTTTATTGAGATATGATTGACATATACCATTGTAAAAATTTAAGATATACAACGTGTTGGTTTGATACATCTATATATTGCAATATGATTACCACCATATTTTTAGCTAACACCCCAATCAGGTCACATAATTACACTTTCTTTTTTGTGGTGAGACAATTAAGATCAGTGCTGTTAGCAACTTTGAAGTTTATTAAGTAGTATTATTGGCTATATTCAGTATGTTGTGCATTAGATCTCCAGAATTTATCTACTACTTGCAACTTAAGGTTTTCATTTGTTGTTGTTGGAAGTGAATGCGTGTGTATGTACAAGGTAATCTGTTAAAAAAAAAAACTATACTAAATATAATACTGCTTTAAGGAAACTTTTCTGAATATTCTACATCAACCTTATAAATGCCTCAATCCCACTAGCCTTTCCTCTCCAATGAAGGCATGTTGGTACTGTAATGGAAAAAAGTCAGATTTTATTTTCATTCATTAATACAATAATTTACTTTAATTTACTAGGACATATCACCTATTTATAAAGTGAATCAACGCTCTTACCCCAAACTAACTAAATGATGACAACTCTGACTCTCTATTAAGTGTATGTTTCTTTGTGATATATATATATTTATCTCTATGTGCTTATGCATTTGCCCTTTGTATTCAAACATAGCATTCAAAAGCTATGCAAAAGGGCATTTTGTTTGTCATTGATATTTATTTGCTACTAATGATTACCACCTATAAGTGTACATCAGGGGACTGGGTGTAGGAAGACAGGCTTGCAACAGAAAAACCAGCTAGCATGCTGTTACATTAATGGAGGTGAGTGATAGGTACTTGAACTTGAGCAGTGTCAATGAGACTGCTGAAGAAGGAATTGATTCATAAGGTTTTACATCAGAATATATAAGATCCAGTATTTTTTAAGACCTTCCAGGGGATTCCACTGTGAAGTTCAGTCTGAGAATTATTAACCACGGTTAGATTTAGGGTCTCAGGAAGAGCAAAATTTAGGCTGACTTCTAGGTTTCTTGGTTATTGGTGTGACTGGTGATGCCATCCATGGTCGAGAAAATGGTAAAGGAAGAATAATTTTATTGCAAGGTTTTTGTTGTTTTTATCCAACTGTGTTTACATGGAGTTCAAAGTGTGAAAGGGAACATCTATGAATTAAATGGAAAGGTCTGGTGTGGAGAGGTGTACTTTGTAGTCATTGTGGAAAAGTGATAGCTAAACTCAGAGAGTCTGCATAGGATCCAGGAAAATAGCACTTAGAGGCCAGCAGAGGAAGAAAAACTGGGGAGTTGACTGGTAAAGAATGATGGCCAGATAAGGAAGAGGAGAGTGAGGTGGCCAATAATAATAATAAAATGAGAGATTTGCTTATGGGAAATATTCATAAGAAATAACAAATGGACAAATATCTCTTTTTTTTTTTTTTTTTTTTTTTTCTGTTTGGGGATGTTAGCTACTTTCTATTTGAAGGGTCTATTGTTTGGAATCACCAAACTCATATTGCTCAAGGGAATATCTTCCTAGAGCTACACAGCAGAGTATTTTGTTACTTTATCTATCTTATACACACGTAAGTGTGTGTGGGCACATATGTGTGCATGCATGCATGCACGTGCTCACGTGTGTGGTATGTTGGATTGTATATCAAACTGTCAAATATTCTTTGTATGTGTTTAGCTGGCATTATAAGGAAGTCTATACACACATATATCTATGCACATAAGTAATTCTAGAAGTAGGAAAGGAAAGGTCAGTGTGACAATTTGGTTTAACAGAGTCTCCTGACCAACATTTCTCCCACCTGTCTTCCATCAGGGAACACTGGGCAGACGGGAGCATAACTAGTATGCTCCAGTGGGTAAGAGAGTGGCCAGATTTAAACTTGTGTCCTTGTGACTATTCCATATCAGAACTGCCTCCTTTCCTTGGAAGTCTTCTACCTCAAATACATTATTAATATTGTATTAATCCATAAGTCACGTTATCTGCAAGTACATTTCTAACTTTCTGCTAACGTTTCATTACCTAGTACTTTGATAGTACTATTAATGGTTTTATAGGTAAGCTCACAAGATGCAGATTTGGGAGTTCTATTAGTCACCTCAGGCTGCCATAACAAAACACCACAGAGTGGGTGGCTTAAACAAAGAAATTTATTTTCTCACAGCCCTGTAGCCTGGAAGGCTGAGATCAGGGTGCCAGCTCAGTCAGGTTCTGACAAGGGCTCTCTTTTTGGCTTGTAGACAGCTGTCTTCTCACCCTATGCTCATGCAGCCTTTTTCCCTATAAGTACAAGGGAGCAAGGGGCTGGGAGCAAGCTCTCCAGTATCTCTTCTTATAAGGGCGCCAATTCCATCAAGCCAGAGGTCCTATCCTCATAACTTGATCTAACCCCAAGTATCTTCCAAAGGTTCCATCTCCAAATACCATCGCATCGGAGGTTAGAATTTCAACACATGAATGAGGGAGGGGGCACAACTCAGTCCATAGTAGAGACCATCAGGCAGTTCTCTGCCATCACCATTGCTTTTAAACCAGGAGGCTTGTTTGGCACAAGCACTAATTCAGTGTAATCCAGACAGGTACAACCGTCCTGTTGTTGTATATAATTCAGCACTGACACATAATAACAATGAGCCATGACAGAATCAGTTTTGCACTGCTGATAAGTATACCGTATAAGTATAAGTATACTGACAGATAAATAGAAAAAATAATAAGTTTGAACAGAATCAGACTTTTCTTGTAAACATTTAGTTTAGTTTGGAGCTGCTTACCACCTTCAGATGTGCTTTCCTATGCCATGGTGACTTTGGTGGAAAGAACAACATGCTGTTTAAGACAATTGAGCAGCAGTGTTCAACTTCGTATTGCATCTGAACGTCTTCAGTTTCTTGTATGTTTTCCCAGGAATTTGATGGATATGACCTTTTTTTTTTTCTTAATCCAAAGCAAATTTTAGGTCATCTTAGTGTGTGTGTGTGTGTGTGTGTGTGTGTGCACACATGCATGTGCATGTATTGCAAATAAGTACACAATATCTTCAATAATTTCCTGTGTGGGTACACTGTAAATTGACTCTATGAAGTAAAATCAACAGATTATATTGTGTTCTGTGCATAGTATCCAGAGTGAAAAATTCCCACTTCTTTTTTTAAATTTTTTAATGTTTATCTATTTTTGAGAGAGAGAGAGAGAGCGAGTGGATGAATGGGGGAGGGGCAGAGAGAGAGGGAGACACAGAATCCAAAGCAGGCTCTGGGATCCGAGCTGTCAGCACAGAGCCTGATGTAGGGCTCGAACCCACGAACCGTGAGATCATGACCTGAGCCGAAGTCGCTCACATAACCGACTGAGCCATCCAGGTGCCCTGAAAAATTCCCATTTCTAATTTTGAGGCTTACAAGTTTCAAGGTTTTGTCTGTGTAGTATTATACTTGTAATTACTGTGGCATTTGGACTGATCCATGTATGAGAGTCTGTTTATCAGGGAAGAGGGTGTGGGGATAGAAGATGAGCAAGGAAGGATTGCTGTGAGACTTCTTTTGTCCCTGTTAAGATTAGTGAGAAGCCTGTATCGTACATAGATTATAAATAGGGCAGACAATTTCCAGGAACTGTAAAGAATATTCTTAAGATCTCACACCTGACAGGGACTTAGCAGCTAGAATATACAGGAGGTATTACAAAGTAGAACAAAATGAGGCATGTTGTGATATGGAAAAGTATTGATGGTGATTAGTTAGAAATATAAGCCCATGGGGGACAAAAAGATCTATGTTGTTCATTTGTTTCACCCAGCATGTTTCACGAAGCCGTGCCCACCATTAGTTTCAGGAACCATTACTGATAGAAAGATTCCAGAATGACCAATGGCACACTCATGAGACTGTAAAATTAGGTTGATCCTTGAAAGTCTCATGAAATCCTCCCTTTAATTTGGTAAACAGACTGTAAGTGAGGAAGTAGGACTCAAAAGTAAGGTCCAAGTGTAATATAAAATGAAACAAAAATTGATCATATATCGATCAATTAAGGGACATGCTCCAGGGCATCTCCTGCTATTCTAGCTTCTTTATTCAGGATCACTGGATAGAATGTACATGATTCCTTATCTTAATTTCTGAAAACAGATCCTACCACCAGGTTAGGGAAAGAGACCTGAGATCTGTATAATGATTTCACATTAACAAATAGTCTTGAATTTCTACCAAAAGAGCATGACTTTAAAACCTCTCATATCTTAGTGCTTAGCCAGAAAGAATTTCATACCAGTGTGGTTTCCTGTCCAAGTACCCAAAATAGGGTTAGTAGCAGGACCTGCTCACTGGACTGCTGTGAAGGCCTGACATAGAGCGATACATGTCTAGAGGTGCTGCTGTTGTTGTGGTTGTTGTTGTTGTTGTTGTTGTTAACCAGGTTAGGTATCTTAATTCTCCCTTGTACATTGACTTTTGCCACAGTACAGTCACTTCACTTCACTTTGATGAAGTCTGAAATGTATTTCTTTGAGACAAAGATGGCACGTTCCCCTGGTACATTGGGCAATTAGCACATAATGTTAGTATATACTTATTTGACTGTCCATAGGAAGCAAATATTAAACAGGCAAAATTATGGGTTTTCAGTAAGAGACAGGCTGGGCGGAGAGATGCGGACGGCCACCATTTCGTACAGTAGATATACAAAAAGGTTTTTCAAACACCAGACTTGATGTTGCAGTTGGTGGTGTTCTGGCCAGAAGGGCGGACGGACCGCGAGCCCCTTGAGGTGAACTACAACACATGCTGAAGTCTTCACAGAAGCAATTGTTTTCTTTCATTCAGTAGGAAAGGACAAAGCTAAAAATGAGAACACCAGGGAAATGTAGATGTCTCCATTTCCACAAAATAACCTAAGTATAATAAAGCCCCAAAAAGGAGGTAATATATTTTTAAGTTTTGATCCTGAAGCAAAACCCTTAACCCTTCGTTAATTGGAAAAAAAAAAGAGGAAAAGCATTTGGTCATTTTTTTTCTCCATTGTTTCTATATTTTCTCCATCGCTTCTATATAATTAACAATATGTAGGTGTATACCATAATGCTAGAAAGCTAATGTAATGTATCACTTTAGGGAAGGAATAAAATCATCATCCTATCCGCATCTCTTACCTTGATTCATAGCTCAAATATTTCTATTCTTGGAGCATTACTGCAGCTCTTGTGCTAAGAAAATTGCTGGTGGATGAAGAATGATTCTGCAGCCTTTCATCCTTCATAATTTTCGCGCCATCTGATAACTCTAACTTTGCAATGGTGCCATCTAACGTTCACACGTCCTCAGTACTACAGCTCTACTTCATTAGAAACTAAATAATACAAGTATCAAGCAAGTTCCCTCAAGAACAGTGTACTGGGGAGAGTCATTGCAGCACAAAGTCAATCACTGAAACACTAGAACAGATTTTTTACTAAATATATATTTCTTACTTATTATTATTTGTCTTATTTGTTGCATTTATTTCACAAAGATTTGTATATATTCTATGTATATAGTCATGCAAATGATGGATAACCTACTTCATGTATTGAAGTTATACTTATTTTGTATTTTATTTTTCTGTGTTTCTCTGTACCTTCCTATAACCCTAACAAAATGGTCATTGTCTTTGAAGGCAACATATCCAACCTAGTCATGGGTTGGGTTAGAGTGGAATCAAAACATGGAATCATTTATTGTAATAGTTGATTGCACTGCATATTCTGCCCCGAGTTGTGGTTCTCTTACTGCTGATGGCTGTGCTTCACTAGATAACAAGAGAAACACAGAAGAGCTTTGATACGCATGAAATAGAGTGTTTTTTCCATAAAACAGAAGAAATAGTGTCTTCCTTGTCTTACCATTGGTACTTTGTTAGGACTATCTCTTTTTAAAAAATTCTGTAGAAAGTAATTTGAGGAATTAAGGAGCTTAGAAACAGTTTTCAAGATGTCCCAGAGATGTGATTTTTATTTCCTTAACTAGCCTTTGAGTTGACTTCTATATTGCTTATCAATTCAAAATTTTAAGAGGGAAAACATGTTTAATTGTGAAAGAACAGAATTAATTTAAGACAGGCCCTATCAGATCACCTCCATTATTTTAACATCTGCAAGAAGGTTAACAAAATGCCCACTCTGACTGACCTCAACACTGAAATGAAAAAGCTCAGCCTTTGCCCCATCTGATTTGGGAGAAGGTAGAGACCCAGATTCCAAGGATGCTGTGTACACGCAAACCTCATGCAGGCCCACCCTGAGCTTGGCTCTCCCTTAGCTTTTTTGTTCGCTCCTCAAGGGCAGGATGTTCCCTCCCACTTTGGGCTCTGCTTACCTGCCTTGCTTTAATCAGGAATGCCTTCTTTGGTGCTTCTGCTCCCACTTGGTTAATTATTACCCCTTGGTCTATGCATCATTTCCTCAGAGAAGCCATCCAACCCTGTCTTGTTATTAGTCCCGTCTTGCTATTAGATATCACCCAACACTTCTCCTTATTACTACTTACCACACTTTGCAATTATACACTTGTGTTATTATCTAGTTCATATTCCCTGTCCTCACTAGATTATAAATTGTGAGCAGGCTGGAATAATCTTTTTTTTTTTAACTCTTTGAGGCTCTAGCCACTGTGTTTTCTATAATGTTCAATACAGAGCAGGCGTGTGGGAAATCATTGATGAAATCAACTATTTGATTTCAAAATTGAGAACTAAGATGACCATTGTCCCAGCCCATGTAGTTCTGTGATGTCAACTCTGCTTCTGTGTCACCTATGGGCAAGAGAATATTCACTGAGGCAGGAAATTGAACTGTGTTCCAGCCCTCAAGAAATACCCCTCTGGGGATAGGTCACTTCCTGCCGCACAGTCTGGGAGTGAGGTGTGAGACGTTCATTCTCAATATTTACAGGATTCCTGACCTTCTTCACTACCTCTCTTCCACTTCTCAGGGCCAGATGGTCTTTCACTCCCTGCCCACCAATTTCTCTTTGCTACACCTGTCCTCCTCACCCAAAATAAAAATAATAAAATGGGGTGTCTGGGTGGCTCAGTTGGTTAAGTGTCCGACTCTTTTTTTTTTTTTAATTTTTTTTTCAACGTTTATTTATTTTTGGGACAGAGAGAGACAGAGCATGAACGGGGGAGGGGCAGAGAGAGGGAGACACAGAATCGGAAACAGGCTCCAGGCTCTGAGCCATCAGCCCAGAGCCTGACGCAGGGCTCGAACTCACGGACCGCGAGATCGTGACCTGGCTGAAGTCAGACGCCCAACCGACTGCGCCACCCAGGCGCCCCAGGTGTCCGACTCTTGATTCAACTCAGGTCATGATCTCATGGTTCCTGAGATGGAGAGATGGAACCCTGTGTCAGTCTCTGGACTGAGTGTAGAGCCTGCTTGAGATTCTCTCTTTCTCTCTCTCTTTCCTTGTCCCTCTCCTACTTACTCTCTCTCTCCTCCCCCAAAATAAATAAATACACATTTAAATAAATAAATAAATAAATAAATAAATAAATAAATAAATAAATGTAAATAAAAACCACCCATTTCATCTTTACTGTCTGTCTTCATGGATTAACGTGGAGATAGCATAAAATGTAAATAGTATTTTAGGAAATTATCCTGTCATTCTGGTAGTCAGCAGGGAATAAAAATAAATTTTGCACATTATACAAAGGACAGGTTGTGTTTTCATTGTTTGTTTTTGTAGTACATTCCTTCTCTTTCTAGAAGACTCTAAGGATTTCCAACTATCTTAGAATATTAGACAAGAAATCATGCTGAAAATCAATCACCTTCAAAATAAGTTCTGCTTAAAAAGTTATAACATGTCATACTAAGTTTCTGATATCTATAACCAGTCACCAATGTCTTCTAAAGAATAAGAAATGAACCTAAGCCTCAGAAGTGATTAATTGTGACACTGAATACATACATGCATATAGTGGTGGATTTGGTATGTCTTGTAAATTGTATTATATTTCATTTAGAGTCTGGTATATTGGCATTGTTTTTAACACTTTTTAAAATTTTTATTTATTTTTCTTTGAGAGGGAGGAGGGGCAAAGAGAGAGGAAGGCTCCGTGTTGTCAGTGTGCAGCCCCATGTGGGGCTTGATCATGACCATGAGATCACGAGCTGAGCCAAAATTGAGAGTTGGACACTTAACTGACTGAGCCACCCAGGAGCCCCTAAAGTTAACACTTTGGCTTAACATCAAGTACACACATCGCTTCTCAGCCTTTGGCTAAGATCAAGTGTAGTAACATCAAGTACACACAAACGAAAAATGCTTGAACTTTTGAATATTTTCAAAGCACACTGAAGCTTCTAAGAGTCCTTCCAGATCCCTGTCGCCTCCCCCTGTTGTAGCATTTCATGGGCATTAGCTAAGTGTATGCTTCTTGAAAGCTGAATTTATGGATTTCATTGGCAACTCAGAATTCTGACTTATAGATGTGTATTTGATGAAAGAATATATCGGATGGTATAAATTTTACTGCAAAGAGTATCTTCCCACTTCTATCTCCACAGCAACACAGATGTACACACAGTGGCATCACTTCTTAAACTGTATCTCCGAGAACTTCCAGAACCAGTTATTCCTTATGCAAAGTATGAAGATTTTTTGTCCTGTGCCAAACTGCTCAGCAAGGAAGAGGAAGCTGTAAGTTGGTACATTTATTTCTAAAAAAACCTTAATTTGGGTTTTTTGTCAATGTTCTTAGTTTTTCATTTGTAAATTTCCCCTGGCCCCATCCTTGGATTGTTTTCCAGCATTCTATTTATTGACATTACACTCATTTAGATATTACATACACAACACAGGTCCCATTTTTAATCCCCTCCCTTATCAGCAAGAAAAGTGCTGCTGAATAAATGAAGTGAACCCTCCTTCCCACTTTGCTCCTCTAACTGGTTAATTGTGGGGCTACATCAGGTCTAACATTCCATGAGTAAAGTGGATGTCTTATTTCATATTCCCCTTTTCATTATGTACCCCCTAAATTACTCTCAACAATGCCTTCTACCAAATCTTATCTACCATTTTTTAAACAGCTTTGAGATATAATTCACACATCATACAATCACCTATTTAAAGTGTACATCCAGCGCATTTTAGTATACAGTTGACCCTCGAGCCATAGGGGTTTGAACTGTGTGGGTCCTCTTACACATAGATTTTTTTTTTGCAGTACAGCACTCTAAATGTATTTTCTCTTCCTTGTGATTTTCTTACTTTTTATAAGAATACAACATATAATACATATAACATACAAAATATTTGCTAATTAACTGCTTATCAGCAAGGCTTCCAGCCAACAAAAGGCTGTTAGTAGTTAAGTTTTGGGGGAGTCAAAAGTTATACATTGATTTTTGAGTGTGGGGGTGGTCAGCATCCCTAACCCCCCACAGTTCAAGGGTGAACTGTATTCTCAAGAGCTGTGCAACCACCATCAAAATCTAATTTTAGAATATTTAGTACATTTTCATCATCCTATAACAAATTCCATAACTGACCCCACCTTCCCCAGCTGTTGGCAACTACTAATCTCCTTTCTGTATCTATAGATTTGCCTCTTCTGGATATTTCATATAAATGGAATCATCCACTGTATTGTCTTCTGTGACCAGTTTCTTTCACTGTTTTTCAAGGTTCATCCACCCTAAAACACCTATCAGTATTTCATGCCTTTTATTTATTTATTCATCTATCCATTCATCAGTTGTAGTATGTGCATTGTTTCCATTGTTTGATGGACATTATTATTAAAAATAGTGCTGTGGGGGCGCCTGGGTGGCTCAGTCGGTTAAGCATCCGACTTCAGCTCAGGTCACGATCTTGCAGTCCGAAGTTCGAGCCCCGCGTCGGGCTCTGGGCTGACGGCTCAGAGCCTGGAGCCTGCTTCTGATTCTGTGTCTCCCTCTCTCTCTGCGCCCCCCCATTCATGCTCTCTCTGTGTCTCAAAAATAAATAAACTTTAAAAAAAAATGGTGCTGTGAATACTCATGTACAAAGCTTGGCATGGGCATATGTCTGCATTTCTCCTGGGTATGTACGTAGGAAGCAGAATTGCTGTACCATATGTAACTCCATGTTTGCTAAAGAGGCTTTATCATTTTAAATTCCCATCAGCAATATGTGCAGACTCCAACTGCCCCACATTTTTGCCAACACTTGTTGTTATGTCTCTTTTTTATCACAGCCATCTTAATGTGTGTAAACTGATATCTAATTGAGCTTGAGTTGCATTTCCCTGATGCTTAATGATGTTAAACATCTCTCCATGTATTTAGTAGCTGTTCACATATTTTCTTTGGAAAAACACCTATTCAAATCATTTTCCCGTTTTAATTGGATTATTTGTTTTATTATTACTGAGTTGCGAGAGTTCTTTACAGTTTAGATTACAAGTCTCCTATCACATATATGATTTGCAAGTATTTCTCCCATTCTATCAGTTGTCTCTTCAGTTTTCTGATGATGTCCTTTAAAGCATGAAAGTTTTTAATTGCGATGAAGTCCAATTTATCTATTTTTATTTTGTCACTTGTGCTTTTAATGTCATATCTAAGAAGGCATTAACTAAGGTCGCCAGGATTTACTCCTATATTTTCTTCTAAGACTTTTGTAGCTTTAGCTCTTACATTTAGGTCTATGATCCAAATTCGGTTAATTTTTGTTTATGATATGAGGAAAGGTCCAACTTCATCCTTTGGCATATGGATATCCAGTTGTCTCCAAATCATTTGTTGGAAAGACTGTTCTTTCCTCCACTGGATTTTCTTGGCACTCTTATAGAAATTGCTGCCTGTTTTTATAAATGAAGTTTTACTCTATTATGTAATATTGTCTGTGGCTGCTTTTGCTCCACAACAGGAGAGTTGAGTAGTTGAGACAGAGACCATATGTCCCAGAAAGCTTGCAATATTTACCATCTGGCCTTTTTCAGGAAGAAGAACAGATTAGATTACATTATCCATTAGCTTCTCTGGGACCATTTACATTTTGGAAGAAGTTTTACAATGGGAAGAACCAAAGCAATTAATACCTTTGTGAAATTTCCAGGAAGAGTAGACTTTTTATTCTCCATCCCACCCCTAACAGTGTATCCTAGACGTGGCCCATCTTGAGACTTATTTGTCAGTAGACACATGTCTATGTTTGGGGCATGCCAGAAATGGGAAAGACTCTCACTACATTAAGCTACTTTTTTCCCAGATAGCCTTATTATAAATGAGGCAGTCCTCCCTTTTCAATCAGTTGTGAGCGAGTATTAAGAATGGTAAAAGGCTTCACTGAAATTTATTTCTCCACAAATAGTACTTATGGAAATATTTGAAATACTTTTTCCCATCTTTGAAAATATTTGTGAAATGCTCTCTGTAATCGTGGCAAGTTTTCAGGACAGGATTCTTCACTGATAATATGTGAAACTAATGAAAAAAAAAAAACCTGTGTGCTCATTTGTATTTGTTTTCATTGCAAGGCTAACACTTCAATAACATTTATTCTCTATTTCTTTGTACTCAGGGCATTAAGGAATTAGCAAAGCAGGTGAAGAGTTTGCCTGTGGTCAATTACAACCTCCTGAAGTATATTTGCAGGTAAGAATAGTCCTAAAGATAAAACTAAACAGAAGAAGACTATGTTTAGCCTGACAGTAATTTACTTCTGACAGTGAATAAAATCACTGAACTGCTCTGAGCTCTGGTGTTGGCCTCTGTAAAATTAAGAAGTTTGGCAAGATGATCTCAAAAGTTTCTTTGACCATGAAAATTGCTCGATTTTATAATTTATTGTTTCTGAGTCTGACTTACTTCTACATACTAAAGATATGTTGCTTTGAACTTCCATCAAAGTTGTTTGTACCTGCTGCATGTACCTTTAATTAAGAGAAGGAGCATCTCCCTTGGCATGAGGAAGGCCTGCGTGGGAGTCCAGTTTCTACCACTGACTTCTTATGTGTCTTTATACAATTTTCTTACCCTTTCTATGCATCCCCCTAGGTAAAAGAGTCCTGAAAACACATTTCACATAGTTGTTTTTAAATTTAAATTGTATTTTAAATTGCATAAATATTATTTTCTATTCCTCTCCTACCTCAAGACTCATTGAAAAGATATTATCATTCAATTCTGTTAGGACAATAATTGTACCTGGTAAATCTCTCACTCATGATCATTTAACTTATGGCCTGGGTTGGTATGTGCCGTATGTGCCGTCTGCCCCTGTTTAATAAACCATATGATTTCATTCGTCTGTGGAATGTAAGAAACAAAACAGTCATAGGAGGAAAAAAAGAGAGAGGCAAACCCAGAAACAGACTCTTAACTATAGAGAACAAACTGATGGTTACCAGAGGGGAGGTGGGTGGGGGGAATGAGTGAAAGAGGTGATGGGGATTAGGGAGGGCACTTGCTGTGATGATCACCAGGTGTGGTATGTAAGCATGGAATCACTAAATTGTACACCTGAAACTAATTACACTGTATGTTAACAATACTGGAACTTAAACCTAAAAAAAATGAAGATACAAAATTGACGCATCTTAAATCTTAAAAGAGAGATGGTGATTGGCACTATACATCACTGTAGGTATCTTAAATGGAAGCTTCCCAGTTTATTTTTAAGTAATTCAATTTTTTAATTCAGTACACTATATTATTTGCATGTACTTTTTGTGTCATGATTGTATAAATGCTTAGCAGACTGGGAACTATGTAGTTTAAGACTAATGCTGGACACTGAGGAGTTCACTGTCAACTGTAACTGAGAAGAAATTCCAAAACCTTCTACCATAACTTTTTCTGGTGACGGTAGGAAGCAAATATGAGCTTAGGTTTCATAATTTAAAAAGGAAAGAAATGAGTTTCACTGATAACATAGATTCACTAACACATAGGGGTTCCGTCCCAAGACTTTGGACTAATTCAAGCTGTTGTGTTGGATGAGAAAGAGGAACAATCTCTTCAAGTAAAAGGGATAAAGGCTCTTTCTTGAGAACCATATTACAAATCTTTAGCTCCTCAACAGGAAAACTTAACTTCTCTTGAAACATTTAAGCAGGCTTTTAATTTCAGCTATTTCAAATAAGAAATAGTAGTTTGAGGTTTTTGTCCTTCAGTTTTACTATAGGTTACACTGTATAACAGTAATGAATAGGTGGAATAGGGACCTTTCTTTAAAGTCACAGGGGAGTTGTCAAGAGCACAGACTCTAGAGTCAGACAATCTGGGTTCAAATCTCAGGTCTGCCACCTGTTACTTCTGTGTCCTTGGAGAATATTCTTAACCTTTCTGGTGCCTCATGTGTCTCATCTGTAAAATGGAGATAATCATATCATTTACCTCACAGAGTTCTCTGAGAATTTAATAAGTTAGCACAATGACTGACACATAAAATATATTATTTTAAATAATAATAAGTTCTTTTTTATCACTTCTTCTTTGTCTCATAAGTACAATTAGTAAGCCATGAAATCTAGAAATGAAGAGGAGCATGGGGAATGCAAAAAGGCCAAAAGACTATAGAAACGATCCCTCCTACTAAAATCATTCGGGAAAAAGTCTATTTCATGCCTCTTATTCTTTAACACCTAATAAATTGAAGCAATTTGTGCTTAGAATGTTTCATATCAGTGGAAGTAAGGTTTTAATTTAAACCATGTTTGATCTCATTTTTTAATAGACTATAAGTTTGAAGCTCACAAATTACTTGACAAAGAGGGTTGATTTGCCTCTCTGAAATAAAGGATTATACCACATGATCTTATTTATAGTTCTTGAATTGAATACATTTATAAATTTAATGTTTTATTTAAGGATTGGAAGAAAATCCATATTCCTGAATCTCAAGTCCATATTAGCATTATCTAAACACACCTGTTTCTGTGATTGACGGAGGAAACCAAGCCAAGCCAGGCCAAAGGTGATATTTGATATGATCCCTCAAGTTTGATCCTTAATCATTTGCAATATATTTTCTCCACATTTGACTGAGAGATGTTTGAGTTTCTAAATAATTTTGCCTCCATAATTGTATTTGAACATATTATAGTTAATAAATTTCCCGATAACCCATTTTCTTCCACTGACAAACAAGTTTGATCCCATTGTTTTGTTCATGTTCTTATATCCAACAGGTTCTTGGATGAAGTGCAGTCCTATTCTGGAGTTAACAAAATGAGTGTGCAGAACTTGGCCACTGTCTTTGGCCCTAATATCCTGCGCCCTAAAGTGGAAGATCCTTTGACCATCATGGAGGGTAAGTAAATGATTATCTTACACTCTCATCAAGAGAACAATCACCTGGTTTTTGGTTGGTCTGAACCTATTCTCTGAGGAAACTAGGGAAATAAGTAACTCCATGGTAACTCCATTTATGGATTCAAGTTCTTCTAAGGCAAAATCTTCTCTTTGAAAGTCAGGCATTTTTTGAATTTACTAAATATAATAATTTACTAAAAGATTCCTCGGTGGCCTTACAAGAATAAATGGAGTTTCCATAAATCATCTGTAAAGTATTATGCAAGAGTACTAGAAATATCTAGTTCATTTTTTTAGCCCCATGCAATTTTCAGAAAATTCAAAAAGTTACTATTTTGTTAATATATTTTTATTAATTTTGGTTTTGCTTGACTGATTTCAAGAGGTAGAAAAATATGGTCCTCTGTAAGATAATGCTGCTTATTAATCTGTGGGTTGAAACATGAGGGAATTCTTGTTTTCTAGATTATAAAATGCTTCAGATTCTTTTCCACAATGAACTTCTACTTCTGTTTGTTTCCAGCAGGCCTTCCTGCTTGAGTACCTTTCTTACCTATGGCCATTAGTATACCGTTGTTTTCTAAAGTTTGGACTAATTGAACAGTTAAGAATTTAATAAGGAAGAGGGAAGAGAAAGAATGATCATTTTTAGATTCACTCTGTTATTTAGAACAAAACATATTCTTGATACTGTTCCTTTCTTGAAAATTCTAAGATTTTCATTCTTCTGTGTCTTATGAGAAAGAAAGAAAGAAAGCTTCATTTCCTTCATCAAATATTTAGTCTGATATCAATTTAACATCAGATTTTTGGCAGTAAGATAGTTAGTTCGTCCAGAAACCTTAATTTCTTTTGGAAGAGTTTAGCAGACAGTAGAAAATATAAAATTTGAAGCTATAGGAAGCTTAAAGATACTTTATTGTTTTCTCAAAAATTTTTTTTATTATAAAATACATATGATAAGGAAAACCATCAATAACATATATACACACACTCATACACACACACACATATATGTATATATATACACATACATACACACACATATGTATGTATATATACATGTGTATATATACACAATTATATATGTATATGTATGTATATATACATGTATATATGTATATATATACGTATATATACGTATATATACACACACACACACTTTTTTTGAGAGAGAGAGAGAGAGAGAGAGACAGAGCCTGAGAGTGAGAGCGGGTACGTGTGTGCATGGGAAGGGCATGGAGCCTGACCAGGAGATCAATCTTATCACCATGAAATCATGACCTGAGCTAAAATCAAGAATCTGATGCTTAACTGACTGAGCTACCCCAGTGCCCTGTTGGTGAATTTATATAAGACAGATACTCTAGAAATCACCACCTAGGTCAAGAAATATAACATTTTAGGCATCACAGAAGTCTCTCTCTTGTGCCCTGTTGCTCCATCTTCCTCCCCCACTTAACTTATAACTCTATTTTACTACACAGACGTTTGTATCAATCACTTCCTTGCATTTCTTGACAGTTTTATCAACCAAATAGGTTCCCTAGGCATCATATTTAATCTTTACTCTTATTTTATTTGCTATATTTTAAAGTCTCTGGCCCTAATATCCTGACTTCAGCTTCATATACAAAGGATAATAAATCAAGGCCAGTGGATTTTATCCCAGGAAGGAAAATTTGGTTAGCCATTTAAAAATCAATTTTTTAAATCTTTTTTTTTTCTAAATTAAAAAAAATCATCTCTATGGATACCAAAATTTTTTTTTTTACAAAATATAATGCCATTCATGATAAAGATTGTTAGCAAATTAGAAATAAAAGGAACTTAACAAAGTTCATCTATAAAAAGTTTAGTTAGAATATTGTACTTACTGGTGAAAGACAGAATGCTTTCCCCCTAAGATTGGACATAAGGTAAGATTGCCTCCTTCTACCACTCCTAGAAATCCTAGCCAGAGCAAAAAGTAATAGGAAGGAATAAAAAGCATACATATTAGGAAAGGAAGATGTAGAACTCTGTTTATTCACAGACAACATGATAATTTATATAGAAAATTCTAGAGAATCTACAAGTGAAGTTACTATAATAAATGAACTAATGGTCACATGATACAATGTCAATTTATAAAAATTCTTTGTATTTCTATGCACTAACATTCAACAATTGGATTTGAAATAAAAAATATAATTTTAGGACAACACAAATGTCAAAAATTAGGGATATATTTAAGAAAATATGTACAGGACACATATCCTGAAAACTACTAAACATTTATGAAAAAAGAACTATATAAATCAGGAAATATACTATGTTCATCAATTAGAATTGTCAAAATCAATAAGATATTAATGTTCTTAAAGTTTACCTATAGTCTCAATATAATTCTCACAAAAAAATCCAGAAAAAAATTTATTTTTAGAAATTGACAATCTGAAGGTAAACCTTACATGGAAATAAAAATTATCTAGAATAGCAAAAACAACTTGAAAGGGAAAACAGAGTTGAAATATGATACTTGATTTAAGACTCAATATAATACCACAAATAATCAAGATAGTGTCTTACCAATATAGAGACATAGAGATCAATAGAAAAGAGAGTCCAGAAATAGATGCACACACATCATCATTTGTTTTTGACATATGTGCCAAGTTAGTTCAGTGGGAAAGGAATAGTCATTTGAACAAATGATGCTGGAAAAATTCCATATTCATTAAATAGTCCTCTATCCTTACTTGACATCACTCAGAAAATTAACTTGAAATGTTCATAGACCTAAATGTAAGAGCTAAAAGCATAAAACTTAGAGAGAAAAACAGAAGAGAAAAAAACCTTATGACTTTGTGTTAGTCAAAGACTTACTAGGACATAAAAATCTCTAACCATAAAAATAAGTTGATAAGTTGGACTTTATCAAAATTGAAACTTTTGCTCTTCAAAAAGATATCCTTAAGAGAACAAAAACCCAGGTCACAGGAATGGGGATATATTGTGAATCAAATATTTGATTAAAGAATTTGTTTTAAAAGTATATAAATAACTCATAGAAATAATAAGACAACGAACCCAATGAAAAAAATGGGTGAAAGATCTGAATTAGACATTTCATCAAAGATAAAGAAATAGCAAATAACACATGGAAAGATGTTCAGCATTTTTAGTCATTAGGGAAATGCAAATTTAAGCTGTAATGAACTACTATTCCACATCCTCTACAAAGTATAAAATTAAGACTGAAAATGTTAAGTTTGGCTGGTAGAAATATAAAATGTTTGGGCCATTTTGCAAGAGGTAGGTGGGTTCTTACAAACTTAATTATTTACTAACTATAAGACCCAGCAGACCAGTGTGCTAATATTTACCCACATAGAAAGAAAACATGTTCAACCAAAACTTTAATGTTCATATCAACTTTATTTCGTATTTAATAGCTCCAATCTGAAAACAGACCAATTGTCGATCAATTAGTGCATAAACAATTTTGGGTACACTCATAAAATGGAATCCTACCCAGCAATGAAAAGAATGAACTGTTGATGCATGCAATAATATGGATAAATGTCAAAAGTATTATACTAAGTGAGTAATGCCTAGACACAAAAGACTTCATATGGTATAATTCCATTTATATGAAATTCTAAAAAAAGAAAAACTATAGAATTAGAAAGCATATCAGTGGTTGTCATGGTTGGGAAGTGTGGGTAGGGAATTGGCTACAAATAGGCACAAGGGAATTGTCTATTTCATGATTAGATGGTATTTCCAGAACTGTCACTTATCAAAATTCATCATATATCTGTACACGTACAAAATTACACATATACAAGATTATTCATTGCAAAAAATACAAGTTGAAACTACCTTTCATAGAACACTGCCATATATTTCTGTGTACATGTAAGTGTATCTTAATGTGCATAGTTACCTTGCAAGGAAAATTGAATTCTTATCCAATTCTCATGAAGAAGTACCTATAATGTGGTATTTAAATTCAACCTTTATAAAAGTATACGAGCCAGGGGGAATTTCTGGATCATGTAGCTCAGTGGGACACCCCAAATCTGCTTGGACTCTTCAGAATGGGCTGGTGATTATAACAACTCTGACCTCATTATTTGGGCTTCATGTTTTTCATTAGCATCCTAAGGAAGAGAATGACAGGAGGAAATAAAAAGGAAAAAAGATAGAGTATATAGTGACACATACTTCATCATTACTAAGCTAGTCTATCCTAAATAGATATAAAAATTGAAAGAAAGTCCCTTTACAAGAACTATTGCCATTTATTATTCTTGAGACTAGATGAATGCAAAGCCTCCCAAGATAGAAGAAAGAGATTTCTAAATTGCTTGGGTCCTGACACTCACTCTATAATTGTGGCAGGTAACTTTGGCATGGCTATTCACAGACTCATCACAGAGACCTTGGGGATATCTCTCTTTGATGAATTAAATGCCCCACATAGTTCATAGCTATAGTGAGAAGCAGAAATGCTTCAAATGTTAATATTCCAGTGATGGGAAAAAGCTCCATTTTCCCAAAGTACTAGGCAAAGTCATATATAATAGAGGCTGCTAATATTTGAAAGTGTGTCTGTCATGTGAGCAAATAGTAAAATAGGACTAAGTACACATGTCTTTACATAGTACATAGCGACATTGTTGACAGCCATTTTAACTCGATTAAAATTTTTTCGTCAGATTCACTCCTATATGCACTGAAACTAGGATGACAAAGTCAGAGGTTGCTTCAAAAGGAAAGATGGGTTTATGATACCATTAATTTTATTGAGTCATTTTTCTTCCACAACTCTGATTCAATAGATGTCTTTTATTTAGTTTCTTTCTTTTTTTTTAATGTTTATTGATTTCTGAGAGAGAGACAGACAGACGGAAACAGGATGAAAGTTGGGGAGGGGCAGAGAGAGAGGGAGACACAGAATCTGAAGCAGACTCCAGGCTCTGAGCTGTTAGCAAAGAGCCTGATGCAGGGCTCAAACTCACGAGCCATGAGATCGTGACCTGAGCTGAAGTCAGACACTTAACCAACTGAGCCACCCAGGTGCCCCTATTTGGTTTCTTATTTAGAACAACCCCAAGTTTACTTGATACTACAACAGTTTAAATTCCAACAGCTGAAACATAATAGGATGAGTGCATGCTTTGGAGTAAAAAGATGAAGTATAAAACTGGTAACCTTGGTCATTTATCATCTATGTGGCCTTGAACAAACAGCTTAACCTCTCAGAACCTCAATTTGAACCTCATTTGAAAAATTTTAAGTCCTATCTCATAGCCTTTTGAGAAACTTAAGAGATATAAGTGAAATATCTCCACCAAACACAGTGTTTCTCAAACTCTAACAGACATAGGAATCACCTGGGGATATTGTTAACATGTAGGTTCTATTCAGATCTGCAGTTTTGGAGCTTCCAGGTGATGTCAGTTATATTATTCTGTCATTACTGGTGTCATCTGGGAGCTGGTTAGAAATGTAAAATTTTATGGCCCGCTTAATGCCTACATTTGAACAGAATCTCCAGGAAATTTTAGTGAACATTAATGTTTGAGCAACACTGGCCCAGCATCAGACCTGGCACATTGAAGATTCTTGATCTAAATATATCGTTAAGTTTTGGATGATCACAAAAGTGTGCAGGATACAGATGGACTTAACACATTTTTTAATATTCAGAATATGATTTTGAATTATACAGAGTCAAATTTTGCTGAGGCGTTGCTTTAAGCTGAAGAGTGGCCTCACTCCATATCAGGCCTCTACTCTCTGACAGCTACACAATTAGTAGCTGTTTCGGCAGAAATCTGCATCGTCAAAAGCCCTTGTCATCATTTTCCTTACCAAATCTCAATTTAGGTATTTTATATAGAAACTACATTTACTAACTACATTTACTACATTAACTAACATAATGTAAACTACATTTACATTTATGTAGAAACTACATTTACATTTTAGTTGTTTTGCTATGTTTATTTCTCAGAGACTATTCCCAGGAGCTTTTACCAACATCATATAAACCCCAATTAACACATCAAATTAGTATAGTTCAAGCTAAGGCAAAGATGATTGAGGTTTACATTAACCTATTGCCACTTTATTGTGGGCACATGAATAAGTTAATACTTAATAAGTCTTATATTATTGAGGGAGAAGGGGCTCCGAGTAGGAAACTAGTTGAGAAGCCTGTTTAATGGTGTCAGCCAGTTGTAAGGGATGGGGAGCTCAGCTTGTAAGTCAGTGAGGAATATGTGAAAATACATTTTGAGATTTCAGATAATATGCCATAAAACCATAAAAATCCACTGATTTTTTAATAAATTGCTGCTTTTAATAATAGACCAACTTTGGGGCACCTGGGTGGCTCAGTTGGGTAAGCGTCCAACTTCAGCTCAGGTCATGATCTCTGGGTCCATGAGTTTGAGCTCTGTGTTGGGCTCTGTGCCGACAGCTCAGAGCCTGAAGCCTCCTTCGGATTCTGTGTCTCCCTCTCTCTCTGCCCCTCCCCCGTTTGCACTCTGTCTCTCTGTCTTTCTCTCACTCTCTCTCTTTCTCTCAAAATAATAAATTTAAAAAAAATTAATAATAAGTCAACATTTTTGTCCTTTAGTGTCTATTTTTCTGTCTGAAACCTGTTATTCATTTCTAATTCATACTTTACAGTGCATAGTGAAAATATGAGAATCAAATGGAAATCATAGTATTTTAATATGTGTAAGAGAATTATTTTCTTTCTCAAAGGTCTTTTAATCATCTAAAATGCCCTGACTCTGGGCCCCTGGGTAGCTTAGTCGGTTAAGTGTCCAGCTCTTGCTTTCAGCTCAGGTCATGATCTCACAGTTTGTGAGTTTGAGCCCAATTAGGTCTCTGCACTGACAGTGCAGAGCCTGCTTGGGATTCTCTCTCTGACCCTCCCATGCTTGCTCTCTCCCTCCCACCCGGCAAAAAAAAAAAAAAAAAGTTAAAATGCCTTGGACTTTCTTATTTCTTCTTGAACAAGGTTTGGTAGTAACAGATTCTCTCAGTTTTTGTTTATCTAGAAATGTCTTTATTTCTCCTCCGTTTTGAGACATAGGTTTGTTGAATATAGAATTCTCACCTGACAGTCTTTATTTCAACATTTTGAATATTTTATCCCATTTCCTTCTGACAATGAGAAATGATGAGAAATCAGCTGTTCATCTTATTAAGGGTCCCTTGTGCATGAGTTGCTTCTCTGTTGCTACTTTCAGGATTCTTTCTTTGTTTTGGGTTTAAGACAGCTTGACTATGATGAGTCTAGGTTTGGATCCTTTTGCATTTACCTAGCTTGGAATTTGCTGAGTTTTTGGATATACACATCATGGTTTGCATCAAAATGGGACATTTTCAGCAGCTCTTTCTTTAAATATTCTTTCTTCTCTGGGACTGTCCTTCCGGTACTACCATCGGGCATATGATGGTATATGTTATGGTGTCCCACAGGTCTCTGAGGCTCTATTTTTCTTCATTCTTTTTCTTTTATGCTCCTCAGACTGGGTAACCTCTACTGATTTGTTAGCAGGTGTACCAATTCTTTCTTCTGCCTGCTCAAATCTGCTGTTAATTCCCTCTACTGATTTTTTTTTCATTTCACTTATTATAAATTCCAACTCCAGAATATCTATTTTGTTCATTTTTGTAGTTTCTCTTTATTGATACACTCTATTTGGTGAGACATTATTTTCACTTTCATCTGGTTTCTTTAGGTATGGTTTCCTTTAATTTTTAAAATGCATTTAAAAAAATAAATAAAATAAAATAAAATAAAATAAAATAAAATAAAATACATTTAAAATAGCTGAATTAAAGTCTTTGTCTAGTGAGTGCCATGTCTAGGCTTCCTCAGAGTTTGTTTTTTCCTGTATATGGGCCATAATGTCTTTATTCTTTGCATGTCTCATAATTTTTATTGAAAACTGAACATTTTTAAAAGAAATTTTTTAATGTTTATTTATTTTTGAAACAGAGCGTGATCAGGGGAGGGGCAGAGAGAGAGGGAGACAGAATCCAAAGCAGGCTCCAGGCTCTGAGCTGTCAGCGCAGAGCCCGATGTGGAGCTCGAACTCATGAACTGTGAGATCATGACCTGAGCTGAAATCGGACGCTTAACCTATTGAGCCACCTAGACACCCCAAAAACTGAACATTTTTAATAATATAATAATGAGAACATTGGATATCAGATTCTCCCCCTCCTAGGGTTTGTTGTTGTTTGTTTAGTGATTTTTCTGGACTAATTCTATAAAGTGTATATTCTTTGCCATTTGTGGCCACTGAAGTCTCTGCTTGGTTTGCTTAGTTGTCAACTAATTATTGGCAAAGATTTCCTTAAATTTCATAGGCCAATAAGTTTCCCATCTTTTACCAAAAGGCTCTGTATGCATGTTGGGGCAAACTTTCGACATTCAACCAGGTAGTTTACAACTCTGCAGTAGCCTTCAGTTTCTCCTCATGCAGATCCTCAAGATAAGCCAGAGGTGAGAGACTAGGGACTCCTAATTTCTGTGTGAACATGCACATAGCTGTAGACATATACATAACCTTAAACATTCATGTAGTCTTCCAGATTCCCAGGAATAGATCCAAGCTGTACCTCCTGTGGAAATCTCATTCCTCAGATTTTCCTTTTAAGCTTTATGTCTTTTTAAGACAGCCTACTGTCTGTCCCAACTGTTATCCACTGCTTCGGGCAGCCATGATATTATTAAATAAAAGTGCCTCGTTATTTTTGACAAATGCTCCTGAGAAGAATGCTCTTCATACTGGTCAAATTACTAGTCAGATCAAACAAAGATGTGCATTGTGAGTGGGGTCTTCAAGGGAACCACCAAGTATGTCAAACAATGACAATATCTGGTAATGGAGCTTTGGAAATCCAACCCTGTTCTGCTCATGGCAGGGTCTACCAAGCTGCTGGTTCTCACTGTGATTTTAGGCTATTAGTTTTCAAGGCTGTTGCAAATCTAGGGAGAAAAGGATGGGAAGAAAGGTAAAACACCACAGAGGTTGCTGTTCTTACTGAGAGTCAACTAGTTTTCTTGAATAAACACTCTCCAGACTGCACCAAGTCTTTAATTTACAGATTCCTAAAAATGTTGATTCATAACACATGTGTCAGTTGCTTTTATGGAGACGAGGATTTTTGGAGATCTTCATTTTACCATTCTGGCTGATGTCACTTAAAATGCCTTAAAGCTTTTGAATAGTGACAAAAGTCGTATAGAACTTCAGTATCTTTGGGAATGCAAGATGGTGCAGCCACTCGGGAAAGCAGTATGGAGGTTCCTCAAAAAACTAAAAATAGAACTACCCTACCACCCAGCAATTGCACTACTAGGCACTTATCCAAGGGATACAGGTGTGCTGTTTTGAAGGGACACATGCACCCCATGTTTATAGCAGCACTATCAACAATAGCCAAAGTATGGAAGAGCCCAAATGTCCATCGATGGATGAATGAATAAAGAAAATGTGGTATGTGTGTGTGTGTGTGTGTGTGTGTGTGTATACACATACAATGGAGTATTACTCAGCAATCAAAAAGAATGAAATCTTGCCATTTGCAACTACGTGGATGGAACTGGAGGGTATTATGCTAAACGAAATTTGTCGGTCAGAGAAAGACAAAAATCATGACTTCATTCATTCATTTTAAGAGAAAAAAACAGATGAACATAAGGGAAGGGAAACAAAAATAATATAAAAACAGGGAGGGGGGCAAAACAGAAGAGACTCAACAAACTGAGGGTTACTGGAGGGGTTGTGGGAGGTGGGATGTGCTAAATGGGTAAGGGGCACTAAGAAGTCTACTCCTGAAATCATTGTTGCACTATATGCTAACTAATTTGGATGTAAATTTTTTAAAATAAAAGATAAAATTAAAAAAAACTTATTACAAAGTTAAAAAAAACAGAATTTATCAGATTAAACACCCAAAAAACAAATAATCCATCTAAGAAATCCATTTAAGAAATTCCTAAAGATAGAGAACACTTTTCCAAAGAAGACATCCAGATGGCTGATTTGAAAAGATGCTCAACACCACTCCTCATTAGGGAAATACAAATCAAAACCACAATGAGATACCACCTCACACCTGTCAAAATGGCTAAAATTAACAGCACAAGAAAAAACAGGTATTGGCGAGGATGTGGAGAAAGGGGAACCCTCTTACACTGTGAAGGAATGCAAACTGATGCAGTCACTCTGGAGAACAGTATGGAGGTTCCTCAAGACGCTAAAAATAGAACTACCGTACCATCCAGCAATTGCACTATTAGGTATTTACCTAAAGGATACAATAATACACGCACATATATAATGGAATAATAGTCGGCCATCAATAAGAATGAAATTTTGCCATTTGCAATTATGTGGATGAAGCTAGACTGTATTATGCTAAGCAAAATAAGTCAGTCAGAGAAAGACAAATAACATGATTTCACTTACACATAAAATTTAAGAAACAAAACAGATGAACTTGGGGGGGGGGAGAAAAAAGAGAGAGAGAGAAACAAAGCATAAGAAACTCTTAAAGATAGAGAACAAATTGAGAGTTGATGGAAGGAGGTGGGTAGGAGATGGGCTAGATGCATAGGTATTAAGAAGGCACTTGTTATGTTGAGCACTGGATGTTGCATGTAAGTGATGAATCATTGAATTCTGCTCCTGAAACCAATATTGCATATAGCATGTGAACTTAATAGAATTTAAATAAAAATTTGAAAAGAAAAAAAAAAAGAACTTCAGTATCTTGCTACATGAGAAAGACAGACCATGTATCCACCAGAGATCATATAGGGTCCCACTTAGAAATGCTACTAAAGGGGCGCCTGGGTGGCGCAGTCGGTTAAGTGTCCGACTTCAGCCAGGTCACGATCTCGTGGTCCGTGAGTTCGAGCCCCGCGTCAGGCTCTGGGCTGATGGCTCAGAGCCTGGAGCCTGTTTCCGATTCTGTGTCTCCCTCTCTCTCTGCCCCTCCCCCGTTCATGCTCTGTCTCTCTCTGTCCCAAAAATAAATAAACGTTGAAAGAAATGCTACTAAAATGTCTTGATGGTTTCAGGCAGTTGTCAGATGAGACATCACGCTGACCTCCTCCTAAGGAAGATTTCTCATAATTAAATCTCAAACTTGCAAGAAATTGTGCATAATGATTAAAAGCCTGTTCTTTGGTACCAGCTAACTCTGGTTTCAATCCCTGAATCTGCTCCTTAATAGCTTTGTGACCTTGGTCAAGTTACTTAACATTTGCAATACAGTGATAATAACTACCTATTCATTGATTTGTTTTAAAATCTGACTAAACTAATGAAAGTAAAGTGCTAGGTACAGTTTATTGCATATATTACTACTAAAAATGTTGAATGTTCAGCACTACTACTAAAAATGTTGAATGTTCATCTGAATGTGGTTCTTTAAGAGTCACTTTCAAATTGGAAAATAAACTGCTGTGTTTTCTATGCAATTCCAGGCACGGTGGTGGTCCAGCAGTTGATGTCAATGATGATTAGCAAACACGATCGCCTCTTCCCCAAAGATGCAGAACTGCAAAGCAAACCCCAAGATGGCACGAGCAATAACAACAATGAAATTCAGAAGAAAGCCACCATGGGCCAGCTACAGAATAAGGAGAACAATAATACCAAGGACAGTCCTGGTAGGCGGTGCTCTTGGGACAAGTCCGAGTCTCCCCAGAGAAGTGGTGTGGATAATGGATCCCCCACAGCTCTACCAGGTAGTAAAACCAACAGCCCAAGGAACAGCGTTCACAAGCTGGACGTCTCTAGAAGCCCCCCTCTTATGGTCAAAAAGAATCCTGCCTTCAATAAGGGCAGTGGGATAGTCACCAATGGGTCCTTCAGCAGCAGTAATGCCGAAGGCCTGGAGAAAACCCAAACCACTCCCAATGGGAGCTTACAGGCCAGAAGGACCTCTTCACTGAAGGGGTCTGGTACCAAAATGGGCACCCACAGTGTACAGAATGGAACGGTGAGAATGGGCATTTTGAACCCCGACATGCTTGGGAACCCCGTGAACGGTCGCAGCATGAGCTGGCTGCCCAATGGCTACGTGACCCTGAGGGATAACAAGCAGAAAGAACAAGCAGGGGAGTCAGGCCAGCACAACAGACTCTCCACCTATGATAACGTCCATCAGCAGTTCTCCATGATGAACCTTGATGACAAGCAGAGTGTCGACAGCGCCACCTGGTCCACTTCCTCCTGTGAAATCTCCCTCCCGGAGAATTCCAACTCCTGTCGCTCTTCCACCACCACCTGCCCAGAGCAAGACTTTTACGGGAGTAATTTTGAGGACCCTGTTTTGGATGGGCCCCCACAGGATGACCTCTCCCACCCTGGGGACTATGAAAACAAAAGTGACCGGAGGAGTGTGGGAGGTCGAAGCAGTCGTGCCACCAGCAGCAGCGACAACAGTGAGACGTTTGTGGGCAACAACACCAGCAACCACAGTGCCCTGCACAGTTTAGTGTCCAGCCTGAAACAGGAGATGACCAAACAGAAGATAGAGTATGAGTCCCGGATAAAGAGGTGAGGAAAATCTGGAGCTTCTAACTGCCAGAGAGGGCCCGACAGCCCCCTACTGCAGGACAGGTTCACACAGGGGGTTAAACATGCTGGCTCCAGAGTCACAGACCTGAGTTCAAGTCCAGGCTTCACCATTTGTCAGCTGTGGGATTTGGGGACAGTTTGCTTCATTTCTTTGCGCTTTAGGTTTGTACTGTGAAAAACGTAAATATGAGTAGGTTTTACCTCAAAAGCATGTAAGAAATCATCGAGCCTTGTCCCTGGCACAGAATAGGTGCTCGATGGTGCTATCTTCTGCTAGTAAATGTGTGGGTTTGTGTTAAGGGCTGGAAAGAGAGGGGCGAGGATAAATGGAAAGTAAGGAGCCTGTTTTCACTGATGGAAAGAGGATGAAATGAGGGTGAAGAAAAAGTATCAAAATAAACAGACCTTTCTTTTTCATTCTTTTCATAGTTGAATGCTGAGAGAGTGTCTGCACTCTTCCAGGCTCCACTCTAGGCCCTGAAGATTCAGCAGTGAATAAAATAGGCAAAAACTCAGCTCTCGTGGAACCTGCCTCCATTCTACTACAGAGACAGATCAAGTAGTAGAATAGATCAGATGCTAAGGAGAAGACTAATGCAGGGTAGAGGGTAAGAAGCATTTGTGAGGTGCAAGGTCATGTGCAGGGCCTTACAGGAAGTCAAAGAGGACACTGTGCAGACATTTGGGGGAAGAGCAAGTGGAAATGCCATGAGATGGGATGGGCAGGGACTCAGAGAGGGCCTTGGAGATCATTTTAAGTCTGGCTTTTTTTTTTTTTAAGTTTATTTCTGAGAGACACAGAGAGCAAGGGAGAGGCAGACACAGAGAGAGAATCCCAAGCAGACTCTGCACTGTCAGCCTAGAGCCCAACCCAGGGCTCAAACTCACAAACCCTGAGATCATGGCCCGAGCCGAAGTCAGACACTTAACTAACTGAGCCACCCAGGTGCCCCTTAAGTCTGGCTTTTATTCTGAGATTAGAATCCATGGAGATTTTTGAGAAAAACAATGACATGATGTGCATTCATATGGACAAGGGAAATTATGGCCTGAAACAAGGAGCAAAAACTATGATTTATAAGGAAGCACTTACGGTAAAACCTAATTTATATCAGTTTACATCTACTAATAAGATGATCAAGGTAGACGTTTACCTAGCATCTTCTCTAGAGAAGCAATCTAGGCAGGATCAGGGGTGTTTGTCAGATGTTTCCGTGGACTTGAAAGGCGGGAATACAGACAAGGGAGCCCAGGGCTCACAAACAGAACCCTGTGCCAGAAACCAGAATGTCACCACCCCGTGTTTTCACTAGGGTTACAGACATTACAAACTTGATGGTTTTTATGTTCTCCTTTCAGCATAATGTAGGAGATTTAATTCTCAAGTAGGAGAAGACCCAAGGCTCAGTTCAGCATGCAGTTGCCCATCTGTGGTCTCCACCCCAGATTCAGTCTGTGTGACTTGGTGGCCCTCCTCCTGTGTGGGTGTCCTAGGGTCCTCATGGCAGTGAACACCATTCTTTGTCTGGCTTCAATTACTGCTATGCCTCCAAACCCCACATGGCTTCTTCATTACACAGAAAGTCAACTTTAATGTATTTTAATATTTGTTGAATCCATTTGTCAATTTTCAGGCCAAAAGAAATATATTTTCAAGAGCTTTGGTAAAGTAAATATAAACTAAAGCACTACTTATCCATGAAGTTGAAAAATTACTTTCTTAGAAAGTAGTTTTTGTAAACCTTGGTGAGCAGAAACTTGGTTTGAATTTTTCTTTATAATTCCAAGTGGCAGGAGGTTTACATAAGAAGAAAGACTCTCATTTGTGAATGTAGTTTTTGGAACCACTGGCAACCAGAATTCTGAATTTCTGACAATGCATGATGATAACTTAGCACTTAGCACTGGGAAGCAAGAGATATCACTTCAAACTTGTATTAGCAGAGGAAAAAAAATCATTCTGAATGGCTGCCGATGTACACATTCATTTAGGAGAACATTGGTGACGTATTTATGTTCTGTGATGTATAGTGCATTTCAGAGACTTTGATAAAATGATAAAACTTTCCCATAGAATGCCATCTCAATTTCACTATAGCATTCCTACCTGTCTGACAGCCAGAGGGAGAGGGCCACACAAAAATGGGGCCGAGGAGCTGCCCCATACCCAAGCCACAGAAATAGAAGAGGTTAACTGTTCTAGGGGCACCTGGGTGGCTCAGTTGGTTAAGCATCTGACTCTTGATTTTGGCTCAGATCATGATCTCACAGTGAGTTGGAGCTCCACGTTGGGTTTTGCACTGACAAGGCAGAGCCTGCTTGAGATTCTGTCCCTCTGCCCCTTGCTTGCTCCCTCTCTCTCTCTCTCTCTGTGTCTCAAAAATAAATAAGTAAACATTGAAAAAAAAAAGAGGTTAACTATTCTATTTAATTTCTGATCATTCCTGTCCAGAGTCATATTTGTCTCTTTCAATTTCTTTTAAACTACATCCCACCAATATTGAAGTGAAATAGAATTCATAGATAGATGATAGATAGATGGATACTATTTAACTTTGTTTAGTTATCAATCACTGATACATGCTCTTTAGCTTTTAAACACATGACTTTGATGTTCTTTCCCCCCACATTAGTTTCTCACTTTGTTGTATTGTGGTCGGAGAAACTCATTTGTATGATATCAATTATTTGGCCTGGTAAAAACTATTCTTGGGGTGCCTGGTGGCTCAGTCAGTTGGGCATTCAACTTCGGCTCAGGTCATGATCTCACAGTTTGTGGGTTCGAGCCCCATGTTGGACTCTGCACTGACAGCTCAGAGCCTGCTTCAGATTCTGTGTCTCTCTCTCTCTGCCCCTCCCCTGCTTGCATGCTCTCTCTCTCTCTCTCTTTCTCAAAAATAAAACATTAAAAAATAAAAAAAACAACTATTCTTTTATTATTGGTTTGGGATTCTACCCATGCCTAATAGATCAAGTGTGTTAATCAAGTTGTTCAAATCTTTTACATTTCTTCTAATTTCTATCAGACAGATCTATAATTTCTGAGAAAAAAATCTCCTAATGTTATTGTAGACTTATCAATTTCTCCTTATAAATTTGTTATATTTTATATGGAATAATTTGAGGCTAGACTACTAGGTGAATATAGGTGAATAAAGTTCAGAATTTTTTATATCTCCCTGATGAATCAGTCTTTTTATCATTAATAGTCATCTTCAATTATAATAATGATTTTGCTAAAAATCAATTTTTTCTGGTATTCATATTGTTATGCCACTTTTATTTTGATTAGTTACTTCCTGACATAAGAGACTTAAGCTATCTCTTGATGATATTTTCACTATCATTATTTTTCCTTTGATAGAAAGCAAATATGATGTCCTTTTTCCCCCAGCTTTATCACTTCCCCCCTTTCTTCTAGTAAAGCCAACATTACATGAAATGACTCCAGAAAGCCTTGTGGTTCAGGCTGCCTTCTGCATCTGCCATTCTGTGCAGATATCATTCTCTGGCTTCTCTGTGCTGACATTCATTCATTCGCAATCAAATGACGACTAAGTGCTTCCAAAAGAGGTCTTGGGGGCTTCTTGCTAAAATGATAGTAAATTGGGGCACCTGGGTGGCTCAGTTGGTTAAGAGTCTGACTTAGGCTCAAGTTATGATCTCATGACTCATGAATTCAAGCTCCACATCAGGCTCTGTGCTGACAGCTGGAGCCTGGAGTCTGCTTTGGATTCTGTGTCTCCCTCTCTCTCTGCCCCTCCCCCCAACACTTCTCTTTCTCAAAAAAAAAAAAAATTTAAATTTTTTTTAAATGATAGTAAATCATCCTAGCAGAATGAATGAATGAATGAATGAATGAATGAAACTAACACCTTTTAAATCATTGGACCTAGCCTCACTGATTTGAAAGGGCCCATTACAATTTCCTAAGCATTGCAGAGACAGAGTTCAGATAATATTTGTATCCCTGTCACATTTCAAGTGAATAAAATTGCTTTATCTTGTATTCCGCCCCCCCCCCCCCCCCCATCCTATCTAGCTTAGAACAGCGAAACTTGACTTTGGAAACAGAAATGATGAGCCTCCATGATGAACTGGATCAAGAAAGGAAAAAGTTCACAATGATAGAAATCAAAATGCGAAATGCAGAGCGAGCAAAAGAAGATGCAGAGAAAAGAAACGACATGCTTCAGAAAGAAATGGAGCAGTTTTTTTCCACTTTTGGGGAGCTGACAGTGGAACCCAGGAGAACCGAGAGAGGAAACACGATATGGATCCAGTGAGCCCACTTTTTCCTGCTGTCTCCAATGGATCTGGGAAGGGCTCCGTGGTTCTGGTGGGAACATTCTACGGGATCAGGTGGCTGGTTCCTTGCTGTACAGTGCTCTAACCGGTGAAGGAATATCATTTACAGACATTACCCATCCATATCTGCAATGTGTACCAAAGTTCTATCATGCCCCATAATGCTACTGTCAAGTGTTACAACTGGATTTGTGTATAGAGAGTAGTTTTTAAAAAGTAAACTAAAAATGAGAAGCATATCTCAAGAATTATTTTATTGCAAGTCTTGTATTTAAAATGTTAAATCAATATGTCGTTGCAATTTAGCTTGCTTTCAAGCTTCACCCCTTGCACTTAACATAAGCTATTTTTGGCATTGTGTTCTCATCAGCTTATTTTATAGATCAATATTTTTATTTCCCCTCTTGCTGAGGAAATGAAGATGAGCATATATATAAATATATATAAATATATATCAGATGAGTTATTAAAATCAAAAGAATACTTTGTGGCTGTGCTGTTTGTGCCAATAGACCTCGCCATGACCAAAAAGAGAAATGTAATGGTTTTATAAAATACAATAGAATCACCAGAAACCTTTGATTTGCTCTTGAAATTCTTCCCTCGACACTGCTCAGTTTTCTTTCGAGGTATCCTGACACAGAAGATTTTGGATTTCGTAAAATAGTCCCCTTCTCAAGGCCTATTGTCTACCTGGCCAGTTCCGCAGATGCACGTCTCCTGTGCAGACTGCATTTTTAGGGGGGGGAATGGTACAAGCACTTAATGAGTCATGTCATGAATTACTCTGACTTTCTGGACTGAGTCTCTGTAACTGCTAGATGGTTTCCAAAAAAGCTCTTCCCACTGTTTGGAGATTGGGAAACAATGCTTGCTGCACTGTGCCACAGGAACACTTCTTGTCCACTCAGACTTTTCCTTCATCCTCCAGAAAGCACTTTGCAATGCAGGCAGTGTGATGGTGTGACCGTGACCCCTCAGTTAAGAGTATGTGCCGTATAGTGACACTTTTCTCTAGCTCAGGCCCACTGTTCTGTTGTCACCTGGGATTCTGTCCACAGGACTGCTGGCAGAGGCAGTGCCACAAGAGCAGGGTATGGAGTGGATAGACCCGAAGGAGAAAGAGACACATTTGGAAGAAGCAAACTATTTTGTTTCTAATTTTTACAATATTGTTCTTCCCTCTTGAAAACATATTTGTTCACAGGAATCTTAAGACGTGGATGCTTAAAGGTCCAGTTCAGACAAATTTATGAACATCAGTAATGGTGACCTTCTAGAGAAGCCCAGCGCTCTCTGGACCTAGAGTTTGGGGAGAACAACTCTTCACATTCCAATAAGGCAATGATTTTGAGAAGTCAGGCAAATAAATATCTCTCACACTAGAACAAAAAGTCACAAAAGGCATCATTGCAAATAAAGACTGCTTGAGTTTATAGGATTGAGTTGTTAGAAGGTTCTATGTCTGTATGTAACTTATTTTCAAATGGGGAGTAGTCTTTACACCGTCTATCCTTGTCACCATCCACCTTCCACCAACACACTTATGTGGGCCCTCGGTTTTAACCTCTCTCTGTATAATCATACCTTCTTTATCTTTAGTTTCCTGTTCTCCTTCCAATTCTTTATTTAACCAGATATTTCCACCTGCATGTTCTGTAAGAAAGTCAAATTCGCAATGTACAATGTTGATCTCAATCAGTCTCTCTATACACATTTCATCTCTTCCCGGTCCCTGTCCTAGTGAATGAAAACCTTGGACTCATCCAATGAGTCAAAAGATGCAATAGTAAAAATCAAAAGATCATGTAGTCAAATTGCCTGCATTCAAGTTTTCTATAATTTGCTAGCTGATACTGAGACTTCTAGGTGTTACTTTTTTCCATATAGACTGGGAATAATAAAGATACTCCTCTCATGGACTTATTATGTGGTTTCAAAGATGTAGATTGTTAAAGCTAAGCACAGCACCTCGTGGACAGAAAGGATGCCATGAATGTTAATTCTTACTGTTCTCTCTCCTCTTCTTCACCCTTAAATTCACTCACCAAGTACTATCTATTCCACTCATCCTTACCTTTTAAATCTACTCTCTTTGACCAGTTCCTCCTCATCTCTGGTGAAAGCATCTCCCCTTTTGCAGGCTGTCCCCTCTAGGCCACCCATCTGACTCTGTCATAGCTTTGCTACTATCATGTAAAGACTCTCACTTGCCCACAGGATACGCCCTTCACATGGTGCGTAAAGTTGTGACCTGCAGTTTTATTTTCCTTTCCTCCCACATCCCCAACCCCTGCCATGCCATTTCATGCCTCTGGAACTTTCTACCATCTTTTACCACATCCATCTGGACTACCTTCCTTCTACCTGGCACAATCTTTTTTCTTTTTTTTTTCTTTTTTTAGAGAGAGCCAAATCAAATGTCAGATCCCCTTCTAGGATCTCAACGCCAAATTATCTGACACTCCCACTTTGTGTATATCTCTTTCAGTATTGTCCATGTCTGATTATTATCTTCACCAAATAAGAAATGTTTTAGGAAGCAGCATGCTGGAATGAAAATAGCAGGAAATGGAGAGCCAAACAGACCTGGATATGCATCTCAACATTCCTTAGGCAAGACGCACAGCAATGACAAATTACTGAACCTTTCTGAGCCTCAGTGTTTTCATCTGTAAAGTGGAGATAACTTCTACAAAGTAGGGATGTTGTAGTACTTAAAAGTGATATGTAATGTGACTGTCCGAGTGCCTGCCACTTAGTTCTATTAATAGCTCTATTAATAAATGGAGCCTCCTAACCTAAGAGAGTAGAATTTTATCTTATTGTTCTTAAATCCCTCTGTCTCTACCCTTTATGCCATAGAGTACCAGCATAGAGAATTTTCTGGCCTTTGGCCTATGAGGGTGCTGTTATTAATTTTAATTATTGATCTCAGTGATGATGACCTTCAATCAATGGATACTATGAGTAGCTTGTCCATCTGAGTTTCCATTAGCTCTTCTATTCGGCTAAATGCCTAGAAAGAATTAAATGCAAATTGACATAAAAATGAATTGGAAATAAGTAGGTAGTCTAAAGAGTTCATTTGCTACATCCTGTATAGACTTCTTTAAAACTGTTTAGGTAACTATAATGATTCTTCAATTATGAGCTCAGGAGAAAGGATTTGCTTCCAAGTGTTGAGTCTACAATGTTGGCTTCACTAGCCAAACCATACGGCTGGGTGTCCTTCAGAGAACATTTAAAATAGAATTGTGTGTGATAGTAGGCCAAGTGAAGTCTATACTTTTTTATGTAGCTTCTATGTGTAATTTTACGATGAAATGACTAAAAACTTCAAGGGAAACTTAATAAGGTCACTCCTATTTATTTTGTTTCTTAAAAAGCTGTGCCTTCCTTTAAAAAATGAGGTCATTTCCAGGTAAGATACTTTAAATCATTGATATAATTATCTCACCTTGGAAACTGAGGATAATTTAAAGATGGTGCTGCTGGCCACAGACCTCGGTGTTTCTCACATTGGAGAGCTGCATCCTGCTTGGAGTCGCATCACAGAAAATGATACCTATGAGCTTTTGGAATCAGAGACCTGGATTCAAATCTCAGTTCTGCCACTTCGTAGCTATCAGAATTTAAGAAAAGTTACACGATGTTCACTAGCCTCGATTTGTTTTTCTGTAAAGTAGGATAATACCAGTGCCTCTTCCTCATTTTTTTGTTTGTTTTTTTGAGAAATGAAAAATGAAGTGACTCGCACAGTATATGTTGTAAATGCTCAACAAATGGCAGCTGTCAGCCCTCAGATTACTTCATTGAAAGGGTGTTCCAACTTCTAGAATATAGAGTTCTGGACTCAAGAATATGGCCAGCATGCTCGCCAGCAGAGGGTATAATGATGTCCTTGTCCCACGGACCCTAATTCTACATTTGCCCAGATAAACTGCCAGAGATTTGATGGCAAGGAAGAGGCAAGCCAAGTCATCCTTTCTACTTGAGATAGTACAATTACATCCATGATCTGAGAATACTGTCTAAAGAACTACCTGTAACTGTCCTGCATCAACTCTGTGTGGACGCTGAAGAAAACTTCAGTATCAAAAGTACTGGGCAAAATATAATGGAAATATAAGAATATGACCAGTAAACGTGTCTAGACTCACATCAGCAGCACTATTAGTGAATATTTATTGAACGTGTCTACATGCTACACCAGCATTAGACTAGGTGCCTGGGACACCTATTTATAAATAATTACCACAGAAGGTAATGTACTTATGTACATCAGGTCATAAAATGAGGCTGGGAAAGGCGCTGTAGAGCCATGACTATGATGTAATTCTTAAAGGGTAAGTAGGAAGTTATCAGACAGGATAGCAGTTTGGCCAGGGGCTTCCCCAGTCCACAGAAAAATATGTGCAGAAGTGCCTTCAGTGAAGACCTTAGGGAGCCTTTCCAGTGATTTAAAATGACCTACCAAGTGTTCCCCATCAGAGTGGCATTGTGCATAACAACTCACCCACACACCGCCAGGAGATCTGAAAACGCTTAGGACCCATGTGGCTTCCACTCTTTTATTCAAATGAAACGGCCAGACCTGGACACATTTTGCCTTGTTTGAACTCACAAACCACCGAAAGAGTGCTGGAATTGTGGCTCCCAATGGCCTGTTTCGTTATTCTCTTTATGGTCTTCTTAATTGCACAAGTGGGGAATGAGTTGACTGCCCGGCTTGAGGGCTCCTTGCTGCAAAGTGACATGAAAAACTAACAGCTCCCCAAGCAGCTGAAATCTACAGAACCTACTGTAGATCTTTGAGTAGAAAGTTTAGCAGGAGAAAAGTGTGTTTTTTAATGAGCCATTTGTGGCTCAGGTCCTGGCCTGAATGACACTCTATTTATGGACTATGTGTAGCTGCTACTTTTCTGGCCCCTGTAGGGCTAAGCCCAGGTAAGATCAGCCCATATTGGGAGAGTTACCTTTCTTAAGTGGAAAGTACGGATTTGTTCGAATAAGGAGTTAAATTGGCCCCCAGCATACTACCAGTTTTTGTAAAAGCACCATGCCCATCCCATCCCTCTCCTCCCCACACACCCATTCCCTGCCTCCTTGGGATTCATTAGAAGCAATTACTGCCACACTGAAGCAAGCCCTAGGGTTGTGCCAAGTTGCTCTCATCCTTGACCACCTATTGCCGAAATTGCCCAAACCCCATGTCATTTGCCTTCGATATTATGCTTAGCCTCATATTGTTCAGTATATCCCCTCATTTGCTTCAAACTCTGATTCCTTCCCTACTCCTCAAACTTTTCCATTATACATTCTAGAATCTTAAAACTGCCAACATCCTCCCCTAAATCTCCTTATCTGAAACATGGTTACCTCCTGAAGACACCACTTCTTGCAACCCTCCCAAGGATGGCTGTTTTCCCTTTCCACAACCTGCATGCCATCAACCTGAAGGAGAGTTAGGTCTTGCTTTGCTCTCTGATGCTACTTCCACACCTAATATCCTCCCACCTCCCTAATAACCTCTGTGGACTACATGTCACATGCCCGAATGTTTTAGCACCTATTCAACTGTTTCTGGTTGTTTTTTCCCCCGAAGCCACTACTTATATGCCACCCACCAATGTGGCCACTCAGCTCTTTTTCACTTCTGAAAATCTTTATCTCTCTCTCTGCCCCAAACATCCACCATCCATGTCCACAGTTTCCCTTTTACTGTGCCATTACCAGTAACTGCACCATCACCAAAACTTCCATGTTAAGCACTCACAGTCTCATCATCACCTATGCCCTTCCTAGATCACTCCTTTAACACCACCACTCCAACTCTTAAATACTCCCAAATCGTTGATCAGCCATTGACTTTGCTAGGTTTTCACTGGCTGTCATCTTCTCATACCATTGCTTCTTCCCTCCTTGAAGTTTTCCATGCTCATCTTCTGTGGTTCTGTGGTTCTGTGGTTCCTCATCATAATTCTCTTTTCCTCATTCTTAAATCCCTTCATGTCCTTTTCTACCATTGTACTCATCTGGGAAGGAAAAACACCTAACCCAACTCTGGCCAAATCCAATTCTTGCTTATTCCTAACCCGCACCTGAGAAACTAAATATGGTTGAAGAGCAATAGACCACCATGTTGACTTGCCTCACCTTATATGTATAATAAATATGGTTCACATGGCTCTCATCACTGCCTAGTAACTTAACTTCACTCTTCTCAAGGTCTGTTTCAGATTTCTCAAACCACCATAAGCTCTTCCCCTCCTCATTCTCAGCTAGTAACATTACTTATATAACCTTACAGATAACCTGTTTGTTTTTAATGTTTATTTATTTATTTTGAGAGAGGGGGGTGGGAAGGAGGGACAGAGAGAGGGGGACAGGAGGTACCGAGAGAGGGGGTGGGAGAGAATCCCAAGCAGGCTCCACACTCAGTGCAGAGCCCAATGCAGAACTCAATCTCACCATGCTGAGATCATGACCTGAGCCAAAATCAAAAGTCAGATACTTAACTGACTGAGCCACTCAACTATCTTCATGCAACCTATAGACACCCCCTTACCTCTTGCTACAATGACTGGGCCACCTGCTCCAACCAAGCCAACTTCTCCTCTCATATGCATCCCTCCGGGCTTTTCAAGCACATCACTCCTTCAAATAAATACTCTTTCTCTCATTTGCTCTTTATATATTAGTCTCATCAACATATACCCATGCTATAAAAACTTCTTTGAAAAATTCTCTCATCCCATGTTTATGCCTAATTTCTGCATAATTCTTCTGCTTCACTTTCTAGAAAAAAAGTATTGAATTTTCTCTACCTATTTATAATTCCTCACTTTCCACGTTCTCTTAAACCCACTGGAGTCAGGTTTTCTTAATACTGTTGAGAACATGCTCTAGTAAAGGTCAGCAATGACCTCACAAAATCAAGTCCACTTGTGAATCTTCAGCCCCCATCTCATTCAGACACTCAGTAGCATTGCCCCAGTTTGTTCTTCCCTCATTTTTTAAACACCTTTATTTAACTTCCAGGATAACACTTTCCTGGTTTTTACATTCCTTAGGATACACAACTGTTTATTGACTTCTGTATGTTGGAGCAAGAGATGCCCTCATCCTTGGACTTCTTTACGCTCAGTTTCTTGGTGGTCAATACAGTTTTGTGGCTTTAAATAATATGTAAAAGCTGATTATGCTCAGATTAAAAAAAAAATAATGTTTATTTATTTTTGAGAGAGAGAGAGAGAGTAAGCAGGGGAGGGGCAGAGAGAGAGGGAGACACAGAATCTGAAGCAGGGTCCAGGCTCTGAGCTGTCAGCACAGAGCCCAACACGGGGTTTGAACTCATGAACCATGAGATCATGACCTGAGCTGAAGCCGGACACTTAGCCAACTGAGTCACCCAGGCACCCTTGATTATGCTCAGATTTATGTTTCAGCTGAACCTCTTCCCTTACTTTAGCCTTGTAGATACTCCTGCTACTTCACTAGGATAGCTAATAAATATCTCCAACTGACATTTCCAAAACAAGTTATGATTTTCTTACCAGATATGCTCCTAACTTATTATCTACCATTTCAGTCAACCACATCATAATTTACTTCATGATTTAGATTTTTAAAAAGTCTGCCTTTTTAAAAAAATCCTGACCCATTTCTTTCATATCACATATCAGCCTATCAGCAAATTTTGTCAATTCTGCCTTCATGATATATCCTTAGTTATTTCCTGAATCAACCCCTTCTCTGTCCCTCCCTTCTCTAGTCCAAGGCCCATCATGTCTTTTTTGTACCTACAAAAGCCTCTTTGTTTCCATTCTTATCTTTCTTCTCAAACTCCTCTCCCTACTCAGCAGCCAGAGAGATCCTTTAAAAAAAAGAAAATTTAAATTATATCATTTCCCTGCTCAAATCTATCCATCAATTACCTATATTTAGAATAAAGCCCCAAGATCTTGCCATGCTCTGACCCCTGCCTACCTCTTCAGTTTCACTTATGACCACACCTTCTTTTGTACATTCTGCTTCATGCATAAGCCTTTTTGTCATCCCTTATACACATAAACAAGCTTTTATTCCAAGGCCTTTGCACTTGTTTTTGTGTCAGATACTAATATGCCTCACACTCCCACCTTCTTTGGGTCTCTGCTCAAATATCACCTTTTTGGAGAGGCCTTCCTTGACCATCTCATCTAAATAGCATCTTTTACCATGTATTATCCTTTTATTTAAAAATATTTATTTATTTTTAAGAGAGAGAGTGAGCAAGCATGAGTGGGGGAGGGGCAAAGAGAGAGGGACACAGAGAATCCCAAGCAGGCTCTGCACTGTCAGCCTAGAGCCCAACACGGGGCTCAAACTGTGTGATCATGACTGTGAGATCATGACTTGAGCCAAAATCAAGAGATGCTCAACTGACTGAGTCACCCAGGTGCCCCATCATACCTTATCCTTTTAACCTTCTTCGGTTTCTTAATGCTTTCTACTACCTTATCCCCCCATTAGCATGTAGACTACATGAAGGCAGGAAGGTTGCTCAAATGCAGCACAACTGTGTGTGCCAAGAGCATTCTTTGGGAGACTGAAGTGCTCAATCAATATCTGTGACACAAATCAGTGAGTGAACGTTCAGAGCTCAATGTTAAATTTCTGGTTTAGATATTCAGGGATGTTCTGAGTTGGAATTTTTAATAGGAAATTGTGACTAACTTCTCTCATAAGTCATTTTAGGGCTCCAGTCATTATCCACTGACTGAACAAATCTCAGAGATTTGGCTTCATATGATACTATGGCTGCAGAGAGACTCCAGTATCTGTTGTGATGTCATTTGCTGATTTGGAGATTTGGGGGCCAGAAATGAGCTTCAAGCTCAGCCTCCTAGATTACTTGCCCTTAGAAGAAACTGTATCAAAATAAACCTCATGTGATGCAGAAAAAAACATCATGCTGCTTTTTGGTTTTGTTTGTTCATTTTTTAGCTTCTGAAACTTTTATCTAATTTTTCAAGATACCAACATCATAAGTCATAGATAAGGTCTCAGGATGTCATCACATTTCTCCCTTTTTCCAGAGACTGACATTTGTTTAAAACACCAAAAGATAGCAGTCTGCCTTTCAATTAAAGGAACAAAAGTGCAGATATACATATTTGCTCACTGAGCACAGGTATACTTGTATTTTTATCTCCATGTATTTTTCAAAAATGTGTTGTAAAAATGGTTTCATCTCCCGTAATGTCATGGAAAGTATCCAAAATTCTCTTTTGCTGATTTATTTAGACACAATGATGACATTGAAAGATTTCTTGTTTCATTGCTTTAAGGGATTGAGACAAATGGGCTCATTCAAGTCATACCACTAATTTCAACACATTGCTGTTTTAAAAGAAAGTAAACAAATGAGATAAAAATAGTTTGCTTTGATCACTGATTTTTACATTGAAAGATGTATTTACTCTGAAATTGTGAGGATAAAGACTATGCCGTATTTGTCTCCTACCTAGGACACATAGATGTGCCATAAGTGTTTTTGGAGTGTGAATGAAGGTACTACTCGAAACTTTAGCTCCGAAATTAAAATAGATATTCAGAGCTGTTTTCTTAGAGCTTAACTGGCACCAAATCCAAGTGTGCAATATATTAATATTAAGGAAGAAGCAATAGCTTTTGAAAGCCTTACTTTTATAAAAGAAATACTTCAATATTTCTAGTTCCCTTAGTCCATCTAAAATGTTATTTGGGTCAGGGGCACCTGGGTGGCTCAGTTGGTTGAGCGCCTGACTTTGGCTCAGGTCATGATCTCTGAGTTCATGAGTTCAAGCCCCGTGTCAGGCTCTGTGCTGACAGTTCAGAGCCTGGAGCCTGCTTGGATTCTGTGTCTCCCTCTCTCTCTCCCCCTACCCCGCTCATGTTCTGTTTTTCTCTCTCTCTCTGTCTCTCAAAAATGAATAAACGTTAAAAAATTTTTTAATATTATTTGGGTCATAAAAATTGATTTTGTGCATAATCGTTCATAGAAATATTTTCACCAATGTGTGGAGAAGAACCAATTATGTGTGAGACACTTTTCTAGGCAAAGTATGGAACATTTTTAAGATGAGTGACATTTTGCACCTGCTTTTGAGTTGAAAACAGTCTAACTGCTGGGTAAACAGAAAGATTTCAGACAAAATCCAGGGAAGGTCAGTGACAAGGAGGTGAAGTCACCCACTCCATGGAGTGATAGTTGATCCTTTGAAATTACATTTCAGACTTATTTTATGTTGGCTTTTACACCAGAATAAGCATGACTTTTAAGCAAGAAATATGTGACATAAAAAGGGTGGGAAGTCCCAAACGGGCATTTGAATCTTGTTTGTGTATATGTCATCACGTTTTATGTGTTTGAGAAGTGTCCATTTCCACAGCTTGATTTCAGTAACTAACACAGAACACACTTCTGTAAAAGGTTGAGCAGATGGAATTCAGTCTGGAGCTGAAATAACTTGTCCCGTGCAGTGGTCCCCGACATAATGTGAACTGAGATAGTGGGATTTTCATTGTGCTTCACTAATTGTGAATGTCTTCCAGGCATGCCTTTCAAACCCTTGGGGGAAAGGCATGCTGCAGGTATGAATCACCATCCTGATGAACTAGTAATATTGAAAACCACTACCTTGTGTAAAACCCAGCGCAGTTATTGAGCAAACAGAACCATCTTTCTAGGTCATTACATAAATAGCTTCAAAACAGATGATTTTCAAGAGTCCTTTCTTCTCGATGCAAAGCAGGTCAAATTACCCAAATATTTGGTAACTTTTTATGGTACCTAGTATGCACCAATAACTTCTTCTGACCCTTTGTCTCCATGAGCAATCTACTGGAATGCAATTTCCCTCCTTAATATTGCAGGGATTTTCTGGTACCTATACGTCACCATTTTAAAACTTACTTTTATATTAAGAGGGTAAAGATTTGTGGTTTAAAAATGAAATAGAAGCTATGCCAGAGGTGCAAAAGGCATTTGGCATGTGTTTTCCTTATAAATAAAAGGATAAATTGTGCCAACCCAAAAAAATAAATATGTTTATCTTCCAGGTTTTCTAATAGTGAATTGGCTAAATAAAATGTTTTATTTACAGAAATAGAAAGACCATTCATTGACATTTTCAAACACTTCCAGCTAAATTAACAGATTCAGTGACTTTCGTATCAAGCCACAAACTCTTATTATTATTATTTTTAGTTCACCAAGGAGTTTGAGATATTAGGGTTGCCTACCATATGGACAAAAAACCTGCTTACCTTCTCTCTTGGGTAATAATTAAACTGATTAGGAATTCTGATAAATTAACTTAAGGATATTTAATCCTGTTCTACTCATCTCATCCTCACAGAAAATGATTTTTCCCCCTTCATTAATGTTATGCCTTAAAAGAATCTTACTGAATTTCAGGTATACAACTAATATCTGCAGACAGAAATAAAGGTCATTTTTAGAAGAAACCAGTCTCAAATGAAACACAGCCTTCTACGTGGTCACATACACATTACATGCTCTTTACCCATAGTGAGAAGGTGGGTCATTCCTCATTTCTTATTTATTCCTTGGCACAATCAGACCACACAATGAAACCATGTGAGATGCTTCAGAGCTCCCGTCAGGACACGAAACCCAAGACAACAAGCAGCACAAGAATGATTTTCAACAGGCAAACTCCGACAAGGTCTGGATTTGATTTGGTTTTATGTTAAGGGAAGCAGATTTGCTCTGGTTTTTAATAGTTCATAAGAAACAGAAATCACAATGTGTTGATTCAGCATCCACCTACAAAGAGTCCAAAAAAGCCAAAGTTCTCCCCACTCACCCTCTTGTTCCACCGACATTTTGAAGATAAAGGGCATAAATAGAAATGAAAAAGAGTGAGAAGGAACACAGATATGATTTAAATAATTTAAAATCCTTATTAAACATCACTGAGATTGCATTTGATCCATCAGGCTGACTTTTAGTTCTCACACTAAGACCTTGCAAAGAAACTGGACATGCATGGTTTTGCCTTCCAGGGTTGACCTAGAGCTATAAGGGTGAGGTGTATATGAATGTGGGTGTGCTTTAAGTCCATTTTATAAACACTGACACAGCACAATTCTTATTGGTAATAGTCTCTTGAGTCCAATCATGCAGAATAACAGGCATGTGCAAGTTAGGTCTTGTTGCGAGATAGACATGGCAAGGTGAACAGTTTAATGCTAGACAAGGGTTGGGAGTTTTTTTTAGAATATACTGGCCATTGGTCCCACATAATCAAAAGTTAGATATACAGGAGTCCACTTACAAACAGAGGCCTTCCGTTTCCGCTTGACTGACCAAGGAAATGGGTCAAAATGAACCATTTCAGACAAAGAACTGTCTAAGTGCCAAAAGGAGTCACAAAATCTTATATTTCACATGGAAAATAACTAACATAACTATTTACACTGTAACTTGTTTGTTGTTTTTACAGAAAGGAGTATTCCTGCTTGGTTTAATTTTACCTGTAGAAAATGTAGGACTCACAAGTAAAATGTTGGGGGAGGTTGTGGGCAGGGAGAGGGGTCCCTCTTCAGACCCAAAGTGATTGGGATCAAAGATTATGGGGACAATATTATTCCTTTCTCTGAGCTTTAGAAGATACATTTTTCAGCAAAGCTATCTGACAACATTCTTTACCGAGCATAATGCTTTTAAGATTTAGATTGTCATATGTTAAGAGAATTAAAAAGAAGTAGACTTTGTAGAATTTAGATTTTGCATGAATATTTAAAATTTAGAAGTCAGTTTTGCTTATTTTTCCCTTAGCAGGTCATTAAAGGATTGATGTATTCTTACCTATTCCACTTATTCCCTTTGTCAAGGCTTATTTTATGATTTACCAGTCAGCTGCTATCAGTATCCTTATATATCATTTTCTGATAATGGTAACGGGTTGAAAAGAAAAAACCCAAAAAACTATTACCTTCTCAGCCCTCAATTAAATAGCTTACTCCAATTGGAGGGAATTGGCCAGGTCCTGGTCCACCCCTAGTATGCATTCTTACAAAGCTCCGTCATCAGATTCTTGAAGATGCAAGATTATTAGCAGTTCTTATTTCACAAGAATAAATTTGGTTGTAAGGCCAATGCATCTCTTTTTTAAAAATGAACACACTGACTGGAAAATGAATCTATCAAAGTGGTATGGTTTTGCCACTCTCTCCCAACAATTTAATTCCTCCTGCACGTGGGTATCCAGCTCTCCCTCTAACAAAATCCTACAAAATATTTCATTAAGGGTCACTGCGAAACCATCAGCCCTATAGGAAGGGACAGAAGGTTAGGCCTCTCAGACTGCCAACCTCATATCCAAAATGAACCCCAACCACAGACAGGACTTCCACTTCTCCCAGGAATATAGTCCAGCGGACTTGACACTTCCTTGTCTGAAAAGCAAGAAAGTCCTTTGGAATTAACAGGTGACTACACAGGAAACATTTTTGTTTTTGTTTTTGTTTTTGCTTTTAAAGAAAATAATGCAGAACATAATACATTCTGAAAATTTGATAATAACAGAATCACCTCCTGAAGTTATTATAATAAAGTAGACCCAAGATGGTGAATGTTGAGCTTTTGAAATGAAAATTCTCTTTATTCTCCTATGACCTATCTTGTTTTGATAACCTAGTAAAACTAATCTTATAAGCACTCAAGAAGCCAAACGCTTAGCTGTGTTTGCACAGATATTTCAATCGGAGGGATTTGTTCCATTTTTTTCTTGTCCATAAGGAATATCTGGTAAAGGTGATCAGCTCCCAAGAGCCATACAACAGGAGAGATCAAACTAGCGGAGTTTAGGGAAGGCAAGCAATACCAAGGGAGTATTAGCCTGATTCTTGTTTGGTTTAATTTGAGTTAAAAAAAAAAAAAATCACTTCTGCACACCCAAGAGATCATCCAACTGTCATGAACTTCTAAGATGCTGGCTGGAGATTTCCTTCTGTCTTTTGATGCCATTTTGTGGCTAATGAGATTATGCTTGCAACAAACAGTTGCCTGTACCCTGCACTTAATCACATGTGCTAGAAAGTCAGGCACAGAGAGAGAGGACACAGGTGCAACAAAAGAAAAATCCAGAAAAAGGGGGTAAGTAAAGAAGAAGGGATACAGAGAAGTTGTTTGTTTTTTAAAGTGGGGAGTGGTAAGTGACAGAAGGAAAAGTGAGAGAGCCCATGTGAATGCGGAGGTATTTGTAAAATCAAGTTGTCTGCAATTTTAATCAAAAAGAATGGCAGCAAGAGAAAGAAGCTGGGCCACTTTTATTCCAGGGGACAAGCTGCACAGGCTGGGTTTTCTTCTCCCCATTTTAAACAAATGACCTGTTGTCATGAATCCTATTGTGAAGCAATCCCATTAATGGCAGCATTGCTCACATGGTGATGGTGGGGGTTGGCTCTATTGCTTGAAAGAGACAAAGCTTCCCCATTGTTGTATTTAAGGCAATTTTCAGAGCACTAGCATTCTTGTTTGCTCTATTTTTGAAGGGATTCCATTTGCCAGTCATATCCCACTCATCAACCATCCATTTCATGTGTTTCACTTCTTCTTCAGGTGAAATACCACCACACTGGTGAGCACCAAAACGGTCAGAGTGCAAATAACTGTGATGGGTACTTCACCAAAGTGAGTAAGAAGGGAAGCCTCCACCTGGTCCCTATTATTGCTAAGAAGTCACCCTGGTATCGCCTTGTATATAACCAAGATGTTTCACAGTGCCTTCTTAAGTGCTCGGGAAAGCACTTTCATTTGATTTGAGCTAAATTCAGGTGATTTTGCTAAACATTGACACATACGCTTCATGGCTTTTAAGACAAACTCATATTGCTAAAGCTATTTAGCAGCAGTAACTTATGGGAAGAGTTATTGCTGTCACATCAACTGCAGTACAAAACTCAGATTATCAGCCCTTCTTGAATTGTTCAAATTTATGAAAATAAATAAACATGGAACATCAGCCATATTAAGGAGTCAGGGAAACCCCTGAGGAATAGTAACGTCTGTGGAAATGTTTTCAAATGCTGACCTGAGGATCACCCCGTGTTTTGGGTTTGTTTGTTTTTAAGTAACTAACATTTCTTTTTTATTCCAGAAGAGGAAAGTAACATTTTTTTCTCAAAATAAAACCATGGCAGGGTATAAACCTGGGAAGTAGCACACTCATGGAAAACACAACCCACAATCTGAAAATAGTCTACGTAGGTTCATTTTCTGTTAAGTACATCATCCAGAGGCAATTCCACTTCGTTCCAGGGAGGGGTTCTTACCATCAGATATGGACACAATAACCCTGACTCACCACCTGCCACTCTCTGTCCAGATGTGATACATAATTTGTAAATGACAATGAGGTCTACTCTGTAAACTGTGGATGTCGGTGTCTCCAGATAATTATCTGGGTAGTAATCTCTTTGAGGTGTTCCTCCACACTGAAATGCTACACTCTAGTCTCTCCTACAGGCTCAGTGTCAGAGAAAAGACCCTTAACTTTTTACCCCACCTTCCTTCTAAAAGCCAAACCATTCAGTACCTGGAAACTGTTACCCCCTCCCACCCCCACACTGTACATAAGCATCACATATGTTCTTTCTACAAATTGGTATACAGGTGCCATTTAATCAGTTCAAATTTGGAAGCTACATCTTCAAGGGTCCGAGAGAGCTCACTCCCCCCATATTTTCCCCCTTTACATGTTTTCTTATAAGACATACAGCTTAATCAATTAACAAACTAAATAGCTTATATACTGGCAATATATTACAGATGGGTTTATGTCAGAGTAATAGATCACATGAAATGGACCATGTGGTACCCCAGTGCATGATGTCTTGGTAGAGCCCTGAGGACACTGACAGTAGCGTCTCTAAGTAAGTAGTGCTGTATGAATACAGACACATGCGGATCTGTATCTACATCCATCTGACTAGGCCAAAAGGAGCAGGTAGATGCAAGATAGAGACACACACATGCTGGATGGGGCCACTGCACACCTTGTCATGCCATTTGAAAGGGCAGTTACAGGTTGCTGGTTTTGCAGCCATTTAAAATTACACTTTATGGAAAAGGCTTTTCTAATTGTATTTGAGTTGCTTTCTGTAGTAAGCATCATTGGAGGAAGACCAAAGCAAGAGCAACTAGAAGTTAAATATACATTTAGCTTAGCTGCAATACAGAACTCTGGAGAAGAAGCAGGCTGAAAGATTTGTTTCAATTTTAGGCTTGGATTCTCTCCCTTGCCATTTTCTTATAGTTGCGTGTCTGTGTTTGTGTGTGCGCGTGAGTGTCTGCGTGTGTGTGTGTTCCATCGCATCATCTCCTGAAGAATGCTGGGTTTCGCAGGCAGGCGGCTAGTCACCTGCAACAACCCAGGGGTCCTGCTGAGGCTTCCAGGCTGCTGTCAGTGTCAGATGCCAGGGTCTGGTCGGTGGACATGGAGGAGATGTCATTGACAGACGAAGATGGAGGGAGACTCTCACTGCTGTTCACTGCTGCACCTGTGCTAAGAAAATGAAGACCAACATGACTAAATCTGGAACTAGACTCATTGTCACTCAGGATGCAAGCAGGGGCAAATACAAGAGGTGATGTTTAGTCCATCGTTCATTTGACAAGCCTTCATAGCACAACTAATCCAGGGCTCTGTATTTCATGGTGAAAATCAAAATGTAACAACGTAAGTCCCTGGTCACAAGTTATTCACTTGGAACCCACCTGTAATGCTCTTAACAGAAAACAAAAACAAACAAAAATACCCCACTGAAAACCCCAGTCACCCCTCCCACGTCCAATATTGTAATATAATTGGCCTGCGTGAAGCCAGTGAATTTGCATTTTTTAAAGCTCCCATGATGCTGTGTTGTCAAAGGTTAAAGACCACTGTCCTATGGCAAAGGCAGATGAGGAAAACCTTTTAATATAATGATCTCAACCTGGATGTTTTTAATGTAGGGCTTAAAAAAAAAAAAAAAAACACATGTAAGGGTCCAATCCCAAAAATATGGGCTGAGGTGAAACCCAAAACTCAGAATTACTTGGAAGACTACAGCTCTTGAAAAATAAAGGAATATTAAGTAAATTTGTCATAGTCATTAAAGTGATCTCAAATTTAAAATCCATACAGAAAAGCTAAGTGGGAATTTCAGTGAAAGTTACCGTAGACATCATCATCATCAAAATACCACCATATACATACTACTAATAATAATAACAGAAGAAGCAGCAGCAGCAAAAGCATGCTTTTTGATTTTGTGTTTATGTTCCAGCAGGTTTGCTTACCTGGCAAACTACAAAACAAGGACTCTGAATTATTAAGTTAATTTGAAAAAAGTATTTTATTTATCTTCTCTGTGGTGATATAAAAATTTTGAACCTCTGAGAAGAAACGTGCTCATGATAATCACTCAGTAAATACTTGCTGAGTTATATCTTTGAGAACTACAAAGGAAAAATGAGCAAGAGGCACTGTAAAATATAATGAAACCATTGGAAACAGTTTACTTTTTTTTCTTTATATATTCTTTTTGTGTGTGTGAGAGAAAGAGAGCACATGAGCAGGGGAGAGGGGGACAAATGGAGAAAGAAAAAAAGATAGGGAGAGAGAGAGAGAGAGAGAGAGAGGGAGAGAGAGGGAGAATACCAAGCAGGCTCCATGCTAAGCAACAGACGCAGGGCTTGATCCCTCAACCCTGGGATCATGATCTGAGCCTAAATCAAAAGTCAGACGTTCAACTGACTGAGCCACCCAGGAGCCCCATGTATTCTTTATACTTAAGCAATATAGGTGGTAAAAACGCATCCTTTGTGAAATTGTTATTAAAAATATCTAGAGTTTAAATCATCTAATAAAATTAAAGATGAAGAATTCTCATTAAAAATGTTATCAGAGCAAATTTATCTGAGCAAGGTACATTTGGTGAAAAATAACAAATCCAAAATAAGTTATAATAGTGTTATCACAAAGATCTAATAGATCAGAAAAAAAATCAATGAAGAATATATATGACTCACCAAAAAAAAAAAACAAGCAAACAAACCATCTGATTAAAAAATGGGCAGAGAACCTGAATAGACATTTTTCCAAAGAAAACATACAGATGACCAACAAACACATGAAAAGATGCTCAACATCAGTAATCATTAGGGAAATACAAATCAAAACTGCAAAGACATATCACCTCACACTTTGTGAGAACGACTAGGATAAAAAAGACAAGAAATAACAAGTGTTGATGAGAATGCAGAGAAGAACTAACCCTCATGCACTATTTATGGGAATATGAACTGGTACAGTGGCTTTAGAAAAAAGTATGGATATTCCTCAAAAAAATAAAAAAATAGAAATAACATAGAATCCAGTAATGCCACTACTGGATATTTACCCAAAGAAAACAACACTAATTTGAAAAGACACATGCACCTCCATGTTTATTGCAGTATTATTTACAATACCCAAGATATGGAAGCAACCTAAGTGTCCATCATAAACAAATGGATAAGAAAGATGTGGTGTATATATATATATATATATATATATATACATACAATGGAATTACACAGCCATTAAAAAGGATGAGATTGTGCCATTTGTGACAATATGGATGGACTTAGAGGGTATTATGTTAAGTGAAATAAGTCAAATTGAGAAAGACAAATACCATATGATTTCACATTATGTGGGATGTAAAAAGCAAAACAAGTGCACAAAGAAACAAAAAGCCAAATAAGACCTATAAACACAGAGAACAAACCGAAGGTTTCCAGAAGGGAGAGCAGTAGAAGGATCAGCAAATGGGTGAAGGGGAGTAGGAGACACAGCCTTCTAGTTATGAAATGAGTAAGTCACGGGAATAAAAGGCACAGCATTGGGAACAGACTCAATAGTATTGTAATAACATTGTAAGGTGACAGATGGATAACAACACTGTAGCAAGAAGAGCATGAAGTATAGAGAAGTTGAATCACTATATTGTACACCTGAAACTACTATAATATTGTGTGTCAACTATACTCAAAATTAAAAAATAAATTTTTTAAGTCTGAAGTGGTGAGGCTAACACAATGTCTTTGCTCTTGGGGTAAACATTTCTTCTCTATGAAAAAAATGTGATTAAGATGTGACATTTTCTGGGATACCTGGGTGACCCAATCGGTTAAGTGTCTGACTTCGGCTCAGGTCCCGATCTCACGGTTTGTGAGTTCGAGTCCCACTTCGGGCTCTGTGCTGACAGCTCAGAGCTTGAAGCCTGCTTTGCATTCTCTGTCTCCCTCTCTTTCTGCCTCTCCCCCACTCATGCTCTCTCTCTCAAAAATAAACATTAAAATTTTTTTTTTAAAAAGATGTGACATTATGTGGAGAGGACACATACACATAAACTAAGAAAGATTATATGTATCTTATAAGTATTTAAAATTTTTATTTGTTGATTATAAACATATTTATACAAATTATGGGGGGTGTGAAACAATATAGAAAACAACATAACAATAGGCACTGATCCTCAAATAAATAATAACTGTTAAACTTTGGGTATATTTTCTTCTAGTGTTTTTGCTATGAAGTTTCTCTAATTGTGGTTATTTAATATATATTCTTTTGTATCCAGATATGTTTATATACAAAAAGGCTTATGCATTTTCCATGTTCTTTAAACTCTTAAAAGTATGAATACCTCTTAATCTTGAATGTCTCGAGACTTTTAAGGCTCTTGTTAATATCTACCTATAAATAATTAACTCTCATTATCAGAACAATGTGTAATGTAAAGTTCCCTGGCTTCAATTTATTCCAATTTTACTTAATTGCATCCTTTAGAGATATGATACAGAGCTACTCCATTTCTTCTCCTGACACATACTAGTAAATTTCATATACTAGCAGACAACTTTTGACTTCCTTACATAACTCAAATGCCCAGCTCTATCCTCCCCACTCCAGTCTGGATTAAATTATGCCAACACCAACACCCTCATGTTGTTTTCATAAATGTTGGCCAATGATAATTTAACATCACTATGACTGACTTCTCAGAATCTTCAATTCTCCACATCCATATTAAAGGGTAGAGATTAAAACTGGACACACACCTCTAATAAAGTCTCAATCAACTGTGGGCTGACAGAGTGAATGGCTTTGTTCATAGTGTCCATTCATCTCCTGCGTGACATATCTCCTATACTACACACATAACTTTCAAATCATGATACTATCATTTAGATTTACTTTTAACTTAAAATGTGAAATATTGCTCATATACCTTTTTGTAACAACTTTTTTGAGATGTAATTCACAAATTTAATTTGTACCATTCAATCATTTTTAGGATATTCACAAAATTGTGCAACTGTCACCACAATCAATTCTGTGATGTTTTCATCACCCCGACAGGAAACCCTGCACTCTGTTTCTTACTTACCCACCAGCCATAAGCAATGACTAACCCACTTTCTGTCTAGAAAACTGCCTATTCTGGACACATCTTATAAATGGAATCATACAATATGTGAACTTTTGTGACTGGCTCCTTTCACATAGCATAGTGTTTTCAAGGTTCTTAATGCTGTAGCATGTAGCAAAACTTCATTCCTTTTTTTTTTTTTTTTTTAATTTTTTTTTTTAATGTTTATTTATTTTTGGGACAGAGAGAGACAGAGCATGAACGGGGGAGGGGCAGAGAGAGAGGGAGACACACAGAATCGGAAACAGGCTCCAGGCTCCAAGCCATCAGCCCAGAGCCTGACGCGGGGCTCGAACTCACAGACCGCGAGATCGTGACCTGGCTGAAGTCAGACGCTTAACCGACTGCGCCACCCAGGCGCCCCTTCATTCCTTTTTAATACTGAAATATATTCCATTGTATGGATATGTCACTTCTATTGATTATTTGAAGGGCATTTGATAGACATTTAGGTTGTTTCAATTTTGGGCTATTATGAATAATGTTGTATGAACATTCACGTGTAAGTTTTTATTTCTAAACCTGAAGAGTGGAGTTGATGGGTCATAGAATAACTCCATGTTTAACATTTGAGGAACTGAAAAACTTTTTCAAATTGGCTATACCAGTTTACTTTCCTACCAGAGGTGTATGAGGGTCCCAATTTCTCCTTCTCCTCTCCAGTACTCCTCATTATCTTTTTTATTACAGCCATCCGGTGTATGTTAAATGGTATTTCATTGCATTGTGGTTTGATTTGTATTTGCTTAATGGCTAATGATGTTGGGTATCTTTACATGTGCTTGTTGGCCATTTCTATACCTTCTTTGGAGAAGTGTCTATTCAGATCCTATGGCCATTTTTTAACTGTTATTTTCTTTTTTTTTAATGAGTTATAAGAGTTCTTTATGTATTCAGGGTACAAAGTCTCTTACTATATAAGATTTGGAAATGTTTTCCTCCTTTTCTATGGATTATCTCTTAATTTTCTTGATGGTATCTTTTGAAGCACACGTGTTTTTAATTTTGATGAAGTTGAATTTACCTATTTTTCCTTTTGCAACTGTGCTTTTAGGGTCATACCTAAGAAACCATTTCCTAACCCAATATCATGAAGATTTACTCCTATGTTTTCTTATAAGAGCTTTATAATTTTCGTTTTTACACTTAAGTCTGTGATCTATTTTGAATTTATTCTTATATTCTATATGAGGTAAGAGTCCACCTTCAATCTCTTGCATATGGATATCTAGTAGTCCTATCACCATTTATTGAAAAGGTAGTTCTTTGTCCATGGAGTTGTCTTAAAATCCTTGCTACAAATCAATTGACCATAAATGTAAGGGTTTATTTCTGGATTCTCAATTTTATGTAATTGATCTATATGTATATCCTCAAGCAAATACCCCATTGTCATGAACACTGCAGTGTGTGATAAATTCTGAAATCAAGAAGTGTGAATCCTCCAACTTTGTTTTTTTTTTCAAGATTGTTTTGGCTATTCTGTATCCCCTGTAGTTCCATGTGAATTTTAAGAACAGCCTATTTCAGCAAAGAAAAAGGTAGCTGTGACTGTGATGAGTATATTTAATCTGTAGATCAATTTGGAGAGTATTGTCATCTTAACAATATTAAATCTTCTAATCAGTGAATGAATGGAATGTCTTTCCATTATTTAGGTATTTAATTTCTTTCAACAATGTTCTGCAGTTTTCAGAGTAAAAAATTTGCACTTCTTTTGTTAAATTTGTATTTTATTCTTTTTGATGTTATTGTAAATGGGATTGTTTTCTTCTCATTGTTAGTATATAGAAACACAAATGATTGAGTGAAGAAGAAGTCTTGATGTCAATGGATTGGAGAACAAATGGTTCAAATGATGACATATACATCTCTTGAGTGTTATAATTAACTGAAATACCCAAGTTAATGAGGAAGATTTTTGTTATTGTGCTTTATTTAAATTATGACAAAATAACTAGTTTGAAAATTTTAAAATAAAGTTTTGGCATAATACAAATCAAAAAGTATTTAAAAGTATCTCTACATAATAGTCCTGGTCTTCTCTTGAGATAGGGTTTTTCTCCTCTCCTGGCTGGAGCTGGTTATATGGACATGTTTTGATTGTCACAGTTAAAGTTGAGTACTGATCAAACAAGGGTGAGATAGGACTTACCTGAGATGAGGCTCCCTTTTTTTTTAACGTTTATTTTTGAGAGAGAGACAGAGTGTGAGTGGGGGTGGGGCAGAGAGCAAGAGGGAGACACAGAATCCCAAGCAGGCTCCAGGCTCTGAGCTGTCAGCACAGAGCCTGATGCGGGGCTCGAACTCACGAACCGCGAGATCATGACCTGAGCCAAAGTTGGACGCTTACCGACTGAGCCACCCAGGCGCCCCGAGATTCCCTTTTAAGAACACAATTCGATGTTTACAAATAAACAGAAACCAACAACACTGTGGCAGCTAGAGAGATTATACAAAGAACATTGAAGAAATTCCCACAGAAACACAAACTGAATGAAGGTAGCAGAACTGAAAGGAGTGTTTAATAAACTTTTTATATAAAAGGAATCACACTGCAGATTATGCTTCTAAAATACACAGCACTCCTACTATATCTATTTTAATAATCAGAATATTGTCAACACACTTGTGGAACATTCTAGGTCTTATGCCATGTGAGCCATCTCACTATCATATATAGCTTTGCTACATGATTACCTCATGTTTGTTTCCCTTGCTTCTTTTTACTTCTTTCATCATACTTCTTTTCTCCTATCTTCCTCAATCTCTAGTGTTCAGTACAGAAAAGTACTCAGTTTAACAAAGCACCGAGTATCTTTTGTATGTACTCTTCTAGATAGGTTTTGTGAGAGAAAGCAAATTTCGCCTATGAAACTGGTGAAACTGCTAAACTATTTTTGACTAAGGGAAATAATTTTGTTGTAGTTGTCTTTCTTCTCACTTTGTTCATCAGCTGGCTATCTTCTATATATTGGAATGGCCTGACCTTTATTTTATCAACGTTGAATGCAAATTATATAGTTAGCATTCGATCACTCAAAGTTCAAACTCTTTATCAACTGCATTTCTATGGTTTCCTAGACTACTGTTCCTGATTTTTTTATAGCACAAATTCATTAAGAGAGGTCCTCTCTTCTAACGTTTCCTCTACAAAATTCCCATTACATCTGTTTATTGTATGAGACTGGGTCTTTTCTGGATAGTGCTATGATGAAACAATCGTGTGTACTGTCTAGCAGTGTGCTACAGCTGGCCTTTCGTGGCTTCTGAGAGCCAAGTATTAGCATTAGCATCTCTTTCCAACTCTGCCTTCATTGATGTCACATAGGTAGCTTGAAATTGGTCACAGTGAGAATAAGTACACCACAGAAATTGGTAAATGCTATTAATCAGTCCTTTTAAAAGAACAGATAGGGGGCGCCTGACTGGTTCAGTTAAGCATCCGACTTTGGCTCAGTTCATGATCTCACAGTTCGTGAGTTCGAGCCCTGCATCAGGCTCTGTGCTGACAGCTTGGAGGCTGGAGCCTGCTTCGTATTCTGTGTCTCCCTATCTCTTTCTGCCCCTCCCCCACTCTCTCTCTCTCTCTCTCTCTCTCTCTCTCTCTCTCCCTCTGCGTCTCTCAAAAATAAATAAACGTTAAAAATTTTTTTTAAATAAAAAATAAAAATTAATTTTAATAAAGATGGTTGTTAAATATCAACCAGTCCCCCACTATTACATGAAAAATCTTTGCTTCTATATGACTTCTATTGCACTATAATAAATACACTCTTGACTGCAGCTACTCTGGCTTTACTGAATGATCCTTTCAGGTCTCTTTTTGTGTAGGTAATAAATAAATTTTGTAACCATAAAACCAAACGCAAATGGAAGAGTCAAGAAATGGACCTTGGCTTCAAATTGTTAATTTACTGCCAGTTTGTGAAAATCTCTTACATGGAACTGAACTGACTTGAATTTGATTATAACATTCACCTGCCCAGGATGTCCTAGCAATGTGAAACATCCCTACCTTCTATATTTTTTTCAGAGAAATCCAATTTTTTTTTTAAATTTTTTTCAACGTTTTTTATTTATTTTTGGGACAGAGAGAGACAGAGCATGAACGGGGGAGGGGCAGAGAGAGAGGGAGACACAGAATCGGAAACAGGCTCCAGGCTCCAAGCCATCAGCCCAGAGCCTGACGCGGGGCTCGAACTTATGGACCGCGAGATCGTGACCTGGCTGAAGTCGGACGCTTAACCGACTGCTCCACCCAGGCGCCCCGAGAAATCCAATTTTTTTAAAAAGTTTGCTATGAATAAAGCATTGCAAATTTTTGTCAATAAAAATGCTATTAAAAGTAACAAAATAGTAGTAGGGCTGCAAATGAGGAAGAGCAACTACTTTCAATGCTACCTGACCAAAAAATAAGTTTTACGGAAAGAAGTTATGCTAATGGAAATTTCTCAAACTATAAGTTATATAGTCACAAGATATTTATTATTTCAGGGAAAATGTTCTGCTTTTTAAATTTTTTAATGTTTATTTACTTTTAATGTTTTTAAATATTTTTTTTTCAGAGAGAAAGAGTGCAAACAAGAGAGGGGCAGAGAGAGAGGGAGACAGAATCCAAAGCAGGCTCCAGGCTCTGAGCTGTCAGCACAGAGCCTGACGTAGAGCTCAAACCCACAAACCGTGAGATCATGACCTGTGCCTAAGTCCAATGCTTAACCAACTGAGCCACCCAGGCATCACTGCTCTGCTTTTTTTAAGGAAATTATTTTCCATGCACAAAGAAGTAGACACAGAGAATTAAAAGTACTGGAATAAAAAAATCACTGAGATATAGCCTTCTCTTTAAGTATGATCTTGAGCCTCATCTTATTAAGGGCTGAGGTTTCTTAATTTTTTTAAGTTTATTTATTTTGAGAGAGATGGTAAGTGGGGGAAGGGCAGAGAGAGAGAGAGAGAGAGAGAGACTCTCAAGCAGGCTCCACACTGCTAGCATAAAGCCCAATGTGGGGCTCGAACCCACAAAACTGTGAGATCATGACCTGAGCCGAAACAAAGAGATGCTTAACTGACTGAACCACCCAGGAACCATGAGGTTTTTAAATAAAAAATAATAACTATTGGACTAGATCAGTGACTATAATTTGGAATGACACATTGCCATAGTATGTGGATATGGTGAGTGGGTGGGGGTAAGTGGGGGGGAGTTGTATATTTAAATCACCTGGGGAGTTTTATCTGCCATTTAGAGATTCTGAAAAATCTCTACCCATCCTAATGCTAAATATCTTTATTTTGGTGAGTCACTCTTACTTATAGGAGGCTCACTTCTTGGGTGGAATGGGAATGGTAAACAAAGAACTTTTGGAATGGACAGCCTCCTATATTTCTTCCAACTCTAACATTTTATAAAAAATGCTCTAGAAGAAAATTAATTTCTATTCATGAACTGCTATTCCCTTAGCAGTCTTTATAAATCAATTCAGAAAGTAAGCAGCCATGCTATTCTTGAAAATAAATCACTGTGCAAGTGAAATCAGATAGCAGAAGGGAGTACAATTATTTATTTAGAAATGTATCTGAAGTTTAGATTTATTTCTTATTGATATACAACAATTCCATCAATAAATTTCAAACCTGTATGCGTTCTGCAAACGCACATTTAACTTCCTATTTACATTTTTAAAGTATCACTAAAACATGCATTTGGGCAGGAGAACAATTTTCACTCAGGTTTTCTTAGTTTCACTAAGAAACTGCATTAACTTATTCTCTTGCTTCCAGGTTCCTCGTGTGGCCATGACTTAATATTATGGGAGTTGTACTGTTACTTCATTCTGGCTATTTACAAAATAAATATGATATGCAAACATTAACGAGAAGTGGTGAATACAATGAAGAAAGCAAAAAAAGCTGACTTTTCAAGTTTTCTTAGTAATCGCTTTTTCCTTCAGCAGTCTACTGTATAAATGCATATCACGTGCACACAACACACAACACATACAGTGGTTTGCCCATAAAAATTTAACAATTGGCTCTCCATGGGGGGAAAAATGCCCTGGATTTGTAGAGTGAGCCAACCTCCACATCTTAAATCCTGCATGGTAGATTCCAAGCGACTAACACAAGGTCAATAAACTCACAATTGGGAGAGATGTACACAAGTAGCTCTCATGAGCTAGTAGTCAGCCGCAGCACGAGGCTGTCCTATGCTTCAACATGATGCATACAAACCCTTCTTCATATGGCAGACCACTCATCCCATCCCTTTAATGATTAATTAATCTCATATGTATCATCCTCAGTCCTTTTTTTGCCTTCCCTGAACTATACAGTTTGCATAAAATGGGTCATGGGAATAAGATTTTTGTGGAAGTGTTGTGAAAGTATTGAAAAGAGAATTGTGGATTTTATGTCATCACAGATTAACTGTTGCAGAGATCTGGTTGGGGCTGAGGGGAATATAGAGCATGAAATAATTACATAATAAATAAATTGTAACTTGAATTAAAGATGAATAAAAGAGAATAAAAGAATAAAAGAGAATAAAATATGTAATTACATATCCTATGTAATTATGTCATGTAATATACAGTATACATATGACTTCTCAGAATTAAGCCATGAATATTGTCCTTTACAATCATGTAGTGGAAGATTGAATCCACGTCATTTTTTTTTTTTTAAATTTTTTTTTCAACGTTTATTTATTTTTGGGACAGAGAGAGACAGAGCATGAATGGGGGAGGGGCAGAGAGAGAGGGAGACACAGAATCGGAAACAGGCTCCAGGCTCTGAGCCATCAGCCCAGAGCCCGACGCGGGGCTCGAACTCACGGACCGCCAGATCGTGACCTGGCTGAAGTCGGACGCTTAACCGACTGCGCCACCCAGGCGCCCCGAATCCACGTCATTTTAACTATAAACTAGTTAAGCCAGTCAACTATCAAATAAGGCATCTGTACAAGGTAGATAATTCATGATTGTTATAGGTAGTTAGAATGATTTAAAAAAAAAATGGCTCGCCTTCTCACATGTAGGCAGAGCCTAAGTGGCATATTATAAGTGGCATGTTAATCATTAACACACTAAACAGGCCCACAAAAAATTTAGAAATATACATTTCCCAGAATGAATAAATAACCAAATAACCACCTGAAAGAAAACCTTTATCTGAAGCATGGGCAAACTCCAAACCAATATCACCAATTCATATACTTGATACTTGGTCCATGTATCTTTATGGCAATTAATAGGTTGAACAAATATTTCCTGGCATAAGTCATACTAACTTGCATACTGTATCAAAGCTATGATCCTATCTTGAATTCCACCTTTGGCATAGTACCAAGAAACATGATAAGGGAGAACCTCAGCAACAATTTTCAAATTAATGAATGTTTATCAAGCTACTATTGTATGCAAGGCACAACACTTAGGCACTGCACGGTACACGAGGATGGATACATACAGTCTTTTATCTCAAATGAATTTACAACCAATAAGTTATAAAACAATATTTAAAATACAGGGACTGGGGCGCCTAGGTGGTTCAGCTGGTTAAGCGTCTAACTTTTGATTTCAGATCAGGTCATGATCTCGTGGTTCATGAGATCAGACTCTGCTGACAGCATGGAGCCTACTTGGGATTCTCTCTTCTCTCTCTGCCCCTGCCCCATGCACACATTTTTTCTCTCAAAATCAATCAATCAATAAAAGCTTAAAAAAATAAAATAAATTATAGGGACTACTAGGACCCATAAGAAGGAAAGATCTTACTCTTTGATAAGATATGAAGTCTTTTAGGACACATATAAACACTATTTTGGGAGAAGGTAGTATTTGATAAGACAACACTTTAGAATGGGCAGCATTCCAAAAGGCAAGGATCCAGTCAAGTAAAATAGTGAACATAGGAGTCTACAATAGGTATAGTGTGAAAGGTGGAAAAACCTGGTGTATATTATAGAGGGCCATCAATATCAGGAAAAGGCTACTAGACTCAAATTGTAGATGACGCAAAGCCATTGGAGAGCACTCATCCATGGAACCCCCAAACCTATAGTCTTGAAAGATCAATTTAGGTAGAGACTAAAGTCAGGAAGATTACTTCAGGACAACTTTAATCATCGTGGTATTAATGGAAAGGGTTGGTAGTAATTAGATGTAAGACATCCAGCAAGCAGAATTTTTAAGATGTAGAAAGTGACAGTCAGTGATAATGCAAGTGTGGAATAAAAGGTCAGGGATTTCAGAGTGGGAGGTTGAGAAAATAGATCTGCCATAATAGAAATGGGGAAATTCAGAGAAAAATTTACTACTGGAGTGGGTGAATCTAAATAGAGTGATGTGTTTGATTTGAAAACAAATTGAATCTAGGGGAGCCTGGGTGGCTCAATCTGTTAAGCATCTGACTTCAGCTCAGGTCATGATCTCAGGGTTCATGAGCTCAAGCCTTACACTAGGCTCTGTGCTGACAGCTTGGAGCCTGGAGCCTGCTTCAGATTCTGTGAATCCCTTTATCTCTGCCCCTCCCCCACTTGCACTCTGTCTCTCTCTCTCTCTCTGAAAAATAAACACACATTAAAAAAAATTAAACAAATCGAATCTGAATTGGCAGCAATTTCATACACCTTGGCCCTATATTCTAATTCTCTAAGACTAGGTTATATTTATCATTAAATAATTTTAGTGGAATGCATTTATTTTCCAGCCCCTCCAGAAATAACAAACTGCTGTATAAACTAGCCTTTGGTTTTATTCACCTTAAATGTATTTCTTTCGGGGCGCCTGGGTGGCGCAGTCGGTTAAGCATCCGACTTCAGCCAGGTCAGGATCTCGCGGTCCAGATCCGTGAGTTCAAGCCCCGCGTCAGGCTCTGGGCTGATGGCTTGGAGCCTGGAGCCTGTTTCCGATTCTGTGTCTCCCTCTCTCTGCCCCTCCCCCATTCATGCTCTGTCTCTCTCTGTCCCAAAAATAAATAAACGTTGAAATGTATTTCTTTCAAACTTAAGAGAGTTTACTTGATCAAGACTTTGGTCTGCCTATTCATAGCATGCAGTTATATATGTAACTTTAGGTACTATTCAGGAATATTATCCAACACTTGGGATTAGGGCAAAAAAAAATGACTATGCAACCTTTTAATATCACACTTGAGTATTTTCTGACAAGCCCACCTAAGGATAATCTGATTTTTTATGGAACATAACTTTATTTGACTTAATGTTCTCAATTGGTTGTGATCCTTTATACACTGTAAACTTGTATAAAACTAATCAAATAAAATTATCAGGGTTTTTTTTCTGCCTCGTAGAAAAGATAAGCACAAAGATAAGCTTGGTTGCCCTAGGACATTTATAAGTTTTGGGTTAATTTAGTGATCTTATTTCAATATTCTTTTTTTTTCCCACAGACTACATAAATCTTAATTTCTCATACTTTCATTGAACTATCTTTGCCATTCTGCCATTTCCCTCATTAATGAGTTAAAAGAATCTTCTACATGTACTCACTTTCTTTTTGCATATGAATGATGGTTTTAATGATTAAAGAATCATGCCTTGATTTTATGCAAACTCCATTTCTTTACCAAATGTTTAAACCCTTCTTCATATGGCAGACCATTCATCCCATCCCTTTAATGATTAATTAATCTCATATGTATCATCCTCAGTCCTTTTTTTGCCTTCCCTGAACTATACAGTTTGCATAACATGGGTCATGGGAATAAGATTTTTGTGGAAGTGTTGTGAAAGTATTGAAAAGAGAATTGTGGATTTTATGTCATCACAGATTAACTGTTGCAGAGATCTGGTTGGGGCTGAGGGGAATATAGAGCATGAAATAAGCTGAAGATGGGGTGCCCTGAAGTGGGTGGCATGACCCTAAGCTCTTTGAAAAGAGGAATGGAGATGAATAAATTGTAACTTGAATTAAAGATGAATAGAAGAGACCGTGCAAAAAATTTAGTCCAATCTGAGCCTGAGGTCCTAGGTCACCTTCACTGGATGCTGGTATTTTGACCTCTTAATGATTACAGAAAAACATGTTCTGACCATTGGGGGAATCCTTAAAACAAGGAGTCTTTCTGCCTTAGAAGGTAGCATCTTGAGGCTGTTGGATTCAGTGTTTGGGTTCCTTAATCAGAATCAGAATCAGAATCAGACAGAACATACAGGTAGGTTAGGCACCACTTCTGCAGACCTGCACCAGTCTAAATGCTAGGATGAATGAGCAGGGTGGACAGACAACCCAATGATTTTTTTCACCCTCTTTGAGGAAAGGAAAGACTTGGGGATAAAACTGGACATTACTCAAATGAGAAAACATGTTCTAACTAAATTGTATCTGTTTGGATATAATAGTGATTTGGGTGCAAACCAATTATTCAAAGATTAGTATGAGTATGAAGAATTTATTATTTATCCTACATCTTTTTTCCTGAAACAATTTAAGGTCGATAGGGGAAAAAATGTTTATCAAAGGTAGGGCATCAAATCCATTTTTCTCTAAACTAATCATTTGGAAACTACATTCTTGCCAGAATGAGTTGAGTTTAGTTTAAAGTTAGAGATAAGCCATCACATTTTCTAAAACTCCTTTTTTTTAGAGCAAGAGAGAGAAAGAGAAGGAGAGTGCACCAGTGTGCACGCGAGAGCAAGGGAGGGGTAGAGAAAATGGAAGACAGAGAATCCCAAGCAGGCTCCTCTCTGTCATGCAGAGCCCTACACAGGGCTCAATCTCACAAACCTGAGATCATGACCTGAGCCAAAATCAAGAGTCAGATGCTTAACGCACTGAGCCACCCAGACACCCCTCTAAAACTCTTTATACACACACACACACACACACACACACACACACACATACTTTCCTTATATTCAGAACATAGGTCTTAGGAAGAATATAGTAGCACTAAGTGTTAAGTAAATTATCGCAAGTAATCCTAAAGCACATTACTAGGATCAGCAAAATATGCACAGTATATGTACGAACGTGTATTTGTTTCTGTCGATGGCAAACTGAAAGATTTTCCATGCTGACTTTAATCAGAACGCATCTTGGCAGATGTTTCAACTACTGTCACGCCAAACTTGGGAAGAGTTCAAACACAAGTGACTGAGGAAAGAGGTTTTGACTGGAGGGATTCCTGACCTCTACATTGACATGGTGGTCAGGGGGCATGATGGCTCTGTGTTTTGATGAGAAGCAGTTACCCTTTAACCAGCCCTTGTCAACATTTCTTCAAGATTCACTATTATCTTTTGTCCTAGTCATAATCAATAATCATGATCAAAATGAATGCCACACTGAATATCAAAAAGAATAGAATGAAAATCACTGGAGAGAAATAATCATGTGATATTAGTGTATATGCTCTATTAGCAATGTTATTGGCTGCAATCCCTCTTCAAGGTCAAGAAAAATACACAAGTACTGGTTTATTAGTTATTCACTGAGAGTGAGTACCTGAAGGAGAAGGTTGTCCTTTTACAACACCATTTTTAGTCTTTTCTTCCGAATTCATTACCTCCTTGTAGATAAGTTCTGTAAGAAACAGTTGTCAGGATCATAAAAAAAAATGATCTTTAATATACAGAGAAAACTTATTAATGAAAAATAATAACATTCTGATGGGGTTGAGTAAATTAAAAATCAATCGGGATTCCTTTACTCCTCTATTTCTACTTTGTCTTGCAAAAAAGCACAAAGCCTGGAAAAAGTAAGTGCTCAGTAAAGTGACCAAATAAATGTATGAAGAATATACATTCTACTTGGTTCTGAATTTTTGGGGGGATTTCTGATGCCATCTAACTTTATCTCCTAAGAACTTTAATGGCCCAGTTTTGAGCATACAGTTTTCTTCTATACTCACTTCCTAAGAGATGCACATACTCTCCTGACTTTATTACTTTCCAACAATTTCCCAACTGCTTCTTCATTTTTTTTTTTCATACTGAAATCTTGGAGTTGTAAAATTAAACTTGCCTCAAACCCAACATGATAACAATTATTACATTTATTTCCAAACAGGCATCCATTCATGGCTCTTTCTTTGCTAGAGTTAAATTATGTACCTTCATTTCTTTTAATTTTCCCCTTTTTGCTAAAAATCATTCAGTGTTATTCATTCTTGCTGTGCAATGAGTTCCAATTTATATAATCATTATCCTTCACCATAATTTCTTTCTCTGGTTTCTAATTTAATCCATGTTCATTTTTAAGTGATATTTATCTCGTAATACTTACCTATTCACAAACCCCTAAGAGTACCTTCTTGTCCTTATTTAGAGCATATCAAGTCTTTTCTGTCCATCATTTAGTATCTTTGTTTACTTGGTCTACTGTTTGCACATGCTCGTTTTTCCATATTATCCAACAGGACCCCTTGGCCAGAGAAATCTCTTTGCTATCTTTATAACACTTTTTGCTCATCCCTATCCTTTGTTTTCTCCATGTGTCCCCATACTGGTATTTTCCTCTGTTTTATTCTTTTTTTCTCAATTTATAATGATTAATTCCTTCAAGTCAGCTCAAATATTTTTTCTATTCAGATCTTCCTTTTATGTTCCTCCCCATTTTGACTGAATGGTTTGTTATGATCTGTATTTGCTTATCTCTACTCTGTAGTTCTTTTATTCTACTGTGTAGTTATTTATATTAGTTTAATAATTATTCATAGTTTCTGCTTTGTTTCACCCTGAGTATAATCTTGACTATTCATTATGTGTTTGGAAGAGTTTTGGTGGAAAAAAGGTGAACTAATGTATTTATTCATTATTTTCTTACTTTGAAGGATAAATAAGCCATTCAGATACATAGATTTCCTAGATTTTCAAGTCCTAAAAATGAACCAAATGCATTCATACATTAAATATCTTTTATTTTCTAATGTCTAAAGTAATCTTAGGCTTAATTTAATCCATTTTATATGATAATTTTATACACAAACATGGGATGTATAATTCTGAAATTCTGAATTGAAGCATGCCCTCCACCATAACAAATACTTTGACAATCAGTACTCTTTTAAAAAGTATCAGTAATTAATTCCTTTCATTCTTGAGTAAATGCAATATTGTTATTAGTATGAAAAGACTGATGACGTTTCGAGAACTTTGAAAATTGTCTGAGGATAGCAATTATAAAATCATCTGTTACCAAATTGCTTTAAAGAGAGATGCCTTGAAGATATTTTCTGAGTTTCAATAAAGCAAAATGTATATTTAAGTGGTAGATTCACCTTTCCATTCTTCAATGGTGTGTTCTCTTTCGTCCAACTGTTTGTCATATATCTGAGGTGGAGGCTGCAGAATAAAAACAAACAATAAACTTTGTGTAATAACCCAAATATAACTAAATTTTACAGTGCATGGAGTAACTTGCTGTTCATTGATTTTGGTGGCGAGGAGACTCACATATTAATTTTGGGGTAATTGCAGTGGTGCAGAAGTTAAAATTTCTAGACTTATGAAGGTCTCATTTATATGCCAATAGTTGCTGCTGACCAAGTAAAGCAGCAGAATCCAAATCCTAAGAGCTCACTTCCCAAAACTTTCTGATTTAGAAACCAAATCTAAGAAACTAATAAAGCTAATCTTTAAAAAGAAAATAAGACATTAGATTATAAGGACCCAGAAGCTATTTCCTCCATTCACTTGCTTTATAACAGAACCCTACCCAAACTATCCCCCACTGATAAGATTTTGTTCCATTCTCAGACCCTCCTGAAGAAGTCTTTAATATCCCTCAATAGGCCATAGTAATAGTCCCTAGTATAAAGCCATATTTAGATCTAATCAAACTTTTAAATTTTTTGTGAAGCATCATAAAATACCTTTACATATAGCTATATTCCCAATATTTAAATGATATTTTCTCCCCGTAGGCAGAAGACTCTGCCAGTTTTTTACAGAGGTGGGCCACTGTAAACCTCTGAGAGGCCCTTTGGTTAGCCCTCTCTGGGGGATATCATATGAGAGGACCTTCAGTCTGACTTATGCCATCAGAATTTCTTTTGCCATGAAGAGTTCAGAGATTGAAAAGGAGAGATTTTCATAAATCTAGGTGCCTTCCAGGAAGGAGGGTCTCAGATTCCTTGATCTCTTCTTCCTGATGAAGAGGAATAAGATCTCCAGATAGGGGAGATATATCATGATGCCCTATGGGAGCTCTACCTTAGGCCAAGAGATGGAAAGAAAAAAAATATTTCTTGGAAAAAAATATCACCATGAGATACATGGAGAAGGGGCTAAGAAGTTCCATCGGCTGGCGATGGATTGAATGAAATAAGAACTACCAATTTCTGGTGCCATGAGACAGGGGACCCTAGAATTCATGTTGCCTAACACTCCAACAGCAATATTTATTGTAAGAAACTCAAAGAGTTACTCGATAAAGTGACTCAGGCCTATGGACATGCATCCCTCAAAAATGGCTGTCATACGAAGGCTTTGGACAAGACTTTCAAAGACAGCTCTTGGCTTCTGTTGGAGGTTGTTGGCCAGTGAGTAGCATCTTACTACTATAGTAGTCCTTCTTTACTGCATTCAGCCTGAATCATGACAGATATGAATTTTCATTCTAGTCCTGATATGCTGGGGTAGCCTCACATACTACAGAAGTAACTGTATATGAAAAGAAAAGAATTTGCCCCATTGTGGTCAGGCAACTTAACACAATACTGAATTATTGAGAAGTAACTACTGATGAGGCTAGACATTCCTTTAACTCCTATAATTGTTACTGGAGCAAAAAGCTTTAAACCAGCTACTGTGGTTCAAACATGGCTGGCTGAGTAGTCTTTATTGAAAGAATTAAGCAAAATGAGACCCCACTCTATCCCATGATGCTAAAGGGAACATAAAAATACAATTATATAAAGTTAAGGGGACAGGGTGATTAGGCACTGTCCTCAGGACTTGACTAAGGCATCATCTTCTACCCCAAATTACAAAGGATTCCCAAATTATAGGAATATTATGATGTAATGAGTAAACAGTTTTTTGTTTTGTTTTGTTTTTTTAATTTGTGAAACTGTCATCTAAGTACGCTAATGCAAAGCTAAATTCTGGTTATGTAAAGACATTTTTCCAAGTGGCAGGTTTCCTGCTTTGCCTCTTCCTATAATGCTGAGGGGACATCCTCTGCCAAACACAGCATCCACAAGCTCTCAGAGGTCCCCAGAGCTCTATGCCTTGTTGGCACCTCTTTCTTCTTCTAACAATAGACTCAGCTCAGGATCTTGTGTGGCTGGCTTCTCCATGAAGTGGATTTTTCCATTCAAATTTCGAAACTGAACATGGTTCAAGAGTACAGTTCCTGCCAAAGTGCATAAATGCCATTTTCTCTCTGCAACAAAACTATTTTGAGAGAGGCTTTCCTTGGAACTTCATCATACAGCTGTTGGTAGTGTATATAAAGCATGAAGTACGTAGACTCTAACCACAAGCAAACTACAAACAGAGAAAAAGTACTGAGTCCAAGGTTTTTCCTTTCAACAAACCAAAACGGCTGCAAAACATATTTGCATTATAGCTATGATTGAAACAGCTACATGTTCAGAGTTGTGGGGTTTTTTGTTTGTTTTAAGAGGAAATGTAATCACCTGCAATGGAAGGGTACATTCACATAAAGATGTCTTCTACATAAGAATATAAAAGAGGAATTGACCAATAGTCTACAGAGAGTAATGTCATATTCAAACATATATATATATACATATATATATATATATATACACACACACACACATATATGTGCTTGCACAGCAATCATTAGATGCAATTGTCCACAACACTCTCTGCCTCCACCCTCTAAAGAGAAGCTAGTGTTTTATTGCTCAGTTGTCTCCCACCCTTATTAAACAGAAAGGATTCTCTTTTTCCAGGTAGCAATCTAAATGAAAAAGAAATGAGGAGTGAGGATAAAGAGAAGGGCCCCAGAGAATATTTAAAAAAAAAAATTTACTAGATTGGAACAATTTGAGACGTGAGAAAATCAAGGATAAGATGAAATTAAGGATAATATATGGAAAGTTAGTAGGGCTTGTGACTTGCATGCTTTTGAATGTTCCTCAAGAGACTGAAATTCTCTTTCTGTTATTTTTGAAGATTTTGGACTCTACTTCCTTGCTTGAAATTCTTATAGATATCGAACCATGAATTCAAATGGATTACATAAAAAATAACAATATGGATTAGATGTTTCATATTAATGTTATTATATATACATGTACAAATTGTTTTAATTAAATGAGATAACACATAGACAAATACATAATCACTGCGTTAGTGAATATTAGAATCAATGTATTTGTTTATTAAACTCATTAATTCAGTAAAGGTCTTGGGCACGTAATATGCACCAGACTATATTAAAAATTGAAACTTCAAAACTAGATAATATGGCTTCTGACCTCAAGGAGCTCACAATTCAGTGGACTGATATAAACCAGAAAATTAATACACAACATGATAAAAAAAATATGTATGTGGTATAGGGGAATAGAGTGAAGAAATCTTAACAAACCCTAGGAAAACATTTTGCTTCTTGGAGTAGATGACATCTGTACTAGTTCCATGAAGAAAGGTGGTGGAGGATGCTGTCAAAAAAAAAGGAGAAGGACAAGATGACTCCAGGCACAGAACCTAGAAAACAGCATAGTCGTGTTGGTGGTGGATGCATGTTTGTTTGGGTGCACACACATGCAAAGAGAATTGGAAACAATTCTTTGAAAGTAACACATGACATACTTCAGAAGTGACAAGCAATAAGAGCTGTGCCTAGAGGAGATGGGTCAGGCAAAGGTTAGATCAAGGATGGTCCTGGGTACCATGATATGGAGCAAAGGCTTCTTGAATTTAAGAGAATGGCATGGACAAATCCATGGCTGGATTGAAGAAAGACACAACTGAAAGCAGAAAGATTTAGGGAGCTAATGCATGATCTAGAAAATAAATTAAAAAGGCCTGACTATAATATGGAAGGTCAAGATGGATAGAAAATATAGATTCAAGAATTAATAAATGTTAATTGGTAGATATTAATATTTATTTAATATTGATTAAGAAATTAAATTGGTAGAATTTTTTTGATTAAATGTGTATAATGAGAAAGAAGAATGATTCCCAGATTACTAAGCTAAATAGCTGGACAGTTATGGTATTTATGGGACTGTCTAAAAGGACAGAGAATGAAAAAAGGGAAATGAGATTGGTAGAGAGGTAAGCCAAGTGCTATGTGGATAGAGAGGTCTATTTGAGAATTAAATAGATGATCTGGTGATCATAGGACTGCTGTTGGCTAGAGATGTACAGATTCAAAACTATTAGCAACAGATGTTTGTTGAAATCATGACAGTGCATGAGGTCACCCATAGAGTGAATGCAGGTAGGAAGAGTAAAAGGCCAAAATGGACCCCTGCCAGACACCAAGGTTTAAAAGTTGACCCGTGGAAGAGAAGTGCACTAAGAAGGAGAAGGAGGAGGAAGAGAAGACGAGGGGAAAGAAGAGAAGAAGGAAAGAAGGAACACTTAAAGAAATACATGGATAATAAAAATATTGTAATGCTATAGAAGTCAAGTGTTCAGAGAGTTTCAAAAAGAGGTAGTAATTCTCTATTTCTTATAAATGAAACAAATGAAGAATTTAGCTTTCCAGGAATCAGAAGGGCATGATAAAAAGCATTAACTTTGAACCCCATAAAGGTTTCCAAACCTCAAAACTGTCGCCACACTCAGAAAGATTCAGATAGATTGTTGATGAAGTATTTTAATGCCAGACAGCACCTAAAGAAGTAGAAAGATATAGAAGAAATATCCTCAATACCAATATGGATATTGTAGACAAATAAAAAAAAAGAACTGCAGAACAGATTGTGACACTAAAAAAAGAAAAAAAAAAAAGAAAAGAAGAGTTCTAATGCTCTTTCCCAAATATCTTTAAGAGTTTGATAAGTGAAAAACACTGTTCTCTAATTAAGAGAAGTCATTTTTTTCTGAGAAGATACTATGTGCTAAGCTCTTTATATATGCACTTTTATTTTTTATTTATTTATTTTTTTTTAAATTTTTTTTTTCAACGTTTATTTTTATTTTTGGGACAGAGAGAGACAGAGCATGAACGGGGGAGGGGCAGAGAGAGAGGGAGACACAGAATCGGAAACAGGCTCCAGGCTCCGAGCCATCAGCCCAGAGCCTGACGCGGGGCTCGAACTCACGGACCGCGAGATCGTGACCTGGCTGAAGTCGGACGCCTAACCGACTGCGCCACCCAGGCGCCCCTATATATGCACTTTTAAACAATCTTTAGATAAAGAAACTAAGATTCAAAAAAATTCTTCTTAAGATATCTTAAGTCACATAACTAATTAATGGGAGATTTTTGATTGAAACCAAACTTAAAGAATAATTCAGAGCAAATGGTAATAGACATTAATCTAAAATAAGAGATAATGAAACAATATTTAAAGTAAACATCTTTATAAAATAAGAAATAGAAACACAAGCCAATGGGGAGATTGTATGTCTCAATTTGCTCAAAACCATCTCAGTTTTTGCTTGTTGTCCTTACAGCTACTAACAGTCCTCAGGCCCTTTGCTCTCACAAGCGTTTAGAGGATAATTATATGAGCACGCTGCATAGCAGTGTTATGACATGGCATATTGCAGATCGCAGGTATCCACTAATTACAGGATGAGAAAAAAACAACCGAACTGCAACTTTTTCTACTACTGGAGTCTCAACAATTGCAGATGTCTACTCTTTCCTGCTCTGAGACATCATGTCAGCATTTCCTTCCATTTTCTCCATTTTTAAAAATGTTAAACTTAACTATAAAGTATGGCTTTTACCAGAAAGCGCTAAAGGAATGCAATGCTACATAATAAAATTGGGATTGAGCAATATGGATTCTGTTGGCATTCTTTTGAGTTCTTGTTGCTGGAAATGATTTCTTGCTGAAGGGATCTCTTTAATCAGTATCTGTTCAAATCCCTAATTGATTCCCCCAAGGTACAACTTGCTCTTTTGTGACTTCATTTTATGCCACATATTTAAGTAATATTCCATTTATTAAAATGTATGAATTTATTCCTTCCTTAGTCTTCAAAATAACCCCATTTCAACAGCATCATAGAATGTTAGTGATGGAAGAGAGTTTAGAGGTTATCCAGTGCCACCCTTATGCAATTTGCAAATGAGAATATAAAAACTGCACAGGTGATTTGTCCATGGTCTTAGAGTTAATTAGTGGCAGAGTTAGGAAGAAAATGCAAGATCTCTTACAGGGAAAGATGGAATGGAGGAATTCTAATGGGTTGCAGAAATGTTAAGTTGAATAATTCAACACTTACAAAAGATTTTCATTAGTGACAAATTTGAGCCTGTCACTCTGATTTCTGTTCCAATTTTCTGTCAGCCTACACACATAGTGAGATCTGGCAAATATCACCCAAATGGTCAACACTTACATCCTGAATGCTTTTTGTCAAAATATCTTGGACAACATCAAGACCTCTATACATGTGAATCTCAAAAGAGATGAGAACCAGATTATGAGAAATCTAAGTCACGCAAAGTTGTTTTTCCTGTCCATTTTTGAGCCCTGATTTAACATTGTTTCTGTCTCCTTCATGTTCTGAGCCATACGACAATCATCAACTTGGTGTTTGTTTTCTGCTTCTTTTGTCCTAATTAAGCATGCTATACAGTTTTGTTCCACTTTTTCTCTATGTGTTCTGCCATCTTATTGAAAACGCTTCATTTGAAAGCTTTAAATAGCATTTTCTTTCAGTGTGTGCATTCTCTATTAATTTGGCAGCTGGATAAAAGAAAATGATATTATGTCCTATTGAAACGTGCTCTGTTTCTTCACATTGACTTTTGCAGCTTGAGGAATGTGAAAAGATGCATGATTCATTGTAAGGTTTCAACCAAGAAGGGTGAATTTTAGTACAACGTTAGAACAGAAAACCCATTTAAAGAAATGTGCAAATTTTGATTTTGTATTTCCATGAATCTATACATATAAAATAGCTTTTCCAAATGTATCTTTAATTTTTTGATGAATAGAATTTCCTAAAATTTTAACCTCCTCAGTGGAAAATAAATATTGAGATGGAATAATTTTTATTCCTATTGCATTAAATGATATGTACTATTTTACATTTATGTTTTGGCTAATGACACTTTTTAGGATGTTCAATTTTTTTCTCAAACTTTATATGCTGGTAGCATCAAGAACAGTTTATTATCCACAATGGAGTTCAATATTTGCTTAACAGTCTTACCAACTAGCTTCTAAACTAATAAAAGTATAATAGCAATGTATACAATTTATCAAAATAGCTGACTAAATTATAATTATTTTCCAGAGTTACATAGGTTGTAAACTTACATTGTAATCTTACTATGCAGTAACCAATGACTTGATTTCCAATTACCAAAAACTTCAGTGCCTTCTAAAAGTAGGCAAATGGCAACTTGTAATGTACTATCTGTTGATTTTTTTTTTAATTTCTCAAGCAAGTTTTAGTACAACCATGGTTGTACTCTTGTATAGAAGTTCAACAATCTAATACTACAAATGAAGTAAATGTCCTTTAAAAATCTGATGAGTTGAGAGTACTTCACAATGGGAGATAAAAGGTTATTAAAATCTGTCTCTGGAAACTAATATGATTAATTCTCCTTTCCTAAATTGTCTTACATTCAGATCCCAAGCAGAGCCCCAGAAGTGCTCTCAGGAGTACCCTGGAAGAGCAGAAAGGAAGACAAGCAAGCAGGCATGAATGGCACAATAGAATGACCTTAACAAGAACTGCTTTCCAGAAACCAGACCGTTCTGTGTCAAAGAGTAAGTGTGAGATAAGAAATGAAGACTTGTGAGATTGAATCACTCCTTTAAGAAGTATTTTGTGGGGGGTGGGAGAGGGTAAAGAACTGGTAAGCTTTGACAATTTGGATATAAGGGGGCTGAGGAAAGAGTATAGGATAACTCCCAAGGGTTTGGTTCAATCATCTGGGTGGAAAGTAGTGCGATGGATTGAAAGTAGTACCATGGGGGTGGGGGAGAGGGGCACCTGGGTGTCTCAGTTGGTTAAGCATCTGACTTCTGCTCAGTTCATGATCTCATGGTTTATGAGTTTGAGCCCTGCATCGGGCTCTGTGCTGACAGCTCAAAGCCTGGATCCTGCTTCAGATTCTGTGTGTGTGTGTCTCTCTCTCTCTCTCTCTTTCTCTCTCTGTCTCTCTCTCTGCCCCACCCCTGCTCGTGCTCTGTCTCTCAAAAATGAATAAAAATGTTAAAAATTTAAAAAAAATAGAAAAGGGGAGGAGGAGGTGGTGGTTTTGTGTGAATAGGGGATAAATCCATTTCAATATTTGACATGTTAATTTTGAGATGCCATTTTAAATGTCAGTGGTATTAGATTTGTAGATCTGGAATTCAGGACAACTTTATGGGACCATGCCTAGATTTGAGAGTCATTTGTGATAATTAAAATTAAAGCTGTAGTCAAAGATAAGATTCCCAGGGTAAAAAGAAATTGGGGCTATAGGAGAGAACTCCTGGGATTCACAATTCTAGGGGAAGAGAAAACAAACAACATTGGAGACTGGAAAACAGGAGTGGTGTCACCATAGCAGTCAAGGGGTAAATATTTAAAGAAGGAGAATGTTGTCAACCTATTGAAATAGCAAAGACACATGAGATGACAGTTTTTTTGGACTTGTCACCTAGGAGCTACTGGCGATCTTAGAGAAGGCAGTTGCAAGGTTTGAGAAGTGAACTACATTAATTGTGAGTAAACAAAGGCTAATTTTTTACAAAAAGTTTGGCAATATAGGTGGAAGCTACTTCCACTGCTAATGGCACGTTTCACTGATAAAGGTGTAGTAAAAAAAAAAAAAATACTGGCTTTTTTTGTTCTTTGAAATGAAGGGAGCTAGACAATGTTTATTGGTATAATCACCAGGGGAAACTGACAGGATGCATACAGAGAAAGAAAAGACCCACAGGCAGAAAAGAAAAACCACACACAAAAAGTACTGTATCCTGAGATTTTCTGGACTTTGTGTGAGTGATTCTATCACAGCATTGTCACTTTGGGCTCCCCAACATGATCATCATCTAGCACCAGTCATACAGAACTGATTTTCATATATGATCTCATTTAGTCCTAACAACTCTCCTCTTCTAGTTATACAGCTAAAGCACAAAGAGATTAATCTATAGGTAAGTGGTGGAGGTGGTGTTTAAACCCAAATCCACCTGAATATAAAATCCATGTTCTTTGCAACCAACTATGGCTTATAATACAGTTCCTGCTGTATCCACCCTTTGGAAATAAATATACTTAAAAGTTTCCTTAGTTAAAAAAGCAAAAGAGAACAAGGAAAAGGTCAATAATGCTTTCTATAGCTGGAGGCACCCTCAGAATGCTAGTAATTAATATTACAAGAGCCAAATTTCCAAATCCACTCAATCAAGGGGTTGGTATGTGCACTGTATTGTGATGCTGCCACCTTGTGGTCAGAAAAAAAAGCAAACATTAAGTAAGCGGTGCTTGAGCGGGAGTTCATCATTTTCATCAAATTGCTCATACCCATGAGTTCTCAACTATGGTTGCGCATTGAAGCCATCTGTGACCTTTAAAAATGCTGATGCCTGAATTGTGCCCCCGAAGATTTCAATTTAATTGTTCTAGAGATCTGGGCATCAGGATATTTCAAAGTTCCCCATGTAATTCTCATGTGCAGCCAAGATTAAGACCTCTGTTCTATTTATACAGTAATCAAAGCAAGTTTTGTCATTTGCTTAAGTATGCTTCAATTGTATACATGTAAGAGAAAATGCCACAGAGAAACTATATGATTTTCTCTCCGTCTTCAAAGATATCTATTTCTTGATAGAATAAAATGATTTGTGGACATAAATCATCATATGCTATGGTTTTAAAGAGGAATGGAGAGATTTGTGAATTGTAATTAAAGCAGATGTGAGATTTGTATCTCATAGTCAAATTCAGTCTTTAGCAAAAATGAGTGAGAAGAGTCTCTAAATCTCTTGAATCAGTTACAGATTTCCTGACAGGAACAATGGAAAGAGAACTGCTTTCAGAGCACCATTGACCCTGACACTAGTAAGATGCGTGACCTTGGGCAAGTCATTTTGTTTGCTGTGACTCTTAATTATCTGGAAAGAGTTTCATAAATTGCTTTGTTCAGGAAGAAACAAATTCCAAATATATAACAAATATCATTCCAGGTAATTTGGTAAATCTCTTTAGAGGACTTGTAATGTGCAGAGCATTGTATTATAATTTGTTATATATGAAAAGCACTAGAATTGTCTGGAGACCTCATATCACTAAGTGACCAAAGGAACCTTTGAAAGCTAGCAGTGCAAATTTTAATTATAATGTGAACTAAGAATAATTAGAAAGCTTAATTAAATAATGCTCTAGTGGCTTACAAGAAAGTTAAATTTAGATTTCTTTATTTTTCACACTGTTCTGTAGCTTTCTCAGTGGTTAGGCCACAAATTTATTAGCTTTATTCCATCAAAAAGTTTAATCATGTCTTGAAATGGAAATTCTCTTTACTGCTCCTTGGAAATTAAATTTTTCTGTGGTTCCTTAATCAAAAAGCCTGAGTGATTACATCACCAGTCATGCAGTGCCCAAGTTATAAATCCTTCTTTTTCATTCATTCAATATGTAGTCATTAACCAACTACAATTCATTCTTGAATTCCACCACCCTAAACCCAAAATCTAATCATTTACAATTCATGTTGGTTTTATCTTCTAAACATCTCTTTAATCTTTTGCCTATGTCTACCCTCAGACCACCATCAGTTCTAACCTATGTTATTACAGATTTGTCCCCCTGTCTTCCATCTTCCTTTTCTCTACTCCAGTATCATTTTGCAGACAGAGTGACCTTCTAAAAGTTCAAACCCCATAACGCTATTCCTCTGTTGGCTAGTTTTGAATGGCTTTCCTTCATGCTTAGAATAGAGTACATGCTCATAATGTTTAGTCACTCCTTCCTTACCTGGTTCCTGCCTACCAGCCCAAGTCATTTTTCACTTTTCTCCACTGTGTCACTCCCAACGATTTGTAGTTCTCCCAAACCTCTCCTAACCTTGGGATTTTGCATAACCCTTTCTTCTACCTGTATTTTTTCACTTGGATAATTCTCGCTTTACCCTTCATGTTTCTATTTAGGTATTAGTCCCTCCAAGGGGCCTTCTCTAACCCACATTACTAAGTTGAGTTTTTTCCTGTGTGCATCAATCAGCTTAAAATTTGGACTACTTATCACCCAACATCTACTGTTTCACTTCTCAATAAACTGGGGACAACATCTTGAGGACAAAGATTGTATCTTTGTTCACCAGAGTCTAACAGTGTACAAAGTACATAACAGACAATCAACAACACTTCTTTGAGAAGATAACGTTTGCGTAAAGAGTTGATTGAAGTAATGAAGGAAGCCATATAGATACCTGAGGAAAGAATGGTTAAGGCAGAAGAAATTGCAATGCAAAGGCCCTGATGGGGGAGCCTATTTGGAATGCTAAGTGAACAGCAAGGAGGCCAGTACACTGGAGCCGAGTGGAAAGGGAGGAGTACAGAAAGTGAAGTCAGAAAGTTATCAGGAGCCAGATCAAGTAGAGCAATGTTTTCTAAACTGCAGTCATGAAACAAATGTGTGGGTCATTACTAGCATCTTTTAATGTAACTAAGAATAATGGACTGAGATAGAAAATATCAGAGTATGAAGGTTTTCCGTGTGTGTGTGTGTGTGTGTGTGTGTGTGTGTGTATGCTGGCTCACAATATAAAACACCTTTCTTACTATGGGTTATGATAACAAAATTTGGAACGACAGGGAAGTACAGCCTTGTAAATCATTGCAAGTGCTTCGAATTTTATTATAAACAGAATGAGAAGCCAGTGGGGAATATTAATTGAGTAATTATGTCACCTGTTTCACATTTTAAGAGGAAAACTTAGGCACTCTGGAGGACAGACTACAGGGGACATGAGACGATGAGAAGACAAGTTAGAGACTAGGACGTGGTTGAGGGTAGAGATGATGTTTACGTAGACCGACAGATGAGGAGTGGTCCAAGTTAGGAAGTATTTAGAAGGCAAGGTCGGTAAGATTGGTTGAGGTTAATCATCATTTTCTAGAGCTTTCCTGAGGTTTAAATAAGATTGGATACGAGAAAGGCTTTTATAACCACTAGAGAAGTGCTCAGCACAGTACAGTTGAATTAAAATTAAATATATCGATCATACAATATGCATTAGCCAGTTTTCTGCACTCGGTAGGTAAAGCTGAATTTCAGCTCCCAAGGAACTCGGCAGTGGAATTGGAAAGGACAGACCTAAGTGTGAATATTTCAGCATAATATGTGATATGATAACTTCATGTGGAAGATTATAAAGAAAAAATGTTAACTTACAATTTTGTGAAGGAAAAGCTTTTACTGCAAGACATTCCACAGGCAAAAGGCCACATTAGTCTCAATGAGATATTAGAAGACAAAAATGAGCTTTTAAAGGAGCTAGAAAAACATTCTGGGTGAAAACTCAGTACATTGAACACAAATATTGCTGAGTCAGCCCATAAAGGACACATGTCATTTGTACCTCTGCCCTATTGTCACAAAACAGAAGCAAACGAACAGAGGGAAAAACTTCTATATTAGCACTTCTATGTTAGTAACATGACTCAATCACAATCCATCCTAGGGACATTAACCAGAGAAAACCATACTCCTCTAATTAGCATAAATGAGCAGCCCTAAGATACAAATCCACGGTGAATACAGAAACATAGTTACAGAATTAGAAACGTTATTAAGGAAATGGATTTGTCTACACTTTACTGCCATTATAGAAATACTATTGTATTTTAACTTAAAATTTGATATTTTTTAACTTCCAAAATACTTTTATTAACTTAAAAATATGTTTTTATACAAATTTTTATGTTTTTCTCTCCTGCACTAATTTCTCTGAAAAATCTTCAGATATGACATAAAGTTTCAAGATAATAAAATTTTTAATCAAGTATAAAAAGTTCTACTAATCTAATAATAACTGCCCCTCTCTGTATATGGATTCAATGTATCTGGCACATTATATGAAAAAGTGTTCATGTACTACTTTTATACACAAAATGTTTATCAGAAAAATGTGTCAAATATTATTTTAAATTCATTTTATTTATTTTTTAATTAAAAAAATTTTAATATAACTTATTGTCAAGTTAGCTAACATACAGTGTATACACTGTGCTCTTGGCTTCAGGGGTAGATTCCCGTGATTCATTGCTCACATAGAACATCCAGTGCTCATCCCAAGTGCCCTCCTCAATGCCCATCACCCATTTTCCCTTCTCCCCCGCCCCTCTATTCCACATTTTATCAGTACGTAAATTATTAAAAGATCAATTTTGTGATGAAAAATATAACTTTTTAAAGGATATTGTGATGTAATGAAATGAACACTCACTTAGAACCTTGGTTGGTAGTCGGGAGACTGTGCAAAAGTCAATTTAAAATTCTGTAAAAGAGGAATAATGGTATCCAGTGGTAATGGTAAGGTTTCTTTTGGCTGGAGTAATGCAGAATAGAAACACGGGTGGGAAGGTTAAATAAAATAGTCAATATAAAAGTGGTTAAAAAAACTTCATTAATTCAAAGAATTATTCTGTAAACATATAGTGTGCTAGGAACATGTAGTGACTTAGATGATGCCAATGAATAAGACAAAACCCTTACCTTCAAACTGTTTCTACAGCAATACTATCTAAGGTATGTGTAATGAGGACAAAGCGTTCTGAGGAAGAAGGGTGATAGGATAGGACACAGAATCACCCGACGGTGACGGATTATTTCTAGTTAACAATTTGACCACAAGAATCTGACATACCCCACACATCCTACCAAGAATCATTGCCTTCAGAAGTGTTGATGAATTGATAACTATAATGAATTGATGACTGTTTCTGAGTATGTTGTGGAAGACAAAAGGTTGAAAATCACGTTTCTTCTTTACAAACACAATCCTAGAGAAATCTGCACTAATGTAAGGTATTACTATTGCCCCTATTTTTCCATTTAATTAATACATTTCATATAGTGGGTTTTCTTCAAACAGAGCATGTCTTTTCATTCAGTAATGAAATAGTCTAAGAACAATTTAAAAAAAATAATTCTGAGCTTCTTTTTAATAAGATAGAAATAAATGACATTGTCATTTACGTTATGTCATATAGGTTAAAACTATTAGGTGCTGGGGCGCCTGGGTGGCTCAGTCAGTTAAGCGTCCGACTTCGGCTCAGATCATGATCTCAGGGTCCGTGAGTTTAAGCCCCGCGTCGGGCTCTGTGCTGACAGCTCAGAGCCTGGAGCCTGTTTCAGATTCTGTGTCTCCCTCTCTCTCTGACCCTCCCCCGTTCATGCTCTGTCTCTCTCTGTCTCAAAAATAAATAAACGTTAAAAAAAATAAATAAAAAAACCCAAAAAACTATTAGGTGTAAACTATTTCAATCATACCTATAGGCTAACAAGTCCTTCTTTAATAACATCATGTATTTTCAGTTTACTGATCACTTTCACATATTAGACCTTATCTCTTAAAACACTGTTAGGTTGGATATTTCATAGGTGAAACTTAGTTATAACAATTACATCACCAAAACTATCTCTGAATCTGTTGTTCTTTTTTCATCCCCACTGCAATTTGAAGTTCATTTTACCATCATCTCTTAACTACTTCTCTAGCTTCCTAACTGGTCTTTCTCTAATATTCATCATCCTACCAATTAGAAAAAAATAGTCTACCTAAAACACATATCTCTGATTGATATTCCTCCTGTCACTCCCCCTACCTTCAGCATGGGTGCTTCCTGGGAAGGACTTAATGGTGCTTCCTGCCCCTGTCTCCACTTACATTTCTCACCACCCTCATCCCTGGCCACATTGAATTCCTCAGAGGAACTGCAAGAAGGTCTTTCTTCTATTCTGGCATTAGGATAGGCTGCTTCATTTGTCTAGGAAGGTCCTACTCTTCTACCTCCCTTTCACTTGGCTACTTCTTACCCATCCTTCTGGTCCTAAGTCTTTTCTTCACCCTGAAATCCTCCTTTGTCTATGAAGAGGTGGGTAATACATTATTCCTTTGACTACTATAGCACCTTTTCACAGGTGCTATACTTTAGTGCTACACTTTATTAGAGTGCTTATAATTTGTTACTTATCTATCAACCCTACCATACTGTAAGCTACTAAATAACAGGAACTAGGTCTTCTTATTAGTATAATTAATGAGTCCTCAATGGCCATGTGTAATTGAAGTTCAAGGTAGAATGAAGCCTTGAGTATGGGTCTCCTCATTGTAGACCCTGAGTGGTCTCCATTGTGCTCTACTATCTTCCTGTATCATAACCTTGATCTCCACATTCTGTAGCTCTTTGTCTTCTTCCATTGCCCACATTGAGTTTGAGGAGCTACATTACCTGCTGCAATATTATAAATTAATTCACTGTAAGCGAAAAATTTTCCTTATATTGTTGCTAAGCCTTTCATGTGTGGTGGAGCTTAAGAACTCTTCTGTGAGTGTATGTGTACGAATTATGGCCAATAACAAACTTCTTTGTGTCATCAAACAAGAGAAACAAAGCAATGGAGCAGGGTATATGAGCAAGCCTGCTTCAGAAAAAGAAATGGGGACACCTAGCTGTATTATGAAAACAGCATTCAGGGGCATTTTTGAAACAAAGTCACCAAAAGTGCTTTTTGCTGAACTTAGTCCAAAATAACAAACATATTTGATAAAAAAAATTTCAGAAAAGTGATTGAGGCATAGCATTTTATACATAACTACTTTTAGAAAAACATGAAAGGAGTTCAGTTTTCAAAAAGCACATAAAGATGGGAATCAGATTCTCCCTGGAATTGGAAGCTGTGGGGAATTTCTTTTGGTTATGAATTAAAAGCACTTTTCATAAACAATAAATTCCATTCTTTCACAAGATATTGCAGGCCAATATTCTACAAATGACCCTGTGAATCTCATATTAAACCTTCACCAAGTTATGGAAGTTGGTTTTCATCATGCTTAAGACTGTCTTGCCATTAGAAAGGGACATAATAATTTTATTATAGCACATACTCTGTGAAAGACCATAAACTTTTAATAGACTTATAAAAAGGGAGTGTAACCTTTTCAATATTCTGTCTCATCTTTGGATGAATCCATTTTACCTTCTCCTCACATATAACAGATGCCCTGGGGCCTAAGCAATGGTTCTACACTTGGTAAGATAATGTTCAGATCCAGCCTTTTCCCTGAATCTGAAGGTTACCATGATTTAGCACTCAAGAATTCTTCCTGCCCACCCTTTTTCTGATTCTGCAGCTCCTCAAACTTCCAGTCTACAGACTTCTGGTTTTAGTACAGTTCTAATGGCATGCTGACTTCATCTCTCCAGTTTTCATTTAGGGCTAAAAAAAAGTAAAGATAAACATTCTACAGGTTTAATAACTGTTTTCACATGACCACACATACATTTTCATCATCATTAAGGATTATACTTTCTAATCATTTTCCCCCTCTATCCCTAGAATGTGAAACTTCCCAATTTACCTCTTAACCTTGATTGTATAACCAACTCTAGGCATGATTTCTGATACAAGATGGTTGATTCATTTAACTCTATGATCTCTCTTGCATAATGAAGAAATTATGCCTTTTTATGTGTTTTTTCCTGTTCACTTGTTTGTTTCACTTTTATATTGCAATGCACAACATAAACACCTTCCTCGAAAACAAAGAAACAAAAATCTTTGAAGACAAACGGGAAGAGAAAAACGAATAGTGAAAAGGAAGTAAGTCATTCATTAGAAGAAACAAAATGGAAGCAAAATATGAGGAGTTGGACTTGCCATTATTAGGAAATCTGTCATTCTGTGGAAAATGCCACCAAAGAGCTGTAAACCAATTTTCCAACCAAACTCTTGAAAGCTTCATAGCACAAGAAAACAGCTAGCTTCTTGAAAAGTAGATACTAGCTGTTAATTTCTATTTCTTGAAGAAATTTAAAATTATCATTTTAAAATTTAAAAATATCATTTTTAACTTGTCAGGGACCACAGGAAACTTTTTCATACTGTCAATAAACTTTAAAAGTCATAATAATGAAAATTGAAAGCATAGCACTTTATTTTTATCTGTAACTTCCACTGAGACCCTTTCTTAAAAAAGTAAGACCTTCATAGATGAAAAGTTCTTTTCATGTAAATAAAATGATCTCAAGGAAAGAAGCTAAATCAAAGATTTTCTAAAGCAATGCATTAACTCTTTTGGTTATACCTGTAATTGATAGCCAACTCCAACAGCAAATTATCCATAGTTTGTAGCCCCCTCATCCAAAACTTTCTGTGGTAGACTAGTGCTTCTTAAAATATTAAAAGTTAAATTGGGACATAATATTTCCAAAAATGTCATAATGCTTATGAACTACCATAGGCAATCTCTAGGAAGATATACACATACAACTACAGGCATATAATTTCAAGAATTTTTTCACAAGCCCTCAAAAACCTATCCAAGGAACCTCTAGGGTTAAATAAATCCTAGGATAAGAAAGCTTAGTGCTGGATCATGAGCTCCTAAGGGCAGGGAAATGTTTCCCTCACTTGTGCATTTTACCTTCTGTACAGTGCTCACCACAGTAATGGGAATGCAGTAAGCATGTGTTACGTTGAATTGTGCAGGATGGGCATATGTATATTTGGGGATTTTTTTAAAGGAGAATATCCTATTAAAAAGTCTATCATGTAATTAAACCTCATTGAGTTTGGTACAGACAGAGAAAAGAAAACATTTTAAGTAGAAAACCAGAGTAGATTTAGAGACATAAACAAGGCTAGCCACCAAATAAGCATTATTGCTAGGAATAGAACTAGGTGACCTTGAAATTACAAGGTTTCTACATAATAATTAACACGTGGACCTTGTAGAAAACATCACCACCTCTGCAGTTTCTTTATCAATAAAGGTTGTATATTGAAAACACTCATAATGATAGGAGGATGAGTACAAGTGCCTTAGAGCTGCACTTGAACTTACATACACACAGTAGTTTAGAAGAGATTCTTTTATGAAAGGCAAAAAAAAATTGTGGGGAAGAAACAGTCTAGTTTGATTATTTTAGCAACACTGCAGGGAGGCAAACAAGGCAGGAATGCAAATTACCAAACAGGTTGTGTTTCCTAGCGATCAGCCATTTTTATGACCTATACAGGGCGAAGCTGTTGAACAGAGATTCTCTCTTCTGACCTGCTTCCTATTCTTTCCTCCTCTTTGTATTCTTGTTCTTATTATGAAATTTTGTAAGTTTTCACTGATAGAATACCTTATAAGTTCCAACACTGACTTCTTTGCTTATCTTTGAAGAAGCAGCTCTAAAAGGGGACAAAATTATTTGTGTTTTTTTTTTCTTCCACAGTTTATGAATTACACTACTTTGTGGCATCCTAGACAGATGCTATAATTGAATAATTTCTTCTTTCCAGGACAAAAATATTAAGAAAATAAAATACACTCTCACAAATGTCAACTTTCTTGTGTTAAGTAGGTGGATCTCACAATACCTAGGAGGTCAACTAGGAGAGAAGAAAAAATTGTATAGATTTGGAAGAACATAACAGACATAAAACTCAGCCTTTCAAAGAGCACCGGATGTGGAATGTTCTAGAAAAGTACTTTCTGCTCCTTCTCCACCTTTTGAAAAGAATTCTCCTTCAGTGGTCTACTCAAGAGATTAACAATATTCACTGGCTAAAGGGCTCAATGTAATACATGAAAAAGAAAAACTTGAGCACAGACTCCACCAGTCAGCAAAACAGGTATCTCCTGAGAATGAACTATTCAGCAACTCCAGCTCTGACATTCAAGAATCTTATATAGTGGGTTCCAAATATCCCAATGATTTGAAATCAAGAAGAATGTTTTTCTTCAGTAGAACAATTTGCTAAAATTAGAGACAAATGAATTAGTGTTTGAGTGAAGTACATATTTTTTCTTGTAAGTCATGTAGGGAGAGGGGCCACTTAAAGCAGGTGGCTAAATCTATGTACAACAAACATTTTGACAAGCTCTCACCAACATGATACATGGCATCAAAACAATTCCAGTGTGATTCAAAAGATATCCTCACTTTAACAGCTGAGCCACTGGGCACATGAAATCTACTGCAAGTTATATTTTCTCTAGAAGGCAATTAGTAAATTGCTCACATTTTGCCGCTGAAAGAATACATCAGCATGAACAGATGGAAATTTAGAATTCCACAAATGGCAGATATTAGAAATTAGAGACATTGATGTAACTTTCACCAAGCAAATGAGAATCACAAAATATGAATTGCTTTTTCTATAATTAAACACATAATTAGAATGCGTCAAATTCACATCCATTGTAGCTCATGTTTCTTCCTACTTATTTCTAAATTCATATACTCTGAGTATAACAAACCTACTTAGAGTTCACCTCCCCACTGAAAGGGTCTTCCATGACAGATAGACGGCACCAAGCTATTTCTCAAATTAAGCCTGCCAAGGTGTTGCACTAGCTTTTTCACAGCATGCAGTGTGCTGTAATAACACGAAATCATAAGACTCAAAGAGGTACTCCTTGTGTCAGGACAGATGGAGAGAACAGCTGACAGAGGGATTCAGCCAGTTTATTAACTCTGTGTGAGTAGAACAAATCATATTTAAAAGAATTCATAGGAACATTTAGTCTGTGAGTTGCACACAGATTACTGTATAGACCAGACTAAAGATGGGTACTTGGGAAATATTTAGACTGATTGTCAAATTTAAAAATACATAGTGAATGCCATATCATACTATGGAAATGAAATTCCTAACATTAAATATTTCAGGTACTTTTTAAATGATTCTTTTCCTTGCTCTTAAATGAGGTAGATTATTCTACTTGTGAAAATATTTAGAAGTATTACATACAATTTTTGTGTGATCTTTTTAAATTGCTAGAAACAGCATGAGAAATCTTTTTGAGAGTGATTCTGTTTATAAAATTTCTATATAGGAGTTCCCTGAGAAAACTCAATTTGTGTGCTTTATTATATACAGGTATGTCTAGTTCTAAGTGTGAAAGAAAAAATTATACAAGTTTTCAAATTTAATTTCAAGGAGAAAGAACATGATTGCAAGAATCTAAAAAATATGTAAAGGGGATTTCTTTTTTTTATTTCTTACTACAAGTAGGTGTACCTCCTATATAGCGTCAAGGAGCAAACTAGTAATAAGATCACTAATAAAATGTTCGGTCATACTCAGAGACATAACATCATTTGTCTTTTTTCCTTTAATGAAAAGCAATGGAGGCAATCAATGAATTTTAAATGTTTAAGAGAAACTAGTTTTCTTATTATTTTGGTGAAATATAATTTTTCATCCTCAATAAAAATTTTTAGATTGTTACATAAAAATTCTTAAATAACTCAAATGTTGCTGGTTATGCTTATTTAAATATTTAAAAGGTCTTTTCTGGGGCGCCTGGGTGGCGCAGTCGGTTAAGCGTCCAACTTCAGCCAGGTCACGATCTCGCGGTCCGTGAGTTCGAGCCCCGCGTCAGGCTCTGGGCTGATGGCTCAGAGCCTGGAGCCTGTTTCCGATTCTGTGTCTCCCTCTCTCTCTGCCCCTCCCCCATTCATGCTCTGTCTCTCTCTGTCCCAAAAATAAATAAACGTTGAAAAAAAAAATTAAAAAAAAATAAATATTTAAAAGGTCTTTTCTATATTTTGAGAGTTACTACTAAGTGTTTTATAATACACTTTGTGTCCAAACTGCCTTCCTTCTCGGGTTCTCTAAAGGCCAACAAAAATAACCTCTATAAACTGTTTAAGCTTGTGTCTATTCCCCCTGGGGGAAATCAGGAAACGAAACCGGTAGTCTCTGAATTTCAGATTGATTACTTCTTCAGAAGCTGTCTTAAGGACATGCCCTAACCTTCTGATATGATTTACCACAGGGAAATGTCAATTACAAAGATGTTAATGCCCTTTCCTCTCACTGGGAGAGATACAGCCTATGCAGAAAACTGTTTTCCTTTAGAGTTCATTTAAATCATCTCTTCTGGATACTTCGTGTTTCGCACAACAGTGTTAAACTTGACTGATTTAACAAAGAGATTCTAAAATATTTAAAGCAATCACATACACATTCATTTAGTGGTTTATTGCCGAAACATGGACAACTACTGATTAACTGAACATTAGATGCATCAAATTCATATTCATGGTAGCCCATATTTTTTCTTATTCCCAAATTGATATATACTCTGAGGCTAGCAGAATGCATTTAATGCATTTATAATTCAATATATTTATAAGCTTACTCTTTTTGTTTTAGGAACTTATAAACTAAAGGGAATTTAGAAGAAGACAATTGGCTAAGCCATAGTTAATGAAGACAAAGATAATACAAACAATAAGTCATTCACGAAGTAGGTTTAACAGAAGTTAACACATAAAATTCATAAACAAATGATATTAGTTTTTACTATAAAAATATGTTCAAGAGAATAAGAAGTAGAGAATGAGAATAATTCCCACCATCATCCTCAACCATTTGAATTTTGTTTGAAGGCTCCAGAAAGTAAATATATTTATAGATGAATTTTTAAAATTTTTTTTTAAACATTTATTTATTTTTGGGACAGAGAGAGACAGAGCATGAACGGGGGAGGGGCAGAAAGAGAGGGAGACACAGAATCGGAAACAGGCTCCAGGCTCCAAGCCATCAGCCCAGAGCCTGACACGGGGCTCGAACTCACGGACCGCGAGATCGTGACCTGGCTGAAGTCGGACGCTTAACCGACTGCGCCACCCAGGCGCCCCTATAGATGAATTTTTAAATTATAAATGCAATCTTTCCATTACTTAGTATACCAACTTCAGAATTCTTTGATTATTCAATAATAATCTATGCATTTCAGTTACTAAAACCTGGTCAGGACATTGATTGATATTCCAAGCCAAATAATATTGTTTTTTAAATCATAGCTAGAGATCTTTGATCACAATTTTTTAATTATAATTCAAAGCAATTGATGCACATCTAGTTAAAGATTAGAAGATAGTCACTGCAACTTAGTTATAACTGGTTAATATTGACAGGGACAAGTTATTACAGATTCTTCTTACATTCAGAAAATTACACACTAAACAAGTTAAATAGTGTAATAAAATAACCCATATTTGGAAGAATTTATGTCCAGAGATGATGAGTTATAAGATTCCAATCAATAAAAATTTCCATTAGCTGTTAATTTAATAAAAGCCCACCAACATCAAATCAATGTTTTTGTTTTTTATTTCACTGCTTAATCACCAGCACCGAGGACAGTGGGATATACAGTTTGGGTTCAATAAAATTTATGGATGAATTAATAAATATTAAACTGTTAAATAATCAAATCTATGCAAACAGTTTCATAGGAGCTGAATAAAAATGCGAAAAAGGCTAAGAAGAGAAGGAAAGACTAAGAAGGAAGATATAACAAAGAGGTGGGTGAGAAAGAAATGTAAGCAACCTTAGAAAACAGATGGTTGAATCTCTCATTCCCCCCAAGCAAATGCTTGGCTTCACAAGCTTTAGCCTCCTCATCAACTACATAACAAACAACTGAAAAAGTGACACCAGCAGATAGAAGGAAGAAAGTATACATACTCAATTAAAAACCCAATGGGAAATACTCTTATGCCAAGACTCTCAAGTTGGCATAGTCCTCGCGATTCTTTAGAAAGAAATCACAAGATACTTAAGAAAATGAAATAATTATTAGGGTTTATTGGGGGTAATGTTTGCTTCAATTTTACAGTAAGGCCCCTGAACACCCCTCCAATCTCCAAAGTTTTCTGCTTTCCAGATTAAGTCCATTTTACTTCAGTTTTACTTAGAATTTTAGAGCTACGAATGAAGAAAGAATGGATAGATGAGTACCAGCCCTCAGCCTATTTGCCCATAGATACAGTCCTCACCCTTCTTTTTTCTTCTCTGTGTCTCAGAGGCTGGCCCCTGAAGGCTACATTTCCCAGGCTCATCTATCAGCTGGCTTAGAACTGCTAACAAGAAGGGAAACACTGCTAGGAAATGGGGAGAGTGGAGAAAAACCAGAGTATTTCTCTTACTTCCTCTTTCCAGAAGCAGCTGTATCTCTTCTATCTCTGTAACTCCCACTCCCACTAGATAGGCTTAGGCCCCAGGAAACCAATTCCTCTTTTTAGGGTTGGTAGTAGCTTCCTCTGCTAATCTCTGGGCTGTTCCAAGAGTACCTGCTCTTGAGACTTGCATTCCAATCAGAAAACACTCTTAGTTTTGCCACTGTTTAAATGCCCTTTAATGTGGCATCTGCTCAGAACTCTGACCTTAGACTACATGTCTCTCCTGAACTATTATCTCCCTGCCCGATCTGATTTGTCCACATATTGGCATCAGCTCTCACTCTGAATTGCTTAGACCAAGTTCTGGAACCTACACTACTTTGACCATAGGCTTCTGATTCTCTTTTCAAAGCTTTCTGATCCCATGCTTAGTCCTATTCTGCTTTTCTCATCATGGTTTCTGGTCCTGTGTTCCTGCAGCTGCTCATAATTAGAGAGCTGATACTCTAAATGTTGATATTTGCTGAACAGCCACTCTACAATGATCTCTAAGCTCTCATTTAAGCTTTACCTTGAACAACAACAACAAAAAAGATTTACCTTGCAAATATTTCTAGGCATATGCAACATTAACATTCATATATCTATTTGCAAATGATATATCTGATAAGGGGTTAATATCCAAAATATATACAGAACTTATACAACTCAACCAATTTCAACATCAAAAACAAAAACAAAACAAATAATCCAATTAAAAAATGGGCAAAGGACATGAATAGATATTTTTCTAAAGAAGACATATAGGCCAATAGACACATGAAAAGAGGCTCAAAATCACTAATTATCAGGGAAATGCAAATCAAAACCACAATGAGATATCACCTCACACCTGTCAGAATGGTTAGAATCAAAAAGAAATAATGAGGCTCGGCAAGGACATGGAGAAACAGAAACCCTTGTGCACTGTTGGTAGGAATGTAAATTGGTGCAGCCACTGTAGAAAACAGTGGAACAGAACAGAACAGAACAGAAACAGAACAGAACAGAACAGAAAAGGTTCCCCCCAAAATTAAAAATAGAAATACTATGTGATCCAGTAATTCCACTACTGGGCATTTGCCCAAAGAAACTGAAAACACTAATTCCAAAAGATATATAAACCCTTATGTTTATTGCAATATAGCCAAGATACGGAAGCAACCCAAGTACCCACCAATAGAAAAATGGATAAGAAAGATGTGGTGGGTGTGTATGCACACACACACACACACACACACACACACACACACACACTGGAATATTACACAACCATAAGAAAAGAATGAGATAGTGCCATTTGAGACAGCATGGATGGACCTAGGGGTTATCATGCGAAGTGAAATAAGTCAGACACAAAAAGAGAAGTGTCATATGATTTCACTTATACGTGGAATCTAAAAAACAAAACAAATGAATAAACAAATAAACAAAAAGCAGAAGCGGACTCATAAATACAAGGAACAAACTGATGGTTGCCAGAGGGAAGGGGGTGGGAAGATGGGCAAAATGAATGAAGAAGAGTGGGAGATACAGGCCTCCAGTTATCATAATGATGAAGGTCATAATGTTGAAAGTACAGCACAGGGAATATAATCAATGGTATCGTAATAGTGTTGTATGGTGACAGGTGGTAGCTGCACTTGTGATGAGCAGAGCACAGCATATAGACTCATTGAGTCGCTATGTTGTACAACGGAAATTAATGTAACACTGTGTGTCAACTATACTTCAATTTTTAAAAAAGGGAATGGAACTCAAAAATAAAGAAAAGAAAATTTATATATCTATGTCACAAGAAAATGGAAAATAATGCATATTTCCTGTATGGTTGGTGATCCTTTTCATATGCTCTCTTTGGTAATGACTGATAAGATACAATGGTACACAAGGAGATGGTTAAAACAATGTTAGATAGTAACTCTCCTCAAAGAGCATGAAATCTATGATGGCTTTGCAATAAAAGAGCTTAATACAGTCAGGTTAGCTTGTTCCTATAAATCCTTTTACTTTCGGCAAAAAAGAACATAGTCCTTAAAAGAATGAAATAGTAAATAATAATATCAATAAAACATTTAAGACTCTATTAATTACCTTATGTTACAAACAGTAATGTGTAACATTACTGACTATGCTGGGCTTACATTTTCTAAGTGGTTTATTTTAATTGAACTTCAGTGCTAATACATGTAAGTGTTACTCAGTTTCTGGGGTTATACTCTCACTGGGAATCTGAAGACCAGGATGTAACTCAGGATCTGTATAGGTAGATTAAATTCCCACCCAGCCTGTCCCAATTCCCAAATTAATCTTGAATTAGGTAAGAAATAATGAATCAGCTCAGCACTGCCTTGCTTCCCTAATCACATTCTACCCAAACCGGTTGGGTTAGTCACACATTTACTTTGGTCTCTATAAGGATGGCATGTGTATTTATACTCTCAATTAAAACATTTCCAACCTCTCTCCTAAGTCTCCTCCTCAGCCCTAGCTCCACATTCCACACCTCTGTTCTAGCATTCCCTCCTGTTACTTTGACTCGGCTACCATACAGAAGGTCTTGTGTTGCCTGCCACCACTTTGCTGGCCTCTCAAGTACCCAGAGCTTGCCCACTAGACAGAAGAATTCCTAGATACAAGCTGGCTGACTGGTTCAGCTTGCCTCTCTGTCTAGATTCCCAGAATAATGTTTTGACTATTTAGGACTGTATCAGGGACTCTCTGAGACAAAGCCTTCAACGTAACAGTGTATTTGGCTGATCACTGTGGGCCATGAGCCCGGTCCCCAGTACCTGTCCCACCTTAGATGATGGTTCTAGTGTCAGGTTCTGATCCTTCCTTTTGGTCATGAATTGACAAATAAAAAAAAATGTCCTTCTCTGACTCCCTACATTCTTATTTGCTATCTTTTGAGGATTACTTTGAGTTTTGATGCCTTTGGTTGGGTAGCTGAACACCTCACCTCTTCCTCTCCTCCCTCTCCTGTTCCATTCTCCCTCCCCACCCCTAACAATGCAGAACAACCATAGAAGCCTTTCTCGGAGTGCTCTAGAGTTTCTGAGAAAAATAACACCGTGCTTACCAAAAAGGTCACATCCCATATTCTTCTTAAATTCCCTTTTTATATGCCCCAAAACGTGGTTAATCAACTCTTCCTTAGCTTGCAGTTCATGCTAATGCCCCTAAAATATGTCTATACCCCTACTCCTAGAGGTTGCAAAGTGAAAGCCACCCTCTTCTCTGACAGAAACCTTAAACTCAAGAATCTGGTAGAAACAAGGCAATGATCTTCACTGTTTCTGTATTTCCCTCTAACAGAGCACAGAGGAGATATTTAAAGTGACTCTTTGGGGAAAAAGCCCTGAATATCCTTTAGTTTCATAAAGACAGTTACAATGAGGATTTACGAATATAAGATGCCTTTATTTTGGATTGAATAAATGGCACCAAATTCTTATACTTTACAAGGTAGAAGTGAGCATATATCAACAACAACAACAAAAAAAAGGACCAAATTTTTAAAATTTTGTAGGAGCTATATAATTTCCAGGGATTAATGTTTTAAATGTTGTAGAATATTTCTGCAATTCCTTGACCAAATGGTCTTTTTTTACTAAATATATGTATCTTCCCAAATCTCAAAGGTAGTTGAGGTTTGCATGTAAAAGTCATAATAGTAATAATAATAATTATTATTATTTATATGATCCTCACTGGCTGCAGTACTGTACTAAGCACTTTATGTACATTAACTCTTTAAATTATCAGAGGAACCCTATGCATTATGAATGTTCTCTCTTTTTAGTTAAGAAAACTGAGTTGCAGAAAGGTTAAGAAACTTTACCAAGGCCAGCTAGTAAGTGGGAGAGCAGAAATTTAAACTTGTCCCATCTTTCCTACCTGTGGACGATGCCTACAACTGAATAAATTGCACTTGTGTATGTTTTTGCCCTCTTGATGAATGCTGAAACAGAGTTCGAATGCCTTTCAGCTGTTTCATGAAAAAGCACTGACATGAAATGTGGCTTTTCCACTCTGTTTGGGGCACATTCTCTTATTGTTCTGAACAGTATTTGAATAATAACTTGCTAATAATTTGAGCAGTTGTAACTTCAAAACTCTGTGTGCACTATTACACAGATCACCTTGACATTCAATTTTTAAATTTTCAACTTCATGGTTGCATGAATAATTTTCTCTCTTAGAGTTATGACAACATTCATAAGCTCTTCTCTTTTCATTTTAGTACTTTGGCACTTTGGGAAACGTGATAAGATAGGTATAGTAGGATTAATAGATAAGTACACGTAGCATTTCTCTCCTCTCCTTTCTACTTTTCCTGAAGACATCACATTCTCTTGCAGTTTCTCCTTTATCCCTCTCCACTTGCCTCTATTTTCTTTCAATGAAACATATTTTTACTTCCTCTTGTCTTTGTATTTCCTTCCCTCTATAACATCACGTGAGTTACTTGAAAGCTGCTTGAACCTGGAGATCCTAGATAACTTCTAATCATAGAAATTCTAATTATTTGATACTACCCCTTGTTTGGAATATAGAACTCACCAGAGTTTACTCTGTAAAACAGTCTTGTCAGTCTTGGCAGAAAATATATCACTCCGTAATAGCTTTGCCATGCATCCATAAAGGAAGGTCGTTTTACTTTAAATGTATGTTAACATGCAATAATAAAGGCATTAATTCTAACCATATTGCAGAAAGTATAGTTGACTACTGCTTCTAGCATCTGTAAGATCTGTCTCTTCCTAGTTGGCTGATCTTCATGGTTGTGACTTCTATAATACATTTTATAGAGTAATAAATTAATTATTGTTAATGTTTATTTTTTTGAGAGACAGAGACAGAGCATGAGTGGGGCGGCGGGGGTGCAGAGAGAGAGGGAGACACAGAATCCAAAGCAGGCTCCAGGCTCTGAGCTGTTAGCACAGAGCCTGATGTGGGGCTCAAACTCACAAACTTTGAGATCATCACCTGAGCTGAAGTCAGACACTCAACCTACTGAGCCACCCAGGTGCCCCAATAGAGTAATAATTATCCTTGCCCTATGGTCAGGATTCTAACCTATTCACTGCAACATGTCTAGATATAAAACATATTTACCCTCTATAACCAATGATCCCAATCTAGATGTTAAATATTTGCTTGTTCTTCTGTGCATTAACTGATCCTTTTTCCTAAACCTTCAGGCTCTATCAAATCCTTCCCCTAAAATTCATGTCTTGTGTTGTTACTATCCATTACCCAGGATGACAATATTGAAATGAGTGAGAAAAATGTTCTAGCCATTTTAGTGTCCTAAGTTTTATCTTTTTATCCGTCAAAGAAATTCTTCATTAAAAGTTAAAATACATTTAAAAACTCACTGATGCTATTAATTAATATGTTGTTATAGACTCTAAACAACTGTCCCTTTTATAGGCAACATAATTACAAGTGAATTACAAATGCAGACTTTATGACTCCAATTAAACTCTGGGCCACAATTCATTAAAAACAGATTACACACATTATATTAGATGGAGAGAAAAATAAATATGGCACCTGATTTGAATGATCAAAATAAATGAGGAATTTATTTATTTATTTATTTATTATTTCAAATAATTTATGTTTGTCTAAAATTTTTATCAACATAACCTAGAGTATTTTTTTGTAAATCATCAAAGAAAAATTCTATGCTTACTTTTCACATACCTATAAATCGTACTTTGTCTTATTTCATGGCCTCATTCTACCCCCAAGAACTTCTTTGAAAGTATTTCCCGAAAGTGAGAGACTAAAAGTGATTCCATTTTTTACCTATAAAAATATGATTATTTTATTTTGCAAGAATCAAATCAAGTGACTAAAAATTAATTCTAAGCAAATTGAAATTTCAACATCATTGTAAAACTGCTTAAAGAGAGCAGATCTTAAGAAAATGTCATCAAGGATTGTTAACACCATTTCCACACTTGAGAGACTAATTTACCACTGAAGTGTTTTCTCCAAAATTTTTGAATGCTTAAGGATTGGGTTACTATGAAAAGTAGTTTTTTTTTTAATAGTATGTCTGTAATATTTAATTCTACCTAATCCTCACTCCCATCTGTTGGACCTCACTTCTCCAGTGAAGGATGAAGGGATAAGAATTATGTCAGTTTGAATCTAGCATCTCGACATGGGCAGGCGCACAATGAAACAAAAGGAAGCTTAAACAAAGCAAAACTATCCTTAAGCAAGAAGACTGAGAGAGAAAGACACGAGAAAAGAAACAAAAAGAGTATTTCAAAGAATATTAAAAACCAATTCAAACAAAGTAATTTGAAGTCATTATGTAAAATGAGGTTAACATTTAGCAGGGGTATTCTAAGAATTTGAGGAGAGTTTGATGCTTTTGGGAGAAGATAACATTGCTGACAGTAACACTTAAAAGAGGGACAAAAGGACATTCCCATCAAGAAGCCTATACAACACACATGGGCAACAACAATAACCCTTTGCCTTGGCTCCATACAGAAAAGGAGAAAGGCTAAGACATAAGAAACAATTTGGAGAGAAGAGAAGATACTGAAAATAGTTGAAAATAGGAAAAAAAAAAAAAAAAAAAAAAAAGTTATGCTTCTGAGAAGATTCTTAAACTATGTCCAGATTTATAACACATATGTATAACTTACTCTGGTGGTCGATTTAGAGTCAACCTGAAATATTCTGCATTGGACTACCTAATTTTTCTTATCTAATCCATGTAAGGTTTCACTAAGTCACCAATGGCCCGGGAAAAGCTCTACCTGTGAAATGTTTGTAGTGCCACTCTTGACTAATGGCAGGCATCTTATCAAGGAAAGAGAGGCAACGCCACATACTCTCTGTAATGATTTCTGCTACTTAGTTTGTATCAGGACAGGCTGATAATTCAACATTAAAAAGGGGGCCCTGGAGGTGTTAACAATGTAACAAAAACAAATGGATGCGTTTCATGGACAGCTGGGGCTTTTTGGACTAAGTCATTATCTCTCACAGAAAATCCTGGAAAAAGAAAAGCATATAAAATATAGGTAGAAGAGAACTTCTAGAGGGGAAGGTAATAACTTTGTGACAGGAATTTTATGAAGGTGCTTTGTGTGCACTCTTGGGTTCTAATTCTTTCCATTTTCACCACTGAACACCCAGTTTCTCTGGTGTGTTTATGGAAGGAAAGTAAGTCAGTCTATGCCTTACCGCCTCCACTTCGGCAGGGTCGTACCAGACATTGATGTAAGGGTGTTGTAAGGCGTCATCCACGGATATCCTTTTTGCTGGATCAATCACTAGCATCTTTGACAATAAGTCCCTGGCTTGGCTGGCTGAAACGATGAGTGAGAGAAACAATTAGTAACATTTCGATTTTGGCAGGAAAATTTATGGGAGGGAGAGGAAATGAAGAAAATAAACTAGCACCTCCTTTCCAAACACCAGGCAAATTCACCAAGTGATTAGGGAAATGCAAAATGACACAATGAAATATTTTTTATGCATCAGATTTGAAAAAATTAAAGATGGCATTGTACCTACTAACACCAGGTAATTTGGTTCATGTTGGTGGGAATGTAAATTGATACATATTTTTAGTGCAAATTTGGACCATCCATTAAAATTTTAAATGTGAATACCTTATGATCTAGCAGTTCCACTTTTAGGTATACAGCCTAGAGAAACAATTGTACATGTTCATTAAAAAAGAAAAAGAAAAAAGGTGAAAGATTTATTTGATCTGAAGAGAAACCAGAGTATTACAGCCTAGGGAAACAATTGTACAAGTTCCTTAAAAAGCTACAGAAAGGATGTTCACTGCAGCACTGGTTATGAAAGAAAAATTTTTTTAAACAGTCTAAATTTCCATCTATAGAATAAAAAACTGAGCTACGGTACAAAGGTACCATGGAATTGTAGCTGGCAGTTTAAGAGAATGAGGCAGTTTAAGAGAATGTACCCACGTGGACGTGCTAAGTAACAAAATGAAGTTGCAGAATGATCCATAAATCATGATGCCATTTCCGCAAATCTGCCCCTTCACAATAAAACAACAAATATTTCCCTCTCTCCCTATTAATACATATAAATGCGTAGAAAATGTCTGCAAAAATAATCACAAACTGAAAATAGTAGTTACCTCTGAGGAGGGAAGAATATATACATATATTGCTCACATAATTAAAAACAAATGCAAAAGAAGGAAGTTTTTAAAAAAAGAAGCAGATAAAGTGGATGTAGGTGCTCATTTTAAAAGTTTTTCTGAGATGGAAAACAGCATAAAGCAGTTCTGGTGGGGGCAAGAAGGTCAGGGGTGGCTTTTTTGAGGATGGGAGAGGTGATGAGGGCTCTAACAGGAACAGAAGCTCCAAGAATAGAGGAGAGGACAGATTTTTTTTTTAATTAAAAAAATTATTTTTAATGTTTATTTATTGTTGTGAAAGAGAGACAGTGTGAGTGGGGGAGAGGCAGAGAGAGAAACATAGAATCTGAAGCAGGCTCCAGGCCCTGAGCTGTCAGCACAGAATTGATTATGGGGCTCAAACTCAAGAACTGTGAGATCATGACATGAACCGAAGTCGACTGCTTAATCGACTGAGCCAACCACGCACCCCAAGGAAGGGACAGATTTGAAAGAAAGAATCGGGTAGGCTCTGTAACCAAATTGATGTAGATGATACAGTTTAGTTTATAAAATACTAAATGTTGGGACTCCTGGGTGGTTCAGTCAGTTAAGCATCGACTCTTGATTTTGGCTCAGGTCATGATTTCACCATTCATGAGATCAAGCCACACATTGGGCTCTGCTCCAACAAAATAGAGCCTGCTTAGGATTTTCTTTCTTTCTCCCTGTCTCTCTGCCCCTTGCCTGCTCACATGTACAGAGGTCTCTCACTCGTGTGTGCTCTCTATCTCAAAATAAATAAATAAATAAACATTCTTTAAAAAAAAAAACTAAATATCTATTCTATTGTAGGTACAGTGGGAGGTGCCAGAGATGCATAAATAAATAGATAGATAGATAGATAAATAAAGTGATAATCAGTAAGTTATTTATTTAATACCAACCAATGGTAAAAAGACAGTTTTCAATCTCTAAAAACATATAAAATTTTACAGAAAATACAGTTCCAAGCTGATTTGAAAATTTTATGATGAAAATATTCTTTTTGTTCTATGGACCCCCAATGGCCCAACAGGGCTATATTTATTTATTTTATTGATTCAAAGATCCCTTTGATTTGTAACTGATTTTGTATTGAGACGCACACATCCACCTCCTACAGATTCTCCCATCAAACCCATCCATGTTTCTGCTTTTAGAAAGGGGGAATGGACTCCTCATCAATAGGGGCATGAACTACAGGAATACCAAAGCATCTCACTAAGAAACAATGATCAATACTATTTGTAGGGAACAAAATGAGGAGGAAGAGGCTTCAATTCCTCATTTTTCACTCTTTTATTTGCAAGTAAACATCTCATGTTCTTTTTTAGCAATAGTAAATTCTTCCTTCTGATTATTTTTACAATTCTTTATAATTTATTAATTTTATATGAAAATTATCATTAAATAATTATAAATATATAAACTAGTGTATCTTCAGAAAAAATAATATAATCATAGAGATTGAATTAAAAAGCCAAAACATAGGGGTGCCTGGGTGGCCCAGTTGGTTGAGCGTCCGACTTTGTCTCAGGTCATGATCTCACAGCTTGGGGGTTAGAGCCCTGCGTTGGGCTCTGTGCTGACAGCTCGGAGCCTGGAGCCTGCTTCAAATTCTGTGGCTCCCTCTCTCTCTCTCTCTGCCCCTCCCCTGTTCATGCTCTGTCTTTCTCTCTGTTAAGAATACATAAACATTAAAAAAAAAAAAAAGGCAAAACATAAACTCTAGAAAGTTGGAATTATATTATGAAGCATAACATTTTATTTAATTGTTTTCCTACAAGTGCTGTCATTATCTCAAATAATTTCATCAGGGTTTTTATCATCTCCACATTTTTACACACAAATGTCTTCATATAAAGGGATTACTTTTGCCTGACAGGTCAATTAGCATCATAAACACATAAATTCTTCAAATCTCTATTTGGAGTATTAGCTCTTCTTCATTCTGTGTATAGGCAGGTGCTGATCTTAAAAGCAGCATATTTAGCAAGAATTTAGTCTGTTGTCATTCAGAGACTGTAGAGTCAACTAAAGGAAGAAACCCAACTGTGCAATAAGACTGTCACAAGCACAGGAGCAATGCTGCACACTTAAAACCCAGGAGATGAAAGTCTGGGGATGATAAGATTCTGGAAAATAGTAGCATCACATTTTAGTTTCTCTGTCTCATTCAAGTCTGTATTAGCTATAAACTATGTCTGTAAGTTAAGTCTGTAGTTAATTAATTACCCACCCAACATTTGGGGTTAAAATTTCAAAAGCAGGCATTCTTTTTGTTTTTTGATAAATACAGTTACATTTTAAAAAATAATTATTACATTTTTTTTATGTCTGACAATTGAATATTTACTGTGAGCCAGGCATTGTGCTAAATGCTTGACAAAATATTTAGTCAGTTAATCCTCCCAATGATCCTAAGGTAGATACCTTCATTTGTTAAAGGAGGTATAGATAGATTAGATAACTTGTCCAGGTTCACACAGATATTCAGGGGCAGCATTTGAGCTCAGACAGGAAAAACAAAATTTGTTTCAAAATTGAGGTTCTCTAAAACGTTCTAAATTAAAACAAGAAGTAGAATATTATTTATAATCTATTTTACACATTGGCAAATTTATCCCTTATCTCTAACCCTATGACTAAGGCATCATTATTCAAGTTTTGTGGGTGAAGAAACTAAGATTTGCTATTGAAGTTCATAACTGTAGACATTGTAGTAGAAAGAATTACTTATTAATGAAAGCATTTATATTGAATATAAAATGAATAGGTAAAATCTCATTTGTCACTCTAAAATGGAAAAAATGGTGGTTAAATATTCCATAAAATATAAATAAAAGAATGCAAACACCTGCATCTCCAAGATTTTATAACTAAAAACTTGTGTTGAAAGTGTTCTCCAGGTAATAAAAAGAATTAGAACAATGATTTCACTGTATATCACTTTGGTCTTTTAGAGTTACACTGCAAAAGAATTTTAAGATTTTAAATAAGCCTCATGACATAATTAACCCATACCACTGTCACATCCTTTATAACTATCTTTCCCTCTGAATATCTACACAATTCTAAAATCCTTGGCCACATGCCCTTAGTAATATTTTTTTTTCTTTTAATTTTTTTTTTAAAAAGATCTTTTAAAAATACTCTTTAAATTTATGGGGCACCTGGCTCAGTTGGTTAAGCAACAGACTCTTCATTTCTGCTTAGGTCATGATCTCACCATTCATGAGTACCAGCCCTATGTCAGTCTCCATGCTGACCACACAGAGCCTGCTTGAGACTCTGTCTCTCTCTCTCTCTCTCTCTCTCTCTCTCTGCCCCTCCCCCACTTGTTTTCTCTCACGCGCAGGCACGCACTCTCTCAAAATAAACAAGCTTAAATAAATATTCCTTAAATTGAGGTAGTTAAAGAGAGGTGTATCATTTGCTTCTTTAGACCATCACCCACACGGTGGTTCTGAAATTGTCCCTGGTGGGCATACCTTTGAGTTTATTGTGCTCGGAGTCCGCTGGGAAGAGGGAATCTGGAAAGAGCTTGGGGAAGGTGAGTCCTGCATACTTGGGCCGATTCTCCACATAGTTTCTTACTGTGGGTTGCAATTTCTTCATGAATTCTGGGCATGGCGTTCCTAGTTGCTCAATCACCTTGTTCCACTGGTCAATATCTGAGAATTGAACAGTTAAGGGCAAAAAGAAGCAGACCTACTAGGTCTTGCCTTTCACTAGTTGGGAGACTAACTGCTTCTCAAACTCCTGAGTAATCATCAACATAACTGGAGTTTTAATAAGCAAAAAAGGACAAAAATCTCAAACCAGAATTGTCAGACAATGAACCCTCTTGGAATTTTAAATTCACTTGTGGCATATATACACTTTTGGGGAATTAGCACTACTTAACAAAATAGGATATCATGAAACAGTCTTTGAGTTGTAAAGATTAAAAGGTATTTAAAAAACAGAAGAATTTCTTATATTGAGATAAACTTCTATATAACCACGTGATTTAAATGAGAAAAACGCAACAAAAATATTTTTGGCGTGAAAATACCTCAATAACTTATTTCCTAAAAATGAGAAATACATAAATACTTTATAAGATGCATTTACATTGTTTTAAAATCCTTTTAAGACTTTTTTCCTCTTTTCTCTAGAAAAGAGGAAATTTCATCATCTGTTAATGTTACTAATGCATTAAATATGGGATCAGTATAATTTTTTATCATAAAAGAACTCATTATTCTTCAACAAAGAGTTAAAAAAATTCTACTTATCAAAGTAGTTGCAGTTTCATACCTATTTTTGTTACTTCTGATAGTAGTGCCCTGCATTCCTGAATATTGCTTTCAGTGAGATATGAGCATAAATATAGGATGTTCAACTTAACAGATTTCCATCCAAGTATAAGTGTTTCAAAAGTACATTAAGCATGGGGAATTTTACAGGAAAATATTTTCCCTCTATGAAAACTAATATTCCCCAAATTAAGGATCTTTGACAGACACACTCACTGACTGAGATTTTCTTTTTCATCTGTCATTAATATTTGATATATCAGAGCCTTAAGACATGTCAGAGCTTTGATATGTCAGAGCCTTAACCACCCATGAAAACTCTGAAGAACCAACTGGAAGAAGTTGATTTCAAACAAATGTCCTTGCCATGTGTCAATCAATGATAGAAGCCTTAGAAATTATTCTTAAATACAATAACACAGGAAGTGCTCTCTCTTACATTGTTTATTTTTCTACAACTCTGTCCTTTAGTGTTAATTAATTATTTTCTGCAAATGTAATTTGTGACAAGTCAGGGATCTAACTATAGTATTACTCTGTTGAGATTTGTAAAAACTTTGCCCCTCACTCTTCAGGAGAGTTAGACTGAAAAAGATCAGCACTCCTAACAAAAGACAAAATTAACTACATTAAACAAAAATAAATACATAATGCAAAATAGATAAAAGATTAAACAAAGATAATAACAAGCTAATTTGCTAATCCCCTTCTATCTCTCATATAATCTTAAGGAATAAAATTTAAATTATTACATATCCTCTCAATTACTGAAATAAAATAAATGATTACGTAGTATTAAAAAAATGAAATGTGGTTGGGAAAAACCGAAGAATATTCCTTTATAAAACAGTAGGAGCAATTAAATAAGAACATGTTTCAATAAAAGTTCATCTCAATTACTATGTGCATGAGAATATAGTAGTAAGTCAGACACATTAGAAATAAAGGAACTAAAAGATTACAAAAGGTTAGAGTAAAAAGTTACTCTTAGACAAAAACTTATGTTAGTACTATGGACATCGGTAAGCTATAACTACTTAGACATATTTAAATAGAAAACGCCAATAATTAAAATTAAATAAATCTCCACGTTTACACTGTAAGTTATTAAAAGACGTCTACTCTTTAATACAGTTAGGTTATCATGGGCCTACAAAGCCATCATTTAATCATTGGTCACACCTCCTTAGAATTCTGAAGACTTGATGTGAAATAAAAATAAGGGCAAAGAAGCAGTCAGATTTTCCATAAATGACTCATTTAACAAAGTTGGAAAAATACTCCCAACACATTATTATATTGTAGTTACATTTAGCTAGAGTAAATAATAATTAATTGCTTGTAAAGTAGCATTCCCAATAAAATTCCATGGTATTTTTACAATATATGTTAAGGATAGTCAAATATTCTGGAAGCTATTAAATAAGAACTGTCAAAATATTTCTTTTTACAAATCATAATTAAAGTCTATGGAAGCATTCAGTGTGCTTCGTACCTTAGATTGCTTTCTAGATGAAACACTTGCTATGGTCTTAGATGTAATGGTTTACAAAAAGAAGGGAAACAAGAATATTATTGACAATGTGCTGTTGAACATTCTAACTGCAAATGTGTGGTATAGTCATCTTTAAAAGTGTGTGCCTTTATTTTAACCATTCCATTTCAAGTTCGTTCTTCTTATAAACACTAATAGTTATATTTAAGTAGTAAGTTCTTGCTTTCCCTATGTTCACAGGATCACAAGATGAACAACTGTGTCCAACTACTCTGAGTTAACCACCTGATTTTTCTTTATAATCATAATCAGCTAAATAAAAGCCAAGATTAGAAGTCATATCTCCTGGCTCCAAGTCCAGTACTTGTTCCAAGAATTCAAGTAAGAAAAGGAGCAAGTTTGGAATTGATGTGGTAGAAATTGCTTTAATTTCACCATAAAATTGATAGTATGCTTGTCACAGGCTCAAAAAAATCTGAGAAGGTATCCCTAGTCTATCAGGTCAACATATTCACACATAAAATAATTAATTTTATTAATATTTTAAATAGAAAACAAGGTGACAAATTTTAAAGGAATTTTAAAATTATCAGATTTCCACAATGATCATATTTCTAAAAGTACATCAAATAGTAACTAGATTTTTATGATTATGTGTTAAAAACATCATAAATATTTTTTAAAGAAGGCCAAAATTATTTTTGTGAAAGGATTTATTTATTTTACAACACTCAAAAGTCATCATTTTTACACTGAGTTAGGATCTGAATATTTATAGATTCCTGCCTGTGCAGTTATCAAAAAAGCAATAAATACACATATTTTATATTTTTGATCTACTATTTTAGAAATTATCATGCTTAACATAATTATCAAAGTCATTTAATACAAATGAAAAAAATGTCATCTATGAGGAACTATTTGACAATTTCCTTATCTAATTCTAAATTCACTATATGAAAAATAGTCATATTACCAAAAGTTTGATTTTATAGAGTACAATAACAAGATAATGTGCAAATAGTGACTATTACTAATGCCTTCGACAATAATACTATAAGGGATGAATAAAACAAAGTAAGTACGGATTGTAAAGATAAGTATCTGAAATCCCAAAATTGAAAATTATTCCAGTAAATTTTATCAATTAGCTAAGAATTTACATCTCAGGTCTCCTTTTCCTTTAACTTCCTTGGTTTGGGAAGCTTCTAAAACATTATCACAAACTGCCTTGAACGTAATGTACAAAAAAATGCCTTATCCTTCTCTGGGTATTTTGGATCATAATTGTGAACATAATTTATTCTATGCACATTTTAGCTTTCAGAAGCTACTAAGTGGAATCATAAAGAGTTGTTTAATGACCTCATTTCTACTATGCCTTTTAAACAGCTGTATCTTCTTTTTATGTTTTTTCCCATCTTTGGTTACCTTCTGGTATTATGAATATGGTTTCCGGAGTTGACGCCTCCATGAATTTAGACTTGCTGTCTATTCTGCCTCATAGTCAATATTTTGTGGAAAAAAAAAATTTCTAACATCTCTTTGAAATTTGAAGGATATTAGTGTTTGTCTCCAAATTCGTAACTGTATTTTTAAAGATAATTTTGCCCAAGAGACCAGTCTGTTTAGAAAAGCTCCAGGAGAAGCTATTCTGTCTTGCAAGCCAACCAGCTTGCAAGCTTTGGCACTGTGTTGACAATTGTGTGGCTTTATATTACCCCTATAGGAAAGAATACTGCAATCAATCAGTAATGTCTGCAATGAATGTGCAATAAGGAAGTGGAGACATACATGCCATTTGTTAGGTGTCATGATATAAAACTGTGGCTCCCAACTTTGAATTTTTATAATATAGGGAACTTATAGATCCCTTCCCTTTCCATGTTGATCTACAAGATTCTGAGTCCACAGGTCTAGCATGCTATTTAAAAATATCAATAGTAATTGCAATCCAGATGGCCCCTGGACTATATTTTGAGAAATACTAGTGTAGCATGTACTAAAAGTCTCTTACAAATTACTAAGTCCAGACTTAAGAATACAGTACTAACATATTTCACTTTAATGCACAAATTAGAATAAGGTCAATTTCACCAAAAGATGAATCCAGACCTATTTGCTATGGAAAATGTAGGGGTTATTCACCTGGAAATACTTCAGTGAAAGAAAAATGCTGACATTTATCCCTCTTCCTCATGTCACTGTCTTGAAAAGACAATAGGAAATTACAGCAAGTGGTATACACAGTCTCCCAGCAGAGGGAGAGAGGTTCTGCCCATCATCATCTGAGGAAGGATGAAAATTATATGTTGCTATCACCCATGGGGTGCTGCTCATAAAAAGTACAAAAGCTATTCAATATAAGATTCAAAATATAGGCTGTTTAATTCAATAATTACTCTATTTCTCTATGATAAAATTTGCCCTCGAAAGAACTCTTACTACTTAGGACAATTTTAAAGACGAGAATAGAAATATATATAAACACATATGACGTAGTTCTGGATCCAGATTTTCATGGTTATGTCTTGAGCTGTTTTATTACTTAAAATTCTTTTCACGCTTTTTTTATTTGAAAATGTTCTTTTTCTCTCAAAAGTCCCCCTCCAACTCTAGTAACACGAAATATGAATAAGTGACTTAATGCACAATAGTAACTAACATTTGTTTTCATTATAAATGGGCACAGGAAGAAGAAATATTATGAGCCAAAATGCATTAAAAACCTCAAAGCTAACCATTTGAGTAAAGGCTATTTGTTCCCCGGCAGCAGGCCGTGAATGGAATACCATAGGACACAGAACATCCAAAGGCTGATATCTGAAGCATGATGTATATGGATTTCAGCATAGTCCATTTTGTCTTATAAGTGTATTTATTACTGGAATCTGTATTTCCCTCACAAAGCAAAAAATGAAGAGACATTTCACATATAAAGAAATCCAATCTATATTAATATCTTGTCACAACAGTTGAATATTTATTAAGCTATTGAAGGTTTATCTTTGGGGACTCTCATTTGCACAAATCCCTTATAAGACTCTGTACCTAATTTGATATTTGTAATATAAATAAATTATTGTTTTTACAAAACACCTTCCTCAAGCTACGATATCCTGGCCTCATAAAGGCTGGATCTGACACTATCTACAGTTTGAAACTGGTAAGAGATCTTGGAGATAATTTGGCTTCTATACTTGATAGCTGAAAAATAGAGCTGAAAAAAGAACTTTTAAAAATGGTAAATATAATGGCTTTAAATTTTTTTAATGTTTATTGTTGAGAGAAAGACAGAGAGTGAGCATGAGTAGGGGACAGGCAGAGAGAGAGGGAAACACAGAATCCAAAGCAGGCTCCAGGCTCTGAGCTGTCAGCACAGAGCCTGATGTGGGGCTTGAACTCACGAATTGTGATCATGATCTGAGTGAGCTGAAGTTGGACCCTTAACTGACAGAGCTACCCCGGTGTCTTCAGACAAAGGTGGCAATAAAACAACTCCTAACACTAAGCAGAAATATAAAATTCTTTTAAGGAGAGTTTTGGAAAACTGTAGTCTCTTATTTGAGACCCTTTGATTAAATCCATTTCTGGGTATAACACTACATATAACAAAAGGGAGATTAAGAAGGGACAATCAGGTTTATATGAGATCAAGAAAACAATGCCATTTAAGGCACACTTGACAAAACATTTTATGTTTAAAGTTAAAAAACAAAAGGAGACTATCTCTGCCCCCATCCTAGTACTTTGACCCTCTTATTCTTATTTATAATCCCTTCAATACAGTGCCTTTTATCAGAAATCTCATGACAACAAGGATTTCAGTCAGTTTGTTTACTGATATATCTCTGGAAACAAAAAGTGCCCAGCACATATTTAGCAATATTTGTTGAATAAGTGAATGTCTACTTTAAGTTCAACCAGAGTTTTATAATGGAGATAATGTAAAGAATAGGACACTGAAAATATTTTAAAAAATGAAAACAGAAATTCCAAGAAAAGAAAAGAAAAAAATAAAGGAAAGAAAATAAATTTATACTTAATTACATGGTAGAGAAACAGCAAATAACCAAAGACAAAGGAAAAAATCCTAAATGAAGGCAGAGAGAAAGGACAGACTATATTCAAATATGACTATCAAATGGACAGCTAATTATTCACCAGCAATATTGGAAACAAAAAGCCAGGAGAAGAGTATCTTTAAAATGCCAAAAGAAAACAACTTACTAATCTGTAATTCTGTATCCAAAAAAACTATCTTTTAAGTAAGGGAAACTCAAAAAAAAAAAAAAAAGTTTCATCATCAAAGACTTTTACTAAAGGACTTTCAAAGGGTGTTCTTTAGGAGTGAGAAAATGATCTCAAAATATATCACATCAATAAGAGAAAGAATAAAAACTATATGATCATATCAATAGGCACAGAAAAGCATTTGACAAAGTACAATATCCATTCATGACAAAAACCCTCAACAAAACAGATTTAGAGGGAACACACCTCAACATAATAAAGGCCATATAAGAAAGACTCACAGCTAATATATCCTCAATGGGGAAAAAGTGAGAGCTTTTCCCCTAAGGTCAGAAACAAGACAAGAATGTCCACTCTCATCACCTTTATTCAACATAGTACTGGAAGTCCTAGCTGCAGCAATCAAACAAAAAGAAATAAAAGGCATCCAGATTAGTAAAGAAGAAGTAAAACTTTCACTATTTGCAGATAACAGGACACTATAAATAGAAAACCTGAAAGACTCCACCAAAAAAACTACTAGAACTGACAAATGGATTCAGTAGTAAAGTCACAGGATACAAAATCAATGTACAGATCTGTACAGTGAGCATAAATCACTAAAAATGAGCAGCAGAAAGAGAAATTAAGAAAATAATCCCATTTACAACTGCACCAAAAATAATAAACTACCTAGGAACAAACCTGACTAAAGAGGTGAAAGACCTATACTCTGAAAACTATAAAACACTAATGAAAGAAAATGAAGATAATGCAAAGAAATAAAAAGATAGTTCATGCTCATGGACTGGAAGAACAAATATTGTTAAAATGTTTATACTACCTAAAGCAATCTACAGATTTAATATAATTCCTATCAAAATACCAAGAGTATTTTTCACAGAACTGGAATAATCCTAAAATCTGTACGGAGCCACAAAAGACCCCAAATAGCCAAAGCGATCTTGAAAAAGAAAAAAACAAAACTGAAGGTATCATAATTCCAGACTTCAAGTTATACTACAAAACTGTAGTAATCAAAGCAGTATGGTACCAGCACAAAAATAGACACGTAGATCAACAGAACATAATAGAAAACTAGAAATAGGGCATCTAGGTGGCTCAGTTCATTGGGCATCTGACTCTTGATTTCCAGGTCACGATTCTCATGGTTGTGAGTTTGAGCCCTGCATGGGGCTCTGCACTGACAGCACAAGGTTGGCTTGGGATTCTCTCTCCCTTCTCTCTCTCTCTCTGCCCCTTCCCTGCTCTCCTGTTCTCTCTCTTTCAAAAATAAATACATAAATATTAAAAAAGTAAAATCCAGAAATAAATCCACAATTATATGGTCAATTTGAAAAAAGAGGAAAGAATATGCAATGAGGAAAAGACAGTTTCTTCAACAAATGGTATTGGGAAAACTGGACAGCCCCATGCCAAAGAGTGAAACTAGATCACTTTCTTACACCATACACAAAAATAAATTCAAGATGGACTGAAGAGCTAAATGTGGGACCTGAAATCATAAAAATCCTAGAGGAGAGCACAGGCAGTAATGTCTCTGATATCAACCATAGCAACATTTTTCTAGATATGTCTCCCAAATCAAGGGAAATAAAAGCAAAAATAAATTATTAAAACTACATCAAAATGAAAGTCTTCTGCACAGCAAAGGAAACAATCAACAAAACTAAAAGGCAACTACTGAATGGAAGAAGATATTTGCAAATGACACATCTGATGAAGGGTTTGTACCCCAAATACATAAAGAACTGATATAATTCAACACTCAAAAACAAATAATCCAACTTAAAAACAGGAAGAAGAAATGAACAGACATTTTTCCAAAGAAGAAACATAGATGACCAACAGACACATGAAAAGATGCTCAACATCACTAATCATCAGGGAAATGCAAATCATAACTACAATGAGATATCACCTCATACCTGTCAGAATGGCTAAAATCAACAACACAAGAAACAAGTGTTGGTGAGGATGTACAGAAATGGGAATTCTCATGCACTGTTGGTGAGAATGCAAAATGGTACAGCCTCTGTGAAAAACAGTAATGAGATTCCTCAAAAAGTTAAAAATAGAACTACTCTATGATCCAGTAATTGCACTACTAGGTATATACCAAAAAAATAAAAATAATAATTCAAACAGATACATGCACCCCTATGTTTATTACAGCATGATTTACAATGGCCAAATTATGGTAGCAGCCCAAATATTAATTCATAGATGAATGGATAAGTAAGTGGTGTATACAATGTAATATTATTCAGCTATTAAAAAGAATGAAATCTTGCCATTTGCAATGACATGGATAGAGCTAGAGAGGATAATGTTAAGCAAAATAAGTCAGTCAGAGAGTCAAATATGATTTCATTCATATGTGGAATTTAGAAAAACAAATGAGCAAAGGGAAAAAAGAGAAGGAGACAAACCAAGAAAAGAATCCTTAACTATAGAGAACACACTCATGGTTATCAGAGGGGAGGTGGGTGAGGGGATGGGTGAAATAGGTGATGGGGATTAAAGAGTACACAAATCATGAAGAGCACTGAGTAATGTATAGAATTTTTGAATCACTATATTATACACTGAAACTAATAGAACACTGTTGATTCTACTGGAATTAAAATTTAAAAACTCAATAAAGGTTAAAAAAAAAAAAAAGAAAGAAATTAGAAAAACAGATTGTCCGGGGCGCCTGGGTGGCTCAGTCGGTTAAGCGGCCGACTTTGGCTCAGGTCATGATCTCACAGTCCGTGAGTTTGAACCCCGCGTCGGGCTCTGTGCTGACAGCTCGGAGCCTGGAGCCTGTTTCAGATTCTGTGCCTCCTTCTCTCTCTGACCCTCCCCTCTTCATGCTCTGTCTCTGTCTCAAAAATAAATATTAAAAAAAATTAAAACAAACAAACAAACAAAAACAGATTGTCCTTGTGTATTTAAAATTGATTCTTTTTCCCTCCCCACTATAGGAAAAATGAGGTGATCTTTCTCTCATATTTTCTGTAGGAACCTGATCAAGTTCCTGGAGGTAAATCTAACAATGTTGTGGTTCCATGCGACTGACTCTCCCTGGAGTTTTTAAATCTGAGAGTTGTCCACGCTGAGTTTCTAGAAGTTTGTCAGTTATAGTTCAGATTTTTCTACCCTTGACATGAAACCCTATATTAGCCCGTTTCTCTAACGGTTGGGAGCAGTAGTTTTCTCTATGTATTCCCCTCCCTTACAGATCAAAGAGTGTGGATGATTTTCAATCTATTTAGCCTTTTTACATCTTGTTAGGATGAAGTGACTACTTCCAAGCTTCTTAAATGTGGAACTGGAAACCAGAGGTGTATTTTATTTGATTTAATATTACTGTAACAGGCATTATATTCATATTTTTATTTTCATGTAAATTGTTGTCGATGTGGAAGAACAAAGCTGATTTTTAATATTGAAAGAAGGAAAATAATCTTAAAATAAAGGGCCAAATTGCAAGAAGTAGTGGTAAGCCAAGAAAATTATAGAATTCTTTCATATCAAGGTGAATCTAAACAAATTCTGTGTGCAATAATATTATAATATTGTCAATGTATGAGGCTAAAGAAAAAGAAGTAAACACTGGATATATTTAAGTTGGTACAGTAATGATCTAAATTAGTTTGTGCTAAGATCCTTGAGTGTTCAGGAGAAAGAAAAAAAATCATCTAAATTAAAATAGCCAATTCTCGGGGCGCCTGGGTGGCTCAGTCGGTTAAGCGGCCGACTTCGGCTCAGGTCATGATCTCACAGTTGGTGGGTTCGAGCCCCGCGTTGGGCTCTGTGCTGACAACTCAGAGCCTGGAGCCTGTTTCAGATTCTGTGTCTCCCTCTCTCTCTGAGCCTCCCCCACTAGTGCTCTGTCTCCGTCTCAAAAATAAATAAACATTTAAAAAAAATTAAATAGCCAATTCTCCACATATTGATCTATAGACTTAACACAGTTTCAGTATAAATACCAATAGACATCTTAGCAAGCCAATTCTAAAATGTTTATGGGAAATCAATGATTCATTAATAGCTAAGATACTTCTGAAGAAAACAATAAAGGTGAGGTTTACCTTACCTGATATAAGTACACAATAAACATTTGTATTAAGAAAGGGTAATAGTGATACAAAATAGACAAACAGTCCAGTGAACAGAATATAGAGCCCAGCATCCCAGAATACCCCTTCCCTCAATATGTGGAAATTTGAGAGAGACAGCATTATAGACAAGTAAAGAAAGAATAAGCTAGTCAATAAGTGGAACTGAAATAAAATAAATTAGATCTCTCTTTAACATCATACACAAAAATAAATTCCAAGTGAACTAAAGGCTTAAATGTAAAAGATTAAACTTTAAAACATTCATAGTAAAGTTACAAGAGAATATAAAGGCATCAAAGGATTCTTAAGACCTAAAAATGCATGAACTATAAAAATAAAAGTAGTCCAGTGAATTTACTCTCCTACAAATAGGCTTTGGATTATCCAGTTTTTGTTTTTGCTTTTACTTTTATAAACAATGAAGCTATGAATATATTCAGAGACTGGACTACTTTACAGCAATGAAAATGAACTGATGAATTAACATGAAAAAGTCTCAAAACTACAATGTTAACTTCAAAAAAAACAAGTAGCAAAAATAATGTGACTTGTGCCATATGTAAAACACATAAAGCTAAACCATATGTTGTTTAGGGATAAATTTACCTGTGGTAAAAAATATAAGGAAAGTCAAGAAGACTGTAAAAACATATATTTAGGATGTGATGACCTCCAGGGAGAAAGGAGGAAATGACAGGGGAGAAGCACACAAAGACATTCAAAGTTCTATTTTTTAATCTGAGTGGTAGTATATATGTGTTCATTTTATTAATCTTATCCAAAAGCTATATATTTAATATTAATTCACTCATTTAATATAAAATTTTTTTTAATTTTTACAGTAAATATTTTTGCTGTGATGAAATTCTTTAGATTTCCCAGAAGCATCTCAGTAGTTGAGTTCTGATTCTTCTACAGTTAAAAGCATTTGATTTGAATAAAATTCAATTAATATATATTAAAATACATTTAACAATTAAGTGGCATGTAAATATACAACATTTTAAGAACTGCTTTTAGGGGTGCCTGGGTGACTCAGTCGGTGAAGTGTCCTACTTCAAATCAGGTCATGACCTCACCATTAGTGAGTTCCAGCCCCATATGGGGCTCTGTGCTGTCAGTAGAAAGCCTGCTTCAGATCCTCTGTCCCCCTCTCTGTCCCTCCCCCGCTTGCATGTGAGCACACATGCCTCTCTCTCTCTCTCTCTCTCTCAAAAGTAAACATTAAAAAAAAAGAACTGCTTTTAGCTATCTAAATTTCTCAATGCTAAAAATGTGTTGAACTCTTTTAGAAATAAAAGGTAAAGGGTATAAGGCCTTATTAATATCTTAAGTTTTGCTGTTGAATTGATTTATAAAAGAAGAAGATTTGTATGACTCATATCACAAGGACTTTTAGCATTTATTTTGAGAATGCCTTCACATAAGTGAGGATATGTTGATTAAAATAATACGACTTCTAATGATGGATTGTATAGATGTATAATATACATATTGTATACTACTAACTCCATTTTAAAGGTTCTATTTAGCTAATAAACTTAGACATAATTTTATTATTCTTCAGATAACTTATTTCTAATAATAGAGAATTTAAAAAATAATTTGTCTTGCATTTTAAGAGTTTATGATATTCAGTTCATAATTTGTTTGCTTGAAAAAGACTGATTTAAACTTAAACCAACATGTTTGAAATCATTAAAAGACCACCTCTTACACTCAGAGGGGCCACTTTAGAAAATAATTAGCATTTATCCTTCAGGAATGTTATCCCTATAAGAAGAAATCCAGAAATAACTCAATATAAAAATACCAAGCTCAGGCATTGAAAGGGCATCTCATATGAGACTTTAACATTAGTAGCAGCCTAAAGCTTTACTTATAAGGGATATTTTTATTATAAAATTTATTGTCAAATTGGTTTATATACACAATGGAATACTACTTGGCAATGAGAAAGAATGAAAAACTTATAAGGGATCTTAATACCCAAGTTAGAAATGATATCCAAGCAACTTCTCCCAAGAAATGGATTCTAAGAACTGTTAATCTGTACTTAATAACTCAGTTGTGGAAATCTGATTTGATCTTTAAATAGAAAATGTAAGGAAAGTAATGAAAATCAATCATTTTAATTTAGAGGTGGGAAATATTTGTTTCAGTCATTGATTACTCTACCACAATGAACTTCTGAAAAAGCAGAGTACAAAGTCAACAGATTGAGTTCATTTTAATTAAATGCCTAAAATTAGCCAAAACTTAAGAACTGTTTCATGTTCATGTCCAAAGGCCAAAGTAAAGTTTAAAATCCTTTGGAATTAAAGAAACCCTGTTTTTTTTTTTTTTTTTTTTTTTTAGAAATCTGAAGGAATTTAGTTTTTATCAGGCCAACTTATTTTTAAACGGCAATTACATAAACAAGAATGTGGCAAATTTATAGATGTTATCTAATAAAATGTATATGTAGAAGACAAAACTGCAATATAGATAGAAAAACTTTAAAAATAATGTGTGTCATATTTAAGACTAGAAAAAAGAATAGGAGAAAAACAGTGTAGCTTTATTTCTTACTGAATGAAACATTTTAGGCTAGTTCTTTCACTGAAAAAAATTAATTGAGTGCCTAACACAATCATTTCCCAAACTGGTATTTTAATACATACAGAGAATATATATATGAAACTACATATATCCATATAAGTAATATATTAATCCCCAAAGCTAATAGTTAATCATAATATCGTTACGATACACTGCATTAGTAACTAAGTTTCTATTAATTATATATTAAAACCCCATTATTATAGATTTGATTTGATTTTTGAATCATGGTCATATAAGCAGAGGTTTTATCCTCAGTTTGATGAGGACATAATATCTTTATAAGTGACTTGAGTGTAAGAAGATATTTAACTTAAGGAAATAGATTATTATACACCCATATGCTAATAACACATTGTCTGTATCTATTTAATGCTGCAGAGCCTCTGGTATCCTAACAGAAGATTTACTTATTCAATTGATAGAAATTTGTTTCTTCAGATATTTTATATAATCATTATTAATTAATGAGGTTTTAATTTTTGCACTTGTTAATGTAGACAAAATAAGAACAAGGAATTGGATCTATTATTCCTAGAGATGAAGTAAATGACAGAAAAAATTTTGAAAGAGGTTAATCTTAAAACGAAACTCATATGCATGCATGAATATATGTTAAAATAAACCTATCGTATTTGAGGGTGAAAATAAATCTAACTGATTAAAGATTTCCATGTCAAAGCTCAGAGCCTGGAGCCTGTTTGGGATTCTGTATCTCTGTCTCTCTCTCCCCTTCCCCCATTTGTGCTCTGTCTCTCTCTGTCAAAAATAAATAAACATAAAAATTAAAAAAAAAAAAAGATTTCCATGTCAAGTGAATATTTCTTAAAAGAATAAATCTCCAGTCTTAAAGCTGAAATATTTTGTCACTTATTATCTAGCTATGAATATAACTTAATTTTAAAACATCTACAACAAAAAAACAATAGAGAAGAGCATATCACTGTTACAAGTTTCATAGGACTGAATTTTAAGGCAGACCTTTTGAAAGCATGCTGAATGTTTCATATTTGATACTGTATTATCCCCATAAGATCTAGCTAGGAGGCAAGGTTACTCTACCATGATGCCAGCTGGTAAATATTTGACATTGGAGTCTCTTAGGACCAAAGGCAGTGAATATATACCATCAGCAGTGTTGTGTTTGAGACCAAAGGGAACTGATTGAGAAAGATACCCATAGAGACCACTGGCTGCTAAGAAGGATACGATCAGTGCCAGGAAAGAGCACTGCACCTTTTATCATTTCTCCCATGATGCACCCTACTGACCACATGTCAACTGAAAACAAAAATGAAATGAAGATAAACAAGAAGATAGGAATAGAACAGCAAATAAATGAAAACACTTGGTTACTCATGCGATAGAGCAATGGCCTGACCTTTTACTGACTGGCTAAGAGGCCAGTCTTAAGATCATTAGTGTTTTAAAACATTGAAGTGGGAAGAACACAAGTCAGGGCCCTCTCTGCTATGCAACTGAATTAACTCAATACTACTTAATGTATGATAATATTACTTTGCAATTATAATTCAATGATTAATTTAGTTTCTGATTTAAAAGGTCTAATTTGCATTCATCTCCTAGAATCCTACTTATTCGTATTGTAAATTATTCTAGATTGTGTTAATATGGGAAACATGCAAACTGGTTTCTTTTTTATTCTTTCATATACCATATTTGAAAAAAAAAAAGCTGAGCTGCCAGCAACCTCAAAAGAAAGGGTTTCTTTTACAAAACACATTTACTCTTATTTATAAATATGAATAAATATTCGGATGCAAAATGCCAGTTCAAGAATGAATATTTCTAAATATGCTGGCTCGGTTTCATTGACTCCCATCAAAGGGGCATGTTTCTAAACAGGAAGTCTTGTCTTATTCTTATACACATGGTTGCTTTATAATGGTAAGAAACACTGGCTTTCAAAACAGGATGGTTCTACATGAAATCAACAACATGATTTAAGTGCTGACACTGCTGAGACTATGAATCCAAAGAAACCTGGAATTCAAGGTGAAATTATGATGGTTTCTCTCCTATTGCCAGTTATCATCCAGAACTTAAAACCCATAAGCCGGGACAGAGGGTACACAGGGAGGGGCAAAATGGGAAAAGGCGAAGCAAGAAAGTAAAATCTCTCTCTTTAACCATACTTGGTTACTCACGTGTTCCTACTGAAAAGTCAGAAGGAGAGATAGGTCATTCTTAAGGGGGAAAATAACCTAGAGGAATAAGGGATGATGAGGGGGAGCAAATAGGGAAGGGCATTAAAATAGCAGTACACTATAATTTTGCTCCACTTACTCTTCAAATTACATTTTGTAATTTGGCAGTGACCTAAAAGAATTCCTCATGAGATTCTTTCCAATGTGAAAATCTCACTCAGGTTAAACTCAAAGTTTCCATTGTTTGACTTAACACCTAAACGGAGTGATCACTGCAAAGAAATGGTTACAGATTTGAAGGTGATAAGCATACCAAGAGAAGCAAATTTGTTTTGCTTCCATTTTAGGAAAGCAAGTGACATGCAAAAATATCAGGGAAAGATAGAGCAAACAGTTGTGCATCCCTTTATCATTAATGCATTTGTAATTATGGATAATTATCCATCTCACAAGAGGTTGGTATTGTGAGAATCTTTGATTAAAGAAAAAAAGAAAAAGGTGTCTGAAAATGAATTTGTTTTGGAATTGCAAGTATTCTTATCATACTGTCCAAAGTGATCAGTCTAAGTTGCTATTTACATTATATCTATTTTTATAGATATTGTGGAAGACAGACAAAAAAATAGAGCTAATAAACTCAATAAGCAGGATTTTCTCTTGCCTGCATCCATTTAAACACTTGGAAAAAGTGGCTTCTGCCACAAACAGAATCTGAGAGTATCTATCTGGGAGTTAGAAAACATCTATTTTTATTTTTTATTTAATGCAAAAAACCTCTTCTATATTATCTCATTTTTTTTTCTTCTGCAGAACCAATTCCATTGCTTTTTTAACTCTATAACCTTGGTCAAGTTACTTCAGTCTCTAAATATAAATTTCATCCTCTAAAATGCAGATGGTAAATAGTATTTATCATGTAGAATTTTTTAAAAGACTTGAAAGGATTATGCCTGGTAAAGATCCTTCTACATTGCCTGGTACATGGTAAGTATGACTTATATACTGTAATTAAATATATTCTGGAAAGGTTTATTTATTTAATATTTATTTAATATTATATTTAGATGTAATAAAGAAATCTTTCCAAGGATCACCCACCATTCACTGGGTGATCCTTTCACTCTTAAAACCACTTGGAAAGGCATTCCACATATTCAATCACAGCTGATTCCATGGAACTTCTTTCCATTATTGAAATAGCAATTACCCTGCTTCCTCATCTAAATAACCATCTTAAATTATGTTACTATAGCCTATGATACTTGACCACTGTTCTCCTAAACCTGGCAAATTTTTATCTTTCAGACTAAAATCCCTTGATTTTTCATCCCCTCATATATGCCTTTAAACAACAGCAATAACCGTAACAACAGGTGATCGAAATGGAATCTTAAGTCCTTGTGTTGCTTCAGTTTCAAGTGGTTCTAGACAGTTGTTGGTTTAATAACTGGTATCAATAACTGGTATATCTCCCAGTTCTTCTTTGTGTGGTTTTGCTATATCTAGATATTTCAAAGTAAAAGAAGACCATCTTTGGAAATTTATCTTTATGTCAGAATCCAAAATACAGTTAATAGACCATAAAGCTTGTCATAAAAATAACACAGAGATACAAACTTTAGATATGAACTATCGATTAATATAATGAATTCTATTTTCTCTATTTTAAAGTATCTTTTCTGAGTAACAATACCATAGAGATTTTTCCAATTTCCATTCCCATTTAACTTTACTCGCTATTCATTATTCTTACAGATTATCCATGTTTATGCCACCTAAGTGCTAAGCTTTGTGTCTAGAAATGATAAGCTTTATTACTATGAATTACAAAAGTATTATATATGCACATGAATTTATATGGATTTTTATACACTGAAGATACGATTATTTCTCAAGATAAAGTCCTTGCATCAGATTTTGTGAATTATTCATCACAACTAAAACAGGAAATAGGTAATAAAAGAATTTGATACTAAATCTTGTTGGAACGGAGAAGTGGGGGTTGGTGGTAAGCCTTCCCTCAGATAATATACATAACTACTTATCAAGGAGACTATATTATTTTATGATATTTTCAAGATATTCCATTGAATACTGATTGTACATAGACCTGAGAAGAAATTAGCAAATTCAGTTACTGTAGGATTTTGATGCTGTCTGAGACAGCCTGTATTTGGGTCTCCATAAGAGTTTTATACACTAATGCTGTCCAGTTAGAATTCTCAGTGCTTTCATGAATCTGATTTATTACATTTCCTCTCCCATCATCAGTATTCCCATAGGCAGAAAGCAGATTCATTTGCAACTGTGACATTCAGAAACTGAGTCACTTTCCCTAGAAGGGATGTTAAGTAAGTTTTGGTTTTACTAAATTATGGTGAGAAAATCTAAGTGAGAAAATCTCAAGTGTCATTGTATCATTTGTCAGGCATTAGATTATGCTAAATTATCTCTTTTCTATTCTAGCCAAGAGACAAAAATGATATAACATAAGCCCTGGCAGCTTAAATCTAAATAAAGAAAGCATTATATTGCTATTTCCACATTCTGTCCAATGGCTTGGGTTGTAATCTACAATGAAATATTTTTTGAACTATGTGAATTTCTATCCAGAAACCTGGTAAATGTCTTCTACCTAGGAGATTTTGTGGCTCTGGTAACACAATTGTGAGACCACATTGCTTTTCTCCCTAACCTATTTCTTCACTTAGCATAGGATTCAGAAAATGTGCTTTGATAAATTTTCTTGTAAAGCATACCTCAAAATATAATAGCAAGAAGATTTAATATAATTTTCTAATATCACAGCACCATTTCTTTGAAAAATTTGTTTCAAAAGTTATACATTTATATATGTAACAAGTGCACATTGTTTTAAACTTCAGTGAAAAGATGGAATTATAAAAACTAAAGAAACATACATATTTTGCACATGTGAATCTGAATAAGAAAAATAACATTTATAGAACGCTAAATATTCAGAAATCAAAACAAGATTTTTTTCTTTGAGTCTACCCATTCAACTTGCTTTTCTTGTTTTATAACTTCTATGTCATAATATAATTAATAATTAACCATTATTTAAAACATTTTGTATTCCTGGTTGGCTTTTTTTACAAAACATAAAAAAAGCCATTGAAACTTATCATAAAGGAGAAGACTTTAGCTTTATATTAAATCATAAACCAAGCTATAGGCTAAAAGACATAAGATATTTCCCATAAAAAGATTGAATAATTTTTTACTGTACCAAAATATTTTAAATGTCATCTTTCAAAATCCATGTAATTCTGTAGTGTATATAAATAATTCAAAGATATCCTAATTTTGAAAAAAAATGTCTTTTTCTTTAAGTTTTTCATATTCTAATCAACAAATAGTAAATGCAGGCTCCAAATGTCTCACATGCTCACCAATGTAAGTATCCTCACTTCATTCTGTACATCAAGTTACAAAAGTATTTTAGTAAGTAGCAAACTTTTTCTTTCTTTTCATTGTTGTCAAAATTTCACAGATAATTTTGGTTTCTCATCATTTGAGAGAAATTTTATTCTGGGTAGCCTCTTAGTTATTTTCATTTTTAATAGTTTATCTAATTCAATTTGAAGGTTATTTGGGCTGGAGTGTCTCCAAAGTAATTAACTTTATAACATAAAAACTGTACTTCTTGGAGCCCCCGGGTGGCTCAGTTGCTTAAGTGTCTGACTTCAGCTCAGGTCAGGATCTCATGGTTCATGAGTTTGGGTCCTGCATCAGGCTCTGTGCTGTCAGCGCTGAGCCAGCTTCAGATCCTCCATCCCCCCTCCTCTGCCCCTCCTCCACTTGTGCTGGAGCGCTCTCTCTCTCTCTCTCTCAAAAATAAAAATATTTTTTAAAATTGTGTTTCTTATCTTTGAAGGTATTTAGAAGTATGTGTCTGTTTGTAAACATCTAATGTTTTTATCACCACAGCAATCCTGTAAGACAGGGAAAGGAAGTATTTTACAAAGTAAATTAAAGTTTAGGGGGTGTCACATGACCAAAGTGAACAGAACTAGATGCCAGTTCTTGGAGCCCTATTCCAGTACGTACTTGACATTCATTTGACTGCAGAAGGCAGAAAGAATGTCCCACACACTGCTCATGGACTCTGTCCTGAGGATCAACAGGGCCCAGGGCAATTTGAATAGAATTTCACAGTAATGACTAAGGAATGTGTTTTATTATTTGTGTAGTTCTTCCCCTTCAATATTTCACAGAACTCTATGTACAGAACTCTGTAGGGGGGTAGGGGGAAAATAACATGCTTTTAAACCTGTCTATATGCATTTCCGGGAGACAGGGAGCTTCTGGGGGACCAAGCAGTCCTAGTCCCAGCTCCTAGTGGAGCTTTATGAATGCTGGCTCTCAGCAGCCCCTCTCCAAGACATCAAGGAGTGGAGGCCCAGCTCCTCAATTTCTTGCCTTCTATTCCACTCTGGAAGTCTGTCCTCACTTGCTGCCCCCTTGCAATATATCTCTCTGAACTCCTTTTATGACCTTCATGCCTTATCCTGCCCTCTAGTGGACTCTGGCCTAGTCTCAACTTCCTGGGTGAGAGATTTTCCCCCTGTAACTATGTCCTCCTTCCATCTTTACAGACCACCTCAAGCTCCAGCTCTGACTCTAGTGATTCCTGTCTTACTCAGATTTTTCTCAAAGTAATAACAATAAAATAGTTGTATAATAATAATCAATAGTAGTAAAACTAATGGTGAGAATAGATTCTTTCAAACAAGTATGTACAGAGAAATAAAGGGGAAACGTCTTATTTTTTCTCATGTTCATGATTATCTGCCATTTGCTTATGGGTATGAAAAAATGGCTGAAGTCTTACATGGCAACTTTACTTAAATCATAAGCCATATCTTGTTTGAGATAATACTGTACCATCTCAATATTAGGTAAAAGATTATAGTAATGTATTAGTTGCAAAAGTTTATTAGAAAGTAAGCATGGTTATTTCAAAGAGGTAAGAAGGATTAAGAATCTCTATCTGCATTAGATGAGTATCATCCACAACCTCTAATTTTTATTCACTTTACTTTGATTATTCCTAATTTTCATGTTCACATTTAGAAAAGATATGACATTCATTAAGTTTGAGGATGTTTTCTTTATTTATTCAAATACACTTTTGGCAAATCATTTATCTGTTCCTTAATAACTTGGCTCCTTGGCAAGTCTATATGTACATCCTTTTCATTCTAATTGGAATTTCTCATGTCTTCATAGGGAAAAGCAAAGGGGTCTATTTTAGCAATCAGATCTGGCATCATTTGGAGATAATATACTTGAGGTCTAGCAATTTCAAATGAGTACAGTGTGCCTATCTTTAATATCATGTAGGTCCAGGAAACTCTGGCCAAGAACTCTAGATGAAGGACTTCACAGGCCTTGCTCAAAGAAGGTGTGGCCATTTGAAGAAGAATGGAAGAAAAAAGGTAAAAAGAATATATCTAAGAGAAGTAGGCTTAAGGAAAGAATTTGTAGTATATGAAAATTCTACCAGTATTATGAGACTTCAGTAATCAAAAACACCGCATGCCCTGCTTGGGGTTTGGGGTGGGTGAGAGAATCAGTGACTAAATATCCCTTAAAAAAATTATGAGAAAAATCAACCTTACTATCTACTATTGTTAAAAGAGACAAAATCTGAATGAAATGTAAAGTCATTGACAACCTCTTTTATGATTGTTGGACTCTTAAAGAAAATAATGGACCTCATATATTTACTGCTAACTCAAAATTTATCATGGGCCTAAGAATTTTTAGTAATACTATATATTATGTCAATAAATATGCTATGAAATAGGTTTTAATCATAACACTGTAATAAAAATTGAGTATATAATAGTATGTGTTTGTATAATTAAACTATTAATACATTAAAAACAAATATTTTATAAATGGTCCTTTGGATATTAAAAAATAGCAAATTAACAGAAAAGGAAATATGTATGTATGTATGTAATGTATTTGTTTTGCCAATACTTAATTAAGAAACTACCCTGTGATATAACCTGGATCATATCAATAGCCAAGAAATGTACACAGTGTTTCTCAAAATGCAAATACAGTTTTAATTTAGGCATATAGCTAAAACTTCAGTCATCAATGATAATTTCATAAGATTTCCCAGTTTGTCAAGGTGTTTTACTATTTTTGTCATAGGTTCAGATAAAGAAAAGGAATGTTAAAAAGTTCTGTGGAGAGAGGGGAATAATGATTATGATTATAGAATATTACCATATAATTTTTCAGCCTCAGAGAAATTTAATAAAAATTACTCTGAATAATTATAAGGGAAAGTCAAAGGAACTTATGATTGCTTTGTTTTTAAGTCTCTGAAAAATCTTAGAAGTAGTCAATTAGCCTATACTAAGCTTTGATATTACTTCCAGTAAGTGCTGGAATCTTTCAATATGCTAAAATATTGGTAAGATTCTTCTCTCCATAATTACTCCATCAACCCCCAAATATGTATCTAATCACCATGGTTAGTGAAGTTAATTCAATGCTCTGATCTCTCAATTGCTGGTGGGAAACTCTAATCATAAAATTATAATAACTTCATGTAAAGATTAATGAAACAATTCCACTCAAAAATACAGAGTACATGTAATCCACTGTTTAATAGAGATACTACAGTTTAGTTTAATTTTTAAATGTCTTCATGACTTCTGACATTAAATTATAATTTTAATTATAGGTAAAATGAACTAAGGATTTAAATACAAATGGAAACATTTCTAGAAAGATGGCAGTTCTTCTAACACGTTTTATCTGTAAGTTATTTACTCATATTTAAGTAAAATTTAACTTAGCAAGATGATTTCCACTATAAATGTCTTCATGTAACTTTTCCATTGACTTTTAGGTCTGTATGCAGGCTCATTATCACATAGGGCAGTAGGCTATCAAAGACCATTATTTTATATGATCATCACTGAGATAAAGGAATACAAAATGCAAATCCTTATAATGTAAATTTTTATGTTGGAATTTATTCAATTTCTAGGATCACTTTTATCAAGGATATATATTTTATGTATTGATTTTAGCACAAATTACTGTCAGTTCCAAATATTTTCCTGAAACAAACTATAATAAAGGGAAAAAAAGATCTCCAAGAAAATAATTATTGGAAGAATACAGAATTATCAATACGGTGCTATTATCTTTGTTTGCTTCTTTTTCTGAAGGATATCTTGGGTTAAAAAATGTTTTGACTTTTTCTAATTGTATTGGCTTTTAAATTTAATACTGGTAAAAGAGGAGAAAAGCAATCCTGATAAATGCCTGAAGAGCTATATTAGATCTCAGAGCACCAAGCCACATGGAAATCAAGTGACCTATAACAACAATGTCATGTGGAAATGAGATATTTTGTGACTTATCTTCCACTAACTAGGGCATTATAAAGATGTAGCTGTGCAACTTCACTTTGAGTGTTGTGAAGTTCCCCTTTTTTTGTCTGAAATATACTCCAAAGACGAAAACACATACACATACACACAATCCTACTTTTATATGAAATCATTACATTTAAATATGAATGTGAATTATAATATTGTTCTCATCAACTACATTGGATATATAATTTATCCTCAAAATATAAATAATTTAAAATAAAATGAAAGTAAAGTAAATTATCATTTTAATAATCAATATAAAAATTATTGAGATGTTTCACATGCTTTCTTTTTATATCCTCAAAATCTAGTATGCATTTTGTGTATAAAATATATCTCAAATCAGACTCATCATAATTTAAATACTGAATAGCCACATGTGGCTGCCTATTGGACAGTATAGTCCTAGAAGATGTCATTACTCTTGCCTTATTATTGGAATTTAGAGAATATCTTACTAATATCCAGCAGAATAAATAAATATCTACATAATGAGTGCTCATAGTGGTATAAACTTCTCACTGAGTCAACTAAATAACAGTCATAATCTCACATAATAAAAGAGTTCCTTAATACAGCTTTCTTGTTAACCAAATATAATATTTAATAGTTATGGACCACATGTTTATTGCCAATTTCTAAAACAATTTCATATATAATAATATACTGAACTCAATATTGCATTATCACTGTTAAAACTGGAAATTGTTGTTGTATTTAGATTTGCACTATTGTGTGTTAGCAGGGTATTTCTATATGCATAAAAATATATTCTCTATTAATATGTAAACTTTATTATGTATATGTTACAAACACTAATATGTGACTTTGTTAGAGAGTAAACTTTGGGTCATTTTAGAAATATATCAGCTCATTTAATAATTCTAAATCATACATATTTCTCCAAGAAATTTCTATTGTAATCTAGCCCAGAACTCAAGGGTAGAACTTGAATAAACACTGCTTTTTAAAATTCTAAATTTCACTGGAAAAGCGATTATCTGTGTCTCAGTCATATCTCCAAGTCAAGTAAGAGAAGCTTATATTAAACCCAGCTGATCTCTGGCAATTTGAATAACAATTATGGTTTTTAAACGTGGAAGTTCATGTTTTAAGGGGGATATGCTATATTGACCTATTTAAGACTGGATATAGTGTCAAGAGTAATTCAATTCAATGAAACTATAGACAGAAGCTTAGGATATCAACAAGGAGAGAAATTATTATGCCTAAATGTTGAAGAAGCATACAATGATTTTAGGAAAAAGATGGAAAATACTTGCAAAGAGTGACTTCTTTTGCTAGTTACAAAGATATTTTAATAATTTGGGATTTGGTGACCTCTATTATTTATGAAAAAATAGCATTGCTATTTTGAGTTACAAACAAGAAAATAATTTAAAGGAAAAAAAGCCCATTGAAATTTAATTAAAACAAATCATTGCAGTAGGTAATCTTCAGTACTGGTCAGATTATATAAATCATCACTTTTTTTTAAATCACAAATACACCACTTACCCAACTTTTTGCTTCTATCTTTACTCTCCTGGTAAAATCATTATGTGTTTAAAGGGAGAGAGAACAAAACAGGTAAAGCTGCAGCAAAAGGTACAAGGATACAGTCCCTTCCTGGAAAGAGGATTTTGTGGCGAACCATTTCTCCCATAATGCATCCCACAGACCATATATCCACTAGAACAGGAGAGAGGGAAGTGAAGAAAAGGGAGGAAAGTAAAGTTAACTAAGATCATTGATCTCTGAAGGAGGAGGAAAAAGAACAGTTTCATTAGAAGGTACAATTTTTGTCTCCCCCCAAAAGTTGCCCCAAAATTAAAACCAGCACGGTAATATTACATTAACAATGTTTAGCATGAGAACTCAAATTAATTTTTAAAAATTACTTTATGGGTACCTTAGATTGCCTCTGCAGTGCCATAAAAGGGTGATATGGAAAAACAGCAGATAAACCAAAAGTGTCTCCATGGTGGGTGGCGGCTAAAAGCCACCAAGAGGTTTTTTATTATTTGCAGGATATAGAGAAAATAATCTTAAGCAACCTACAGGAGTGGCTGTTTCCATTTTCTATTACACTCAGTTACATGGAATAGGGCAACCAAAAACCGCTTTTTTGTTCCCTTTGTTTTGTTTGTTTGTTTGATTGGTTGGTTGGTTCAAAATAAGGTACATGCAAGCACATCCAAGAAACTACAAAATGGCAGGAACCGTGGTTTATAGGCAGAAGTATTGGAATCCCTGGTATTCAGGACTTAGTTTTTCCTTCAGAGGTTATCCTTGTAATAAACATCAGTTTTAGTTTCTATTTGACGTATTTCAAAAATAAAGATATGATCAATTAGCACATATATAAAGGAGTCATCTGGAAGTAAAGTGAAAAAAAGTATTAAAGGTGTTTAAAAATTGTTTTATTTATTTGTTTGTTTTCTTTATTTCTCAGTTGTCCTAGTTGTTAACAAAACATGCTTCACCTCTTACCAATCTTTACCCTCTTCCAACTTGCTTTTTAGTAAGGATCAAGGGAACTTTGGGGCAAAGACATTAGGCTGAAATGCTCCTTGGGGAAGGAAGGCAGGGTTAGGTGCACAGGATAGCCAGGCATGCCTGATGTAGGAACAAGCGGGTGTTTCTGCATGATAACCTTCCTCTCATATGCAAGAGGGCAGCACAAGGGTGTTAGCTACATCTTCACAAATCTAGAGAAATGAAAAAGCTAAGGACGTGACTAGCAACCTTTTCTAGTGAGAGAAGGAAAATGGATGAAATTACATGCCATTTGTTCTGCAAAGATCTGGAACACCATCAATAGGCAAATGCAGCCCCTAACGCCAGACCTCTGTAGATCCTTGATTTCTTGAATTTTTTAATTAATTCCCCTTTGACGTTTTACAAGTAACCTGTGAAAAAGGTCTACAAATGTCTTCTTTTCCGAAGAAGTTAGATGTGGTTAGATTATTCCTTGGGAAGAGGACTAGATTTGCCTCTTCCGAGTCAAAAAGTAACAATTCTGCCATTGCTCACCAAAGTAAACCTGACCTTCCTAAGAGCTGACTTTTCCCTTTCTTCTGCACAAGTGCACAAAAGTATTGGCTCTCTTCTAATGTGGAAGTACACAAAGAAATTTGTTTAAACTGGTGACCAGGGAATTTTCATAAAGGTACCCTGTAGCACCTGCACATAAAAATATATAGATAATTATTTTTGTAAAACTTATAAAAATAGACTGCTAGGAATTAAATAGAATAAAACATAAAATAAGCATGAAATGTACATTTAGGATATATATATATATATATATATATATATATATATATATATATATACACAATCTTAATTTTAAAAAAATTTAATTCCTAAATATATTGGATATATATTTTTAATATGCTACATTACTTATTAGAGATATTCTTTTCAAAATAATATACTGCAATGCATTCTAATAGGTATTTTATAAATCCTTTAATAAAATCAAATTGCAATACATTTTGAGGATTCTACTTTTTCTTTTGAAGTGTTCATGAATACTAGAAGTAACATAAAATTTAATATTTTCTCTCTCTATGATTCAGAATTTGGAATTACTAGGTAATTGGTATCCTAAATATTACTTACAGAGCAGTTTAAAGCATTAAAGAGACTCTTACCTAACTTGAACAATTTGGATTATTCTAAATTGATTATCCAATGAGCATTTGTAAAGATTCTTGCTCCAAGGCTCTTTTTGTCTTCTCCTAGGAGTAGAGCCATCAATCTAAGATAAGCCATAAAGCCAAATGGCTAACTGTAACAGACAGATTTCTTCCTGTTTTCATACTCAAAACTCTGAGTTGAGCTGCAACCCAAACAGCATTTTTTCTCAATATTTATTTACAGCATGTGTGCTAATCCATATCTGCTTTCAGATGCCATCCACAATTCTTTTTAGCCATAACATTTTAGTGTTCTTGCAGCAAAGCTTACTTTTCAGAAACATCCTTCACATTTTTAATGAATGATTCTTCCTAGTAGTGTTTTTAAACACCTCTTAATATGAAAGCTGGCAACCCTATTAAAAATATACATTCATATGCATGAAAAAGAACACTGCCCTTGGCCATCTAAAACATATGCACATTTTCTTCATGGTTTCTGTGACTGCTATGCAGAAGCCTCCTTACCGTTCTCCTTGTAGCCCATTCCCAGAATAACCTCAGGGGCTCTATAATAACGGGTAACCACATAAGGAGTCATCATGAAACTTGTGCCTGCCGTTCTGGCGAGTCCAAAGTCGAGGATTTTCAATGTACAATCAGACTTGACTACAATGTTACTTGGTTTTAAATCCTGACAATAGGAAAAAGAGAAGAAATTAAAAGCCAGAAGCAAACGGAACATATGATCTCTATCTACTCAATCAATATGGCAGTCTTGCAGTAGTATTGATAGGGCCCCCCTTGCCTACAGACCACAATATAAAGCAAATGATTAGCTTTTTATATATATTTTTAAGTATCTTCAAAAACTTATTAAACCCAGAAGAGAAGTGTACTATCAATTTTACAGTTTAGGCTCATCTTGGGAAGAGCTCTTAGAATAAATAACATATCATTTATTGTCATCTGTTAGATTTTTCCTTATGGCAACATAAACCTTTCAGCTTATTTTTCATTTCTTGGCCTGACAGAAGAGTGAATCAAGGCAGCTGTCTTTATACTGCCAGCAACAAACTGTGGAAATGAATGGTCTTATTTCAGCTGCACATATGACCTCTGCCAATCAAGGGCCTAGAAAACATGAGGCTTCTCAGAAGCCAACTCTCAATGAGCCGAAACAAAATGCTAAATGAAATCAACTGAAGTATAGCTACAATTTTCTTCTGTACGTTAGTGGACTTTGTGCTAATTCTATAGTCAAAGAAATGAGGAAGTACATTATATTCAACCTACCCCCCGCTACATAAAGAAAACAATCTACAGTTGCTCTCTCTCTTCTCCAAAGGCACTTTAATTATAATTCTGGAGTATGTATTCTTACCCTGTGAATAATTCCAGCAGAGTGGAGGTGTTTGATGCCACACAACATTTGGTATAGCAGGTAAGACATTCGCTCATGGTCTAATTCCATCTGAATCACCTGACACAAGTTGGCATCCATCAGTTCCATTACTAAGTAACTGGGAAGTAAATCCACAAGGTTAGTCCCAAATCACAAGATCCATGAAGTCAATCAAATAGGTCAGAATCCTCTCCCAAATCTGTAAGTCTTCCAAACTTCTCAGCTCTACCTTTGATTGAATTGAGAACATGAAAACTTTCCAAGTATTCCATCTATGTTAGTCATGGTAACTCTACCACGAGGTCACCAGCAGAAGCAGCATTTATTAGTGTGTGGTTCCTACCCATATATTTTCTACCTTCATCTTGTCCTCACGTTTCTCTGAATTCACTGAACTGTTTCTTGAGTATTATGATTAGAACTTTAAAAAAAAAAAGTCAGGGGTCATCTGGGTGGCTTAGTTGGTTAAGTATCCAAATCTTGATTTCAGCTCAGGTCATGATCTCATGGTTTGTGAGATCGAGCCCCGCATTGGGCTCTGCACTGGGCAGGGAGCCGGCGTAGGATTCTCCCTCTCCCTCTTCCTCTGTCCCTCCCCTGTTCATGCATGCATGTGCACAAATGCTCTCACTCCCTCAAAAAAAAAAAAAATAAATAACATCTCCTATTAAATGCAATGTATCTGTGCCAAACAAGACAATGTGTTAACATTTACTTCCTCTCCTCTGCTAGATAGGTTATTTTTGCACAAAATCAAAGGCACCACAAAAAATAGAAATAAAGATTTAAAAATTATTTTTATCATATCCCTTTTCTTGATATTTCTCAAAGTGAATAGACTCATTCCAGAAAGTTCACAGAATCAATCAATAATAAAAAATACATAATAAATAATAAATCTTCTCTGATTGAACCAAGAACATAGAACAACAAAGCACAAGTGCCAAAAGGCCAAAAAGAAGCAGAAGTATCTTTCCAGGAAGGAACACCAGAAACAGAACCTTCTGTTCTATCACTGGATCCCTTTCATTTGCTGTCAGCTCTTATTTCCCTTTAATCTCTACAAGAGATTTCATCCACTGATGTATGTCAATTTCCCTTGAGTTATATAAGTGCTATGCTCATCCTTCCTTCATGAGTTTTGTTACTTACACATCCTGGAACTCCTCCAGTGTTTTCTGGGGTGTGAAGACATTTAATAAACTAATAATCTGGAAAAGAAATAGTAGAAGGGACAGAGGAAAGAGAGAAAGAAAAAGGGAAAGATTGAATTATTTAAAAAGCAGACTGAAACAAGTATTTAATCCAACTCAAAGTCACACACTAGCGCTATGGTAGCAATAGAAAAGTTGGGAAAAAACTTCTAGAACTGTTTCACAGAACATAGAAAAATGTACTCAGAAAGGTCATACATATGATATCTGCCTTTGGGTTAAATACAATTAAAATGCTCAAATTCTTAGGCAGAAGGAAGAATCAGAGAAAATATATAATTGTGTAAATGCTTTAGAGTGTGATTCTCCTTGGTAGAATATAGAGTTGTAATTTAATCAAGCAAAAATGGAAGGAAGCCATGTAAGAAAAAGATGGGCAGCAGCAAAACACCCAACAAGATGTAGCAAGGTCATGGTTTTCCTCCAAATGAACAAGACGGTGCTCTAATTTAAGATTTTTTGTGTGTTACTACTTTAGTTTCTTTTGCTTCTATTTCACACACAAATACTATTTAAACTAATGCTATACTGATATGTTTGGGGATATGTATAATATCCTGGATGATATCAATAATGAATTTAGTGGAAAATGTATTTTAAAAGTTACTGCAATTCTGTCTCTTAAATTTTTTGTTGCCTGCTTTGGTTATTTTATATATTAGGTAGCAAAGAAGTTTACCTTCTAGCATAAGTAAATATTCTCTACTAATGTCAGTGGGACATAAAAATAAAAAATAGGGATAACGATCTTCTCACAGGATAGATGCAACCATTTCACAAAACTGGATAAGTACAAGATTAAGATTTAAACATCTTTAAACTACAAATTAATAAATTTTGGTAAATTTTGTAAGTGGTAGAGAAACATATGAAATAATGAAAACAAAACAAAATGATTATAAACATCTGAGAAATGTGATCAAGTCCACAGAATGCTTTGGGTCACATGTAGTTTTCATTTGTTGAGGAATTATTGACAAAAAATTCACAGTACAATGCATATTTTCATACACACACACACACAAATGTATATATTACATATTAAGAAAACTATGATCATCTCTTCTAAAGGAACCTTAGGTTCTTCAGGTTATGGAATATGCATATAGAAATAAAATTATTTCAAAATATCTTTGAAACTTGTGATGAAAGTGTCTTATTCTGTATGCTGATAGTGTGTGCTGAAACAATGTGTGATATATCTGTCATTGTATGTACATCAAACATATACAGTGGGTTTGTTTTTCTAGTATTTTATCAGTCTTGCAAAGTAATTCATCTTGATATTTGGTCAAACAAAAACATCAGAGATTGTGCACAGGGCACACACACACACAACACACACGAACAACCCTTAAATATGGAAAAATGCTAACCCATATCACCTGGTAAATAATCTAGGTATTTGAAAATTAATTTAGAAAATAGCATTACAATTTTGAGTAAATCAAGATTATTTTAAAAGGTTAATTCCCCACTATGAATTCTTATTTTCACTGGGGCACCTGAGTCACTCAGTCAGTTAAACATCTGACTGTTGGTTTCAGCTCAGGTCATGACCTTGCAGTTCATGAAATGGAGCTCTGTGTTGGGCTCTGTGCTGACAGTGCAGAGCCTATTGGGATTCTCTCTCTCTCCTCTCTCAGCTCCTCCCCCACTGGTGCTCGCTCTCTCTCCTTTTTTCTCCCAAAATAAATATATGAAAACTTTTTTGAAAAATTCTTATTTTCCCTTTTACTATGCCCTTGCTTCATCACCTTCATTTTCTTTGATTTCTCTCTGTTCTTTCTTTGCTCCCTTGTAAATTCTAATTCTTAACAATAACCAATTAAAAATTGTCCCTTTAGAAACATATCATCACAGGTATTTTCATTTTAGTTCAACAGTTTCACGCAGGAATCTCATTCAGTTCCTTTATTCCGACATATTAAAATGCAGATACGAATTAATGTTTGTTATGGCTCCACAATCACATTAGCCATCATTTCCTAGAATTAGGTATTCATTCTCTAAATGGATTCTCTTCTCTATTATTAAAGATTTAGTTGGGATTCTTCACTGTTTTACTTTACTTTCCACAGCATTTACAGAGTTCTGCATTCTGGCTGTTTTTACTTAAGATTATAAGCACTCGTGTGGAGGGGCGCCTGGGTGGCTCAGTCGGTTAAGTGTCCAACTCTTGGTTTCGGCTCAGGTCATGATCTCATGGTTCATGAGTTTGAGCCCCATGTTAGGCTCCGCACTGTCAGTGCAAAGCCTGCTTGGGATTCTCTGTCTTCCTCTTTCTGCCCCTTCCCTGCTCATGTCCTCTCTCACTCTCTATAAAATAAACATTTAAAAAAAAAGTACTAATGTGGAATTTACATTTGGTCATAAGTGAACTTCCTTTCATAAGTGAACAAGTTCCAGATATTTATTTCCATAGACATATACACATGCACATGGAAATACACACATAAAAGGGGGATAGCAGGTAGAAAACCATTTACAGATAATCCTTTCAATTGGGAACTTCTTTTTAGGTATCATAAACATGAACTTCTACATTTCAGTCAAGAACAGGGAGGATGATTCCCTCAAATGCACCAAGTAAGTGGAAATTTCTCCACAATGTGTTTATTGCATTATAGGAGCTGAAAGGAAGATGAGGGAAATATAAGTATATGAAAACACTATCAAAATCCCCCATACCGCTGCTTCATTGATTATATCTATCCATTTTCCATTGCCCATGGTATTTCTCATCCTCTCTGCTATGATAAAAATAGATTGCATTGGCCATGTTGTTAGTCTTGTTCCTGCCTTCATTTAACATACTGAAAGAACAAATTGGTTTAGTAGAATGACTTTTCTTATGAATCATCCTTTCCATCATTTATAGTTACCTTCTAAAAGTCTTGTGTTTCTTGCATGGCAAAATTAGAGACGGGTACGTACTTCATAAATTTGCCTTTTTAGTGAGATCTTTCCTGCTCAATCTATTTTAAAAAGTAAGTCCACCCACCAGCACTGACCAGAATAATTTTCCTTTTGCTTTGTTTTACTTACTAGTGCTTATCACCATCTGACATTCTATACATTTACCTATTTTTTAGACCATCTTTTTCTCTCATCAGTACAACATGAGCTCCACATGGTCAGGGATTAGTTTCTGTTATCTCTACTGATGTAATCTTAGCATCTAGGTTTATACATGGGGCACATTTTATTTAACAAACATGTCAAATGACTGAACTACAAGTCATTGGAGTAGAATAATAGAAGAAAAGAGAAACACTGTCATCAGAGAAACAATCCACATATTTGTATTTCAAACATCTTGCAACTAAACTCTTATACATTTGCTTCTTCTTAGTGCCAGTGATAGATGGTTGGCCTTATGACAAATCCACTTGTTTATAAAACTGCACTGATAATTTCATATATTCTGTGTGATTTTCATACTTAAGAAAAACTATGCAGACTTATAGCTATTTTTATAGTTTTATTATAATTTGCAATTATTTTCATTATATATTTATATGTAATAAATTATATGCACTGTACTTATTTATTTATATATTTATTTATATAATAAATTATTAATAATAGTCATTATTAAAATAATGAATTATCTCCCCTGTATCCTTACTAAAAGTAATGGGAGCATAGAAAGAATTCTAGAGGCCTTTATCTGCAAATGAAGAAGCTTATATACTCTGAAGTGAAGAATGTGATATAATGGTATACACCCTACTGAGTTCCCATGAGAAATGCTCTTGATAATCCTGTTCTGAAGTGCTTTGCAGATACGTTCCTGTGCATTTGCCCAACTCTACAAAAAAACAAGATGCTGAAGCACAGTGGGTACAGTAAACATTTGAAGGCCACTGACAGACTATAGTCAAAAAAAAAAAAAGAGATAAAAATCTTCACCTGTTAATAATAAAGAAATATAGTATATTGTTCTATAGGATATTTTAGGGTTTTGTATTTGTTTGTTTTTTATTGTTTTCGGAAAAGTATGGAGCTCTCTGGTTAATTTGGAGCAAGATACCCAAATATGGTTAATTTCATAGCAGGAAAATATCTATCAAATTCATCCTCTCACACCATATGGTTTTTAGATGGTTTTTAAGCAGAAAGTTATCATGAGGACAATGAAATAAAATGTAGCATATGGACTGGATAAACAATTTTAACAGGCAGACATTACAAAGTAAAGAAAGCCTTTCCTGCTCAAGTTGGCACACAGATTTTCTTTCTCCGATCTCACAATCTCCCACTGCCAGAGGTTTAAAAATAACAACTCACGTTTTTATGGTTCACACACTTCATGAGGACTAGCTCCCGGTAAGCTCTCTTGGCATGTGTTTGGTTCTGAAAGGGTCTGCTGAGCTTCTTAATGGCCACATTTCTGTCAAGAACGGCATCATACGCAGCACTGCAGAAACCCAAGAGCAATCCAGAATTAGGAACAAAGAAGCCCATAAAATTCCTGTCTACGGATATGGGTAAAGGATACGGATAAAGAAAATACTATCCTGGAATCCCACTCAGATATCTTCTCTTCAGGTCACATGCCAATCAGGCTGTAAATAGAGACCTAGGAGTGGGGTGCTTGGGTGGCTCAGTTGGTTGAGTGTCCGACTTCAGATCAGGTCATGATCTTGAGGTTCAGGAGTTTGAGCCCACCGTCGGGCTCTGTGCCGACAGCCCAGAGCCTGCTTTGATTTTGTGTCTCCCTCTCTTTCTGTCCCTTCTCCGCTCACGCTCTCTCTCTCCCTCAGAAATATAAATAAACATAAAAAATTTTTTTAATAAAAAAAGTAAAGATCTAGAAGTGACTAGTATCAAACCATTCTACTTACTAAGAAAAGAAAAAAAGGACAGAATCTTGCCCACTCCCCCCAGAAAGAAACCCAGCATAAAATTGCCTCCTTCATTGGGAGACAAAACAAAAGTGCTCCACTCTCCCACCAGCCATGTGAATGTGGCAAGTCATTTCATCTCTCTTGGCTTGAATTTCTCATCTAATAACATGTGATATTTAGGTTTTCTCTAGCTATAAAACTCCACTGTTATTTGGTTATTTTAAGAGAACATTATTCTTTCCAGTTCTTTAAGGTATGACATTCATTGCCATGAATGCACAGGTTGGTTGGTGCTCAAGTGTACCCATTAACAATAACAAAGCTGAAAATAAGGAATCCAGTATGAGGGTTTTTAGAGCATAAATAACTGCATTTCAATATGAAGACAGAAATGGATGCTACTAGCATTTGAAGCTTTCAAACTATTTGAGAATGAAAATCTACTATGCTTTGAAGGCAATCAATTTTTAGTGCTTTTTCTCTCATAGTAAAGAATATATGGGTCTGGAGATCAAATAAGGAAGTGAATATCTTCTTGGTATTTACCTAATGACTCACTCACAAAGTGGTTTTTTGTTTGTTTGTTCATTTTTGTTTTACCCCCATCCCTGCAGCTTCAGATTGTGCTGGATTTTGTCTTAGTTGCCAGAAAGGAATGCAGCAATCAGTGTCCCCTACCATTGATCTGTTGAATTGGAAGTGGTATTAACCATTCAGTATTCATGCCACTAAACTAAAAGATAAAGAAAGGGGGTGGAGTGCCTGGGTGTCTCAGCTGGTTAAGCATCTGACCTTCGCTCAGGTCATGATTTCACAGTTTGTGGGTTCAAGTCCTGCATTGGGCTCTCTGCCGTCAGCACAGAGGCCACTTCAGATCCTCTGTCCCCCTCTCTCTCTCTGACCCTCCCAAAAAAAGATAAAGAAAGGGGTTAGTATTGTAAGATAATGATAGATTATCTTAGAAGTCATCTGGTCCCTGACTCCATTTAATTATTCCATTTAATACTATTCTTCTCCAAAATGTCTCCATCAAAAGTTTGACCAGTCTCAGGGCACCTGGGTGGTTAAGTTGATTAAGCATCCGACTTCAGCTCAGGTCATGATCTCACAGTGCATGGGTTCATGCCCCGCATCAGGCTCTGTGCTGACAGCTCAGAGCCTGGGTCCTGCTTCGGATTCTGTGTCTCCCCTCTCTCTCTCTGCCCCTCCCCTGCTCACACTCTGTCTCTCTCACTCTCTCAAAAATAAACATTAAAAAGATTTTTTTTTAAGTTTGAGCAATCTCTGCTTGAGCATCTCCAGAAACATGGACCCCTTTAATATCAAGGCAGCTTTGAGAGTTGGAAATGTCACCATTCTAATAAGCATAGTTTTATCTCTGTGGTTCATATTGAGCACTCTCAGCTCTGAATGCTGGGGTAACTCTCAAAATAAAATACAATATTCTCTTTTCTATTATGGTAGGTCCATAATATTTGAAATCCATTAAAGGACTGGGCATGATCTTTAACCTATAGCTATAAGTTTTTCTTATTTTTCCCCTAAGTTTTTTCTTTCTCAAGTTAACTATCACCAGTGTCCTACCACCATTTGTCAGAATGTCATTTCAGGTTCTATCACCATCTGGCCAGTTTCCTCTGAATATACTCCAGTGTGTTGATATCTGAAAATGTGGATCCTGAACTAAATAAACATTGCTAATCCAGGCATGGAGTGTCAGTGAAGATTACGGTAGGGCTATCAATTCCTTCATTCATTTACTAGCTCATTCATTCTGTTGACACAGTTAATATAACTAAGTCTCCCTTGGCTTCTTTGATAACTATGTCACACACTATTGACTCACAGTGAGCATGTTAATTAAAAATGTTGTCTTTTTAAAAACCTGTGCTGCTTTCAACTCTTCATGTTAGCACTGATACTTCTGTTCTTGTGTTTGTTCTCATTAGCCTACCGAGAGCAGCACAGGTAAAGGAAAGAGTCAAATGGGCCTACATCTTCTAAGCAGTACACAAGAACAAAAGTGAATTCAGAGGAAGAAAACTTGTTTTCTGAAGTTAAGAAATTGTATCAGCAGGAAACTGATCAAAACAATCACCTTAAAGAGAAAGAATACATTTTAGTCCAAAACAACTTAGCTGGAGTCATTAAATTATCTTAAAAAAGAACAGCAATCAGTCATGCATTCCTAGAAAGAAAAATCAGGAGGCAAATTCTGGCATTGTCTGGTCAAATAGGAAAGTATCTTTCCAGGTAGTTCCAGGCATCCAATCAGCCAGGCAGACGTTTACAACTGTATTGATTGTCAGAGACTATGGACAGTTAGCATTCAGATCAGCATCACTTTATACTGATTCTATCTTCTTGCGGTCAACATTCTGCTCATCATGCTCTCCTTTGGATCTTTGCATACAGAATATTGCCTATATTTGGTCAGCTTGACTGGCCAATGCAGTTTTACTATTGCATTTCTCATAGTTTAGTACATCGGCCTCTGGTTTTTTATATAAGCCTTTAGTGAAGGCTGGGCAGTGTGAGTCTGAGTCCCTGAGATACTGACCAGATCCTGCAGGACAGTGGGCCAGCCTCCAACTTCACGGGGAATGGCTGAGAAAATGCCATCCTCTGGGGCTCTTGGCAGGTTCTGGCCAGTTTCTGCTGGAAATGTGGTTTTCTCCCTCCCTGTGGTACCTCTTCCTTGAAGTTATTTTAGGTATGAATCTCAGCACTGTTGCTTACTGGATGTGGAGCTATGGGCAAGCCACTTACACTTTCCAGCATTAGTTTCCTCACATTTGAAATGGAGATAACAACCTGACAAGATAATTATAATGAGTAAATGAGATAATAATGCAGCTATAGTGCCTCACCTAGAGTAAGCACTAAATAAATAATGACTATTACCATTTTTAAAATCGTTCTTGTTGGAGTCATTGTGTAAGTCAGGGCAGGATAAAATATTAATTCCTATGGCATGTGCTACAACCTGACATGTATCTACTAATCATCAGTTTTTAATCTTTCTACTAATTACACATCCATTCACCTATACCACTATCTTGGCCACATTTCATAAGTTTGTCTGGTGATATAAAAGTTAAGGGCAAAAGCCTTCTTAAAATCTAGATACATTATAGCCATGTAGTTCTATTACTTTCCATTTTAATAGGTTATTCAGTATGATTTGCTTTGAACGAATCCTTTATTCCCAGGGATTGCTACATCCTTTCTTAATAGCTCACAGGGTGTCTTTTGTAACCAATACTAAGACTAATGTCAAGCTCAGCAGATGTCTCATAATCTCTTTCTTTCCATTAAAGAAATTGGAGTGCTTGCTTGTTTACAGTTATATTGAATACTGTGCTTTGGGCTCACTGAATTTCCATTCGCCACCTTGCATCAGGTCTTCTTGTACAGAAGGGACTTGGAAGTTAAATGTACAATTCCCAGATACTCTCCAGTTAGTGGTCTGGACTCCAGTAAGGTCCTGCCACACAGATACAGCTAGGAGAGATTTGTGAGGCGAAAGGGAGGGTGGTCATCCTCTAACATTTCTGGGTTGGCAAGCAAGGCCTCATGGAGATATGAAATTTTCTTCTGTAACAGTGACTCATTCCCCAGATTTCTGGGTGAGAGAAGGGGTTGAAGCAAAGGCAACAGTGGCCTCCAGGTTGCAGGCCCCTGTCACCAGCATCATGGGGTAGTGACAACAGCAGTATTAAGTACACATTTTCAGCTCTCTGATTCCTAAATCTCAGTTACAACCATGTATTCTGGAAGCTCAGTGGTTCTAGGACACTCTCAGAGGTAAGAGCTCCCCTTGTGATTCAGCTCTCCGGTGTCTGGGAGTCATTCCAAGAAACCCAGACTAGAGCTCAGTTCTCCAGGCCTTCCAATGATTTTGCAAGCACCCAATTTACCGTATTAAATCTTTGCCTACTTTAAATGTTTCTGTCTCCTGCCATGAAGCCCAGATGACACTCAAGTCTTTCCCATCTTCTATAATTCCTCAGTGATTACTGGCAGCAGTTTAGCAAATACATCTGCAAAATTGGCATCACTGGTGCTGTATAATCACAACTTAATGTCTGAAAGTTTTCCATTACTGTTTAGTCAGCTTTTTTTTTTTTAAAGAGTCTTGGTCTATAGCACCTTACTTTTTCTCTTTCAGTATTTTCTTTCTTTTATCTTCATGCAGATAAGAGATAAATCTTTGTGAAGATTTTCCAGCAACTTCCAGCAACTTTCCAACAATTTTGCTAAAAACTTACCAGAATTTCTTGACACACAGTACTAACTCACCTCCACTTAAACCAGATTTGTTTATAAAAGAAAGACGTAGCCTTTTGTTATTATACTCCTGTCATTTAATCCAGTTTTATGATGATGCTATAAAGTTAAGTTTACTTCCTTGAATGCATTTATATAACCATACACACAGAGACATACACACGTGCACACACACCTCTCTGTAGGCAACCGTTATTCTCTATGTATTTATCAAGGCTTTTTTTTCTTCTGGAAACCTCTTGCACATACATTCTTTTTCCTAAATAATAACCATTGATTCAATAATCTTTCTTATTCCCTTTCCCTTTCACATTTAAAATGTTCTTGATCATATAAATGTTTATGGGTGAGGGGTGCCTGGGTGGCTTGGTTGGTTAAGTGTCCGACTTCGGCTCAGGTCATGGTCTCACGGCCCATGAGTTCGAGCCCCGCGTTGGGCTCTGTGCTGATTGCTCAGAGCCTGCAGCCTGTTTCAGATTCTGTGTCTCCCTCTCTCTCTGCCCCTCCGCTGTTCATTCTCTGTCTCTCTCTGTCAAAAATAAATAAACGTTGAAAAAAAATTTTTTTAAAAATAAATAAATGTTTATGGGTGAAAAAACATCTCTAGGCCTTATGAGAATATTATGTCTTAAAAACAACAACAACAGCAACAACAACAACACAGCTTTAAAAACCTTATCATTGCCGCATCTTAAACATCTTAAGCGATAGCCCAGCTGCCCAAATTCCATCCTGGGAGAAACTGTCCCCTTCATCACTCTTTTCTCACTTTCCCACATTCTCATCTGACCCTTCCAAAGGCCTGGACTTTAGTTGAAAGCTACTAAAAACTTTCTTCCCAGTGCCCCCAAATATCCCACTTTGGTACCCCAAATTCCAGTCCATAGAGATGCTATTGAGACACTGATTCCACCCTGGAGAACCACGTTGGGGAAGCTGCCAAACCCTGCCTCAGGCTTTCACAATCATTCCTCCTCCTCCCAGGAAAGCTCTTCTCACATCCTCACTTACCCAATTCCATCTTGTGATTCAGGTTTCAGCCCAAATATTATCTCCTCAGTACAAGCCTTCCCTAATCATCCCATCAAGAGTCAACGGTTGATTTTTTTGATTACCTGATTTTGTCATTTGAATTGCTTGGCTGTAGCAGTTTCCTTATATTTTGTCAGGGAAGCTTTTGATTGCAAGCAATAGAATTTTAACTAACAGTGACTTAAATAATGAAAATGTTAATGATATTACATAATGGAAAATCCAGAATTAGGCATATGCAGCTTTCAGGGATAAATTACAACTCTTTTAGGCCCTAGACACTTTTGACTTTTGATTTTCTGCAAATTGGTTCTCAGCACATCAGGTGGGGGTGGGGGCAAGCCAAGGATAGAACTTCATTAGTGCATCAAAGGGAAGGATAGGTGCTGTGCTGCATTGCTAAGATTCCCCTTTTATTATCCTAGCTGCTGGGAGTGTTGCTCGCGGATGGTCCCTCAGCTCTTAACCCCCTTTGGGTAGAATTTCAGCCAAAAATATCTGCTTCACCAAAGTCTATGCTTTCTTCATGGGCAGCCTTCACTCAATAACTGATGAACCTGGGATTATAAAAGCCTGGCCACCTCATCCCAATTCAGGACAGCTGGTAAGGCTCACTCCCTCTTCAGAACTCCCAGTAGGGTCAGCTGAGGTTTCCACTGAGAATCCATTGCAGCAAGTGGGGGCCAACAAGGGGCTCAGAAGCCCCTGCCTCAAAGACAGCATCAAAAGTAGCCACTAGTCTGAACACTATAAACTGAAACAGTGCTTTGCAGCCCTTCGGTGAACTAGTGACAAGGGACATTTCACAAAGACCGACTACCTTGATGAAGAATATGGGACCAACTAAACAAACTCACCACCACCAAAAATTAGATGAACCTAAAGAAGATGGCTGTCCTAGATGGCTGCCTGATTTCCATTTCTTGGAAATTAAGATGGGATGATGGCATTGGAGAAGAAACTGAAGGCCCCCAGAGAAGAACTGCTTCATCTCAGAGAGATGGGGTTATAAGGCACAGGCAGGCACTGCCTCTCTTTTTCTCATTTTATCTTTCTGATAAGTTTTCTCATGCCCACCCTGATGCCCTTCATGACCATTGAGTGAATGAACCACCTATATATGTTCAAACCCATGTTTGAACCTACAAAATCCACAAAGCTGCCAGCCTGCCATTTAATAGGGTAAGCTGGAAACTTGCAAATTTAGAGTTTGGCTTGATATGAAATATGTGATGGTCCAGAGGCTGGTCAACCTGCTATAAAGCATAGGGAGAGCACATAGAGAGTCGTCAGAATATCCTTGGTATGCTGACTTTGCCATTTGTGTAGCATAAAGCTATAATTATTTACGTACTTAGTATTTAGTAAACCTTAACTTTTCAATAAACACTTTTGACAAAAATAAAAAAAATGAGACCACATATTTAATTAAAATACTATATACTGAATTAGACTTCTTGTGTTTTCTCAGGTACAACCAAATGAAAACCAGAAAATAATCCTCCTAAAGGAACATCAGTATCTATTTCAAAGTCAGTAACTACTTCAAGAAGACTGTGCCCAAACACAGTGATTTAACACATGCACCTGCAAAAGATGCTTTTACAGATTACTCTTGAAACTAGACTTTTCACTTAGGTCAAATGGTTCCTTTTCTAAATTAATCCTTTCATTTTCAGTTCCAAGGTGTTTGGTTTGGTTTGATTTGTGGGACGGGGGAGGGGGGGGTGGTATGTACAAAAAGTTAAGCAAAGCTGTTAATGTGTTCTATTAGCAAAAAAATAATTTTGTAAGCATTTAAACTTTTATATCATGTTACCAAATGCTTCAAATATAAAATAAGTATCTTTAATAATAGTTTGATTTTCTATCCAATGACTCAAAGCTTGGAAATTCAAAATGAAACCCCTGACAATAGGATGAAAACTTATAATTTTAGTTAAAAATGACATTGAAGACCTATCAGTTATTTTTTTCAATAACACAAATACAAATTATTTTGGAGAATATTGTCATACTAAAAACAAATGACCAGATTAAAAAAATCTATGGAGTAGAAATGGATTTGAATTGGTTGTGATACAAATGTAATTAATATTGGGTCCAAATAATTTGCAATATTCTACAAATCAAAATATAACTTACATATACCTTACACTTATATGTCAATTACATATTAATAAAAAACAGAATATATAGGCACCAAAATTTGTAAATATTTTCATACATACTTGGTGAGAATCACTTTATTACAAAATTTTGGAGACAAAACTGATATTGAATAAAAAAAATCAAGTTGTTGCAGCAAGTCAATCAGCATTTTCTTGGAAGCCTTCATCATTCTGGTTGATGAACAACTATGTAAATAAGTCTTAAATTTTGGATGCTTTTTTTTTTTTTTTGCCCTCAAATCATTTGGAAATCTTTAATCGTGGTATTTAGTAAATGGGACATCCCAATATTTCAGCTTTTGAAATACTTAGGGGATAGCAGAATAGCTTTAAACAAAAATTGCAAATAAAAGCACACTGAAATGCACTGGAAGGAAATGAAACAAGAAGGGAACTAAGAAATCAAATCCAGAAAATGAGTTCTCAAAGAGAGGACAACATTTAATTTTGAAAATCCACAAATATGATTTAGAATATCTTAGTTTGTAAAAAAAAAAATAATAATAATCTTTTGATAGAGTTCATAATTTTAGGAAGCATTCATATGATACATAGGATTTGAAGGTGTTCCTAATTTGGGGATATTCTGATTATAAGTGCCTATAATTTTTCAGCATCTAAATGTGACAAACCATTAAAAAGACCATAAGTAGGGGCAACCTATTTGACAAGTTCCATCTTACACAATTATTTATTAGCAAAGGAACTCTAAACGAAAGGGGGAAACAGAACTTTTGTGAAAAAACTTGTGCTGAAACACTCCTATATTACAATACAAAAATAAAATAGAATTGATAATATTTTCAACTTAGTAGAATTTGTTCTTACCAGGTACCTAAGATCTTCTGGGAGTATTTTACAGATAAAAATATTGTGATCTATATTGAAGGTGCCAAGATTTCAAATTTAGTAACCACAACATACAATTTTGAAGATTTCCAGAAATTTAACAAAAGGTTAAAAATAATACAATCACATTAAGAAAAATGTCTTCTTCAGAAAATATCAACGAACTGTACAATAGACAGGGCTAGGAAGTTTTGGTTGATTAAAATACATCAGTGTATATCCAAAATAATTATTCTTCTCATGTTATATTTTTGATATGTAGGTAATCAATATAAATCAATTGTTAAATCTTACTTGTATTTTTAGTTTATTTCTTAAGAATTAGTTAATTTAAAACAAATTTTAAGGGCACTATTTTTACATCCATCAATGTATTTGAATGTGTCCTTTCACTATCAAAATTTTCCCAACTTAGACATAAATGATAAGGTCCCTGTCGCTCATGACCACTGGGGTCCTGGTTGAAGAGGCTTTTGCATGTCACTCCCTACAAGATGCAAGAGGCAGACGCAAGGAACTGCTCTTCCAGAATTACTGCTACATTCCCATTTTTAGTCATTTCCTGGCAATAAAATTTGAAGTATGGTTTATATCTGGTAGTTTTATTATAACAAGGTTTGCCTTAAAAATCTGCATAGTAACCTAGGTTAAGTTTCAAAACTTGATTGATGTCAGACTTAGCCAAGGAGTGGAAGCTAATTGAATGCATCATCTTTTTTTGTGCAAGCAACTCAAACTCTGGAACAGTTGACTCTCAAATTGGCCTGTGATAAGAATGTGCTATGTTTAAAATTAACAAACTAGAGACAGTAAGATGTTCCTTTGGCTCAGAAGTTGGGACTATCGATTGCCACCTGAAAAATTGATCAGACCCGTTAGGGGACTCACAGGAATCATAAATGGTTCCTGCACATAGGACATATGATAGAAATAAACATTGCCCAACCTATGGGCCCACTCTCTCTTCTTCCAAGCCTACCCCAGCACAGTATTTCTGGTTATAATCATGACTGCTCTCCACTAGCCTGACAACTGGAGTAGCGCTGCTCACTATGAATGGCTCCCAACACCTACCAACACATCCATGTAGAATTTATATTGGCTATTGTTTATGCCCCTGGACTTCTTTATACATTTATCTTTTCTTTATTCACTTCTCCTACTCTGATATTTGGGCTGATATTTATGAAACGGAGTTCTAGCTCTACAGCAGTTTGTTTGTAGCATCATTATAGGAGACTTAATACATATCGCCTTTTATTGCATCATTTTCTATCCTCAGAGTTGTGCTCCTTAATGGCCAAAATCCTGAAGGATTTAGCTCTGTATTCTCTATATGCTTTATGTATGAAATTATATTTGCTACTGTTAAATGTTTATTTCCAAAGCTTTAAATATGTTAATAAAAGGACATTATATATGCTAAAGGACAAAATTTTAAATAAACTAAGTACCATATTTTTTAAGTGGCTCTGTTACACAGGATGCCAAAATATTATCTCCAGCTATGATGTCTTTATGAAGGCTCCTGATTCACACATATAACTGTTTACTGAACACCTCTAATTGGATGTCTCAGAAATATCTGAAAATTAGTACGTCCAAAACTGAACAAGCTTTTCTCTCTTAACCTTAAATTGTCCCCCTCCAATCTTTCCCTTAAACACCCATTTGTTCAAATGTACAAGTCATCTGAATTTTTCTCTTCTCATCTCCTCCCCATATCCAGTTCATGAATAAGTCTTTGTATTTACCTCCAATGTAGATTTTCAAACTGATCCACTTAACTCAAACTCCATTTCCATTACCATGTGTCACATTGTACTACAGAGACTGCCTCTTAAGTGATCTCCTTGCACTGATTCTTGCTTCTCTAAACCTATACCTGACCATTCTCACAGAGTCTTAATATATTTAAATTGGGCTATCCCTGCCCACATTATTTTATGCCTGAGAATCCTGCTTATTTTTAGCACTTATCAAGAAAATATTTTGAGTAGCACAGCCTTAATAAAATAATAGAATCTCATACGTTGTTATGAAAATTATGTTAGCTTAACAACAGCAAACCTGTCCCACTGCTTGATTTCAAGCATGAGGGCAGGAGCGCATGAATCTTGGTCACCATTTTCTCCCAGTTTTATTGAGATATAATTGACATATAACATGATATTAGTTTAAAATGAACAATACAATTATTTGATAAATATATATATTGCAAAATGATTACCACAATCTTAGTTAACACCCATCATCTCATATAGTTACAACTTTTTTTTCTTGTGATGAGAGCTTTTAAGATCTTTTCTCTTAAGAACATTCAAATACACAATACAGTATTGTTGACCAAAGTCACCATGCTGTGCGTTGCGTCCTCAAAATTTATGTATCTTAGAACTGGAAATCTATATCTTTTAACCACCTTTACCCACCCCCCTCCTCACCCCATCTCTGGCAAACCCCAATATGTTTCTATATCCACGTTTCTTCTCTTTAGATTTCATATATAAGTGTGATCATATATTATTTATCTTTCTCTGTCTGACTTGTTTCACTTAGTATAATGTCCTCAAGGTCTACCCATGTTGTCACAAATGGCAGAACTTTTTTATTGTTGAATAATATTCCATTGTGTATATATATCCACATTTTATTTATTCATTCATCTGGAAACAGACACTTAGGTTATTTCTATGTCTTGGTGATTGTAAATAATGCTGTAATAAGAGTGTTTTTCACCTTTGCACTAAGAGTATGGTATGGTGTCTTGCATATATTTAACACTAAATAAGTATTTGTTAAACAAGTAAACTGACGATTGAAGTACTCCCAGTGGTAGAGCAGAGTGAATTTATAGGTCTCAAATTTCTACAAACATGAGTTGAATAGCTATTAAATATTTCTGAAGTCATATACATCATCTTTAAAATTCATGTAAAATCTATATTTTAATCCCATATATATCCATGCTTATTTTAATGTAAAATTTCATTTCCCCATCAACACATCAGTCTTCGCATGAAATTTCAGTTTCAGGATGACCTGCCATGTTTATCGTGGAGCTCTGAGTATTCCTGACTATTGTACCCACACCCCTCCCTGGCTACCCCCACCCTGAAGCACAAAAACCCCGGTGTGAAAAATGGGAGATTAACAAATAAGCTGTTGTCTTTTTACCAAAATTTATTGCACTTTGTATAAACAATATTTTTACTGTACCTTTTCCTACCAGTAAATGTTTTTGGAAAATCAAATACTTTGCCAGATTTGCTTCAGCAGAGATCAACTAGAATCATGCTCACATTGATAGCTATTGAAATGAAATCTAGGGAAACCCCAAATGGAAAGACTTGAGGTAATTATTGACTCTGGGTCACAAAAACAAACAAACAAGCAAACAAACAAACAGAAAGAAAACCCACTATGCAAAGTCCATTTTGATTTTATTGTAGTGTAATTCAAGTAATCCTAGAATTTGGGATTGGGTTTCTTCCAGTAAGAAGTTTTATTATTTATGTAGCAAAAGATGTCATTAACTTAGGCTGGAAAAACTTTGGGCATCTAAATTTTATGTATGCAATAATATTGTAAGATAGGTACTTACTATCCCCAGTGTTCAGGTGACAAAACTAAAGCTTAATAATAACAACCAACATTCATTAGTTCTAAGAACCTTATCTCCCACTCATTTGCTTCTAACACTCTACATATGTGAACTCTTTTGAGCCTCAGTAACACATATAAGCGTTATTATATTATTATAGCTATATTTACTATTCTTTTTTTATTTTATTTTATTTTTTTATTTTTTATTTTTTTGTTTCTTTTTTTTTTTAATATATGAAATTTATTGTCAAATTGGTTTCCATACAACACCCAGTGCTCATCCCAAAAGGTGCCCTCCTCAATACCCATCACCCACCCTCTCCTCCCTCCCACCCCCCATCTACCCTCAGTTTGTTCTCAGTTTTTAAGAGTCTCTTATGCTTTGGCTCTCTCCCACTCTAACCTCTTTTTTTTTTTTTTTCTTCCCCTCCCCCATGGGTTCCTGTTAAGTTTCTCAGGATCCACACAAGAGTGAAACCATATGGTATCTGTCTTTCTCTGTATGGCTTATTTCACTTAGCATCATACTCTCCAGTTCCATCCACGTTGCTACAAAAGGCCATATTTCATTTTTTCTCATTGCCACGTAGTATTCTATTCTTGCAACATTTCCACTATTTTGAAATTATTTCAAAATAAAAGGTTAAACATTTTTATTATAAATACATAGAAAAACACACATTTGAAAAATTAAAATGTAACGGATATTATATGACTGTGACACTGTGAGATCTCTTAATTTTCCTTCAGTTTTTCTGCAAATTATTAGAATTTTCTGTATTTTCTTTCTTATCTCTATTATCAATAAAAATTACACATATTTGTAAAATATTTCCTTAAGATTACAGACTTTCTAATTTATCGTTCATTCATTCATACATTTGATCAACAAATAGTTAAATACTATTTATTTTGATAACTGAGAGAGTTGATAATAGAGAAGTCACTTCATCATAACTACAATTGGCATTTATTTTCTGGGCAGATATTAACATTGCTTTGCTGTATTTTTATAGAAATTTGGTGAACTAGTAGAGCTAAGAAAACTGAGGTACAGAATGGTTAAATGATTTGCTCACAAAAAAAAAATAGCACATGAGAGATTTGGGGGCACAGCTCCCTCCTATTGAAGCTTTACCCTTTGTGTTTATAAAAGAAAAAAAATTTAGCTTCCGAGAAATACTAAAAACTAAAAGCATAGGAAAATCACAAAACTGTTTTTTATAAAACCAGTTTCTATGATAAACATGTGGTAAAACCAGATAAATGGCCAGTAAATTCTGTCAGTATTAGTTGTTCTTTGTTTTAAACAAACATGAAGATTGTTCAGACAAGTTTTGGTCTACACAGCATTCTTCTCATATAGCCTATATCCCTGAGAATTTGACACACTGATAGGAAATAAGCAATTTGAGACTACGCAATGGGATTCCTTTGCCCAGCTATCAAAAAGTACCACACCAATCAAATACGAGTATTGATTCATGCCCACTTCTTGTACTCTCCACCTTCTTCCTGTTGGTTGGTGTCATTAACAACCTGTTACTGACCCCAAATGGATTTCCTGACCAGCTGGTTTTAACAGCCCTCCCACCACATCCTGCTTTTGTGCTTTTATGTGTGCACAGTTAGGGACAGGAGGCCCCCAACATTCATAAGAACCAAAATGGAAAAGATAGTTATTTATGTACTGTTTTGTGATGCAGCCCAAGTTTAGGGAAAGGTCAGAATGTACAAGACTCATTTAAAAATAAAAATTCTCTTGTCACAAAGGTTCTTCCTGTGTCATTGGTAAAAATGAAAGCATTGTATTTGTATGTTTACATGTGCTTGTATGTATACATATGCACGTGCACGTGCACATATGTATTTTTATTAATCATCTTATTCTGGGACACCAGAATTATTATGTGAGATCATTTGAACACTTAAATTCTGTGTCCTGGGATTGTAAAAATAATACTTCTCTTTGTCTTTTCACTAGGCACTATAGGGAAATGGAATTCTACTGTGTGTTTCTTTTTAATTTGAATACTCATTTTTGAAACTGAAGTTCATTTAAAACTGTTGTGTGGTTTACTTGCTCAATAAAAATTTACTGATATTTTACCATGTCTCTATTTTTACTTACTGGATATTTTTATTTGGGTAAGTTAAAAGACAACACAGAAGACGGTTGAATTTAAATGTTAATAAATCATGTCACATTTTACAAAATTAAGCAAAAACTTGCTAATATTTATTGTGATAGACAAAAAAAAGTTACAAGTTAAGCATCTTGTACAGTACTCAAAGAACTGTAACATATTGGGGAATACTAAATAGGGGAATAAAATACAAACTAAATATATTAGGTCAAAAAAAAAGATAGGAAATACTAGAAGCTAATGGATTTAATTTTAAGGAAATATGGAGGATGGCAAAGAGGATAATTGCTGGAGGTGATAAAATGGAGAGGTATCTAATTGCAAGCGTGGGTTACTTTATATAGGATTAAATACTGTGCGTAGCATCAGCAGGGAAAGTCAGTTAACTGAGTCCAGATGCCAGTATATAGGTAGCTATGGTGGTAGGGGCACCTTGTGAAAGTTCATTTTGTTGGCTTTTAGTTTTTCAGTGAAATAGGAAGCAAGATCATCAGCTCAGTGACAGGATGGGGTGGGGAAAATATTTAGAGTTTTAAGGAAAGAGTGAAGGGATAAGATTGTCATCTAAAATAGTAGAAACATAAATGGACTAGAGATCCTGGAACAGTAACAAAACCCACTCAATCTTGCTAGTCTTGAAATTAGGTATGAATAGTCAACACAACTGAGTGTGTTTCTCCAACCATATTCATCTATCTTAGGGTTGAGGAGTTAGATTGAACCAGCATTTGAATTTTGCCAGAAAGGAAGAGAGAAAAGAGTTGATAGTTTATACAGGGGATACAGTGTAATATGAGGCACAACATCTAAACTGCATGAAGAGGAAAATGAGTCCATGAGTGTGATCAGGAACAGAGAAACAATGGCAGATTGCTAATTGTAGGTTTTTGTGGGATTAAAGAATTATTGAAAATATGGCACTAATATCAAATCAAATGCATTGCTCCTTCTAGAAACAAAAATTTTAGGTGAGATAGTTTAGCTTCATTTTAATAATTGAAAACACAAACAACCAAGATCTGGTTGTTTTGATTATCTACTGAACAGCCATACAAGAAGTTTGAGTCAAGAAGAAATGGAGAAAATAATAAACATAAAGAATTATCACTGCAGGATGTGGTGTTAAATTTGAGGATTTAAAAAACCAAACTGCATGTCAAGGCTAATATATCAGTTTTAAAAGGCACAGGTAGGGAAATACTTACTTACCTAGGATTTTATCTTGGCATCTGTACTAGCTGCTGTATTTTTAAAATGGGAACTATAACTTTTCCCCAGTCTACATCATAAATTATACCTTTATTGCAGTTTCAAGGTAGAAAATGAGGAGGGAAAAAAAAAGAGGCTTCACGAGTTTATGGTCGAATTACTGGCAGCATGTTGTGCCAAAAATGCAATTAGTCAGTTGTTTCAGCATAAATCCTATCTATAGGTCAGTAACAAATATAAAATGTTAATGTTAAAAAGTGTTCTACTTGCCACTAAATATTTTTAAATCCTGTTATTTATGAGACAATGCAAATCCCATTTTACATGAATGCTGACATAGACTCTCAAAATACCACATTTAAATTATGAAATAAGACTTTGAAATACTAACTTGGAAAACACAGCCAACAATATTTGATAAGAGCAATGAAATGAATTGAAATGTACCAGATAAGAAGGGATTATCAAATATGAACTCAATGGAATACCAACCTAAACCCAACTCCAATGTTCACCTCACTTTTGTTCTACCTCTAGTGAGAAGATAAGATAGTACTCTAATCCATACATGTCTCACATAATGAGGTAATAAGCAATTTATATAATCTTTCATACTCAAGATAAAATTTAAAGATAATTCTTCCATAATTTTCTTGCTGATGCATATTAAGTTAAAATATTGAATAGTATAACAGTTATTCTTGTAAACGTTTTATATTGCCCTTTGTTGAAAACTCAAATAGAATGTATTTTCTTGTATTGTAAAATGCATCTAACCAAATACATTTATCTTGTTGAAGATTCACAGCTAATATGAATTTTGAAACTACATAGATAGACTATAATATGAATTTTGAAACTATATAGATAGATGGTAGTGATCATAAATGTATTTTCAGCAACATGGATGGAACTGGAGGGTATTATGCTAAGTGAAATAAGTCAGTCAGAGAAAGACAGATATCAAATGTTTTCACTCATATGTGGATCTTGAGAAGACCATGGGGGAAGGGAAGGGGAAAAAACGAGTTACAGAGAGGGAGGAAGGCAAAACGTAAGAGACTCTTAAATACAGAGAACAAACTGAGGGCTGAAGGGGGAGTAGGGGAGTGGGAGAGAGGGGAAAATGGGTGATGGACATTCAGGAGGGCACTTGTTGGGATGAGCACTGGGTGTTGTGTGTAAGCAATGAACCACGGGAATCTACCCCCAAAACCAAGAGCACACTTTACACACTGTATGTTAGCCAATTTGACAATAAATTATATTTTTAAAAAGTGCATTTTCAAGACTATGAAGCCAAACTGATTAATTGTGTCATATAGTTCAACAAAAATTTGCCCCTACTATCTCTGATCTTAGGCTCAACTCCAATTATATAAAGTTCAAGAAAGCAAATCTTATGCTGTTCACATTTAGATTTTCTAGGGTTAAGACCACAGTCTCCTTACACTCCTGCTTTCCTTTCACCAACTTCCCCTTTAATCAGGTAGAACAGGAGTTGTTACAAACACTTTTGGGATATGACTAAGGGAAAATTAACTTAGGAATACATTTATTGTGGTTCAGTGGGTTATTATATATTTTGCAATCATTTATGTATTTAAATCATTGCAACTTTTCCAGGCATAGGTATGATTTTCAAGAATATTGCTACCACTGGGCCCAGTCACCTGGTGCCCAATCTTGTGCCAGAGAGTGGAGGGCCAGTAGTTATACCACTGTGTGAATATTGCCTGATGCTGGAAACATGTAACTATGCAGGTAGCGGTAGAGAAACAAGGTTTGAAATAACTGAAGCCAGAAGGTAGTCTGGGAACAGTGTTTTCTACTATTATGGTCCATACTTAAAAGAATTAGAAAGAGTTTTTCCCAAATTTGACAACAATTTTAAGTATGTATATGGCAATATCAGTAATGAATTGTGAGGACGAAAAATACTTTCTAAACTATCAATAATAAAAGATAAGTTTCAATCAACCGGAATAGGAGACTAACTTTTCTATTTTCTCTACTGGTAACAATATCATAAAACCATTGTCATATGAAGACATGTCCAAAGAGTATGCAGCCAAAAATATAGTAAAAGGAGTATTATATTAGGTAATTAATAAACATATTATTTTTCTGGATTTTATGATTCTGCGGTATTTGTCAGCTTTTTTTCAATTTGAGACTTGCTGTAATTTTTTTCAAAGAATTGACTTATTTATTTGTTTTTTATTAAGACTTTTCTTTTTTAGGGCAGTTTTAGGTTTGCAGCAAAATTAAGGGGAAGGTACCAAGATGTCCCTTGTCCTCCCTGCCCCCACACATGCATAGCCTCCCCCATTATCAATATCCTCCACAAGAGGTCATTTATATTTGGTACAGTTGATGAACCTACACTGATACATCATTATCTCCCCAAATCCATAGTTTATATTACGGTTTATTCTTGGTGTTGTACATCCTATGGGTTTGGACAGGTTATCCATCATTGTGGTATCACACGGAATATTTTCACTGCCCTAAAAACCCTTTGTGCTCTACCTATTTATCCTTACCCCCCTCATGTAATTTATTTTTATTCTAAATAAATAATTTGCTTTCATTATGAATTTTATATTTATGATTTTTCTTAAAGAAGGTCTCCCCAAATATTATAAGCTTACAGCCCAGTAAACCTATGTGTGTCCGATCCATAATATAATATTTCACATGCCCATAGTTAAAACAGTCTATAGGGTCAACCAATAGCTAGAAGAAACTATTTGACATTTCTCAAAGAAATGTGCTGCTGTGGTCTGAATGTCTATAGCAACCCCCAAACTCATATGTTGAAATCCTCATGCCCAAAGTGACAGTATGTGGAGGTGGAGACTTTGGGAAATGATTAGATCATGAAGGCAGAATCCTCATAAATTGGATTAATACCCTTATAAAAGAGGTCCTAGAGAGATCCCTCTACCTTTCTGCCATGTGAGGTTATGCTAGAAGGCACAGCCTTTGAACCAGAAAGCAGACCTCACCAGACACCGAATCTGCTGGTGCCTTGATCTTAGACTTCCCAGCCTCTGGAACTGTGAGAAATAAATTTGTTCTTTATAAGCCACCAAATCTTTGGTAGTTTGTTACAGCAGCCTGAACAGACTAAGACATGTGTCTATAGTTTTGTGTTTAAAGAAGAGTATGAACTTTAAGAAACTCATTTTGTAGGTTTTAACATGTATGAATCCAGCATACCTAGCCAGAATTTTTGGTTTAGACATGGAGTCTAGGGCCAGACATGTTCACGGTGACTCCATCTGAGATTCAGTCCTTACTGACAATGTGCTGAATAAATTGAGGAGATATCCCATTCCAAATCTAAGAATAAGATTACCTAGGCCACCTTCTAGCAGCAGATTCTCTGCTTAAAAGATTGATAACTGTTTTAAAAAATTGTTTAATATTTATTTTTGAGACAGAGAGATGGCAGGGGGAGGGCAGAGAGAGAGGGGGAGACACAGAATTGGAAGCAGGCTCCAGGCTCTGAGCTGTCAGCACAGAGCCTGACACAGGGCTTGAACCCACGAGCTGTGAGATCATGACCAGAGCCAAAGTCAGATGCTCAACTGACTGAGCCACCCAGGTGCCGCAAAGCATTGATAATTTATAAATAATGTCTCCAAGGTAACAAAAATCTACATGAACTTAGAATAGGAATAAAACTTAAAATTTCATTTCATTTGACATTTCACCAAATGAAGAAATTCCATGTAAAATGCAACATCTCTAAGAGGTACTCATCCAGCCAGCTTTTGCTTAAAACTTATCAGTAACCAGGGCAGGACACCTGGGTGGCTCAGTCAGTTAAGGGTCTGACTCTTGATTTCAGCTCAGGTCATGATCTCATGATTCTGAGATCAAGCCCTGAGCTGAGAGCACAAAGCCTGCTTGAGACTCTCTCTCTCTCCCCCTCTCTCTCTCTCTGTCCCTCCCCTGCTCTATCTCTTTCAAAATAAATAAACTGGAAAAAAAAAAAAAACACCTTATCAGTAACCAATTACTTACACCTTCACAAGGAAGACAACCATTGATGATTGGCCCTGACTCTGATAAAGTTCTTTCTTAAATTGAACCAAAATCTAACTTCTATTAATCCTAGGATGTTCTCTGGAGCCAAACCAAGTAAGTTTACTCACAGGTGTCTTCAAATATTTGAAGATCTCTTCCATCTCCCTGAAAAGTCAACCTTTTTCCAAACTAAAAATCCCTAGCTCTAATTCAATAACCATTCCTTTACTATGTATATTATCAAATGTAATTATGAATTCATAGACCACTAATCTATTTAGCCAGAGTCAAATATCCATGCCACCGAATGTAAAAAGTCCTTTGTCAAACCAATTTTAAATTTTAAGTTGAAAATGTCTAACTCAAACTTTAGTTAATAGCAATTAATTATCAAAGCTTACAAAATGACATTAGTCTCCACCCCATTTTCTCTATTCCATTGCCATAGCGCACACACACACACACACACACACACACACACACACTACTGCCTGCTGGAGATGTGAAACTTGGTAATTACTTCCTAGGCACCCAAACTCTGCTTTATACCAGATGCACAAATAAATACTTTGCAAAGCACTAAAAGCACTGTGCTTGTCAGCAGCAATTTTCAAAAGGGAAGAAAAAGCATATTGTGCATTTCTGTAAATAGCAAATGGTCTACTGAATTTTTAGCTTGAAACTAGCTAGCAAGATTTTTAGTCATTGAACCAATACCCTCATTTTATTTAGACATAAGGAAATTAGGCCTAAGAAAAACAACTTACCCAAAATCACATGGCATATTTGTGACCCAGATTCTATAAGATGTTGTCCCATGTTCTAAAGAAACGTTGAAATACACAAGTCAATATCAGCATTGTTAATCACCAAGGTTACCATGTTAATCACCAAGATAATCGCCATGAAGGGATCATGAAACCATCGTACCATATGGATAGTCTTTATAAGAAATAATACTAGTATCTTAGAAAAAATTATAAACACTACAGTCCCATGGTGAACATGAGATATTTGTCCCTTGAGCAAAATACTAAGAGATACAGCATATGTCTCAGGTCATCCAACCATCAAATCATCCAGATCTTATCACATCTAAATACCTTCACTGAGCAGAACCCTCTAATTGTCAGAGGAAGAACAAAACAGTGTTTTGGAAAAACACTGTCTGAACAAGGCTTATTTCTGTCTCAGTATGCTCTGTATTAAAAAGTGACTCCCTGGAGCTCCTGGGTGGCTCAGTTGGTTGAGTGTCCAACTTCAGCTCAGGTCATGATCTTGAGGTTCATGAGTTCAGCCCCCCCTCTGGCTATCTGCTGTCAGCACAGAGCCCGCTTCAAATCCTCTGTCTCCCTCCCTCTCTATTTGCCCTTCCCCTGCTCACACACTCTCTCTCTCAAAAATAAATAAAACATTAAAAACAAAAAAAGAAGTGTCTCCCCACTCCAACCCTATTTAAGTAAAATAAGTAAGTGGTGAATTCCCTGATTGCAGGAAAGTTTAACAATGCTAAGTACACTTCTAGTCCTAACATGTTAATGACTCAGTAGCCATTAGACATAAATTTGTGTAAAATCCTCCAGACATGGGAATATAGGTATATTTGACGCATTTCCAAATCTCATCACCTTTATAAGAAATAACTGTGGGGACCCCTAGTGACTCAACTGGTTAAGCGTCTGACTCTTGGTTTCTGCTCAGGTCATGATCTCACGGTTTGTGAGTTAGAGCCCTACGCAGGGCTCTGTGCTGACAGTGTGGAACCTGCTTGGGATTCTTTTTCTCTCCCTCTCCCTCTCTCTCTGTCCCTCCAACTCTCTCTCTCTTTATCTCAAAATAAATAAATAAACTTATAAGAAAAAATGACTGAGGAAGCCTGAGAAAGGCAAATGAGATAATCGTGTATTAGTTTTCCAGGCTGCATAATAAATTACCCCAAATTTAATGACTTAATATAGCAAACATTTCTTAGAGTTTTTGTGAGTTAGGAGCCCATGCATAGCCTAGCTGGATCCTTTATTCAGGGTCTCACAAGTCTATAATCAAGGTTCTGGCAGGCTGAAGAAACTTTTTGGAGCTCCAGGTTCTCTTCCAAGTTCACATACTTGTTGGAAGAATTTAGTGTCTTGTGGTTGTAAGATAGAGGTCCCTTTCCTTGCTAGCTGTCAGCCAGGGGCTCCTGTGAGCTCCTACGTAGGCTCATAGGCTCACTTTACATAGGCTCATGGTCCACTTACAATATAGTGGCTTACTTTTTCAAAGCCAGCAGAAGAATCTCCCACTCACTCTCATAAGAGAGTCTTACAATATCACCTAATCAAGGACGTGATTATCCCATCACCTCTGCCATATTTTGTTGTCTAGAATATTATCTGTTCCATCTGAACCCTAAAGGAAGGGGTTATAGAAGAGTTTGACTTACTGGGGATTACCTAAGGCCATGTTCACCACAGACCTTGTTGTGGGCTGAATGTATCCCCCCAAAATTCATGTTGAAACACTACTCCCTAATGTGAAGGTACTAGGAGGTGGTGTCTGTGGTAGGTAATTAGGATTATATTAGATCATGGGGGTGGAACCCTCATGAATAGGATTAGTGTCCTTATAAGGGTCCCTAGAGATCTTGCTTCCTCTTTCAACCATGTGATACAGTGAGAAGATGGCCATCTATGAACTAGGAGGCAGGCACTCACCAGACACAGAACCTGACAATGCAAGCAACCTGATCTTGGACTTCCAGCTTCCAGATACGAGAAATAAATTTCTGTTGTCTATAAACTATCCAGTTTATGGTATTTTGTTATAGCAGCCTGAGCTGATCAAGACAAACCTCAAGGCAAAAGGTTTTAGTGAATTTAGTCATCCAGATTTCCTTGTTCATCAATGACCTTTCACTTCATCCTAAATCATTTATACTTTCTAATGTGGAAATAGAACAAAGGGAGGCAATCCATCTGGATTTTAACGGTTCCATAGGAAAAAAACAAAACTCAATTATGAAGGAATTACAATAAACCACAAAGAAAGTAATACAAATTTCATTCTTTTGATGATCTAGATAATCCAACTAAACTACCTGCTTTGCTCTTTTGTTTTAGGATTCCAAATTAAGTCACTATCTTGATGCATCAAGAGATATACCAAAATCTCAATGCAATTTGCCCAGAGTTGGTAATTCAGCTGCTTCTGGAGAGTCAATATCCATTCCTGCACTTTTGGAGCACAGAGTAGGTCAATTCTAAAGTAGTGTTACTGAGAGCTTGTTTTCTCCTTCCATTTTAGTTAACAAAAATGTAGGATATTCCAACCCCCTAAAATAAACTAATACAATAAAGGACATATTTGTTATTATTTTTACAGTTATTTCACTGAATAGGATTGTTTCCTTAACATTATTCATAGGACATTTACTTTCCTGGGAGAAGAGGGAAAGTAAAAAAAGAAAAAATATTTCTAGTTCCTTTAGATTTGAGAGGAAAATCCATTTGTTTCATAATTTTTTTGGTCAGAATTAAAGAGGATAAAGTATAGGAATTAACTATCTACTATACACCCAAAGATATTGCTTGGCACTTTTTATGCTCCTGCATTGACATTGAAAACAAGGCTCAGAGATTATAAGTAACCCATCTAAGGTCACTCAGCTAGTTCATATGGTGATGGCACTGTACTCACCCAGTCAGATTTTCATTCGAGGTTTCTTTATTGTTTGGTTTTTAATATATAAGCTGTGACTCAAAAAGAAGGGAACTTCAAGTGGATGATAAAACTAACTCAAATCATGATTCTAAAGAAATATGTGAAGGGAGTAATTTTTAAGTTAATCACAAAAAGTCTACAAAAAAAAACCCCAGAAAGTAATGAATATAATGTAATGAATATAACCAGCTCACAAATGTACATTTTTGGCTACATAATGTTAAAATAAAATTTTAATAGATTTCACACATTGTAACAAAAACTTAAATATTAGATTTCATACACACACAACACATACACACACAGTGTGTAGCAAATATATATATATGTGTATATGTATATCTATATACACATATATATACATATATATATATATATATATATATATATATATATATATATATACTGCCTCTCTAAAATAATCTGAAGATCTGACAACAGTGTCCAGACTTTCCTTCTGGCAATAACTAGAGCTACCCACTGCAAGCCAATTATTAACGGGCAATGTCTACTCAGGACTCAGTGTCTCCACAGGTGAAAATAAATACAAAGTCAAGTAAGAATGTGCGCTATGGTTTCAACCATCTACACTCTGTATACCCAAGTATCCTCTTGCATCAGTAACTGTTTGAGGAAAAATAGGTCAACTGGTCCCCCAGAGACCTGAAAATGATGAACTTTGGGATCCAGAGCATTTCACTTATCCCAGAGTCCAGTCTCCCTGCATTTGGGGAGACTGAGATATATCTGGCCTTGTAGACTCTCAGATATACTCAGGATGAAGCCCATCTCTCAGGGCCATGTCGCAATTCTCAAGCATGGCTTTAGGGGAGAAACATCAACCCTGAAGTTTACACATATATCTCTACCAGACCACTACCAAGTTCTACAAGCAGTAAAAACAGAAATTACTTTTTAAAAAGCTGGCAATTTTTTTTCCCAGCAGAATACTGTTTTGCATCTACCAGCAATACTAAAAGGCTGTTCAAATTCAAAGCAGTATTTTAATGAACACATTATTACTAGAAGAAATTTGAGAGTAGTTCATGGTCCTGAAAACTTTATGTTCCCGATATCAAATATTCTTATTTTCCATACATCTCAATGAGTAAGTTATAATACATTGTATTTTTTTTTAAAGCAGTGTTTTCAAAAACTCATGGTCATTGCAGTCAGACAATAGGAGTTTTAAAATTTCATCCTTGCCAATATCAAATTATGTAATCTTGGTGGGTGTGGGGGTGGTTCACAGTATGGCCTCTCTAAGCCTTAGTTCTCTCATTTATAAAATACACATAGCAATAACAATTTTTCCAGACTATTGAATGATTACATGAGACTAGGTACATATAGCATCTAGCACAGAGAGTGGCACTTCGTAGGCACTCCGTAGTTGGTAGCTTTGGTTATGGATGTCTATATCATATAAGATAATGTCTTAATATATGCTGTGTGCTGTTCTGTCAATGCGGGATAGTGGCTCTGAAACCTGAGTAAGCATCTGAGTCACTGGGAGGGCTTGCTAAAACCCACATTGCTGAGCTTGGACCCGAGTTGCTGAGTTTCTGGGTCTGGGATGGGAGGCAAGAATTTACATTTCAAACAAGTTCCCAGTAAAGTCTGATGCTATTGCTGCAGCTAAGGAATCATGCTTTGAGAACTACTAAGGAAGAAGAATATGTACTTAATTTAGAGGCAGCTGATCTGAGTATGAACCTCAGATCTATCTGTTATAGGGCACCTAAAAATTCAGAATCAATGCAACATTGAAAAGAACAATGAATTAAAAGTCAAAGCCTCTAATATGAGTAATTTATATAACAGGCAAACATTCTCAAGTTGAACCCCAGATTTTTACCTGTAAAACTGGCAATTAGATATCTTTATTCTCTTCTATAGCTTAAAAGTATATGATTATCCTCAAATATCTTGGATAATTATAAACAGAAGATGAGAGAAATACAAACAATAACTCTCATCCTGAAAACATTCAGAGCCAGGTTATAAACTCTATGCCTGGTTCCCTTTCTGTCCCCAATAGAACGATTTGCAGAGTCGAAGAAAAACAAGGCTGGAGATGCCTGGGTGGCTCAGTCAACTAAGTGTCCAACTTCAGCTCAGGTCATGATCTCACGGTCCGTGGGTTCAAGTCCCATGTCAGGCTCTGTGCTGACAGCTGGGAGCCTGGAGCCTGTTTCAGATTCTGTGTCTCCCTCTCTCTGCCGCTTGCAGTCTCTCTATCTCACTCTCTCTCTCTCTCAAAAATAAATAAACATTAACTTTTTTTTCCTGAAAGTAAAACAAGGGTGGAAAAAAGAATGTAAGTCATAGCCACTACTATAACATGTCATTCAATGTCATTCATTTGTTCATTATTCATTCAATGAAGTTTTTTTTTGTTTTTTTTTTTTTTCAGTAGCTCTTGTGTTCCAGACAGTGTGAAAGGCTGAAGGAGACAGACAGGATGATTGCATCAGGCTAGCAGAACACTAATCCATTTATTTATCATATAACTTACGCTACCTTGAGGCATTTCTTGAGAATCAATTGGCCCTAATCCATCTAATGCAGCTGGCTGGGACACAATTTAGAGGGATCAAGAACTAAAACCTACACTGATTTAAAGCAGGGCCCACAAGTCAAAGTCAGATGGACAAGAAAAGGGACTGGGTATCAGTTATCAGATCCAGAAACTGAAAAAATACTGTTTCAGAGACTTATGGTTTCCCAAAATCTATCCTCTTCCTCCTCATAGTTATAAGAACCTCCCTAGTTTAGATAGGCATATGGCATTTGGCAGAAAATATATTTCCCAGCTTCTCTTTCAGCCAGATGTGACTCTGTGATTCAGTTCTGGATGATGGATGAAAGCAGAAATGAAATATTCAACTTCTGGGTCATAACCTTATGGATAGATTGCTTCCTTCCCACTTACTATTTATCTCTTCCCGAAAACTAGAATGTAACATTTGTGACTTTCGCATGAGGCAAGAACAACATTGTCAAGATGCCTGTATTTCTGAATCACGTTGTAGAGCAAAATTGCCCTATCCCCTGGAACCATGCAGCTTAGAGTTTTATTGGAGAGAGAAGTATTTAAGCCACTGTACTCCGTGTATCTTTGTTAGAATATCTAAGGATATATCTTATTTAAAGCAGATATCTATAACTAGATCCTATCTATTAGACAAAATAATTTAGAAAGAGAGTGAGAACCATAGCCACTTTTGTTCGTGACATAGTTTCAGCATCTAGCATGCTGCCTAGAACACATTAGGTGCTAAATAAATAAGTAAATTCAATGGAATGAAATAAAATAGGTGTGGGTCCTGATTTCAAGGCAAATCATTTCACTATGAGAAGACAGATATTCATATTTTTTAAATTTATATATTGGCAAAGTTTAAGTCCTTCTGGTAAACAGTTTAGAAACCAAGGAAAATAGTTATCGGGTGCTAAGCTTGCTAGAGAATAGGATGCAAATAGCATGAAACTCAACTATATTTGTGCTATTATTGTGTTCCAAACTAAGTTCGTAATAAGTATTTTTTAGTGCATACAATAGGCGTTAGCAAGGTTTATATGAAGAGGTACCAAATTACTGGTCCTTTTCCTTTAGTGTGTTTTAAAGGGCTATTTTGATTTATGCACATAGAACCATTATGTATATATAGCCGCACCACATGTACTTATAATTTAATTAAAATATTAAAAGATCTTGTATTCTAGTTAAATGAGAGTTGTTAAAAACAAAAATGTGTTTATGAAACAACCATTATTTTAAAGTTATTTTTAAGTAGCCATTTTATAAGGTTGATCCAAGAAATGCTATTACTTTATAAGGCTGGAATTTTATATTATTCACGCAATTAATGGTACATAACTCATAGAGGAGTTTTAATGTTTCTTTACCATAAGGGCTTTCTAAGCAAAGAAAACTGGAACCTGGCTAAAGAACAAATAGTGGAATTAAAGAGTCAATAAATAGAGACTTCTGGAGAGAAATGTGTTTATTTCAAATCAGGTGAAACCCAGAACCACCTGTTTACCTTTCAAAGGATTATAAAAGAGGGATCTTTCCTTTCTCTTCCCAGAGAAGATCTGTTTATACTGGGGATATTTGATATCTATCTATCTATCTGTCTATCTACCTATCATCTCTCAGAAGGAGAAGCTGGCAGCTGTGTAACAGTTCCTATACAAATTCCCAGATTCATAATTTCTTCTTGGTAGTGCAAAAACGCCCTTGCATGTACATATAACATTTAGCCTTGATAACACAGCCCTAAAAGGGGAGAAGGGTCATAGGTAACCGATGCAGTTACTGCTGCGAGTATCAATAGTCTGTCTCTGATCTAGAAACTTCATGTTTGCTTTCAGGACAAAATTAGTGAAAATTGATATTAATTACTTAATATCAATAATTAGTAATATATATAAATAACATAATAATTAATTAATTGATATTACATACTAACAATGGGGTATAAAAGAAACAGAGGTCTATGAACACTGTTAGACAAGTTGTACACTATGGATATGGTAGCTGAGTCTACATTTCTATTCCCTACCTGTTACCATATTAACGGAAAGAAAAGGTGTCAATGATAAGAAACTTTGACCAATGAGTTTCATCCCCCTCAAAGTACAAAGACACAGAAGCAGCAATTTTGCAAGAATGGCTCTGTGACTAATGCTCTTCTCTAACATTTGCCCTACTTTTCCTTTCAATTGCCTTTTCACATGTAGCTGCATAGTCAAAAGACTTCTTTGTGCATTCAAATTTCCACCTCGATTTGAGAGGAAAGCAACATTAGTAAAGAAATGTTACACAATATATCAAACACGGTTCATTGTAAACAAAAGAAAAAGGGTTATTTCGATTTTGCTCTCTCGTGGAGAATCACTGTCTCTTTTCAAAGTTAATCTCATTAGGATCTCCTTGCTTTCTCTGAAATTGTTCTCTAACAAATATGCTTTCCCTTTCTGGTATCTTCAGTCTCCGTCACTCTCTATTTTTCTCTGGGTGTCTGTCACCTGCCTGTTTTATGTTCTCGTGTGTCTCCAACTCCTCTCGTCCTCTCCTTTTTGTGTATCTGTCATCTATTTCTTGCTCTTTCTCTCTGTTTCTGTATTTCGGTCCTCTCTTACTGTCTCTAGGAGTCTCGGGCCTTATCCCTTTCTCCTCTCCACACACACACCTCCAGCATCCACATTTCCTCTCTGATGGAGTACACAGGCATTCTTATCTTTTGAAAATATATTCCCTCTTTCCCCGTGAGACTGCAGGCACTTAACACCCAAGAGCTCTCCTTTGAAAGCCAACCTCACAGAAAAGGAGTCCACGTAAGAACTGAAAAGGTAAAACTGAAAAACTCAGAGGTAGGGGCGCCTGGGCGGCTCAGACAGTTAAGCGTCGACTTCAGCTCAAGTCATGATCTCACAGTTCGTGAGTTCAAGCCCCACATCGGGCTCTCTACTATCAGCACAGAGCCTGCTTCAGATCCTCTGTCCCCCACCTCTCTGCCTCTGCCACGCTCGCCGTCTCTCTGTCTCTCAAAAAATAATAAAAACATTTAAAAAATAATAAAAGTTTAAAAAAAAGAAAAACTCAGAGATAAACTTTAAATAAAAGAGTATCAAAATGAAGTAGCAAGTGCCAAATAAAATAAGACAGAGACCAAAGATTCCTTGACATCTTTGGCATTTGGTTACTAGTAACAACGAGGGCCATTCCAGCAGTGGCGTGCACAGAGGTGGATTCCAGTGAGTTGAGAGTGAATAAGAGATGAACAATTTACAGCAGTAAATATTTATTAAGTGCCTACTCTGTGCCAGGAGCTGCGCTAAACTTTAGAAATACAATTGGGAGCAAGTCTGACAGTCTCTGCCTATAAGGAATATATAGCTAGTAGAAAATGAGACAATGTAAAACTAGTGTGATGATGATTTGACAGAGGAAAATTCAGGGTGATGTGGAAGCATGTCAGATGGGCACTGACCCTGGATTCGGGGGAACGATGAACATTTAAATAGGGCAAAGACTACAAATCCTAGTTCTCCTCTTCTTCTTGGGCACACAGCCAGATGACATTTCCAGCCTTCTATATAGTTAGAGGTGGCCATATAACTAAGTTCTAGCTGGCAGAATGTGAGCAGAAGGGAAATACACCACTTCCGGGCCTTCCCAATAAAGGTCACTCTGTGTTTTTATACCCGTCTGTTATTTGGTGATCTTGGATGCCACAGGTGAATATGGCAGGGTCTTCATCAGCCTGGCTCCTCACATCCCTGAACAGAGCAGACACCTTCCCCTTATCCAGTTATTTATCTCCCAGGGGAAACGTAAACAAAAAAGAAATAAACTTCTATTGTGTTTAAACCTCTGTTGGGCTTTTTGGTTAATTTATTATAGCAGCCAGAATTATTCTAATGTATATGAATTGGAGGAGGTGAAGGAATTAGCCCAAGAAAAGCAATGCCATTTATAATTTACATGTTTATGTGTCTATCTCCTGACTGGATAGATGGCAGGATCTTTGACCCTGTCTATTCAATTTTATATCCCTATGACTTAGCACAGTGTCTAATATGAATCAGTCACTCAGTAAACATTCATTGAATGAAAATGAATTAGTAAGTTACCTCAGGGATAAGATTACATTTTTAAAATCTGTGTTTTATCTTTATTTCAGATTTATATGAATCTAATGAATCTAAACAACTATCATAATTTACATTTTCTTCATTTTATTAAGCCTAGTCATTCTCCCCTTAATCCAGTAATGCTCCTCATATGTACAGCGCTATTAAATATATCCCCAATGTTGACTTTAGCTGTATTAATGGCATTCATGTCTGATTTTTCAAGCCTAGTGCATTCTGTATGGATGCCATGAATATAAATTTACAGTGACTATGTTATCTCTCTCACATTTAGACACAAAAGTATTGAAGAGTATTTTTAGTGACTCTTCATCAAGTCCTTGGATTGCATTTTTTAATTATTCTTTTAGAACTTGCCACTTGTCCATGGTATTCAATATTATCAGATCAAATGCAAATTGGTATAGCATTTAATAAATAATTTTAAAAATCGATTGTGTTGTTATAGTTGCATTGGTATCTATTTCAATGCTAGTCTCTATTTTCAGTATTTTTAAATTTTTTTATATTAAATATAATTTATTGTCAGATTGGTTTCCATACAACACCTAGTGCTCATCCCAACAGGTGCCCTCCTCAATGCCCATCACCCCCTTTCCCGTCTCCTCCACCCCCCATCAACCCTCAGTTTGTTCTCAGTATTTAAGTCTCTTAATAAGAGTATCTTAAGAGTATCTTAAGTCTCTTAACCTCCCTCTGTGTAACTTTTCCCCCTCCCCCTCCCCCATGGTTCTGTTAAGTTTTCTCAGGATCCACATATGAGTGAAAACATATGGTAACTGTCTTTCTCTGCCTGACTTATTTCACTTAGCACAATACCCTCCAGTTCCATCCACGTTGCTACAAATGGCCAGATTTCATTCTTTTTCATTGCCAAGTAGTATTCCATTGTATATATAAACCACATCCTCTTTATCCATTCATCAGTTGATGGACATTTGCTATCCAGTTCTCCCAGCACCATTTGTTAAAGAGTCAGTATTTTTAATTTTTTTTTATGTTTATTTATTTTTGAGAGACAGAGAGAGAGAGACAGAGACAGAGCACACTCAGGGAAGGGGCAGAGAGAGAGGGAGATACAGAATCCAAAGCAAGGCTCCAGGCTCTGAGCTGTCAGTGCAGAGCCCAATGCCAGCTTGAACTCACAAACCATGAGATCATGACCTGAGCCAAAGTCAGATGCCTAACCGATTGAAGCCACCCAGGAGCCCCTGAGTATTTTGATTATTTGTGTATTACTTCTGAAATTAGGGAGACATACTATTACTTAATACACGGTAGGTAGGTAGGTAGGTAGGTAGATAGACATAGATATACACATTATAGTATTGATGGATTTAATATGCAACAATTCAACATTTAAGGTGTTCTCATTATGTGCCCCACACTTTTGAAGTCTTGAGACTATAAGGATGAATTAGCCAGATCTTTTTCCCAAGGAGATTCATCATCTGACAACAGACACAGACTTAAAGAGCAATAAAAATATGAACAGTACCAAAAGAGATGTAAATATAGCATGTTATACCAATACAGGTAAGAGAGTAATTACTTTTGCTAAGCAATAGGAAAAGTGAGTTAAAGTTTGACAAATATAGTCAACTTACAGCTGAAAACTGAAATGACTAGCAGTTTCCCAGGTAAAATGATAGATAGGCCAAGACCATCTCAGGTAAGGGGAAATAGCTTCATATATATATAAACAGAAGCAAAAAAAGTGGCCAGCACATTTGGAACAATGACTAATATGTCATTTTTAAATACACGAATTTTAATTTGTAAGCAACTTTACTCTGTAAACAATGTCCTAGATTCATTGCATTGTTCCCAATTTCTCCCACTTTGGTACAGTTCTCTACTGGTTCTTGAAACTTGCCTTCCTCCCTCACATAGAATCTCCCTCCCAACAGGATTAGGAATTAGTTTCTGCCTCTCCATCTCCTTTTGCTCTGGCTCTTAATTCCAATCTTGCCTTCAGGAGCTTTGGATTAGAGTCTTTTACTGTCTTTGTGTTCATTAAACTATAAAAAACAGTTTTCCATGTAACCAATCCCTTAGAAACTGCCCATGACCCAGGTCAGGTAACACTAATAAATATTAACATGTATTGACTATTGACGACAGCCAGGCATTGTATTAACTAATTTAGAGCGCTTTAACAACTCTGTACATACATATTTCTATCAGCCCCACCTTCGGGTGAAATAACCGAGGTCACACATAGGTAAGACCTAGTCAGGATCCCAGCCAGGGCACTCTGGTTCCAGTCTGTATTCTTACCCACTATGTTATGCTGCTCATTATGTGCTGGCCAGTTCATCCAATTCCAAACAAAGGGCAGGTTTTGAAATTTCCCAGCTTGAAAATCAAGGGAAGACAGACATTCAAGAAGAATTTGATGAATATTTAGCATTTCCAAACATTACAGAGAAGTAAAAAGTAGGAGCTGAGAAAGAAGCCAGTGGATTAATCATTTAGGGAGTCATGGTAGCCTTCTCCAGAACATCCTACTCCACCAGAGGACTCATGGTGATAGAATTGGCACTGTCCGTGAAATGAGACTTTACGTATGTAGAGGCACTACATTCAGACTACTGTATTCAGAAGCTTGATGATGAGGGAGAGTCAAAGAGGTAGTTTGAGGGGCAGGCACATCCTAAGTAACTTTTTTTTTAACATGAGAATTTGGTGGGAGGTCTTCTAGAAACAAGGGAGAAGAAGGTCCTGGAGAACAGATAGCAGGTGATGCAAGATAGAGAGCAAACCCCTAGGTCCCGGTGGCGGGGGAGGGAAGGGATGGAAGTGAAAATACAGGTGGGTGGCCAGCCTCCAGGCAGAGAAGACTGTAGATGACAGAGTTCGGAGGTGGAAGGAGAAACTGAGAGCTCACACGCCTGGGGACATCTGTTTTTTCCAGGAAGTGGGAGGTAAAGCCTTCTATAAAAAATGGGGCAGGAGAAGTAGACCTGGGAGCTGGCAATGCCAGTTGTAAAAAGGACTGTCACAGCCACCATGGGAAAAGAGATATGGAGCTGATGAGACACGTAAGTAAAAGGATTGAAGCAACAAGGGCCCAGCTGAGGATGAAGCTCAAAACTTATAATGGAGGAAATCAGCATGATTATGTGATTTCACAAGCTGAGCGCTGCCTTCCAGCAGTACAGAAAACAGCTGGTTGGGCTGATCTGAATGGGGGTTTAGAAAACAGGGAGCTGCAGAGGACAAAGAGGTAAGAACATGGAGAGCATCAGAGACTGTCTTTGAAAATCATTTCCACAGTTCCAGGCTAAAGAGGAAACAGGTAATCCAGCAGGAGAATGACAGACTCAGAGAACGGAGGGCCTTGAAAGACTCGCGTCCATAAGGAGATGCAAAAGGAGGTGAAAGAAGGAACATGGTTAATGTGCCAACAATTTGCCTTATAATTTTCCTCTGCTCCCTGATTCTTTAAATTATCTTGGGCACCTTAAACCTCCATGCCAGTGAATTATTTAACATTCTAAGTCTGCTAGATTTTGCTATACTAGTTATTCTGCAACTTACACTTTTGCTAGTGTAAACTGAGTTTCTCTAATTGATTGCCTGGCAATCTAAAATTCATTCATTCTTGGGGCGCCTGCGTGGCTCAGTCGGTTAAGCGTCCGACTCCGGCTCAGGTCATGATCTCACAGCCAGTGAGTTTGGTCCTGCATCGGGCTCTGTGCTGACAGCTCAGAGCCTGGGGCCTGCTTCGGATTCTGTGTCTCCCTCTCTCTCTGCTCCTCCCCCACTCATGCTCTCTCTCTGTCTCTCAAAGATGAATAAATGTTAAAAAAAAAAAATTAAAATCCATTCATTCTGTATCAGCTGCTAGCCCTGCAGTGGGTATGTAACTAGGAAAAGGCAGCTCCTCTGGGTAAAGGGGACACCTCAGGGCACATTGCAGGATGGTGAGGGCACCCCCACATGCTCCTCCATCCATGTGCCCTTGTGCAAGGCAACATATTCCCCAACCATATTTTCCAATCCCAGGTGGAACCAAAGAAAACAACTTTTAAATATATTTGGCATTGCATCTCTCTGGTTTGGAAGTAAAATCTTGATTTTTATGAATGGACATATTAAAATCTTCTGTGGAAAATATTTTCAGTGATAAAAAACAAATATAAGTATAGATGAGGAAGAGCATCACTAAGAGAAATTGAAAATACATGTCTTTAAATAAAAGAAACCCCGTATCGAATGAAGTGGCTACATTCCCTCTCTGATTGTAATTTAGACTCCCCCCTCCTACAGAGAAGCTTAAAATGCAATGGTTCAATGCTGGATTCATAACTTTGGACATGTAAAGTGAAACTCACTTGACAAGGTCAAATATTTTAAATAAACTTAATAAATCCGGGAGTAGAGAGCGGAACAAGGAAATGATAGGGCTGTCACTCAAACTTTCAAACTGAAAGATGTCTTCCTTTGTCCTCAGCTCCCACATTCAAATCCATCATCAGAAAGACAACTCAGACTCTATAAACAGAATGTGATGCTGTAATGGACCAGAAGCATGACTTTGGAGAGAGAGAGGCCAAGAACCTTCCTTCTGAGCTTTATAAAAAGCTCCTCTAAGCCTTAGTATTTTTAGTTATAATATTTATAACACCTACCTGCTCTTCTTTTGTTTTTTGTTTTTGTTCTCAGCCATTTTACCTACAGATAGAGTAGTAAATGAGAGTGATTTCAGAGTAGGAAATGAGAATGATTTCTGGAATCTGAGGAAAAGCAATTGCCATCTGTTATTTAGCATAATTTTACTGAAGACTGCTCCCTTTCTATAAGGAATGTTGGCTCTTCCAAGATACATTGGCTAGTGCAGGATTAGCCTTTAGGTATTTATATTTAAATTAGTTTATTTGTAAAAGTATAACCATGGATGCAATTCACTTATTTACTTTTAATTAAAAAAATGTTTAGTCCACCAACGACTGGAGGATCCACTTTCAAGATGACTCACAAACATGGCTGGCAAGTTAGCGCTGGCTGTTGGCTAAGAGCTCAGCTGGGATTAAAGATTTGGGGACCTTGATTCTTCTCCACCCAGGCCTCTCCATGTGCCCAGGGTTTCCTCAGAACCGGGAGGCTGGCATCCAAAGGCAAGCATCTCCACATACAAGGAGAAAGCCAAGCAGAGTTTGTATTGTCTTTATGACAAAGTCTCTGGGGTTAAATAGCATCACTTCTACTGTACCTCATCAATTAAGGCAGTCACAAAGGCCTGCCCTGGTTCAAGAGAGGGGCAGGAGTATGTGGGACCAGAATCATCGTTGTGGCTGTTTTTAGAAAATACAACCTCCCACATTGACTTTGTCACACACTAAATTCCTAAGCAGATTTGGATCTATTTCGGGTTTTGTTCGTTTAATCTGTCTATTGCTATATACCAGTACCATAGTGTTTTAACTGTTGAGACTTTATAATATGGTCTGTTATCTGATAGGGCTCTTCTCCCCTCATTACTCCTCTCTTCCAGAGATCTCTTGGATATTTTTGCTTGTTTTTATTCTTTTTTCATACTACTAATTTTTAAATTAGCTTGTCTGATTAAGAAGCTGTTGGTACTTTTATTGTCATAACATTGTACTTATAAAGTAATTTAAGGAACACAGACACTGCTTTAATGACGGAACTTCCCATCCAAAATCATGGTATACCTTTGTTCAAGTATTTGAAATGTATAATAAATACATTTGTTCAAGGAAAAAAAATGTTTAATGTTTATTTTTGAGAGAGAGATAGAGTGTGAGCAGTGAAGGGGCAGAGAGAGAGAGGGAGACACAGAATCCGAAGCAGGCTCCAGGCTCTGAGCTGTCAGCACAGAACCCAGTGTGGGGCTCATACTCACAAATCACGAGATCATGACCTGAGTCAAGGTCGGACACTTAACCCACTGAGCCACCCAGGCGCCCCTGGATGTACTTTAATCCTAACAATTAATCAGGATTTATGTATCTGAAGTACACGGACCATAAACCATTTTTATTTTTGCAGTGAAATCTATTGAAGCCTTGGAAGATAGGTCCTTAAAGAAATAAGAATCAGTCTCACTTAGTCATTTAATCTTTGGGATTAAAGTAGAGACTGAAAATACATACATACATACATACATGAATGCATTCATAAATGATAGATAGATAGATAGATAGATAGATAGATAGATAGATAAGGTTTACTAATTAATTCTCCTGATAAGGGACCTTAGCATTTCTACCAATATCTGATTTATAGAGAAGACTCAACCATCTGTAAGTAAATAATTACCTCTGGAAATTTAAGTGACTGTTCTTCCCCTCTGCCAAGGAAAATGCTACTGGACTACAAGTTCCTGCTATCAGTTTTTACTAAAGGGACACAAATTAATTACAAATTTACCGAAGGATGATGGATTCAGAATAAATGTCCATAATATACTCTAAAATCAAATATAATTTTTAAGATTATATACTACCAGCCCGTCAGTTTCAATTATCACAGTGACAATGATATATTTACAAATATGAACACATGCATACTTATTAATACATAGAAATAGGAATTATATATATGTATATTATGTAAGCGTACTGCCATTAAACTTCTACATAGTTTCTCAAAGTACCACATTTTCTCTGTGAAGGAAAAAATATGATATTTAAAAATCTTAGTTGTCAATGGAGAAATACAGCAAATATGTATTTGGGGATTGTGTTAAACAAAGGGGCCAAAGGGCAAAATGTAGGAAAAAGATACAGTTTCTGTCCTATTGCACTGGACCACTGCCACCTCACACCTCTTATCAATATAAAGGCAATATTTGAAGCTCAATGTTCCTTATATCAACAAGGTTGCAGTTAAAGGTCTAAATTGTAAAATTAATGGGAAATAACAGGGATATAAAATGTGCTGATATTCCATATGTGGATCAGGATAATCATCTCCACTGGTCAGGGGCTAACTGAAAATGTGTGATTAAAGCTGCATCATTTAGCACAACAGTTGTTTAGGAGTTCTAAGAAATGTGCCTTAGGACATGAGTGATGTTTCCAGAAACCAAGTAAAATCATCATTTGAAACCCACAGATCCAATGTCCTTTGTGTTATTCAGGAAGTCTGTTATTTTTCATCAATACCCTGGATGATTTCACTTAAATGATGGATACTTAAAATCAATCCTCTGGATGATTTTACCCATATTCCTTCACACCATCAGCCTCATGACCACAAAACTCTTCTATCTAGTCTGCGCTTAAAGATGGTTAGCTGGGTCTGTGTAGCCACGTTACAAATTTAAAAACTAATATTTAACACTTGTATAAATATTGTGAATAATCTTGGTTAACTGAATCTCAGAATGAAGGCTATGACCAAAATGTTCCGATATTTCTTTGCTAGACTCAGTTATGGAAGAGTAGTAAAGTCGTTTTTTAAATCCTATGTTTGTAACTGTAATGTGAATCTAATATGCACAATCTGCTAATAACACAGTTGTTACAATCAGCCATCTTCCTGGGTTATGTAAGTTGACCTTTTGCAATTTTCCACAGGTAAAAAAGAGTAACATTAAGTCTACCTTCCATGTTAAAGTCATGAAAATATCAGACTTAAGGCAATTTCTTGTATCTCACTTGTTTTAAACAAGTGAGTCCTGTGAGATACTAATAAATCCCCATTTTATAGATGTGTAAACCAAGGTTATAGAGACTGAAAATTACATACAGTCATTGATAAAACACAATGGTAAATCCAATTATCTTAAGGCATAAGTACATTTGTAACTATAGTGACTGAACATGATAATATAAGGTATCTTAAAGCATCTGCAATTGAATCGATAATATTTAAATGTGCAAATATTTTACAGAATTCAAAGAATTTACTCACTTAAATCCTTCCTAATAATAATTAGCAATAAACAGATATTCAATATCTTTCCATCATGTTGCTGAACATTGCCAAGTTTCCATCTCTTTTGTTCTGGTACATTTACAAATATTCCATAACCTTTCCCAGCCATTTAGGGGGGGAAAAATGTGCTATTAGTTCAAGGGTGATTAAATCAGCATGTGCATGGAATAACTCCAATTCATCACTAAGATGAGAAAAGCTGTTAAAAGCATCAGTGACTCAATAGTGTCTTTTTCTTTAATAAAAATGAGCACATTAAAAAGAGGACTTACAGTAAACCATTTTTTAAGTACTTAAAGGCTATTATTATTTGAAGAAGTTTCCATGGACAGTGATTGCTCTACTAATATGGGTTGACTTGACATTTTATATATGTAATTGGTAATAATATTAAAAATATATATATAATTGGTATATTATATATCATTACATTATAATATTATATCATATTCAATTAAGATAAATGAATCCATTGGATTAATATGTGTGTATTATATATATATTTTATATTATAATACAAATTATATATTGGTTATATATTCATTATGTGTATAAATATATGGATATATATCCAAGTTAACACAGATTAATACACTGGATTATTTCCAGGGCATCTTATAACTACAATTATTTTAACTTTAATTTAACTCTAATTGGAATTTCATAAAAATTTAGTTAACATAAAATGTGTCATCTTATTTCTACATATTTAATTTTCTACACACAAGTTTTTTACAAAAAGCCACCCAAAGTCTATGCTTTTGTCAGTATTAAGCTTTCATCTTTGATATAAATATCTTATAAAAGATCACCTTGCAAAATTGGATTGGGATTGCTTACAAGTTGTTATATGCAGATGACAAAGAGAACAAGCCCAAGAAGTTAAAGAATATGGTTTTCCTTCCTGGCATTTAAACTGTACAATCAGCTCTTTCCAGTTAAAGAGCAGACCAGCCTTGGCAAGTCTTCTCTGCTTAAGTTTGGTTGCTGACTTTTGCCACCACTTTGTCAGTTTGAATCATCTTTGCAGAAAGAAATATAGAAAACAGAAATGTTTTTTGGCTGGGCAAGCAACAGCAGGATGGAAGCGAGAGAAGATAGTGAGCTCTCTGCTGTTGATTTGTTCCTATGTACTTTTTTTGTTCTGGAGCGGGTAGTAGAAACAAAAAACTCCGTAGAAACTCTTCTGATTGGAAAAATATTCTGAAAGGATTTTCTCATCTAACTCCTGACCACTGTTGTTAAAAAAGCATCTTATAGATTACAATTCCCCACCTAGAAAGCTACAGAGGACTTATTTGTTCACATCGAGCAGCAGAATCATTGTTTCTTTCTTCTTTTTATTTTAAATTTATTGAGGTGGGGCACCTGGATGGCTCAGTCAGTTAAGCATCTGACTTTGGCTGAGGTCATGATCTCATGGTTGGGTTTGTGAGTTCGAGCCCCAGGCTCTGTGCTGACAGCTCAGAGCCTGGAGCCTACTTCAGATTCTGTGTCTCCCTCTCTCTGCCCCTCCTCCACTCATGTTCCATCTCTCTCTCTCTCTCTCTCTCTCTCTCTCTCTGTCTCTCTCTCCCTCTCAAAAATAAATAAATATTAAAATGTTTTAATAAAATTCATTGAGGTATAGTTGACATACAATATTATGAGTTTTAAGGTATACAACATAGTGATTCTACATTTGTGTATGTTGAAAAATAGTCACACTCTAAGCCCAGTTAACCATCTGTCACGTTACAAAGCTAATACAATGTTATTGACTATATTCCCCATGCTGTACATTACATCTCCATGACTTATTTACTTTATAACTGGAAGTCTGTGCTTCTTAATCCCCCTCTCACATTTTGCCCATCCCTCAACCCTCCTTTCTTCTAGCAACCACCAATCTGTTCTCTGTATCAGTGAATCCAGGTTTTGTTTTGTTTTATTAGATTCCACATGAAGTGCAAAAATCATGAAGTATTTGTCTTTGAATTCAGTTTGCTAATATTTGGTTTGAGGATTTTTGCATCTATGTTCATCAAGAATACTGGCCTGTAATTTTCTTTTTTTGTGGTGTCCTAGTGTGGTTTTGGTATCAGAATGATGCTGTCTTCATAAAATGAATTTGGAAGATTTCCCTCATCTTGAATTTTTTGGAAGAGTTTGGCAAGGATAGGTATTAAATCTTTGTTAAGTAGAATTCACTAGTGAAGCTGTCTTGTGCTGGACTTTTGTTTGTTAGGAGGTTTTTGATTGCTGATTCAATCGATTTTACTAGTAATCAGTCTCTTCAGATATCTTAGTCTTAAAAGTTTATAAATTTCTGGGAATCTATCCATTACTTCTAGGTTGTTGGCATTTAATTTGTTCATAATAGTCTCTTTTGACCCTTTGTGGTATCAGTTGTAACTTCTTCATTTCTGATTTTATTTACTTGATCCCTCTTTTTATCTTGATCAATCTGGCTAAAGGCTTGTCAATTTTGTTCATCTTTTCAAAGAACCAGTTCTTAGTTTCATTGATCTTTTCTATTATTATTTTAGTCTCTATTTCATTTATTTCCACTCTGATCTTTATTATTTCTGTCCTTCCACTAACTTTGGGCTTCATGTGTTTTCCTTATTCTAGTTCCTTTAGGTGCAAAGTTAAATTGTTTATTTGAGATTTCTCTTGTGTCTTTTTTTTTTTATGTTTATTTATTTTTGAGAGAGAGAGAGAGAGAGGGAGAGAGAGAGAGAAAGAGAGAGTATGCACAAGTGGGTGAGAAGCAGAGAGAAAGGAAGAGAATCCCAACCAGGTTCTTCACTGTCAGCACATAGCCCCAATACCAGGCTCCATCTCACAAACCTTGAGCTCATGAGCCGAGCTGAAATCAAGAGCCAGACACTTAATCTACTGAGCCACCCAGGCTCTCCCTCTTGTGTCTTTAGGTAAATGCTATGAACTTTTCTCTCGGAACTGTTTTTGCTGCATCTTCTAGATTTTGGTATGTTTTCTTTTGTCTCTAGGTTTCTTTTTAATTTATCATGTTCTATCTCTTTATATCTGTCGTTTTTACAGTATTCTTCTTATAATTGATTTTTAGTTTCATATCATTGTAGTCAGAAAAGATGCTTGATATGATTCAATCTTCTTGAATTTATTGAGACTTGTTTTGTGACCTAATATGTGATCTATTCTGGGGAATGTTCCACATGCACTTGAGAAGAATATGTATCCTGTTGCTTTTGGATGGAATGATTTATAAATATGTTAAGTCCATCTGGTCTAATATATCATTTAAGGCCTATGTTTCCTTATTGATTTTCTATCTGGATGATCCATCCATTGATAGAAGTTGATTGTTAAAATACCCTACATATTGTATTGCTTTCAGTTTCTGCCTTTAGGTCTGGTAGTATTTGCTTTACATATTTAGGTGCTCCAATGTCAGTTGCATATGTATTTACACCTGTTTTATCTTCTTATTGGAGTGACCCCTTTTATCATTAGGTAATGCTCTCCTTCTGCCTCTTTCATTATAGTCTGTTTTAAAGTCTATTTTGTCTAATATAAGTATAGCTACCCCAACTTTAATTTTGTTTCCATTTGAATGAAACGTCATTTTCTATCCTTTCACTGTCAGTCTGTGTGTCCTTACATCTGGAGTCTCTTATAGGCAGTATATAAATGTGTCTTTTTTAAAAATCCATTCACCCCCTCTATGTCTTTTAATTGGAGAATTTAGTCCATTTACATTTGAAATCATTACTGATAGGTATGTGCTTATTGCCATTTTGTTTGTTGTTTTCTGGCTACTTTTGTAGTTCTCTCTTTTTTCCCTGGTGGCTGGATGACTTTCTTTAATGTTTTATTTAGATTCCTTTCTTATTTTCTTTTTTATATTTACTATAAGTTTTTGCTTTGTGCTCACATATAACAGCCTATTGATATAACAGTCTATTTTTAAGTCAGTAGCAACTTAAATTTGTACACATTCCAAAACTCTACACTTTTACTCCCTTGACAATTTATATTTTTGATGTCACATTTTATATCTTTTTATTGGATGTGTCATCTTTTATTGTATGTAGTTTTAGTTAATTTTACTACTTTTGTCTTCTGACCTCTTTAAGTAGATTTATAAGTGATTAACTTACTACCTTTTCTATATATTTACCTTTTCCAGTGAAATTTTCACTTTGATATGTTTTCTTATTAATTTTTGCCTTGTTTTTCAGCTTAAAGAAGTCCCTTTAATATTTCTAAGGCTAGTTTGGTAGTAGCTAATTCCTTTAGCTTTTGCTTGTCTAAAAAACTCCTTATCTCTTCTTCAAATCTGAATAATAATCTTTCCAGGTAGCATATTTTTGGTTGAAAGTTTTTTTTGTTTTCAGCACTTTGAATATATTGTGCCACTCCCTTCTGACCTGAAAAGTTTCTGTTGAGAAATCTGCTAACAGCCTTATAGAATTTCATTGTATGAAACAGTTTTTCTCTTGATGCTTTTAAGATTCTCTCTTTAAGTTTTGACAGTTTAATTATAGTATGACTTGGAATTATAATTCTCTTGGCTTCCTGGTCCTGGATGTCTGTTTCCCTCCCCGGGTGAAGAAGTTTTCAGACAATATTTCTTTAAATAAGCTTTCTGCCCCTTTCTCTCTCTCTTCTTCTGGGACCCCTACAATGGGAATGCGATTCTGCTTGATGTCGCCCAGAGGTCCCTTAAATTATCTTCATTTATTGTTTTTCTTTTTGCCTCTCATTCTGGATGAGTCTATTGCTTTATCTTCTATGTTGCTGATCCATTTTTCTACTTTATCCAGTCTGCTATTGACCCCCCTCCACCGCCCCCAGCATATTTTTCAGTTCAGGCATTGTATTCTTCAGCTCTGTGACTTCTGTTTGGTACTTTCTTATATTTTCTACCTCTTTGTTAAAGTTCTTACTATGTTCATCCATTCTTCTCCCGAGTTCAGTGAGCGTCTTTAATAACCATTACTTTCAATTCTTTATGAGGTATATTACTTATCTCTGTATCATTGAGGTCTTTTTCTGAAGTTTTGTTTCATTTAGAACATATTTCTGTTTCCCTATTTTGTTTGACTCTGTGTTTCTATGTATCTGACAAAACAGCTACTTCTTTCAGTTTTTATCCTTCTTATTCAAACTTTCCCTAGCTTTTGGGTTTCTTGAACCTTTGTAATTGTCTAAACTGCCCGATATATTCTTGATATAGCCCCTAGTTGAGGGTGTGCTAAGACTTTTCAGTGATCCAAGGAGAAGAATCTCATTTAGCACCTGGTTTCAGGCTGATGGGAGCCAGACCCTCAGGCAGCAGCTTTTAAGTCTGCAAATATATACAGTCCTGTGGGACTGCATTTATAATACCTGTTGGCCTTTAGACCAGGAGATCTGGAGGTGTCCCTGGGTGAGTTGCAATTGGGACTCCAGAAAAACTTACAAGCTCCTTTCTGGGAAGTCTCATCAAACTAAGCTATCTATAGTCAAGGGAGTACGCAAGGATGATGTATCCTTGCTTATGTTCCCTAGGAGCACCTCCTAGACCTCTAGATGTGTGGGAAACTGGAAGCCTGTCCATCAGGCTGAAGCTCCAGGCTAAGTAAATAGGTCTTTTTCATAGGAAGATTGGACTTGTGTTTCAGTCAGCTGTGTACCTCCCTGTGGGGGGGGGTGGCCTGTCAAGAGGTGTCTTTCTGATTGTTACAGTTCCATGGAGTTCTGGAATGCCAGTCCTCTTGGCCACCAGGGTCAGGTGATCAAGGGATGTCCCCTGTGTAGATTACACATGACCTCTGGCTTTAACAAGGCAGCTGAAGAGTGTACTAGGCAGGGTATGCCTGCTAGCTTCAGAAAGGCAGCAAGAAAATGTCTTGTTTATGCATGCCTGCAGGCTTCAATGATGCAGCAAGAGAGAACCCTGTCAGTGCAGGCACTAGCTTTAGGCTGAGAGCGGAAAGATGTCATAACTGCTTGTACTTGTCCACACCAGCCAGGGAACAGGGAAGAGTTACAACTACCTGTGCTCTCCAGTTTCAGCAAGTGCTATAACTGCTTACCCCAAACTGTCCCAGCAATGCCATGATGCCATTTCCAAGCTCACTTGCTTGTGCTAGCAGGCTGTGTGAAGAGTATAACGATGGCATCTGTTAATGCTTCTGTCTCCAAGGAGGATCTCAACTGTCCTCCACTCCTCCAGCCAATGACCTCAAATCAGCAAATGATTCACCTTCACATATAATCTAGGTATTTTTCAAACTGCTGTTTATTCACTTGGTCATGGGAAGAGCAAAACCACACATGAGCCTTCCAGGAGGGGAACATCAGTTTCCTATGGCACTCTGAGATCCCCAGACATCAGCCCCATTGGTGCTCCAAACCAGACATTCTGAGGACTCATCATTCTGGTGCACATCTCAAGGGCTAGGGTGCCCAATGTGGGACACAAGCCCTTTGCTCCTTTGGGATATGTGCCTATCTGGTGAGATCCCTCACCATTGTATGTTGCTGCACTGGGGGTGGGATTTTTACGAGACTGTTTCTCTGCCTCTCCTACCATTCTCAATGTGGTCCTTTTACCCTTTGTTGTGGAGAAGAGTTCATCTAGTTTTCAGATCTTTTCCATATGAAATGATCCATATGTAGGTGTAGACTTGGGAGTCTATGGGAGGAGGTCAGTTCAGGACATTGCTACACTGCCATATTGGACCCTGCTCAATCATTGTTTCTTTCTGTTACAATAGATTACCTTTTTTTCTCAGAGGTAGAAAGGAAATTTTCATTTATTCCCAAATATTTTGTATTAGATTTTATTTAATGATTCTCAATAATGACACTGTTGGTCCATCATCCATGGTGAATGATAGCATAGTAGTGATTAATTCCTTTTGAAGATATTTTGCTATTGCCTGTGTTCCCCTGATAGTAAATAAGCAATGAGGCAATTCAAAGAGAGGAAAGAAAGTATAGGAACCCAATAATAATTTAAAGTAATTGAAACAGTAGAAATGAGAATCCATTTCAAACATAAGTACCAATATGCCAACATTTACACTTGAAAAGTAAAATCCTTCTTACACAAACACACAAAATTTTATGGTGACACATGCAAACAAAAATTGATTCCTCCATGTTTTATTCCTGGTTATAAATAAAATAAAGCAAAACAAATGAATCAGCTGTTTCAGATTGTCTGCCCCACATCCCAGGATCCCCAGATACGCCCAGTTTCCAATATCTCCCAGTCACTACACTCAGAATTGTATGGGACATTCAAAACACACAAATTTGCGTTTTCATGGACAGAGAAAAGGTCTGTGGATTTTAGAGATATGTCTGAAAATGGATGTGTGTTTGATGTAGGGGATAGGTGGATAAACTCCCCAGTGACAAAAGGCAATAAGAAGGAAATTAAAAGGCTGTGGAGAGGACACATTAATACAACAATAGATACTTAAGAGAAATAAAACATTATAGACATGAGTTATGATAAATAAAGATATCTCAAAGCTAGGTTGAGGAAGAGGGACAAGGAAGGGACAACTATATTCATGTCTAGAAAGGAATGTGCCGGAATTGTGGTGTCCTGTACAGATGGTAGAGTAGCGAATTGGAAGATGAGGAAGAAGAGGATGCCATCCTATTTCTATCCCTTCATCTTGGTCTTTGCTAGCTTTATTTCCCTCAGCTGTAACCCAAAAACTAATAATAATCCCAGGAAGCTCCAAGGCTAACATTTTGGAATTCAGGTGTCTTTTCTGACAAATTTGCTGATAAATTTATGGTAAAACTGGATTAAAAATTTTACTCAAGGACACATCATTTATTGAAATCTATTTCAGTTAGTATACCTAAGAACTAAGATGATTTCTGTCCTGTACAAGGAGAAATAGAGGCTCAAAATGCCCAAAGAAATTTTTCGTGGATTTTCAAATCTTTCTGGTACAGTCTGCTAACTTCTTGAGAAAAATGGTGTTTTGGGTCTATTTTTAAATCATTAAGGTCTACAGCTTCCTTTCACTAGTGCCCTTACTTTCTGTGGCTGTTTTATTTAATGGAAAATAAAACAATCCCAATGAGTATTTCAGCATCTGAACTGAGAAATGTAGGAAAACTTTCTCATGTTCTATAATTTTCCTTTTAAGAAAGGTAGCCAGAAATTCCTCTGCTTTCTCCATCTCCTCTCTTCCTTCATAAGATTTTTTTTTCTTTTTGTCTTATTTCCTATTTCATTTTGAAAGTTGTTCATAAATGCAGTGATATCCTAAATGGGATTCCCACTCCCCAGGTAGTATACAAGACATCTAATAGAATGCAGAAAATATAAACATATATTGTAATGTAGAAAGGAAATTAAAATTACTAATATTTAATAAACAAATTAATACTGGTCTCTCCCAAACACAATTTATCCCCTGTCCCCTAGCAGCTGGTTACATATTACCTAGGGTAAAAAAATTTTTAAAGGAAAATGGAAATTTCATGGTTTGAAGGGGATTGACAGAGGCACCCTAAATTCCTTCCTCTGAAAACATTATAGTTCGGTGTGCCTGCTCTAGGAGATTTATCTTTACTATACCAACGGTATTTGTGTTGCTGCCACAACAAACCACCACAAACTTAATTGTTTAAACAACACAAATTTATTACCTGACAGTTCTGCAGATCAGAAGTCCTTACATGGGCCTCACCAGGCTAGTCAAGATGTTAGCAGACTGGTTCTTTTCTGGAGGTGCTAGAGGAGAATTTGTTTCCTTGCTCAATTGGGTTTGTTGTGAGACTCCAATTCCCTGTGGTTACATGACTCTAATGCAGCCTTCTATTTTTCTTACTGATTGGCAGCTGATAGCAATTCCCAGCTTCTAGGAGCCAGACCATTTCTTGGCTCATGACCTTCTTCCTCTAGCTTTAAAGCCAGCAACAATAAGCAAGCCTCTCACATGTCTTAAATCTCTTATCTCTCTTTTCCCATTGCATCTCTCTGACCCACTCTTCTGCCTTTCTTTTCCACTTTTTAAGAACTCATGTGATTAAATTGATCTCTCTGAATATTTCAGGATAATCTCCCCATTTTAAGGCCTTAACCTTAATCACATCTGCAGAGTCCCTCTTGCCATGTCAGATAACATATTCATTGTTTCTGAGGATTAGAGTCTGGGCATCTTTGGGGGACCGTTACTGTGCCTATCATGCCATGAAATTACTTTGTGCCACAAAGAGATTCAACTCATGCCTGCAGCATAATTAATAAATAATAAAAACTGAAAATAAGAATTCCTTTAGCTGTTTAAATGTTTGAAATGAAAGGCTTGGTCCATCGTTAAAAATATTTAACTGTTCCATTTTTCAAATTGCAGAAACAATTACTGATTGACATTAGGTAATTACTAAGCAAATTTCAATAAAGGCTTTGATATATTTGATAAATGGGGTTTAAATGCTAGTAAATGATTTAGTGAGTGCACCAACCATGCACAGCTGCCATTTACATTGACTAAGAATTGAGAATGAACTTAAAACCAGTTATCAAAATGAAGTAAATGTTTAAAACTTATGTCCACAGAAAACCTGTACATGGATGTTTAAAGCAGTTTTATTTATAATTGCCAAAACCTGAAAGCAACCAAGATGTCCTAAAGTAGGTGAAAGAATAACCTGTGGCATACCTAGACAAGGAATTATTCAGTGATAAAAAGAAATGAGCTATCAATCTATGAAAAGACATGAAGGAATTTTAAGTGCATATTACTAAGTGAAAGAAGCCAATTTAAAAAGGCTGTATTCTGTTTGATTCCGACTATATGACATTCTGGAAAAGGCAAATCTATGGAAAGAGTGAAAAGATCACTGGTTGCCAGGAGTTGGGAGTAAGAGACGGATGAACAGGTGGGGTATATAGGAATTTTAGAGCGGTGGAAATACTCTATATGATACCATAATAATGGATACATAACATTTTAATTTGTTTAAATCCATAGAATGTACAACACCAAGAATAAATCCTAATGTAAGCTATGGGCTTTGGTGATTATGGTGTATCAATGTAGGGTCATCATCTATAATAAATATACCACTTTTGCTGGGGATGTTGATAATGGAGGAGGCTATGCATGTGTGGGGGCACGAGGAACATGGAAAATCTCTGTACCTTCTTTTCAATTTTTCTCTAAGATGTTTTGCTCTAAAAAAAGTATTAAAAATAAAAAATGAAGTGAATCAGATTTTGAAATTGTTTTATGAAATATAAAATTAAGGTGTAATGAACACTACCACATTGTTGTCATCATAATTACATTATATCAAATGAGTGAAGAAAAGTTGTAAAGTAAAATCTGTTTTTAAATAAAATTGATTTCATCTTTATCTCATCTTTTAAAAGTATGCTTCTAAATGGGCATTACTAATGTAGCAGTAATTTATATAACAAATAAGTATATTGATCTAAGTAAATATCCTCAATAAATAAATAAATAAATAAATAAATAAGTACATAACATACATACATACATATTTATAGTACATGTCCTAAATTTTTACTTATGAGTTATCAAATTGAAAATTATTATACTAATAAGTTCATACTAAATACATTTGGTGGCTACATTACAAGTCAAAACTACATAGAATAAATGCTTATCAATCTGATATCACTTTTGCAAAAATTTTACAGAACAGTTAATAAGATTTTGATTTGTCACCATTTGAATTTGCCACTGAAAAATGTCATTAAATAATGGTTATTAAGGATGCCCAGAATTTTTCCACTTTGGAAACATTCAACAAACATTTTAAAAATACCACTTTTTCTAATAGGTAACTGAATTTTAAACATAGAACTTTAAAAGTCACAGGAACATTTGACATATAATTTATACTTACTTAGAATGCAGGGAATTTTATTTGCTGGTTATCTTAACACATATTTCTTGCTGCTAAAACATCCAAAGAAAATTTTCCAATGCATTAGCAACAGCTAGAAAACCTCCACTTTTCTTGGTTTCTCCATGGTTGTTGTATAATGGACATTTTTTTGTGAGTAGAAAAACTAGTCACAAGCAAAATCGTAAATGTTTTTAGCACATGGGCAATGAGTTACAATAATGCTTATAATTTTACTTTTATTTGATAGAAAGTATTCTTCCATTCTCAAATCATGCTATATTTAATTATGTTTATTTGTGTGCATGTTTATGATTAGTTGACATACACAGCATTGTTCCCTTTAAAAATACAGGTGAAATAAGTCAGAGAGAGAAAGATAAATACATGATTCCACTTATATATGGAATCCAAAAAAACAAAACAAAGAGACAAACCAAAAAACATACTCTTTTTAAAATTTATTTATTTAAATTCAAGTTAGTTACTGTGTAGTATTGGTTTTAGGAGTAGAACCCAGTGATTCATCACTTACATAAAATACCCAGTGCTCGTCCTAACAAGAGCCCTCCTTAATGCCCATCACCCATTTAGAGCATTCTCCCACCCACCTCCCCTCCAGCAACTCTCAGTTTGTTCTCTGTATTTAAGAGTCTCTTATGGTTTGCCTTCCTCTGTGCCAAAAAACAGAATCTTAAACACAGAGAACAAACTAGTGATTGCCAGAAGGGTGATGGATGAGGGGATAAGTGAAATAGATAAAGGGGATTAAGAAGTACAAACCTCCAGTTATAAAATAAAGAAGTCACAGAGATGAAAAGTATAGCATAGGGAATACAGTCAATAAGATTGTAGTAATGTTGCTTGGTGATGGATGGTGACTACTTTTCATGGTGAGCACTGAGTAATGTATAGAATTGTTGAATATGTTGCACACATGAAACTAATATAACACTGTATGTCAATTATACTTCAGTCAATCAATCAATCAATAAACAAACAAATAAATAAATAAATGTTAAATCCATTCCACTTACCAAACTATTCCCTGAGCCCCAGAGCCAATAGGCTTTAAGTTCTGGTAGCGCTTGAGAACTGTGAAGGTTGAGTCTCCCACTTCCACACTGTAGAATTGGTTGTCAACTTTGCTTTTGCTCATGTTGTAATGTTTGGCAATATATGACACATCCACTTGTTTATCGAAACCCTATGAAAAGAACAATAAAAATGTGAGACAAGCGAGCAACCAGAATGATCATGAGCTGTAGAAAAGCCTGTTCTTTTAATGATTACTAATTCATAGTCATCTATCATCATTATATAAACCTGCATTTCATATGCAAAATATGTATTAGTCTATGTAAAATAACCTGGAGTAAAAGAACTTAGAAAAAAATACATTAAAAATATTTGTTTTTGGTATTAAAACTAATAATAATAAAATAATCTTAGATTAGGTCTACATAATCTTTTTTGAAATGTTTCATTAAAACCATTTAATTATTGGGCCGCCTGGGTAGCTCAGTCAGTTAAGCGTGGAACTTCCGCTCAGGTCATCATCTCACTGTTCCTGAGTTCAAGTCCCGCAATGGGCACTGTGTTGACAGTTCAGAGCCTGGAACCTCCTTTAGATTCTGTGTCTCCCTCTCTCTCTGCCTCTCCCCCACTCACACTCTTTCTCTCTCTCCATCAAAAATAAAATAAGCATTAAAAAATAAAAAAAAAAAAACATTTAATTATCTATGAAGCAAACATCTACCAAACATATATTGGGCCCATATACTATGCTAGAAACTTCAGAGGTGATTCCTGATCATCCATTATAAGAGACGAGAAAGGATAGAAGATTGTATCTATATCCCTTTTCAAAAAGAAGTGAGATACAGAATAATGTGTAGTTTTAATTTTTTAATTAGGTAAACTTGAATTAAATGGTGTTGACTTCATTTGTTCTCAATAATGCCCAAAATGTTATTATCCTTCATTAAACACTGAACAATTTTAGTCCAAATTAACAGTATTCTAAAATGACACATGACATCTTTTTATTCTTTACAAGCTTAGATTTAAATATGTTGATTGTTGTATGTTTTGTTTATCTTTAAGACAAGTCCTACTATTTATTACATTTAGCAATGGAAGAATTTGTCCTTGTAATTTGAATTATAATTTGTGAATATAATATAAATATCCATTATCCATGATTATTGTTTACCCATAAATATTTTTTTACCATAAATAAATTTATACTGCATTTTGTGACATTAAATAATTTCAACTCTGTAGCTGGAAAGGGCCTTACAAAATATTGTCTAGACTATTTCTTGTGATGCACACTGGTGGATGCCTACCCAATAGTCATCCCCTCTCCTTCTTGCTTGATTTTGTTCAGGTTTTGAGCACTCTCATATTCTGTAGCCTCCTCCCCATACCCAGAATTGAAAACTGAATAATTCTCTTTAGAGGTGACATTGACCCTTAGTGGTATTTGGGTGATTTGTGGGCATGTTTTCGTATACCATATGATAGAAAATGTGCCGTGTACTTGGTTGGCTTATTGAATAATGCTAGTTTTCCTGCAATGAGTGGGACATTCAGGAATAATTTCTTATACAATGAATAGTTTCTTACATACCTTAGACTTTTGAGTTATGCCAAAGGTTTAATTACTAAACAAACAAAACCAAAACCCCGCCTTAATGTTCTGAGCCTAGAATCTAAACTAAAGGATCTTTGTATGGTTTTAACACACATTGACTTCTGAAAACCTGATTCTCACATAATTTGAAGGAAGATTTAGACCTCCTTTGTCTCTGAACCTCTGGTTGGTCATAATACCACTGTCCTTAGAGATTTTAAAATAAAAATTTCATTTCTAAATCTAAAAAAATTGAAATATAAGTACAAACTAATTTGCCCCTGCATGCTCTTGGAAAGGGAACCAGACACTACAAGTAATGTAAATGAGGAGACGACAGTGTGGACTGCATGGACATGAGTGGCAAAACCTACGAATCGAGAGCAATCTTATGCTAGCATCTTACAAGCCCAGACTCAAAGCAGAATGCAAGTCACAGGCACCCGCCTATGACCAGAAGACATATGGTGGCAGCAATCCAGTAGAAATGCACACAGACCTCAAAGAACAGAGTGGACTATAGATGAGGAATCCAGGTTGTTTAAACTGAAAATTGAAAATTCAGGTAATTTATGAATACAATAAGGAGAGGTCTGAAATTCAGGAGACAGTCCAGGAAGCACGTAACAGGAAATTAAACAAGACTATTAAAAATCAGGGCATTGTAAATTTATTCAAGGAGACAAAAATGGGATTTAGAATTTAAACAATGAGTGTGAACAACAGCAAAAACCAGAACATTAATATTTAAGCAATCCTTGATGTTAACCACAGTATCAGGAACTTCTCTCCATACAACAGTCCATTTTTACTCTAGGCTTTTTGGGTATCTCAGCAGACTAACCACTATTAAGGTCCTTCCCGCCCCCCCCCCCCCCCGCCCCGCTACCTGGCGTTGAAAGGTAAAAGGGTAACTGCTGCTAGACTAACAAATGAATTCATTTGTCAAGGTTAATTTGGGATGAAGGAAGTGCCGTAACTTCATCTGTGTGTTCTGGCCCTTTTTTACATCCTTTAATGTCCTCATTTCTGACCACCCACAAAATTCTCAGCACAAACTAGCTTCATCAAACCTACATTATCCATTTCTATATCCCCCACTTACTCTCTTCACTTCTGAAATGTCACTTGTTCCAACTACACCTCATATATACACTAATCTTAAGTAATATTTTATGTTCCAGACACTTGACTTAATGCTGTATCTTGGTACCACCCCACTCCTTCAGACTTGCCTATGGCTTTTCTAGCTCAGTTTTCAGACTAACTCTAAGAGATATTCTACTCAACATTTACAATCATTTAATCTAACAAATACTGATGATGTACATATTATGTGCCAAATGCTGGGGTTGGCCCTGGAAAAACAACAAAAAGAGAAGGTCTCTGTCTAGATGGAGGCAGTCAAGTAAGCAAGTAGTTAAATTATGGATGATATATTCTATAGTAGAATAAAGAAAAGGTGCTGGAAGCAAACAAGGAGTAGCAACTAATTGCTTGCATTCATTCATTTTCATTAATTCATTCATTTACTATGTATAATAAAAACAACTGCTAGATGCCAACCCACAGGTATAAATTGGTAATTCTTGAGAGGAAACATGATCAGTGTTTTCCCTGGACCTCCCTTCTAACTGGTTTTCAAATGTGAATGAGCACCTGAGGAGCTTGACCAAAGGCAAATCACTGTCATACCGCATTGGAGATTTGGGTGTAGACCACCACATAAATCCTGATAATCTGAGGATTAGATTGCCAGGCAATCCAGGTGGTTCTGACTTGAGGAACTTGAGATTTGAGAATCTGACTTTGAGAAAGACAGCATTACAGCAGTCATTCTCAAGATATGCTTCCTGGAGCATCAGTATCAGCATCACCTGGAAACCTGTTAGAAATGCAAATGCTCACTCCCGCCTCACACCTATTGAATCAGAAACTCTGTGGTCAAGGCCCAACAATCTGTCTCATTAAGCCCTCGAAGTATTCTGACGCATGTTGAGAACCATACACTATAGTGGAAGGATCACCTGAAGGCTTTGAATCCGAACTTATACCTCTGCCTGACATATTTGAAAAGTAAAATGAGATTTCTGCATCTGCGTCAGGGAACACATTTTGTGTATTTATGTATTGCCAAATTACATTGCTCCTGGCACACAAATGGGAAACCAGAGCCCTAATTATGACAAGGATTACCCCTCATCTCATGTTGAAATATTTGAAAGAACCTCACTGACCCAGACTCAAAGTCTCAGTATTAAGAAAGGTCAACAGTTGGCCAAGTGCTATAATGGACTATATCATTTCATATCAGCAATTATTCACAGTCCTGAGAAGCACCCTGTCATTTTTCCCAGTGCATGTCTGTAACAGAACTTTTTATAGGATGGGGAAGCTACATATAGTCTTGGCAGTTTGATAAAAATGGTTAAAACAATCACAGAGTGTATACCAGCAGCAAGATTTCAGTAAGAAGAGTATGAATTCCCAGTCAAAAAGTGACAAATAAAAGATATCTAGTGCCTTGACACATTTTCTAAAATAAAAATTACTTCATGATCTTTTTTCTCCATTTTAAGCATATAATTTCTCACAATGACATTGAAAATCATCATTTTTAATTAATTAATTAATTAATTAATTAATTTTTAATATGAAATTTATTGTCAAATTGGTTTCCATACAACACCCAGTGCTCATCCCAACAGTGCCCTCCTCAATGCCCATTACCCACTTTCCCCTCCATCCCACTCCCCCATCAACCCTCAGTTTGTTCTCAGTTTTTAAGAGTCTCTTATGGTTTGCCTCCCTCCCTCTCTAAATTTTTTTCCCTTACCCTCCCCATGGTCTTCTGTTAAGTTTCTCAGAATCCACATAAGAGTGAAAACATATGGTATCTGTCTTTCTCTGTATGACTTATTTCACTTAGCATAACACTCTCCAGTTCCATCCACATTGCTACAAAAGGCCATATTTCATTCTTTTTCATTGCCAAGTGGTATTCTATTGTGTGTATAAACCACAATTTCTTTATCCATTCATCAGTTGATGGACATTTAGGCTCTTTCCATAATTTGGCTATTGTTGAAAGTGCTGCTATAAACATTGGGGTACAAGTGCCCTATGCATCAGCACTCCTGTATCCCTTGGGTAAATTCCTAGCAGTGCTATTGCTGGGTCATAGGGTAGATCTATTTTTAATTTTTTGAGGAACCTCCACACTGTTTCCAGAGTGGTTGCATCAGTTTGCATTCCCACCAACAGTGCAAGAGGGTTCCTGTTTCTCCACATCCTCTCCAGCATCTATAGTCTCCTGATTTGTTCATTTTAGCCACTCTGGCATGAGGTGACATCTCAGTGTGGTTTTGATTTGTATTTCCCTGATGAGGAATGACTTTGAGCATCATTTCATGTGCCTGTTGGCCATCTGGATGTCTTCTTTAGAGAAGTGTCTATACATGTTTTCTGCCCATTTCTTCACTGGATTATTTGTTTTTCGGGTGTGGAGTTTGGTGAGTTCTTTATAGATTTTGGATACTAGCCTTTTGTCGAATATGTCATTTGCAAATATCTTTTCCCATTCCATCAGTTGCCTTTTAGTTTTGTTAATTGTTTCCTTTGCAGTGCAGAAGCGTTTTATCTTCATGAGGTCCCAATAGTTCATTTTTGCTTTTAATTCCCTTGCCTTTGGAGATGTGTCAAGTAAGAAATTACTGCGTCTGAGGTCAAAGAGGTTTTTTCCTGCTTTCTCTTCTAGGGTTTTGATGGTTTCCTGTCTCACATTCAGGTCCTTTATCCATTTTGAGTTTATTTTTGTGAATGGTGTAAGAGAGTGGTCTAGTTTCATTCTTCTGCATGTTGCTGTCCAGTTCTCCCAGCACCATTTGCTAAAGAGAATGTCTTTAATCCATTGGATGTTCTTTCCTGCTTTGTCCAAGATTAGTTGGCCATACATTTGTCAGTCTAATTCTGGGTACTCTATTCTATTCCATTAGTCTATGTGTCTGCTTGTGTGCCAATACCATGCTATCTTGTTGATTATAGCTTTGTAGTAGAGGCTAAAGTCTGGGATTGTGATGCCTCCTGCTTTGGTCTTCTTCAATATTACTTTGACTATTCAGGGTCTTTTGTGGTTCCATACAAATTTTAGGATTGCTTTCTCTGGCTTCAAGAAGAATGCTGGTGTAATTTTGATTGGGAGTGCATTGAATATGTAGATTGTTTTGGGTAGTATTGACTTTTAACAATATTTATTCTTCCAATCCATGAGCACAGAATGTTTTTCCATTTCATTGTATCTTCTTCAATTACCTTCATAAGCTTTCTATAGTTTTCAGCATACAGATCTTTTACATCTTTGGTTAGGTTTATTCCTAGGTATTTTATGATTCTTGGTGCAATTGTGAATGGGATCAGTTTATTTATTTGTCTTTCTGTTGCTTCATTATTAGTGTATAAGAATGTAACTGATTTCTGTACATTAATTTTGTATCCTGTGACATTGCTGAATTCATCAATCAGTTCTAGCAGACTTTTGGTGGAGTCTATTGGGTATTCCATGTATAATATCATGTCATCTGCAAAAAGTGAAAGCTTGACTTCATCTGCCAGTTTTGATGCCTTTGATTTCCTTTTGTTGTCTGATTGCTGATGCTAGAACTTCCAACACTATGTTAAACAACAGCGGTGAGAGTGGACATCCCTGTCATGTTCCTGATCTCAGGGGGAAAGCTCTCAGTTTTTCCCCATTGAGGATGATATCAGCTGTGGGCTTTTCATAAATGGCTTTTATGATGTTTAAGTACGTTCCTTCTATCCCGACTTTCTCGAGGGTTTTTATTAAGAAAGGCTGCTGAATTTTGTCAAGTGCTTTTTCTGCATCGATTGACAGGATCATATGGTTCTTATCTTTTCTTTTATTAATGTGATGTATCACATTGATTGATTTGTGAATATTGAGCCAACCCTGCAGCCCAGCAATGAATCACACTTGATAATGGTGAATAATTCTTTTTATATGCTGTTGAATTCAATTTGCTAGTATCTTATTGAGAATTTTTGCATCCATATTCATCATGGATATTGGCCTCTTTTTTTTTTTAGTTCTCTTTTTTTGCTGGGTCTCTGTCTGGTTTGGGAATCAAAGTAATGCTGGCTTTATAGAATGAGTCTGGAAGTTTTACCTTCCCTTTACATTTTTTGGAACAGCTTGAGAAGATAGGTATTATCCCTGCTTTAAATGTTTGGTAGAATTCCCCTGGGAAGCCATCTGGTCCTGGACTCATTTGTTGGGAGATTTTTGATAACTGATTCCATTTCTTCGCTGGTTATGGGTCTGTTCCAGTTTTCTATTTCTTCCTGTTTGAGTTTTGCAAGTGTGTGGGTGCTTAGGAATTTGTTCATTTCTTCCAGGTTGTCCAGTTTATTGGCATATTATTTTTCATACTATTCCCTGATAATTGCTTGTATTTCTGAGGGATTGGTTGTCATAATTACATTTTCATTCATGATTTTATCTATTTGGGTCATCTCCCTTTTCTTTTTGAGAAGCCTGGCTAGAGGTTTATCAATTTTGTTTCTTTTTTCAAAAAAACCAACTCTTGGTTTCATTGATCTGCTCTACAGTTTTTTTAGATTCTATATTGTTTATTTCTGCTCTGACCTTTATTATTTCTCTTCTTCTGCTGGGCTTGGGGTGTCTTTGCTGTTCTGCTTCTATTTCCTTTAGGTGTGCTGTTAGATTTTGTATTTGGGATTCTTCTTGTTTCTTGAGATAGGACTGGATTGCAATGCATTTTCTTCTCAGGACTGCCTTCACTGCATCCCAAAGGGTTTGGATTGTATTTTCATTTTCATTTGTTTCCATAAATTTTTTAATTTCTTCTCTAATTGCCTGGTTGACCCATTCATTCTTTAGTAGGGTGTTCTTTAACCTCCATGCTTTTGGAGGTTTTCCAGACTTTTTCCTGTGGTTGATTTCAAGTTTCATAGCATTGTGGTCTGAAAGTGTGCATGCTATGATCTCAATTCTTTTATACTTATGAAGGACTGTTTTGTGACACAGTATGTAATCTATCTTGGAGAATGTTCCATGTGCACTCGAGAAGAAAGTATATTCTGTGACTTTGGGATACAGAGTTCTAAATATATCTGTCAAGTCTATATGATCCAATGTATCATTCAGGGCCCTTGTTTCTTTATTGATTCTGTGTCTAGATGATCTATCCATTGTTGTAAGAGGAGTATTAAAGACCCTTGCAATTACCACATTCTTATAAATAAGGTAGCTTATGTTTGTGCTTAATTGTTTTATATATTTGGGGGCTCCTGTATTCGGCTCATAGACATTTATAATGGTTAGCTCTTCCTGATGGATAGACCCTGTAATTACTATATAATGGCCTTCTTCACCTCTTGTTACAGCCTTTAATTTAAAGTCTAGTTGTCTTTTGATTTCCAGTAGCATGATAGATAGTTCTCCATCCCCTCACATTCAATATGAAGGTGTCCTCAGGTCTAAAATGAGTCTCTTGTAGACAGCAAATAGATGGGTGTTGCTTTTTTTATCCATTCTGATACCCTATGTCTTTTGGTTGGACCATTTAGTCAATTTACATTCAGTGTCATTATTGAAAGATCTGGGTTTAGAGTCATTGTGATGTCTGTAGGTTTCATGCCTGTAGGGATGTCTCTGGTACCTTGTGGTCCTTGCAACATTTCACTCACAGAATCCCCATTAGGATCTCTTGTAGGGCTGGTGTAGTGGTGATGAATTCCTTCAGTTTTTGTTTGTTTGGGAAAACCTTTATCTCTCCTTCTATTCTAAATGACAGACTTGCTGGATAAAGGATTCTCGGCTGCATATTTTTTCTGTTCATCACATTGAAGATTTCCTGCCATTCCTTTCTGGCCTTCCAAGTTTTGGTAGATAGATCTGTCTTTGGTAGATAGTCTTATCGGTCTCCCTTTATATTAGAGCGTGTTTATCCCTACCTGCTTTCAGAATTTTCTCTTTATCCTTGTATTTTGCCAGTTTCACTATTATATGATGTGCTGAAGATGGATTCAAGTTACGTCTGAAGGGAGTTCTCTGTGCCTCTTTAGTTTCTTTTTTTTTTTTTTTAAATATATGAAATTTATTGTCAAATTGGTTTCCATACAACACCCAGTGCTCATCCCAAAACGTGCCCTCCTCAGTACCCATCACCCACCCTCTCCTCCCTCCCACCCCCCATCAACCCTTAGTTTGTTCTCAGTTCTCAACAGTCTCTTATGCTTTGGCTCTCTCCCACTCTCACCTCTTTTTTTTTTTTTTTGTTCCCCTCCCCCATGGGTTTTTCTTAAGTTTCTCAGGATCCACATAAGAGTGAAACCATATGGTATCTGTCTTTCTCTGTATGGCTTATTTCACTTAGCATCACACTCTCCAGTTCCATCCACGTTGCTACAAAAGGCCATATTTCATTTTTTCTCATTGCCACGTAGTACTCCATTGTGTATATAAACCACAATTTCTTTATCCATTCATCAGTTGATGGACCCTCTTTAGTTTCAATGCCTTTTTCCTTCCCCAGATTGGGGAAGTTCTCAGCTATGATTTGTTCAAGTACACCTTCAGCCTTCAGCCCCTTTCTCTCTTCTTCTTCTGGAATTCCTATGATATGTATATTGTTCCATTTGATTGCATCACTTAGTTCTCTAATTCTCCCCTCATACTCCTGGATTTTTTTTTTCTCTCTTCTTCTCAGCTTCTTCTTGTTCCATAATTTTATCTTCTAATTCACCTATTGTCTCCTCTGCCTCTTCAATCTGTGCTATGGCCACCTCCATTTTATTTTACACCTCATTTATAGCATTTTTTAGTTCCTCATGACCACTTTTCTAGTCCCTTGATCTCTGTAGCAATAGATTCTCTGCTGTCCTCTATGCTTTTTTCAAGCCCAGCAATTAATTTTATGACAATTATTCTAAATTCTTATTCTGTTATATTGCTTAAATCGGTTTTGATCAATTTGTTAACTGTCTCTACTTCCTGGAGTTTCTTTTGAGGAGAATTCTTCCATTTCACCATTTTGGGTAGTCCCTGTGGTAACTAAACTGCAGGGAACTTCCCCTGTGCTGTCCGGAGAAACTTGTGTTGGTGGGCAGGGCCGCAGTCAGACCCGATGTCTGCCCCCAGCCCACCGCTGGGGCCACAGTCAGACTGGTGTTTACCTTATCTTCCACTCTCCCAGGGGCAGGACTCACTGTGGAGTGGTGTGGCCCCTGTCTGGGCAGCTTGGACACTTCCAGGATTGTGGTGCTCCTTCGATGGGATCTGGCCAAGGGCATATTAGAAGGGGTGGATCCCCAAGGTGCACAGGGGAGGGAGGGGCAGGCTTACCTCGATTTACCATTGGTGGTCCCCTGTGGGAGGGGCCCTGCAGCACCAGGAGGGAGGCAGGTCCGTTGGAGGGATGGATCCACAAAAGCACAGAATTGGGCGTTTGCAAGGTACAAGCAAGTTCGGTGACAGGAACTGGTTCCTCTTGGAATTTTGGCTGGTGGATGGGAGAGGGAAATGGTGCTTGCCAGTGCCTTTGTTCCCCCACCGAGCTTTGTCCTTCCAGGGCTCAACAACTCTCTCTCCTGGCGTCCTCTCTCCCTCCCTGCTCTATGAGAGCAGAGCTGTTGACCTTTAACATTCCAGATGTTAAGTCCCGCTGGCTGTCAGAACTCACGGAGTCCGGCCCCTCTGCTTTTGCAAGCCAGACTTCAGGGGCCCTGCCTTTCCCAGCAGGCTGCCCCTCCACCACCCCAGCTCCCTCCCACCAGTCCATGTAGCACACACTGCTTCTCCGCCCTCTTGTCTACCCTCAGCCTCTTCTATGGGCCTCTTGTCTACGCTTGGCTCCGGAGAGTCCATTCTGCTAGTCTTCTGGTGGTTTTCTGGGTCATTTAGGTAGATGTGGGTGGAATCTAAGCGATCATCAGGACAAGGTGAGCCCAGTGTCCTCCTACACTGCCATCTTCGAAAATTACCATTACAAAATTTGTGAATTCACACACACACACACACACACACACACACACACACAATTTACTTTCAGGTATTCTCTTTATACCTAACTTTGAATTAAACTTCATATAAAATCTAAAAGTTAGAAAACACATCCTTGAAAGTACCTCAAATAATTGGGAAAAGCTATTTTAATTATTAAACAGTAAGACAGAGAGATAACGACACTGGAAATTTTCTTGGATTGATGTTGTAACCAAAATTTTGATGGCAAATATGTTGTGTTGAAAAGCTTCTGCCAGATTTCATCTGTGCCCCAAGTTTACAAATCCAAATTGAAACTCAAAAAGCTCAGAACATATTTAATACAGTATATTTTATCCTCAATTTCCATGCAGTTTTTTCATGATTATAAAGTTCAAATATAAACTTTCTCTTTAAAATGTTCCTATGAAAGTATGCCATTAAGTGTACTATAAAAAATTATCAATGCTAAAAAAATTTTCCCAGTTCAGGTCACTGGGAGCTGATAAGCTGAATCCAGGAAGGGAAGAACCAAAATTTCATACTGGGAGGGCATGACCAGACAATAAAGATTCTGAAGTTTCAAAATGGATCAGAACTACTTAAGGGACTTGTAAGAGATGGATTGCTGAGCCTCACTGAAAGTTTCTGATTCAGTAGAACTGGGGTAAGGCTAACAGTCTGTATTTTTAACAAATTCCTCACTTAAAGAACCACTATTTTATTTTATTTTCTTTAATACAATTTATTGTCAAATTGGCTTACATATAACATCCAGTGCTCATCCCAACAAATGCCCTCCTCAATGCCCATCACCCATGTTCCCCTCCCCCCACCCATCCCCCATCCACCCTCAGTTTATTCTCTGGATTTAAGAGTCTCTTATGGTTTGCTTCCCTCCCTCTCTGTTTGTAACTATTTTTTCCTCTTCCCTTCCTCCGTGGTCTTCTGTTTAAGTTTCTCAAGATCCACATATGAAGTGAAAACATAGAATATCTGTCCTTTTCTGACTGACTTATTTCACTCAGCATAATACCTTCCAGTTCCATCCATGTTGCTGCAAATGGAAGGATTTCATTCTTCTCTTTGCCAAGTTGTATTCCATTGTATATATAAACCACATATTCTTTATGCATTCATCAGTTGATGGATACTTAGGCTGTTTCCATAATTTAGCTATTGATAAAAGCACTGCTATAAACATTGGGGTACATGTGCCCCTATGCATTAACACTCCTGTATTCCTGTAGCGAAATTCCTAGTAGTGCTATTGCTGGATCACAGGGTAGATCTATTTTTAATTTTTTGAGGAACTTCCCCACTGTGCTCCAGAGCAGCTGCACCAGTTTGCATTCCCACCAACAGTTCAAGAGGGTTCCCATTTCTCCACATCCTCAACAGCATCTGTAGTTTCCTGATTTTTTTTTATTTTAGCCACTCTGGTGTGAGGTGGTCTCTCAGTGTGGCTTGGATTTGTATTTCCCTGATGATGAGTGACACTGAGCATCATTTCATGTGTCTGTTGGCCATCTGGATGTCTTCTTCGGAAAAGTGTCTATTCATGTCTTCTGCCCATTTCTTCACTGGATTATTTGTTTTTTGGGTGTTGACTTTGTAAGTTCTTTATAGATTTTGAATACTAGCCCTTTATCCGATATGTCATTTGCAAATATCTTTTCCCATTCTGTCAGTTGCCTTTTGGTTTTGTTGATTGTTTCCTTTGCAGTGCAGAAGTTTTTACCTTCATGAGGTCCCAATAGTTCATTTCTGCTTTTAATTCCCTTGCCTTCGGAGATGCATCGAGTAAGAAATTGCTGCGGCTGAGGTCAAAGGGGTTGTTGCCTGCTTTCTCCTCTAGGGTTTTGATGGTTTCCTGTCTCACATTCAGGTCCTTTATCCATTTTGAGTTTATTTTTGTGAATGGTGTAAGAAAGTGGTCTAGTTTCATTCTTCAGCATGTTGCTGTCCAGTTCTCCCGGCACCATTTGCTAAAGAGGATGTCTTTAATCCATTGGATGTTCTTTCCTGCTTTGTCAAAGATTAGTTAGCCATACATTTGTCAGTCTAATTCTGGGTACTCTATTCTATTCCATTGGTCTATGTGTCTGATTTTGTGCCAATACCATACTGTCTTGATGATGACAGCTTTGTAGTAGAAGCTAAAGTCTGGAATTGTGATGCTTTGGTTTTCTTCTTCAATATTACTTTAGCTATTCAGGATCTTTTGTGGTTCCATACAAATTTTAGGATTGTGTGAAGAATCAGTATTTTAGAGAATAGTAAATATAAGAGACGTAAGAGGTCACCATTTAAAGAGGGCTAGTTGGAGAAGTAAAAACAGGAAGCAATGCATGTCAAACCAAGTAAACAAAAGACATGGAATTAAAAATGTCATGGTGACTCTCCTTGGAATCATCACCTCATTAGCAGACCCAGACATCATATTCCCAGGGATGTGTTTCATAGGCATAATATAGTATCCAACTGATGCTCTCTCAATTAGCTCATAAAAATAAACATTCCATAATCTGTTTATATTGAATTTATACTAAAATACAAAGGTATTCATAAATGCTCATCAAAATGGAAAGTCTTTCCAGAGAAGAAATTAGTTAATTATAAATAAGTAGTATTGTATTTAAAAATTGTAAATCACCACAGTTGTAACTTATGAAAATCAATACGGTTCAAAATAATTATAGGTTTAGAACAGTCTATTCTATTATTGATTCACATTATTTTTTTAAATAACTCATTCCTCCACTGAATATTAATATCATGTTTAAATTTCTTTTAATGTTTATTTATTTTTGACAGAGAGAGAGACAGAGCATGAGCGGGGGAGGGGCAGAGAGAGAGGGAGACACAGAATCTGAAGCAGGCTCCAGGCTCTGAGCTGTCAGCACAGAGCCCAACGCGGGGCTTGAACTCACAGACTGCCAGATCATGACCTGACCCAAAGTCGGACGCTCAACCGACTAAGCCACCCACGTGCCCCTCATGTTTAAATGAATCAATGTTTCTATGTGGATATAGGAGAAATTTTTTCTGCAAAAATTCAAAGCAAACCCATTTCCTCTCTATCCCCCATCTGTGAAAAAATTTTAAAGCTAAATTAAAAGAAGATATTATTGCCACTGGCAGTCTGGTAGGCAGAGAGGAAATCTGAATATAATCTGTTCTGTGAAAAGACTGCACTTTATGCAGACCTGTAAGAAAGGGCTTTGTGGAATGAGTCCGCATTATCAGTTAGTTGCTAGCCTATAGCTATGGAGTTTTGCAAAGAAAAATGTCCTACATTACTGATCTTATCCTGCAGGTATCCAAAGCTTTGACTGCATTCTTCTCAAATTTAATAACCTATATGCCACAAGTATTCCCTCCCCATTTTCATTTGTGTATGACTGTCCTATGTTACTGCTAGTCATTTCCTGAGCAGGAGACATTAAGGTTTAAAAATATGTAGAGGTTGAGCTTCCTTAGTTTCTCTTGAATGGTACAGCTGAAAATAACACCAAGCCTGGATTAGTTCTGCACTTAACACCTGTGAAAACTTGAGCAAGTCATTTTATTCTTTCATTCATTTATTATTTATATTCTGTGTGGTTCCAAAAAGGATTTGTGTAGAACACCGTAAAGGATATGGGAACAATAAAATCATTAAATCCAGTTTTAGGAACAGACCTCAAATAAAGCAGGCTGGGAGATGACAGGTTTACCAGAAGGCTTAAGTTATGACTATCTATTGCTTTGAGCCAAAACTTAGTGTCATTCTTCCACTAAGCCAAAAGAAAAACATAATGACAACCAACAACAAAACACAATTAAGTGGCAAGTTTTGATTCATTAATCTCACAGAATATATCATACCAGACCACTTCATAGGAAAGATAAAATCTCTCTAGTACTTAACTCGGGAAGAATATTCAATAGTTCTTTATGTAATAACCCAGAATCAAACATCAAATAGTAGATATATTTTTAATCAAAAGCATAAAAATATTTTTCATATGATTTACATGACATCAGCTCTCAATAATTCAAGGGGAGAAAGAAAGGTAAAGCAGTATTAATTGCTTACTTGCTAAAGGTGAACTCTGTATGTATTCTGTTAAATACTGTATTTAACACTAACTACAGGCGAGGAAAGTGGCGTACAGAGCTGTTAATTGGTTCAACATTGGTTGAATTAATGGTCTTAGAACCATTAATTAGTCGTGTCAATTAATATAAATTGAAGTTTATTCAACTCTAAAACGTGTTTTTTTTGTTTGTTTGGTTTTTGGTTTTTGTTTTTTGTTTTTTTTGCTAAACCATTCACTAATTCAGCTAGAATAATTTAGAACAAGGATATGGTTTTCTTATGATAAGGTGAGCTATGGGAATAGAGCTTAGAAGATCAAGAGAAATGAATGAATAACATGCCCTTCTCTTGTATTTATCTATTGTCTTAGCCTGGAGTTTGAACTTAGATGAACATTACATAATTCAAGATTGAAGTAGACAGTGTTGATGAGGGAAAGGTGGATTTTCAGAACTGCCTAGAAATGTAAAGGGTCTGATTCTATTTGCTTGTTAAATATATATTGATCACTTACTGTATGCCAGGCACTATTGAAGATGCTAATGGATATACCATATCCATGCTATGGATAGCCAAGATAAATTAGCTACAAAATGAGCCTACAGAAAATTAACTGGTTAATCTGTTAGATATTATTTTAGTATTGTCATTTGGATACAGAAAAGTATCTGCCAAAAGTGGTGATTGTGCTTTTGGTATAAATGATGTAGAGCTATTCATTCTCATATAATGACCAGTTATTTCATGCAGCTATTCCATGCAGAATGAGTTATTCCATGCAGAATGACCATGAATATTATGCAGAATACCATAATATGGGTTCAATCCATTTTAAATCTGAATCAAATAATTTACATATGAGTTTTAAAAAGGGAGATTTGAGACAACAATACTTAATGATATTTAGGATTAGATTCTGTTTTGTCAAGAGCATATTTTCTCCACTCTGTTTCTTAAAGTATTACTCTCTGAGAAGCATTACAGCCTGAAAGGTATATGACTTTTATATTGGTTTCCCAGAGATGGATACTCTGTGGAATCAATGGCTTATAACAAATCAATAATGCAGTAAAACTTTAAGACTTAAATTATGTTTAACCATTATTTTCAATGACGTGAAAAAGCACACTGCAGTAATCAATAATAAAGTGGGAATGGCTTCTGCCCCTTGTCATTTATATATGAGGGCAGAAAAGTAATACTGCTTGAATGCCTGCTAATCACCAAGCTAGTATTAGGACAAGACACGGTGCTAGGTGTATAATAAATCATTTCATGTAAGACTTAATATTCTGATTTTGCCATTGAGAAATCCTAGACTGAGAACTTTAGCAAAGGGTAAAAATCCAGCTTTTCTCTAAGAATCATGACTGTCAGTTCTCAGTCAAGCTTTTTACAATCTTATACTCAGTATACTTATTTATGGAATAACAGCGATATGTTACTCTTTTCCTTAGTGAGAAGGTTAAATGAGATCATCTATGTAAAGCTCTTAGTATGGTATAAGCTTACTTAAAAAACCATCAACAAAGTTTACTACTACTAGTATAATTATTATTATTGATAATAATAATTATACTAGTACAATTATTATTATTGAGAAGATAACATTTAAAAGCACGTAGCTAAATAGCAATTTTAGAATGTTTTTAACAAAAAGTTGGCTTGAACTGTAGTGCCATCCCAAGACACTATAATATTGCTATATAGTCAATACATAACCAACAAGGTTCAGAATGGTTAGGTAATAAAATATTTTTCTGTGTTTTCATCTGTGGCAAAAACAGTGTTCCATGAATATTCACATCCTCTACTACATTCCCCAGCCTTCCCCTGCAGTACTGTTGGGGCCATGTGATGATTTCTGGCCAATGGATTACAAGTAGAAATGGCAGGTGTTAGCTAAATTCAGGGGCATTTAGGGGATGTGCCACCACAATCCATCTCTTTCCATACTATGGTGTCTTAGCTGGCACATCACAAGATAGTAAGAACCTAAATTCTTGAGTCACCAGATAGAGAAGAACCCTTGTTAACCTGTACTAGACTTTGTATAAGAAGAAATAAACTTTTGCTCTGATAAGTCACTGAGACTTGAGGTCTATCTATTACTGCAGTATGTTTTTCATTCAACAAATACTTACTTTGGTCTTACAAATGTCACGCAATGTTCTAGGCACAGAGAATATAAAGTTCCTGCCCTCAAAGAGCTTAATGTTAAATTCTCTCTTAAAGGATCAAACTTGGAATGCTGGCTTCATTACCACAATGATTTAGCCTACTAAACTAATCACACTGAATTCTACATTTTTTATTTACACGTTCTCAATTTGTCTACAATAAAAAAAGAAGTATAAAATAGCCAGTAATAAGTGGTATTATATAGTCAAGACAGGAAAAATTTTCCACCTTATTAAATAATAGTTAATTTTTAAAGAAACTCTTTCTTAGGGTAGGAGTAAGAGGTTATGTTTCCTCAAAAGGAAAGTAAAAAGTCATTTAGGAATCAAAATGTTTACAAAGAGTTGTCTCATATGTTTTTTAGAAGGGGAAATTAGAGTTTATCAAATGCTACATTTAAAAATATGAACACTGGAACCCTGTTTTCATTTACACAATAAAGAACATTATTCTTAAATCCAAATCATTATATTATTAAGATTCTTTCATTGCACAATTATAAAAAGATCTAATTAGTACTTAAGTTTAGTAGTTCCATGTTCTCCAAAAGTCTAGGTTTTCACCTTTTGGATATGCACTTTTGTAACTGCCTTAACATTTTTAGGAATCAGTTAGAGATGTATAGAGTATATAACCAAATAAATATTCACCTTTAGAGAAGATGAACAAAAGAAGAGTTGAATGACACATTCCAGATTGGAACTGGTTTTGGAACTCATGATCTAAATTAACATTATTCTTCTTAACCTACTGAAAAATTCAGCTTTTGTATATCATGCACCCCAACTTCAAATAATACCTGTACAGAAAAGCAAAATTATCACTTAATGTATTTTCCAAAGTCTCACATGGAATTAAAATAGAGCATAATGAATGCATTGATTACTAAAGAACACTATGCAGATCAAAATAGAATGCACATATTGATGCTTTCCTTACAGAGCATGATTTACCATACACTGAAAACCACAGGTAATTCTGGGATATTTTATAGCACAGCTATTTTTAAAGATGTAGGCAATAACTTCATTTAATCTGATTAATACCTTAACCATAATTAAACGTATAGTACAAAGCTATATTTATATTCATGTTTAAGATCATTCAAGAAGTCAAGTTTGACCTTTTCGTGCTTCAAGCAAACCAAACACATACCCGCAATCAACCAATACAGAAAGTTCACCATTATAGAAACAGATCTTAAGACCTTTACACTTTTTTGTTAGTCTTTGCAGCATAACTAAATCTATTCATTAACTCAAATAATTATTTAATAAGTCATTAGGAAAAAAAAAACTTTCCCAAGTATAAGACATAAATATAACATTAAATTATCTCTTTTGAAATTTTCTGCAGCCATTGTCACATGTGAACATATGGAAAAAAGTACTTTCAAACATGATGAAACATTCATTCATAAAAATAGCTATGCTAGCTATTATCCTGATAGTATATATATCTCAGTGATTTATTTCATGATTCAAGATATACCATGTTTTCACAAGAATGTTTGCTATGTCTTTAGTAATTTACCCATGGACAGCCCATGCATGAAAGCATATACATACAGTAAAACCTTGGATTACGAGTAACTTGTCCTGTGAGTGTTCTGCAAGATGAGAAACATTTCTAATCAATTTTAATTTGATAAACGAGCAATGTCTTGCAATATGAGTAGTATGTGACACCAAATGTCACATGATCACAACTGAGTCAATGGCTCTTCTCTATCTCTCTCTCGCTCGTTGCAGTATTGTGGGTGACCATCTCCCATGCTCGGATGTTAGCCATGGTATTTGGCAGAAATCAGTGATTTTTCAGAACATTGAAAGGTGCCCACAACCAGCACTAGTGTATTTTTTGTCCCTTCAAAGTACCAATGGACAGTGCTTTGTTTTTCCATACAAGAGTTAGCTTAGGAATGCATTGCTTCACTCTAGGTCAGACTGCCTGCAGATATAGACCCTTTCCTCTGCTGCCTTATTGTGAGTTACATTAAATAGAGTATATGACAAGAGCTTAATACTGTAAATGTAGTCAACATCCAAGCGTATACAATAGCCCCCGTGCAGAAAAAGATTCCATTGAGCCAATAGCTAGCAGTGATTCCATTAGTGATAGTGAAAGTCATCCTACACAATAACCCACCTCTCCTCTTTCTTGTCTCCCTCACACGAGCCATGAAGGTTTTCAAAGGTAAGTGCAGGTTGATTTGCTTGTTTTTCTTTATGTTTTGAATTTTCTTTATTATTTTGTATTATATTACAATATTGTAATCATTTTTATATGAATATTTTTGGGTTGTGGATGAATCATCTGAGTTTCCTTTATTTCTTATGGGGAAATTCACTTTGATATATAAGTGCTTTGATGATAAGCATGTTTCCAGAATGAATTATTCTCACAAACCAAGGTTTTATTGTATTGGGATTTTAGACAATGAATGCAAAATTAAACGCAATGTATAAAAGCAGATATAGAAGAAAGTCAGAGCTGGGCTTCCTCAAATAATACACAGGACAAGAAATCCCTTGAAAGGAAAAACTAAGATAATTTTTTTCTTTCCCTGTTACATGAAAAACTAAAATAATAAAGGAAAGGTTTATCAGTTTATATCTCAAAATTATAGCCATTCATTTACAAAATACAAAGAACTTCAAATATATCCATGCTCAATCTACTGATTCCCTTAAACCATATTTATAGGAAGTCAGTGTCTAATTTGGTGTTTTGAGGTGGCAGACAATCTCCGCAAAAATCTAAAATATACAAACAATGCCATTTATTTCATAGACCACCAAAAATGCTTTTAGTTTCCCTGTAAGATTACACAGGTTTTCCTTTGCCTTGCCCCATCAAAATGTCTTTTCCTTTGCTGCTCCACTCCTCTATGCTGGTATAAAAGACTTCTTTCCATCTAAGATGGCCATCCAATGAAGTGTAAAAGTTTTAACCACATAGTTCCATCATCTTTGAAACAGAAACACCATAACCCATCAAATGAAATAAAGTTGAGCAAATCAAGATACTTCAAAATCAATATGCTTTAAAGCAAAAAACTATTTTTTTAAAACTATAACCCTGGCATCAGGTTTAATGGTATTTTTTTAATGTCCTAGGTACTGTAATCTGAACATATCACTTAAAACTAAACCATTCCATGGGCATTCTAGAATACCCATCTTTTTAAGTTCCCTGGTTTACTTATTTCCAGGTTTATAAAAAGTTCTAAGAAGTGAACATAGCCCATAAAGTATTTGCTAACATCCTCAAATTTCTAAAGATTAAGAGAGGAACATGATGCACTAAAAAATAATAAATCAGAAGTGATCAACAATGTTGCTACAAGAGTAAGTTTTTGTTTCTGTTTTTGTCTTTGTTTTTGAGAAAGAGAGAAAGAGAGCTCAAGCAGGGGAGAGGGGGAGAGAGAGAGAGAGAGAGAGAGAGAGAGAATCTTAAGCAATTTTACTTTCTATATTTTCTGTAACTGCTTATTGATAACAAATGAAAAAATTGGAAATATTACATAGTATAAAAATCCACAGATTAAGATTCAAGAGACCTGGATTCTGAATACACTTGACCAGTTGTTGACAAATTACTTAAGGTCTTTGTGTATTGTCTGTCTGACAAGAAGTTGGAAACAACCTAACCCTGCTGGTGATCAGATTAAACACAACAGCATACCAGGAACCTGTGAAATGCCTCAGGAAACAAGAAGCTTCCAAAAATACAGTTTGAAAGTAAATCCCTGTGCATAACTGTCTCTAAAACTGAAAACACTTTTCTCTAAATTGCTAGAGTAGTAAGTCAGGCACAGGGCTACAGAAAAGAAAAATAAATAAACAAACAGACATCAAATAAAAATTCTACATGGAAAGTAAACAAAATGTTCAGAGTCACAACCAGCAACATTCTGCTTACTATAATATTTTTATATGTTTTAAAATCTATACAATATGCATGTATCTAGATACCAAAAGCTAAAAAAAAAAAAAAAAGCAAAATACCAAAACACCAAAAAAAAAAAAAAAAATCAGAGTCATTAATAAAGCTCATGCTTTACTTCTCTTTATTCCTTTGCTTTAAAAGAACTCTCACTAGAAAGAGACATTCTGCATCTGTGCACAAAGATCGGGAGCTGATTGGAAAAATAGAGTTAACCTACAAAAAGACTCTGGATTGAAAACTACAGCTTAAGTTTTAAGATCTTTTTTATTGATCATCTTTGAAGTTCAGACTTAACCTTGAGATACATAAAACATGAATTAGTTTTTTGTTTGTTTGCGGTTCACTTTATAAGTGTTAATGGCCATCGTTAATGAATAGGCTCTCTGAATCTAAGGAAACAGCACACAGTCAAATAGCCTGCCAGTGGTAGGGCCCAGACATTCTACCCAGAAGTTCAGTCCTGCTCATTTCAACCAATGCACAGTCACAGTTGCAACTGCTTACCTAAACCAAATATACATCATTCATTGATTCATTACGCAAATATTCAGTGACAGCCCACGCCATGCCACATGTTGTGGTTAGCACTCTGGCACATCAGTGTGCGAATGAGACAAAATTTCAACAGCATGCTGGGTAAATATTCAACAACCACAGGGAGGGAGGGGACTTGTTTGTAGTAATTGCTTATTTACATAATGTACATACTCCGATAGTAACAGACTTCAATCTACTGACCTCACACCATTGAACTTTGAGCTGGGGAGAGAGGTGCTCAATCAACTCTTGTGAGCCTGTGTGAGCTTGCTCCACCACACCAGTGAAAAAATTCCTGTCCTTGTGAAAAATGCATTTTAGTGGAGAAAGAGAGACACAACATACTAGTCAAACATATGGTATACCAGCTACCAAAAAGTGTTATAGGGGGAGAGGAAGTCTGAGAAGTCAGGTAGGCAGACTAGGTAAGAAGGGGCAATTTTAAATAGGAGAACCGGAAAGGTTCCCTTAAAAAATGACATTTGAGCAAAGTCCTGATGGTGGTGGAGGAGTGAGCCAAGTAGACATTAAAGGAAGAGCGTTTCTGGGAGGGGGTCTCTAGGTGACTACATGGTAAAGGCTTGGGTATTTATTTTAAGAATTTTGGTTTTTGGGGCGCCTGGGTGGCGCAGTCGGTTAAGCGTCCGACTTCAGCCAGGTCACGATCTCGCGGTCTGTGGGTTCGAGCCCCGCGTCGGGCTCTGGGCTGATGGCTCGGAGCCTGGAGCCTGTTTCCGATTCTGTGTCTCCCTCTCTCTCTCTGCCCCTCCCCTGTTCATGCTCTGTCTCTCTCTGTCCCAAAAATAAATAAACGTTGAAAAAAAAAAAATTTAAAAAAAAAAAAAAAAAAAAGAATTTTGGTTTTTACCATAAGTGAGATGGAAAGACATTGAAAGGTTTTTCTGTTTTGTTTTGGTTTTAGCCAAGGAGAGGCATGATCTCACTTATACTTTTCAAATATGACTTTTGCTGATGTTTTGAGAGTTCACTATGTGGGGGTGAGCAAAGGAGGAAGCTCTGGTGATCATCCAGGCAAGAGGCCATAGTAGGTTGAATCACTAAATTCTACTCCTGAAACTAATTACACTATCTGTCAGCTAACTAGAATTTAAATAACAGTTGGGTCAAAGTGGTAGTGGACAGAATGTTGGGAAGTGGTGAGATTTCAGATATATTTTAAATATAGAGCCAACAGTATTTACTAACAAACTGAATGGGAAGTGCTGCCCAAAAGATGATTCCAAAGATTTTGTTCTAAGGCCCTGAGAAAGGTGAATCTAGCATTTACTGAATTAGAGTAGAGCAATTTTGGAGAAAAGTTCAGGAATTTGGTTCAGTGTCTGCAGTTTGATAGGCCTGTAAGTGAAGATGTAAGACAGGCACTTGGGCCTGAGTCTGATTTTGGAGAGAGGTTTGGGTTGGCCACATAATTGTGGAAGTAGTCAAGATACTGATAATACTTAAAACACTGGGACCCAATTGGAGCACCAGAAGAATGAATGCAAATTTATTTGAAGTTTAGTTAGCCATTTAACAAACACATGTTCTAGCAAGTACTAACTCACTTAATTCTCATGACCCTGGAAGGTAGGTACTATGATTGTCCTCTTTTTGCAAATTTAGAAACTACAGCACTGAGAGATTAAGTAACTTGCCCAAGGTCACAAGTAAATGGCTAATAAGTGGTAGATTTGGAGTTTCTAACCAAGGCTGTTCAGATCCAGAGTTCTTGTTAGAGACTGGAAGTTATCTAAAGGCCTGAGGCCTCCAGCACTACGACATTCAGAGGTCAGAGAGATGAGGCAGATCAGTAAATCCTATTTGTAGCATGTAACAAACACGTTTTATTCTCCAATAGAAATTCTACTTATACTCAGAGAGAATATTTGTTTCCCTGTATACGTTTTTACATTTTCTGTAATAAGCACATATTACTTATAGAATCAGAAAAAACTTTACTAAAATAATAGAAGGTGTAGTTATTTTTTAAACCTTGTTTCAATGGATGCATGTCACTGCCTGTTTACAGTACAGCTCAGTGAGAAGATACAATGAAAATCATTACAGAAAAACTGAATTGCTTTTTGCTTGGGGCATGAATAAAGTTACTATATAATTTATTATCCAAAGAACAGTCCTGAGAGTAAAAAGGAGCACTATTAATTATACCATAACAATAGGCTGAATTTAGGATTACCCTAAACATACCTATAGTAGGAAAAAGCACCCCAGGTAGCTTCTTTTTTTTTTTTATTTTTTTTTAACATTTATTTATTTTTGAGAGAGAGAGACAGACCATGAGCAGGGGAGGAGCAGAGAGAGAGGGAGACACAGAATCCGAAGCAGGCTCCAGGCTGTGAGCTGTCAGCACAGAGCCCGACACTGTGCCCGAACTCACGAACCGTGAGATCATGACCTGAGCTGAAGTTGGATGCTTAACCTACTGAGCCACCCAGGCACTCCCAGGTAGCTTCTTTCCTAAGAATAGTGTGTGTGAATAGAGGAAAGCAGTCTTTTATCTGGTCCATTTACACTACCTTCTTATTATTGTTCGTTGTAGGTTAAATATACCTTTATTTGCTATTATTATTGTTTACCCTTTTACCAACTACCAGTTAGCACTGGGCATCAAAAAACAAACTGAGCACCCCCTGCATGTTACTATATGTGGGTATCAGAGAACTGCTACATAGAGCTCATTAGTCCTTAGGATGAGAAATGATAACACAGACTTCAGCTATTTTGATGATTGAAGCCACATTCAAGGATTAGGAAAGACATATTACTGACATTAAGTATAAATAAAATCTAATAAGAAATCACATTACACAGTGATTAAACACTATTATTTGTAATCATTAAAAAGAATTATCTTCATTTCTATTCTAACTTAAGAAAACTGGGAAAGAAAAAACATCTAACTACCCACCTCTAATTCCCAAGTCATTTAAAATCTATGTCAATACTAACTTGGTGTGGAACATAGGCAAGCTGAAATGGCAAAATGGAAATACAAGGGAATATACTGTACCTTGTTTTACCTGTAAGGAACACACACCTGACAAAAGGCAATTTTCACATCCAAGGTTGGTTCACTGCAGTAGTACAATAAATGGAGGCTCATAAATACCTATAGAAAAAGGGGGGGGGGGGCATGAATTTCTAAATCACCTAATTTTTCATTATTTAATAGCATAAACTTTAATATAATTTGAATTAAACACAAGGTGTCGTGCATAACATATATTCAGCATAATCCTTATCCCGACTAGTACTAGGTACTTTTCACAAATCATAAACACTAAATAATAAAATAAGGTAAGATGTTTTATTTTTATAATGATCAACACCATCACAATCATAAAGATTAGATAAAAAGAATTGGATATACTTAATAAGTTAAAGTTTAGAACAATTTATTATAGAGTACTTTCAGTTCTAGGCAACTAACTTTAAAAATCTCAAACATATGCTCAAGAGCATATATATAAGCATGCTTATTGCAGAATAAAGGGACTTTTAAATAAACACTAATTGGTAATAGAATTATATATAGGACTTGAAATAACTGAATTCAAGCTTAAGGTATCAGCGTAGATAAATTTTTCAAACATGATGTTGAGTGGGGGAAAAGGCAAGTTTCAAAAGGGTATGAAGATCATTATATTATTAATATAAAATTTTAAAATATACAAAATCATACACATTACTTTGTTATATAATCATAAAACCAAAACCAAGAAAAAAAATGGGCACTATATTAACATAATTTAATCTTGGTTAACTACAAAGATTTCAATTACATTATTTTCCATATATTTAAAATATTTTATAATTTTGCAAAGTATTAAGGACAGGATAAAATCATGTAATGGTGGTAATGCCAAATTAAGCACTGTCTTATTGAGTATGATGAAGCAGCATCAGAGAAATCCAACTGAAATCTTTTTCAGTTCAGTTAAGCTCACTTTACTGAATATATTGTGTGCAAGACACAATTCTGTGAGTTAAACAATTTTAAAACCACGATTGACACAAGACTTCTGTTTCTAGAAAAATGAATGATTTGATATCCTAAAAACCACTCAGTGTAAAACTCCTAAAAAATTAAATGAAATATACAAATTATATTTTTAATGTATAACTGAAGTGCCAGAAGGAAAAGAAAGAAAGAAAGAAAGAAAGAAAGAAAGAAAGAAAGAAAGAAAGAAAGAAACGAATAGGAAAGGAAAGGAAAGGAAAGGAAAGGAAAGGAAAGGAAAGGAAAGGAAAGAAAAAAGAAAAGAAAAGAAAGAAGAAAAGAAAAGAAATTAATTCTGAGGCTGAAAACAATGTGAAAGAATTCATGCAGAGAAGTAAAAGAGCTGAAGTTGCCTCTTGTCCCTAGGTCATCTGCTGATGTCTGAAGATGAGAACTTTCATTTTTAGATAGTAGCATGTAGAATCCAAGAAACAAAGCTTAGAATCTATCTATGGTGGGAAGTCACACTGAAGACACCTGCGCGGAGCTTAATAGAGAACTTTTAAACAAACTTTAGAACTAGCAAAACAATCCCAGAAGGAAGGTCTGAATTGTAAAAAAAAATATTTTACGTGGGAACTTGGTAGATTTTTTAAATTTAAGAAAGAATGAAAGGGCAAGAACATATAAAACATTCCTGAAGAAGAGCAAAATGGGTGTTTGTGGAGGTTAGGAGGGTCCACAGTTGTAGTTAGTAAATGTATGTGGGATTGATGCAGAACTAGACTTATAAATTAATAAAGAGCCAAAAACAGACACATACATACATGGAAACCTAATTATGTTAAAGTTTGCATCGCAAATATTTGGGGAAAGAAGAAACTATGCATTAAATCATGCTGAGACAATAGGTCATGCATCATAAATATGGGGGATGTAGGTGGGGTAGAAGCACACCCCTGTTGAAAGACAATACTCTATCAGATCTTTCACACTTCTCCATATCTTGCAAACAGAAGCACTGGCTGTCTTTATTCCAGACTATCTTCTCAAGGATAATTACAAAGCAAACAGTCTTGGAAGAGAGAGATAGTATCTCCCTCTGGAACAAAGGGCAGGTTTGATTACTCTCCAGTATAATAAAGATAAGGTGTCCCTCTGGGACAAGCCATGCTTACTGCCATTATAAATACAAGGCTTCCTTTGCCAGTGTAAATACACTCCTTTGGAGTTCCTCTTCCAAAATGTAACCCACTCTATATGCAGTAGTCACCCGACCTTTGAGTCACCCTACGTGATTGAGGGCTGAGGAACGGGCATGAATGTTGACATTCTAGCTACTGCTATTATTGTGAGTAACAAGAATCTGTGTCTACTTCTTCAAGCTATGTGGTAGAGTCACGCATGTTTGTTTCATCATTATTTTTTTATTATATTTTTATAAAATTTTTTTATGTTTATTTTTGAGAGAGAGGGAGAGAAAGTGAGAGTGGGGGAGGGGCAGAGAGAGACAGGGACAGAGGATCTGAAGCATGCTCTGCACTCGCAGCAGAAAGCCTGATGCAGGGCTCAAACTCACCAACCAGGAGATCATGACCTGAGCCAAAGTTGGACAGTTAACTGACTGAGCCACCGAAGTGTCCCTATTTCACTATTATTTTTTTAAACCTTACATATATGAAATACCATTTGATATGTCAAATATTTTATAATAGGAAAAAATTCAAGTGACACAAGGACCTAGTGGTCCTTCATTCTTTTGCTAGACATTGCTGTGTAGGCACAAATGCCTGGAATCAAAACACTCATAATAGCCATTAATGGGAAATGATCTTGAAGAGAAATGCTGAGGGGTATAAAGAAGGAAGATAGAAGAAATTGTGCTTGATGATAACATTAAATTACTGAATTAAGAAATTCGGGAACTTTTCTACTTCTAGACTTTCTGTTATATAAGAAGGTGAATCCCCCATTAAAAAAAAAAACTACTAAAATATACTCAGAAAGCAAAAACTAAAACAAAGCAACAACAAAAAATATGATTTACTCCTCAGATTTTAATCTGTGAGATTATTTGATTGTATCCATGAGATTTCAAGGAGATTTATATATCATTTTTGCCAATTACCTCTACTTTTTAAATTTTTAAATTTAGTTTTAAATCAGGTATAATTTACACATAGCAAAATGAACTGTTCTTAAGTATCTATGTTGATGAGTTTCGACAAATGCACATATCCACGTAACTCACATTCCAATGAAGATAAAAAATAGTCTGAAAACCCTAGCCCACCCAAGCAAACAATGTTCTAATTTCTTTCAATATAAATTGGTTTTTCTTGTCTTTGAACTCACATAAATGCAACCATACAGTATGCACTCTCTTTTGTTGGGCTTCTTTTGCCCAGCAATATGCTTTTAGTACTCAGCCATATTGGCATAAATTTTAGTAATGGTTCATTCAATAATGGCGTTTAATGCATCACAGTGTGCTATCCATCTACTTTAGGACATTTGAGGTGTCTCTAATTTTTAATATTATTAATAATGCTCCTATGAATACCTACGTACATGTATTCTTGTATAAATATGCTTTCATTTCTCTCAGGAAAAGTACCAAGAGAAAAAATTGTTAGATCATGAGATTAGGAATATATTTTATTTATGAAAAACTGAGAGACACATTATCAATCCCCTGCAGCAATGTACGAAATTCAGGTGTTTTACATCTTTGCCAACATTTGGTTTATCAGTTTTCTAAATTTTAATCATTCTAATGGACATTTAATTACATTTTGTTATGGTTTTATTTTTTATTCCCCTGATGACTAATGATGTTGAGCTTATTTTTATTTGTTTATTGGTCACTCATTTATAATCTTTTGTGAAGTGCCTTTTCAATTTTTTTACCCATTTGGTGGTGGATTATGGGTGGGGGGGAGGAGATTATCTCTTATTTTTTACAAAATATAGAAATCTTTTATTTCAGATGAAAGTTTTCTGTCATATATACATATTATAAATATTTTCTTTCAGTTTGTGGCTTCATATTGAACTTAGAAATGCTGTCTTTTAGTAATATTTAATTTTTATGAAATGCATTTCCTTTGTCTTTCTTTTATTAGTAGTGCTTCCTTGAGTTTATCAAGGGATCTTCCTTGAGTTTATCAAGGGTGTGATCCACACCAAGTTCACAAAGATATTCTTCCACATTTTCTTCTTGAAGCTTTGCGTTGTTAATTTTCCTTTTAGGAATATAATCCACCTGTAATTAATTTTAATCTAAGGTGTGATTTTTTTTATCGTTTATTTATTTTTGAGACAGAAAGAGACAGAGCATGAACGGGGGAGGGTCAGAGAGAGAGGGAGAGAGAATCTGAGAGAGGGAGAGGGAGAGAGAATCTGAAACAGTCTCCAGGCTCTGAGCTGTCAGCACAGAGCCCGACGCGGGGCTCGAACTCATGGACCCTGAGATCATGACCTGAGCTGAAGTCGGACGCTTAACCGAGCCATCCAGGCACCCCATAATCTATGGTGTGATTATATATTGAGGTATATATTGAAGTTCATTTTTCTCCTTATAAATAGCCACTTGTTCAAGTATCCTCAGTCATAATAACTTCCTTTCTATACTGAGTTACCTCACTGCCTTCGTCAAAAAATCAATTGACTGTACAAATGTGGATCTATTTCAGGAACTTTTTTTGGTTCCATTGACCTACTATCTATTTTTACCCCATTACCATTCTGTCTTGATTACTGCAGCTTTATAATAAGTCTTCAAATTAGGTAAGTCCTCCAAATTTTTTTCTTCTTTTTATTTGTGAGACTCTTCTGGGTCTTTGCATTTCCATATGAATTTTAAAATCAGCCTGACATTTCAAAACATTATTTAAAAACTTTCTGCAATTTGGTTGAGAATGTAGTAGAGCTATAGCTCACATTGGGAAGAAAGGTATCTTAACAATATTGGGTATAGTTTATCCATAATCATGGTGTATCTGCCCATTTATTTTAATACTCTCTAATTTACCTCAGGAATGTTTCAGAGTTTGCAGTGTATAGATCTTGTATGTTTTTCTTTAAGTGTATTCTTTAGCATTTACATTTTTGATACTAATGTAAATGGCATATTTTTAATTTCCATTTCCCAAATGCTTATTTCTTAAAATAATGTTAATTTTTGTAAGTGAACTTGCATTCTACCACACTGTTAAATTCATTTATTAAATCCAGTAAATATTTTTAGTTTGTTTAGGATTTTTCTTACACATAGAAAAGTTGTCTGCAGATGAAAATAGTTTTTCCTTTTTCCTTTCCAATCTGTTTTTCTTGCCTAATTGTTCAAGTACAAAGTTGAATAGAAGGGAGGAGATGTTAATGATCTCTGTCTTTTAAGACATGTATATAGTCCACTTAAATTTAAAGTGAATATGAATATTGCTGAGATCAAGCCCACCACTGTACTCTTTGTTTCATATTTTACCCTTGTATTCTTTATTCCATTTTTTCCTCTTTTTCAGCCTTTTTTGGAAGAACTGGGTATATTTTTGTTTACCATTTTATTTTACCCAGTAGCTTATTATTTATACGTATTTTTTAGTGGTTGTTCTAGAGTTTGCATTTTTAATTTTTAGTCATCTAACTTCAAATAATATGATTCTACTTTACATATAGTTTAAGAAACTTACACTAGTATACTTCAATTTTCCCCTCTAGTCCTCTGAACTATTGTTGTCATATATTTTACTTATACATGTTTTATAAGCCCATAACACATGGCTATTATTTTTGTCTTAAATAAGCAATTCTATTTTAAGGAAATTTAGATTACAAAGAAAAGTATTTTATATTTGCTCACATATTTTCTCTGCGTAGTTCTTTCACATGCTTCTTTAAGTTTATTGTTAAGCATTTATGTTTTTGATATTATTATAAAAGGTATTTTTATTTATTCCCATTTTCCAAATGTTCATTTCTGGCATTGAATGGGAAAATGTTCTCCCAGCCCCTCTTCAGTTTTTCCTTCAGTCTTCTCACAGCACTTTGTTCACACTTTTATTATGACTATCTTATAATATTGTTAACTGTTTTTTCATATGTCTATTCCATACATACTACATTATGTCCTTCTCAGGTAAAGTGACCATGTTTTATTCATGTTCACAACCCCAGGGCCCAACACTATTCTCAGTATAGAGCTAATGTTGAGTAAATGTTTATTGAATAAAAGCAGACTCAAATTAAAAAAGCTTCCTTCCTTCTCTAGTACAAATCTAAGTATTTTATTATCTCTGCATATTCAGATCTATAAGTTTTCAACAAATTTGGTGCTAATAAATTAGGAATGAGGAGTGTGTAGTGGTGGGAGTATGAGAGTCCAACACAGATGACCTCAAAATGCTACCCAGCAAGGCTGTTTTTAGTTCTGTACTGCTGAATTGGGCATGTGGGAAATAACAATATCCAGCCCGCCACCTAAAATGAACAATGTATTTTAATTTTTAATGAGTGAATAATCTTTCTATGGAAAGTAAGCATCCTGACCTTTCCTGGTTGCATTATAAAGATTCTAAATGTAGCACCATGACTAAGTCACTAAGTCACTGCAGAAACTCCTTGTTCCACAAAGGGACATTACAAGAAAAAGAATGTTCAGTATGATATTCTCAGTGATTTACAGAAAACTAGTCTGGTAATCATATTCCCTAATAACATGGCAGAAAGCATTTGGCACCACTGCATAGAAACAACATAAATGTCCAGGGCATTATCTCGATATTAGTCTAAAGTATAATTAATGACAATAGCTTGGTGCAGTATAGGACCCATGAGTAGCTTGAAAAGGGAGGGGATGCTAATTTGGGGAGTTTAGTGCTTTCAATTACTGGTTGTTCTTGTGGGAAAAGTCCCATATGTGCACTCCTTGCTATGTAGTATACTGAGTTTCTCTTCATTACATGGCTATATGAGTTAGTGACTACTCTGAACAAAGCAGTAGGCCAAGGTGTATGAATGAGATATACTTAATTTATTAGATTGAACTAGTGCACAACAGCTACTATAAAGAATGTAACTATGATATGCTTTAATAGCTTAGATCAATACTTAAATTCGTTTGTATGTGAGATGTGCCAACAAACCACAGGAGGTTTAAGAAGTTTTACAGATGCAAAAAAATCAAATTGTTCTGGGCAGCTCCAGGCTCCCATGGTTTGTCACTAAATGTAATACATGCAAGAGTGAACTAAATGAGCAATTAATTACACAATATGTTTTGAGATCCAGCACTTTCCAAGTTTAACTGATATACAACAAATTCATTATCTGTAAATACTGTAAATAGTTTTTGATTTATTACATATGAGTTATTAAAATATGACTCTCTTAACAGCCTGTAAGCATATGTACAATATGAGAATACAGAGTCATTGTTAATTACAAGAACAAAAAAATACTCTGTCTCTTCTATTCCCTAAAGAATTCTCCCAACTATGTATAAAAAACATACATATTGGGGCACATGGGTGGCTCAGTCGGTTAAGCATCCAACTCTTGATCTCAGCTCAGGTGTTGACCTCAGGGTCATGAGTTCAAGCCTGTGTTGGGCTCCACGCTGGGTGTGGAGTCTACTTTAAAAAAATTAAAAATTAAAAAAATTAACATTTTTGAAAAGTACATATAAAGAAACAAATGAAAAGTAAATATACCATGAAACAAGTAATTATCTTTTTAGTGCTGACAGAGAAAAAAAATTAAATTTAATATTCTATTAAGAACTGTGCATTTGCTTACTTTAAGATATTATTAAATCTTTTGGTCCATGGACTATAATTTTTTTCTCAGGGACTACCATTTAGAGCAGAAATCAGCAAACTGTGGCCCATGGACCAAATTCAAATCACCACATGTTTTTGTAAATACAATTTTATTGAAACACATTCATTCATTAGTTTACATAGTGTCTATGGCTGCTTTTACACTATAATAGTAGATTTGAGTAACTGATAGAAACTATATGACCTGCAAAGGCTAAAATATTTACTATCTGACACTTTATAGAAAAAGTTGCCAGGAGCACCTGGCTGGCTCAGCCGGTACAGCATATGGCACTTGGTCTTGGGGACATGAGTTCAAGCCCCACATTGGGCACAGAACTTACCTCCAAAAAAAAAAAAAAAGAGAGAGAAGAAGAAAGAAAGAAAGAAAGAAAGAAAGAAAGAAAGAAAGAAAAAAAAAAAGAAAGAAAGAAAGAAGAGAAAAAATAAAAGGTTGCCAACCTCTGATTTAGAGCACTCTCGATACAAACATGTAGAAGCACATCATTAGCTTCAGTATAAAGGCAAAAATAATCCAATGACTCTAATCATAAGTATATAAGTACACAAAATACTTTTTCATTAATTATACTTAAATTTAATATATATTATTTCTTTCCAAGTAATCTATGCTTGTCTATATCTAAAAGCTAAATATCTCTTAAAATATTGTTCATATAACAAGATAATTGCTTCCAAAGAAATCCTTTGATAAACTTATTTAGCAGGAGTAAAGCAATAGAGACCAGAATATAAGAGATGAGAAAGCAACAAATACATAAGAAATAGGAAGGATTATTAAGAGAGAGGACATATAAAATAAGAAATGTAAAAACAGCAAAATTCACCAATTCAAGAATTATAATACAAACATTTTTAAGTCTCTTAATATTGAACATATAACATTGCTTCTGGTCCTAGAAACCTGGTAGGGTTAGCTAACATGGAAACTCTCACATCACAAAACTAGATTAGTTGGGTAAACTGTAACAAAAAGTAGTTTTGGATGTACATTAAAAAAGGAAAATTGCCAGTGGTGTTATGAAGTTGGCTCCTACAATCAGCTAGCAAAACCTGATTGGGCACATCTTTTCCCAACTCCATGCCTGATGACGCTACTTCAGTGGGGTTTAAAATTGTTTTTTGTGGGAACATTTAGACTATAGAAACTGGTATATTCTACAAACCAAGCTTTCTTCAGAGAATTGGTGATTAAACATTGAGTAGTACACAACTGGAAGTTACCAGGTACCGGAAATGAAAGAAGACACTAAAAAAGGTAAATCACAAATCTCCAGATATATCACAAGGAAAGAAAATACCTCAAGTGAGAATCATCAGATACTATAAAAAAAAAAAGTATTACCACCATAAGAACTTTATATGATCAAAACAATTAGAAAGACCATAAGTAGGAGTGAGTGAAATAATTAAAGAGTCAGAATAAGGAACAAAGGAGGAGGGTTAAGATGGTAGAGAAGTAGGGTAACCCTAGGCTTGCCTCCTCCCTCAAACAGCAAGATAAATATCCAATTATTCTGAACACCCAAGAAATTGATTGGAAGTCTTAAAGAACAAAGTTGCACATCTACAAAAAGAAAAACAACAACCCATGGAAAGTAGGAACTGAGAAGAGTTGATTTGTGGGAGAAAAGAGCTTCAGGTGCTGCAATGGGGAAGGATCCCTGATCACAGAGAGCGGTAAGCTAAGAGTAAAGAAAAACAAATAGTGAAAACACACAGGGCACAGCACAAGAAAACACTTCCCCAAAACCACTGGTAGGGAAAAAAGAAAAGGTTTCAATACCACCAGTTTTTTTTATAAACAGCAAAGTTTGAAGTTTCAGAGCTCAGTGCCTGACAGCATTCCAGTGAAGAAGCAGGACAGAGCCATGGGAGTGGGCTGCATGTTCTGAGGATCCCCTGAGATCCTTGGAGTGCTTTCAATAGAGGTGATAGGGTCTCTCCATTGGCAAAAGACCTGGCCAAGGCCACTGAGCTGTCCCATTCACTAGTATAGGAACAAAGATGCCAGCTGAGGGCAGCAAACGGTCGTACCAGCTGTGTGTTGGAATTTACCATAAACTCTGAGCTGCTGCCACCACGCAATCACTCAACTGTTTCCTGGGACAAGCTCAGGCTACAGGGCAGCAAGATCCTCCCCCAGAGGATCAGCACAGGTAGAAACCCAGGGAGCCTCTGAAGTGTGGGGTTTTCAAACATGGCTTTGTCTGAGATAAAACCCAGGAGGGCAGACAGTTCACACAGACAGGGTGAAAGGGGGGATCTGCTGGAAGACTTGGACACAGAAAAGGTGACTGCGCATCTCTGACATAACCAACTTCCCACTCTGGAGAGTAGAGAGGAAGGTGAAACCATTTTTACTCCTATCCAACAAGCACTGATCTACCCCAGTGAGCTAAACAGTGCCAACAAGTGGAGAACAGAGCTGTTACACCAAGCCACACACCCCTCTGCCCTCCAAACACATCTCTACTAGGGCAAGTTGGCCTGAGAATCAGAGACACAGGCCCCTTCCACAGAGAACAAGCACAGCTCCTCCCAAGCACTAAGTCTACGGATCATAAAGTGTGTAAAGCTTCAGCTCTAGGGGAAATGTGACCTAGCTTCTTTGGGGGTTTGTTTTTGTTTGTGTGGTTTATTTTTCTTGGGTACAGAAAGAGCTAATTTTTTATTTTTTTAATTTTTTAATTTTCAACTTTTAATTTTTTTTATTTTTTTATTTTTCTTTTTTCTATCAAGCTTCTCTTAATAACCAGACCAAAACATACCTAGGATCTAGCTTTATTATTTTTTTAAATCTTTTAATTTTAATTTAATTTTATTATTTTTTTCTCCAAAATGACAAGTCAGAGGAATTCACCTCAAAAGAAAGAACAGGAAGAAATGACAGTAAGAGATTTCATTAATACAGAAATAAGTAAGATGTCTGAACTACAATTTAAAACAATTATAAGGATTCTAACAGGGCTTGAAAAAGCATAGAAGACTCTGGAGAATCTCTTATTGCAGAGATAAAAGAGCTAAAATCTAGTCAGGCTGAAATTTAAAATGCTATAACTGAGATGCAAACCCAATGGATGCCATAACAGTAAGGATGGATGAAGAAGAGGAACAAATTACTGATGTAGAAGAAAATTATGGGAAATAATGAAGCTGAAAATAAGAGGGAAACAAAGGTAATGAATCACAAAGGTAGACTTAGGGAACTCAGTGACTTATTAAAACTGAATAACATTCATATAATAGAAGTTCCAGAAGATGAAGAGAGAGAAAAAGGGGCAGAAGATTTATTTGAGCAAATTATAGCTGAAAACTTTCCTAATCTGAGGGAGGACACAGACATCAAAATCAAAGAACAACTCCCATTAAAGTCAACAAAAGCCATCCATTGCCAAGGTATATCATAGTCAAATTCACAAAATACACACACAAGTAAAGAATCCTGGAAGTAGCAAAGGAAAAAAAAAGTAGAGATAATAAAGACTAGAGCATAAATACATGATACAGAAATAACAGCAACAACAACAAAACACACAGTAGAACAGATCAATGAAACTAAGAGTTGGTTCTTCAAAAAATTAATAAAAATGATAAATCCCTAGCCAGACTTACCAAAAAGGAAAGAGAAAGGACCCAAATACATAAAATCACAAATGAAAGGGGAGCTATCACAACCAATACCCCAGAAATACAAAAAATTATAAGAGAATATTATGAAAAATTATATGCCAACAAACTGGACAATCTGGAAGAATGTATAAATTCCTAGAAATATGCAAACTGCCAAAACTGAAACAGGAAGAAATAGAAAATTTCAATAGGTGCATAACCAGCAAAGAAATTGAAACAGTAATCAAAAATCTCCCAACAAACAAGAATCCAGGGCCAGACGGCTTCCCAGGGGAATTCTACCAGACATTTAAAGAAGAGTTAATATCAATTTCTCTCAAATCATCCAAAAAATAGAAATGAAAGGGAAACTTCCAAACCATTCTATGAAGTTAGCATTACCTTGGTTCTAAAACCAGATAAAGACACCACTAAAAAGGAGAATTACAGGCCAAAATCCCTGATGAACATGGATGCAAAAATTCTCAACAAGATACTAGCAAATTGAATCCAACAATACATTAAAAGAATTAATCACCATGATCAAGTGGGATTTATTCCTGGACTGCAGGGCTGGTTCAGTATTTGCAAATCAATCAACGTGGTAAGCCACATTAATAAAATAAAGGATAAGAACCATATGATTCTCCCAATAGATGCAGAAAAAACATTTGAGAAAATATAGCATCCACTTGATAAAAACCCTCAACAAAGTAGGGATAGATGGAACATACCTCAATATCATAAAGGCCACATAGGAAAGACCCACAGCTAATATCATCTTCAATAGGGAAAAACAGCCTTTCCCCTATAGTGTCAGGAATAAGTCAGGAATAAGACAAAGCTGTCCACTTCTCACCATTACTATTTAACATAGTACTGGAAGTCTTAGCCTCAGCAATTAGACAATGACAACAACAACAAAAAAATAAAATAAAAGGCATCCAAATCAGCAAGGAAGAAGCAAAACTTGCACTATTTGCAGATGACATGATACTCTATGTAGAAAACCCAAAAGACACCACCGAGAAATTGCTAGAACTAATATATGAATTCAGCAAATCATAGGATATAAAATCAATATACAGAAATCTGTTGCATTTCTATACACTGATAATAAAGCAGCAGAAAAAGGAATCAAGGAATTGATCCCATTTGCAATTGCACTTAAGACAATTAGATACTTAGGAATAAACCTAACCAAAGAGGTAAAAGATCTGTACTCTGAAAGCTGGAGAACTTTAAGAGGACACAAAGAAATGGAAAAGCATTCCATGTTCATGGATTGGAAGAACAAACACTGTTTAAACGTCTAAACTATCCAAAGGAATACACATTTAATGCAATCCCCATCAAAATACCACCAGCATTTTTCACAGAGCTAGAACAAACAATCCTAAAAAAATGTGTATGAAACCACAAAAGACCCCAAATAGCCAAAGCAATCCTGAAAAAGAAAAGCAAAACTGGAAGCATCATGATTCCAGATTTCAAGCTATATTACAAAGCTGTAGACTTCAAGAGAGTTTGGTGCTCACACAGAAACAGACATATAGGTCAATGGAACATAATAGAAAACCCAGAAATGTACCCACAACTATATGGTCAACTAATCTTCGACAAGAATATCCAGTGGAAAAAAGATGGTCTCTTCAACAAATGGTGTTGGGAAAACTGGACAGCAGCATATGAAAGAATTAAACTGGACTGTCTTATACCATACACAAAAATAAATACAAAGTGGATGAAAGACCTAAATGTGATACCTAAATGGTTTCATCAAAATCCTAGAGAATAGAGGCAGCAATCTCTTTAACCTTGGTCACAGGAAATTCTTACAAGACACATCACCAGAAACAAGGGAAACAAAAGCAAAAATGAACTAATGGGGCTTCATCAAGACAAAAACCTGCACAGTGAAGGAAACAATCAACAAAACTAAAGGCAAACTATGGAATGGGAGAAGATATTTGCAAATGACATATCTAATAAAGGGTTAGTATCCAAAATCTATAAAGAACTTATCGAACTCAACACCCAAAAAACAAATAATCCAGTTAAGAAATGGGCAGAAGATAGGAATAGTCACTTTTCCAAAGAAAACATCCAGATGGTTAACAGACACATGAAAGATGCTCAACATCACTTATCATCAGGGAAATACAAATCAAAACCATGATAGGAAACCACCTCACATCTGTCAGAATGGCTAAAGTTAACAACACAAGAAACAACAGGTGTTGGTGAAGACACAGAATGGGGAACCTTTTGTACTTCTGGTGGGAATGCCAACTGGTGCAACCACTCTGGAATATGGAGGTTCCTCAAGAAATTAAAAATAAAACTACCCTATGACCCATCAATTGCACTACTAGGTATTTATCCAAAGGATACAAAAATACAGATTGGAATGGGTATATGCAACCCAGTGTTTATAGCAGCATTATCAACAATAGCCAAACTATGGAGAGAACCCTAATGTCCATTGACTGATGAAAGGATAAAGAAGATGTGGTATGTGCGTGTATACACACACGCACACACACACACACACACACACACACACACACACAATGTAATATTACTCTGACACCAAAAAGAATGAAATTTTGCCATTTGCAACAATGTGGCTGGAACTAGAATGTATTATGCTAAGCGAGATAAATCAGACCGAGAAAGACAAATACTATGATTCCACTCATATGTGGAATTTAATAAACAAAACAAAACAGATAAACATATGGGGGATGGGGAGATGGAAAAAAACCATAAAAGATTCTTAATAACAAGGAATGAACTGAGGGTTGAGGGAGGAGGTGGGTGAGGGATGGGCTAGATGGGTGATAGATATTAAGGAGGGCTCTTGTTATGAAGAGCACTGGGTGTTGTATGTAAGTGATGAATCACTGAATTCTACTTCTAAAACCAATATTTCACTGTATGTTAACTAACAACTGAAATAAAATTTGAAAAGAAAAATAAATAATTTAGAAAGCTACGTAAATAAAAAAAATAAAAAGGAACAAATGCCATAAGAAATAAGTTATCACTACTATAAGAAGAAAAATTGGTAGATCTGAAAATGAACTAAATAGACATTGTGGGAAAAGTAGCTTTTAAATTAAAAGCCTAATAGGTTAATAGGCGGAATAGAAATAATCGAGTTAATGAAGTAGAAAAAGATTCATAAGCATTTATCACATACTAATAAAGAGATGGAAAATATAAAAGATCGAGAGATACAGGCAATAGAATAACAAGGTCCAAAATAAATAAAACAAGTTTCAGAAGGAACAAAGCAAATCAAATGTGCAAGGGGCAATATTTGAAGTGATAATGACAGTTAATTCTCCTATATAGTTGTAAAACATACTGAAGTCCTTAGCAGGATAGATAAGAATAAATCCATGCCTAAAAAGAGTACGAAGAGCAGACAACACAGTAATAAAATCCTAAAAGCAACTAGAAATAAGAGTCAGAATCCCCATAACAGAACAATTGGACTGAAGGAAGGCTAATGCGTATATAAGTATTAAACTAAGAAAAATGGTACCTTAGAATGTCACTTTAAAACACAAAATAGAGGGCTCCTGGATGGCTCAGTTAATTCGGCTCAGGTCATGAGCTCATGGTTCCTGAGTTCCAGCTGCACGTCAGGCTCTGTACTGACAGCTCAGAGCCTGGAGACAGGCTTCAGATTCTGTGTCTCCCTCTGTCTTTGCCCCTCCCCCCATTCGTACTCTGTTTCTGTCTCTCTTTCTCAAAAATAAATAAACTTAAAAAAAAATAAAACACACAATGGAACCATAAGAAAGAAAAAAATACAAAACAGAACCAACATGATGAGAACAATAAAACATATAAACAAACATTAAACAAAAGATCAGTTTACTACCAACATACAATAGAAAGTAAAGTTCTCTAATTTTGATGAGAAAAATTCTAATTTTGATGGCAAAAACATCCTATAATTTGCAACCAGTTGGAGGACAAGTAACAAACATTAGAGGTCACCCCCCCTCGTTCATCAAATAGGGACTCAGAAGCCAAGCAAGGGAGCGCAATAAAATAGTCCCAATACAAAACCACCCTCAAAGTAACTTAAAAAAAAAAAAGGTTTTCTGCTTAACAGCAAAGAAATAAAAAATAAGATATTATTTTACCTCTCAAATTCTTGAAGTTTTGATGATTAACATTCAATGCAGAAGAATAGACCTAACCTGCTATCTTCCTCCAAGACATCTATTTCAATATTCTACTTTATTCATGTCAATGTAAAATAGCACTAAATAAATATTCGTTAAATGAATTGCTATATGTTGCAAATTAAAATAGATACAAACTGTGGGGGCAACTTGACAATAAGGTATTCGATTGCTTTAAAATGCATTTAAATTTTTTTAATGTAATTTATTGTCAAATTGGTTTCCATACAACACCCAGTGCTCATCCCAACAAGTGCATTTTAAATTTAAATAATTCCATATCTAAGTACTTATGGCAAAGATATAATCAAGTATCTGTACAAAGATTAATCTATAAGAATGTTCACCATAGCATATTCACAGTAAAATAATTGAAAAACTAAATGTTCAATAAAAATAGATTAATAAAAGCACGTTAAAAGCATATAGCATAATTCCATTTAGCCATTTATAAATTACAATATGTATAAATGTTCACAATACATTGTCAAGTGGAAAAATATAACAAAAATGGGTTACAATATGACCCAATCTTTTTTAAAAAATAGATATGAGTATAGTCTTATAGAGATAGAAATGTGCACATATTTAATTTTCGTGCTTTTATATATTTTTCAGTTTAACAGCATCTTTTTAATTAAAAATACTACTACAGTGTATAGTAAAATAACAGATGTAAAGCTTCCTTCAGTTTCTTTTTTAACTGAAAGAAAACATAACAAATATCTAAGCAACTTCTTTTCATAGATAAGAAACTTAAGACCTAATAATAAATGGTTAGGAAATCTTCCAAATTCATACATCATCAGTGAGGCAATAAGGACTCACATTCAAATGTGATAAATGTTATGTAGTAAACACAGATTAAATTTCTAAAAACACTGACCAGCAAACATTTTAAATAAATTATAAATGGCCTCTCAGGAATTGTTTTCTAATTCTACCTAAAATTCATGTATCTGGGGCCCGAACCTAAACACAAGTATTTCACTTAATTTTCTAAAATATCCTGTACAGAATGACATTAACACAGAGAAAAAGGATTTTTTCATCATCCTTTTCATTTGGAAAATTATTGCTTAAATTGGTTCTAACAGTTTTAACAGACACCACCAGTTTAGATCTCACTATCAATCACAAAAAGCATTTTATCCAGGTGAGGTATATAAACCACTACCTTTGCCTAGTTACATCTTTTTCTTCAACATTCCTCAAGACATTTTGCTATTCAAATATCAAGAGGTATAAAACTCAGCTCTTCAGTTACTTCATGAAACCCTATGTACCTACCACCACCACACCTATAATTCTACTCACACAATACTCAGCCTCTAACATCCTCATGCTCCACACATCTGTAATAATTTCTAGGTTTGTATGTGTTTGTATATGAATTACACATGATCTTCTCTAAATAGGAGCCAGAAAGGAAAGATGACATTGTTTTCCTCACTGATTCTACATTAATAAGATATTTGTAAAGCATATAGTGCCTTTTACATAATAAGTACCAAATGTATGTTTCTTATATATACAACGTGATAGATAGATAGATAGATAGATAGATAGATAACATTTCACATCACAGAGGATAAATACATAAAGACTACAAGTCCCAAAAAGTAAAAACAGCAATAGTGATACACACTAAAGCATTTGGGTTTGGTCAGAATTCCCTATAATATGTAAAAACATTTTTAATATTAACCTTATTTCAAAAAGAAAATTCAAATTCCCATCACCTGGACTAAATGAAAAATATCCATGTATTTAGTATCCACTGTATGTCAGGTAGCTATACTGGACAGTCATGTACAATACTGAAGAATTCACAAATAGAAGGTGAAAATCAGTGCCTTTATGGAATTTCCATAAAATTAAAATATTTGCATATACATGGGTTTATTTTTAAATCCTCAAAGTTAAAAATTTACCATTAAAGTAACTTTTAAATTTTTCTAAGGATTGACTTTTAAAAATATATTTATTTTAACACAGACGGACATAATAATATGCTTTAAGCAAGAAAAAAAAGAAAGAAACCTTTGGGCAATTAAGTCAAAAGGCAAAATGAAATCTTAATTCCACTAAACAAGTAGCATTATTGCTTTATGTATCCCCACAATAACCAGGCCAATAGAGGCTATTCATTAGGTGAAATGTCAACTTGAATCCTGGAGAGGTGCTGAACTTACACAAACAACTTGGTCCCTTAAGTGATGTGGAAAAATCTAACAACGTAATGAGAAGAATAAATTCAGAGGTCACTCTATCTTCCAGTCACTTAGCAACTAAATTGGAGTGAAGAGGGCAAGAGGGAAATGATTTCTAAAAATAATTAACCATAAACTCTGAAGTACAGATAAGTAAAAAAGAGGATGAAAATGGAAGCAGCTTTTTCCATGGTTTTAAGCCAGCTCTTTTTGTAGGGACATGTTTACCACCACCCAAAGACCCAAATGCAAGGTCTGTTGCCCTTCCTTTCTATCTATACATCTCTCTGTCCCCTCCGCTTCCCTCTTTCTACTGCTACCTAGAGCTTTTCTCATGGCCTCCCTCATGGTTTCTTTCCACCATGGGGGAAAGATTTATCTGACTAGCCCCTTCTGCAGATATAATTAGCATACATCTATCTTGCACAGTCAACTCTTTAAATTCTAAAGTACAAACTTCAGAAAACACAAGTGCAAACAGATACTCATCTCATTTAGCAGCATAAAGTTTTGTTTGTTTTTAATTTAGTCAAAACTTCACAGAATGAAGAAATAAAAAGAGGGTATTTGGGATATTGCCAATACAAACTCATAGCACAACCCAATGCTTCAAGCAGAAAAAAAGCAGGCCATAAATTCACATAAAATCAAACGTTCTCTTATTCTTTTAGCCTTAGTGCAACAGATAATATTTTTAAACCTTTTTTAATGTTTATTTATTTTTGAGAGAGACAGAGACAAGTGCAAGTGGGGAAGGGGCAGAGAGAGAGAGAAACATAGAATCTGAAGCAGGCTCCAGGGGCCATCAGCACAGAGCTTGACATGGGGCTCAAACCCACTAACCACAAGATCATGATCTGAGTTTAAGTCAGACACTCAACTGACTGAACCACCCAGGCCCCCCAGTGCAATGGATATTTTAAAAGAACATTTCCTGGGGTGCCAGGAGTAATATGATTTCAAAAGAATTTAAGAATCATGAATCATGTCCATCTTTTTTCAACAATGGTAACAGAGCCTTTACATTTTTAATAAATGTTTATTTATTTATTTTGAGAGAGGGGAGAGAATGTGAGTGCATGAGAGCAGGGGAAGGGCAGAGGGAGGGGGAGAGAGAAAATCCCAAGCAGGCTCCATGCTGCCAGCACAGAGCCTATTGTGGCCTCAAATTCATGAACTGTGAGATCATGACCTGAGCCAGAATCAAGAGTTGGACGCTTAGCCAACCGAGCCACCCAGGCACCCCAGAACCTTTACGTTTTGATTAAGTAGACAGGCCACAGATAGGGAAGAAGGGCAATGATGTCAAGAGTTTTCCTTAAAAGCAAAAGAAATATTTTGTTTTCCCCCTTTACATATATTTATTGTATAATTAACTGGTTGGTATTTAGAAGGATATATATATATATGTATATACACACATATATATAGAACTCCACTTACATTTAAAGTTGGAAAATCTAGTTCAAATTGTATGAGTATTTCTTAACAACAAACACAATGTTTTTGGTTTCTTCTAGTGATATACTCAGCCTAATATATTTGTAATGGCATTTGTACCTAGAATTTTAGCATTTGGATCAGGGCAAACATCTCTATTTGTTTATTAATTTCTGTCCTAATCTCTAGGCCCTCTATAACCTTTAAATATGTTCAGTAGACTCAGTTGTGTCTTAATTATCTCACAACATAGGGAACTTTTGAAGGAACAAATTGAATATCGCCAAAGATGAACATTTTTATTTTTTGTATCACTCTCCTCTCCAATGAACATGTTTTGGAAGCTCTCCTTTTCCTTGAATTGAAAGCTGACTTCAGCTATCCCAGCTGGGACAGAGCCCGCTGAGTAGAAAGGAATTGGGAAATGTCAATCAGCTTTGACAGTCAGGATTTAAACTCCAAGGAAAAGTACAGAAATGTAAAAAATCCAGTTCGGATCCAGAAAGCATTTACAGGTTAGGATCAAACTAAACAGGAAGAGTATGAAGGTGTAAATCCTGAGAAATTGTGTTGAGAAAATGCCATTCAGCATGTCACTGGCTTTTACAGGTCAGTGGTTTGACAGGAACAGTTCAAAATATAGGAGGAAAAAGCCATATTGTATGGCTACTCTGCTAGTATATCTTTTACAGTAAACAAGACAGTATAGAAATTATAGTGACCAAACATATTTATAGATAATAAAATAGGCACATTTCTCATTTACAGTGGCTTCTGTGTCACAATGCTGGATTCCCCCTTCAGGACTGAGCCACTCATTTCTCCAGCTGCTGGGAGTTTTGTCTGCTGACCGCACACAGCAGAGTCTCTTCCCAAGAATGGCCCATTGCTAAAGGGAGCTTCTTTACCCAAAGTTATCCCCCTTTCCCAATGAGTGTGGGGTACCAGCCCCCAAGCCCCTAACACACTTTGTCTTAATTGAAGGCATCTCTGTAGGGTCACTCCCAACTTCACAGCTCCCCATGGGAAATGCATTGTAGTTTGGCTTCACCTTCTGCCCATGCTGCTGTTCCTACCTCCTTACAGGTGTTTTTCTAAAAACACTCTCCAAAGCATCACTCTAGCTCAGAATATGTTGCCCAGGAAATCCATCCTAGAAAAGTTGATACCAGCAATAGTTCTGGGAAGCCCACTTTAAGATGGAATTTGGATCTGGATAACCTGTCTGGTAAGGATAATCCCATCACTAGGAATAAGGCCTAGTATGCACTAGTGGAACAACTGCTGTAACTTTGACAAGCGATGACCTGAAATGCAGTGCGCCAACAGGTGCAATATCTTAGATACCTGAGAAGTTGAAGAGACATCATAACTGAAAATACTGTGAAGGCATGCCAAAGGGGCACAGAGCCAATCTGAAAGAGTCACCAATGGCCAAATGTGGAACCATTTAAGCAACAATATAAAAAATGTAGTATTGAATTCTATTCCAAAATACAAAATAAATACACATGAGTCCATAATTGACATAAATTAATTATTAAGTAAATAAATTAATGGGGGAGAAGAGACAAGTCTCTCTACAGAAGTTTTCCAAATAATTTATGTTGATATTCACCCCCTCCAGGAGGAGAAACTTAATTTCTACCTTACTATCTCACCTCCTAATTCCCCAGGGTGAACTTCCTTAGTGATTTATATCCAGAGTATAGAAGGGGGGAAAAGTGATATTAGAGTGGAGAAACCTGGCCAATACTACCTCAAAGAGGTGATCAAGGCTAAATTATCAATGATAAGTCATGTTGAATTCATGAACCCTTTATATGATATGATGAGAATGGCACTTAACTTTGTGGTATCCTCCAAAAAAAAAACCTGCGAACCCTGTCTAACCATAAAAGAAGCAGTGGACAAACCCAAATCAAAAGACTTCTGAAAACAATAACAACAACAACAACAACAACAACAACAGAACTTGACCAGTGTGCCTCAAAAATATCAAGCACCGAGGGCAAGGAAAGTCTAAGAAACTAGTCACAGACCAGGGAAGCTAGGGAGACATTGAAGTAATTCATAGCGCTAGGTCAGCCAGAGAACTGCTTGGTAGCAATGAATAATGGGAGTAGGCAGCGGTAGCAGGTGTCTAGAAGCATCAGAGTGCAGAATCATTCCATTTTTTACGCTCTTACCTATGCCTAAACCCTTGGTTCTGGACTGGTCTTCCAGCCATCCAGAAAGATCTGTGAACCCTTTTACTGAATCCCTTTCTGCTTAACCTAACAAAGGCAAAAAATAGATCTTTGCAGAGTAGAGATTAAACAAAAACCACATAGTACCTGGAGAAGGTCCACTTAGAACCAATACCGAAACTTTCCCCCAGTAAATTGCTAAAGATTAGCACTAGTTCCTTAATGGGGAAAAACTGGAAATTAATACTGGAACCCATTACTCCCTCATTATTCAATTGTGTATTGATCTCATTAGGGAAATTGGCTTGATGTTTTCAATGCATTCTGTCATCCTCTTCATAACATTCTGAGTTAAAGAAAACTTCTAGGTATTTTTTCACATGTAGATATCTGGACTAGATAATTAAAATCAATATTATGTTATTTAGGTGGATAAACCTAGAAAAGTATAGGAGAGAATATTCTTTACCTCCCCTGAGAAGATTTTAAATTCAATATAGATAGTCCTCCTTGCTAAGAGCTATTAGACTAAGTTACAAAGATATGGAAATTTTCAGCTGCAAAGTGCAAAAAAGTAAAATTGCCCTAGAAATGCATTTTATCACAGAACCAATAGTCAAAGACATTAGCCTGAGTTGCCAAAGCATATCTAACATATTCCCAGCCTCTTTATTTTAAACCACATTTAATCACTTTTCAATTTTGCTTTCTGTTTGTTAAAATCTGTATGTCAACGAATTTGCTTTGGAAAATAAAATATAGTTCCAACTAAATTTCAAATAACCTCTACTAGCATAAATATTATTTCAACTTTGAAATACTTTAAAAATCAAATGGATTAAGTATTCCCAAATGTGGGGAAAAACACATAAGCAAACACACTTTTTAAGCAAACCAATTGTATAAATAAATTTCACATCATTGACTAATCATAAGATATTTTCCATTAATGAAATAGCTTAATTGATATTTCATGTTATTTGACTATAGATATAGGCAATTATTTGAAAACCACAGTTCTACAGCCATACCACCCTGAACACACCCAATCTCATCTGAAAATGAGCAGTACATACACATGGGTATTTGTATGTATGTATAAGTGCATATGTGTTACTAAATTAGAGATGTTGGTCCATAGGCCCACAGCCCCTACCGTCTAAGCCATGCTTTGTACCTTTTGAGCCACACTTAACCCCTTCACAACTGATTAGACTATGCTAACCTAGTTGATCTGGCTTTTCTTGGGAATTTAAATTAGAAAATTAAGAGACTATAAATTATATGAAGGAATAAGTTGTGTTTCAAAATGAGGCTATGGAAGTGAAAATTGAGCCACATGTTACTACACTGATACATTTAAGTCATCACTAAAATTTAATAAACATTAAAATTTATTGAACACTTATGTGCCCAGAACTATGCTAAATGCTTTACATGCATTATCTCATTTAATCTTCACAATAATCTTATGAGATGGATACTACTCCTGTTAACCACATTTTATAGATAAGGAAATTGAGTTACAGAGGGGTGAGCAACTTGCCCAAAGTCCAACCCTGGCAATCTGAATCCATACTTCTTATTCTTATTCACTCACAGTATTTTCAGTAATATTTTTTTAAAAAAAAGAAACTAAGAGAAAGTATAAGAAGATGATGTAGTTCCCTGAAAAAGAAAGAGAATCTAAAATAAGAATCTTACATATCTAGTTCCCTTGAAAACTAACTATAATATACAACCTGCTATTGGGCTTATATGAGATTTCTATATAATTAAAATCAAATGTACCAAATAAACATAATTAATTTGTGTACTTGCATAAGCTTAACAAATCGCTTTATGTGTTATTCCTTCTAAAGTCTCCAGTGGATTGCTGTTTCTAATTACTTGTCTTAATATATTTAAATTTAAACAAACAACATGGTACTCTGAGGAACACCAAAATTCTGAAATTGAAATTAGGCTTATAACTTAACAAAATTATAATTAGCTATTTTTAATATCAAAGAGGCAAAAAGTACTTGTCAAAGAACCCAATTACAGGTATTTATTCAGTAGCTAGTATTACATTGTTCAGACATTGTGAGGGTATAGCAATGAGCGAAACAAAAAAGAATGCTTTACCACATTTAATTTACATTTTATTCATATCAGACCATTTTAAAAATAAATTAAGTGTTGTATAGTGAAAGATTCATGCCATTAGGCAACTTCTAGGAGAATGATGCCAAAGCACAACTTAAAACTGCAAGGCCAGAACTGACCAACCTCAACCCACATAACTGAAAAAGAGGCCACTCTTATGAGAACTCTTATTAAATCGGCCTACTGGTTGAGCTTTACATTTGATCTTTTAAATAAATATTTACATATTGTGACCACAGAGAAGTCATAAATTGTAATGACTGTCCAAATAAGAAGTTTATTTGCTCATGCTCATTATTTTTTTCTTTTATATATTTTTTTAATTTTTTTTTTTTTAGGGAAAGAGTGTGTGCACACACATGCATGCACACAAGTGGGAGAGAGCAGAGGGAGAGGAAGAGAGAGACTCTTAAGCAGGCTCCGTGCCTAGCACAGAGCCCAACACAGGGCTTGATCTCACAAACCAGAAGATCACAATCTGAGCCGAAATAAAGAGTAGAATGCTTAACCAACTGAGCCATCCAGAAACCCCACCCCTGCCCATTCTAGTTGACTGACTTCCTACATGAATCCTGTATGACAACACAATAAAATTCAGATGGAATTCATGATGCTGAACTAGACTCACAGAATAGTAATTAAAGCATGCAATGCCAATAATTGACTTAGTAAATCAGTATTATAGTAAACCTTTATATCATATTATATAATTTGAGAATAAGACAGCAGGAAAGGTTATCTTGGGCATGGTTTTTAACACATATAATAGGATTATTTACATAAAAATAATATACCCAACATTTCCTATCAACAGACATACTTCAAACAGCAAAATAGGCTACTCAGAAATGTACATGCAGATCTTTACTACCCTCATGTTATATAGAGTCTAATTTCATTCTTGATGTTTGATAGCTGACAGCTTTCCAGCTCTCCTCTCTTCCCATCACCTCCCCCACTTCTGTCTGGGCAAGTTGTTAAGAAAGCTCAGATGCTCCGTTCTTTGGTGACATCAGGAAGTTCAAACCAGTCAAGTCCTGAGCACTGCACACAGAAACCCTCATCTCAGCCCCACCCCTAATCACAGTAAAATCCCAACCCAGTCTCCTTTCCCTGTTTTCTCAAACCCATTTTTGACCCTGCTTAGGAACATGTCTGCTCTCCCCCCCCCAGAAAGTCTCATTATATGAGTAATTAGACTTTTCACAGTCTTGGTGCATGTATGGTATCATTATTCTCAAAATCTAAAGCAAATTTTGGGTGGGAGACCCATCTCTCCTCTGCAAGGTGACCATAACAATTGGCAAAGCATGCATGTCTAGATGATAATTGCCATTGCTGGGGGTCTTTCTACTCTTGCTTTGGCTTGCTAATGGACTCTTCTGCCTGCTGAAGAGCATGCACTTTGAGCTGCTGTCTACTAACTAGCTTGTGCTTTGAGCTATGCTACTTTGTGCTACATTTGCTGAGTTCTACTGAGCTCCTGTTAGGATTTAACTGACCTAGGTAGGACATTTCACTATTTGGCATCTAGGGACTAAAGTATGGGATTGGGGCCTTCCTTAAAGTGGCCCTGGATCATGTATCTTGGCCAAGACCTATCTGTGTTTCTCAGATTAAAACATGTGTCTTGATTCCAACATATACCACCACTGATGCTAGGCTGGGGATGTATGTTTCACCCAGGAATTGGCCCTTTCTTCAGAGTGCTTAGGAGAAAGACTGAAATCCTGTGTAACATATAGTCTCATTGGGTGGTCTTTTGTGTGGACCTGCTTAGGAACATGCCCTGCTCTCCCCAGAAAGCCTCACTATGTGAGTAATAAGTCTTTTCATACACGCTTGGTGCAGAATGACATCATAGTCTCAACATCTGAAATAAATTTTGAGTAGGGGTCCATTCTTCCTCTGCAAAGTGAGCATAACACTCCTCCACATTAATTACTTAAATATGCCACAGTTATTTTTTTAGGTCTTGTTTTAGCTATAGTTTAGTTGCCTTATATATATCCAAAATTCCATATGTAAGAGTGTTAGATCTCTACCTCAATTCTGATGACCCAAGGGTATGAACAAATGAAAACAGCCCAAAGTTTTCATGTAATAAACATTTATTGATATACAACAGGCCTGAAATTCTGCTACACATTGAGGATATAGTGGGGTTTTCAGTCTAATGGTAAGAACAAAGATTAATCAATATCATTTCAAGAAATGTCAATTTTCAACTGTGACAACTTCCAGAGAAAGAAATTATATGATTCTATGCTGGCCCATCTATTATAATAGGATCAATCCTGGTCAGTTAAAAATATTAAGGAAGTGATATATGGGCTGAAAGCTGAAGAATGAGTAGAAGTAGATAGATAAAAAAAGAAGTGTAGAGAATGTCAGACAGAAGGACTAACATTGGCAAAAACACAGTGTTGGAGGGAACATAGAGAAATGTGAGTGACTGAAAGTCAGAGCAAGCATTATGGATGAAGGGTTCAGAATAAGCATCATATTATCAGACTTGTGCATGAAAATGATCAGTCTGGGAATGCCTGGGTCACTCAATCGCTTAAGCCTCCAACTTTGGCTCAAGTCATGATATTGTGGTTCTTGAGTTTGAGCCCCATGTCAGGCTATGTGCTGACAGCTCAGAGCCTGGAGCTTGCTTTGGATCCTGTGTCTCCCTCTCTCTCTGACACTCCTCCAACTGCACTCTGTCTCTCTCAAAAAATAAATAAATAAATAAACATTAAAATGATCAGTCTGGGTAAATATAAAGAATGATTTGAAGAAGACAGAGTAATTGAAAATCAAATATCAATAACCCAAAATCAGCCCTATTAATTTAAATCATGAACATATGTATTTCTTCCCTTTCTTTATCTCCGAAATTTTTTTACATTTTTTTTAACGTTTATTTATTTTTGAGACAGAGAGAGACAGAGCATGAACGGGGGAGGGTCAGAGAGAGGGAGACACAGAATCTGAAACAGGCGCCAGGCTCTGAGCTGTCAGCATAGAGCCCGACGTGGGGCTTGAACTCACGGACAGCGAAATCATGACCTGAGCCGAAGTCGGCTGCTTAACCAATTGAGCCACCTAGGCGCCGCTATCTCCGAAATTTAAGAGAACATAGTCACTGCATAGGACTATATATACCTCAGTTTGTGTTTTCTTCCAAGTTTGAGATATAAAGTAAGAGAACCTTACCTTTGAAATAGAAGTTAAATAAAAATTACCAAAAATGAATGAGATTCACCATTTATAGGAATAACATCTTAAATACAATTTCTCTATTGCAATGAAAATCAATCCTCATTTACTTCACAGTAATCTAAAACTTATAGACACCAGATGTTTGGTTGGCCTAAAGAAACTTTGAAGTTAACGTCTCCCAATTAGTGTATAAATTCAACTACTAAAGCACATTAATACCCTAGGGGGAAAAAAAGTTTTAATACCCAAACAAGAATCTAAATAGTTTAATATATTTGGTTTCTGTGTAGTAAAAAAGTTAATAGCAGGCCTGAGACTGCTATCCTTCAAAAGGCCTGCTTGAAATTACAGCCATTGACTAAAGTATGGAAACTTGGATTGGAGGGATGCTTCTGCCATTGCCAGAACTGATTGGAATGTCAAAACTGTATGTGCAAGCAATGTGGTTTATGCTGAACACCTGCTTACCTTATGAGACTCTCAAATTTTGGTATGTGCCAGACAAAGGGGACAACATGACTAGCCCCCGATAAATATCTTAGGCCCTGAGTCCCAACTGAGCTTCCCTGGTAGCCATATTGCCACAATTTGTTGCTGGAGAAATTACACATGTCCTGTGATACTCTACTGGGAGAGGACTCTTGGAAGCTTGAGCATGGTTTCCTTCAGACGTCACCCTGTATGTTTTTTTTTTTCCTTTTGCTAATTGTACTTTGCATCCTTTCATCTTAATTTTTTTTTTTAATGTTTATTTTTGAGAGAGACAGAGTGCAAGCAGGGGAGGGGCAGAGACAGACAGACAGACAGACTGACAGAATCTGAAGCAGGCTCCAGGCTCTGAGCTGTCAGCACAGAGCCCAATGAGAGCCTTGAACTCATGAACCATGAGATCATGTCCTGAGCCGAAGTCAGACATTTAACTAACTGAGCCACTCAGGCACCCTGCATCCTTTCACTTTAGTAAATCCTAGCTGTATGTGGAACTATATTCTGAGTCCTGTGAGTTCTCCTATGAATCTCAAAATTTGGCAGTGGTCTTTGGAACCCTGACACAGTTGTCATATTTTATCAGGAAGTAAAAAGAGAGTTAATATATCATTTATTCCTATTTTAAAATTCTTACACTTAATAATTACTAATAAAATATTAATACATAGGAGCGCCTGGGTGGCTCAGTCAGTTAAATGTCTGACTCTTGATTTCAGCTCAGGTCATGATCTCGCAGTTTGTGGGTTCGAGCCCCACATCAGGTTCTGCGCTGACAGCGTGGAGACTGCTTGGATCCATTCTCTATCTCTCTGTCTGTCTGTCTCTCTCCCTCTCCCCCTCTCTCTTTGTCCCTCCCCTTCTTGTGCTCTATCTCTCTAAAAAATAAACTTTAAAAATATATATTAACACATATTATTTACCTGGTCACATTTCATAGGAAATATTTCCAGATGACACTGTATTCTTGGTGCCCACTGATACAAGATTTATTGTTAGGTTTCTCTCCTATATATTCTCTGTAAATGTATCCCTGGATATATAACCCAATAAATATATAGTTATAAGTATAGATAGTGATAAGATATCTTAACACATATGGATATGCATTTCAAAAGAGAAAGTGGAAACAGAAGCTTCTATCAATAGATTTCTCTGAGAGTACATCAAGAGAAGCCTTTTAATTATGACAGCATACAGGGTAATGCAAATGGTACATGTATCACGCTAATTAAATATGGAATTTCATTTCTTAAAAGTTAAAAATCTAGCTCTCAGCATGTGCTCATATACGTGATTCTCATTGAGGTGAGGTTGGCAGGCATGACTTTATAAAAAATGGAATCTAAGTGTGTGAGGAATTCACATGATAAATAAGAAACAAGCTTCTGTTTTATCACCTGGGTGTCTAAATATCCAATACTTATTTTCTTTCCACTTTCCACTTTACCAGACTTTTAGTGGACAGTTATGTTTCAAGATCATAGTGCATTTTGGAATTATTGTATGCAAATATAATGAAAGAAATGTAATTAGTTTTAAAAAATAGAAGAAAAACAGCATATTATTAGTGACAGGTTAAAAGATCATTGTTTAATAGTCATAATTATAGTACATTATCCAGAGTTTTAAGATTATTTTGAAATTCTTTTATAGGACACAAGCTAGTATAGTAAAGAACATCAAACCTTAAATATATTTTCCTCTAAGATTTTAATTCAACACTGTGAATTGCGTATTATTTCAATCAGTTTCTGAATGAGCTACCCAACTATGTAAGAATCTAGGAGGAAGCCATCACTTTAACTTCTCCTCAAGAGTTTCAAAGATAGTTTCAGAAAATATGAAATGACAGATGTGCTTGGAACTTAATTTTCTATTCTATGTTAGGACAATATGCTAAAGAATTCTGTGTTCTCTGTTACAAGTATGACTGAAGACCATTTCCATAGTGAGAATGAATTTCTTAAGAGTCTGATATGGCTGTCCCTAAATATTTACCAATATCATTTCAAATTATTAAGTTTTGCACATGAGAAATATACATTCCTAAAGCATTGTAAATCCAATTTACCTGGCTTCACTTGGAAACATGTTTTCAATGGCTTTGGTGAATTGTTTTCCTTGATTTTTTTTAAAAAAGTTTTATATCTAATAATAATGTATTGTGAATGTCACAGTTTGTCTTGTGAGTCATGAAAACATAAAACCCCTAATGAACCAGAAATGAAAAGGGGGCATTCTCATAGTTACCCCCACATATTTGTTCTCCTGGGAGTGGCAAAAAATGTAAATATATACTTTGAATATTATAATTATTTGAAAAAAGACATATAGATAATACTACTATTCTCAGGTCTCTAGAATATTTTCTCATCTGTCAGCAAAATCAGTTACAAGGTAGAACCCGTCCCAAAAGACATTTAGACCAGCCTTGGGGATTATGTACAGCCAAACTAAAATTATCCAGAGATTCTCAAAGAATGGCATTATTATACAGGGAAAACAAACAAACAAAATATAAAATCCCTCAGCATAAACACAGAACCACTTGTGGGAAGAGCACAGTGGGACACTGGCTGCCTAACTTGCATACACTAGGTCCTACCACCCTGTGCTCTGATGGAACTGCCCCTCTCAGTCACACTTGCCTCAGTCCCAGTGGATAGACCCCTCCCCCAGAAGACAGCACAAACCCCTGCCCACACCATGTCTCCTGACAGGAGAGTTTTGCAGAGCCTCAGTTTTGATGGAGGTGGTGACAGGTCTTATTTCACAAGCAGACCAGAGCACATCTAATTAAAACCCACCAAATTCAGGACAGGGACCAGACACTGCTCACAGCAGGCAAGAAGAGTCTCTGCAGACAACTGGCCTAGAGAATAGAGCAGCCAAAACACAATAGTAGAGTGCAAGCAGCACACACCAGAGACACTTCCTGAAGTGCCATGCTATGGGTACTACATAACCTCTTCTTCATAAGGCCATTACTTTTAGGAGCAGGAGATATAATTAGCTTTCTAACACAGAGAACGAAGCAGAATCTTAGACAAATGTGAAGATATAGGAATTTAACCCAAATGTAAGAGAAAGATAAGGCCAAGGCCAGAGATCTAGGTGAAACAGATATAAGATATAAGTAACATGCTTGATGGAGAATTTAAAGCAACAGTCATAAGGATATTCACTGGACTTGAGAAATGAATAGAAGACATCAGTGAGACACTTACCTCAGAGATAAAAGAGTTAACAAAGAATAAATCCAACCACAAAAGACTCTTAATAATAGAAAACAAACTGAGGGTTGATGGAGGGAGGGAAGTGGGAGATGGGCCAGATGGGTGATGGGTATTAAGGAGGGCACTTGTGATGAGCACTGGGTGTTGTATGTAAGTGATGATCACTGAATTCTACTCCTGAAACCAACAGTGCACTGTATGTTAACTAACTGAAATTTAAATTTAAAAAAGAATGAGAGATGAAAGTACAATAAACGAGATTAGAAACATGTTGATGCAATGAACACAAGGCTGGAAGAATCAGAGGAACAAATTAATGACCTAAAGTAATGGAAAAAAGTGAAGCTCAACCAAAGAAGGAAAGAAGAAACGAAAATAAACTTAAGAAACTCCATCAAACATAATAACATTCATATTATAGGAGTCCCAGAAGAAGAAGTGTCAGACAAAAGAAGGCAGAATATTTATTTGAAAAAATAATAGCTGAAAAACCTCCCTAATCTGAGGAAGGAAAAAGACATCCAGATCCAAGAGGCACTCCCATCAAAATCAATAAAAGCAGGCTCACACCAAGACATATTGTAATTAAATTTGCAAATATAGTGACAAAGAAAAAAAATCTTAAAAGTAAAGTAGCAAGACAAAAGATGTCCTTAACTTATGAGGGAACATGCATAAGGCTAGCTGGAGATTTTTCAACAGAAACTTGGCAAGCCAGAGGGAGTGGCATATATTCAAAATGCTGAATGGAAAAAATCTGCAGCCAAGAATACTCTATCCAGCAAGGCTATCATTTAGAATAGAAGGAGAGATAGAGGTTCCCAGATAAAGGAGATCATGACACTAAACCAGCCCTGCAAGAAACAGTAAAAGGGACTCTTTGAGTGGTAAGGAGAGACCAAAAGTGGCAATATAAAGGCAGTTAACATAAAAGCAGTAAAAATTATTATTTCTGTAAAAATAAGTCAAGAACTCACACCAAAAAAAATGATATAAAAAATAATTATATATACCTAAAATGTGGGGAGGAGAGGAGAAAAGAATGGGTTCAAACTTAAATGACAATCAACTTAACATAGATTGCTATATGCAGAAGATAACCATATATCAAAAACCACTAATAAACATGCAAAGAATAAACAGAAAGAAATCCAAATATATCACTAAAGAAAATCAGCAAAATATGAGAGAAAGACAAGAAAGGAGTAGAGAAAATCTCCAGAAAAAAAAAAAAAAAAAACACAAACCAGTAATAAAATGGCAATAAATACACATTTATCAATAATTACTTTGAATGTAAATGGACTAAACACTCCAATCAAAAGACATAGAGTACCAGAATGAATTAAAAAAAAAAAATCCATCAATATTTGCCAATAAGAGACTCATTTTAGACTTAAAGACACCTGCAGATTGAAAGTGAGGGGATAGAGAAACATTTCCCATGCAAGTGGATGTCAAAATAAAGCTGGAGTCATAATACTTCTATTGAACAAAACAGACTTTAAAACAAAGACTGACAAGAGACAAAGAAGGACACTATAATAACAAAGGGGACAATAAAATAAGAAGATATAACAATTATAAATATTTATGCACCCAACATGAAACACTCAACTACATAAAACTTATATATTTATATAAACTTATATATAACTTATATAAACTTATATATATATAAAACTTAACAACAAACATAAAGGAACTAATGGATAATAACACAACAATAGTAGGGAACTTAACCATCCCACTTATATCAATAGACCATCTAAACAGAAGGTAAACAAAGAAACAATGGCTTTGAATGACAACACTAGACCAGACCGGCTTAACAGATATATTCAGAACATTCCATCTTAAAAAGCAGAATACACATTCTTTTCAAGTGTACAGCGAACAGTCTCCAAAATAGATCACATATTAGGCCACAAAAGAGGCCTCAACAAATACAAAAAGACTGAAGTCATACCATGCATCTTTTATGATCACAACACTTTGAAACTAGAAGTCAACCACAAGAAAAAATCTGGAAAAAGCACAAATACATGGAGGCCAAACAGCATGCTACTTAACAATGAATGGGTCAACTAAAAAATCAAAGAAGAAATTTTTTAAAAAAGCACATGGAAACAAAGGAAAAAGAAAATACAACAGTAAAAAATCTTTGGTATGCAAGCAAAAGTGGTCCTATGAAGAAAGTATATAGCAATACAGGCTTACCTCAAGAAGCAAGAAAAATCTCAAATAAACAACCTAAACTTATACTTAAAGGAGCTAGAAAAAGAACAGCAAATTAAGCCTAAAGTCAGCACAAGGAAGGAAAAAATAAAGATTCGAGCAGGAATAAATGATGTAAAACTAAAAACAAAACAAACAAAAAAAATAAAACAAATCAATGAAACCAGGAACTTGTTCTTTGAAAAAAATCTATAAAATTGATAAACCTCTCCCTAGAGGAGAAAGAAAAGAGAAATGACCCAAGTAAATAAAATTACAAATGAGAGAGGAGAAATACCAACCAACACCACAGAAATACAGCAATCATAACAGAATATTATAAAAACTATATACGTCAATAAATTGGCATTAGAAGAAATGGATAAATTCCTAGGAGCATATAAATTACCAAAACTGAAACAGGAAGAAATAGAAAACTTGTACAGTTCAATAACCAGCAAAGAAACTGAATCAGTAATCAAAGAACAACAAACAAGCAAAAATCCAAGTCCAGAGGGCTTCACAGGCTGATCCTACCAAATACTTAAATAAGAGTTAATACGTACTCCTCTCAAATTCCAAAAAATAGAAAATGAAGGAAAACTTCCAAATTCATTCTATGAGGGTAGCATTACTGTGATACTAAAACCAGATGAAGACACCACTAAAAAAGAGAACTACAGATTAATATCCCTGATGAACATGGATGCAAAATTCTCAATGAAATATTAACAAACTGAATCCAACAATACATTTAAAAAATGATTCACCCAATCAAGTGGGATTTATTCCTGAATTGTAAAGGTGGTTCAATATTTGCAAATCAATCAACCTGATAAATCACATTAATAAAAGACAGGATAAAAACTATATAATCTTTTCAATAGATGCAGAAAAAGCATTTGGCAAAGTACATTGTCCATTCATGATAAATAAGAACCCTCAAAAAAGTAGAGTTAGAGGGAATATACCTCAACCTAACAAAGGTCATATATGAAAAACCCACAGCTAATATCATCCTAAATAGGGAAAAACTGAGACCTTTTTCTTTATGGTCAGGAATAAGACAGAGATGTCCACTCTCACCACTTTTATTCAACATGGTACTGAAAGTCCTAGCCACAGCAATCAGACAACAAAAAGAAAAAGGCATTCAATTCAGCAAGGAAGAAGTAAAATTTTCACTATTTGTAGATGACATGATACTATATATAAAAAACCCTAAAGCCTTGACTAAAAACTGCTAGAAATGATATGCTAATTCAGTGAAGTTGCAGAATACAAAATCAATGGGCACAAATCTGTCGCATGTCTATACATCAATAATGAAGCAGCAGAATGAGAAATTAATGATCAACCCATTTACAATTGCACCCAAAAAAATAAGATACCTAGGAATAAACCTAACTGAAGAGGTGAAAGACCTGTACTCTGAAAACTATATAACATGGATAAAAGAAATTAAAGACGACCACAAAGAAATGTAAAGACATTCCATTATGGATTGGAAGAAAAAATATTGTTAAAATGTCTACGCTTCCCATAACAATCTACAGATTTAACGCAATCCCTATCAAAAATCCCTACAACAGCATTTTTCACAGAGCTAGAAAAAACAATCCTAAAATCTGCGTGGAACCACAAAAGACCCCAAATAGACAAAGCAGTCATGAGAAAGAAAAGCAAATCTGGAGGCATCACTATTCTGGATTTAAGTTATATTACTAAGCTGTCGTGATCAAAACAGTGTCATACTGTCACAAAAATATACACACTGATCAACAGAACAGCATAGAAAATCCAGAAATGAACCCACAATTATATGGTCAATTAATCATTGACAAAGCAGGAAAGAGTATCCAGTGGGGCGCGGGGGGGACAGTCTTGTCAAGAAATGGTGTTGAGAAAACTGGTCAGCTACATGCAAACTGAACCACTTTCTTACACCATACACAAAAATAAATTAAAAATAGATTAAAAACCTAAATGTGGGACTGAAACCATAAAAATCCTAGAGAAGAACACAGGTATCTTTGACATCAGCCATAACAACTTTTCCTAGATATATCATGTGATGCAAGGGAAACAAAATCAAAAATAAACTATAGAGACTACATCAAAATGACCCTATGAGCAGCAAAAGAAATAATCAACAAAACTAAAAAGGAATCTACAAAATGGGAAAAGACATTTGCAAATGATATATCCAATAAAGGGTTAGTTTACAAAATATATAAAGAATTTATAAAACCCAACACCCAAATACCAAATAATCCAACTAAAAATGCACAGAAGACATGAGTAGACATTTTTCAAAAGAAGACATACAGACACATGATAAGATGCTCTACATCACTTATCATCAGGAAAATGCAAACCATAACTACAGTGAGATATCACCTCAAACCTGTCAAAATGGGTAATATCAACAACATAAGAAACAACAGGTGGTGATGGGGATGTGGAGAAAGGGGAACCCTCTGGCACTGTTAGTGGGAATGTAAACTGATAGACAACAGTATGGACATTCCTCACAAAGTTAAAAATAGAACTATCTATCCAGCAACTGCACTACTATTTACCCAAAGAATATAAAAAAAACTAATTCAAAGGGATACATGCACCCTGTGTTTGGAGCAGCATTATCTACAATAGCCAAATTATGGAAACAGCCCAAATGTCTACTGATTGATGAATGGATAGAGAAGATGTGTGTATATCTATTACACAATGGAATATTACTTAGCCATAAAAAAGAATGAAATTTTGCCATTTGCAATGACATGGATGGAGCCAGAGTATAATGAGTCAGTCAGAGAAAGACAAATACCATATTATTTCACTCATATGTGGAATTTAAGAAACAAAACAGGTAGTGGCCTTATTCTCTGCCTTTCTCTTCTTGTATCTGAGGCTGCTCTGCTCTTATCAGCCCCTGGCCCACAGTCTCTTTGAGACCAAGCACCATGCCTTCAATTAAGTTGCAGAGTTTTGATGGAGAGATATTTGAAGTTGATGTTGAAACTGCCAAGCAGTCTGTGACTATCAAGACCATATTGGAAGATTTGGGAATGATGAAGGGAAGGATGACCCAGTTCCTCTACCAAATGTTAATGCAGCAATATTTTAAAAGGCCATTCAGTGGTGCACCCACCACAAGGATAACCCCCCTCCTCCTGAGGATGACAACAAAGAAAAGTGAAGAGATGATATCCCTATTTGGGACCAGGAATTCCTAAAAGTTGACCAAGGAATACTTTTTGAACTTATTCTGGCTTTGAACTGCTTACACAGCAAAGGTTTGCTTGATGTTACATGCAAGACTGTTGCCAATATGATTAAGAGGAAAACTCCTGAGAAGATTCCCAAGACCTCTAATATCACAAATGACTTTACTGAAGAATAAGAAGCCCAGGTACACAAGAGAACCAGTGGTGTGAAGAGAAGTGAAACGTTATGCCTGACACTGTACCACTGTAAGGATGGTTCCAGATAGTAGTTGCACTGCTCTGTTAAATGTCTGTTAACATTAGACAAACAGTAGACAAATACAGCAGCAAATCAGTTGTTTTACCAGAATGTTGTCCTCCTTGCATGTGGAGTTTGAGTACAGATTCCAAACTTATGGCTGAGTTTCTTCTGGTATGATCAAAAGTTTCTTTTTTCTTTGCTCTGAAAAACTGACATGTAGGTTCTCTATAAGAGAGATGGCATTTTGGGATTTCCATCTCTAAATATTTCTAAATCTTAGAAATCTCTCTAAAGCAATTTCTGCCTAGCTTATTTTTAGTTAACTTTAGTTTAATAAACCTTTTAAAAGTTGGCATTGTGAATAAAACAAGTTGCAAAAAGTTTTCTGAAAAAGAATTAAAATAAAAACAAAACAAACAATCATAGGGGGGCAAAAGAGAGAAGCAAACCAAGACACACACTCTTTTTTTTTTTTTTTTTGTTATATATGAAATTTATTGTCAAATTGGTTTCCATACAACACCCAGTGCTCATCCCAAAACGAAGACACACACTCTTAACAACAGAGAACAAACTGATGGTTACCAGAGGGAAGATGGGTGGGGGGATGGGTTAAATCGGTGATGGATTAAGGAGGACATTTATTGTGATGAGCACTGAGTGTTATATGTAAGTATTGAATCACTAAATTGTACACCTGAAACTAATATTACACTGTATGTTAACTACCTGGAATCAAAATAAAAACTTAGAAAGAAAATGGAAAGACCATATGGCAGTAATATGGGGGGAGGGGGTGTCAAGATGAATCTACATTATGCCAACACCTGAAAAAAGAAATCCTATTAATATTACATAGTCAATGTTTATCAAGCTTTGATTACATAGAGATAACTTTAAAAAACCATAAAAATCGAGGCTCTCCTTTTCTCCAGCATCTATCTCTGAATATAAAAACTATTCATTTTATAGTAGGATAAATTGTTATGAAGGAAATTATTGACCTTTTTAATGGTCCACTAAAAATGCAGAAAAACAACTAGCTTTTAATTGTGTGCATAATTTAAAAATATAGAATATATAGGAAATCTTATTGCAGCTATTTCAGATTTTATTTTATGAAAAATCACATGCATAAAATACTTTTCAGATTAAAATTAAAATGGCATGTTAATAGAATAATTTTGACTTGTCAGAACTGAAAATCATCATTCATGGTTTGGAAAAAAATATTTCCTAGTTTTGATCTTTAAGTGATTATTAAAAAATTAAATTCATACAGTTTAATTGATTATAAATGTAGTTCCCATTGAGTACTCTGTTTCTTTTTGAGGGTTATTAATTTCATTTTTATTTTTATTTTTTTTTAATTTTTTTTTCAACGTTTATTTATTTTTGGGACAGAGAGAGACAGAGCATGAACGGGGGAGGGGCAGAGAGAGAGGGAGACACAGAATCGGAAACAGGCTCCAGGTTCTGAGCCATCAGCCCAGAGCCTGACGCGGGGCTCGAACTCACGGACCGCGAGATCGTGACCTGGCTGAAGTCGGACGCTTAACCGACTGCGCCACCCAGGCGCCCCTTAATTTCATTTTTAAATGGGAGATTAAGCACGTGAATTGTCTACATGAATTCATATGATAATTTAAATTGTACCACTTTAAGAAAATAGCACATTACACATAGAGATTTGGCATACTATTTTCCAAAGAAATGTTCAAAGAGAATGCAAGGTCCCTATATATATCCACATAACCTACTGTTTGCTACTAATTTTTAAAATAGACTATTATGTGTCACCTGGGTGGCTCAGTTGGCTAAGCTTCTGACTCTTGGTTTTGGCTCAGGTCATGATCTCACAGTTCGTGAGTTCGAGCCCCACATCAGGCTGTGTGCTGAAAATGCAGAGCCTGCTTGGGATTCTCTTTCTCCCCTCTCTCTTTGTCCCTACCCCACTTATGCTCTCTCTCTCTCTCTCTCTCAAAATAAATAAACTTAAAAAAATTTTTTAAGAAAATGAACTATCGCTACTAATTTAATCTCATAAATATATTTTGAATATTCTGCTTGCATGTAAATGAGGAACCATGAAGACTACTGAAATTATTGATTATATCACTCACTTGCCTAATACTCAAATATATGAAAATTAATGTTAGCCCTGTTCTAAGAAAATTGTACTTACACAAGTTCATCTTGCTAATTTCCTTACAATAGCACTAATTTATAAGTTATTTCTTTAAAACCACCCTTGATTTATTCACCTTTATTTTTATGCAAATTAAATTTCAGCAAAATATTACTACTTCATTTTAATCCCAAAATATTGAATAACATCTGGTCAACATTTTTATCACTTATTGCTTCATTTTCAATTATAAAATCTCTGTACTTTTAAATACTTAATCTACTTTCTGTTTTATTAATCACCTTTTTTATCTGCTCAGATAGGAATGGCAATTTAATAGCCCTGGGAAAAGTTGTCTAAAAATCTACAACTGGGATAACTAGAAAAGGTACACTGAGGGAATATTAAAATTTTAGTTCCATTTAAAATTTCATCAGAAAAATATGAATTGATAAGGTTTAGAATCTTCACCCAAGATGCTAATAAGAAAGTCAAAATGCAAGGAGGTATATTTTTAATAGTCTAATGAATTATCCTGGTTTAAAAATGATTTCTATAGCATGTTTTATGATTATGATGTGGATATTTATGATGCATACATTATTATTACCCCTAAAGAGCTTGTTATCAAATGTGTAGAAGTAAAGTTACCAGACAAAACACAGGCAGTATTTGGGACATACTTATACTGAATAGTTATTTGTTCTTTATTTGAAATTCACATTTCACAGGGTATCCTGTATTTTTATTTGCTAAATCTGGGATTTTATGTAGAAGCATAATTATAGGAATACTAATTCATTTTTCCCTCACATTTGAATTGAAGAAACTCTTGATCTTTAAATGTTGCAAAAATATGTGTTCTTAGGACCAGCTACATAATCTGAGGAAACCTATGCCAAATGAAAATGCATAGCCTCTTTTTCAACAATTATTCTTCCAAGATGGCAATAGTAGGGTATTAAATCAAGTGCCCATGAAGCTAGCCCTGTTCTTAGAACCCCAGGCATTAGGATATATATGAACTAAGTGTCCTTACATTACAGAGAAACAAAAATTGGTTCATTTTTAACAGGAACAACAAATGTCCGTAAAGGACAACAAAGCAAATATTTTAGGCTTTGAAGGCCATATAGTTTCTGTCACAATATTAACTCTCCCATAAATAAACTGATGAGCATGGGTTGTGTTTCAATAAAACTTTATTTACAAAAACAGTTGGTGGACCAAAATTGTTGACCCTGTAGTTTGCCGACCCCTGGACTATGCTACAAACATAAGCAAAATTACCAGTTAGATTTGTTTAGATTCTAAATAGATATACCCACTAAGGCAAAAATTCATCTAGGGGATTGCAATCATTTCCCTGGGACATTATTTTTGCAAAGATATGTAACAGAATCTATTTTTTAATGTATGTATCTTTAAATTAAATTCAGTCATCTAGCTCAACTAAACCACTGTCCCAATTTTCTAGGTCCATAAAAATATATATCAGGAATGACAAAGGAGAAACATAATATATATTTGCTTTCTCCTCCTCTTCTATTTAATTTTTATTTACTTTCTTATGCTTTTCTTGGAATAAAACTTTAGAGTCCAAGGAAAGAACATGAAGAAAAGCATGAAAATGACTGTATGGCCTATATTTACTGGAGTAAAGGCTGCATGCCAGGCCATGCTGATCTGAAGATGAGACTGTTCAGGTCTAGAAGCCTCAAAGACTTTCTTGGTGTTCCAAGAGTTTTCACATAATGCAAGCCCCTTGGTAGTAAATAGGTGAAGCAGTTATTATTTTCACTTTAAAGATAGGAAACTGAGACCCAAAGAGGATAAATGTCTTCCTAGAGTCAAATATCAGAAATAGAAGAGCGAGGCTTATGTTCCAATCTTCTGAGCTTTTGGTATCACAGAAAGTACAGAAAGACTCCTGTTTTTGAGTAACTGATAGACAAATATGGACAAAGAACGAAACATAAAGACCCAATGAACAAAAACATACATTTGAATAATTTGGGTTATTCAGACATCCTTATACATAATCTAAGTTCTCAGTGAAGTCAGAATAATTGATGGTTATGTAAGACTTAGTTACAGGAATAATTGCAAGTTATAGGGTGGAGAAAACTAGTTTTAAAACAGCCTAGTGAAAAATATAAATTTTCTGAGGGACTTCCACAAAGATTTGGCTGATTGGGTATGTCCCAGTCATTTTGGTGGTGAGTTTTCAAGCTAATCCTTTCCCTCTGAGTCTGAAAAGAAGTGAAAAGTTACTATCTTGTACAGTGGACTGGGAAGAGTTGTGTCTAATCCATTTGGTTTAGCAGCTATCTGCAACAGGCTTCTTCCAGAGAAAAAACAGATTTTTCTGACCATTTCATTTTGGCCTGACTTTCTTAACCCATCCATCTTAATGGCTGGAATAAAAAGAGATGCTTGGAACCCCAGAATATTATATTATGTCTCCCAAAGTGTGTGCCTTCCTTTTAAATTATTCATTCTCACCTAATACCACTTTTAAATATGACTTTGAGTGAAAGGAAAAGAAAAATACAGGATTATTAGCCAAGGTTTTCCCTTTAAAACCAAAAAGAATATGTAAAATGACTGTCCTCTCAACCATAATATGTATCAGAGTGAGGCTGCCAGGTTTGATGCAAAGAAAATGAAACTTTAGAGTCATAGTATCTGGCTCAAATGCAGACTCCATAATGTACTAGCCATGTGACCTTAAACTTGATCTGTGTTTCCATTTCCTTAGGAAAAATAACATCTCTATTGTAGTGATAAGGAGAAGAAATGAATTACATTCTAGGGGCACCGGGGTAGTCAGTTGAGCATCCAACTCCTGATTTCGGCTCAGGTCATGATCCCAGAGTTGTGGGATTGAGCCTCACATTAGGCTCTGCACTGAGGGTGGAGCCTGTTTAAGAATCTCTCTCTCCCTCTGCCCCACTCCCCACTCACACGCATTCATCTTTCTCTCTCTCTCTTAAAAATAAAAATAAGGGGCGCCTGGGTGGCGCAGTCGGTTAAGCGTCCGACTTCAGCCAGGTCACGATCTCGTGGTCCGTGAGTTCGAGCCCCGCGTTGGGCTCTGGGCTGATGGCTCAGAGCCTGGAGCCTGTTTCCGATTCTGTGTCTCCCTCTCTCTCTGCCCCTCCCCCGTTCATGCTCTGTCTCTCTCTGTCCCAAAAATAAATAAACGTTGAAAAAAAAAATTTAAAAAAAAAAATAATAAAAATAAAATTAATGAATGTAAAGATTCTAATATGTAGGTTCAATGAGTAGTTTTATTTGCTCTCATCTTTTGAGTATAAGCAACAATACTCTTACAAAAATATATTTCAAAATTCAGAATAGATTATATTCAAAATTCTGAATTGAATTTGATATATATTATAATGTTACTTATAAAATATGAACAGTTTCTGTTTTAAACTTATTAAATATCTGGTTTTCACTTTAATTTCCTTTATTATACTTAGGTGCTTTTATCTAATCAATGAACATCTAGACTAATTCTTCGATAATAAACACATATAAAAATAAATGGCTGATATTCTGACAAATGTATTAACAAAGAGAATTGTTTTCTTTTCCACTCAACTAAACAATGAATCAACTTTTCCCATTCACCATTTCCAAATCACCACGATCAGTTTCCCTAATAATATGGATTTTTTTATGTAAAGATCCCCGAGTTAACTTTCTAATTCTCAAAGATTATAATAACAGAAATACTATCTACTAAATTCAGGGAAAATTACAATCTTAGACATAAATCTCCTTGTAAGGAAAAATTTCAGCCATCTTATATACTTGATAAAGTAGGCAGAACTTGAACACATTTTCTAAAAGCCATGCAGCAACATATTAGAAGAGAGAAGAGTCAAGGGAAAATAAATAAATAAAATACATAAAATAAAATAAAATAAATACTACTCCAGGTATCCCTTCTCTACCTTGATGCTATAGTCATTTTCCAGATTATTTTCCAGACTGATAAATCATATTATTCTTTTAATTTAAATGGTGGTGCCATTAACTGAAATTGGGACTTCAGAAGAAGGAGGGGACTAGAGGGTGAAGTTGACAGATATAGTGCTGAGTTTGAGGTGCTTGGAAACCTTAATTGTGGAGATACTTAGTCCATGATCATACATACTGGCTTATTCTACACACAGCCACCAGAGGAACCTTGCTAAAATATTAGAGCATACGTCTTTACTGGGCAAACTCCAAATGGCTCCAATTTCATTCAGAGTGAGATCAAAAGTCCTGAAAGTGGTCCTTTAGGTTACTCAATCTAGCACCATCAACACCTCTAAACTTGCTTTCTACTTGCCTCACTAATTCCATTCCAGCCACACTGGCATGGTAGCTCCTCAGAGACCTCAGGCTCACTCTCACCTCAGGGCCTTTGCTCATGCTCTTCCCTTTGCCTAAAACTCTCTTCTTCCCAATACCCATGTATCTTCTGTCCTGGCCGGCTTCAGCTCTTAACTCACACATCACATTCCCAGTAAGGTCTTCCCTGACCACCCTAGTTAAAATTGCTACCATCTGCCAATCCCAGTACGGTGAACCCTCGTTTCCTGCTTTCTTCAGACCACAACACTGTTCTCTGTAAACATGAAATGTATTTTGTTTGTTTGTTTTTTCGTTTGTTTGTTTGTTTGTTTATTACCTGTCCTCTCCTACACCCCCAACCTCCTTCCTGACCCGTAGAATATGAATTCCGCAATGGCAGGGAATGTTGACTTTTGATTCACTGCTACATGTGAAACAACATAGTAGCAGCTCAACAAATATATGTTTCATGATTAATGCCACAGTGCAGGAAAGATGCCCAAATAGAAGCAATGGTTTAGAAGACCCATAAGTGGGGTGCCTGGGTGGCTCAGTCAGTTAGGCATTGATTTCAGTTCAGGTCATGATCTCAGGGTCATAAGATCAAGCCCTGATTTGGACCCTGAGCTAAGAGTGGAGCCTGCTTCAGATTCTATCTCTGCCCCTCTCCCACTTGCACACCCTCTCGAAATAAAAAAACATTTTTTGTTTTGTTTTTTTTTAAAGAGTCACATAGTGAAGGCTGACATTAGCACATCCACTGTGCTATACAGACACACACTTTTCTAGATGTTTTTATAGCTCTTAGGTTACAACTAAAGAAGCATTAAGCTAGGGAGAAAGTCTGTATGAAAAAGAGAAGCAGCAAAATGTTTAGGCACTTTTAAAAAAACACTTAGAGAAACAAAGCCAACCATTTTGTGCTTCTAAATAATTTGTGAAATTATAACACATTCATGTAAAATCATTTTTAATGAAAGATAACACAAAACCAAAGAATGCACTGAACTGTGCCAATCTATGCAATGGGGAGTATATGAAAGGTAAAGTTCTTGCATTTGAGATGCCTGCAATTTCTAAAATAGATTTTAAAATATATTACTACTCATCAACACTTACTTGGTCTTGATCTTATGCCTCTATTTAATTATGCATCAAATGAAGGGCAGTTTTAGTGTTTCAACTCACAATAGTTCTTAATAGCCTCCTTCAGCATGAATAAGTGAACTGCCAGATGAGAAGCAACTCTAATAAAAACAGGGTCCTGTAGGAATTGTAAAATGGCTTATGATGCTTCCTGTGAATATCAGAGAGGGACTATAAAGTACCACACAAAGTGTGGATATGTGTTTTGTGATTCCTGGAAGACATGTTGGTAAGGCAATAAAATGTGAGCCACCAATTTAAAAGGCAGCTTTAGGAGGGATAATCAAAGAGCTGAGTTTCTTATCAAGTATCCCTGTCTTTTTATTATTATTATTATTTTGAATTGCTTCACACGATCTCTTTGAGCCTGAGAAACTTTCTTTTTGAAATTATACCGTGAAATTTAGCAGATTACTCCCCGATCCTTGAATACTGACAATATTCTCTATGTAACACTTTATAGAACTAATATTCAGGAATTTTAACCAATATGTGGTCTAGGTCTAGGGCATTTTCCCTCCTCTTTATAAATATTAACATAGCTTTCTCTAGGATAGCTACTTGACATTCTGAGTCATTACATATATCTAAAAATTCAAGCTAGCATTTGCAACCAATTTCCTGAAAAATATGACTCAAATAAATTATATCCAGTAGCCTGTATTGCTTGTCTCTTTTAGGCCTGTGTATGTGTCATAATACTAATTATAAGAGCTCTATATACAGCTTATATTCAAGTTGCTTTGAAGACACTGATTTGCTGAATCCAACTGTTTACCTGGTTCTATACACTAGCACTAGTGCTAATTCTTAGTAAGGAGAACATACTTCTATGTTTAATTATTTAGGTACATGGGTCTAGCACCCAAGAAGGATGTTATACAAGCCAGTAAAATAGTTTGTGAGTGAAATTTAAAACCCTTGACTCTAAAACCAATCTTGCCATAAACGATATAATCTTTGGTAAGTTCACTTAATTCCTTGTGGTCTAGATTTCTTATTTTCAATGAAAGGGTAAAGTGGGTGGTGTTTAAGAATATAATTAAACCCTAAAAAATATATTATTCTAAATTATTTTTAGTTATTTTGTCTACAATTGGTTTATATGACCACCGGATTTGCAAAATGTACACTCTTGGAATACACAGGCTAATATTCTTTCTTACTTTCCAGACACGTTTAATAGACAGTGAGTGCATGCTTTTCCACTTAAATTTGAGACCCATTCATTTAAATTCATTGAGACCCTTCATTCAGACCCTTCCATTTAAATTTGAGACCCATCATTATATACTGATAGACATTCAAAAATAAACTGGATAATCCTAAAGGTCAAACTTTTAAAGAAAACAAAAACTTACATAAAGAACATTATTGCTTGCTTATATAGAATTTAGTCTTGGGGCGCCTGGGTGGCTCAGTCGGTTAAGCACCCAACTTTGGCTCAGGTCATGATCTCACGATTCGTGAGTTCAAGCCCTGCACTGGGCTCTGTGCTGATGGTTCAGAGCCTAGAGCCTGCTTGGGATTCTGTGTCTTCCTCTCTCTCTGACCCTGCCCCGCTCACACTATGTCTCTCTTTCTCTCAAAAATAAACATTTAAAAAAATTTTTTAAAAAAGAATTTATTCTCTGCTATAGCCTTTCTAAAACAACATCAGTTGTGGTTAAATAATCAAGAAGTAAGAGCTGACACTTCAGTAGAGCTTGCCTTGTGTTCTTAGTAGTTTATGTCTAATAACTCAAACTTCACAGCATTTATAATGCACTATTAACCACCCCCACTACAAATGAGGAGACTAAGTTAGTTAGGTTGTCTAAATCCACAGAGCGGGTAAACAGAAGAGATGGGATTTGAACACAAGCAGTGAGAATATTTGTGCTCTTAACCATTATATCCTCCTACACTCAGCCTGTTTGGTTGGGGGAAGTTAATTCCCTACAACTTTGAGAGGGCCTCCTTCAAGGGAGGCAATGACAATCATCCCAACCACCTTACCATCACTATATGGCATTCCTTGACAAGCACAAGGACACAGGAGAGTGCACAACCTAAATTGGACCAATCAGACTAAAAGAAAGAATATTTACTTCATGGTAGAAAGGAAGGTCTACCCCAAAACAAGGATGTATATACTGCCAATCATCACCTGCTAATCATGAAGGAACCCAGTCTGGGGATCAAAGCCCAAACAAAAGAGGAAAGAAAAGCCAAAAGAATGATGAAGATGGGAAGCTGATGCCCCCCATTCTATTACACTCTCAGCTTGCTCTGTCTGTGTACTTTTTTCTATTTGGATAACAAGTTCCTTTATTCTTTAAACCAATTTGAATCAGGGGGTCTCTTTCTTATACCTGAAGACATCCTGACAAATACTGGTATAATTAAGCACTTTATTTACAAATTCTAAATTGTTAAAAATCATTGTTCACGGGCGCCTGGGTGGCTCATTCGGTTGAATGTCCTACTTCAGTTCAGGTCATGATCTTGTGGTTATTGAGTTCAAGCCCTGCATCTGGCTCTGTGCTGACAGCTCAGAGCCTGGAGCCTGCTTCAGATTCTGTGTCACCCTCTCTCTCTCTGCCCCTCCCACCCCTCTGTGTCTGTCTCTCTCTCAGAAATAAATTAAAAAAAAAACAATTATTGTTTAATCTAACCTGTATTCTCCTTCTGCCCTGATCCCAAGACCTGTTGTAATTGCAGGATTTACATTTATGTTAATTCCCATTGAATCTTACCACTGAGTCATTTCTTTTCCAGGACATTCATTCATTTGACAATTAATTATTGAGCACTTACTCTGTCTCAGGCATTGTGAGGCTCTGGTTTTGTGAGATAAATTAGTCACAGTCCCTACCATCACAAAATTAATGTCTAGGAAGGAAAAAAGACAACAAATTACCATAACATGCAATGATGCTATAATTTATAAACACTGTGTGTGTGTTTGTGTGTGTGCATGCACATGCACACATGTGTGTGATGTAGGTGCTCTGAGGGCATAGACAATGGAATCTCTATGATGTCTTGGAGGACTTTATGAATACTTTACAAAGGAGGTAACATTTTATTTGGATCTTGAGATATGACTAGGAGTTTTACAGTAGAGAAGGGGCATTCTAGGCAGTGGGGAAAATCATGATCAGTATCATATAACTACAAGAGTGTTGAAAATGTTAGAATGGTGGGTAGCTCCAATGATGATGTGCTTCAAAGATGTAAGAAAAGAGACAAGCTCTAAGAATTCAGGCCTGGTCAGTCTCAAAAGTCCATCTGGTCTTTTGTTCTCATACCTGAAAGTACCTTAACGCTTTTCCTCACTTCAGCCACCATTATCCTCTGTTGGGTTAATAGAGTTAAATAAAGGCCAAAGTTATGTATCTTTGGCTTTTCTAGTTCTCCATCTAACACCAGAGGCAAAATCTCAAGGGATGCGTTTAATCACCATTATGGTGTTTGTGCAACCCTGATATTTGTGAAATCCTGCAATTACTTTCTTAACAATCATAATTTCCAGTTATGATCTCTCAAATCTCTCATTGCTTTACTAATTTTTCTAACCTTCCTTTTCACAGTTAGTTTTGAAGTATTATTGGAAATTTATTGGTTATTTAAATTAAAATGTTAATTTATTAACTTCTTCCTGTAAAGCCAAGTCACAACTTCAAACTAGATACAAACTATATTCTAACCCAGTTAAGAGAATGTAAGAAAACTCAATAAAGTTTTTTTAAGTCTCAATTTGTCATTTAACATTTAAACAATATACCTTTTTGAGCACCTACTATATGCATGTTATAAGGACTGGGAATTTTATGAAAATGCAGCCTAGCACAAAGTGAACAGGAAATGACTAAACGATCAAATCTAAAATGGCCACAGCCTGAAAAAAAATGTTGATGATAACACAGAAGAAGTTTCATAGAGCTCATGACTCCATAAAGGAAGAAACTTTCTCAAATCAGATTCCACTGAGCAATTCTTCCTGCTCATCTAAATTGAGGATTAAGATACAAGATCTCCTAATAATGCAAGGTCAACCAGAAAGCTTTACCCCCATCATGAAAGGTAACAGAGAAGCAGACTGGAAACCCCCAAAGAGCAGTGATGCCATTGTTTCTGGAAACAAAGAGCAGCTGAATTGGCAATCTTATTAAATATTTCAAAGAAGAACAAACCATACATTTCAGCATTGTGATGGTGAGAAGACAGAAGTGCTATCTATAAAGATACTATTGGGAATCCATATTCTCAATAAACTCAGAAAGCCTTAAATTACTCTGAAATTGTTTTCAAGAGTAGAAGTTAACAGATGTGAAACAAATCAGAATTAGCAAGTCAAAATAACATAGGATAAGAAATCCAAATAGGTCCAAGAAAATTCTCTTCCTCATTTCAACCTCCAGCTTCTATCAACACCCTAATGAAGAGAAACTGATGTTTAAAACCAGATAAATATATATATATATATATATATATATATATATGTGTGTGTGTGTGTGTGTGTATCAGATATATATGTATCTGAAAGCGTGCAATATATATATAACGCTTTCAGATACATGTAACAAAACAGTAAATAGAAGTTTATTTTTTTCACTTCAAAAAACACCTAGAGGTGGGCAGATTTTGGTATTGCTTTAGTGGCTTGATTATTTAAGGCCAGTGTCTCTGTGATTCTCCTGTGCAGGGTACTTCAGCATCACAAAATGGTTGCTGTAACTCCAGATATCACATCCTCATTAGTTGCTAAAAGAAGTAGGAATGGACTAGTGTCCACCAAATTGGCCCCTGTTTACTTAATGAAATTTTCTCATACACTGTGTTGGCAGACTTCCACTTAGGTAGAACCATGTCACATGACCACCCTTCCAGCAAAAGAGGCTAGAAAGAGAATTCTTAAGAAACTTTTCCAGGCTCCATTGTGAGTGGAATAAGAAAGCAGAGAGAAGAAGGGTTGGAAAGGACTTGGGGAGTCCATCAGGACTGGGGCTGCCTGCATATGCAGGTTGCAGACTAGGACATAGTTTTTTGGTCCATATAGTGGGTTTGACCATTGCTAACAAATCTTTTTGCCTTGAATCACATATTAAACAGTCTTTTCAAATATTTTGATGCTTATTTATTTATTTTGAGAGAGAGAGAGAGAGAAAGACAGTGAGTGCAAGCAGGGGAGGGGCAGAGAGAGAAGGAAGGAGAGAATCCCAAGCAAGCTCTACGCTGACATCCCCCACGATGTAGGGCTGCATCTCACCATCGTGAGATCATGACCTGAGCCGAAATCAAGAGTCAGATGCTCAACGGGCTGAGTCATCCAGGCACCTCTTTCTTTTCAAATATTTTAAAGACTGATTTCTATGCCAGGTGGGCACCTTGATGATAGCTGCAGTCAAGATACTTAAACCTGAGAGAACAGATCAGAAAAACCTCATGAATACATAATGATGCCTTAACAAACTCATTCCTGATTGTGTAGCCTACACATGATTGAACCATCATAAGAATGTTAAATAAAGATGTTAAGTGTGCTACAAAAAGCTTCATGTCTAAAAGGAGGGAAATCACATGAGGTGAGGCTGGTCACAAGCCACAAATACAAGGCATCTAGAGGTAATACCTATGACTATTTCTTATAAATTTGTCTTTGTTCAAAAGCAGGCAAACCTTGTAAGTTCTTTCTATAGTAAAGTGTTCAGCTACATTCACAGGAATGCTCATCTTTACAAACTTCTGCAGGCAGTTTAGTACATGCAAAGAACTGCGACCATTAATTAGATAAATCTGTTTGTCTAGCCTACAGAGAGTTTTGAAGTAAGCATTTCTCTCCACTAACTACAGAGGTGAGTAGCTGATTTTAAAGTGATCCTTGTACTGTACATGCGGTCATTTTAAGTACCCACATCAGAGGTCTTAAAACATCCCAGATAGACAAGCTCTATTCTAATCCAAACAACATTAACAGAAGGAGATTCTAATAGCCTCTATTTAAGTATATCATAAAAATAGCTCTCATTCCCATTGAACTATGCTTCTGTTATTAATATTGACTAAAAGTCTAAAGAGTATGGAATAAAAAAAATTAGAAAGAGACAACACTTATGCAACTTTGAAGTAAAAAATCAAGTTATCTCTGAAAATTTAAATTATGTCTAAATTTCATGAGGGGTCATCTAGAATACCCTGTCTTTAAATGGCTTCCCTGTGGACTACAGAAAGTACCAAAGAAGGAGAAAGTAAATCACACAATTTCTGGAAACTTAACCATTGCCATTGCTGTAAATGGACAATGCTTCCTGGGGCCTTAACAATGTACTGGTGTCAAGGAAACGTGTTCTCAAAGAGCCAAGCTGATTAATTTCACCAACGGTCATGAGCCACAACACAGCCAGGGGACATGACAGATTGACTGTAGGAGAAAACTATTATTTTTCCTCTGTGACCAATGCTGTAACTGTTGAAATCATAGCTGGGAAGAAGTAAGCTCAATCATGCAGTTAAAGTGTTGTTTTGAACCAACTGGCCAATAATTTTCTCACTGAAATAAAACTTCAGGGAGCAACCCATGGAAGTGAAGGAATGTCCCATTACAACAGATAGTTGCTTCCACATTCTTCAAGCCATTGAGGAAAGATGGCAGTGTACATTCTCAATGTCAACCAAATACCTTTTTTAAAAGACTTAAAATAAATAGAGCATGTTCTAATAAATATTCTCAAAAAGTACCTACAGACTTATCATGATCATGTTTATTTTTTAATAGAAGATAAACTAACCATCAAATGCAGTTCCTTTGCAAATGACTTATTAGTAATATCAACAAAGTGACCAGTCTGCTTAATCAGTAACATATTCTTAGATTACTGTTTTCTGAAGAAAAACAATGATAAAGGGATTCTCATTTTTATATTTAAAAAAAAAAGACTAAAATGGAGGCCTGGGTAGGCTAGAAAATGGGGTTTGTGAAGAGTAAGGAAATGGAGAAGCCTTCTGATTCAATTTTGCTTAGGATTATTGCTATTCTCCAGTTTACTGATAGCAACTCACTGTGGGCTCCAAAACAAATACACCTGCTTTTTTAATGTACAGAAAATTAAAAAAAAAAAATTTTTTTTTTCAACGTTTATTTATTTTTGGGACAGAGAGAGACAGAGCATGAACGGGGGAGGGGCAGAGAGAGAGGGAGACACAGAATCGGAAACAGGCTCCAGGCTCTGAGCCATCAGCCCAGAGCCTGACGCGGGGCTCGAACTCACAGACCGCGAGATCGTGACCTGGCTGAAGTCGGACGCTTAACCGACTGCGCCACCCAGGCGCCCCATAATGTGCAGAAAATTTTAAATGTATGTCCTGGTGTCAATGAATGATATTGATTGTGACAATCTCTCACTCTTTTGCTGATTTCTTCCTCAATGCACATGACCTTTTAGAATAGGGTGCTGGGACACCTAGGTGACTCAGTCAGTTAAGTGTTGGACTTCAACGCAGGTCATGATCTCATGGTTTGTGGGTCTGAGCTCCGCATCAGACTCACTGCTGTCAGCACAGGCCCACTTTGGACCCTCTGTCTCTGTCTCTCTCTGCCCCTCCCCCACTGGCACGTTTTCTCTGTCTCTCTCAAAATAAATAAATAAACTTAAAAAGCAAAACTGCAGCAAATGAAAAAAATAATAATAAAATAAAATAGAATGCTGAGGCAGAAGGAGATATTCTCAAGTGGAATAGCTAGCTCCCTTTCTTTCTCAATGCATACATGCTCTCCTGATACATTTCCCGTCTGCTCTTATGCAGTGCCAGGCAGAGGACTTTGGAGACCTCTGCTATATACCTAATTCAAACTATAATCTTATCTTGAACGACAAATTTACATCAATACCGAATATTTTAAAAATTAAGAATATCTCTCATGTTTTCTGATTATAAACTCTAGAAAAGTTGCCAAAACCAAATGTTCTTTTTCTGCATGAAGAAATGAGGGGGGAGGGGGTTGCCTCTGTTTTTGCTAAGCCCTCAAACATAAACTAAAATATGCCTCTTGGATAATCCAGCGCTATGGGGTTCAGAAATTGAATTTGTCTTATTTTAGATATCTCTTTGTTCTTAATTTTCTCCTCAATGAAATTTAGGTTAAGCATGGAGAACATATTTCCGCTATGAATTTACAGCATCAAACAATATCTGGCATGTAGTTAGTACTTAATATATAATTATTCAATGAAAAGATGCCAGAAAATGCAAAGAGAATAGAGAAGACAAACGGAAAGGAAGGAGAGAAAGGCATCAGACAGGTACAGTATTACTGAATTAAGCATTTGTAGGCAATGGAGAAAACTGTCTATATTTATGAACTTCATGTATGGCATACACACCAAACCCAAGATATTTTCCCCATTCTTCCCTCAAATGTTTTTTAACATATTTTGTATTAAAAAATTATCAATGGCTTTTGTCTCTACAATCAACTGATCTCATGTTTAAAGACAGGCAGAACCAATACTTTTACCACAGTGCATGAATATGTCAGTAGTTTGTACATCCTCTCCAGAGAAGAGTAGAAATATACATTTAACTAAAATCAGCCTATTTATTTTAATTACCCACAGTCAAAAATTTACTTAGTTACAATGAGAAAATTATAGCTATAAAGTCATGTTATAAAAGTTTCCATTCTTTAAAATGCTCCTGCTTTGAAATTGGCCAAAATTACCAACATTATGCTTCTGTTTTGCTGATTCTGAGAACTCAGAATTCCATTAAAATTAGAGAAAAATCCTTTCAAACTTTCATAGAAATAGGGTAAAACCCTGTATATTGCAAAAACAAAAACAAAAGCAAAAAACAAGTATTTAATTTGTTTAATTAGTACCCAGATTTTTTTCTGAGCAAATAGTCACACCACAGGTAAATTAAAATCACACATAGTTTCAAATATATGTCATTGAGTATCTGAAACTTTAAATACTAGTTCCATTTTTAATGGTTGGCACTAGGTCTTATAATAGGTGATGGAACACTCCTTTGCCTTAATTGCAAATGTCATTTCTCATTGTATGCTTTTAAGGAAGTAATTGTAGAAAATACAGCATACTAACATGAATATATCCTATATTCTGCATGACTAAGAAATTGGCATTTTTACTAATCCCTAATAATAACTTATTTGCTTATGCTTATTTATCCAAAAAGTATAGTTGAAAGAAGCAATACCTAGTTAATTAAGAAATCCATTTTAGTAGGGTTGGGTTGTGATAAATTGATAAATATAATAAACTATTGGCGGCTCAGTCAGTTGAGTGTCTGACTTCAGCTCAGGTCCTAATCTTACAGTTCATGGGTTTGACCAAAAACCCACATCAGGCTTTGTGCTGACGGCTCAGAGCTTGGAGCCTGCTTCAGATTCTGTGTCTTCCTCTCTCTCCACCCCTCTCCTGTTTGCACTGTCTCTCTCTCTCAAAAATAAAATTAACTGGGCACCTGGGTGGCTCATTCCGTTGAGCGTCCGACTTCAGCTCAGGTCATGATCTCACAGTCTGTGAGTTTGAGCCCCACCTTGGGCTGTGCTGACAGCTCAGCACCTGGAGCCTGATTCAGATTCTGTGTCTCCCTCTCTCTCTTTCTCTCTCTCTCTCTCTCTCTCTCTCTCTGACCCTTCCCCACTCATGCTTGGTCTCTCAAAAATAAATAAATGTCAAAAAATTTTTAAAAAGGAAAAATTAAATAAATAAAATCTTAATTTTTATTAAAAACGACAAATATTGAATCTATATACCATATCCACTGAGAGTGAATTTCCTAGGAGCTCTTCTTGGGTCTCACAGAATATCTAAAACATTATGAAACCTTCCTTTGGACTCATGTGATCCCTCTAATTGCCTCCCTCTTTTCTTCCTCATTAGTCTTCCACTGATTCAGCAATGACTTCATACTTGGATCACAGTCTCCTCTTAATCCCTGATATCTTGCTTAGTGAGTTCAATCCCCATGTGGTTTACCAGTCCAACAGCCTTGTTTCATCATTCCCTCTCCTCAGTTCCATTTATTACCCACCTCCACTTTACCTCAGGCATCCACATCTTAAGCTTTATCTAACCCAGAACTGCCTCATTTTTTAAATATTAAACTCCAGTGTCAGAGTCATTGAATCACATCCTCTCATATCTCCAGTTCCTTCATACACACTCCATCTTCTCCTCTACCTTTTAATCTCTCTGTTTGGTTCCAATTCATCAGCCCACTCGTATTTATTCTGTCTCTTTTCTATGACTAATATAAGTATCATTTCGAGTACACTCTTACCAAACCCCTTAACTCCCATTCTCACAGTCAATTCATCACACATACCAGGCAAAACTTCAGGCCTGGATTGATTCAGCTGTCTATTCATTCCTCGTCTATGCCTAGATTGATAAGGCCTACAAGAGAGAAGACAGAATGCATGCAAAAAGACAGGATGCATAATCATGAAGATGAATGGTATGAAAACTTCATGAATTTCCAGCTTCAACTGGACCTCAAAGTTGTTCTGCCATCCTCATAATGTCCTTGTTCTTTGTCTCACAGTAGTTAGATGACATCATCCCAGACCCTCTACTTTTATTACCTACTTTATCATTTTTAACAAATAACTTTAATTCCTTACTTCATAGAGAAAATAAAAGTCATCATTTTCCTCCTCCCAATGCTAATTTATTTTTAAGCAACTCAATATTTTCTTATTCATTTTTGTGCCAGTAGAAGAGCTCTTTCTCCATTTATATCCCATTCTCTCTCCTCTCTCTGACTTCCCATAACCTCAAGTACCTCCTCCTGTTAGTTAGCATCCTCCTGCCCAATTGGGTCTTTAACTTCTATGCTGGCATCCCTCCTCTCTGTCTATAATTATGTTCAAATCTCTCATATCTAATAATAAAAATGTAACAAAATCTTTATTAAACAAAATATTTATCTATTTCTCTGGACACCGTATTGTGTTTTCTTTTGTCTTCATAATTATACTGGTACACACAGAGGTCCATGTTTGTTGCCTTTCACTCCTCACCTTGCATTTAGTCATCTACCAAATGCAATCTGCCTTCTATGTCCTCCAATGCCACCAAATCAGCTTGTGTCCATATCAACACTGACTTCAAAATTAAAAAATCAAATGGAAAGTTTTCAGTCAGTATCCTATCTAACCCTTCTGAAACATCCTTTTTGAAAATGATCTCTCCCTCCCTTTACGTCTTCCAAGTCTTTGCTCATATGCCATCTTCTTATCTACCTAACCATACTACCCGGTTTTAAATTGCAACACTGACTCTTGCATACAGTTTCTCACACTGCTTTATTACATTTTATTGTATTTATCATCTTTTAACAAAATATGAAATTCACTTATTTATTATATTTTTGTCTGTTTCTCCCCAGTAGCAAATAAGTTTATCTGTTATGTTCTCTGGTTTATCTCAACATCTCACACAAAGTAATAGCTCAAAAGATCCTTGCTAAAGGAATGGATCTCTTGACTTCCAGGACAACAGTCTCTCTTGGGTTTTTCTCTTGACTCTTGCAGGTTTTTTTTCTCCATTTCCTTTGCAATCTCCTCTATACTTCCCTTAGCTTTTAGTGTTCCCCACGTTTTCATACTTTTTTGTATTCTCCCTGAGAGATCTCAGCCACTGTCACTATCTCCTTCATGTTAGCTACTAAATATCTATATTTCCAGTTTAAGTCTTTCTTCTGAATTCCAGACCCATATATCTAACTTCTTCCTAAACATCTATACTTCAAACTCTCTCCCAATCATCTTGTCCCCCAACCTACTAGGGCTATTCACTCACATGGTTATGAACTGGATCTATATTTATACGCCTTCCATAAAGTACCTTTTCTAAGTTAAGTACAATATTTTACCTAAAACCTCCTGATGGAGGTGAATGTTACTGTGGATGTGAAAGATAAATGTGTATGTTATGTAACCAGGAAGCACTCAAAACACATCACGAGATTTACAGTTGTAGTAGTGTGAAAGTTGAGATATTTATGGGTAGATCAAGAAAGGCCTTGCTCTCACATTCAGTGGCATTGTTTCTATAACTTTGAATAATCATTAGGTAATTAATGACCTATTATACTGAATTTTCTATTATAAATACATAGAGATAAAAATTAAAAACCATTACCCTCCACATCATTTGTATCTACAAATGAAAACTATCAACCAGGAGGCATTATCTAATAAACTTAACCAAATGATCATGATTCAGAGATAAACCATACAATTATAAGTAAGCAGTACTATCTCCAGATGTCAGAGAAACTGTGTCATGGGCAAAACATGCACTATTCTAAATAAATTTTAAATAAATATTGCACATACACTGTGGAATGCTGAAAAGAACAATGAAAAATGACAACCTGGATTCAAATTTTACTTCTACTTATTATTGTTTGGTTTCAAAAAAAGTTAATAATTATGTGCACATACTGAACACTTACTAACTGCCATTCACTCTTCTAATAGTTTTGCATTTTGCAATCAAAACAACCCTACAAAAGAGGCACCACCATGTTCCTCAGTTTCCAGAGGAAGGAACTGAAGAATGTAGAAGTAATTTACTCAAGATCACAGTTTGTAATTAGCAGTCATGTTTCAAACCCAGACTGCTTGTCTGACCAGTATATATATATATATATATATACTGGTCATTGGCCATTCTAATACATTTTTTCATGACAGAAAAATACACCATTATTAATGTTTTTGTGCACTGCAAACTAAATATTAAGATATCAGCTAATTCCAAGAGCTACCTGAATACAGAATTAGATCTAGCTCATTGTTCTTCGTATAATAATAGTTTCAACAATTCATCACATTTTTATGGACCATGTCTTTAGAATACCCTGTTGGCTCATTGACTATTTAAAATCATTTGTTGTTACAAAATGAATGTGGGCTTTCTTTTTTGTAACAAGAGCTGAATTTCTCTTTTAAGGTGTCAAACCCTAGCTCAGGTAGGGACTTTAACTGTCCCATGACATTTTCTTGCCTTTCTCTGGTTCTATTTGATCCAACATATACTATTTAGAAGCATAATATGTGTGGGTAAGGGGTTCACAAAATCTTTCCCTTTCTCTCTTAGAATTTGACATCCAACTCATTTTCCAGATCAGTTCCCTTGGCAACCTCATAAAGGAGGTATGTCGGCTACATTACTAGGTAGCATTGCTTGTGGTAAATAATTTCTGCTTGGTTAATTGCAGCTGAAATGGTAAAAACTATTAGTGATAAATACTTCATGGGGATACCATAGTTTTAGGCTCATAACTGGTCATGCCTTTTATAGAAACTTTGCCTCTGGATTGTTAAAGTATATATTGGCTCCCATGGTATATAAGGCCTTTAAGCCAGGGTATCTTTCATATCTGCTCCATCTGATAATCATTCTTTTAAACTTGAGATGTCTCCTGTGGAATGAAAAAGCATAGCCCTTGGACTGCCATACAAACATCAACATGGACTGCTGTGAGGGCTAGTTCCATGGAATAGCAATACCTGATAGCCAACTGGGGTTCCTGCCCCATGTCCTTTTAAGTGATTTGATGACACATGTGAACTATGGTAATCTTGTGAGTTTGATTATTTAGTACAACCTGAAAAGACTCTCGGGCTCTGCCTTCAGAGTTGAGAGTGATAATAGATAATAGAATAGTGCATAAATAATTAATAAACACACCAGGAAAATGTTTCTGATTGCCTTTCTACTATATCTCATGACTGAGCTCATACTGTGTACTGTACTTAGTACAACAACCATATGCTGTAGAAATCTATGCCTGGTATACAGAATTAAATAATGTTTTGTTGGATGGATGGATGGATGAATGGATGGATGGATGGTTGGATGGATGAATGAATGGCTCTCACCAGTACAGTGAGTGAAGGAAGCTGGAGCCTCAGTTCTTAAGTCTCATTTGATTCTAACTCAGCTTTCTGGTTGCCCCAGCTCTGCCCTCTCCTTGATTTTGAATCAAGCTATTGATTCTCTGCCTGACATCTTGCACTGAGTAACTTTCATTTGCATCTCCAGTTCTCCTCTCCAACTTTCTCCAATCTTCTCCGTGTTCAGAGGCTAACCAACATGGAACTCATTAACAGACTTCCAGCTTCCTGTTGAGCCACAAAAGGGCACCATAAAATATTAGAGGGAGGGTGAGGAAGGCAGTTGGGGATATTTGTTCCTTGAGCACCCTCCTTGTGGGGTCAGTGAGGTAGCTGTAAATGTCATAATTATTGTATTATGGCTCTCTCCACACTATCTGTCATCTTCAAATTTTAAGAACTACTGTCCCCTCACACCTTCAGAATTATGGGTTATAATAGCTTCCTATTGTTACTTACCCTAGAGATCACACTATCCTTTCTTATTTCTCTATACCCTGTCCAATATTTAAATTAACCCCTTTATTAAATGCTCCTCAAATTGCCAAATATGAGTTTGCTGTTTCTTGCAGACTTTTGACTGAAGACCTTTGCTTCTACTACTTTTCAATTCTATTGTAGTATGTTTTCCTTCTCCTAATGTTTCTACTTGTTTTAGCCACCAGCCATGATCCACCTTTAGTGCTCCCATTTTTCCAAACTTCGTCTAATCTAGGTGGAATTACTTCTAACATTTGTTTTTTTGATTTTTATTTACTCTTTCCCTCATGACCATTCTATATTTCCCTGTCCAAAATAATTACCCATGCCCTTATAGACACTACCACTTACATATCGATATGATGAATAGTCAGGGATTAATTTTTGTTTTGGAGATGTAGCAGGATATAGTTGAAGACCAAAGGCTTTAGGTCCTGGATAGATGAGCATTTGACCTTCAATTCTAGTATTTTGCTGATGCCTGAGCAAGTCAATAAAACTACTGGAGCTTCCATTTCTTTTGCAAATTAGGAAGAACAAGGTCTATCATCCAAGGTTTTAATAAACACTAAAGATGACGTATGTTGATGTTTAGCATATAATGTGTGCTAGAAAAAAAATGTTGTATATTATATTATTATTGATAACATAGTTAATACCCAAGAGCTATTATGAAGCACACCAACTGAGGGATCATTTTCAAAGGTCCATTCAGGCATATTGGGGAATTTTAATTCTATGTAGCTATAGAAATCTTCCACTGCCTAATTTTCTCATATTAACTCACAAAACCAAATAATCACAATTATGATTGTTGTTAAACATAAAAGTAAATATATTATTATTTCTAGCTGCTGCAGATATAAAGAGCAAAAAAGTTATGTGTTCAAGACTTTTATTTCTTGCTTGTAAAAACATCAAAAATGTTTTTTGATTTTGAAATTTGAAGTTAACAAGAAAATGTCATTTTAATTCCATCTTTCCCCTATCAGTGCAACATATTATGACAGCCTTCAATGTATATGATTTTCCTTTAACATTAAAGCTATCTTTTTGTAAAGCTGCCAAGATATTTGGCACAGTTACCAGTCCAAATTAAGAATATGGTCTTTTAAAGTGCAAACATTGACAAAGTAAAAACTTTCCTAGGCAAATGAGTTTCACACCACACAAGAACAAGAAGAGACAAGATACTTCTGTTTCCTTTCTCAGTATGTATTAGAAAAAAATCTTTAAATAGTCCTACTAACTGAATAGCTTTATTTTTTTTTTTTTTTATTTTTTTTTTTTTTCAACGTTTATTTATTTTTGGGACAGAGAGAAACAGAGCATGAACGGGGGAGGGGCAGAGAGAGAGGGAGACACAGAATCAGAAACAGGCTCCAGGCTCCGAGCCATCAGCCCAGAGCCTGACGCGGGGCTCGAACTCACGGACCGCGAGATCGTGACCTGGCTGAAGTCGGACGCTTAACCGACTGCGCCACCCAGGCGCCCCTAACTGAATAGCTTTAAAGTCAGAATAGCTGAGAGGTTGTGATTTGTGATGTTAAGGCTGTCAGAAAGGACTTTTTAAATTTTCTTGCCCTTCTTTCCAGTCCCTGTCAGTGATATCTGAAACCCCTTTGGTAATAAAGAAATCTATCATCTATCATTAGAAGTTTAAAATGTAAAAAGTTATTAAAGTAAATTGATAGCTATATTTGCTTCTTGTTTTTTTCCTGATTTTGATACAGAGTTACAGCAAGGATAACTGAAAGGTTGAAAAGGAGGAGGCTGGTGACCCTCAAGACAAACATCATCTAATTAGTATTTATGCCTAAGGCCCTGCAACCTAGCTCTTCAAGATTCTAATAAAATTCCTTAATATGCCTCTTTTTGCTAAAATATGTGTCCTTTCTTGTTTTTTGATGGCATGAAGTTTATATAGAGATTCTGAACCTGTTCAGAAGCATTCCTTCATCCAACAGCCTTTAAAAAATCTGTTGTGAGATACGTGAATTCAAACCCTTATTAAACACAAAGGCAGCCTGCCACACTATGGAACACATGGATGACCCCCTTGAGTATCCTGTAATATAACTTGAGATGCATTGGCTTTGGTGACAGAAAGGAACCCAGTTAGGTTTTTCATCTCATTTTGTTTTGTTTCTGGCACATAGGCACTGAGAAGAACAAGAAAATGTTTCTGTTCTCATTCAACCCCTTAAGATATGTGGAGCACAAAGACAGATGCATTAGAGACAGAAGCTGCAGAAACTATTTTCAATGGTATTTTTTGGAATACTGTCCAGAAGCAATTCTATTACAGTATTGAGGTGATAACCAGAGCTGGGGCAAGGTTCACAATCCACTTCTGCATCTGACCTTCAGACCTGCTCTGACCTTGGGGACTGATAGCTTTCCAAACAGCAAGGGACAGCACCTTTAACAGAGACTTCAACATTTTCACATCAGACAGCAAGGCTGCTTCATAAGCAGAGATATAGATAAGGGGATGGTGGAACCAAGAAAGGAACAATTGGCAGAAATACTGTAAACTGGGTTGGCAGATTAGTTCAAGAGAACATATGAAAAACTTTTTGGAACTTCCCTCAAATGTTTGCTAGGTATAAGAAACACCAAGGGAGGGGCGCCTGGGTGGCTTGGTGGGTTGAATGTCTGACTTCAGCTCAGGTCGTGATCCCGTAGTGGGTTAGAGCCCCGCATCGGGCTCTGTGCTGACAGCTTGGAGCCTGGAGTCTGCTTTGGATTCTGTGTCTCCCTCTCTCTCTGCCCCTCCCCTGCTCACACACTGTGTGTCTCTCTCTCAAAAATAAATAACCATTAAGAAAAATTTTAAAAAAACACTAAGGGAAAGAAGAGGAATATCTGGTAAATGGAAGATGAGGTCCATTTTCAGCTGGTAAAGAGCTGGAGCTCCTGTGGTGTGTGAAATAACACACAACACATTAATAAGATTTGGGGGTCTAGAGTCAGTCCTTGGGCTCAGATGCTAACCTATAGCTGTTTGATCTTGGGCAAGTTATTTAATGATCAGTGGTTCAGTTTCCCCGTCTATAAAATGGAGATAATAATAATCTTTACTTCACAGTATTGATGTGAGGTTTCAAGGATTCATACATGCAAATGGTTAGAATAGTAACTAGCACTAAGATGAACATCTGACTGTTATAATCTGGTCCCATTTGTACTCACAGGCTGATGATGTCGGAGACGCCTGGAAACAGAGGTTAAGCGGCATCTTCTAAACCAAATAGACATTTCCTACTTTTTCTACCATCCCAAGTCAATTGGCACAGATCATATTAATATCCATTCAAATCATGTAAAAAATTAACAAAGAAAGTTTATATATTTGATCCCTGGTTGATGAATGTGTATTAATAATATCTTGGTGAATCTTAAATGAACCAGGATTTTGAGAAGCTTCATTCTGTTTGCAACTCTGAAATTCACTTAATCCTCTTGAACTCTGAATTGATTACTAAATCTGCATCTATATAATCAGGCCTAGACAGTGCAAAATATGAAAAATACAACAATGTAAAAGATAGTATGCATTCTCTCAAAATGATAAGCCTTTTTATTTCAACCCTGATCAAATCCACCTTTGATGGTATGGGTATGTCTTTGTGCACCATATTTTCTTTTATATCAGAGTTCAGGTTTATTTGAGGAGCCAAGCTATTCAGATCATTTTGGTCTTCAGCCCAAGCTTCTATGCTGAGTAAGTAGATGAAACAAATTAACAGGTATGTGATTCAAATGTAAATGTATGCAATCATTTGGAAATGATTAATATCTACAAAATAAGTGTCCTGAATGAAAAAGCTTACAGAAGTTATTATTTTAGCATAGATTTTCCCACAAATGCTTTAATTTGCTTCTGCAAAAATCAAATTGCCCTCCTTCAATTTTTAGATAAGTAGACAAAAGAAAAATTCTAAGAAAGTCTCTGAATCAAAAGCCACATAAATTTAATTATTCCCATTGTATCCTTTTCCTTTTTCCCAATATCTCAAGCCATCCCAACATGTTAATTCTCTGAATAGTCTCATGAGCTACCTCCTACACTTAAGGAAGAGTCGTCCACTTGAACGTCTTCAAATACTTGGCTTTGAGGCTTTGCAGGACTAATCTCATCATGCCTTTACCTTACCATTCCCCTCCATCATTCTCCCAAGTTCTAGCTTGTCAAATTACCCATTCTTTCAGGGAGGTTGACCCCCATACTGCTCTGGACATGCCTTAATCTGTTCCCTCTCTCTTGTACCCTTCCATCTTGCCCTCTGGTATTTAAAGTCTTTCATCAGCAAACTCCCTCACCTGTGTCCTCAAATTATTTACCTTCTTGTTAAAACTGACATCTGACTTGCCCTTACATTGCTCTCAAGTGGTAGCTGTATAGTTTGTTTTATACTCCATATTTCTCAGAGATTTCAAGTAAAGTTAGTTTGTTCCTCTCCAAAGCTTTCTCCAAAGAGTTTATCTTTCAAATCCTAAATCTTTACCTTTCAAATACTTAATCATTTGAAGCTTGTTTCATTAGTTTGCCATTCATTACTTTTTATTCCATGAATCCACCACCTAGTGACTCTCTTATTTGTTAATGACCTTACCACCTAACTTATTGTCTTTGTTCTCTTCTACTATCCTATCATCCTTCCTTCAACATTTCCCAACACATATGCTGGCCTCTCAGTTTCGTGACCACCTTAACTCTGAAGACTTTTTCTCCAATTTCACATGGTTCTACTCTCAAGTTTTAACCATCATGGATAATTGCAGCACCTTCAAATCTCAATTTCAACTGTACCTGCTTTCCATCCAAATCACTCATCCAGTAATCCATACCAATACTTTACCATCCTCACTAGGGATCTCCAATCCATTCCTCCCTACCACTTTTCATTTCCAACCCCCGACTCCAAATAATCTTGTTTCCCTCCTTATTCAGCATCTCAAACATGGTCCAGCACTGTAATTGCTCTCTGATGGATTAGATTTGGAATAAAGAAGGGAGAGAGAGAGAGAGAGAGAGAGAGAGAGAGAGAGAGAGGAATCAACCATGGCTCCAAAGTTATGGAATGATGGATTTGCTATTTACTAAAATGGGGTAAGCTCTTCCTTCATCATATCTGCATGGAGTAACCCTGGCCCTTGCTTAAAAAAACTACCCAATTATTCTTGCCAGAACCTGAGTAAATGAACACTACTGGAGAAAATCCTAAAATAATGAAATCCTAACTCACTTCAAATTTGAGTCGACATTTCTCAACAGTGCCATGGTTCTTCCCTCAGAAATTTAATTCCCATGAGGCACCTGAGAGGCTCAGTCAGTTAACTGTCCAACTCTTGATTTCTCCTCAGGTCACAATCTCATGGTTTGTGACATCGAGCCCCATGTTGGGCTCTGCACTGACAGCACAGAGCCTGCTTGAGATTTTCTCTCTCCCTCTCTCTCTCTTTGCCTCTCTCTCTCTCTCTCTCAAAATAAATAAATAAACTTTAAAAAAAAAGAAAGAAAGAAATTCCCATGATCCCAAATGACTGCTTCATTCCCTCTTCTTGCTGCCCTGAAATCTTCAAGAACCCTTTCTGCTCCACTATAAGCTAATAACCTTACCTCATAATTCAAGATATTTTATTTGTCATTTCTCCATCACCAACTCTTACTCTTTCTGCCATTCGGTCCACAATAATGCAAGTAGTGTTGCTGCTCAGATCGTTGCCAACCAAACCTTCCTCTTGTGCACTTGCTCTAATAAGTCTCATTTTCTCAGTCTTTCCTATAGCAAGTTCTCACATTCTGCTAAATTATTTTCACCAGCATACAAATGTCTGTCTACATCACTCATCCTAAAAAAGAGAACAAAAGCTTCTGTTGAACCCATGTCCCGCTTGAGCTATCATCCCATTTCTCTGTATCCTTTCACAGCAAACGCCTTTAAAGTCTATATTTGTTTTCAAACCCCTTTTTCTCCTTTTCTCTTGAATCCATTCTAGTTAGGCTTTTGCCCTTAGCACCCACTGAAACAGATCTTGTCAAATTTTAATGACTTTCATGTTGTGAAATCCAATGATAAAATTTCAGACCCCAAACATGCTTGACCTCTTGGTATCATTTGACACAGTTAACCATTCTCTCCTTTTTGAAAGAAGTTTTTAGTCTCTGAATTCTCTGTTGAGCTGGTCTTTCCCTCTTAAGTCTCATGATCTACTGACCTCCAAATGTTGAAGTGCTCAGTCCTTAGATCTTTTCACTCCTCCTTTCCTTCCCTAAGTTATCTCCTTTTGTCTCCTTGAATATCATCTAATTCTGACCACTCCCGAATTTGTATCTATAGTTAGGATTTCTCCACTGAAGCCCTGAGTGTGTGTGTGTGTGTATGTGTGTGTGTGTGTGTGTGTGTACACACTTCACATCACCACTTATATGTCTAATAGGTGTCTCATAATTAAAATGCCCAGAACTGAATACTTGTTTTTCTCCTAAAAAAACTATCCATCCTGAGGTCTTCCCCCATTTCTATAAATACCAATTCTATCCTTCCAAAATCTTTCAGCCATAATTGATCCTCCTCTTACTTTAATACCCCAAATCCAATCTGTGAGTAAATTCTATCTGCACTGCTTTCATTATATATCCAGAATTCAATCACCTATTATCATCCTTGTAATACCATCTTGATCTAAAACACTAATATTTCCAAGTTAAATCATCAAAACAGCCTCCTCCTAACTAGTCTCTCTGTATCAGTTCTTGCCTCTCTGGGGACTACATACAACACAATAATTGAATAAATGTCTTTTTTTTTTTTTAATATGAATTCCTCTACCGAGTTTCTTTTTTTTTAAGTTTATTTATTTATTTTGAAAGAGAGAGAGCCAGAGCATGAGTAGGGGAGGGGAAGAGACAGAATAAGAGAGAGAGAATCCCAAGTAGGTTCCACACTGTCAGCACAGAGCCCCTTGCAGGGCTCAAACTCATGAACCATGAGATCATGACCTGAGCCAAAATCAAGTCAGATGCTTAACTGACTAAGCCACCCAGGTGCCCCTGAATTCCTCTGTTCAAAACCCACCACTGGCTTCTCAGAGTAAAAGAAAAACTCCTTACAATGGTCCACAATACCCTATGTCATTTGGTGTCCTGCCTCTCCCGGCATCATCTGCTACCATTCTTCCCATCCCAAATTCATTCCACACTTGTCTCTTTAGTGATTCTCTAATAAGACCAACACACACCTGCTTCGTGGCAGGCAAAGGAACAAGAAAGAAATTCTTATGTTCCCTCTGCCTGAAACTCCTTTTCCTAGATATCCACATGTCTAGTACCCTCACTTTCTTAAAACCTCTGGTCAAATGTCAACTTATAAAATGGCCCTCCATTACTATACTTCAAAAATAGCAAGCCAAACTCCATCTGCAGCATTCACGTTCCCTTTGTTTTTATATTTATCCACAGATATTAGCAGTATCTAACAAACTGGAGTGTATATTTACTTATTTGCTGTTTGTCTATCTCAATTACAATGTCAGTTCCTTGAAGATGAGTTTCTATTTCTTTTTTTCTGTTTTCCCAGCATGTAGAACAGAGGCTGGAACATAGGGTATGCTCAAGAAATATTTATCAAATTCATTCATTGAAACAACATGCTCAAAAAAAAAAAAAACTACACACACACACACACACACACACACACACACACACACACATACATTACTCCCTTCACCAAATTTTTTCCATCTCTCTAAATATCTCCACAATCCCCCAACTTCCCAAGTAGAAAACCTATGTGTCCTCTTTGGTCCTGTATCTTCCTCTCATATTCCACATACAATTCTTCAGAAGTCATGCCCACTCCACTACAAATTAGATCCCAAACCAGGCCACTTTCTCACCATCTTTGTGGCCTCAGCTCTATTCCAAACCTTCAGGATCTTTCACTGGAACTATTGCAATAGCATCCTAGTTGCCCTTTGCCCACAGTCTTGACATCACACAGCAGCCGAAGTGATAAATCTAAAGCATAAATCAGAGCTCATCATTACCCTATCTCCCTGGCTCTCACTACAACTAGAATAAAATCTAAATTCCTTACCACAGCCCACAGGCTCTGCATTAATGGCATCTGGCTGCCTCTCAGGTCTCATGTCTCTCCAGCCTCTACTATTTACTATACTCTAGTCTGAGTACCCTTCTTTCTTTATCTTGAACATGCAAAGCTCATTACCTTTGCTTATTTGCTTTTTAAATTCCTTCTTTCTAAAAATACTCTTTTCCCAGGTCTTCATATGGCTGCCTCCAGCTCACCATCCAGGTCTTAATTAAAGTATCATATGGGGCGCCTGGGTGGCGCAGTCGGTTAAGCGTCCGACTTCAACCAGGTCACGATCTCCGTGAGTTCGAGCCCCGCGTCGGGCTCTGGGCTGATGGCTCAGAGCCTGGAGCCTGCTTCCGATTCTGTGTCTCCCTCTCTCTCTGCCCCTCCCCCGTTCATGCTCTGTCTCTCTCTGTCCCAAAAATAAACGTTGAAAAAAAAAAAATTTAAAATAAATAAATAAATAAATAAAGTATCATATCCTCCCAGAGATCTTCACTGACAATTCTAGCTGGTTACTGATCCATCCTTCCCATTTACCATATATTAAATGCTTTCTAGAACTTACCAGCATGTGAATGAATAAACAGATGAATGAACTACATATAATTGTCTCGCCCATTCTCTTACCCCCAGTAGAATGTAATACCTTTGAGGGGCATGAATGCTTCTATGTTGTTCTCCATCATGTGCCCAGTGTGTAGACTAGTGCATAGCACACAGTGTTACATATACAGTAATGATTTGATTACTGACTTCATAATGTTTACTCACATTTATTAAATGCCTGGAATGCACTTTTCTCTGTTCAAACTTGAACTCTGTTCAAGCTATACAAAGGTGAAAGTAATTCCTATGCTATGAGATAAAAAGTAAACAAACTACTGCAATGTAATGTGATGTTCTCTGTGTTCCTCTCTAAACCTCCTAAACATAAACTACATAAATTATTAGAACCCACCAGTCTATTAGTGTAAGCTATTAGGCTACAGAGTGAGTACATTGCTCTGTCATTATAACATATGCCTGAACACCTTAATGTATTTGGTTCTTGTCATTTTAACAAATTCAAATTTCTTTTTGCCAGCCTCACTGCTTCAAATCTCTTCTTACAGTTAATTTAAATTGCATCAGCTAAAATCTTCCCTTTTTATCACCATGACTACCTCGCTACACTCCTTTAGTTCTTCCTCTAAATTCCTAGGTCTTAATAATTCAATTCAGAAAGTGCTTGAGTGCCTATGAGCATATTGAGTCTGTACATCTTGTCTTAGTAATCTAAGGCCCCACATCTGTATCTACTCTCTCACTTCTATGCAGCCAACTTCATTTATTAATTCATATTTTTTTCCTCCCTTTGTCTACTCCCATTTGGAAAGAACTTCCCCTTCAAATACTATATCCCTTGCTCCTACCTGCTCAGTCAAACCCAGACATGGTTGGATTAACAATAAATTCCTAGGTAACAAAATACAGAAAATACAAAAGTAATTAAATCTCATCCTAATACAAGTTTCCATGACACTAAATTCAGTATTTGTCATCAATCCTTAGGGCCATATAATATTCAAGGTTCTTGTATAATAGTAGTGAAAATGTTTAATAAGAAAATTCTGATTAAAACACATTTCTATGGTAAACTGGCCTAAATTTAAAAAATTTTAAAGTCATTTACTTTTTAAAGTAAGATATGTTATCCTGAGACTATTTTCTGAATAAGTGTATATTATAATTCAAAGACTATGAAAAGTATTTTGAAGATATGACATCAATCTATAAGAGAGTCTACAATTTCAAATAAGAAAAAAAGCAGGTATTAATTTAAAACACCTTAATTTTTTTCAAAAACATACAAAATATTTTTAAAGTATTACATGAATCAGTTTATTATGACATCCATTTGGGCATGGGAATTGAATGCAAAATTCTAACATTTCTAATTCCAACTAAAGATCTGAACTCTTATGTTCAAAATTTGCTCAGCATTCTGACACATGAAAATAAGAGATTAATTTGACTTCAGACATTCAACATTTTAGTATATTATTAGGAGCTAATTTTTACTTACTTTGTCTGAAAGAGAAAAGAGTAAAGGAAAGTCAGAGTGAATGTAATAGTGAAATGTGGAGATTACCATTGTAAATTTTATAATTGTTATCAAAAGTTTAGGAAGGCAGAATATTGTCATAGTGTAGTATAACTAGAATTGTGTATGCAGAAGAATATTAAAATTAATTTAAAATTTCTAGAATCCAGATAGGTGTAAAACACATGAAATTCAGAGGGATAAGCCAGTACTAAGAAGTCCCAAAGTTTATATTCTAAAACAGTAGAAGATAAATCAAATGTCTTTTGTTTACTTTTGCTTTTAAGATAAAGCTGTTATTTATATTTAACTCCTTTGAACCACTTCCTGTACCATTTAGGATGTACCATAATAATTAAGAGTTAAAATTTTAATTGAGATAAAATCAATGGATAGTGAAATGCAAAAACCTTAAGTGTATAATTTGATGATTTCTGATACATAAATACACCTTGCAACCACTAGATAACAAAAACATAGAATATGTCCCTCATCCCAGAAAGTTCCTTGTGTCACTCCTAGAACATCGTCCTACCCCATAAGCCAGCAGGGTTGAATTCTATCACTGTAGATTAGTTTTGCCTGTCCTTGTCCACTTTATCAAATGGAGTCATGCAATGTATAATTTTGTGTGCCTGGTTGATTTTCCTAAGAATGATGTTTTTCAGATTCATGTATGTTGTGCCATGCATCAATAATTGATTCTTTTCTATTAGTGGGTAGTATTTCTCTGAATGAATTACCACAATTAGTTTATTTGTTCACCTGTTGTTGAAACTTTGGGGTTGTTTCCGATGGGAGCAATTGTGAATACAGCTGCTATGAACATTCAAGTACAAGTCTTTTGTGGAAATACACTTCTCATTTTTCTTGAGTAAATAAAGATCTAGGAGTGGAATTACTAGGTCATAGGTAAGTATATGTTAACTTTTTAAGTAACTACCAAACTACTTTCTCAAGCAGTGGTACCATTTTTTCCTCTTTGGCAATAGGTGAAAGGTCTAGTTCCTTCATATATCACCATTTGGTACAGTCAGCTTTTTAACTGTGGACATTCTAGTGGGTATAACATGGTATTACATTGTGGTTTTCATTTGGATTTCCCTGATGTTGTTACCTTTCAAGGGTTTTTTGGCCCTTCCAATGTCTTCTTTTGTCAAATGTTTGTTCAAATATTTTGCCCAATTTTTTTCAACTGGCTTATTTGTCATTTTATTATTGATTCATAGGAATTTTCAAACGTATATTCTGAAAACCAAAGCAATCTATAGATTTGATACAATCCTTACCAAAATACCAACAGTGTTTTTCACAGAACTATAGCAAATTATATTAAAATTTGTATGGAACCACAAAAGACCCAAAATAACCAAAGCAATCTTGAGAAAGAAGAACAAAGCCAGAGGTATCACAATTCCAGATTTCAAGATATAGCACAAAGCTGTAGTAATCAAAACAGTATGACAGTGGCAAAAAAGTAGACAGATGAATAGAACAGAATAGAGTCCAGAAACAAACCTATACATATATGGTCAATTAATCTATGACAAAGGAGGCAAGAATATACAATGGGGAAAAGACAGTCTCTTGAATAAATGGGGCTGAGAAAACTGGATAGCTACATGCAAAAGAATGGAACTGGACCACTTTCTAACACTATATACAAAAATAAAGTGGACTAAAGACTTAAATGTGAGGCCTGAAATCATAAAAATCCTAGAAGAGAGCACATGCAGTAAATTTTCTCACACTGGCCATGGCAATATTTTTCTAGATAGGTCTCCTAAGGCAAGGAAAACAAAATTAAAAAAAAACTGTTGGGGCTACATCAAAATAAAAAGCTTTTGCACAGCAAAGTAAATCATCGATGAAACAAAAAGGCAACCTGCTTAATGGGTTAAGGTACTTCCAAATGTTATAACCAATAAGAGGTTAATATTCAAAATATGTAAAGAACTCACACAACTCAACATCAACAAACAAATAAACAATCCCTTAATAAGTGGGCAGTAGACCTGAATAGACATTTTTGCAAGGACATAGAGATGCCAACAGATACATGAAAAGATGCTCAATATCAATAATCATCAGGGAAATGCAAGTCAAAACCACAATGAGATATCACCTTACACCTGTCAGAATGGCTAGAATAAAAGAAGACAAGAAATAACAAGTGTTGGCAAGGATGTGGAGAAAAAGAAACCCTTGTATATGGCTAGTGGGAATGTAAATTAGTTTAGCCACTGTGGAAAACAGTATGGAGTTTCCTCAAAAAATAAAAAGTAGAAATACCATATACTCAGGGTGCCTGTGTGGTTCAGTCTTGATTTCATCTCAGGTCACAATCTCAGGGGCATGAGATCTATCTCCATGTCCAGTTCTGCATGGGGCATGGAGTCTGCTTAAGATGCTTCCTCCCTCTGTCTCTCTCTCTCTTTCTCTCTCTCTCTCTCTCTCTTCCCTCCTACCCCCACCCCCTACTCACACTTAAAAAAAAAAAAAAGAAAAAGAAATAACGTATGATCCAATAATTCCACTACTGGATATTTACCAAAAGAAAACAAAAACATCAATTTGAAAAGAGATACGCACCCCTATGTTTATTGCAGCATTATTTAAAATGGCCAAGATATGGAAGTATGGAAGCAACTCAAGTGTCCGTTGATAGTCAAATGGAAAGGAAGATGCAGTACACATACACACACACAATCACACACACCCACAAATACCATGCAGCCATAAAAAAGGATGAGATCTTGCCATTTGCAACAACATGGAGGGAACTACAGGGTATTATGCTGAGTGAAGGAAGTCAGGCTGAGAAAGACAAATGCCATATGATTTTACTCATATGGAATTGAATCTAAAAAAACAAAACAAGTGAATAAACAAATACACAAAAAGCAGAATCAGACCTATAAACACAGAGAACAAACTGATTGTTGCCAGAGGGAAGGAAGTAGGGGGATGAGCAAAATGGGTGAAGGGGAGTGGGAGGTACAGGCTTCCAGTTATGGAATAAATTAGTTATGAGAAAAAAAAGCACAGCACAGGGAATATAGTCAATGGTATAGTAATAGTGTTGTATGGCGACAGACGACACTTCTGGTGAGCACAGCATAGGGTAACATACAAAGAAACTGAATCACTATATTGTATGTTGTATGTTTCTGAGAACTAGTCCTTTGTTAGAATCTATATTGCAAATATTTAATCCCAGCACATGGCTTACCTTTCCATCTTCCAAGCACTGTTTTTGAATAGGCAGAATTTATCCTCCTATTTTTACCATATTTTTTTAATTTTATAATTAATAGTTTCTGGTTCCTAAGAAATGTTGCATACTCTAAAGTGTAAGAGACATTTTTTTAATTTTTTTCCTGAAGTTTTATGGATTTAGCTTATACTTTTAAGTCTCTAATCTATCCTAAATTAATTTCTTTGTAGTGTGAACTAGAGCTTGAAGTTTATTTTTTCCACATATTTATATTAATTATGAAGTTTTAAGTCAAAGATTTTGGATGAGAAACATAAAAACGCAATATTTAAAATGATTTCTTTTACATTTTGCCACTTTTATTTTATTATTGTAGAGGCTGTTTTTAATGTAGCTCACGTCTATACAAGAATAGTCTGAACAGAAGTGGGCTAAAATGTTCATAGGTCTGGGGAAGGCAAACCACTTCTGCCATTTGCTTCTGACTCAATTCCACATTTTCTGAGGATATTTGCTAGATGGCTCAAGCTTATGAGGTCTCACACATCCTGGGGCCAAACATGCATATGGAGCAAACTGCATCATCTGCTTCTCTTATGAAATGCACTAACTTTGGCAAATGATTTGATTCTCACTTTAGCAGCCATCTGCAAATTGTGCAGTTGCCCTCCTGGACAGAGGGTCTATGCAGCCCTCTTTTTTTTTTTTTTTTTTTTTTTAATGTTTATTTTTGACAAAGGGAGAGTCAGACAGACAGACAAAGCACAAGCAGGGGAAGAGCAGAGACAGAGAGGGAGACACAGAATCCAAAACAGGCTCCAGGCTCTGAACTGTCAGCACAGAGCCTGATGTGGGGCTTGAACTCAGGAACGGTGAGATCATGACCTGAGCTGAAGTAGGATGCTCAACTGACTGAGCCACCCAGGTATCCCAGCAGCCCTCTTTATAATAAAGATATCACAATGTTATTTTGCAGGGCTCTTTAAAATTCTACAAAATAAAATAACCAAGTGAAACTAACACTTGAATATATCTAATTATGGAGTCTCATTATTCTATTTAAATGTTTTGAAAACTACAAATTCTGTTTAATATGGGGTCCATACCACTATTCTTGCTTTAGGGAAACCACAAGCTCCACTATAATATAAGGAAAATAAAAGCTGTGTGATGCAGAATTTTATCTTGCCCAGGGCCTAAAATAAAGGCAATTGTTCTGAGCAGTTAATAAAGCCAAGATACAAGCTGCACCTATTAGCAAAATCCAAAAAATTCTCAAAACGACAATTTGCATTTCATCCTTTTCTAAAGTCCTGTCAATAAAACAAACCAAGGGAAGATAGTAAATATGCATCATTTGTACTTTCATAGCATAGATATAAACTGGTTCACAGTGATGAGGTCAGTAAAATATTTTAGTAGAAACCAATACAATTTTGTAGCTGTGTTTATGATGTCCAGAGAATTTGACTTATTACCCAGAGTCACCAAGTCTGACTCTTCTGGCAATCAGATATTAATATTATATAAAAGTTTTTGTCTTCATCATATCTGATTTTCACACAGTGGTAATCCAAAGTATTTCAAAATCTATAGAGCTAATTTATAATTTTTGTGATTTTTACATAAAACTCAAATATTTGCTGCAAAGTGTTGTATTCAAGGCAACAAAATGCAACAACCAGAGGTAATTAAAAGTAATTCTAACTCCTAGGTGTACCTCTTGAAAAATATTGCATGAAATCTAATTTATAACCCATTTGTTTAAAATCTTATTTTGTTTTCCTCATTCCTATTGATTTTCTGATTTTCCCACTCTCACTTTCAACTCTCTTCCCTGACTTTCCTTTTGTCTGTCTCTTGATGAGACTTTCTCTTTCCTTTCCAACTTCCTTTTTATCCCTTGCTATTCTCTTTTTCTGTCAAGGCAGTATCTTCATGCAATGTGTGCATCTATTGTTCAGCCTCTAAAGATTCTGTTCATCTGCATAGTAGGCAAGAGAACGGAGAAGAGTGTGTCCCCTCACACAGTTCCTGCCCCTGTTACATACATACAACCGCTCTTCAGCAGTCTCAAGATAATTTAAGGTATCCAGCACTGCAGTGCACCTCCAGCTAGTACTTATCCTTCAATCAAACTCAACAGAAAGGCTGAGGTTAAGCAATTTTTCTCAATTAAATTGAGGATAATAAGGAATTTGCCTTAGGGCTTTGTCTCCCAAATAAAACATTTTCCAAGTGAACTTCTAGCTTCTCTAAGGCTTTACATGTACAAATATACCTTATCCATCTTCCAAACTGCTGGCATTATAAACTTTCCCCACTTTACCAAAACAAGGGATCTAGATTAGAACAAAGAAAATTAAACCTATGATTGTAATTTTGTGTGGTCACTGGGTGAACATGCACCAGTTTTTTTTCACAGAATATATAGACAATTCTGATCATGGTGGATTCTTTTTTTTTTTTTTTTTAATGTTTATTTATTTCTGAGACAGAGAGAGACAGAGCATGAGTAGGGGAGGGGCAGAGAGAGAGGGAGACACAGAACCCAAAGCAGGCTCCAGGCTCTGAGCTGTCAGCACAGAGCTGACGTGGGGCTCAAACTCACAAACGGTGAGATCATGACCTGAGCTGAAGTCAGTTGCTCAACTGACTGAGCCACCCAGGCACCCCATGATCATGGTGGATTCTTAAAGAATCACTTCTAATTTCACTGCCTGATAAGCAGAAATATAAAAACCTTTACCCCCTTAACTACTTAGGGAACAAGATTCTAGCTAATTTTGTGCAAAACATAGGGTCACTAGGTGTTCCATTGCTAGAATATAAAGAAAGTCACAACTTAAAATAATACACATAATCTTTCTGGTAAAATGAAAGTGAAATCTATGATAAGGAAATTATATAGTCTACTTCTATTGAGTGATTCCAAACATTTGATTCTACATGGTCCAAACTGGAAACATCACACTTAAAATCACATTTTATCAAGTGTGGAAGACCCAAAGAACATTAAAGCCATAAAATTTTCACCACTGTATGAAAGACTGTAGCGCTACATCTGTCCAGGCCTAAAAGATCTTAAAGTCAAATATGATTTTACTATCTCTCAAAAAGATGTACGATAGTAGAAATGCATAATCAATAATATGGGCTCTAGTTTTCAAGGTATAAAGATATATGAATTTTGAGTTTTCATTAAAAAGCCATCTTCTTCAGGAAGCTCCCATGATAAGGGTAAAGCATTTCCACCTTACTTAATTTCGATGATCCTAGCACTTTATTCATCTTTGATCTGGTGATTAAATGCAGCTAGTATATTTGACTTCAAAGTCAAGCAAGCCTGTAAGCTATATATGTATAGCTTTTCAATAAGTAACAGTGAAAATGTACGTTCTATCTTTACTATCACTGAATGGTTTTTAAGAATAAGTCTGAGAAATGTGAGCATTTCTGTTAGAAATTGTATGGCCTACATACAATACAAAAACTGTTAGCACTTTCCCTATTTTGTTGAGTTTATTTTGTTAATTCATATTTATATCATGTTTCCTTTTTCCATGATCAGTGGTCTTCTATTCCTCACGATTACCAAGCAATGTTTCTATGTTTTCCTCATACCTATCTCTATAATCTTATTCCCAACTTACTAGCGATTTCAAACTAATTTTATTCCTTTCAAACCTTATGCCCTTTCCAACCAACTCTTAATTCTTAGAAAATAATTTCATCTCCTCACTCACAGAGAATGCAGAATCTGTCTGTACCAGTTAGGGTACAGTCCTAAATTGCTATAACAGAGACTCTAAAATCCAATACTTAAATAAGATAAATGCCCATTTTCTTCTGGCATAGCATGCAAAGGCAGATAGGCAAACAGTCTAGGCACTACTCAGGAGGATAGACTGGATCCCAAGTGGGAAGTTTGGCTCATGCCCTCACATGATGAAAACATGTGGTTTTCATCTCTGCATCCAAGACTGAATGCCATTTTAGTCATTTCCCAGTCAGGTAGAAGGAGAAAGGGTAATCCCAGGGTAAACCACTTACTGTATCTTTACTAAAAGATATACACATCATCCCATTCATATCCCATTGGCCCAAACATAGTCACATAATCACATTAGCTGCAAGGCAGGTCATTGCAAGGGATGTTCTATTACCAATGAGAATAAAAAGAAAATTAGTACCAGAGGACAATTTAGCAGTCACCATCAAACCAGTAAGTAGAAAATTTTCAAATTATTTCTACAAATCATAACTTAACCCTAACCATAAGGCACTATATATGTATATATATATATATATATATATATATATATATATATATATATACACACACACACACACACACATACACACACACACATACACCTGGATCTATACCCATCCCTTCTTATTCCCTTTGGTTATTGGAGGATCTATTCATCTTCCTATCATCCTGAACCTGCATTTATTTCATTTTCCAGGAGGCTTCCTCTGTCACTTATTCTCCTTCTTTTGTAACTTCAAATATACCATGTCTGCTGTCTCCTTCCCATCAAAATTTACACATACGTAGATCCTTATGTTTCCATTCTTCAAGGTCTTCCCGACATATCCTCCTATTACCCCCTTCATAAACTTAAATTCTTTGAAAATTCCTCTAAAAAGTACAGACATGCTTTCCTGTGAACTGACCTCATCAGAATCACCTTGGGAACATTCTAAAAATTCAGATACCTTTGTTTTATCTTTGGAGAATTTGAGTCAGTAAGCCTAGCATGGCTTACTAGATGGTATTTTTTAAATACTAGAAAAATACTAGATGGTATTTTTTAAAGCCCCCCAAAGATCTTAAATGCATCCAGGTTTGGAAACCCCTAATATGCGCTCTGTCTGTACTTCTTACCTCCTATTCACACACCCAATTCTGGTTTCATCCTTACTAGTCCACTGGAATGATTATGAAAATTACACCTCTATCCACCTGCTCAAACAGACTAGAAAGCCACAAGTCAATCTTGACTCCTCTTCCTCCTTCCTTGCTTACCATCACACCATCACACTCATCATTAACCACCAACATGTCCTCTGTATTGTTAAAGATAACATTTACTGGTTATATGTATTGACTACTTTATTCCCCTTAACAACCTTAATTGGTATTATCATAATCACCAGTTTTTTTTAAACATGAAATTTATTGTCAGATTGGTTTCCATACAACACCCAGTGCTAACCCCAACAGGTGCCCTCCACAATGCCCATCACCCACTTTCCCCTCCCTCCCTCCCCTCATCAACCCTCAGTTTATTCTCAGCTTTTAAGAGTCTCTTATGGTTTGGCTCCTTCCCTCTCTAACTTTTTTCTTTCCTTCCTCTCCCCCATGGTCTTCTGTTAAGTTCCTCAGGATCCACATAAGAGTGATAACATAATCACCAGTTTATAAATCAGACGCTGAAACCCAGAGAGGCTTAAAGCTGGCCCAGCATCACAGTGCTAGTTAAGTGGCACCAGGATTTGGATTCAAAGTCTGACTCTGAGTCCATGGTCTTAACTCTTAACCACTATTATAAAAGCTTCTTTACCCATTAAATACCTTTCCAAATTGCTCAAGTTTCACTAACATGACTTAGATCATATCATCTCTTTCCTGGTTTAATAAAGTAGCCTCTAACTAGTCTCTGTGCCTCCATTCTGTCCTCTTCAACCAGAGAGATGCTTCTATCACCTCACTAGACAACCTGCCCATACCAGCTCAGAAAAGATTTAGAACAAACAGTGTCCATCCTTTCTTGTCTTCACATTCAGTGACATCCTACTGGTAGCTTTAAAATCAACAGAGTGGAAATATTTATAACACAGAAATGAGCAAACACCACAAACGTGGGGGTTTTGTTCCTCTGAAGAGCTAGTTTTTAAACATTTGTTAGTATGTCATTGTTTTCAATTAAGTCTTGGCATATCAGCCAGAGACTTTGTAACCCACAAGGTGAATCATGATCATGTGATTAGTTTCTCAAACATCATACACCTGGGCTAGTTGTCTCTTTCATGTGCTCTTAGAAAGCCTTGAACATTTTCATCCTACCACTTATCACACTGTGTTGCAATAACCTGTTTACCTGTTTTTATTCCATTAGATTGTTTAAGGATAGCAAGTATTTCTTTCATGTACTCCTAGCATCTAAAACAATGCCTGACACATAATTAGTGCTTAAAAACTACCTGTGGAATACATGAAAGAAATAACAAATAAATTCTTTCCCCAAAGATTTGCCGAACCCTACTTTAGTCCTTTTAAGCAATATCCTTGTTACCTTTTACTCCTCAGTTTATGAACCATACATTTCAGTACTGTATGTATTACAGATAATCTATCCATCCCCAGATCACACTTTTTAAAAAGCAGCAATAAACTTGACTAGGCTCTTCAATATTAGAAATAGCTACCCTCATCAAAGTCACCAAAAATGTTCTTTTGCATTTTATTTGCTCATATTGTACAAAGTTTGGCTTGGAATAGAATTGCAGCCTCAGCTTCCCCCTTACAAAAGTCTTCTGGGAAAGAAAGTAGTTCTTGACAGCTCGTTTCTGTAGCTGGAAGACTGCCACAAAAAAATCTGAATATGCTGCTGTTCCTTAAAATAAAACCTTCTCCCTCATTCATGTAAATTATGTTGCTTGAGAAGGATTTTTCCACAGATGAGTACAGAATAATTAATGTAATGTACAAATCCCATCTCTAACTAGAATTTTGACATAACCTACTCCCAAATTGCCCCTCAAGAAATTTGGCAAAAGTTCAATATCTTTTTATGTGTATAAATGACAACGCCCACCAAAAGAAGTGTTTTCTTTGCAATTGCTTATGTCAGTATTTCAGAGCCTCTTTTTGTCAAGTGATACTAGTCTAACTTCATTTTATCCCATATCTGAATATTACTTGAATTATCTCTCAAGTCCTATTTTAAGTTAGATGACATTCACTGCTATGGTCTATTCAAATATTAAATCACTTTATAAACAAAAATACACTGGCCATCTACTGTGTGTCTGGCCCTCTTTTAGGCATTGAAAAATCAGAAATACAAAGATAATAGAAGCTTCCTCACCTTGGGGAGTTTATAGTATAGTAAGAGAGAAAGGCAGTAAACATATGAACAAATAAACCATATGCTTTCAATGAGTAGTGAGTGCTTCAAGGAAAATGACGACCGTGTAAAGAAACGGCAAATGTGTCATGTCAGAGAATAGGCAGGACAGGGTGGGCTATTTTAGATCGGATAATCAGGTACGGTTTTTCCAAAAGAATGACATATAAACTCTGATGGGAAAAAATAGATATCCAAATGTGCGGTGGAGGGGAAGGGTCCCAAGCAGAGGGAATACAGCAGCAAACTCAGAGACCCTGAGGTGAGCAGGAGGGTAGTATGTGTGACTGACAGGTAGTCAGTAGTAACAGGAGAACAGTGACTTTAAATCACATGGTCTCCCACCGTATTTAGTTTTATTTTCTTTAAGAAAACACATACTCATAATGTGAATCATAAGCTTATCAGGCTACAACATGAAATCTCTGGACACAGAATTGGGAAATAACATAGTAAAAATGCTAGAGCATAATTCAAAAATTAGGAAATGGTGAGTCTCGAGTTTTCATTACCTTTTTTAATAGTATTTAATTGTGAGTTTATACAATGTGATTTTAATAATGGCTATGTTTAACAACTGGGTGACAAAACTCCTTAGAATTTAACAACTGGTTCCTGCAAACTGGTGCGTGCCAGCTCCAGCAAAGCACTAATGTGTGCTCTCTGTGAGTAAGCGCTCTTTAATCTGTCCAGGAACCTAAAAGGGTCTATAGAAATATTTAATTTTGTGTCTTACTCCCTGGTGTTGAATGGTTTCTCCCATTTCCCCACACTCACCTGAAAACAAACAAAAAAGAAAACAAAAAAAAAAAAAAAAGGAAAAACTGGTTTGTAGACATATCATTTGTAGTATATTCTGGAAAGTAAACTGGGTTTTTTTTTAATTTTTATGATTTCTCATATATTAATGTTAAGATCAAAAGCCAGGGTTCTAGGGTTCCATACTATATATTAGCAGTGAGAAACTAATAAAATTGTTTTAAGACAATCATATAACAAACTTAAATCTAATACTGAGGTTACTAAGATGCTCTTTAAAGTGCCTAAGCATTGAGATAAAAACTAATGATTATGTGACTAGATGGCTACTCAGAGGGTAACTTTTTAAAATGCTAAGTTCTTTTTGCAAAAGCCAAGTGCACAAGAATGGGGTACTAAATAATCAGTATCACCATGTTTTGAGTTGATAAATATAAGAGCATTGCTAGAACTGTAACACTGACTTAACCATGAGTATGCAATTTTATTTTTTTTCTATCCTTATCCACACCTTCATTATCACCTATTTAAATTTAATTTTAACAAATGGCTTACCAAACATTAAAATTTTTCACTGTCTGTTGGAGATCTAGAGCAGACTGATTTATTCTGCAGAGGAAACAAACACACACAAACAACATGTAATATTGCTCTTAAAGCTGCAAAAAATTAACAGTTTACAGATTGGCTCTCTAGTATAAGGAAAAAATAATTTAAATAATAATAACAAATTACATTAAATATGTTTATTGTATATACATGAAATAGGAAAGTATAAAATGATGGTTTTAAAATATGTAGTTCAGTTATAAGCAAAACATACAAATTACAAAAGATCAGGGGCTTTCACAGGGACAACTGCAAAATGGTTCTCTTTAACAATAATTTGTCTGCATCACTATTTTAGCAGGTTTTACACATATCAAAAGACAGATGTACAATTTTATGTATGGAGAATTGTTTTAAATGAGCTGTACATAGTATCATAAAACCTAAGCTAATAGGCAAATTGGCCTGAAGGCCTTACTAACAAATGTGGCTTTCAAGAACAGCAAAAGAAATGGCCTGGGTACTCATTAAATAGAATTGACTATAATTCACTAACTTCCAAGTGTGGTACTACATGTTGTATCAGAATTAGGATTGCCGTTGGCTATAGAGTTTCCTCCAAAATATGGACATAGTGGACTGCTCATCTTTCACTTAGCTTATTACACATCAGATGGAGCATTTAGTTATGTGTGGTTTAAGAACAAATTACGTTCTAAATCACAAGAATTTGGTCCCTGAAGAGTAAGAGTGAGTCATGTGGGTTCTAGGAACCCATATGAGTTGGAGATTTTGCAATATAACAAAACCTGCGATAAAAAATAAAGTCTACTAAATATTAGAAATGTTAGCAATATTTTTGTAAGTAAAGAAAATTATGCTTAAAAAATAATACAGAACCACCTTAACCAAGTGTTCAATGTTAAAATCCTAGTAATATGACATATTGATATTATCTAACTCCCTGACAGAATGCACTAAAAAAAGCATTCTTCCTCCAAATTCATAACCTTAATTTAATCATAAGAAAACACCAAACAAGCTCAAATTGAAGAATGTTCTACAAAATACTTGACCATTATTCATTCAAAGTATCAAAGTCACAAGAGACAAAGACAATGGAACTGGCACAATTTGGAGGGAGAGACATATATGGTAAGTAAATGCTATGTAGGATACTGGACTGGACCTTGGAACAGAAAAAGGACATTAGTAGAAAAGCTGGGGAAATTGATTAAAGTCTAATAGTGATGGATCACTGTTAATATTTTTGTTTTGTTCATTCTTCTTTGGTTATGTGAAGTGTAAACCTTAAGGAAACTGAGTAAAGACTATATATGGAAACTGTACTGTCTTTGCAAATCTCCTACAAATCTAACATTACATCAAAAGTACACATTTAAAAAAACATGAATTTATAATACATAAAAGATAGAGAAAAATAGAAATTATATCTCTTATCACCAAACAAATCAAACATTTGATTGCTGATTTGTTGTTATGTTGGTTTGATTTGTCATGTTCTCTTTTTCTTTCTTTTTTTCCTTTTCTTTATATTAAACCTCTAAACACTTGTCTTTGGTAAGGCTGAGCAATACTAGGAAGGGCACACATTCTGCAACCTGAGTGCCTAGCTTCAGATTCTCTCCCTTCCATTTACTGTGCGATTGGAGCAATTAAATCCAAAAAAATAAAAATCAAATTTAAAACTTAAATAAATTAACTTCTGGTGCCCAGTTAGTTTATGGTACACATGGACAAAATAATGTCTCCCACATTGAGTTGCTATAAGAATAAATGAATTAATACATGCAAAGCACTTAGAATAGCATATGCATAAAGTGAGCACCATTTGACAGAAGTACAAAAATAGTTTGTAGGCAGACTAACATCTCCCACTCTAGAAAGCAAAGTGGGATCACTCTCTCCTTTTACTCTCCTGCTGTAATGAAGTTGATGTTACCGGAGGGTGGCCATAATTGATCAGACACTTGTGACTGAAATTTGGACTTCTGAAAGTATATTGTGTGAAGGGGCAGCATTAGCAGAACCAAGAAAGCAAAAAGTTCCCAGCTCCAGCACTCCAGCCAAATTCTCCCCAGATGGAAATCAGGCTATGCTTTCAGCCGCCTACCTTTCTTGCTAGCCATCTTCCCCATGCCCCACTAACTCCAGGGCTCCTGCTGCTCTATGAGCCATCGTATGCCCTTCCAACAAATTGCCTTGCTGCTAAAGTTTATGAATGTTGCTTTCTTTCATCTGCAGCCACCACAAACATGTGTGTGTGCCCTGATGCTGTATCTGATGACCTGATTTCTAAAGTCTGTGAGAAGAGGTATCCCAGAGTCTTGCTTCTGAAGGCATTGTCCTCAGATTACACTTTGACTGAAAAGGAATGAAGTGTCTCTACTTGGTGTCTGAGGTAAAGTTAAAGGGAAAGGAAATCCTATTGGAATGTAGGCTCCTTGAGGAAGGGCTCACAGTGGTTCAGCCATGTCATGAATATTGCTCATCATGCAAGTTCTCTCTGGGCCCAGTATAAAGAGTAAACAAAGGTGGAGGCCCATTATTCATGGAGATTTAATGGACAACTCAACTATTGATCAGACTGATGCAAAAAAATGGCACAATTTGGTTTTGTTCTCAAGACCACTCATTGTACCTTAAATACTTAAAGTTCAATCTTGGGGCGCCTGGGTGGCGCAGTCGGTTAAGCGTCCGACTTCAGCCAGGTCACAATCTCGCGGTCTGTGAGTTCGAGCCCCGCGTCAGGCTCTGGGCTGATGGCTCAGAGCCTGGAGCCTGTTTCCGATTCTGTGTCTCCCTCTCTCTCTGCCCCTCCCCCGTTCATGCTCTGTTTCTCTCTGTCCCAAAAATAAATAAACGTTGAAAAAAAATTAAAAAAAAAAGTTCAATCTATATCCTTCAATGGGTGCCTCATAATAAGACTTTGATATTAGAGAACAGCCACGGGTATCTTTGTGTTTTGCATGTTGGAAAAATTATTCAGGAAGATGGAATGATTACTGAAGGCCCTAGATTACCATGTAAATGCAGTGCTACTTATATGATTGATGAGAACTCAGGAGAAATTCATTGGGTCTTATAAGAAAAGCTCCTAATTAAAAATTTAGATTATTAGATTACGGGCTTGGGTTGGATAAGATTTCATAAGAAACTACAAAATAATACTCAAAGAGCTAATTGAAAGCACAAGCAAAAAATCTCCACTAGAGTTTGTGAATGTAATATACAATGAGGATATTACGCGCTGCTAATCAAAAATCAAGAATTCTAATGAAGAATAATACCATTAATGTGATATATTTAAAGATATTCCCTCAAGGTGAGCCTTGTTTTAGTTTTTAAAATTCATCCTATTGGGGCGCCTGGGTGGCGCAGTCGGTTAAGCGTCCGACTTCAGCCAGGTCACGATCTCGCGGTCCGTGAGTTCGAGCCCCGCGTCAGGCTCTGGGCTGATGGCTCAGAGCCTGGAGCCTGTTTCCGATTCTGTGTCTCCCTCTCTCTCTGCCCCTCCCCCGTTCATGCTCTGTCTCTCTCTTTCCCAAAAAATAAATAAAATGTTAAAAAAATAAAAAATAAAAAATAAAAAAATAAAAATAAAATTCATCCTATTATAATTCTGGTAACTGCCTGATTTTATATTTTACTACGGACTTGCTGGATATTTATACAACTGCAAACTGCTCAGAAAGAGGAGAAACAGAAATGGGGATAATTAAAAAACTATAGTGCAACTATAAAATAGAAACAAAAATGGAAAATTGTGAGGTTAATATACATCTAAAAAAACACTTAACTTTTCCGTATGCCAAAAGGGAAGAGTACTCCTCCCCCTCCCCTTAGCATTTACCTTAGAAAACTTGACATTCTAAATGCTTTCTCGGTCTTTTTGATATGTATATAAATCTTTTTAAAAGATTGATAAGAATCAAGCCAGTTCTGCATTCCAGGAATGCATTTCTTGGAGGCTTCAGAGAGATTTCTTTGAAGTGTGAACTTACAGGAGGGTGGATGGCTCTCCTTCCCCTGCCTCTGGGAATTTAAACCTAGGTGCTTGGCCTCATGGTGTTACTTCCTGCTTGTCATCAAGATACAAGGAGTTGGGGAGGGGAGGGGAGATACTAGGAGTCGAGGTACAAACTTCCAGTTATACAATAAATGTTATGGGGATGTAATGTACAGCATGGCGACTATAGTCTATAATATCGTATTGCATATTTCAAAGTTCCTAAGAGAGCAGATCTTGAAAGTTCTCATCATAAGAGAAAAAAAAATTGTAACTCTATATGGTGCCAGACAGTAACTAGACTTATTCTGGTGATCATTTGTTCACAATGTATACAAATACAAATCATTACGTTGTACACCTAAAACCAATATATTGTTAGATGTCAATTATACTTTAATTAAGAAATAAGATACAAGAAATTTTATTCCTTTTCTTTCAGTTGACAATTAGCATGAATGCAATGAATTGTATCTGCCTACCTCACGGTAATAAAAGGTGAGATTTTTTTCTCTCATTGCAATCTCCTCAGCAGATTGCGTGTGATGTGCATCTCAATCTGATTAATCTTTATACAATAATAAAACTTTTTCATTCTTTTCTATATGGAAAAGATTCACTGGGATCCAGGAGATTTTATTTCCAATTATATTTCTCCAGCTCAGCTTAGTAGTAATGGGATATAGTGGAAATAATTCCTAGAGAAGCTAGTTAACTTCTCTCTGAATAATGCCAAGCCCAGATGTGGAAAGCCATGTAGGATATGCCATCAGACACAGAAACACTAAGTAAGCCAAAAACTAATTAATATAATCTAAGAGAAGTGCTGGTGGTGGGTCAGGTTGGGGAGGGGGATTAAACAGAACTTCTGAATGTTTTTTTTAATGTTAATTCAGTATTACTTCAATACCAGGGTAAGGAGCACTAGAGAAATGTAATGACAACACACAAGAGAATAGTGTTCCTATGACACAATAGGCAATGAACTACAAAACACTTGGAAGGAATTACAATATGGTAAAATAAATCTTCCCAAAGGCTGGAGCTATGTCAATTTTAACTCATTTTTTACAACATTCTATGAAAATGTCAAAAAACTTTCAATGATGACATTGACAAGATTGAGTGATCATAAGGTGTGAGTGCCTAGATACATAGTTTTGTACAATGGAGAAAGAAGTATATTCATGATGTTTTGTAAAGCTGAAAGCACTTTATTTGATGGTTAGTAGTTTGCAGTGCAAGGCATCACATCTGTTTTTCTATTATCCTGTACACTGTGTGTGAAATAAAGAACATTTCCTAGACTCTGATCTGTAGAACACCAAAGTCCCACAAGACATTATTTATAGTCGATGAGAAAAAAAAAAAAAAAAAAAGCCAGGAGGTTTTATGGTCAAATAAATCTGAGAATTCCCCACTTGAAGTTTTACAATCTAGGTAAGCATATTAAATGCTATGAGAAAACATACAATAAACAATTCCAATTAATTAGAATCTCCCCAATTATTTGACCATGAATTCTCCTCCCCTTTCTTTTTACCCATTTAATAATAACAATAATAATAATGATAATGATAAAAATAGCTATCACGTATTAAGCACTTACTGTATGTCATAGTTTTATGTACCATTTTTTACATGTAAAACTCACTTAGTCCTTATAAAAACCATACTAAGAACATACTATCATGGTTATCTCCACTTTACTAATGAAGAAATAGAGGTTTAGAAGGATTCAGTAATTCGCCCAAGGTAACCCCAACTTGTGGTAGAGAAAGAACTTCAATCTGGAAAGACTACCTCTTAGCGACTTTGCTCAGCTGTCTCTTCTCTTCCTTAGCAGAACTGTGTGTGCTCAGCCCATTCATTACCTCAGAAAGGCTATTGCTTTCACTTCAATTCTTTGCATTTACTTCTCTGAATGATTTCCATTCCATGTTTGGTTGGAGATATGTTCCCTGGTTTCCATACTTATCAGCTGCACTATCATCATTTCATTGTCCTTTCCCTCTGTTTCAGCAACACTTCTCAAGATTGTCTTCCACAGTGTCTGTGTCTCCATTCCCTCATCTAGACAATAGTAAATAGAATAATAGTAATACTAGCTGTCTCATAGGTTATAGTGAGGCTTAAATAAACTAAGACCTAAAGTGAAAAGTCCTTTGAACAGCACTCTGGTCATAGCAGGAGCTCAGTGAATATCAATATTAATATTCACCATCTGTATCATTGTTGCTATTTTCCTCAGTGATTCAGCCTCTACATGGAGTCAGCCTCTATGTGATACAGAAAACAATGTACTGGTAACAGATATATAACAACATTTGACTGCCTAAAAATGTAGTATATATACAGTAGGAGGATTACAAACCAGATTTTGAGTTGGTAGATCTTTATTTCTGCCAAGGGTATGAAGTAACAAAGAAACAAAAGGTCTTCATACCTACTTTCAGAAGAACAAGGTTTTCTTTTCTTTGTTTCTTGCCATGCAAACTACCTGTCGCCTTTCTCAGTCTAGTTTCCACGGTCATGCAATGGAAAGTCCCTTGAAATCTAGCAAAAATAAATTGCTGGTACTTGTTTTTATTTCTAATATGACTTTGTGTGTTTCCCTCTGTGTCTGTAGATATTTAAGCTCGAAGGTAGGAATTAATGCATTAGAGGAAGACAGTGAGAGGCTATTTTTAACCAAAATCATGTTATCTTCTTTTAAAGGATATTCTTCAGGCAAAATTTGCATCTTCTAAAAGCACTTCTGAGATTCCTTTCCAGTTCCTTATTTAAAACTTGGAGATTTATGTACTTGAAGAAAGCAGTTATATAAGTTCAGTGTTACTTCATTCATGAATTTCAGAGAAGCTTAATATTTGTATCATTATATCTACTTTTAAAGAACTGTATGGGTTAATAAACCAAATCACTGTCAGTTGTCAGTTGTCAGTTTGTATCCCTTGATCTATACAGCAGTAAAGTATATCTGGATTACTTCCACCTTTTGGATCTAAAGGTGGCTTGTCCAGTGCTTGGGACAACATTGGTTTTCTAGCCTAGAGCAGTGGCTTTCAACAAGGGCTTTGTTCTTACCACTTTATTCCCATAGAGATTCCGTTGTTCCTCTCTCCCATCACTACCTAAAGGGGCAGTTTTACTGACTAGCAATAAATAGTAACTACAGCAACTAACACTTGAAGTGCTTACTCTGTGTCAGGCACTGTTCTAAGCACTTTATATATATTAACTCACTTAATTTCATCCTCATAGCAGCTAAATGAGGTAGGTTCTAATATCATCCCCATTTTAAAGATGAGGAAACTGGGGCAGAGAGAAGTGAAAAAAACTTGCCCAAGGTCACACAGCTATTAAGTGGCAGGGCTAGTATATGGCAGAGTAGAGATTCAAATCCAGGCAGCCTGGCTCCAAGGTTCTTGCCTTAATCTCAAGGCGGTGCTGAAGCAGGGTGGTATGGGATTCCTCAGGAACAGGAGGGATGGGGTGGGGAGGAAGGTCATCATCTCTACAGCCTGCTCCTCTTCCAGGTCTCCACCTAAGAGTAGCCTTAGGCAGAGCAACCCTGTTGGTTTGTTGATGAGACTTCTCAGTGTCAGTAAAGATTAAGGAAAGAGAAATTTAAAGGCTGAACCAACAGGATTTGGAAATTGATGGATAGAGAGCGAGTTAGAGCCTGTTTGGTAGAATGCACTATTAACAGAAATAGAGAATCCTATCTGCCTTCAGGGAACTTCAGTTGCTTTCAGGAAAGGCCAGAGTGTAAACACACCACTTGAATTCAATGAAGAAAATAGAAGGATTTGCTCTTGTTACAGGGGGACAAAGGAGGAGCACTTTACCAGCTGGGCAAGGACAGATCATCAAGAAAAGCTTAAAATAGCAAAATCCATTTTCTAAGATTATAGACCAATAAATCCAGTATTCCCCCTTTACAATCAATCAACAAAAACTTTTTTAAAGTGTTACCTCTGTTGTCATAGTCAACTAGAAACACTGCAACTGTATTAAAGGTGATTCTAGTTTTTAATTTTCTAAGTACCGATTAATTTTAAACTATTTCTATCAAAAATGTCTCATCCAAAAACATTTTGGTTTTTGCTTCTTGTTGTTTTTGTTTTGTTACAAAAATGGGCCATATAAACTCTACGTGCAATCTAAATATGTTCTTGCCCTTCTCTGTATGGTACTCTTAAGGATATTCATCTTGTCTGTGGAAGTGTTTAATTACTATATTGCACACCTGAAACTAATATAACCCTGTGTATTAACTGGAGTTAAAATTTAAAAAAAATAAAATAAAAAAAGAAGAAAACCATGAATGGGATAGCTTTACAATCAGTACATTTCTGGTAATACTATAATAAAATTTTGTTAAATCTTACAAAAAAAATAAAAAGGAATATTCATCACCAAATAGGATGCCATCCTATCTGCCACCCTTTTAGGAGAGTTGTAAGTAAGGGTTTATTCTGCATTTCTAAGCAGCAGGTGTCAAGAGGGTCAAAGGATTTTTATTGCCCTTAAATATTCTAGGCATAATGCAATTTTCATTGTTTAAATGTTTACATTGTTTAAACTACTCCCATTAATCCATAAATTGTACACTAACACACAAATCTAATTAAATCTTTTTTTTAAAGGTGACTTTTTTTAAAGGGCGATGTCACATTTGGCCATATCAGAAATAATCACAACAGAAATGATTCAAGTTAAGGATGGTTTTCAATAATGTTGGTGATATCTAGAATTAAGCTGTACCTTGGACTTTGTCTAAAAATCAGATCTAACGCATCTGCATTGTTCATATTCTTGTGATAAAAATTGAACTCACTGAATTGAACCACTTAGGCTTCTAAACATTTGGGAAAGAAAATATAATATGAAAAAACACAATAGAATGAAGAGGTAGGATATGTACAGCTTCTGAGGCTACCACTGCAGACATGATCACCCAGATTGAGGAAGCAGAGTTAGGTATGGAAGACTGGCGTGGTGAAGGAAGAAGTGGACTGCAGTCCAGGTGTCCCAGCTCTAGCTGGTTTCATCACCTCTCATGCTCAGGCCCTCAGCCTCAGCAAATGTAAAATAAGACATTGGACTAGAAGGTCCCCAATGTCAAACTGTACAAAATCTGAGATTCTAAACTCTGCATTTGTTGTCTTAATGTCTTTAAATTCTGCATTTTCTGTAATGTGAAAAATTGCATGCTTTTCACTGTTAAAAATTATAGTATAATTGAGAGTGGGGCTGAATATCAGAAGTTTTATTTTGAACATAATAAATTTGGGATGAATGTAGATGAGTTGTCACTTATGTTTGCAGGTCTAGATAGAGTGTTCAAAGAAGTCAGGGTTGGTAATACAAATTTGGGCATATTTATGTGTATTTAGCCACAGGATTGGATGAACTAGTATAGGAAATAGGGAAGAAAAGAATTATGATGATTGAGCTATCAAGTACTCCATCATTTCAAAATCATGAGCCAGAGAAACCATCAAAAGAGCCATCAGTCAGACAAGAGGAAACCATGTAGCAGGGTGATCTGCTGCATCGAGACCTGTGAAGGAGGATAAGTCACATGAGAACTAAGAATTGACCAGTGGATTTAACATGCTGTTTCTTCTCCCTGAAATGCTATTCCAGTTGTTCACATAGCTGACAATCTCTCTTTCTTCAGGTCTTAACTCAAAGTTACCTTCTTGGTGATGCTGGCAATGGCTGCCCTACCAAAAATGTCCATACACTTCTCCGGTTACCTGTATCCCCTTTCCCAGCGTTATTTCTTCTCCTTCGCACTTTATCACTATGTAGTAGACTACATGCTTTCCATTGTCTATTTCACTCATTAGAATAAATGCATAAAGACAGGGATTTAAGTGTGTTTTGTTCATTGCTGTTTTGTCAGCACCTAGAAACTGCCTGCCATCCAGTTGGCACTTAGCACTCAATACTAATGAACGAATGAACAAATCCACCAACCACTACATCAGATTTAGGAGCTTTACAAAGTTGGCATTTTTTTGTTGTTGTTGTTTTTAATCAAAGCTTAACTGTGGACATAGACTCATCTTCCTCTAGTGAAAAGTAAATGTGTAAAGGAAGAGATACTTGCATGTTTCTTAAAAATATTAAAAAACTAGCTTGCTAAAGGTCGGCCAAAGATTATGTAAACCGTTGTATAGATTTTGATGATGCAAGAATATATAAATCAGGGTGACCACTCCCAAGGAACACTCAGCCTGGTAGTGAATGAAAACTCCATAAATGGGAAAACCACAGCACAGCATGGTAAGTGCAAACATAGGTGAGGCCACTAGAAGCCTCATCAAAGTGAAGTCCGGGCCCAGAGAGGTAGAGAACTGGGGCCAGACTTCACCTGTGCTTGACAGGGAATACATCAGAAAACAAACAAACAAACAAAAAAAAAAACCAGGATTTAAGTCATTTGTTCACTGAGTATTCATTGACATCTCAGCACCATATTAGGCACTGGGGATATAATAATCAAAACAAACACAACCTCTTCCCTTTCAGAATCCAACCTAGCAACACTTACAACCCACTTGTGTGAAATCAGTACTTCAAACAAGCAGCTATTGAAACACTTTATAGGTCCTGGATCAGCCAATTCTAGGTAGTCGTGTCACACTGGCCTACACTGGAGCGGCTCTATGGTGTGAAATCCAAGCACACCCCGTCACTGCTCCAGTGGTTACAGAAAAAGTACAAGGTTTTATTTGGTTTTTTTTTTAATTTTTTTTTAATGTTAATTTATTTTTGAGACAGAGAGAGACAGAGCATGAACGGGGGAGGGTCAGAGAGAGAGGGAGACACAGAATCAGAAGCAGGCTCCAGACTCTGAGCTGTCAGCACAGAGCCCGACGCAGGGCTCGAACCCACGGACCGTGAGATCATGACCTGAGCCGAAGTCGGACGCTTAACTGACTGAGCCACCCAGGCGCCCCTACAAGGTTTTATTTGAGCAAAGGCAGTCAACTGAGCTATATACAATTTTGTTTTTTAAAGAAATGCATTTAGTTTTGGCATTTCAAATGGAAACAGGTCACTGGAAGGCTAGATGCTGGGATTAAAAATATATAAATCATAACATTTCAGCATAAATTTTTAGTTTTTTCAGATAATTCATTTCTAAGTACCAGCTATCATTCTAGATGATTTTATATTGTGACTGGTACTTGCCAACTTCCAAACTAAAAGGACACCAAGGAACTAAATGTCTTAGGCTAACTCATGAGAAGGAAAAACAAATTCATTTTGCAAGAGCTAATGCTACAAATTCTTATGAAATTATATATTTGGGAGTGAAATGTAAGTAAATATATGGATAGTCATACAACTTCTTTCTTAACCATTGTACACATTTTTTGCACATATAGTGAAAGAAAACTTCAGGCAATCATGTTTCCCTTGGGAAAGACAGTCATTATATCAGATTTTTTTCTTTTTTCTTTCTTTAATTCTAATATAGTTAACATATAGTGTTACATTAGTTTCAGGTTACAATATAATGATTCAACAAGTCTGTTTATTACTCGGTGCTCATTAAGCTAAGTGTACTCTTAATCCCCCTTCATCTATTTCAACCCCCACTGCCCACCCCCCCCCACCCCCGTCCACTTCCCCTCTGCTCTCTGTAATTAAAAAAGAGTCATCAAACCTTTTCGTGAACCTTCCTGAACCATGGTATTATTTCACTAATTGAGCCTATGGAGAAAGATACTGTTTTCTCAGATTTTACAGTGTTGCTGATTCTGAAGAGTATTTATAGTGAAGTTCACCAATTAATCAGGAATCTTGCAAAATTTTTGATCTCTAAGTATTAAACCTAGAATTCTTTTTTAAAAGACTATTTTTCTAACAAAAAGTTAAGAGGAACAAGCAGAAATGTGTGCAACTAAGTGATGTCCAAGAAAGTATAAGATGATATCAACCTCAATGACTTAGGAAAATCCTTCTCTCCACATCTCTAGCACAAAATCATAAAATGTTGAAGAATAATCTTCATTTCATTCTGTCAATAACATATGAGAGGAAAAAGCATTTGAGTAAAGTGAATTAGGAGATTCCTGGGATCAACTGTGTTTGTGACACAGTTTGTGACATAATTGTTTTTGAACAGTCTGACAAGTCAAAGGGTGGGAACAGCTTCAGCAAAGAAATGATTTGGGGGGTGGGAGGGGCAATAAAATGGCTTTAGAGAAGGTTGTGGTGGTCAGTGATCTCATAACTATTTTTGTATAACTCACTATTGTTTCCCTGCTTAGGCTGTCATGCTATACCTTTTCTTTCATGAGAAAGGTACACGTGCATAAAACTAAGCATGAAATGTTTTGTCAAGAAAGCCATTACCAAGGTGCTCATCGATCCTAAATTTCCTTCTGTCCGTATCTACAAATGCAACTGTGTCTATGGTTTCAGTACACTACGTTAAATGAAATTACTGAGTCATCAACAAAATCTAAAATCTATTTCATGTCTTATATTTTAGAAGGCAATAAAAGTGTATATTTCTATTTAAAAAAAAATTAATGTGTCAAATGTCATTACCTAGAAGGTCAAACATTCAGGTATAAGGAAATATCAAATATACAGAATTATCCATCCCTTGTGAGTTAGGTGTTCACTGTACTTTTGAGAAATAAAACCTTAAAAAAACTCTCTATTATAAAAGGAAGAGAAGATTGATATAAGCCTGTATCTACTAGGTCAGATCTATTTCACATGCTGGGTTGAAAGAAGAGCACATAGTATTTCTGCTTTAGAGTGAGTTTAGTTCACATCTTCTGTCTGGTGCTAGTAACATTACTAGGACTCTGCTTACATCCCCCTGGCCTTGCCCTCTGCATTATGAAGCCTGCTTACCAGGAACACCTGAAGTTCTCTGCCTGAGGGCTTTATCTGGCCACAGGGAATGTGCTCAACCTGCATGCAGGACAAACTCAGAAGTGCAGAGTCAACACCCACAGAAGTAGCTCTCAATAAATGATGGATGAGGAGTGGAGAGATATATACCCAAGCTGCCTCACTTGTGATAGCTCTGAGGTGAGCTAAATTTATTCTACCTCCCTGAGTTTCTCTGCAGGATTGAGCCCTTTGGTATATCTGGTGTGTGAGTGGACAACACACCATTTTGTGTTGTTGTTTTTTTTTTAATTGTTTTTAATGTTTATTTATTTTTGAGACAGAGAGAGACAAAGTGTGAGCAAGGTAGGGGCAAAGAGAGAGGGAGACACAGAATCTGAAACAGGCTCCAGGCTCTGAGCTGTCAGCACAGAGCCTGATGCAGGGCTCAAACCCATGAACTGTGAGATCATGACCTGAGCCGAAGTCGGACACTTAACCTACTGAGCCACGCAGGCATGCCTGTGTTTTGTTTTGTTTTGTTTTGTTTTGTTTTAATGTTTACTTATTTATTCTGAGAGAGAGAGCAAGCACAAGCAGGGAAGAGGCAGAGAGAGAGAGAGGGACAAAGAGAATCCCAAGTAGGCTCCCCACTATCAGTACAGACCCCGACAGGGGACTCAAACTCATGAACTGTGAGATCATGACCTGAGCCGACATCAATCAGAGTCAGAGCTTAACCGAGTGAGCCACCCAGGCCCCTGCCACCATTTATTGTTATTTCCCTTCCCTCTCTCACTTTTCCCACTCTTCCACTCGTGTTCCCTGTGATCATCTCCCAAATGACCTACTCTGCACATAAATCCTTGCCTTTAGGATTACTTGGATATACCCAATCAAAACACATGGCCAGAATTTATGTTTCAGTTGTACATAGGCTTTAAGTGTGGGCCAGAGTTCACATATAAATATAAACATGTTAGGTTCTAAGAGTATTTAATTAGTCCACATGTTTGGCAATTGGCAATCAGAAGTTATACTAGGACTTCTGCTTTTTCCCATGAGGGACTAAGAGCCAAGAGAATTATGTTCCTGCTATTAAAAAGGAGGAGGGAGGGGAGGAGAAAGAGAAAGATATATATCTGACACTGAACAACAGCCAGAGCAAGACTGTGACCTTGAGACCAAAAACAAAAACAAAAACAAAACAAAAAAAGGAGTGATCTTTACATTTTCTCCAAATTATTGCCTGGAGGCAGCTTTAAAGCCACAGGGAAGGAGAAGCCTGAGAAAGCTCGAAGTCTCATAGTCTAAAGCAGGTGAGGAGATGAGTTGAAGGAGGCTGAGCGAACTAGAATCCCTGGGGCAGAGGACCACAAAGGAGAGAGAAAAAGTTCCTGAAACCTGAAGAGAAAGCCCTCTGAGGCTCTACTGAGTATTGATCAGCACACATCTGGGGTAACACCCCACACGGCTATGGAAAGAACTTCCTGAAGGAATTCTCAGAGCTCAAGCCAGGCTGGGAATAGTTTGTCTTCTCACTGGCCATAGTGGAAAAAATGGGTAATCCATAGAACTTGTCCTGAGAAGAGTGTCACCTGAGCAGTGCAGCTGAAGGCTGCAGAGGACCCACCAAAATAAAACATCAAAGCAAGATTTGGAAAGGTCAGCGTGATCCAAAGTAACTTAATTATACACTACGACAAAGCCCAGCACTCCTATCCCCTTGGCTTTCACGTCTACATAATTAAACAAAATGTTCAAAATATCCTAAATTTAATAAAAAGTTACAAGTTATGCAATGCAGCAGAAAAAAATATGACTCTAAGAAGGAAAAAATATCAGTCAATAGAAACAGACTCAGGAATGGCAGAAAGGTTGCAATTAGCAGACAAGAAACTTAAAGTAGATTTTATGAATTTTATAAATGTGCTCAAGTATTTAGAGAAGATATATATATATATATATATATATATATAGAGAGAGAGAGAGAGAGAGAGAGAGAGAGAGAGAGAGTAAGGGGTGAAAGATATTAAAAAAAGGCCCAAATAGAACTTCTGATTATGAAAAATGCAGTATCTGAAATGAGAAATTGCATAGAATGAAAAGTCAAAAACCACGGACTCGTGAGGTCCATGGGATTTTACCTACCACTTTTCCCCCTAGCCCTTGGCCTCAGGGCCTTTGCACTGGCTGCTCCCTCTGCCTGGAGCACACTTCCCCAGGTATCTGTTTGACTAGCTCCCTCACCTCCCCAGGTCTCTGTTCCCCTTTTCAGTAAGGCCCTCCCTGGCCACCTCACTCAAACCTGCCTACTCCTCTCTACTCCTTCACTTCTTTCTCTGCTTTATTTTTCTCACAGAATTTTTCACCATCTAACTTGCTGTACATTTTATGTATGTATTTTGATTTTTGTCAGTTTTCCTCACTATAATCTTCATGAGGGCAGAGGTTTTTCTCCCCGTGTTCACTGCTATCTCCCAAACACCTGCAACAATTCCTGGCACATACTAGTGCACAAAGATTATTTATCAAGTGAATATTTTAGAAAAATAACTCTGGCTCCCATGTGTATTGATTGTCTACTACAACATGAAGGAAATAGAAAACATGGTTTCATAAAAGTGCAGTATAACATCTTTTAGTATTATATCTTCTGGCATCAATATACACCTTCATATTAGCAAATGTATATTCTCAGCATTGCTCTCCCCTTTTCTTCTCTTATTAATAACCTAAAGTCTATTTTTTTTCTTTCCCCTGCTCAGCACAGTGACTGAAACAAAGGCTTAAAGAATCTAGCAGAAATGCAAAACAGAAAGATTTGGTTGCAATCCAAACTCTCTTTTCCTGCGATTGAAGATTAGCTAGGACTGGATTTGTGGAGAGGAGAGGAGAGAGTGCAGCAGTGGCTAACTAAAAGAGAAGGAAGGGCTGAGCTGAGGCCTCAGAAATGGAAGGAGGAACAGGACCCCCATCTCTAGTAGCACCAAGGAAGTGAAAAGAGCCAACTCTGGGCAGCCCTGCGCTAGATCTTTAGTCCTGATCAGACAGATGGACATGTTTTGTGAGGGTGGGAAAAGCTTTATCCCTCTGATAGAATGACACCAAGCAGAACCAAATAGGAATTTCCCCACTAGATGAGATTTAAAAATGAGAAAAATTACAAAGCAGTACTGACTGGTAAACACAGAAATAGAATGCAAATATAATTTCTTTTGCCTATAAGCTATTTAAATGGCACAAGGAATCTCCTACCACAAACTTGGATGAGACAAGGGATCTAATCTGCTCTAAGAAGAAAAGCAGAGTCAAATTCTCACCAAGTTAAAATTTTTAATAAGTTTCTACTACCATTTTTTCCTTTAATAATAGTAGATGATGAGAATTTCTTGTATCTCAGTCATTCGATGACCCTGAATGTGCATTTTTAAAAATTTTCTTAAAACGTTTTTATAAATTCTATTCATAGGACCTCTGCCTTAAGAAAACTGGCCTTCTTATATTCTTAGTATTGGAAGAGATCAATCTGTCAGCCTGCAAAAGCAGTGGCTATCATACTTCATGGAGCATCAGAACCCCCCCTCCCCCCCCCCCCCACGGATTTGTTTAAACACACTGCTGGGCCCTGCTCTCAGAGGTTCTGATGCCTAGGCCAGGAGTGGGGCCTGAGAAATTGCATTTCTTTTTTTTTAAGAAAGAAAGAGAGCGTGCATGAGCAGGATAGGAGCAGAGAGAGAGAATCTTTTTATTTATTTATTTTAATGTTTATTTATTTTTGATTGAGGGAGAGCAAGAGCAGGGGAGGAGCAGAGAGAGAGCAGGCCAGCCATCCCAAGCAGGCTCCATGCTGACAGTATGAGAGGCTCGAACTCAGCAACATGAGATCATGACCTGTGCAGAAGTCAGATGCTCAACCAATTGAGCCACCCAGGTGCCCCGAAAAATTGAATTCCTAACAAATTCTTAAGTGATACTGATGCTTACTGGTCGGGCTTTAAGAACCACTGACTAAAGTATGGTGTTTAACTTTTGAAGTGTTATAAGCATCTCTGCCTTCTGTAAACTGCTGTTTCTTTCTTGTACAAGTTGTATCCCAAGTCCCTGGCACAGGATGGGCTTTCAATAAATACTTGTTGAATGAATGTGTTAGGTTTGTTTCTAAAGTCATGCTAAAGTAATCAGACATCATTATATCCATATTAAATTTTTTACCAGTTAAAAAACTTTCTGACAAAACTTCTATATTATCAACATACTTTGTAAGTGAAAGCAACATTTATAGGATAAGGCTTTTGTTCTCATAATTTAATAAATTGAGACTTTGATTTTACACCACAAAAAAGCAACAGGTGTTAACATACTGTTCTTTAATTAGCCAGAGTGAATGAGAAACTTGAACTGATGTACAAATGACTAACTGAAGTCAACAAAAGGCTAAATGACATCACTGTTTGCAGTACCAACTCAAGTTTCATAATAGCCCAAAAGAAAAAAGAGATAGAGAGAAGGGAGGAAATACTGGAGGCATCCAAGCACCAACAGAAATATAGTACACATTGAACACAAAAGAACCTGGTCTAGGTCACCATATTTGTTATGGGCTAATAGTCTGCACAGATGCCTTCTTTGTATGTATCAACTTGTGATAGTTTAGTAACAGTAAGAATATGTAGTGGAAAATAGCATTTTATTAAATAATGTTCTTAGCTTTTTAGCATTATGTTTTGTGGTGCACTATTACATTTTGGGTCATCAAACATTTAAAATTAATATGTTTCTAAAAGAGGAAAAAGGAACCACTAATTATAACGATGACTCAAATGATGGTGCATCATACTCAGAATCAAGTAAACAAATGAAACATAAAAAAAAAATCTTTCTATCTTAAAACTTAACATCAGGGTGTTATTTTTAGTGAAACCACACCATCTATAATATTAATTTAATATTCATTTAAGTTTTATTATTTTGGGGGCACCTGGGTGGCTCAGTTGGTTAAGTGTCCAACTCTTTAAATTTTTTTTTTTTCAACGTTTATTTATTTTTGGGACAGAGAGAGACAGAGCATGAATGGGCAAGGGGCAGAGAGAGAGGGAGACACAGAATCGGAAACAGGCTCCAGGCTCTGAGCCATCAGCCCAGAGCCTGACGCGGGGCTCGAACTCACGGACCGCGAGATCGTGACCTGGCTGAAGTCGGACGCTTAACCCACTGCGCCACCCAGGCGCCCCAAGTGTCCAACTCTTGATCTCAACTCAGGTCACGGATCTCGTGGTTCATGAGATTGAACCTTGTGTTGGGCTCCGCACTAACAGGACAGAGCCTGCTTGGGATTCTGTCTCTCCCTCTCTCTCTGCCCCTCCCTCTATTTTGCTCTCTCTCTCTCTCTCAAAATAAATAAATAAATATTTTTAAAAAATGAAATGAATTTGAGGAAATGAGAGAAAAAGTATAAAGAGATTATTCTGTTTTTGTCCCTGTGAAGCCAATATTAATAGTTGGTACTAATTTATCCTTTAAATTAGTATTTATAAGGGCCTACGAATTATGTGAATACTTTTGAGATATGACCTTCTGGTTATATGTCTATTATTTTAATCAGTTTAGTGGTGCAATAAATGGGAATTGGACTAAAATAAGGAAATTGGTATTTCAGAATAAAAGTAGTAATAATAATATTTTCTTCACTTTAGATATGTGACTATTCATAAAAGGAAACTTTTAAAGGTATTTTAAGTAAAAACTAAAAGGAAAAGAGATAACAGACTTGGTTTGGGGAACATATATAATAATTAATGTAATATTTTTTTTTAATTTTTTTTAACGTTTATTTATTTTTGAGACAGAGAGAGACAGAGCATGAACAGGGGAGGGTCAGAGAGACGGAGACACAGAATCTGAAACAGGCTCCAGGCTCTGAGCTGTCAGCACAGAGCCTGATGCGGGGCTCGAACTCACAGACCGTGAGATCATGACCTGAGCCGAAGTTGGACGCTTAACCAACCGAGCCACCCAGGCACCCCAATAATTAATGTAATATTAACATTAATTTAACTCAGTACTTTTTAAATTTATTATCTAGATTTCCTTTCTCCTAAACTATCAAGACTGTCTCGTAAGGCAAAGACTAAAAATTACTATGCTATGCTATTTACAAAGAAAGCATCCAAGAAAGGGATTTAATTATAATATTTGAGAACAGAAACTCTACCCTTAATCACTGTTCATGAATTTGCTAAACTGGAATATTGTATGGTAAACAGTTTTCAAATTTTCCAAGAGACATAAAAATACAGTTCTTATTGTAATAGGGTTATGAGGATTAATTAGTTAATATTTGTAAAGAACTTTAAAGATGAAATGCTTCCCTCCTTTCTGTGTCACTGAAATCATTAAACAACTGACAATATTTCCTTCTTAAAGTTTTGAAAAGGTCTATCCAGTGCCATACAACTATCTAAATTTTTCATGTTAGAATTCAAAATTTGAGCCCCCTATTCATGAATAAAAATAATCAGTTCTGGGGCACCTGCATGACTCAGTTGGTTGAGCGTCATGGCCATTGGGCTGGCCCTGGGTGTGGAGCCTGCTTAAGATTCTCTCTCGCTTTCCCTCTGCTCCTCCCCTGTTTATGCTCTCTCTCAGATATAATAATAATAATAATAATAATAATAATAATAAAATAACTAGTTCCTTATTAAAAATATTCAGATCAACTTGGGATTTGCAAAGATAGAAACATGCACATCCTAGGAATGATACTAAGATTGTTGAATTACTTTTGCTTTCCGGTATTTGATATAATACACAAATACCAAATTTATGATTCCTGAAAGAAGGTTTAGAACAATATAAAATATTTATTCTTTATAGAACAGCTTCAAAACTCCACGTGGGTATATTTATAGAGCTTTCTTTTTTCTAAGTTTTTTTTTTTTTTACATTTATTTATTTTTGAGAGACAAAGAGAGACAGAGCACAAGTGAGGGAGGGGCAGAGAGAGAATGAGACACAGAATCTGAAGCAGGTTCCAGGCTCTGAGCTGTCAGCACAGAGCCTGACACAGGGCTCGAACTCAAAAACATGAGATCATGACCTGGATGCTTAACCGACTGAGCCACCCAGGAGCCCTGGTAAAGCTTTCTTTATATGTCTCTCTTAAAACTGATGGGATATTCAGGATTGATTATTCCTGGAATTCATTTTGCATATTTGCCTTTCTGTGCTCTGGAATTTGGGGCTACCAGCAAAGATAACTATGTACCTGTTCAGACACTGGTAGCATAGAGTGACAGTCTGGCAACATCTTGAGGTAAAGAAAGAAAATTTTAAACGTATAAGAAAACGAGCTAAGCCTTTTTTTTTTTTTTCCTGAGGCGGGGGGCGGGGGTGGGGGATAGAAAGGGAGACAAGAAGGGCATAGGTAATTCTGCATAGTTTCGAAAAAGCTTCATGAAAGAGCTTGAAGCACCAGGGCAGGATTTCTCCACCTTGGCACTACTGACATTTTGTGCCAAATAAGTCTTTGTTTTAAGGCTGCCCTGTGCATTGTAGGACATTAAGCAGCATCCCTGGCCTCTGCTTACTAGACACCAGTAGCACCCTCCATTCCACCCCACTCCCTGCCAGATTGTAACAACCCAAATGACTCTCGATATCGCCAAATGCTTCTGGGGAGTAGGGTGCAGACAGAATTGCCCCCAGGTGAGAACAAGAGACAAGGTTTGGCACAAGGAGAGGACCAACATCCGAAGTGCTTGCCTAAAACAAACACTGGGAACTTGGACTACGATGCTAGCCAATCTAAGAGTCAGAAATGGCAAATGGTGCCACCAACAGCTATGAAAAATCGGATCCACTAGCTGGGAAAAAAAAAAAACCATGCTGATAAGAAGAGCTACCTTCGAGTGGTATCTACTGGGAACTACACTTGGAGTGGCCACAGCTTTAAGTAACTGCCAGACAAAGCTCCACATCAGACACTTAGTAGTGAGGATTTATGGTCCTGGGCTATGATGCATTTTAATGAAGATAATTGTCTAATAGCTCCTTTTAGGAAATTTGATGGGCTTCACTACCAGAAACTTCTTGAAGAGAATTCATCGATTTTCACTCAATTCAGTAGACAGTAATTGAGCACTTGGTGCACGTCAGGCCATGTGCTGGCTATCAGGAATGCAGTGATAAAAACATTGTACCCTCAAGGAACTTACGCTCTAGAAAGAAACAGAATTATAACGAGTCTGGTCTCCAGATTCATGGCAGAGGGTGTGGCCTAGGCAAAGAGGGTCCCAATTCTCTACAGAGATAACCACCATATAACTAGAATTTCAAAATCAGAGGACTCTTCATTTTTAAAGAGCAAAATGCTTAGCTTTTTTCCCCCTTTCATTTTCAATCTCTCAGCCATTTCACTGGCATTTCAGGCAGCTGCTTTTCCTTCATTTCAGAGCAATCAATATATGAACATTTTAAACAGCAAAAAGGCACTTCAGTTGCAAATTTATTTTTCTCCTGGCATACACGTGCACAATCATTTGGATTTACACGATGGTGCTAGCCAGCCAAAGTCAGCAAGCCTTCCTAAAACAGTGTTTGACTCAATGATGATGGATGTGCTGTCTTTTCTCATTTCGGCCCATCTGCCTAATAATAGCAAGGTAACATTATTAATAAACTACTGGCATGGCTAGTTGGGGAATGTACAATCCAATTATGTACAGTTTTTAATTCACTACGGGCAAAATGCTCACTACTTTTCCACATATGATTCCCAGGCCCATCTTCAGTGGAACTGAACCACAGCCTTTGTAGACTAGTCATTAGTATTCAGAATAAGAAACAATTGCTTGGAACAGGAAACAGAAGCCAGACATTTGGCAGCATCACACAGAGTTCACTGCTGAAGTCAACCGTCAAAGCGACTCCGGGCTGACAGTAACTGGCCTCCGTTGCCATGGGAACAGCACTGCGCTGTGTTAGTAAATAGTTTCGGTTCTCTCACCTGCTAGGACATAAATTCAGAATTTACTGCTGATTGTTAAGTCCACTGTTTGTAAGTGACCTATTTACAGAGTAAATATTATAAATCACTCTTTGTTTCAGAAAAAATATCCAAACGTTTCTAAAAATATCTGAACCTTAGGGCATCGAAACATGATTAAATTTAATCGTGCAAAATACTTGCCAGACAAAACTAGTCCATCCCTTCATTCCCATGATTGCTTATTTTGCCAGAAACTAGTTCCTAAAAATACAGAAATAAAATAAAAATTAAAACAGTGAGGATGTGAAGATAGTGCTAACTAAAAGACCCTTCCAAATTCAGAGTAAGGAGTCAAGCCACTCTTAAATTTTTTTGTAAGCCACAGCTGCAAATTTCAAGTTGTAAAAAAGTCCTATATTTTTTCACATCTTTCATCCTCATTCATAGCCAAATGAGCTGAGTAAGGCTGCCTCCTGCCCATTTTTGACTTAAACATCCCTTTATGGGAACTCCTCTGTCTTAATAATTATAATAATTATTATCCCCAACCGAGATGTATGAAGTATGACAGAAAAAAAAAAATGTCTTGACTATGGCAGTTCAGGAAAAATCCCATAGTACAAGCCTCTGAGTCTCAGCATGCTTACTCCCCATCTCTTCTAAGTCATTCTGGCTTCATTAAGTTTCTTCTTTCAACTTTTTTCAATTTCATGCTAAATTATGTTTTCCCATAAAGTGTACAAGTAAAAAGTTATTTTCTCTTTTGGTCTGAGTAGCCAATTCCCCCTCATCAACAAACATGAAGACATGCCCATCATCCTCTTCTGTGATTTCTACTTGCATTCATCAATAAACATTTACCAAGCAAATGTCTCCACGTCATGTGCTACACACTTGGCAGAGTGGATAACACAAAGATGAATAAAACATGGTGTTTTTGCTTTTAAAGAGCTAATCTAGTGGTGGAAAAAAAAACAGAAATATACACAGATATACTACAATTTAGTAAGAACTATAGTAGAAATATATTAAAAATGCAATGGGATGAGGTGCCTGGGTGGCTCAGTCAGTTAAGCGATGGACTCTTGATTTTGGCTCAGGTCATGATCTCATGGTTTGAGGATTCCAGCCCCATGTTGGGCTTCACTCTGACAGTGTGCATCCTGCTTGGGATTCTTTCTCTCTCTACCTTTCTCTCTGCCCCTCCCCCATTCATGTGCTTTCTCGCTCTCTCAAAATAAATAAACATTAAAAAAAAGTGCAATGAGAGCATTATGAGGTAAAAAGCTAATTTTGATTAAGGAAATAGAAAAGTTCCCATTGAGAAAGTGGTTTTTCCACCTTATCTTAAAGAGTAAACAGGAGTTTTATATAGGGTCATTGAGAAAGGCAGATGCTAAAATAGAATTTTCAAGAAGCTAAAAAAAATTACTCTCATATATATATAAAATGAACATGGGTCAAATACTTTATTTGACTTACAGAGAGTTATAGCCTCTACTGGACAAAATTCATTTGCATTGCTATGAACAGGAATCATTTATATTGCTATGGATAAGAATCATTTGCAATGCTTTCAGTTTTCTACAACTTAACTTCTACCACTACAAAGCTGTGAATAGTCTAGTCAATAGAAAATCAATCAACTCTGCATACCCCTATAGAAGTAACAATCTCATAGGATCCTCTAGATAATACCCAGTATTCCCTTTACTCAACTTCTAAGTCTTAAACAACTTTTCCTGACAGAATAAAGAGGCTTTCCAGATTTGGGGGAACATAACATTAAAAACAAAGAGCTATGGAAAAGTAAGTACTTAGACATGACTAAAGATGAGGTTATGGGAGGAGAGAGATGTCAGTGGAGTCACGGAAAAAAGTTAAGATTAACTGGAATGAGGGTTAGGGGTCAAATTCTAAAGGATCTCATATGCTCTGCAAGAGTTTAGACTTTGTCCAAAAACACTGGAACCCATTGAAAGATGGGTTCTAACCCTAAAGTGTGAAACTAAAAGATGTTTACTGTTCCCTTACTCTTAATTCTTAATTTATTCAAATCTATATCTTATACATTTATGGCTGAAGAATTTATTAATCAAATATTTAATTTCTCCCTGTTGATTTTCTAAACTTTAAAAATGTTTCTATTTCTATCCATACTTCTATCTATAAATGTTAACTTAGAAAAAAAATCATGTAGACTCTGGAAAACTCAAACAATTATCACTGGATTGTTACAATATTATTCCCCTGGGAAAACTTACATTTCCATTATTTAAAAACATAAAATCATTTACAGTAACTATATGATAGTCACATACTAGAAGTAAAATTATTAAAATTATTAAGAATCAGAGAAAAGGTAATTCTGAATTTGATGGTAAAGCAAGAAAATAGATTTTAGATAGATATCGTTGTTTATTACAAGTTTCAAGAAAAATTGAAATAAATTCAAAACTGTCACAATCATTTTCTTTTTAAGACCAGCAGGAATCTCTGCTAAATTCTCATTGTTTTTAAAAAATCAAGGAAATAGAATCAATTTTCATGCCAAATATCATCACAACCCAAAACAATGCAATTATCACGCTAAAAAAAAAACTAGATAATCTGATACTATCAGGACTTTATTTTATATTCTCTAATGCAGCATTTATCAAACTTTATCAACTTTAGAGCCTCTTAAAAATAATTTAGGACTCTAAAGAGATTGTTTATGATTGTCTTATCTATCAGATTTACCATTTTAGAAATTTAAGCTAAAAATTAAAAATAACTATATTTTCAAAAACAAAAGAGTGACATGACGGGCACCTGGGTGGCTCAGTCGGTTAAACATTGGACTTCGGCTCAGGTCATGATCTGGCAGTCTGTGCGTTTGAGCCCCATGTCCAGCTCTGTGCTGACAGCTCAGAGCCTGGAGCCTGCTTCAGATTCTGTGACTCCCTCTCTCTCTGACCCTCCCCCATTCATGTTCTGTCTCTTTTTGCCTCAAAAATAAATAAACATTAACAAAATTTTTTTTAAAAGAGTAAATTTTTTAAAAAATATAGTTAACGTCTGGCTTAAAAGAGGACAGCTGGATTCTCATATTTGTGTCTGCATTCAATCTGTTGTGAAATGTATCATGTAGCCTCTGAAAAACTTTACTGCACATTCTTGGAAGAATGAATGTAAAACAGGACAAACAATATCTTAGCATTATTACAAAAAGGTTCTTGGTCCTGCATATTTTCTGCAAGGATCTCAGAGATGCGCAAATCACACTTTGAGAACCACTTAATTAATGTATTCACTCAAAACTACTTTCGAATCAGGCCATAAGCAACCTAGTTGCATCAATTTAAGAAACCCAAAGACACTATTATATTTGCTCTTAAAACTGTATATACTGGGGCGCCTGGGTGGCTCAGTTGGTTAAGCATCTGACTTTGGCTCAGGTCATGATCTCAAGGCTTGTGAGTTTGAGCCCTGCAGCAGGCTCTGTGCTGACAGTTTGGAGCCTGACACCTGCTTCGGATTCTGTGTCTCCCTCTCCCACTCTCTCTTTCTCTCTCAAAAATAAATAAACATTACAAATTTTATTTAAACTGTAAATATCATATAATATGCCCAGAATCACTAAGGAAAACAAAATATGAAATATAAAAGATTGGAATTTTCTCTTTTAATATTTCAAGATAAATTAATTTCCTTAGGGGGAGAATCAAAGAGAAGGTGTGGCATGGGTTTGCTGTTTACTCTTAGGAAAAGTTCAACAATTAATGAAAAGATTTAACTCTAACATTTTCTAAGATAGCCTTTACCCATTGAATCTGGCCATGAAGGCCATGAGCTAACTCTGCAGTAATAATCACTTTCTATGTGTGCCCATGTATATATGTAGCCTTTGTGAGGGGAAATAAACTTAACTTCCAATTCTAGATAATTACATGTGGTTAAAGTAAGCTTAGAGTCTACATAATTCAGCCTGGGTTTATTGACCTTCTAAGTCTATGCAGTCATTCCAGTTGTAAACCATGTATCACAAACTGATATCACAGGGAGGTCCAAAAGAGAAAATGAAGCATAACTAGTGTCACCTATTAGGGGAAAAATTCAGCAGCTGACTTACAATGGTATAAATCAAGCTAAATATCCAGAAAAGGCCCTTTCAGTCCCATTAATTAGAAAATAAGCACATCCTTAAATAGTCTACCTTGTGATAGGAGTTCATGCATTCTCATTGCACAACGTTTCAGACTATGTTTTTAATATGCTAAGGGCAGATCTTTGAGCCTTTCTCATATGTAACTGAGAGCTACTGAGGGTGATAAAACCTCAATTCCATTCAACTGTCCTAATGCTTTTTACAAGGAACTCATACACAGGTGCATGAATGTGGGGACTAGAGAGTTGGAAAAGTGCTAGAAAATGAAACATTGATTATAATACAAGGAACTTTAAGAGAAGTATAGAGGGCTATGGATATCCATAGAAGGGAGTGGTTTAGGTTGGAATAATGAGAAAGAGTTGGTAATAATAAGCATAGACATACACTAGTAAATAGGATTTCAAAAGGTAAAGATTGAAAGTGAGGTTATAGCTTTAAAAAGTGCAAAGACAGGAAATGGAAACATGTGATTCATGTTCAAGACATGGTGAAAAGCTTAGTGTGGTTAGAACACAATCTTGTTAGGCAAATAGGTAAAGTAAAATAGGAATGCTAGCATGGTGCCATGATGCTTGAATTCCAAGCTGAGAAGTTTGCAGTTAATTCTGAGGCAAGAGGAAATAATTAAAGATTTTTAAGTAGTAGTCTGAGTCTTGCATTATATGGATTAGAGAAGAGAAGTGAGACACCAGTAAGTAGCCATTACCCCAGTCAAGCCAAGAAGCAATGAATACATGAGTTCTGAACTAGAGCTCTAACCATAGAATCATAGAGGCAAGAGTCATTTTCTAGATGGAATCTATAAAATGTACCAACAGGTAAATATAATGATTAAGAAAGACCTATCAAAAATGACTCAGATTCTGACCCTAGCCCATTATTAGGGAAATAATCATATCATTAACATTAATAGGAAAGTACAAAAAACAAATGAATTGATTTGGGGGAAAGAAAATGATTGTTGCACATAATGAATTTCAGATTAAAGTTAAGCAGGTTTTTGAAAATAGAGAATAGGCTCTGAGGCTCATCTATTTGTGATCTTTAGACATCTTTTTAATATCTTAAGCCTCCAGGGATGGAGGGAGGAGAGAAGAATGAGTTTCGTATCTAATGCCAAAACTAAATTGATTTCATCATTGCATTTTTTTCCAAGAAGATGAGACATATGACATTATTATCCAATGTTTCTGCATAGAGCTTAAAATAAGAGTAGTCTTCTTTCTTTGTTGAATTGCTGTCTTGACTCAAAGATTATAGAAAAATAAGAAAATAAATTGTAAGAGGACATAATTATGTAATGCCTTTATGCATCTATTCTTACAAGAATTCCTGTAGGTCATTCCCCATTTTGCAAATAAGGATGTGTCTCATGGCATGACTTAGTTAAGTTATAAATAGCCTATTTAGGTGCCTCTACTGAAAAATAATATCACAAACCTGATGAAGCATCAGGATTTTAGCTTAGTTTAGAATAGATGAGGGGAATAAGGCACTTGCTCTGCTGACCAAGGAGAAAGGAGATTTTCAAAGCTATCTGGGATTGGAAAGAAAGCATATCACTTAAAAAAATGAAAAACTATCTACTTTTTCTGCTAATTTTGTTAACATAATTGACATTTAACTGAGTTATTAAAGATACCTCTTCTGATATTTAAATATTATTCAGTGGACTTCACTTCATAATACTAAATGTATTCAATATGGTGATGAATTAGGTAACACATGTAAAGTCCTTCAAACAGTGTCTGGCACATAGTCAGGTGCTATTTAAGTACTACTACTATCATTATCATTATCATCATCATCATCATCATCATCATCATCATCGTCATCGTCATGTGAGTTCAACAATAAATTAAAAACTTCACACATTGCAATGTGTACTATTGATAAAATTGAAAAAAAAACCTACAATCGTCACATTAAAGTGGAAACAAAAGAATCCTTTCAAATTCAAAGCCCTATAGAGAAAATATTATTTTTGGCACTGGGATTTTAGTTTTTGTTATTTATTTTGTAACTTGCTTCCTTACTTACAAACTCTACTTCATACTCTATAAATAAAATGAAAAATAATTGAGCTCAAATGTAGTCCCACATTCCCCATTGGTGCTATTCAATGCCAACATCTCCACCATTGCCACAGGCAAATCCTGGTAAGGTACACAAAAAACAGATTAACTCCGTCACACAGATCTCTTGACACCTCTATGCACATATGTTGCATCAGTGTAATAAGGGAAGGGGGTTTATGCTAAGAAAAGACCAAGGGCCACACTGTCTTCAGCTACCTGCATTCAACAGCCTGCAAAACAAGTGCATAAAGGAAATGCTTTTAGCAATACTGATATAAACATAAAATCAACCAGTGGGACTTTTCCTTTCCTTGCCATAACCTAGAAATCATTTGTAGTGTTAAAACTGGTCTTGGTTCTAATTACAGCACTGCCACTTTCCAAGTATGTGACCTTAAACAAGCTATTAACTTCACTCTTTCTCAGTGACCATATCATAAAATAGAAGTAATGATAGGACCTCCCGCACTGAAGTGTTAAGAAGACTCAAAGAGTTAAGACATGTGAAGAAATTAGAGCAGTGACAAGCACATAGTAAGTAATTTATAAATGTAACCTGAACTAGAAATGATTTGTGCCAGACCATTAGCAAGCTTAAGGATTAGGTGCTGCACCACTCTCCTTTGAACTGTTAAAGTGTATCAGGAATATCCTCAGCAAATTCATAATACCTACCATTTCAATTTTTTCTAAAGCAGAGAGAATATATTTCTTAAATATGGATCATCCATTTATATACCAGATAATCTATGACCAAGTGACTTGGTGGCTTGGTGAAGCTTTCTGATCAATGTGCATAGTATATTGGCTCTTCCATTAGTAACTTCCTTACAAGCAACATAAATATGCTACCAGTATTTATAAAAATATCAATATATAATGTCAAGGGAGAAGTTGACTCTAAAATTGCTGGCATCCTGGAAATCCATTGAACTGTTTTCACTTTCCTAAGTATGAGTCCTGTTTCTAAAATATCATTTACTTCCTTGAGGTGCTATTTATGATAGCTTGCTCTAAGTTATTTTTTTTCCCTCATTTCTCACTGTGTGATATAGTGGTTTTTCTTCTCGAGGAAGATTATTTATGCTTTTCCTGCTGTGGAATGCTTTCCATGAAGGCACCTTTAATTATTTACTCCATATCTCCTACTGTGGCAAAGGTCAGAATATTAGTTCTAAGATGGGCTGTTATATAGGTTTCCTGTGAGAGCTCAAGGTCAGAAACAGGCTCCAAAACACAAAGTATGAGGAAGCCAAATTCCCAGGCATTATATGATTACACAGTTTTAAGTTAAACACACACACACAATCATGAGGACTGTACATATTTGTCCTTAAAAACAAACATCTCTGCTAACATGCTAACAAGTATAGCACATTTATATTGCTTTAATAGTATAACTATATTAAGGTCAACAAAAATGACTCAACATTCACAAAGAAGTCTAAAAGATAAAATATTACCAAGTGGATGGAAATTATAAATAGGAAATCCTAGGTTCTTCCTATTCTTCATTAGTTTTATAGATAATCCAAGGTGAATCTCTACATTTTCTATGATTCTTAATTTTTTCACCATGACTATTTTTTAAATAGCACTGATTTTACATTATGGGACAACTTAAGATAATTCTTGCTGATACTTTAAGGACTTCCATCCCCAACACTGCCACTAAGAATAACAAATTTTTTTCTTGTGGAGAACAAATGCAACGTTAAAAAATGTAACAACATTTCCTCATCAAATGATGCCAAGTTTTGCAGAGATGGACCATTTAGCAGAGATGGATAACATAGTTCAGAATTTCTTCCTCATGTAATACGGTAGATATATGAGGCTATTAACTTCCTAGATGAACTGCTTCTAATTTTTGTAGTTATAAATTACACTGGATAAATATGTTTATATAGCTTTGAGGAAAAAGGGCCCATGACACAATAGCAGAGCACACACGACACACATAAAGGACATTCCTGAAGCACCAGACCCTGTGGAACAGGGGACACTGCACTGCAGGGCACTAGAATGCTTCTTCTTCATGAGCCATTACCTTCAAGAGCAGGAAACAGCTTACTTTCCTAACACAGAGAAACAGACACAGGGAGTTAGACAAAATGAGGAAATAAAGGAATATGTCCCAAATAAAAGAACAGAACAAAACCACAGCAAGAGATCTAAGCAAAACAGATATACATAATATGCCTGACAGAGAATTTAAAGTAATAATCATAAAGATACTCACTAGACATGAGAAAAAAGTGGAGAACATCAGTTAGACCCTCAACAAAGAGATAAAAAAGAACTAATCAGAAATGAAGAACACAATAAATAAAATTAAAAAGTACATTTGATTGAATAAATAGCAGGCTGGAGGAACGAATTATTGACCTGGAAGACAAAGTAATGAAAATTAATCACATGGAGCAAATGAGAGAAGAAAAAAAAATTATGCAAAGCAAGAACAGACTTAAGGAACTCAGTGACTCCATGGAGTATAACAACATTTGCATTATAGAGATCCCAGAAAAAGAATAAGAGAGAGAAAAGGGGACAGAAAATTTATTTAAAGAAATAATAGTTGAAAACTTCCCTAATCTGGGGAAGGAAACAGATATCCAGATCAGGAGGCACAGAGATCCCCCAACAAAATCAACCTAAGGAGGTGCATACCAAGACACATAGTAATTAAAATGTCAGAAAGTAGTGATAAAGAATAAATGTTAAAAGCAGCGAGAAAAAAGAGGACAGTTACATACAAGGAGAAACCCCATAAGGCTATCAGCAGATTTTTCAACAGAAACCTTGCAGGCCAGAAAGAAGTGGCATAATATATTCAAAATCCTGGAAGGGAACATTCTGCAGCCAAGAATATTCTATCCAATAATGCTATCTTTCAGAATAGAAGGAAAGATAAAGAGATTCCCAGACAAACAAAAACTAAAGGAGTTTATAACCACTAAACCAGCCCTACAAGATATATTAAAGGGGACTCTTTGAGTGGAAAGGAAAGACCATAAATGAGAGTCTGAAAAATAAGTAAAAATCAGTCAAGGGATTCACAAAATAGAAGGATGTAAAATATGGCACCACATACCTCAAAGGTGGTGGGAAATAAATAAAGAATGGGTACCAACTTAAGCAATCATCAACTTCATATACTGCTATATGCAGAAGAGGTTATATATAAACCTAATGGCAAAATGGTAATCACAAATCAAAAACCAGTAATAGATATGCAAGGAAAAAAGAGGAAGGAATACAAGTACATTACTAAAGAAAACCAGCAAACCATGAAAGAGAGCAAGAAAGGATCAGAGAAAAACTACAAAACCAACCACAAAACAAGTAACAAAATGGCAATAAATATATATCTATCAATAATTATTTTTCATGTCAATAACTAAATGCTCCAATTAAAAGACTTAGGGTATCAGAATGCATAAAATAACAAGACCCAACTACATGCTTCCTACAAGAGACTTACTTCATACCTACAGACACCTGCAGATTGAAAGTGAGGGCATGGAGAAATATTTATCATTCAAATAGATGTGAAAAGCAAGCTTGGGTGTCAATACTTATATTGAACAAAACAGACTTTGAAAGAAAGAGTGTAACAAGACACAAAGAAGGACACTATATAATAATAAAGGGGACAATCAAGCAAGAAGATACAACAACTGAAAATATTTACGCACCCAACATGAAAGCACCCAAATACATAAAACAGTTAATAACAAACATAAAGAAACTAATCCGTAGTAATACGATAACAGTAGGGGACTTTAACACCACCCATACATCAATGGACAAATCATCTAAACAGAACATCAAGGAAACAATGCCTTTGAAAAACACACTAGACCAGATGTATTTAACAAATATATTCAGAACATTCCATCCTAAAACAGGAGAACACACCTTCTTTTCAAATGCATATGCAACATTCTCCAGATAAGATCACATATTAGGACACAAAACAAGCCTTAACAAATTCAAAAAGACTGAAATCATCCCATGCATCTTTTCTGACCAAAATACTCTAAATTAGAAAGGAACCACAAGAAAAAATCTGGAAAGAGCACAAATACCTGGAGGCTAAATAACATGCTACTAAATAATGAATGGGTCAACCAAGAAATTACATGGAAACAAATGAAAATGAAAACACAATGTTCCAAAATCTTTGGGATGCAGCAAAAGAGGTTCTAAGATAGTGGAAGTTTACAGCAATACAGACTGACCTCAAGAAGCAAGGAAAATTGCAAATAAACAACCTAACCTTGCACCTAAAGGAGCTAGAAAGCAAACAAACAAACAAACAAAACCCAACACTAGCAAAAGGAAGGAAATAATGAAGATTACAGCAGGAATAAATGATATATAAATTAAAAAAAAAAAATCAATGAAACCAGGAGCTGGTTCTTTGAAACGGCTGATAAACCTCTAGCTAGGCTCATCAAAAAAAAAAAAAAAAAAAGAGAGAGAGAGAGAGAGAAACAGCAAGAGAGAGGACTCAAACAAAATCACAAATGAAAGAGCAGAAATAACAACTGACACCACAAAAATACAAACAATTGTAAGAAAATATTATAGAAATTCTATGCCAACAAATTAAACAATTCAGAAGAAATGATAAATTCCTAGAAACACATAAGCTATCAAAAATGAAGCAAAAAAGAAATAGAAAATTTGAACAGACCAATTACCAGCAACAAAATTGAATCAAGATTCAAAAAACTCCCAACAAACAGAATTCCAGGACCAGAAATCTTCACAGGTTAACTCTATCAAACATTCAAAGAAGAGTTAATAGCTATTCTTCTCAAACTATTCCAAAAAATAGAAGAGGAAGAAAAACTTCCAAATTCATTCTATGAGGCCAGTATTCCCATAATACCAAAACCAGGTAAAGATACACAAAAAAAGAGAACTGTAAGTCAATATCTCTGATGAACACAGATGCAAAAATCCTCAACAAAATACTAGCAAAGAGAATCCAACAATTTATTTAAAAATCATTCACCACAATTAAGTGGGATGTATACCTGGGATGTGAGGGTGGTTCAATAATTATGAATCAATCAGCATGATACATCATATCAATAACGGAAAGGATAAGAACCATATGGTCATTCCAATAGATGCAGTGAAAACATTTCACAAAGTACAACATCCACTCATGATAAAATCCCTCAACAAAATAGATTTAGAGGGAACATACCTCAATATAAAAAAGGTCTCATATGAAAACCCATACTGTATATCATATTCGATGGGGAAAAACTGAGAGCTTTCCCCCTAAAGTCAGGAACAGACAAGGATGTCCATGCTCACCACTTTTATTAAACATGGTACTGGAAGTTCTAGCCACAACAATGAGGCAACAGAAAGAAGTAATATATATACCACATCTTCTTTATCCATTTATCTATTGATGGACACAAGCTGCTTCCATAATTTAGCTATGGCAAACAATGCTGCTATAAACAAACATAGGAATGCATGTATCCCTTTGAATTAGTCTTTCTGTATTTTGAGGGTAAATACCCAGTAGTGTGATTACTGGGTTGCAGGGTAGTTCTATTTTTAACTTTTTGATGAACCTCCACACTGTTTTCCATGGTGGCTGCGGCAGTTTGCATTCCCACCAAGAATGCATGAATGCATTACTCCATATCCTCATCAACACTTGTTTCTGTTTTTAAATGTTTATTTATTTATTTTGAGAGGGAGAGAGAGAGAGAGAGAGAGAGAGAGAGAGAGAGAGAGAGAGTGTGTGTGTGTGTGTGTGTGTGTGTGAGCAAGTGGGGGAGGAGTAGAGAGGAGACAGAGTACTTAAGTAAGTAAGTAAGTAAGTAAGAGTGAGACAGCCCAGATTTATAGCAGTGCTCCAGAAAACTTGTGATGACACATGGTTTTGGAATACAGCTTTATCAAATGATGCAGGATGCTGTGTGGTAGTGGTGGACACTCTTCCTGGAGGGAAAAATCCTGTTTTGAGTTTGCCAGTAACACACAGTTTTATGACAACTTTGAGCAAGATATAGATCCTGTTGGGTCTCACACTGTATTAAATCAGAGCTTGGACTCAGATTACTGGAGTCAGAGTCCAGAGTGCTCACCATTATACCATGGAACCCCCTAGATCAGACCTTGAAAACTGGCTTCTATTTGACTGAATCCATGTTTAGCGAGGTTATACATTGTTTAAACATTTTAAATAGTAATCAGTAACTTAAAAAATCCAGAGTTTTACTTACTCGTATAAAATGATAAAATCTGAAGCATCAGGTGGGCATTTCTACCATGGCAACAACCGGCTGTAGTTATTGCTATATTGTATTCCAAAACCATGTGTCATCACAAGTTTTCTGGAGCACTGCTACAAATCTGGGCTGTCTCACTCTTCTTCTTAATCTCTCCCCTGATCCCAGTTATCTCACCTCTACTCCAGTGAGGTCAGCCTTCATGTCTATGAGGCTCCTTCCCACATTTGTGCTTTTGTTTATGTTCTTCCCTCTCCCCAGAAGACAGCCATCACCCACTCCTGTGCTCTCCTTTACAGGTCCTGGCACCGTGCTAGCCCAAACCCAAATGCTCTTTTTCTAAGAAGGCTTCCTTTGAAGCCTACAATAAAGCAGTCTTTCTTTCAAATCATACAGCACTTCTAGTCAGTATGGTATTATCTATTAATTTTGGTTTCTGGTTTGTAGTGTTTGTTTTATCTCCACAAATCAACGATAAATTCCTTGAGAGTTAAAACTCTGTCTTCTTTCTTTGTACACTCTTAGCATTCTAAAGTATTCTGGGCAGTTGCTAAGTACTCAAGTAATAGTATTGACTGATTGCCCTCATAGCTCTCCCAGGATGGATATGGATACCATAAATAATTTTGAAAATTATTTGCTACACTATCTTAGCATCTGTATTAGTTTCCTAGGGCTGCCATAAAGAACCAAAAACTTCCTTAAAACAACAGAAATTTATTCTCTCAGAGTTCTGGAGGCTACAAGTCATAAATCAAGGTGTTGGCAAGACCATTCTGTCTCTTAAGGCTCTAGGGCAGGATCCTCCTGTGTCTCCTCTAGCTTCAGATGATTGCTGGCAATCTTTGGCATTCTTTGACTTATGCATCACTTCAATCTCTGTCCCTGTCTTTCCATGGACTTCTCCTTTGCGTGTGTCTTTGTGTACAAATTTTTCTTCTTCTTATAAGGACAGTCATAATGGATTTAGGGACCAACCCAATCCAGTATAATCTCATCTTAATTTGATTACATCTGCAAAGACACTACTTCCAAATAAAGTAGCATCCACAGCTTATAGGTAGACATGAATATCGGGGATACACTATTCAACCCAATACAACCTTTAATCTATTCAGGGTTGATTTTATGAAGGATCTGAAATATCAGTAACTACTATAGAATAAACAAGATTCTAAAAGAAATCACATGAGCTAATGTGTTTATTGCATTTTTTTTCAAAGACTATTGTTACTTGGGGTGCATGGAGAAACCCACTAAAACACACACACAAAAAAAAAAAATCAGGGAAAAATTTATAAATTAGGTCATCTTGCCCCATGCATCTCAAATGATCTGTAGAATTTAAAGCTTCGGTAATCCATAAGAAGACCCATTTGAAAAGCTAAATAATCAGGCAGTATAAATGGGAAGGAAAAACATTATTAGTTGTGGGATCTGAGCAGGTTATTTAACCTCTCTGTATATCACTTCTTCACCTGAAAACTGAAGTAAGACAGCCTGGACTATGTCTAAAACTTCCTTCTAACTAGATGTGGAAAGTGGGAATGTCTACATTTATTGGACCAGTGAGTTACAGGGTGTCTCAGAAGTCAAATAGCAGAAGGGATAATCAACACTCACTCTTCAATTCAAAGTTTCAAGATATTAAAATACTAGATGTATTTCAATACATTACTTCAATTGAACCAGAGAATGGGAAATTCCTTGTTAGAGGAAGACAACTGAGATTGGGCCTGGGAGAGGAGAACAAGGCAACAGAAAGGCAAATGAAAGTAAGTTTAAGATATGAGGCATGGTGGGTAGAGATGAGTGAGAAGCAGCCAGGGCAAATTAATTGAGAAAGGTAAAAGGAAGAATCAGGGCAAGAGCAGAAGTGAGAAAGAACAGAATTGGAATCATGCAAAGAAAATGTTGAAAAATAATTTCTGGGTTCTGAGACTTGAAGCACTCCTCCTCCTGGCAAGAATAAAGGCACACATAGATGAGTTCTCCATTTTAGGAAATTGATGTAAAATAGCCAGAATTAATACTCTGTCCTAGAGGAAAGAAAGTTCTAAGGCATTCCATGGTAAAAATCTGAAGCACTGCAACAACACAGTATTATAAGAAACTCCAATCCAGCTGTAGCAGACCCCTCTGGTGCCCTATACCAGACTCTCTCTACTCATCTTTGATTTTTCAACCACAGCTGCAGTGGACAGCTCCAAATAAGCTCAGACTCAACTTAGTTTGGCAGCATCCTAGCTCAAGTAAGCACCATAACTCTTTTTTCTCTAAATCCAAGAAAGGCTGCTGGGCTTCTAAGCAACCTCAGCCTGAAAGTGCTGGAGGAATTAATCACCTCAGGGGCAACCTTCCACCAACAAGGGACAGCAGCCACTGCTTCCAAATGCTGCTGTCTCGGGTCCTTAAGCAGACATCCCTGAGATGCCTCATGTTTGCCTATCAGGAGGTCTTGACCAGATGAGCCCCAGCTGCTCATGGCAGAGACTCTGTCACCTATTTTATTCTCCCTCTCCCTCACTCCTGTCCTGTGGAATGACCTCCAAAATATATTACCTACACCTGAGCCCTTCTCAGTCTCTACTGCAGACTCAAATTTTTTTGAAAATTTATCTAGTAGAGGAAATCTCTGAAAGTAATGAGCACTCAAATCTAAAGAGCAACAGTGGTTTGGGGAGGCATGGAGTATAGCTTTGTTATCAAGTGGCAGCATGACCTTGGACAAATCAGTTAACCTGTCAACTCTGGTTTTTACATCTATAAAATGCAAGTGGCAGACTAGATATTTTATGTTGTTCTAATTACTACAGTCTTTAATCTGAAAACAGATCTCCTCACCCATAGTTAAGAAATGAATGGACCAAATAGGTAAAATTCCTTGTACACCTTGCTTGTTAGAAGGTAATTCCAATGACAGTCTATTATATTTCCAAACCTTAATTGAGAGCCTGCAATGACTTAACTTGGTTCACATTTTCGGGAGTGATGTTTGTATCTCTTCCAGGTTCCCAAATAGTCTAATAACAAATCAAGTAAAATATCTACATTTATTGACAGAAAGAATGGCATCAGTGACTTAGCTTTGGATAATAAGGAATCTATATGGGTAGATTCACTAAACATCCTAAATGAATTGCAAACCTGTTTGTAATCCGAAGACAGGTATGCACTGCTTTCATTTGTAATGTGTCTCCATTCAAAATGGAGATCTGTAAAGAATTATCAGATAAATTTTAAGTGCCACTGTAAATCAAGTGTTCATAATTTCATAATATCATCTGCCTTGATCTATATTAGCTAAACTATAGCCCTAAATTAATGCATATATTTAAACAGCACTATAACATGTTTTGAATCAGGAGAAAACACATAAGGAACAGCTTCTGACAATTTTGTTTACAGAACTGAAAAATTTGTCCTTGAAATTTCTTTTCTACATCAGCTTCTCACTTCTTAGGAGACTGCATCCCTTACATGTGAAATATTTTAGAACATAATCTAGTCACATTCTGCAGAGAATTCTAGCACACATTCTGCAGAGATTCTATTTATAGAACTCAGAGAATAAGGCAGCACAAAAAAGGAGACGTGAAGTTATGAATTCTAACATAAGTTAATTGGCTGGGAGGAGACAAACCAACCTGAATGTTGCCTATACAGAAGTCTAAGAGCCTTCTACTTAAGTTAAAAAGGAAAAAGAGTCAGTAACTGGGAGGCACTGCCTTGGCAGAATTCAAGTGCAAGTCCACACTTGTTCATATGACTACCTACTTAGTTCTGTTGGTAGCAATAGCTGCTGTCTATTGCAGAGGGTTTGTATCAGATAAAAATTATCCCCTATGCTATCACAGCATCTTATTACTGACCCACCCTTGGACCCAGAAAAGCCCTGTTTCTCTTTGATGGACAATTTAAAGTCAATAATGGTAGCTTACATGTTCACCAAGGTCATTCCAATTTGGCAATATTCAGGCCAGGAAAGAGAAAAATATTACTCTCCAGATTTCATAGGAAAATTTTTTTTTATTCTGAAAAGTAGCATTTATCATAGTAGGAGATTCACCACACATGCTGGAGAGAAAATGCTGGTAATAAAAAGTAAACTTTCTCTCTGCTCTCTTCTTTATGATCCCTCAGGAGCAAGATCTGTGTAATCTCTAAACCTCTCAAGGTGTTCTCACATTTCATTTCCATAATAAAATCAGGGTATTTTTGGCAACTTAAATATCTCAAATAAATTAGAAATAGTGTTTTCCAACTCTGTCCCAGACATTGGGCCAAGTGTTTTATATATGTAATCACATTTATACCTCACCAAATTGTGTTGAGCTTCCTAGAGGACTAACTTGTCCAAGATCATACAACAAGCAAGTGTTAGAATCAGAGTTTAAGCCAGACCTACCAAATTTTACAATCACAACCTCTCCTACAACAGTCTAAACAAAATCTGAAAGTTCCAAAGAGAAGATAACATAATTTGGAAAGAATTCTACTAACGATAGAGTTCTTTGCCATAGTCACTGTGGCATCGGGGCCTGGCCACAAGGTGCTATATAATAATAGAATTATCAAAAATTATTACTATTACATTCAATACTATATTATTTATTACGTACAAACTGAAGTTGATTTGGGGATAATTAAGAGTCTTGAATGATCAAAGAAAATACACTTGGAAAAAGTCTGCATGAAAATAATGCCTATCTTAATCTAAAGAGAAATAACCTCCTTTCTAAAAAATCCATCACTTGATACCACTTACTGCAGGAGTGATATCAATTCTAAGTGGTAAACTTGAAAAGGATTGAAATTCTAAATGGTAAACTTGAAAATATTGTACTTCTTTTTGTTTTATGTGGAAAGTTCCTAAAAGATTTTAGAGAAACAGTACCAGAATCTGAGAAAAGACATTAGACATTCTATTAGACTTTACAGAGGTTAGTTTAATGGCAGAATTGACAAGATACAAAGATGATAACCAGTATTTATCGACTCCTTATTGTGTGCTACACATTAGACCTATACATTTATTACCTCAGTCCACACAACACTATCTCTTATGTACTACTATTATCCCCATTTTACATAGAAAACAGACTTAATGTAGTCAACAATACCCAAGTCATAAACTTGGCAATGCTGCCAAATGAACTTGCCTTCTTCTGTATACCTCTGAGCTTCCAACCAAAGTTGCAATTTGAACTGTTAAATATTCCTACAAAGGATAAAGAACACTACACCAATAATTGAATAAATGAGGTTTCACAGAGCATGGAGGAAGAAAGCAAAGTAATTTTTTAATAATAATAATAATAATAATAATAATAATAATAATAGTGGCTAACATTGACCTTACAGAGTGCCCACTTCTATGTGAAATAACTCATTTAATTCACAAAACAATCTCATGAGGAAGGCTACCACTATTATCTCCATTTAAAAGAAAAAGGGAGGGGTGCCTGGGTGGCTCAGTGAGTTGAGCATCAGACTTTGGCTCAGGTCATGATCTCACAGCTCGTGAGTTCAAGCCCCACATCTGGCTCTGTGCTAATGGCTCAGAGCCTGGAGCCTGCTTTGGATTTTGTGTCTCCCTCTCTCTCTGCCCCTTCCCTGCTCATACTCTGTCTGTCTCTCTCTCTCTCAAAATAAAAAAGCATTAAAAAAAATTTTTTAAAGAAAAAAATTTAAAAGAAAAGAAAAGAGAAAGAGAGGTGCCTAGGTGTCTCAGTCAGTCAGTGGGTTAAGCATCCAACTTCAGCTCAGTTCATGATCTCATGGTTCATGGGTTCGAACCCCACGTTGGGCTCTCTGTTGTCAGCACAGAGCCCAATTTGGATCCTGTGTCCCCCTCTCTTGGTGCCTCCACTCATGCTTTCTATCTTTCTCTCTCTCTTTCAAATATATACATGAAAAGAAAAAAAAAAAAGAAAAGAAAAGAAAAAGAAAGTGAGGCACAGTAAATTCTTAAAATTATCCAAGTAATAATTAAATCCAATATTTAAATCCAGAGAGCTTGGTTCTAAAGTCAGTTGGCTTGACCACCATACTACACTGCCTCTCTGCCTCTCATATTTCATTTACTGAATTAGCACCATCAACAAGTAATATTACTAAGCAATCTTATAGTGAGTGTGACATTAGATATTTCTCAAGCATGAACACATGGTCCTAAGTGTTTTTGAATGTTTATTATGCAAAATACATGTACTTAGATCTAGGAATCAAATACATTTTGGAAAGATTTGACTATATCTGAATTTTTAAATAAAATTTACATTAGAACATTTTTGTTATAGTTATAATATAAAGTATTTTTAAGTAAAATATAATTTAGTAGGCTGTTGCACCTTAGTTCTTTTCACTTTGTTTCCTTAATGATACAATGACTTAGATTACTAATACATATTTAACCAGTATCAAGTAGATAAATCATATGCAAATAGATTACATAATAAATTTATAAAGAAAAAACCCTAAGCAGAATTTAATCATTTGTCAACCATCATTTACTGAGAACCTAGTAGGTTCAGACAGAATACCAGAGGACCAGTAAGAAGAAAATACCCCTACCCTTGAGGATTTCTCTGTTATAAGAGTTCTGGAGACCAAAAAAAAAAAAAAAAAAAGGAGCATTACTTCTGCTGTATATGAAAATGTCCAGAAAGGCCTCATGGAGTCAGTGACACTGCAAAATGAGTATCATTTACCCAGACTGGAATTAAGAGGCACAGAATATTCTAGTCAGAAGGAAATGTGTGGAAGGATTTGGCTTGTTCAGAAATAACCAGTCTGAGATTCATAGGAAAAGAAATAAGTCTGGCAAGACTACAATGTGACTTGGCTACTATGGGAAGAAATTTGGACTCTAGGAGAGAACCCCTGGATGCATGTATGCAGGGAGGAGACATGTCCAATCTATTTTAAAAATTCACTCTGCCATCAGTGTGTCTCATGAATTCAAGTCGGGAGAGAGAGCTGAGGCAGAGACCAGGAGGGAGGGAACTGTAGTGGCTTAACCAAAAGATGGTGAGGGTCTGAGCCAGGGCAAGAGTGGTCTGGAAGAGATTTAAGGGCATGATGGCTCACCATAGCTTCTCCTTTTTTCTTGCAATTCTCCCTGGATGTTGAAAAAGACGGGTGATTTACAGACCACTGGAGAACAGCCCAAATTACCTTTGGAGTAATATGCCCCTGGAGTCATCCATGGTCAGTTTATACTACATTTTTAAGATAAAATACCTGAAAAACTTCAGCTGAAAAGCTGACATACCAATGTATAGCTCTTTTTACTATTGGGAAACAAATTAAACAATAACAAACAACAGAACTAAAAGTCAACCACATTCAATATGGAGACAAACTGCTAACAAAAAATGCAAAAAAACTGTCCATGCTAACAAGTGTATAAATATGCCTAGTAGCACAGGAAATATACATGCTTACTTGACTTTATGTCCATACTGTGTATGTACTTAGCCACCTGTTCGTTGTTATATTACTTTTAGCATTCTTAAATCTACTTTAAGAACCTTTTTATAAGTGTGTGGTAGGAGTGCATGTAAAATATGAGGACTTTTAAATTTCATATAGTCTGTAGTCCGTCTGATTTAAACTCAAAATCTTCATCAAATTTTACAAATATTGGAAACCTTGAATACTCCAAGTAAAGTTTACCAAATACAGAATACCTTGGTTTTTTCTTTTTTTTTTTTTTTTTTTAGCCCAGATTACCTTACCCTGAGGTTTAAAAACTATGATTTTTTTTTTCTTCTGTCAGAGCCAAAATGCTGTTTTAACCAGTAAAACCTCATGGAATTGTATCTTGTAGAATCTGATACTTTTCTCTCAATGAATTAGAGCACTACTTTCTTTTGCAAATGTTTAAATATTTGCCAGTTTCATTCTTCATTAAATACAGTTCTTTGAAAAACAACATGGTCTCAGTATCTTACATATGCTTAATTAATTAAATAGTATAGCACTGTACATTTTAAATATTATTATTTCCAAAATCTTGATAGTTATTTAAACATATCTTAATTAGCTGGATAAATGCACATAAGCTTTTAATTCACTGGTATCTTTTTTTATATTATTACTATTATAGAGATTTTAAAGTCACATTTAACCTAGACACTAAATTGCATTGTTATGTTATAATTTTATTTAAATAGGAAATCATTACTGATTATAAAGAGGAAGATGCCTTTTACTATCCACAGCGTGTTACTGTGGGCAACGACAAGGTCCTAGCAACAATAAGATATTCCAACTTGGGCTTACAACACTATGACTTTTTCTCTCCTCTCTGCCTGTTCCTATCAGCTGGTTCTCCACTGTGCCATCTGCCATACCCCTATGCAGAAATTCTGAGTCACATATGTGCCTTTTCTTCCCCTCGTTTTGTTAAATAACATCATGCTCTGGTCTCTACGGGTCACCTCATTTCTATCTTCCCAAAATGAAAAGGAAGGAAGGAAGGAAGGAAGGAAGGAAGGAAGGAAGGAAGGAAGGAAGGAAGGAAGGTTGGAAGGAAGGAAGGAAAAGCAAGCACCCTTTTAGGAAAACCCATCACAATTTAAGAATGTCTTCTATTATTATCAACTTCTGTTATACTCAAAGTTATAAATATAATAAGCAAAGAAGTAAAACAATTAAATCTTACTTGAATAAGGAATGAGACAGAGCCATCTATTCTCCACACCTTTAATTTAGCAGAGTTTTGCATCCCTAGTTGAGAGAAGTTCAGTTATTGTGAGTCATCAGAGAGAACTCCTAGGAATATATGTGTACATGTTTTGTACAAGTATGCATATATATGTGCCCCTATCCCTTAAAATGAGCATCTACATGTATGAGAATTCACATAGAGGTGTACTGTGTTTGTTGTTCAGAATAATCAGTGTTTTTCTATTAGAATTAATACAGTAACAATGTGGCACTTATTTTTAGTTTCTTTGTGTTCAAATGAAAGTTGATGAGAAGCTCAGGAACTTGCTAGCTTTATGAACTCCTCAACTTAGTAGGATTTACAAACTACCCATGAATGAAACAAAAGCAGATGCAAATAGCAGGCTTTCAAGATAAATTTCATCTTTGTCATTATTTTTCCCTTTCTGCTCTTCCACACCTCGAGGTGGTTCTGGTGCAGACTAAGAAAGGCTATAGGGGGATCACGGCTAAGGAGTTTGCTTTCATTTCTATATGTTAATTTGATATAATCAAATGATGGGTTAGTATTTTGAATTGATTGTCAAAATCTTAAGCTAATTAAATTTGTTAAATATAGTTGATGGTGTTCCTTTGGGATACAAAGAGATTGCATGTAGAAACCATGCCCTATTCATGTTCATCCTAGAATTAATACACAATGTCTAGGATGTAATAGATAATAAATACTTGTTGAATGAATAATAGTTTGAAAAAATTGGCTAAAAACAAAACATAAATATTGACAAACAGCATATCAATTTTGCAAATGACCTATACTAAATCTATAAACTCAGAGATAGAGTGTAGGTCATTTTGTATGTTTTAAACACCTGAGATATGATTTGTGAGAAATGTAGCTTTATGAGAAAGCTAGAAAGGGAGATGTGAAGACAATAAGAACAATACCTTCCTCTCTCAATGTTGACTTAAACCACCAGGGAAGTTCTTAAAAGCAAAGACATTCTATAGGATTCTCAGGCTCTCACTAAAGTGTGAGCCAGAAAACAGACTTTTCCAAAGAAGTAGAGAATTTTATAGAAGGCAAGCAGCAGCCATAACAGGAAAGGGATATTTACTCCCTCACCTAGTAGCACACAGGTAAAACAGAGAATATAGGGCAGACTTGGTGATTTCCTTTGAATAGGCAATGTCTTGAACAGGATGTATAGACGTGTTCAAGTCTGAATATGATTGCAGAGTCCCCTCTTCACCCTTATATTAGCTTGTAAGTTCAAGAATATAGTCTCAGAACAAGCCAGACTGGGGGAAAAAAAAAAAAACACCTCTGTTTATCATTCTCAGAAAAGCACACTAAGTGGTACAGAATGAGAGCATAGGTGTTCATTCACCCTCACGATTGGTCACTAAAGTGAAAAGAAAAATGTTCTCAACTGGCTTCATTGCCCCCTTTTTCATTCAACAGAGAACAGGTACTGAGAATTTCCTCAAGCAAATAGTCACTGAATTCTTTTAATAGGGGAAGGCTCAGACATTTTTTATTAAGAGCAACAAATCAATCATGAAATGAACCTCATGAAATATGGTTGATAGTTCATGTGGGGAAATGTATAACATGACAAATGATTCAGCAAGTATAATTATCTACAAGGTCTGTTTAGGGGAAAAAAAGTACCAAAATTATTCTTTAACTGGTTTAGCTTATACTTTTGTTGGGTTGTAACTAAAATTCACTTAATCATTAACTATATCTTTCTGCTATTAACCTTGTTTCCTCTTTTCTTTTCCTTTAGTAATGTGGAAATAGGACTCTTAAGTGACTAATTGATAACCTTACATTTTTTTTCCTAAAAATGAATGTTTAGCCCAAATAGCAAAGTTCTACTTATGGCACACATGGTATTTTTTTCTCCAGACAATATGCAAATACACTATGGATGTTTCAAAAGACATAAACTAGAAGTCTAAGAAAATTAAGGTATTAAAATAATAAAAGTTTACATTGAAATACATTTTATGTTTAAATAAAGTTAATAAGACTTTAAATAAACTTTATTCTAAGTAAAACTTTACATTATATTCAACTTTATGTTTAAATGTATCATTTTATAAATCATTCTCATCAGGGAGATTTTTTAATTATTCTAAAAACAAGTCACAAACTCATCAATCCCATGCTGTGGATTTCAGATAGGAAAGGAAAAAACTTGTGGAACACCTTTCAGATTCAGGGTTTTTTTGTTTTTGTTTTTTAATGTTTTTGTTTTTCAGAGAGAGAGAGAGAGACAGAAAGAGAGGGAGGGGCAGAGAGAGAGGGAGACACAGAATACCAAACAGGGTCCAGGCTCTGAGCTTTCAGCACAGAGCCCAACGAGGGGCTCGAACAAACGAACTGCGAGATCATGACCTGAGCCAAAGTTAACGCTTAATCAACTGAGCCACCCAGAAGCCCCCAGATTCAGGTTTTTAAAAAAGTATTCTCAGTAATCTCAGCTCTCTATAATGGAAAAAGGAAAGAACTTCACCCAACAAATTACATAGAATTTTAGAAAACATCCCAGTCCACCCTTGTATGAAGGTACTGCTCATGGTTTGACACAGCATAGTTCCAGTGTGGCATTTGTGACATTTTTTCTGTGCCCTAAATTCCCACAGAGAAATAGGCCAGTTCAGCCTGTAACTTTCCACAAAATATTTCAGAAAGGCACCTTAATAATCTGAAGGTTATAGCAGGGATGGTAGTCAGCTGACCTTCTAAACAAAAGCCTTGGGTTGAAATTAAACCTGATTTGAAGTTACAAGGAAAAGTAATTTTAGGGAAACTTCCCCAAGGCAATCTTTGCCATCTGTAATTTTAGAGAAATAAATGGAAAGAAGTGAGCAAATGGAATGAAATGTACTAAAAGATGGTTGCCATTTGTCCTGGGTGAGAGCACTCCATTTGTGTCCGGTTAAAATTTCTAATGTATTTGTTCCCAAGCATCCCAATTGGGATGTAATAGCATCCCAATTTAATGTTATTGACTAGTGGGTATCGGTAGTCAACTAATCACTGTATAGCTGCAGCAATTTCAAGAAGGCAAAAAATTCTACAGTTCATCAACAAGGATTATTTTATGAATTATTTAGGCCATATCTGCCTTCTCCAAAACAAACAAACAATGGTTTTCAAATTCGTTGCTGTCATGAAGAATCCCTCTCTGCTCTACCCCTCTGCTCTAGTCATATCCATGACTTTTTTCTTATCCCACGTCCGTCATCTAAGATCCCCAACTTTTTCTCTCTTCACCTTTGCAGCCAAACTGCTGGAGTTTGGCTGGAGCCAAACTGCCAGCCAACTGCTGGCATCATCCACTCTTGCTATCTTCATTTCCTCAATCTTCCCATAGGCCCTCAACTTACTGAGACCTGTCTTCTTGGACTACCACAAATAGCAAACAAGTTCTCATTAATGGCAAATGTCATTAAACCTAATGAGAAACTTTCGGCCCTGATTTTGGCCTCTAGGCAGCGACACTGCTGGTTACTCACTCCCTTGCCAGAATTTCTAGACAGCACATGCCCATAGTTTTCAGAAGAGTGTGGAGAAAGAGCCCACAAATTCTGAAGCCAGACTGCCTAGATTTAAATCAGTTCTGCCATATACTGGCTGTGTGATGCTCTGTAAACCACTTAACCTCTCTGGGGCTCATATATTTTTACTCTGTAAAATCAAGGATAACAGTAGCACCTCTTGAGAGGGTTAAATTGATTTAAAATGTGTAAAAGCACATAAAACAGCGCTGGGCATGCAGGAAGTGTCATATACATTTTAGCTTTTGTCATTTTTATTACTACTATCCTCCTACTTCTCTTTCGGTATTCATCAAGGCTTTTCCCTAGATTCTCTCTTCTCTCAAGCTATGGTGTCCTGCTTGCTGATGAGGCCTAAACATAATCCCCAGCCCACACCTATCTCTTAAACTTTAAACGCAACATGCAGCTGCCTACTGGGTACCTCAAGTTCCACATGACCACAGCTGAATTCATCTTCCTTCCCAAGCCTATTCCTCCTCCAGTGTTCTTTTCCTGTAAAATTGCAGCCACCACCCACATAAGCCAGCTTCAGGAATCGTGCCTGAGTCTCTCATTCCCCTCATCTTCCAAATGCTACAGATTCTACTTACTGCCTAAATATCCCTCAAACACATCCCCTTCTCTTCTAACTCTGCAGAGCTAGTCCAGTCCACCTCTATATCTCTCCTGGACGCTGGCAACAGCCTCTCTTTCTCTTCACCTTCATTAGTAGCCTTCTCTAAACACTTTCCACACAGCAAAGACAGCATTCTCCTACAACTCAAATCTGATCAGGTCTCCAACCCTTTGTTTAAAACACTTCCATATCATGGGACACATGGATGGCTCAGTTGGTTGAGCATACAACTCTTGATTTCATCTCAGGTCATGATCCCAGGGTCGTGGGATCAAGCCCTATGTCAGGCTCTGTGTGGAGTGTGGACCCTGCTTAAGATTCCCTCTCTCTCCTTCTCTCTCTCTCCCCCTCTCTCAAATAAATAAATAAATGAATAAATAAATAAACAAACTCTTCCATACCATAATGAATATGGCATACAAAACTCTTCATAATGTAACTGGCCCCTGCCTACTTCTTAAGCATCATTTACTATCCTTCTTTCTCTCACATAACTTTCAAATCTCTGTCACCTCGACACCGACACAAATGCTGTCTCCTCAGTCTGGAAGTTTCTCCCACTCCACCAACCTCCCTCCTCCATCTGGCTAATTCCTACCTATTTTTACTCAAAAAAGGTTTTCCCTGTCATCTAAAGTATGTTCAGTAGCCTTGTCATATGTTCACAAAAAATACTATAGCCCAATTGATAATAATATCATATTTTGCTCAAATATTTGAAGTCACCATACAAATTTTATTATTACAAAAAAATGATACATGCTATGAAGGAAAATGTGCTTCCCTTACCAAGCTATAATCCTATGAGGCTAAGACATTTTCTGAGATCATTGTCTAGAACAATAGGCATAGATAGATAGATAGATTCTGTGTGTGTGTGTGTATAAATATGTATATTTATATTATATTTATATATTTATTTATATTTATATATTTATATGTATATTACATATATATTCTCCATATATATATATATATATATATATATATATATACACTCCATGTATATATGGAGTATATATACATTTCTCCACACATATATGGAGTATATATATATTTCTCTATATATTTATATGAATATATATATATATATATATATCCATAGAGAAAGAAGAATATCATCAAGGTCAACAGGATGAAGTAGGAGGGAAGAAAGTAGAAAAGGAGAAAGCTTAATTTCTTACCTGCACTTACCTGTTAAATTCTCTGAGTGCCTTGACTGTCAACACCCATCTCTATACTCTATACCTTCAATGTCATCTCCATAGCTTGATGAATTGAAAGATAATTCATAAAATGTCTAGGATAACTCTTGATATTTTTTTTTATTTAATCAACAGATATAAATAATTTGTTGTATGTGTTACACTGTGCTAGGTGTTGAACTGTGTTCAAATTAAAAGGCCACAAAGCCCAGGACACCTGGGTGGCTTGGTGGGTTAAGCGTCCAACTTCAGCTCCGGACATAATCTCATGGTCCATGAGTTCAAGCCCTGTATAGGGCTCTGTGCTGACAGCTCAGAACCTGGAGCCTGCTTCAGATTCTGTGTCTCCCTCCCTCTCTCTCTCTCTCTCTCTCTCTCTCTCTCTCTCTCTCTGCCCCTCTCCTGCTTATGCTCTGTCTCTCTCTGTCTTTCAAAAATAAATAAATTATCTATTATATTTATTATAGTAACCCCACAGCTAAAACAGGACCTGACACATAGTAGTATTCAATAAATATTTATTGAATGAATAAATGAAATCAAATCAAATCAAATCAAATTACAATTTTTAAAAACATAAAATAAAATAAATAAAAGGCCACAAAGCCCTCAGAAGGTATAAGTGAATGCCATTTATACCAAATATGTACAAAACATTGGTATATAAAAACTATGTGAAAAACGATTTTCAAAAATTAAAAATCCATAATAATCCTGCCTTAAAAATGTAACATAATAAAGGACAACCAGATAATGTGCTACAGATATAAATGACAGGCTAAAAATAAGTTGATTTGGGGCATCTAGCAGGATCAGTCAGTGGAACATGTGACTTTTGATCTCGGGTTGTAAGTTTGAGCCTCACATTGGGTATAGAGATTACTGAAAAAAATTTTTTTAATCTTTAAAAAAGTAAATAAATACATAAAATAAATAAAGATAAGTGGGTTTTTTAAAGCGTTTTTGCTTTTATCTCCTTATTTTCTTTCTCACCCTCTCCTTCTATTTCTCACTCTGTCTGTGCAATGGATCATGTGATAAATTACTCATATATAGTATATATGAGTGGCAGGGGGCAGAGATGCCACCCTGAATTAGAAACAAGTCAAGATAAATTAAGCTAAAATCAAAAACTTTTCTAACATTAAAAGAAAAGTGTAACTTGTGTTGAAATCAGTATAAGATCAAATAACAAATGAAAGAACATGGAAATGTCATATAATAACCTTTAAAAAACAACCAGAATCTGATGTTAGTTTTGTAAATTAATAGCAGATAGTGTCTAAGTAAAGGAAGAATCAATTTTATGGAAGAGAGAAATAATATAAAAAGTTTTAAATTGTTTTCTTTTAAATTAGAGATATATTGGGGCACCTGGGTGGCTCAGTCGGTTAAGCATCTGACTTCAGCTCAGGTCATGATCTCACGGTCTGTGAGTTCGAGCCCCGTGTTGGGCTCTGTGCTGACAGCTCAGAGCCTGAAGCCTGCTTCAGATTCTGTGTCTCCCTCTCTCTCTGCCCCTCCCCCACTCACTCTCTGTCTCTCTCTCCTTCAAAAATAAATAAACATTAAAAAATTTTTTTAATTAGAGATAGATTTATTTAGGGAAAGCTAAACCATCTTAACTCTTTGAGAATTTGTCTTAAGCAAAATTTGTCCTAAGCAAAACTGTTTGAGAATTTGTCTTAAGCAAAACTTAAGATTGACAAACCTACTTTCTCCTGTAAGTGATTCTTGAGACCTGTTTAGAGGTTCTACCAAGCAATTAGGGGTACTGATGGACCCTTACATACAGGGTCTTATCTAAGAAGATAAAACTTAGAGCATTTATCCAGGAAGTGCTTTTCACTTTTATGAAGTATACAGCTTGGAAGGGACAAAAATGGAATTACAAAAAGAGAGGAACACCAGGCTGTGAGGACATATCAAACAAGGTCTTTGCTCGATGGCTTTCCAGGGAGGCCTTCCCCAGTTACCACAGCAAAAATTGTAACCTACACCATACTTCCTAATCCACTCCCCTGCTTTAATATTCTCCTGACCATTCCACCATCTAATTTACAACATATTTTATTTATTCATCTGACTTATTGTCTGTCTCTTGCAACCAGAAAGAGCTCTTGAAGTCAGGAATGATTTTTTTTTTTTATCTATTATATTCATTATAGTAACCCCACAGCTAAAACACAGGACCTGACACATAGTAGTATTCAATAAATATTTATTGAATGAATAAATGAAATCAAATATCCTTGAAATCAGTGTGGTAACTGACAGTACATCCAGATTACCTTTATTCCCACATGGTAAATTCCAAGTAGCTAGAAGTCTTGTCATAGATTAAATTTAGAAACAGTTTCTGCACTAGGCTGACAGTCACTTTGATCACCTAACAAAGGCAAATCATATCTGAATCACCTCAGATGGACTCCTCAGACACTTCTCAAGGTCTCTATCCACACTTACATCAGTGGACATCCAGAAGAAGGTGTGTAATAAGCCTCTTTGTGTTTTAGAGTCATAAGGAAGAAACTGCCTCACACCAGAGAGAGAATGGGAAAATGGAAAGTGACAAGAACCCTGGGTCCTTAAGGTAGTGGACATCTGCACCCAACATGAACAGATAATCTAGACCAAGCTTGCAACCCAGGGACAGAGAAAGACTACAGCAGATAGTCATTGTACCAGTGCCTAGATCGAGAACTGCCAATTAATTCACCACTGCTAGTCTACACTAGAAAATCTTGCTCTTTAATTCTGTGTCACCCTGTGAATCAGTATCTGGGATCCAAGCCCTGATGCTGGGGATGGGCTGAGCCGATTGGATATCATCTGGAATCCTTTCCCTGGCCCTCAGGTCCCCACTGATACGCCCAAATATTCCAACACTATCAGGCTGGTCATTTTACCCTTATCACATATGTGTTTCCAGTATCTATTTGCCTTTTTCCAACAGTCCAATTGCTCAGATTCTAATTTCCTCCGATCCAATCCATGCTTTAATAAATAATGCAATATTTCCTCTTCTCCTTGCTTTCCTTGACTAATTCCATACTATTTTTTTCTTCTCAGGATGCGCATGGAAATTATTTTTTTTAATGTTATATTTGCAGGGAAAATGAAAATGTGAAAAACATGTCCATATGCATTATCTCACTTATATAAAGACCAGAGTACTATTTTGTAGACTCATTTTTTTCTTGCATTTCCCAGCCCTCTGCCTTTTCCATAGTTCACTCTTCCCAATCCTAGTAGAGGTCACAGGCTAATAAGAATGAAAATGAAATTAATTAATTTTATTTTATTGAAAAGTACCCTGGAGGGGCGCCTGGGTGGCGCAGTCGGTTAAGCGTCCGACTTCAGCCAGGTCACGATCTCGCGGTCCGTGAGTTCGAGCCCCGCGTCAGGCTCTGGGCTGATGGCTCAGAGCCTGGAGCCTGTTTCCGATTCTGTGTCTCCCTCTCTCTCTGCCCCTCCCCCGTTCATGCTCTGTCTCTCTCTGTCCCAAAAATAAATAAACGTTGAAAAAAAAAAATTTAAAAAAAAAAAAGAAAAGTACCCTGGTATTTGCTATAATAGCCACTAAGTTTCTTTTGTTATTTCAACAACAAAACTGTTTGATAATGATCTAAAGCAAATCAATATTTTTTAAAGATTTTAGTGTTATAACCATAACAAAACTGAACTCTCTGCTCTAGCCAAACACTGTATTAAAATCTTTTACATTTAATTAGCTCAAAAACTATGGAGTATGTACTACATGCCCATTTTATAAAAAGAAACTAAGTCTATTTATTTATTTATTTATTTATTTATTTATTTATTTATTTATATTTTAGAGAGAAAGAGAAAGTCTGGGGGGGGGAGGTGGGGAGAGGGAGAGGGAGAGGGAGAGGGAGAGGGAGAGAAAGTGTGTGTCTTAAGCAGGCTCCAAGCTCAGCGCAGAGCTCAACACGGGGTTCCATCCCATGAGCCTGGGATCACAACCTGAGCCAAAATCAAGAGTCCTACTGCTCAAGCGACTGAGCCACCCAGGTGCCCCTATAAAAAGAAACTAAGTCTTAAAAGCATTAATTAATTGCCCAATGTCAGATTGGAAATGTGAATCCCAATCTGTGTGGCTTGAGGGAGGAAGTCCTTCAGTGCCCCCACCCTGCCATCGGGGACTATTCTACCATCCTATCACACAGGGTGTAACAGGGGAGCTGCAGTACAGGACAACATCATCTCAACTATCACCAGGGACATACGGAGTATAAATCCCACCAAAATAAGATTTCAAAAACTAAAAATAAAGAAATAACAAATATGTGCAATTGTTTGGGGCCTCGGAGTCATGCAGTGACTGAGGCAAGCAGCCAGAAAAAGGGAAGAAGTTGAGGCTGAATAAAACTAGAAGTCTTCATGTAAACCTTGCTCTTATAGCATCCCCACGACAGTAAGATATTACCTTGGGCAAGAAGGATCAGAGACTTCACTTCCAGACACAACGACAGAGACATCAGGTTCCCCTCTCAAAACACTGCTTCACATTGTTTTCTTCTTTAGTGCTACTTACTAATCTCTTTTTTAACCAGGTTGATGTCACCATATGAATAGATTCAGGGTTTACAAGAGGGTAAGACACAGTAACAACCTCAATCATTAGCCTGAGAGTCTAATTTTATTCTCCAGACATTTCATTCAACTGTTTTATCTTCATAAGAGGCAATAAAGTTCAATGCATAAATGCACAGATGTGCTCTACCACCTACTAACTGTAAGAGTTTGAACATGTTCTTAACCTCTCTATGCCTCAATTTGCCTCATCTGTAAAATGGGTATAATAATAGTACCTACTTCATTGTGAGTATTGTGAAGAATAAATGAGATAATACATGTAATATACTTGGGATACTGCCTGGCTCAGAGTAAGTCCTCTGTAAATATTTATTATCATAATTACTAGATAATGCATGTGTCATAAGGATTAAAAAAATAATAGCTAATAGCCAATGAAAGTTATACTGATTTCCATTTATTCCTCACATAAACCCTGTGAAGTAGATATCATCATTGTCCAAATTAAAAATGAAACAGAGGCTCAGAGAGGTTATAAAAAGAGTCCAAAATTACCCAAGTAGTAAGTGATACAGAATCAAGCTTTTAACCATCATGCTGTTTCAGGTGGGTAATAATATTTGCTAATAGGTACTGAAATTTTGTTCTGTGCCAGGCATTGTTCTCATAACTTCCTATCTCTTACATCTTATATCTCTTGTGAAAATTAATTTAAATTCTCAGAACTACATTTTGAGACAGATGATCATGTTGTTCCCATTTTACAGATAAGAAAACAGAAACCAGGCATTAGGTAACATGGCCAATATCACACAACTAACAGATGGCTAAAGTAAGTGTACCCCATTATTCTGAAAGATAGGTAAAGTCAAGGTGCAAAACTGAAATCTCAGTGACCTAATACCAGATTATGTATCACAATTTTCAAAAAGGAAACTCCCTCCTGGCATATTCATCTAAATTAAACAATTTCTACAATTTCTAAACAAATACTCAATACTGGAATAGTAAAAGATAAAACTGACTAAATGCTAATTTATTCTGATTTGCCTTACTACTCAATCATTTTTCCTCCTCTGATAGCAGCTATTTTCAATAGTCATTTTCATTCCACCCACTACAGTTTGAATAGATTGACTGTTAACAAATACGAATCAACTTTTGATAGGAAGCAAGACCACTGTCTTCATTTGGTTCCTGTCCCATAGAAGTTAGAGACAATGTAGAGAGAAATGGTGGTGAATATTCAAGTACTTACGTAAATTAAAAAATGAGCCTTGGTTTGGTGAGCAGAGCACAGGTTTGGTGGTGGCCCCAACCACGCACTATACATCTGGGGGCGTGATGTATGTTCCAAACAGATCTCAATGGATCTGAGCTAATATGGGAAGGTGCCTTTAGAGGCATGATCAATATCAAGGACAGAAACAGACTGTTAGAGATCTTGAGAACAGATTGAACAAAATACTAGAGTAAAAAAGGAAGATGGCAAGAGAATTCTGTCTACAGAAACATTGTGTGGGAGGATAGCAGTGTGCCATGGGAAATAATACCAGTCAGATGGTTAGAACAAGTCATTGGATCCCTTATATTCACAGCAGAATTAAATACTTGATTTGCTGGGTAAAACAAAGCCCAGGAGGGAGATAAGATATAGATACAGACATAGATATATATATAAAATTAGTAAAATTAGTAAAATTTAAAATTTGGGGAATTCTTCAAAATGTTATTCTGGGTAAAGAAAAGGTGGATGATTAATTGTGTGGTCACAAATTAATTATTGGAAGACAAATAATGAATTTAAAAAGTATGGAAAAAGATCCTGATTAGAAAAAAAAAACGATATGTTGATGACAATGATAATAAATTTGGTCAAAAACAAAACAACACCGTGCAGTTACTGAGCACTTAAGGCTATGTGCTTTGCATTCATTACTTTCACAATAGCCATATGAGATTAGCACCATTATTAGTACCATTTTACAGGTAAAGAAACTGAATCTTAAGAGACCATGTGATTTAGCCAGGATTTCATATGAAGTAATAGAATTTGGGTTTGAACCCAAGCATGCTATCTCTGGAGCATACCATATAGTTATGTGTTAAATTAATGGAAGGAGCCACAATTAACAAGAGCACAGATGCAAGTACTGACACATCAAATGTAGTCCCACTTTCATTTGCATAGAATGCAAAAGTCAGGATAATGAGGCCCCTGATAGTGATGGAAAACCTGACCAGAATAGAGTGATGAAAATAATGAGATACAATGAAATCTGAATACTATTAAAATGACTTTCTACTAACCAGGAAAATAGTTTACAACAAGCAAAATTCATAACAAACAAAATAGAATGGACTTCATGCCTGGCTTCATCTTCTCACTTTAGAATTGACAGGGAACAAGTTTGCTACGTAGGCATTTTGTGGTAATGACTTTACTATTATTAACAGTGACAATAGTTCCAGGCAGTATTTCATATTTACATAGCAGCCTTCAACATAGGAGCAAAAGCACCTGGCAAACATTCTCAATTTTATTATTGATGGCTTAGATTAACAGCGCTTTTCTGTCAAAACAGCTCATTTATCCTTACATCCTTACAGGGACTCTTGTGACACAAATAGGCAAGCAATCCATTTCTACATTTTACAAATGGAAAAACCAAAGCCCAAGGACCTGTGTAAAACTGCTTATTAATACTGTGACTGGACTTATAATGAACTCATAAATAATCCAGGATTTTCCTTCCTTACTGACTGAAACACTACCTCTTTTACAACTTCTTACTCCAAATTACCTGAAACCTGGAAGCCTTCCTATATACTAGATCCCTTTCCACTGGTCTGGTTCTTACTGTCTTCTTCAAACTGGATTATCATCTCCTTCTTTCCTGTAAGTGCTCATCCTGCCTCCATTCTCTCTCCTCTCCAAACCACTCTCAACATTGCTGCTAAGATCATTTTCGTAAGCCTGCTCGGAAAACAGAATTGCTCTTCATTGTCTATAGAAACAGACCCAAACTCCTTCATAGATCATTCACAATCTCCCTCAGTCTGGCTCCAATCTATTTTCTCTACCATATCTCTGACTGCCATGTTCTCCATCCCTAAGTCACAACCTAAACTTCTGAACCCCAAACCCACTCTTATCCTTGCTTATTCTGTTTCTCCTACTAGAAATAACCTTTCCAACTCCAACACTGACTACCAAATTATCTTTACAACTCCACTCCAATGCCCTCTCCTCCATGAATCCCTTCTAATACCTCAGTTGAAAATACCTACTCCCTCCAACTCCACAACACGCATTTAACATTTGTGGCACTCACCATATTCTGCCCAGATTTATAGTGACTTATGAAAGTACATAGCAGTCTTAGCAGAATGTTTTATCATTGAAATTTCCAGAAAGTCAACTATGTGTCAGGCCCTGTGACAGCTAGTGAGTAAAAAAGATAAATTGATCTCTCTGCCTTCATCGAGGTTACAGTCTTATAGTCTTTCTCATCTAGAGTTCCTCCTCTGAATAACTAAGCATACTCTTTTCTGTTTTTCTAAGGCTGGTACACAATTAGTACCATTCTAGATGCATAAAAGAGATATTAATTCATTACACACAACAGATACTTTTTAGAAGTGGTTCTCAAAGTATAGTACACAAGAACCCTTGAGGATCTCCAAGACCTCCTTTAGGCAGAGGGGGAGATCCCTGAGGTCAAAACTAATTCCAAATAATTATAAGATATATTTTGCTGCCTTCACTCGCATTTACTCTCAGATGTACAGTAGAGTCTTCAAGAGGCTGCATGATGTGTTATATAACAACAGATTGAAGCTGTAAGTATATAAGAGAATTCAGCCATCTTCTTTTAAACTAATCATAAAACAGATATGCAAAAATATAAAACAATGCCACTTTGTAACTACTATTTCTGCTTTGTAAAAAATAATTTTCATAAAAAGATATATACTTTATGTTAACATGTAATGGGATTACTGTTGCTAATTCATAAATGAATTATATAAATATTTTAAATTTATATCTTAATTTCTAATATGGTTTATACCAATGGATATAACCCACATAAACAAAAGCTCATGGTTAACCATTTTTAAGAGCGTAAAAGGATCATGAGACCACAAAGTCTGAGAACTGCTGCTTTAGAACACTGGTACTCATGTCTTTCTGCAGAATCCCAATAGAGTAGTTGACTTTGTAATTGTACTATTCCCTGAACTCAGGATGTATTAAAGCAACTATCCTATGTGTGAGATTCATCTATTTACAAGTGTTTTCCCTTTTGCTCCCCATCCCAAGGCCCCAGATTTGGTAATGAGCTGCTTAAGGCCAGGGACTAAATAGAATTTATCTTTATTGCTGCTGTACCTAGCATAGAGGAGACAGCCAGTAAATATTTGAGGGAGAAGGAGGGAAGGAGGGAAGGAAGGAAGGAAGGAAGGAAGGAAGGAAGGAAGGAAGGAAGGAAGGAAGGAAGGGAGGAAGGGAAGGAGGAAGAAAGGAAGGAAGGAAGGAAGGGAGGACCAAAGGAAGGAATGAATGAAGGAAAAGGAACGAAGGGAGGAAGGGAAGGAGGAAATAATTGTATCTTATTTATTCTTCAAAGATTCTACCACAGTAATCTGTCCATTGAAAATATCTGTTAACCCTCATGTAAATCTGTTGTATTGATATGATAGCTTAGGTAATCAAGATGCCAATAGTTTCACCTGATATGTTGGCAAATCCCAGTACAGCTTGGAAACCATGATTTTTAAAGGCAAATTTTAATAGATCCCTCTCATAGGTAAATCAATGAGCAAACATTTGTACACACTAGCCCTTTGATAGCAGCAGATAATTTTAATATAAAGAATGATACAAATCTGGAAGGTAGATGCAATCAGTTTGGTTGCCTGTGCATAAACTATCTCCCTCATGGATAATGAAGTCTTAATAATTAGAAGTGACTTCCTATAACTCAAATATCTTATCTTTTGATTTAGAGTGACGATATGAAGCTAAAGATAACTAAAGGGGGTCAGGTAAAGCAAAATTGAGCATTGGTAAGTCTGTCTTCAAGACTCTTGTAAGCCTCCATCTGGCCTATTCTTCCCTTCCAGCTGTCCATGAAGCTGCTTTCCCTTCCCATGAAGTACCTTCATTGGCCAAGGTGACCCTCACCAAGGTAATCTACTTGGTCCTGGCCTTTTGAGTATCATCTCATGCTTTACTTAAAAGGAACAAACAATTTACCTCACAACATTTCTATTTTAATAGAAACAGTCTTCAACCAAAGAAGTAAGTGAGAATTTCACATATTATATCAGGTTCAGAAGCAGAAAACTAGAGGGTGTTTTGGCTCCTTAAATTATAACACAGAGCCAGACATCTGTACTCAAGACCAAGACTAAAAAGAAGTGAAACATAACAGATATGATTGCCTGTGACAGTCCACGTTGCTGACCTGGACCCTGGTTGGCAAGAGGACAGTCAACAGACATATGACATGATGTATTTGGCTGAAACTCATAAAAGACAAAAAATAGTTTAACTTGTTTCCTACCCGCTATTTCACACAGGTTTTGCCTAACATGTTTTATTCAATCTTTTAGGGGGGAGTAAGGGAGTAGAATATCTTTAAATCTTATTAAATTAAATTTCAAAAAAGAATTATTTTGATTCTTAAGACTTATAAATGATTTTCTAAAGACAATATCATCAAAGTTATCCACTCTCAAATTTAAAGGTGCTTAAAAGTGGGCCTTAGGGACCAAAAAAAAAAAAAAAAAAAAGTGGGCCTTAAGGATTTAAAGAACAAACAAACCACCTAGAATTTCCAAAAGTACAACTAGAAAGAAAACTGTGAAATATCCAGCATGTATAATTTCTGATATCTGCACTATAAATAATAGATTATCACATGTAATGAATGCTGCTACACTATGGACTAAATTTTCCAACAGGCCCTAATCTGAACACGTTTTTTGTTTTTGTTTTTATTTTCTTAATTTTTTTTAACATTTATTTATTATTGAGAGAAACAGAGTGTGAGCAGGGAAGGGGCAGAGAGAGGAGGAGACACAGAATCCGAAGCAGGCTCCAAGCTCCAAGCTGTTAGCACAGAGACCAACACGGGGCTCGAACTCACAAACCACAAGATCATTACCTGAGCCAAAGTCAGACACCTAACTGACTGAGCCACCCAGGTGCCCCTGAAAACATTTTTTGTGTTAACCAAATTTTCATTAAGATCTCATACTTTCATTTTAATAGTAGTTCCTCTAATAGTGGTTATTGGAATACACAGAACTATCTACGAAGAATCTGAGACATGCTAAAATTTAAGCTAACTCACTCTTCAAATAAACTCCAGTAAAATGCCAACTTATAAAGACTACCTTATTATTTTCCTAGTAGGACATCAAATTACTTGGGACCTCTCAAACAGTGACAGTCCCAAATCCATCTTCCCAGGAGATACAGCCTGAGGTTCCACCAATTGGTGAAAAGCCTTTAAATTTTTATACAATATGAGGGCTAGTTATGCTGTTTTTACTAGGGTGAACTATACTCCTGAGGACTTGGTGTCCCATCTTGGTAGCTTGTAGCCATTGAAAAACAAGACAAAATGGCACCATAATGACAAATTTCTGAATATCCTCTTAATTCATCTCATATGTAAGGCATTTGGTTCCACAAACCCGTTACACTCATTTCTATCTCTTTTTACTTTGATTATGTTATCATTTCTTAGAATTCCTGTTAGCACACTTACTTGGAATTTAAACCACATCAATGTTTTAAAGCTCCACTGAGTCCAACTTTCATCTTTAATATTGAGAAGGATTCAACACAGTGATAAAAAAGGAAGTGCTCCCCAGTTGGACTCCCTGGGCTCTACCAACACTAGCTGCATGATCTAGGGCAAGTTACTAAATCTCCCATGCTTCAGTTTCATCATTTATAAAATGGAAATGCTCAGTAGGATTCCTGTGAGGATTAAATGAATTAGTGCATGCAAAGTGCTTTGCACGGTGAGTGGCACAAGTAATCACTCAATAAATGTTATCCACTATTATAATCATGTATTATAACCCTCATCCTTCCAGCACTACTCTGAACAATTATAGACTCATAATTCACAAGAACCCTAGACCTTAGAAGTCACTGAGTTCAATCTCTCACATCAAGTAGTATCTTCTCTAACATGTTCGTAGTATTTGGTCAAACATGAAGATGGTTAAATGCAGTGCTGGAAAATTCACTATTCTTCTAAAAGCATGGACTTACAAATAATTCTAACCATCAGAAAGGTCTTTTATATATGGTGCCTATTCTCCACTCACTGGCCTCTTATTTCTGTCTTCTATACAGCTTCAAACAAACCTGCATCCTCTATCCACTTTCCACGGTACTCTGGACAATCTCTGATTAGTTAAGTAGAATACTTTGTTTAGGAAAGTAAAACAAATTTTAGCAAAATTTACTCAACAAAAACAACAACAATAAAACTATACTGTAATTATATAAAAAATTAAGGTAATCTTTGCTTCTGAGGGATTTGGCCAACAATATTCACATTTATCACATAATCTACTTACATAAGATTGTAGACTGTCAGGCTGCTTTCCAGATTGTATCCAGAGATATTAAAAAAATTTTTTTAGTCTACCTTTTTCTCTATGAAGTTCCTTTGGCTTTATGCCTTTTCTCCTTATGATTCTCTTTCCTACTTCTGTTCCTATCTTTCTATTATCTATCTCCTGCTCTGTTTTCTTTCTTCCATCAAACAATCATTCAACAAACATTTGTTCAGTATTACCAAGTATTAGGCACTGTGCTAGGCATGGAAAACCAAAAGATAATTAGATTTGGGTCAAATTACTCACAAGCTAAGGCACAGACACAGACACATAAATAGTAAAACATGCTATTATTTATGTAATACAATGAGATAGATATACCTAGGCTACTTTGAGAACACCAGGAAGGCATTCCCAATGGAAGGAGTCAGGGAAGGTTTCTGGTAACACCTGAGAAGTCTAGAGTGAGTCTCAGCAGTACTTCCAAGACTTGAAATCATGTGAGAATCTTGTTTGAAAGATTCTGAGCCAGGGTATCTGGATGGGACGTGAGATACGGCTTTTCTACCAAGCCCCAGATGATGCCCATGATGCTCACGCTGCTGGTCCCCAGACCATTCTTTCAATTGCAAATGCCTTAAAAGTTGGCTAATGACTAAATAAAGATTGGGTGGGATGAATATAGGCAGAATACACAGTATGAAGTAAATCACAGAGGTAAGAAACATTTGAGTGTGTGTGATGAGAATGAAGCACATTAGTGTCCCCAGGCAATTCGAAAGATCACCAGTTACTAAAATGGGGGTGAATGGGAGTATGGTATATGTTAAGGAAAAGTGAAGTTATTACATAGCCAATGGAGCATATCAAAGGTAAGCAGAGCAGTTACATGGTAACAACAGCAAATCGGATCTGGTGGTTCCATTGGTAGAATCATGGGCAGGCAAATAGAATTCTAGACTACATTAAATAAACCAGCTAACAACGATGATGAGGCAACTGACTTAAAAAACAAACAAAAACAAAAACAAAAACGTTTAGCAGGGGCTCCTGGTGGCCGAGTCAGTTAAGTGTCCGACTTCAGCTCAGGTCATGATCTCACAGTTCATGGGTTCAAGCCCCGTGTCAGGCCCTGCGATGACAGCTCAGAGCCTGGAGCCTGCTTCAGATTCTTTGTCTCCCTCTCTGTCTGCCTCTGTCCTGCTTGCATTCTGTGTCTCTCAAAAATAGATAAAAGTTACAAACAATTTTTTAAATGTTTAGCAGATAAAGTAAGTTGATTGCATTTTCAAGTAATTTAAAAACCAGGCAAGTTGTTACTCCTTTGCATTCTTTGCCAGCCTGATATCTAGTCTTTATCTGACACTTCACAACATGTGATCTTGAACAAGCCACTTAAGCTCTTTTTGCACCAGGTTCCACATTTTAAAACAGTGAAGAGTTGAATGAACACGGTGGTCTCTCTACCCTAAATTTGATGGTCCCATGAACTAAATTCATTTCTTTTTTTTTTTTTAATATTTACTTATTTTGAGAGAGAGAGAGCAGGGGAGGGGTAGAGAGAGAAGCAGAGGCAGAGCACAGAGCTCCACGCAGGGCTTGATCTAGGGAACCATGAGATCATGTCCTGAGCTGAAATCAAGAGTTGAACACTTAACTGGCTGAGCCACCCAGGTACCCAGAACTAAATTCATCTCTTATTGAATCATGGAATCATAATTCTTTACACCTAATCACAACACCTGGAATATAAATATACACTGTACGACTAATGTTGACTATACCTAACCAACAAGTAACAAGACTTTATATATTCTGCCTCTTCTTTACCCACAACATTCAGTACTGAGTCCAGTTGCTTTGTACTTACATTCTACTGGTGATTCCTTGGTTTATGTTCCTATGATTTTTTAACTGGATTCCTTCAATAGACCACATTAGGTGTTCTCTCTGACTCAGTCTAATCTTCTTCCAAATGCTATCCAAGAAATTGAAGAACTCTGGGGTCAGAAAGCCCCCAAATGCTAAATCCACTGTTTCTTAGCTGTATGACTGTTAGCAAGTTATTTAACATCTCTAAACCTGAGTTCCCTTATCTGTAAATCATAAGGATGATATGAAGATTAAATGCTTGCAAAGTGCTTAGCACAAGCAATTACACAGTAAGAACTCAATAAATGCTAGTTATTATTTTGAAAGACAAATCTCATAAACACTTGAGTAGGTACTTCACAAAAGAAAATCAAATGACCAATAAAAAATGAAAAGATGTTCTTCCTCATCAGTAATCAGCAAAAAGCCAATTAATACTTTCATGAGTACAATTATGTACCCACCTGATTAGTGAAACTTAAGAACTTATAAATCAAATGTTGGTGAGAATAGAGAACTTCCCTTGCTGATGGAAATGTAAACTGATATAACCGATTGGGGACAATATTCTAGCATTATTTGGAAAACCTGAATGTGCACATACCCCCATATTCAGTAGTTCCTTTCTTGAAGAAGATTTTACACATGTATACTAGAATCTATGAGTAACTATATATATAACTATATATAACTAATAACTTTATTACAAATATATTATTTATAATAAATATATTTAATATGTTTAATGAATATATTTGCATAAATATATTTGTTTATAAATAAAGGTTATGCACATAAATTAGCATAAGTAATACAGAAACAATCTAAATATTTACCAACAGTAAAATGGATAAGTAAATTTGGTATATTCATGGAGTAGAATACTACATAATTAAATGAATAAACTACATACATTAATGTAGAAGAATCTTATAATGTTCAGCAAAATCAGTTGATTAAGAATATATATACATACATATATATATATATATATATGTATATATATACTATGACTGTAAGATGGAAAACCTACAAAGAAAAGCAAAGGAACAAGGAACAAATGTGATAAGAGGCAAAATAGTGGTTAGTGGTCACCTTTAGTGGAGAAGAAAAAGCATGTGATCTTAAAGGAACACATAGGTACTTACTAAGAGTCTATTCCTTAATATGAATGGTGGTTATATGAGGTTTGCTTTATAATTATTCCTTAAACTATATTTGTTTTATACACGTTTCTATGTCTATGATATATTTCACAATTAAAAAATAAACCTGATCATGTCATTCTCCTACTTAGAATATTTTAAAAGCTCTTCATATTGGCATAAATTCCAAACTTTTTAGCTTTATTTAAGAGATCCTTCATGATATGTCTCCTGTACCCCTCTTCAGTTTCATTTCTACACCCCCATTTATGCCGTAGCACAGTAAATGGCACAGAGTGCTCCCAAAAAATCATACTCTGTTAAACCTTTGGGCCCTTGAAAAGTATTCCCACTGTTCCCTTCCACTGATTATTTCTCATTGTCCTTAACATTCAGCTAAAATATCACTCCCTTCAGGAAGCCTTGACAAATTCCCAGCCCATCTGTATTAGAGTCTCGTCTGCTGCACTTCCTTTAGCACCGCATGTCTACCCATTTAGCCGCCCAGTGTGTAAGTACCACACCCTTTGAACATTATCTCCCCCCAATTAATGGCACATTTTAGCATAAGCACCACACTCTTTAGACTGAAAGCTTCTTTAAGGCAGGTACTATCTCTTTCATCTATCCCAAGAGTCAAGGATAATGTCTACATCACAGATTCTCAATAAATGTTTGCTTAATGAGTAAATGTTTAAGACGGGGCAATATATGTTTTCTACATCACTGGGAGTGACACATAACGCAAAGCATTAAGTTCAACCATATAAAGTTGCCCTTCCTTTAGACCCTAGATGGTTCATTATTGGCAATTACATACTATTCTCCTTTATAACAAACACTCATTTAGTACATGGTGATTAAGCACAGCATAGCGATGGCTATTATATCTACTTTCTCGATATAACTGTAGGCAGACTGTAATGAAAATCATGATGTGAAAGAAGTACAGGGTTAATTTCATCAGTCTTCTGTAGTTATAGCTTAGGCATTAATTCACAAGAAAGCCTACCTACCCAGAGTTACATAAGCCACTAAGCAAACGAAAGAGATATATTGATCACCAGTTCAAAACAGCTTCTTTTGGAATCTTGCTGTCATACACTATTTCTCAAAGTTATTTGACAGACTATAACTGCTTCATCTCTGCTGGAGTCTATTGATTATTGACTTTGATGACTATAAAGCATCAAGTATTTTATAAAAAATATTCTGCCTGTGTGTGCTGATATTTTTATAAGATAATAAGTTTTAAAAATTATTCCAACTAGCAGAGAAACTGGATCTACTTTTTAAAATATATTTATTTATTTTGGGGAAAGCACAAGCTGGACATGAGCAGAGAGAGGGGAACAAAAGAGCTGAAGTTGGCTTTGCGCTGACAGGGTTGACAGCAGCGAGCCCAGTATGGGGCTCAAAGTCTCAAACCACGAGATTATGACCTCAGTTGAAGTTGGACACTCAACGGACTGAGCCACCCAGGTGCCCCAAAACTGGATCTACTTTTAATGTTGCTATATTAGGCACAAGGATCTGTAGGGTAAATGTCTATGAATTGTATTTTATAAAACTGTGATATGATTTCTCTCCCCTTATTTGCAAGGATCTAAATGCTATGTTAATATATATATTATATACATTCTTATATATATTCCTGTATGTTTACATAAGAATGAGTGAGTGTGTGTGTGTGTGTGTGTGTGTGTGTGTGTGTGTGTGTATTCCTGAAAGGTATTGAGCATTACAGGTTCTTTTCACAGAGAACCAATTCTTTTACCTACAGGGTAAATTGGTAAAATGTGTAATTATGTTGCAAATAATAAAAATCACTGAACAATAATGTCACTCGACTGTTAACTCAGCAACATGAAATTGTTCACTGCAGCCATCTTACACAGACTGGTATCGTCCTGGGTAGTAGCACCCTCCTGTCCCTGGTGTGACACAATTTACCCATGTACCCCAAGACTTCATGCTACTCTATGTGGCAGTGATAGCACTGCACCATCAATCAAACATTCTGTCCTGTTTATTTTCATTTCTTTATTTCACATTATTTGGAGCAGTATTTCTTCAGATCCATACACTAAATCACATGCAATATTTACATGAGTTATAAAGATCATATGTTTTCTGCTGTGGAATATTTTTAAATTTGCAACTCACCACTGCTTGTATGGTTTCTCATCTATAGGAAATGGTTCTAATTCAACAGCTTCTTGCATGAGTTGCCATAATGAAGATCTGAGATGGTCCTGCCTTTGGTGTTCCTCACGCTAGCCTGAAATCAAAGCAAAAACACAGAATGAGCTTTATTTGAACACTTAAATGGGAATTTCATCTGCATTAGGAAACCAAAACACTGACAAAGATAACTGAAAATGAGTGATGGCACACAGGATGAGGGAATAAAACATCCCAGGCTGGTTTACTCTATTCAAATTTATCACAAGCACAAGAACTTTGGGGTTACCAATACCAGAGTAGCTGGATATTTTAAAATCTTGACATAAAATCTGACATGATATTTGGGTTTTGTTATATCAGTTTGGTTTTGAGATACAAGGCACCCTACTCAGCTTCTATGGAAACAGTTCCACCCTTGCATGTTTGCATATTCTGCTTTTCACATAAGATTTCATTGGAAAAATGGGTTACATGCTTACCGATAAAAGAAGAAGTTCAAAAACCTCTGAAGTATTTGAAATAGAATAAAACTAAACTGAAAATGGTCTGACGCTGGAAACAGACCTGTATGTATGCTTTTCCTAATCTGATCTAGTTACAAAAATAGGTTTGTAACTTCAATCTGTTACTGTTACTTTTTGTGATTATAATGGACCATATTCTCCAAGATTGTACCAATTTCCAATGTTCTACCCATTATCAAACCATGAGTTTTAATTTCTAGAACTTTGGAAAGTATGCTCACAATACCCAAATAAAACCATCCTCTCTGCCCCAACTCAGAGTCCCATTCCTGGCCAGGTGCTTACAACTTACTACTAAGAATTCTTTCCACACCACACTCTCCTGCTCTGTGAACATCCCAGTGTGACCTCCAATGTCACCTACCACCATTCCCGAGGACAGGAATTTATTTCTCCTCTGAATTCCTATTATATTTAGTGTCAAATCACTAATAGGAGCCCTTGATCATATACCATCCTTGTTATTTAACCTCATCTCCCTAAATGATTATATGCTCCCAAATGGCTCCAAACTCTTCCTTCCATTGCACTTAGCAGAGAACACTGTACACAGGAGACATTCATCCAAGGACTATTTATTGAGCCCCAACAATGTGCCAAACAGACACAGTCAGTACTTGGTGGAGATTATACTTTAGTAGAGAACACAGGAAACAGGAATATGTAATTACTAGATAGTGTGATAACTGCAATGACAGAGGAAGTACAGACACTGAAGAAACCTTGCCAAATAAATGGGCCTAAGAGCTTTACTTCACTACCAATGCTCACATCCTACTTCCAGTGTATGAGAAGAGGACAATTACTTGAAGAAACCCATTTTCAGGAAGCACATGGAGAACCCAGGCAGGTTAACATCCAGAAACTAGGAGCAGTTTTACTTCTATGAAGAGAAGTCACTAAGATGAATTTCTAGTACTTTAAATCACTGCTGGGTGGTGGGGGTTTTTTCCTGCATTCTAACACACACACACACACACACACACACACACACACACACACAATGTAGCAAAAATCCTGTTTATTACTGAGCAGGTTACTCTGCAAATTCCTGATTGGCCTGCAGGGGAATTTCACTTACACCTGCACACTGTATGGGATTTCAGAGCAACTGTGGGTTAAGAATGTTTCTAAGGAACCTTCAGTCATCTCTTTTTCCGTTCAAATCTTTACTTTCCACTCCTAGGAACATTAGCTTTATAAACCTATGGCTTTCACATCTCAGAGATAAGAACAGTGAGAAAGGCCATAGTGGCTTATTATGGATCTAAAGCATCAATTCACCTAGAAAATTCTTTACCAAAAATAAGTATAAATTTGTAGCACTTTTCAAGCCAAAATGCTTCTTTTTATTTAAGGATTTTTAATGTCACCTGAGTTCTCCATTTGGAGTTTCTACCAAGATTCACAATAAGACAAGGGGGAGAGGGTAGGATAGTACCTAAAATATACGGATTTTTCACTCCCCCCCACCCTTTGCCTTGATTTTGTCATAAGGATAAAACGTACTCAAACTGAAAAATCTTTAGTCAAAACCTTACAACTTTGCCATGAAAATATGTACGGAGAGATAAATTTCTGAAAATCCAAGCTACAATTCTAAATTACATTTTCTCTTTCAAAGAGAAATAATCAATGTGCAGCATGATCTTTTCTCTAATCAGCAGCAGTGTCTCATCTCATACTCATATAATGCAATAAATATATTTAATATATTAAAGGGATAAATGGGTCTTGTTCTCCTTTCCCAATAAGCATTCCCCCAGTAGTCCATAGGCCCAACTTTATCTAAATCTTCGGTCCTCAAAAGGAGGTGTAAGAGATGCATGTGTGGTAAGAAAGAAATAGTCTGCAGCAAATACAGCATTGTATTCCTTTCTGTCATTACTGGACACTTTATGGTTCTTTTTGCCCAAGTGTTGCAGCGTCCAACCAAAAGCTTAAAGGAGACTACAAGAGGAGATAGTAGGCACAATGGAGAAAGAATTTTAAGTGTCAATTTGTTTACTTCTTATTCTGATCGAAGGAAGACTTGCTTTGAGACCCATTATTCTCATAAGCAAGTAAGCAATCATTTGATTTGAACCCACCAATTTCATGCAAAGTCTTTTGAGCTCCAAATGTGACCTGAAGTCACAACTAGAGCAGGAAGAGAGAATATCTGCCCCCATGTTTCACAAACAAGAAACACCCCAGTTTGTCTTTATTTTTTATCATCAGTATTAAAAGACTTTTTCCCTAAGATTACATCCAAAGAAATATATTCATTTACATAAAGCCACAATAAAACTAAAAAACAACAACAACAACAAAACAAAAAAAGACCTTTAAATATGGGACGCTTTACCTTTAAACATGGGAGGCTTTTTCATATTATTTTGGCTAGGCAGATACCTTTCGCTTATGATATTCTTATAAGATATACTAACAAGGGAAATCCTATGAATTTCCTATAATTTAAAAACGTACATTTATTTTATAGCATTCACAACCAAGTCTCAGTTCATTCTAACCTTGAAAATCATTGACCACGTACTATGAAACCATTAAATACTAATAGCTGCAGACATACCAGACAATGACAGCAAAACACACTCGGTCCCTCTGGGATCTGTTCATAAACATCCCCTTCCAGCATGACAAACACACTCCTCCCAACAGCAGATGCTGTTCTGGGGCAAGCAAGCAGGAAGCTGGAGGCAGCTGATTTCTCCACTCTACATATGATTTCTCACTGCCTCATCATCAAAAAAATTTTTTTTTACCAAAACTGCGAAGATTTTGTAATGCCAGGAGCCCATCAAATTAAAGATACTTTGCAACAACAGGAGAGAGTGATGTGCAAATGAGGAAGCATGAAGACTCTTTAATATCTAAGGTCATGCCACCTTTGTCATCTGATTTGCTGTTCCGTTGTGGGGAAGAGAAAATCGTTTGCTCTGTGTAAGAAAATAAGCTAACCTGGTACTTCATGTCAATTAAGAGTGAGATCGAGGCAGAAAAGGAATACATACCAAAAGCAGCAAAACTGCTCATCCAAACTGTCCTGCCCCTAAAATCCAAAGGTTCTGAAGTAGAGTCTGAAGCTTCTGAGCTCATTCATGAGCATCACTATCTATATTCGCAGCATATATGCTCACCTAAGGTAGAAAATGTACAGAAGCCTCTCTGAGAGAAGTGGTCATTCCTGCAACCATTTTTAATACGGTGATCAGCATTCTGTGAGATCTTCCTGGGTCTGGCAAGTAGCAGACTAGGGATGCAAGGAGGAAATTGGACCTTGGGCTGGCAATGCTGAGTGCACTTATTTTCCTGCAATCTGAACTGTGGCCTGTCCCATGACTTAGACTGCCTCTTTCCGGTTCGTTCATAAAAGTTATCATCAACACACCAGAAGCATGCAGTGCTGCTGTAAAGACACTGTCAGGCTCTGCAGCAAAGACAGCCCATGTAAACAACCTTGTGATTCCTTCAGAGCCTACTGCCATGGGATAAGCCATTCTTTTTCGGTAGCTAAATTGCAGCACCTGGGAAGTTATGTGTTAGGAGGTAAAAGCAGAGACAGCCTCTAGATTTCAATGTACAGGGGAAAATGCATATACAGTTTTTCTTAAAATATCTCTAACCTTGATTCACTTGAAGATTTTCCAATAAATCACGTTTTTTTTTTGTTTTTTTTTTTTTTGCTGCAGGCACAAATACATAAATTCTGATGAGTATATTGCCATGCTCATTGCTGATTTTTTCCCAAAAGAGCTCTGACATTTCTAGGGGACACAGTATCCCAGCACAGAATATGGGAACCCTGCCATTAAAAAAAAATGCTGCCTGCCGTGATAGGAGATCACTTTCTTAAAGGAACCCCTTACCTTTGCGACTGCAGTGCCAATGTTTTCTCTAATCTCTATCCTGACCCCTGTCCTGTGTTCCTCTTCCCAGCCCAAATTCAGCCTAGAATGTCTCTGCAAGAGTAATGCCATTAGTTTTACAACTAAAATATATAAATACTATTCCCTACTAAAAATATGTAAATATGTTCCAAAATATTCATTTAAATTATACCTCTCAGGAAGTAAACATAAATGTGTACTTAAAGACATGATTTTTTGATGTTTTATGGAACCCAGAGCATTTCTCAGATATAGGACTGAGGTCAGCACTTCTAACAAGCACAGCTGTTCTCTCTCTCTCCGTCTCTCTCCCCACCTCTCCTTTTCTCTCTCTCCCTCCTTCCCCCTCTTCCCCCACCCCCCCCCCCACCCCAGCTGTTTTTCTTCTCTTCCTTTCTGTAGCTCTGCATTGGTCTAAAAACCCCTGGTCACAATAAGAAAGCTCCCTCCCACCCCCTGCCAACCCTCACTCCAAACAGAAAGGTTTCCACACGCCCAAGTCTGGGGAGAGATGCTCCACACACAAGGAAAGGCTGGTAGCTTCTTGCCTTAGAGGTACTTCACTTCATTAACCTGCTTTCCACCCCATCTCTCCCACTTCTCCCATGCTTGCTCTCCCGCCCCACCAGGAGCAATCCATAGGCATCACCCCACCCTCCAAAAAACAGGTTAGAACCCAGAATGAGCAAAGAGCACCTACCATTCCGTGCTTGAGAACTACGATCCTGATCCAGCAGTGTTTGCCCCAGAAATCCTCCCTACTTGTTTTTCATTAACCACATTCCAAATTGTAATAAGGAATAGATTCTTTGGAGGTGGGGAAATTGTTTAAAATTAGTGATGGACAGGTGATTTCCAAGAAAACCCAATCTTAAACTCACTCAAGCCCCTAGGTATTGAGGGGTGAGGAGAAAACAGGAAAATTGTAAAAATGAAAAAAGAAAAGAAAAAGGTAAGCATATAACAAGCACCACCCACCCCCATAAAAAAAAAAAAAAAAAAAAAAAGAAGAAGAAGAAGAAGGGGAGGTTTTTTGAAAAAAAAAAAAAAGAAGAGTGGCTTGCTGAATCACCCTCTTTCACTGCCTGGAAACCATTGTGCAGCGCGATGCTGCCTGTACCATTGTGGAACCTACCAGAGGAGACGGACAGAGGGCTTGGGGAATGGGGTTGCTATGGCAACCGAAAGGAGCACACATGACGTCAAAGCCCAGAGAGGTCTAGGGAGGGGTAAGAGGGGGAAAGGGAAAGAGGAAAAAAGTCTATCTATGTGCGGCTAGAGCCAGTGTGTTTTCCGGTGAAATGAGGACCAGGCAAAATGGAAAGGAGTAGGGTTCCTTGGCAGCCACTATCAGGAACTACGACATCAGCAGCCAGGCTGCACAACCCACAGAAACAATCCGCTCCAAGCAGTGCTGGCTGTGTCCACAGCAGCGCTGAGGAACAAACACCGGCAGACCAAAACAACATACGAAATACGGTCAATCTCTGCTTTTCAACTAGCTCAGCTCTTTGCAAACAGCAGAAAGTGAGACTTGGGGTCTTTCTAAATGTCAAAACAAACAAGGATGCTAATAACCTCAGAGGAGAAGTGAGCATTGGAGTCCCAGCTGGATTCCAGAGGTCATTTGCACAGCACTATTATTACTCTTCTGTGTTTCCTTGTTTTTTATAAAAATCATAAATAAATGCCCACTACATCCAATTCAACAAACTGACTCTTAGATTGCAATTAGAATGTAGAAAAAAAAAAAATACAGTTGATTTGAGTTAACAAACCAGGGGTTCTTTTTTTAATTGCAGATAATTCTCTGGAAAACCAACGACAATTACATTACTATATGTGGCAAATATGTCTATTTTATTTAAGTAATTTTCCCTGCCTCTGACTGTTAGAGTTTCCATACAGTTGGTTTTTTTTTTTTTTTTTTTAAGTCTCCATACAGTTTTAACATCTACAAATAGTGCGTTTTTAGAATGAGGGGAGTTAACTATTTCCACTATTTTTAAAAAGTATCAAAATTTTTAACCGTTTGAAAATATTTTCTTTATATAATTTTCAATTCACATTTGGCCAAATAGCCTCAGCCCCTGGACGTCTCAAGTTACATTATCTAACCAAATTCCTTTTTTGCTTACACAACTTTGTGGTGGGTTTCTGTCTACTGAAACCAAGTAATGCTGAGTTTTATACCATTGTCCATTATGTTTGGAACTAGCATACTTACATGAATAAGGAGCTTCTTCCGTATGTTAACAGAAAAGATAAAATAGGCAACAGATACAAACTAAGTAGTAATTGCAGACACTAAAATATCATAAAACTGTGGGACCACATCAGGTTTTGTTTTCATTGTTGTTGCTGCTACTTTATTCAGGAGGGAATTTAGAAAAGGAAAGTCATACATGAGTTTTCTGTCTTTTTAATCCATTGGACAAGATAAGATTTTGGAAGTCACTTTACTCTAATTTCAACTTCAATAGGAATCACTTGATTATTAACTGGTTAGTCTTGGCAATGGGCCCGCCTATAAGAAAACTATGTCTCAAGCAAAAATATGTATCGATTAGCCAAACAACTTTATAGCAAATGTAATTAGCATTCAGGCTTTTCAGTTATTGTATTCTAAGTTATGATATCAAAAGTTAATTTTCAATAACTGGATATCAATGAAGGAAAAAATGAAACATAAAAGCTAAAATCTATAAAGCTAGTAGAATAAAATACAACTTTTAGAAGGAAAATAGCTTTCTGATCTTGGAGTAGGGAAAGATTTCTTAGGACACAGAAAGTACTCATCATAATAGAAAAAAAAATTGATCAAAATTAAAAGCTTCCTCTTATCCAAGTCACCATTAAGAAAATGAAAGAGACAAGCCACAGACTAGAAGAAAACTGTCTTGATAAACATCTGAAAATACTCTTGATATACACAAGTTCTAGATCATATAAAAATATCCTACAACTCAATGATAAAAAAACAAACAATTTTGTTTAATGGGCAGTCTTGAATAGGCACTTGGCAAGGGAGATTTACAAATGGTTGATAAGTACATAAAAAAGCATTCGGTGTCATTGGTCATCAGAGAAATGCAAATTAAAGCTACAATAAATGCCAGTTAGACCCATAAAAATGGCTATAAAATTTTAAAAGCCTAAAAACACTAAATATTGGCTAATATATGGAGAAACCAGAACTCTCCTACATTATTGGTGCAAGTATAAAATGGCAAAACTACTTTGGGAAATGGTTTGGTAGGGTGTTTTTTTTTTTAATTATAAACATATACCTACAGTATGACTCAACAATTCTATTCACAGATAGTCACCCAAGAGAATAGAATATATTTCCATTTAAAAAAACTTGTACATAAATGTGTATGCTAGCTTTATTTATAATTGGTAAAAACTGGAAACAACTCAAAGTATATCAACAGGAGAATGAATAAGTAAATTATCGTATATTCATATAATAGTACACTATTCAGCAATAAAAAAGAATGACAACAATGAATAGGCTGAAACCAACCAATTTCTTCCACTAGGTGTTAATTCTTGATGGCACAAGTTATAAAGAGTAATAATAGATGCCAACGTTGTTTGTAGATTTGGAAGTGGATTTTACTATTTAGAGCTTTAATTCTCAACCTACTCATTTCAGTAATATTTAGATGATCAAAATGGTATTTTAAGTTTATTCTATATAGCATAGAAAATTAATTTCCTAAAATTAGATCATTTAATACAAGTTGGCTTTTTTAAAAATCAACAATAGATCCCATTCCTGATTGATAGAAACTATTTACTTAAAGCCCTCAATAAGATGATTCTAACATAAATCTCTATTTGCAACTTCTCAATCCAACACAATGTGTTTTAGAGCCTCACTTCCCCACCAAAATACAACTTTAATCAAAAGAGAAAAAGAAAAAGAATAGATACCTATTGGCATCATTGTATTTGGCAGGCACTCTACTTATGCATAGATACACCCACCACATAAACTACCACAAAAGTACCTCCTTCCTTTTGTTTGGTATTTATCATACTATACATTGTATTACTCTAATTTTATGAATATATATCCTACCTCAAACTTGACTCTAACTTAATCTTCCTTATTATTCATTGTCTTTCTGCAAGTTCCCTTTTCCAGGAATCTGTCATATCTTCCTACACTTGGTAGGTAATCAGTAAGGTTATATGCATTGTTAAGGAGTGTTAAGTTTTGAGATATCCAATATTAAAACATGTAACTTCTGTTACAACATTAAATATTTAAACTTTAACTGTTTTAAATTCTTTTCAAAGGACTTTCAAATGAAACTGTACTTAATCTAGAAGTCTGACCTGAATTCTATCAGTACTATCAATCATAAAAATTTTTGAAAGAAGACTTTTAAGTGAATAAATGAATGTAACTTCTTATTTTCAAAAGCACGGAGTTGTATTTAGTGTTTCTTATATACAAGTTTATTTATTTAATGGCATGTTTGTAGTCTGTGGAAGGACTGAAGATTTGCAGGAATATTTCTTGTTCTCCAAGCAAGGAGATCTTTTTCACTTACAAATGAAAATCTTTTGGATATTACATTTTTCAAAATGAGCTACTGAAATATGCAACATCAATGAATCTCAAAAACATTATGTTAAGTGAAAAAAAAATGAGTCAAAAGAGCATTTACTTTATAAATCCATTTACATAAAGTTCTAGAACAAACAAAACTGTTCTATGGTAATGGAAATCAGAACTGTGATTGCCTGTGGGAGCCACAGAGTTGAAGACTGTTGAGGGCAAGACAGAAATTTCTGTAGTGATGGAATGTTCTGTATCTTGTTAGAAGTTATAAGTTGTTACATAGGTATAAGCACTTGTCAGGACTCCTCAAAGTGTAATTCCTAAGATTACTGCATTTCACTCTATGTAAATTGAACTACTGTTTAAAAATAATAACAATAGGGACCCCTGGGTGGCTCTGTCATTTAAGCATCCAACTCTTGATTTTGGCTCAGATCAGGATCCAAGGCCATGGGATCAAGCCCCACATGGGGCTCTGCACTGGGTGGGAGACCAGTTTGGGACTCCCTCTCTCTCTCTCCCTCTGGCCCTCTCCCCTGCCCACATTCTCTCTCTCTCTCTCTCTCTCTCTCTCTCTCTCTCTCTCTCTCTCAAACAAAAAATTTTAATTAAAAAAGGGGAAATAATAATAATAAATAATAATAATAATAATGTCAATTTCCAAGAAGAAAATTGCTGAGTAAGCAATAAGAACTCCTAAATGTGCAAATCTGGTCCCATACCTTGAATCTTGATTTTGCAGACCAGAGCAAACCCAGCAAAAGAAAAGGCAAGAACCATGTCAATAGGATCTTAAGAGATCTAGCAAACCCTCCAAAGTGAGGCAGACAATTGATGGAGGTTAACCTAACAAACAAGAAATAAGAATTCAGATATTTAAAATCAGATTTCTTAGAGAAGCCTGGCAAGAAGCACATCCCTAGGTTCTGCTGTAGGAACTATCATTCAGTGTTAGGACTCGCAATTCTGGAGGAAATGAAGGTACTAATGAACTAGCTTTCCAAACAGTAAATGGCAAGGGACTCTGGAATAGAGGAATACAAAGGAATCAAGTCAGGGAAACTGGAGTAAGAATTCAATTTCTGAATCCAAGTCGAAAATTGAACCCCCATTCATGGGGGCTTAGCAGTAAAACAAACTACTTCACTAAGATCTCTTATCAAAATTGGTCCTAGAATAGGGTTACCAACTCATACCCATTTGCCAGAAACTTCCTAAGTCTCACATACCAGGAAACCCCTTGGTCCTAGGCAAACTAGGACAGTTGATCATCCTATCCCAAAGTCTAAAATGGACTTGAACCCTCAACTGAGTATTAAAGGTCCCAGCCTCAATAGTTATACAAGAAAGAAGTCAAGAATTAGTTATAACAGTGATGTTGCTAAAGAGGAGTGTCACATAGCTACACTTTCAACAATTAGATTATTACACGATGCATAATGCATACGGTTTGGTAAACACAAGCAAAATTGTGAAAGATAAATCAGTAGAACTGGGTGAGTGAATAAATATAAGGGGAATGCAGAGGGTCAGTGTTGATTCAGATCACTATCATGTCAAGATATATAATAATGTCTTCTCTCAGAGTCAGTCATGTATTTTTCATGATGTTTCCACTTGGGCAACACTAGCCCTTTGCAAAACTATTTCATAATTTAAAAGTTTCAGAGATGCCTCATTCCATATCTCCCTTGTGGAAAGTTATATTTCACATTACTAAATTAAAAGTGCTGTGAAAATGAAGTTTAAAAAAAACCCTAAATTTCTCAAAATTAAGTCAAAATTTATATCTTAAAATAATTTCCCCAGTGAAGTTTATAATTAATATCTTTTATTATTCTGTTTGGATAGGAGACACAAGGCCAACAGCTTACCATGGCTATGGCAGTCTTGTATGGAGTGAACTTAAAATACTAAAGGTTCTTCATATAATCCAGCTATTCCCTTGTGGGTATTTATCCAAACAAAGTGAAAAACTAAATAAAAAAGATATCTGCACCCAAATGTTCATTGCAATATTGTTTACAACAGCCAAGATATGAAAACAACCTAAGTGTCTGTCAGTCAATGAATGAATTGTGGTATAGATAGATACAGATATAGATATAGATATAGATATAGATATAGATATAGATATAGATATAGATTATATAGATTTATAGATATAGATATCAGCCATAAAAAAGAATGAAACCTTGCCATTTGCTACAGCATGGATGGACCAGAGAACAGAATGGTGGTTGCCAGAGGTGGTGTGGGGAGTGGGTGAAATGGATGAAGGAAGTTAAAAGGCCTAACTTTCCAGTTATAAAATAACCATCTAGGAGATGTAATGTGCAGCATGGTGACTATAGCTAAAAAATTCTATAACTATATATAGTGATGAATGTTGGCTGGACTTATTGTGGTGATGGTTTTGCAATATATTTAGGTGCAATATATATTAGGTATATTTTATTGTACACCTGAAATGAATGTGATGCATGTCAATTATACTTCAATAAAAAATGAAATATTAATGGTTCCTAATAAGAGTAAACTTTGTGATCAGTGTCATAGAATAAGGAAGGATCTAACTTTGTATCACTTTTCTTTTTAACTAAAAGACTTTATATTTCAGAGAAGTTTTAGGTTTACAGAAAAATTGAGTAGAAAATTACAGAGAACCCTCATATACTCTGCTCCCCTCCCCACAGATTATTAACATATTGCATCAGTGTGGTAAGTTTCTTACATGATGAACCAAATAATGATATGTGATCATCCATTAAAGTCTATAGTTTATATTAGGGTTCACTCTTTGTATTGTACAGTTCTATGGGTTTTGACAAAGGTACAATGTCATGCTTGCACTCACTTTTAATTTTCTTCTTGCTTAGAAGTCTATTTTACATTCAGGTAACAAGTGTATTCACATCAAAAGAAAGTAGATAAGATTGGTCTGCTGAAAGGTTTTCCTAATGGACAGATCAAGACTGTTAGAAGTCAGTGGCAGAAAATGTACTTCGAACCAACTTTTATTAAGCTTATAAAAGTATTAATTTTTTTTCACTAAGAACACCCATAGCTAGCCAAATTATATCCCTTTGTGGTTAAATACACTTTGTACATGCAGAATGTCTGATGCAAAGAAAATAGTGGTTATATCAGATTTTCAGGATCTTTGGTTTTTTTGAAAGTCTAGATTTAGTTTACAATAATAAGGGGGAAAGAAATTCTACTTAAAAATAATGCCAAAGATGCTTCAGTTTCCTCAGGTAGCAACAGCTTAAAATACCTAATTAGAGGATTTGTCTTTTGAACAACTATGCTAATAGAAAAATGCCTTTTCTTAGATTCCAGTAGAAGCTGGTTTGTGAGATATAGAAACAGTTATTCTTGCCAGACATCCTCAGGTTTATCCACACTTCAATCCATACACAGCTGTAGCAATTCCAATTTCCCTTATCCTTGCTTTACTGCAGTGCCTCAGAAGCATGACCAAAGTATCGAGATACCATGGATTATATTTGAGTTTGGTCTAGAAATTCACCTTCTTTTTTTTTCATTTCTTTTTTACTTTTTATTATTTTTATTATTTTTTTTATTTTATTTTTTTTAATTTACATCCAAATTAGCATATATAGAAACTCAGCTTCTTACCACTTTGCAGCAACTCGTATCTTCATTAAAAAGGCTATTGTTTTTTTTTGCTTTAATGAAGTATAATTGATAAATAAAACTGCAAGATATTTAAAGTGTACAACGTGATGATTTAGTACACATATATATTGTGAATAGATTCTCCTCATTAAGTTAATTACTGCATCCATCACCTCACATATCATATTAACCTTCCTTTGGGGGGTGGAAGGTAAGAGCACTCAAGAGCCACTCTTTCAGAAAATTTTAGCTATACAACTACAGGTGGCATGTTACACATTAGATGCTTGGAGCCCATTTATCTTATAACCAAAAGTATGTATTTACCTTTTTACCAATCTTTTCCTATTCTTACCACCCCCATCCCCCAGCACATGGCAACCACTTTTCTAGTCTCTGTTTCAATGATTTCAACTTTTTTAGGGTTCCCTTCTAAGTTCAACCTTACAGTATTTGTCTTTGTCTGGCTTGTCTCATTTAACATAATATCCCCAAGGTCCATCCATGTTTTCTGTCTCAGTGGTAGAATTTCTTAAAGGGCTATTCTTACCTCTGATTCTGACTTGCTATCATTGTGCTCAAAAGATGGTCACTGAGACAGGCCAAGAGACAAAACACAAGCCCAAACTTTTAATAAAATTTAAAATAAAAGGTTAATAATAACAAATATAGATCTCCTATCACTACTAAATGAAATTTCCCAATATTAGAAGGCCTATCTTTAAACATATGAGAAGGTTTTGTAATCACTCACTAGTTAGTGAATTCTGGGTTTGTGCAATAGAACAACAGTATAAGTAATGGTGATGGTACCCAAAACAATCAAAGGAGTAGTAATCAGAATTAATAATACATTACAGGATTTGGCATATTTGGTCTTCTATTTTTAGGGGTGCCTGGGTGGCTTGGTCAGTTAAGCATCCGACTTTGGCTCAGGTCATGATCTCGCAATCTGTGAGTTCGAGCCCCGCGTCGGGCTCTGTGCTGACAGCTCAGGGCCTGGAGCCTGCTTCAGATTCTGTGTCTGCCTCTCTCTCTGCTCCTCCCCTGTTCATGCTCTGTCTCAAAAATAATTTTGTTCTGTCTCAAAAATAAATAAACGTTTAAAAAAAAATGTTAAACCAAATAACCATTAGCATAAACTTATATATACAGCTTACACTTGCTGGGTTTTCCAATTATACCCCCAAAAATTCTTAGAGTATCTTAAACATGTCATTTAACCTTCATTGGAATGTTATATTCAAGAGGGAGACAGGGAAATAGAAATCCAATTTTGAAAATTGTCTAAACTCATGAAGATATGCAGTGATAATAGCATAAATTTAATATGTATCCTGTATATGTACAGGAGGTTTTTTTTAATTTTTAAACAATGTATAAATACTTTTAAGGCTTATTTGGAATATGTATAGATAGTGAAAAGGGTACTGGACTCATCAACAGACTTTCTTTAAATCCTAGCTATGCTGTTTCCTGTCTGTGTGACTTGAACAAATCACATAGCCTCTCCATTTCCCAATTAAGGCATTGACATAATAGACATAATAATATTCACTTCACAGAATTTTCATGAGAATCAAATTACATAATGCGTATGACTGTGCCTGCTACAACCGTTGGCATATGACAGCCACATAATAAATATTGAACATTCAACTGAGTCTATCTGCAATAAGAAACATGTAGCCCACACTTAAATTTACATTTCTTAATACAATTTTGAAAGCTATAAACATTGTCCAGTGCCCCAGAAGCATTCATCTTCTGTTGCTTGACGATGTTTTTAAAGTATATACACAAGGGGAGATGCAGTTGATTATAGGGTACTTGGCAGTGTTGAAGAAGCACTATGCAACTAAGAATAAACTTGAAGGAATTTCAGCCTACCTTAAATTTAGCTAGTCTACACTTGAGAAACTACCTTTAAGCTAGTCTACACTTGATAAACTATTCAAGACATTGGCAATTCTCCCTGGAAATTTCCCAGAGAAAATTCAGTTACTTGGTCAGCAGATATTCAGAGATATACTATTTCATAAATAGAGAACCAAATCAAGAAAATCAAGCAAAAACTAGTACAGCTGTTGGAGCTTGATATTCTTATAATTTAAATAAAATCAACCAGTAAATCACTGAGCAGCATACAAGTACAAAGCACTGTGTTAGAGATTTAGAAAAAAAGTTCAAGACATGGGACCTATTCAAAAGAAGCTCAAGGGGCCCTTGGGTGGCTCAGTCAGTTAAGAGTCTGACTTCGGCTCAGGTCATAATCTCACAGTTCGTGAGTTCTAGCCCCATGTCAAGCTCTGTGCTGACAGCTCAGAGACTGAAGCCTGCTTCAGATTCTGTCTCCCTCTCTCTCTCTGCCCCTGCCCCTCCCCAGCTCTCTCTCTCTCTCTCTCTCTCTCTTTCAAAAATAAATAAACATTAAAAAATAATAATAATAAATAAAAAGAAGCTAATGAGCTTATTGCAAAGTCAAGACTGACTCACTTGAGAAAAAAAAATCTATAAAGAAGTCCCTAATGTAGGATAAAAACAATGAAGTCTCTAGTTCAGAGAGGGAAGACCTCAACATGAGCCTGAATGCTGAAAATATGGACCTCCAATCCTGTATCTGTTGAGAAGCAGCACAGACCGACAAAAATGCAAATCTCAGTTTTAATTCCATGATGACTAATTACCCAATAGATGTTGGGCAGACTCTCCTCCCTAGGTTTGGGTCTTTTCATCATAAAATATTGGGCCTACATTACATGATAATTATAGTTCTGTAACAAAACAGAAGAGAGTCTTAAGATGATTCTTGAGCAATGAATAGAATTTGGGCAGTTGAGATTTAAGGAGAACAGACTTAAAAGGAAGGAAAAATAGATCATATTTGAATGAGAGTAAAGAGATAACACTCTAAAGGGAGAAGAAAAGTACTGGGATAAATGGAAAATCTTCAACCAGATTGTCTTAGGAGGCAAAAGATGCATACTGAACATTTGCATTACAAATGAAAATACAAGGCAGTGATAACAGGAGCCACTGCTGAGGTCAGTTCTGGCTTTCTGAGTCATTTAATATGTGTTACCTTATAATAATAAAGTAATAATTGCTATTATTATTATCACCAATATCACCATAAACATCATTATTATTTTAGCTATCTATTCAAAGGATACTCTGTACCAGGCACTAGGCTACATTTACAGACATCGACTCTAATCTTACAGCGTATTTTACATATAATTTATTGTCAAATTGACTTACATACAACACCCAGTACTCATCCCAACAAGTGCCCTCCTCAATGCCCATCACCCATGTTCTCCTCTCTCCCACCCATCCCCCATCCATCATCAGCTTGTTCTCTGTATTTAAGAGTCTCTTGTGGTTTGCCTCCCTTCTTCTCTGTTTGTAACTATTTTTTCCCCTTCCCTTCCCCCATGGTCTTCCGTTTAGTTTCTCAAGACCCACATATGAGTGAAAACATATGATATCTATCTTTCTCTGAGTGACTTATTTCACTTAGCATAATACCATCCAGTTCCACCCACATTGCTGCAAATGGCATGATTTTATTCTTCCTCATTGTCAAGTAGTATTCCATTGTATATATAAACCACACCTTCTTTATCCACTCATCAGTTGATGGACATTTAGGCTCTTTCCATAATTTGGCTATACACAGCATTTTTTTTGATCATTATCTCACTAACATCTGTTGATCATCCACTATGTGCTTGGGCTCATGCTACATTATTACAATCCTCACTACTATCCCATCAGGTACATAAGATTATTATCCCTACTTTATGGACAAGACAATTAACATAAAGAGAGTTTAACTCATCTGTCCAGGATCATACAGCTAAAAACTAGATGAATCTGGATTTAAATCCATGCATATCTGACTGAAGTTTCTCTTTTGAGATGTTGGGGGGATGGGGAATGCTAATGAGCTTAAGTTATAAAAGTAGTATCATCCAATAGGAAGGTCTTTCCTCACATTCCCAATCAGAGCACTGATCATTTCCTATCATTACCGCTTCCTTTGTGGTACATGAGGAAAATTGGCAGTCAAGGCAATACAACCTTTATGCAGAAGCAGTGAAACCCCCAAATAAGAAGGCAGAAGAAGCCCTTCAAGGATGTAGTGAAACACAGCTTTTTAAAAACATGGATGGCATGGCTGTGAACTGCTGAGAAACAGCAGTAGCTAATAGAACACCTGGTATTCCTCTATAAAGAATGTGACTGCTCTTTTTTTCAGCAAAGATTTTTAAGCCAACTGTGAACCTAAAAGACAAAGTTTCAGTTTCTTCAAATAGCAACAATTCCTAAACTGAAAACCCACCTCCTATAGGCAATGTAGAAAAGATATTGGTAGTAGGCCTTCAAACGCAGCTGTATACTTTTATTGGAGACATTATCTATAGAAATGAAATTCAATGGTATTGTGAATGCATGTAGACACACGCACAAATACAAACAAGTATTCATCCAGTCAACAAATACTCACTGAATATCTACTGTAATGGTAAAGACAAAACTTGTTCAGATATTGCTTCTGCTCATTGAAGGGACTCAATGTTTTACTAGACATGAATATGAATAAACATAAAGCAAGGTTTTTAAATTGCTAATTCAGTAGAGAAGTGAGAAGAAAGCAATGGAAGTTTGGGGAAAAAATTATTTCTAGCTACAGTGATTGGGGAAAATCTTAGAAATGCACACTGTGAAATAATAGAAACTATATATACTGGTCTCTGCCTCTCTCCCTGCTCCCTGCCACATTCCTGGCACAAAGTTCCTAAATCCTTTGGAATTTCCTGGGTCTTAGGAGAGAGCATATTTTGTTCTAATGAGGAGACTCTTGATAAGCTCCTAGAAGGTTTCAAGATGGTGGCTGGTAATGAGAAAGATCAAGCCGTTATTAGAAAGTTGGAAATTTAGCCCCCTCTTCCATATCCTGGGAAGGGGAAATGGGTTGGAGATTAAGTTAATGATCAATCATGCCTATGTGATGAAGCCTCCACAAAAATCCCAAGAAGATCAGAGAGTATAAGTGTTTCCCTGAGTTCTGTGTGCTGTCTTAACAAGTGATAGGCTCCAAGGAGGGGGTCATGGACACCTCTGATTTGCAGCCAAGTTACACAGAAGTTGTGTAACCTGGGAACATACGACTTGTTATTGGTATCTCAAGGGGGTGGGGGAAGTCTTGTGGGACTGAGCCCTTAATCTGTGAGGTCTGTGCAAACTCTAGTTAGTGTCAGGACTGAATTGAACTACAAGTTGATGTCAAAGAATTGCTTGTGTGAGGGTAAAGTCCACACATCTGGCATCAGAAGTGACACCAGTGTTTACACAGGTCAGAGTCACACAAAGTTACACCAGTGACTCTTAAAGTGTTGTGAGATGTGAGTGTGGTAAGAGAAAAACAGAAGTGAGTTTTTCCATTCACACACATATACACACATACACATATATAGCATAGTCAGTGATAGATTTTATAGGAAATTTCTAGAAGTGTAGAGAAGGAATCAGCCTAGGGTAATGAAGAGACCACTGACTAAAGATCTATAACACAAATAGGAATGCTTTAAACACAAAAATAGGCCAGGTTACTCACTATCACAAATAACACTAGGAGATTACAATAGCTTCCAGTGATAAATTCATGATAGGCAAATCTGAAATGAAGCTCAACTCACAAAACATACAAAAATTCAATAGAAACCAGATTCGGTTTGCAAGAAATAAAACAGTTCAATAGAAAACACCCTCTCAGTCCATAATACTAGTACTCTCTTATGTGTGCACCTCATACAATTTTCTGTAATAAATGCTGTGAACTTGTCATCATTCTAATACAGGGGATATAAACACAAATTAATTCCCTCATTTCCACAACAGTTTAACACAAAATGGAGTGTCTACGATGTGCCAAGCATTGTGCTATAGTCTTTAACATTTATTCTATTCTGGGCATTATGCCACTCCACTGATGAAATATAATTCACACTCAGTTAAATTGAGACCTACCCAGTCAAAATCCAATCATCTCTCAACATAAAGAAAAATATTCCATAATAAAGGAAATCATTCCCTTTTTTCTCCTTGTATAGTCTGAAAGACTAGAGGTATTTGGATCTAGTGAGATACTAGTAAGTATCTAGCATATCTAGAAGAGTGGCTGGTAAACATTCAATACACTTTTGTTGAATGAATAACAAATGAATCAGTAAATAAAACAATCAAGTATAAGCAATGTAAGGAGCACATGTTTTAAAGTTTCTGTCATACATTGAATTGTGTTCCCTCAAAAAGATGTGTTGAAGTCCTAACCTCCCAGTACCTCAGAATGTGACCTTATTCAGAAAGACAGTCTAGGTGGTTTGCAGATGTAATTAGTTAAGATGAGGTCATACTGGAGTAGAGTGAGCTTCAAATCCAATACAGGGCAGGCCTGTAATCCATTAGCGACGTGGTGTCCTTACAAAAGGGGAAAGTGTGGACACAGATAGACATGCATGGAAAAAAGATATTTGAAGTGGCCAGGGAAAGGACAGCCATCTAAAGCCAAGGAGAGAGGTCTGGAACAACTCCTTCCCTCACAGCCCTCAGAAGGAATCAGTCCTGTCAACACCTTGCTTTCACATTTCAGGCCTCCAGAACTGAGAGACAATAAATTTCTGTTGCTTGTGCTGCCTAGTTTGTGGTATTTTGCTCCAGTTGCCCTTGGAAAATTAGTACAGTCCCACAGCTTCTCTTCTTGCTCACTTACAGTCTTCCCAGAGAAACCATCGTGATCAATTGTATCTTGTCTCTTCCTTACACAAAACACACAGTGGCTTCCAACACACTGAGGATAAAATTCAAATTCTTTATCATGGCCTCCCAGGCCCCTCATTCACAGATTCCTGGCTCCCTCACTGACCTCATTCTCTACCCTCTCTCCTTCACTCCTTTCTCCCCACAGCCAGCACTGACTTTGCTGTTTCTTGGAAAAGTCAATATTGCTTCTACCTCATGGCTTTTGCACTCGTTGTTCCTTCTGTCTATAACTCTCTTTCTTAATATGTGCATTATCTGTATCTCATTTCATTCGGAACTCATGGAAAGTCCTCTAGAGAGGACTTTCTGACAAGCCTGCTTAACATAGTGTCCCACATCACCTCCATCCCTTATTCAGTGGCTATGTTTTTCTTTATAGCAGTTATGCCTTCCTGATATGTTAAATGTTTATATATCTATCTTCTGTCTTCCCCATAAAATGTATGAGGATGGGACAACATTTTGTTTACTGTTGTGTCTTCAACAGCCAAACAATGCCTGATGTGTAGCAGATACACTAGGTAAATATTTGGTAAATGACTAAGTGCAACAATCTTACACATTTACTCCGATATCCTTGAAAATCTATGAAAGGAGATATTATTCAGTCACTAAACAATTCTTTGGCACTTCTTTTGTACCCAGGTCTGGGATAGGCCTTATGTTAGGCACAGAAGAGATACACATAAATCTCTCATGGACCTGGTCCTCAAGAAGCTTGGGGCAGTATTTAATTGTGTTCCATGAATTGCTACAGGCAATGTACAAACTGTAAAACTACAAAGGAGAAAACAGTCAGTTCTACCTGTCAGGTAGGAAAAGCTTAACAGAATAAATAACAGGTGAATATAGGCTTAAAATAACTCCAAAAGGAAGAGGCAACATAAACATGTGCAGGGTAGCATGGAACAGTCTGATGGGTTCAAATAATGAAAAGTAGTTAAGTAAGGTTGGAGCACAAGAACACAAGGGCATGAGAATGGCAGTGTTTGTGTGGTTAGGAGTTGAGGCTTGATGAAAAGCAGAAACCAGATAGCTGATTTCCCATTTTAAGGAATTAGGAGTTTATCTTAGAGCCCAAAGAATCCTCCTTAAGACACAGCCTAACAGACACATCACTATTTTAAGCTCTGAAGGGAATGAAACCAAATCTCTAATGGTATGCATCACAACTCTACCACAGGCACTTCCAGAGTGTAAAAAATCATTTTGCACGTGAATGATACATTTGTTAGGGATGGGAGTTGTTTGGTTTCTTTTTATTTTCTATTAAAATGTGATTTGGTCAAGATCTATTATATGTTGGCTTACAGTCTCCAATTTCATAATTCTCACTCCTTTATATAGGTCTGAATTCCCTGGCATCAACACATCTCTGGAGACACCATGTCACAATTATTTGTTGACTTTGCTGGAAGTAATTTAGCCCTAAACTGTGCCTTTGCCCCAGTCTTAACAAATAGAACAGGCCAATCATGATAAAAACTGCCACTGATAAATTGGCTTTCGAACCATTTTAGTCCTGAGCTTCAGGCCTCTGGTTATCAGTTTTCTAAGCACAATTGTTTAGTGCATTCCTCTGGATCCTTGTTTTCAATTTTTTTAATGAAATCTTTTCTCCTTTTCCTCAACAGAGTCTCACACAGAGCCCAGTGTATAAAATTTGTACAGCAATGTTTAATTAATTATAAATGCATTATGCAGATTCAAACTTATCCTATTTCTATACAGTAAAAGTGATCGATGAGCACAATGTGGTTATTTTAATAAACTGAATCAACCCTGACTTATGGATGACAGTGGCAGACCTGTCATTATCAGCATGAAATCTGACTCTATTTTTTGTTGTTGGAAAATCCATTTTTTAATGGATCTGGTTCACAGATCCTGAGTTTAAAAAAGGAAAGAGGGAGACCAAAGTAGAGCTAGAAACTTCTAATCTACAGCTCATGTAAAATTAGTTTATATAGGTTGGAGGTTATAAACCCAACACCCTAGACTCCAGAGCCTGGAGTCAAATCCAGTTTAGTTCATAATGTATGTTTTTTAATTAGTTGCCATAGCTTAAAAATTGAAGGATTTGGGGGTGCCTGGGTGCTCGGTTGGTTAAGTGTCCAAATCTTGATTTCAGTTCAAGTCATGATCTCACAGTTTGTGGAATCAAGCCCCATGCCGGGCTCACTCTGTGCTCTCTCAAAATAAATAAACTAAAAAAAAAAAAAGAAAAGAAAAAAATTGAAAGATTTCATTTAAAAAGCAGGATTTCTGGCTTCTCCTGACATTTCTGAGGATATGGCAATACTGGGTCATATTACTTACTTGTGACAGCTTTAGATGGTTTGCTCTTTTCAGATGGATTTACACACACACACACACACACACACACACACACACACATACACACACACACACACACAACTTCCACTCACTATTACCTGGATCCTCTAGCTTTAAATTTGTGTTCCCTGCATTGTATATGCAAAGACAGTGGGAAAATCTTTATTCCCTTCTCTGTCTCTACTCCATCACCCTAGTCCATCACCTTTAATTCAACCAACTATCAGGCTCCTCTTGGACCACTGCATTGGCCTCCCAAATGTTCTTGTTCTATGGCTCCCATCTCTGAGCAGGCCTGGCTGTATTTGCCCTTGGATTGATCCATTCCTTGTCCTTCACAGACTCCTATAGCCTGCATTTTCCAGACACTCATTCCAGCTGTCTTTTGATTGGGTTCAATCAGTGGGAAAGCACTACAGGAGGGAGAGAATAAAGGGAAAAGCCAAGGTATTAATGTCCCTTCCTCTCTGCCTTAGGCAGTGCCTCTGGCAGGAGCACCTCTCTCCCATGGCCCTAGCTCCTGAAGTCCTCACACAGGCTGTCTATTCCCTCTGGGAATACCTTTGTATCACTCAAGGTCACAACAGGAAACAGATGGTACATTTGAAAAGGATAATTTGAGGTGGATATTTTTTTACAAAGGGATTATTTACAAAGGTGTAAGTCTGGAGGAACCTTGGGGGATAGTGTTTAGCACTCCTGGAAATGAGGAGAGCAGCAGGTAGAAGTGTCCATTTTGTGAGGGGCAGTCACCTTTCAGGCAACAGACAAAGCAAACTGAAGATAATTTTAACAGGGAATGAGCCAGGGGAATAAAATCCCTAATATTGCTTTCCTCCCTCCACAGAGCTTCTCTACTGTGGCCCTACTGACATCATTTTGGACTCGTAATTCCATGTGGGGGAGGGAGTACTGTCCTGTGCATTGTAAGATGTTTAGCAGCATCCCATTAGATGCTGTGACAACCAAAACTGTCTCTGGGCACTGTTGAAATGTCCCCTGGAAATCAAAATCATTCTCCAGTTGAGGATCACTGAGGAACCTATTATAGTCCATTCACATTAGCCTCCTGGAACAAATAAAAGGGTGACCAAAGGTGGAGAGTGTCTCTGGAGGGGCCAGTGGAAAATATTTAGCACAACTTTTTACCCCACATGACCTGGCATTGACCTCACTCATTCTTCAGATCTCAGTTTTACATAGGATGTACCACCCTTTCCACCAGCCCCACCACTTGTTAAATTAAGTTCTTATTCATTATTCTAATTAGTTGTACCCATTATTTACCTCAGACTTTATCACAGTTGGCAATTCTGTATTTTATTTGTCTGTTTATTTTTTATATGTGGTTCACCTGTGAACTGAAAACCTTTTGACGGTACGGACCATGGCAGGGCTGCTAGTTCACCACCCACCTAGCACAGTGGCTGACATAAAGTTGGAACCCAATAAACACATGATGAATAACTTAATTATGAATAAATGTGCTAAGAAAACAACATAGGTTAATGTATTGATTTTTGTTAGGTTAAATCTATTTTGGGTCACATTTGAGTGTTCTTATTGCTAAATAATATACATTTAAAATATGCTCAAGAAATAAAATCTGACTCAAATATTCACACAGCTCTTACCTCATATTCATGAAAAACATTATGAAATCTCTTACTTGGTATAACTCCCTTATTCTATACATGAAACCGAGCTAAGCTAATGGAACAGGCTGAAACAGGCAAACTAATAATAATAAAAATATTTACTGAAAAGCACACAAAAGTGTGTATAACAAATGCAATTTGGACTATAGAAAAATTTTAAATACAGAAAAGTTAAAAGGTAGAAATAAAAAGTAGTCACTGGACATGCTAACGTAATTAATAAAATTAATAATAATATTTAAGGTAAATAAGCTTACATGTATATTCACATTCATGGCAGCATTATTCACAATAGCCAAAAGATGGAAGGAGCTGTGTATCTGTCAATGAATTAATGGATAAACAAAATATGGTGTATACATATTTTATACAATAATACTCAGCCTTGCAAAGAAAGGAAATTCTGACACATGCTACAACATGAATGAATATTGAGGACATTATGCTAAGTGAATAAGCCAGTTACAAAAGTGCAAACACTATATGATTCATTTATAGGAGATACCTAGATTAATCAAATTCACAGAGATAGAAAGTTCAATGTTAGTAGCCAGGGTCTAGAGGAAGGGGGTAATGGGGACTTGTTTAACGGTTATAGTGTGTTGAAAAACAAAATACAGCTGAGTTCATGTGAAAATCTAATGGCTCTGTTAAACAATTCATGAATCAGGCACCATTCCATCTAGCAAGTAGAAGGAAGCTCCTCTGAATTAAATAAAACAAAGGTTTCTAAAGGCAGAGAGAAGATATTGAAGAAGAAAGAGGAAGATGGAGGGGGGGGGTGGCGGGGGTGGCGGCTGTTGACTGGTTGAAAGCTACATTCCTAGGGGGTTGAGACTGCAGTTAGGTTAGGTATTTAGGTATTAAGTCTTCGTTCACTGACTTGGGGACTTAACCCGAGGGATGCCATTTTAGGCCTGTGGTTTTCTTTTCAACAAGAGTTTCAGTTTTACAAGATGAAAAAGTTCTGGAGACTGGATGCTAAACAATGTAAATATACTTAACACTATTGAACTGTATACTTAAAATGGTTAAAATGGTAAATATTATGTGTATTTTACCACAAAAAATAAATTTTAAAAATGCAAAAAAAAAAGTAAATATATAAATAAATAAAATCATTCAAGATACTAAAATAAAAATAAGCAGCAACTATGGAAGTACAAAGTCCTTGGATTACCAAAAAACAGGCATAAATTTTATCTGAGACTGTGACCCACCCAGTTCCTGTCATGGTGATGCTCACTGTATGGCGATGTTCACTGTCATGGTGAGCATTACCGACGCTCGCTGTTGGAGAACAACTGTTTAAAGTCAGTGTGAGAAGCAGCATAGAGTAGTGTGAAGTGCATCGATGCAGAGAAAGCTAACCTGGGTTCAAATCCCTGCTTCTACTTTTTACTTGTTTTATGACCTTGAGCAAGCTGCTTGACTTCTCTGTACTTTAGTTTTTTCATCAGTAAAGAGGGTTAATAATCCTACATTTCTCATAAAATTGTTATAAGAATTAACTTAAGAGTTTTAAAGTGCTTAGAAGACACTCTTACATTGTGAATTAAATAAGATAATAGTTTCAGACACACATTAGACCTCCTTTTCATAAAAGCTTGTTTTCTTTATTTTCTTTCCCTTTGGGTACAAGACTAGAAGAGTCCGAGCTCCTTACAATAAACTGCTCCTCTAAGAGGCATTGAGTATTTACTCCATGCCAAGTAACCAGCAAGTGACAAATCCATCAGCCTTTCAATGATCCCTCTGTGCTGTGTGACCTGGACAACAATGGCCCTAGGATCTCCCACTGTCAGACCAAGTTTTCCTCAGGCAGGGATTCACTTCCTATTCTTTCATTAAATCTTTGAGCCCTCATTTCTCCACTCAGCATATGATGGGCAGGTAGAAAAACAATTCATGAATTCAACTCCCTTCCTGGATTTTATTTCTACATTGTCCCATGGAACATCTTAGTGTCCAAAAGAAAACATTAATTTATTTCATGAAGATTCTGACTTAGTGTGAACCAGTAAAATAAAATAAACTGTTATTATACTTTTATGTCAATTCATGGTGAAATATTAACCAAAAATAATCAAATTAAACACTTAGACATGACTTCAAAACCTAGAAATTTTGCCTGTTTTCTAATAGAGAACAAAATAATATTCCCTTCTCCAATTTTATTTTATCCCTTAAACATAGATTTGATATATGAATTTTATTTTTTTTAATTTAAATACCATTACAAAGAGTTGGGTAACCTACCAAGAATACAAATACTTTTTTTAAAAAAAGAAAGAAAACTTATTCAATCATGAATAGAAATGACATAATGTACCTCAACATAGTTGAAAGGCAAAAAAGAAATATGTGTAGCTAAAGTGCATAATAATTCTAATGAATTAAATGGCTTACTTTATCTTTGTTGATTAATTTTTAATTCTCACATCTCTTGCTCTCATTTCTCAACAACATAGAAGACACATCATTTCTTTTATCATTATATCCTGAAGTTTCACGGACTAGTTAGTACTCACTAGTTCTACAGTGCACTTAAAAATTACAAGCATTGGAGAAATATGAAAGTTCTCCTTACCCTTTACCGTTACTTCATTTATCTGGGCCGTCTCTAAAATATAGAATGTTAGCTTTGATTTTGTCATCAGACTGTTCATTCATTTAACAATTTCTATTGACTGCAAGGTGCAATATGCCAGGAATGGGAAAGTAACAGGAACAAGTTCCAGCTACATAAAGTTTGCATTACAACTGCAGAAACAAATATGTATTTAAGCAGAGAAGTTCATGTATTCAAGGGAGAAAGAATGGCAAATGCAAGAACCCTAAGACAGGACAGAGCTTGGTGTACTCAAAAAACAGCAAGGAGGTCACGGAGAAATGGGGGAACAGTAGGAAATGAACCCAGAGGGGTAACCAGGAGGTGTGGTAGGGACTTCAAATTATATTCTGTATAATGGCAAAGCATGGAATGTTGAAAGCCAAAGGGATGGTGTGACACACACCAAAAACCCACTCTGGGAGCAGGAGATCGAGTCTAGATGGAAAAAGCAGAGGCAAGGAAACAAATTAGGCAAGAGATGATAGTGAGTTGAAAGAGGATAGTAGGAGTAGATAAGAAGAGAGGTGACTGGACTCAGAAGTATTTTGAATGCAGAGAAGACAGATTTGCTGGTTATAGGACTGAATATACAGGATGTCAGTAAGTGCTTGTTTTTACTTATGAATATTTCATACAAATTATGACAACTCATATTACAAAGTTTTAGTAGAGTAACAAATTGTCATGCGCACCTGTACTAAAAGAAAACAACTAAAGTTTTAACAAATTCCAACTAAGCCAAAGAGAAGGAAAAAAAAAACAGATTTCTAAATAATTACATATAAATTGCTTTCTTACACATGCAATACTCTTGGGCATATCGTTGGCATGGTAGGATTTATTTGGAATTTCAAAAGTACATAAAAATTTTTTCATACTTTGATATTCATTCAGTTTTCCTTAACTGCTTATCTTTCTCAGTTTTAGAGAAAAAAAATAAGTTTTAATGTAACATAAAATAAGTATTTCTATAATTAATAAGTAGAAATATTGCCAAGCTGTTGATTAGCTAGTGTGGAAACATTTGGCAAATTTCTTGTTATGCAACCATTTTAATCTACCAATCCCTGTTGATCATGGTTACCAATCTAACAATAATTGCTAATCTACCATTTTAAAATGCAATGAAGCAAAACTCAGCATCGGAAGTGGCACAAGCTTTCCAAAGGATTCCCTCACAGTTAACAAAATTTCAGAAACAGAAATAAAAGCAAAACAAAGCAAACAAAAATAACTCAATGTTTGACCTCAACAGTGTTATTTCTCTTATCTCACGGCTTTGCTAACATTTCCTATATGCCTTTCTTTTTCTTTACAATAGGAACTATTTAATCATTGGTCTTTTACAAATCAGTCATATATCTTTAATATGAACTGATAATGGGGCGCCTGGGTGGCTCAGTCAGTTAAGCATCGGACTTGGGCTCAGGTCATGGTCTCGTGGTGTGGTTCGTTAGTTCGAGCACCACATCCTGGAGAGTACAGAGCCTGCTTGGGATTCTCTCTCTCTCCCTCTCTCTGCTCCTTCCCCACTTGTACTTTCTCTCAAAAAAAAAAAAAAAAAAAAACCTTAAAAAAATTAATATGACTGTTAAGGATATTTCTGAAAATCTATTTGGTTTCCATGAATTACTGCTCAAGAATTTTGAAATAAGGAAAATAAACTTAAGATTTAAAATTGTAAAAATCCACACACAATGCATATGATTATCTCCTAGAAGGGGTAAATCAAGAGATTGCCGATAAATTAAACTGAAGAGTTTGGAACACCCAACACTCCATGAACATTACCTAGGTATAATCTCCATGATTTCAGACTGGAAAGTGGTTATAACTTAGTAAAGTGAAACAATCAATTGTGTTGTGTCTCATGTAGAGAAAGACCATGAATAGCAAGGGGGTATTTAGCCTAAAGCACACAGAAAAGAAATCGTAGGATTCTGTAGTATTTATCCAGACTTAACCAGGTAAAGAGAAACAAAAGGACCAGTAAAGGAAAAAATATGTTTAAAATATGCAATTCATCACTCAAAATCTGCCCCCTGAAAGTACAATACAAAAGAATTGTATCCCGCTTCATCATTTGTAATTATATGTTTAATATAGGCCTTTCCTTACAGGATTATAAATTCTATGACGAGAGGGATCATGTCTGTGCACCACTGTAGCCCTAGTGCATTCTGTCAGAGTGGAACCCCATTGCCCCACTCCTGGATGACATGGAGATAACTTTCCTTAACTATCCTGGTATCTCTCCATCACTTTATGCACTCTTCTTATAAGAAAAATGAAAAACTGGGAAGAATAATTGGGCATGTTTGGTTGCACCATTCTCTCTCTTGGGAGCTGCCTGCCTGTAAGAAGATGTTTTTCACCTCACCTCTAGGATCTAAGGCATCCTTATGCAGGAGAGGTCTATCCTGCTCTAGAACTGCAGCGACTTATGGGTAAGTATATCTGAGATTCAGTTCATTAGTCTATGTGGTTCTCTCATGAATCTTTGCTCTCAATCTTGCTCTATGAGTGAGAGAGATGATATTTTGCTTCCTTCTGACTGGTTATTTTTTTTCTCTTAGACTTTTCAGAAACTAGGCAGGAAGGAAAAAGGTCCTGTTTACGGACCCCCTTGAAATCCTACATGTAATACAATATCTGACTTTTTGCAGTTGCTTAGCAAATATTTGTTGATTGACTGTAGAGATTATCACAAAAGGCTAATTGTGTAATTTCTCTGCCAACAGAAAAGATTTATATACTATAGGTTGAAATTTGAAGGCTTAAATCTTGACTGTTGAGTGCCCACTTTTCAGGTAAGATAACAGAATGATCTAGGGCTCTGACATCTAGGTTGGGCTAGAATATCCCTGGAGACTGGTTTGGATGTGGAACATCATTTGCCTCAAGGCTTCAGTAGAGGAGTGGGGTGGGCTGTCTAAAAAGACTATTCAGTTAAAAAGATATACAGAAAGAGAAAATCTAGGCATGAAGACAATAGGATAAAAACCAGAGATATGGAAAAGAATAGATTAGAACAAAGGTCTGTGGAGAGGACATATTCTGGAGAAATACCCTGATCTGACTTGCATATAGCTGCAGTGTATTTTATTATGAATTCCATTACTGGAGGTGGGGTAGGGGAGGGATTTGGTCAAATTGTGCTTGTTTGGCTGGTTCTGAGGAGGGCAGCAGTAATGGTCTGAGACAGACAGAATGTTCCTCAAGCTTAAGGATAGAACTAAACTGCATTTTACTTGAAAAAGAAAAGATAATTTCCTGCTTGATTCAATTTAATTTTGCTAATGATTTTCGGCTCTTGGGTATTATTACCAAAATATGCCCATTATTAAAACAGCCACATATTAAATTAGAAACAATAAATTAGAGTTTTCTTTCATAATAAACAACTATTTAGATACAAGATTTACCAAATCACACAATATTTAATCTTCTCAGCTCACCCAAAATCTTGACTTACCAAAAGTATTTCCTGATATTTGTCCTCAAAGTTCAGGTTTGGACTGGAGCAAGTCCCTGAGCACTTATCTCTGAACAGCTGGCACTGCATCTGCCACGGTGTTTTATTCAATTTCTGCACATTATTCAACACAAGTAAAGGGAGAGCCTTAGTCCCCTTGTTTGGAGGCTATTATTTTCACTCTCATCATAGGGTAGAAGAAAAGGAAAAGAAAAAAAAAAAAAAAACAGCAGGGACATAGTTCATGTTGACATGAAATGAGTAAACTGAAATGATTTTGTTCTTCAATTAGCAAGTGTTTTTCTATGTTTTAGATCCCTTCCAATATCAGGTGTCTGTGTTTCTTATTGGATCTAGCCAACTCTTATTTATATGTTACTATGTACTACTTGAGTGTAGGGTTTATGATGGTTACTTAGCATGGTGAGAAAGTTGTCTGTTTAAAAATTATTTGGGGGCACCTGGGTGACTTAGTCGGTTAAGCATCTGACTTCAGGTCATGATCTCGCAGTTTGTGGGTTCGGCCCCACATTGGGCTCTGTGCGGACAGCTCAGAGTCTGGAGCCTGCTTCAGATTCTGTGTCTCCCTCTCTCTCTGCCCTCCTCTTGCTCTCTCTCTCTCTCTCAAAACAAACATTAAAAAATAATTTAAAAAAATGAATAAATAAAAATTATTTTAAATACAGAGAACAAACTGAGGGTTGATGTAGGGAGGTGAGGGGGGATGGGCTAAATGGGTAATGGGCATTAAGGAGGGCATTTGCTGGGATGAGCCCTGGATGTTATATGTAAGTGATGAATTACTAAATTCTACTCCTGAAACCATTACTATACTATATGTTAACTAACTTGGATTTAAATTTTTTAGAATACAACAATGAAAAGAATATTTTAAATATGCAAACAAAAATATGCAAAAAAAGTTAAAAATTTAAAAAATGGCAAAAGTACTACGCAAATGGTAAATTATCAATGTAAATTTATGAAGTTATAACTATATCAGAATCATGTTAAAAATTCACATCCTAAAGAGTCATAATGTATAATTTAACTTGTGATTTATCTCAAATAGTTCATAAATAAAGTGTGTGTGTGTGTATAATACACACACGGCTTACATAAAACATGCTACAGTTACTATGGTGTTTACGCTATTTTTGTCAGTTAATGTGTATATATATATTACAGCTACATCTAAAGATATAAAAAATGTATGAGTATTAACTTTTCTATATAACTCTAAAATTAATAACTGACAAATGTTAATTAACACCCAAATACAGCAAATATAAAAGTGAATACAAGAAGAAACAAGCAGATTAGTATAGAGCCAATTCAGTTATTTGCCAAAAGATATCTTAGATGAATTTTACTTATTGGTCCTTATGGGTATTTGAACTAAAACAGCAAAGTGCATAGTGTCTGTGACTTACTGCCTCTGGAAATCCTGACCACTGGCCTGATGTCCAAAAACTTGCCTACCTCTGTTTGTATTTCCAATGTTATCATAACAAGTCAATTCAAGGATAACAATTGAATCTAGGTAACAAAGGCAATATCCAAATCATTTTTCATCATGTAACCTTAATATAATATAAACATAAATATAAACACACATAAAGATAAATAATAAATAATACAAATTATATCATGACATTTCTGTTTTCAAAAAGAACACAGATTTAACACAACAGCTCATCATTTTGTTTCTAGCCCTAGAACACTGCCTGGCATAAAGTAGGCACATAATAAATTTTTGTTAAATGTTAAATGACCAAATAAATGAGTTAATGAATAAAATATAATGCATGTAATATTCTTAGTAAAAAAATTGAAATATAGAACTCAGTATACTAGCTCTTAGCAACAGACACCCAACTAGTTATTAATACTACTACATTGTTGTTAGTATGTACTGTATTAAATAGATCTTTGCTCTCCTATGAATGTAGTCAAGCTATTCCTCAATGTAAATGGTGTCAAAATTGTCAGAGATACCAGTATGTATGTATGTATATACATACATACATACACATACACAAGCACAATCCTCCAAGTTTTAAAAGAATTAAGGCTATACTTTAAAAATATTATTGTTAACAAATGTAAGCCAAGCCTTGAATTATAAAAGAATGGTGAAGCTCTTCTACCTCCTTGTAACTTTGAACTTATGCTAGGTATTTATAAAAGCAAGAAATAGTAATATTAGCTAATACTTGTAAGGCATTTATTAAATACTTACCTTATAGCTTTTTATAAGTTCTACATGATTTTTAAGTGATTCATATATTTAATTTAACCCTGTGAGAAAGAGGCTATTCATTCTCCCAATTACACAAATGAAAAAATCAGGACATAGCCAAATCAGCCTGGAGTCCAGGTTCATTATTGCTATACTATTCTGCATTTCAATGGCAAATGAGATTCAGGTGATAAGATAACAAAAGACAAAGGATGATACCACTATTCATAGCCTGAAAAAAAACCACAAAGCTAAATTTGTTGCTTGGAGAGAGTTATGCCACCTATGCACAAACTCCCCAAGCAGAATAGACTACTGCTGCTGCATAGAACTTTCAAGAAGCACGGAGTTCATGAACTGGCAGATTTACAGAAGCAAAAGCAGGTTGATATTAGCTGTGGAAGCATGGCTATATGGGTCAGATAGTTTGATAATAGTTTGGTCTGCAAAACATGTTCACTGAAATGAGTTGGGCTGACTTTCAGAAATAAGGGGCTGTCACTAGTTGGCTGGCCTCAAGAATTACATTCATTGAAGTGAGTTGTCATTGACAGGTTTAAAACCCGTTCTAGTAGTTATTTGTTACCATGGCTAAAAAACAATTAGTCTTTTACCAGGAGCATGGGAACTATTATTCTTAAACCATCCTCTCAGTCCTTTCTCTTGGCCACAGTTGCCAAAGAAACCATCAAGGATTGTCCAGATTTTCATCACTGTTATTGATGCAACTTAAAAATAACGTTTTGTTTGTAGAGATGTGGTTTTCCCTTTGAAGGTGAATCAATTCGATTTCTCTTTGTTTTATCTTTGAATCATCCATTAAAACAGTAGCTGCATCAAAACATTTAAGGTTTTGGCTAATAGACATGGATGACAGTGAAACAAACAAGAAAAACTAAAAGTATTATAAAAGCGACTAGAAGGCACTCTGGGAACATAACCCTAGATTTCTCAGCTTTATCCAAGTAAACAAGTTCCAACAATTCCCTAAGTCTACCTTAGTGAGTTGTATTTTCTTTTAGTTTAAATATTATCAGGGGCTGAATTGTGTCCCCTCGAAATTCGTATGTTGAAGTCCTAAGCCTCACTACCTCAGAAACATAGAGGCACTTGGGATATGGTCTTCAAAGAGGTCATAATGAAGTCATTAAGGTCAGCCCAATCCAAATCCAATATGACTTCTAAGAAGTCCTTATAAACAAGAGGTCCTTATAAGAAGGGGAGATTAAGACACAGACAGAGTAGACCCTGTAAAGACACAGGGAGGAGAAAATGGACATCTACAAGCCAAAGAGAGGCTTCAGAAAAAACCAACCCTGTGAAAACCTGGATCTCAGACTTCTACCCTCCAGAATTGTAAGCCAATAGACTTCTGTTGTTTAAGGCATCCAGTCTGTGATACTTTGTTACGGTAGCCCTGGCAAACTAACACAGATATAGATTGTTTCAAGTCACCTATGGCATTAATCCATTATCACATGAAATTAAAACAACAGTGTAAATTCCTCTCTGCTTGTCCAAAGGAAAACCAAGTCTCTTCAATTTTCAATAAATACTTATGCTAAAGAATTTAAACATTTCTGTGCCCCCAAGGTACAGACACTATTGTTTGCTATATCAGTCAAAGTAAATAGAAAACTTTAATGACCACCTGAAGTTATCTCACACCTAGTGATGGTATTATTATCTTTAGGAGTTTCTTTCACCAATTATTGTTTATTTTACCAGGAAGAGTTTATTCCTGTCTTACCAGTTTCAAACTTTGGGTCCTTTCTGAGTCCGAGTCTGCTGTCTCTTGGATATGAGTTGTGATTTCTTGGCTTTTGTGTGCCTCAACTTTTTTACGGCACACCAGACACCACACATAGAACAGTAGAAACTTAATAGTATTTATGCCTGGATATGGACACACTTCTTCAGCTAGCCGTTTCCAACTGTGAGACCATGTTCTGTAAGACAAAACTTTAATCAGTTCCTTAAAATCCAACACAGCATGGAGATTAATTTAACCATGTTATATTGGAGCATTACTTTTAATTCTGGAAGCAATATTTTAAGAAAAGTGTACTTCAGGGGTCGTTCAGTTGATTAAGTGTCTGACTTCAGCTCAGGTCATGATCTTACAGTTTGTGGGTTCGAGCCCTGCATCAGTCTCTGTGCTGACAGCTCAGAGCCTGGAGCCTGCTTCAGATTTTGTGTCTTCCTCTCTCTGTGCCCTCCCCCACTTACACTCTGTCTCTCTCTCAAAAATAAATAAACCATTTAAAAAAAAAAGTTTACTTCTTCATCTTTATGAAGATTTGGCCATATGGACAATCTTATATATGTGTACATTGCTATTAAATTTAGGGGAGTCAGTTAATGTTTTCATTACTTGTTATTATTTACTCCTATATTATTATCAATCAGCTTTCATTCAATCTTTCTACACTAATAAACACTCTATAACAAGAACTCTTTCAACAACTCTTTCATTTTATGCTCATGTTAAAGGCCCTTTGCAGGTGCAACAGCTGTATGCTCCCTGTTGTCTTCATTCTGGGACTCAAGCTAAAGGAGTACCCCTTGTTCAGGACATGCTATTCTAGTAGTGGAGGGAAAGAGCAATAGACAAGCCACCTGAAGACTTTCAAAACTGCAGATCAGACATGCCATAAGTCACAGGTTGGGATCTTCAAAAGCAGATGCGAAAATGGAATCTGGGGGCATGATGTGATCTGAAGTCAACACCTATGAAGAAAGTGGGAGAAGCAGATTGGTCAGAACTAGAAGCAAACTGTGAAGCAGGGTTAAAGCTTTGCCGACCCTGAGAGGAGCTCTGGAGCAAACACTGCCCATCAGAGTATCTCAAATGAGGCAAATATTGTTTGGTCTTTATACTCCCCACTCACTCAGTTACCAGATGCAGGCTGTCCTGGGAAGGTCATGATCCCAGGAGAGGTAGCTGTCTGCAGCTAAGGTGGATCTTAAAGAACCTAACAGCTAGAGGCTATCTGCCAAGTGCACTTCCCACCTGGACAGTAAGTCCTTCCTTTTGAAGGAGGATCTGAGTGAAGCATCTCTAAAATGCTGCTGCATACATTCTGCTCACATTTCTATAGCCAGAGAAATTCATATGGCCAAGTCTGTCATCAGTCTGAAATAGTATTCCTCTCAATAGGAAGTAGGTCAGAGGAAGGTTAAGAGAAGATTCCAAAGTAGGAGCCCTGAAAGGATGGATGGACCAGTACGAAAGAGCAGCAAATAAGTAAGAACAGTAATAAAATGTATCACAATGTCCAAAGACCAAAATTGTCCAATCTTACCTCTTCATTTTATAGTTTAGAATGCAGAGACCCAGAGATATTAAGTGACTTGCCCATATGATATATGTAATTCCTAACAGTGTACCTGGCACATAGTAAGCACTCAAATTCTCTACACAACAAAAATCCAAACATAACTAATTAACCAATTTGCTGACATTATTTATATATTATTCAAAGAGGTCATAAATTAGATAACTGATGTCTTTCATGTTGGCTTGTCCCTCTGTGGATACTTAGGTTTCAGTTTTGCCTGCTCTGTAAAGGAGCTACTACTTACCCTCCAACTTTCCATCTTATGAAAGCTTGCTGCAAACGTTTATCTGCTGATGTCCTTGTAGGTTGTTATTCCTTCTTGGTCAGTGTAGTGGGTTGTTACATGGTGTTAAATATTCCATGTTTAACCTAAAGTCCATAATTTAATTTAAACTACTGATATGACTGTCTATATGGTAACTAGTATGGAAGGAATATATTTACATTCAGTAATCCAGCTTAAACTCTCAAAGCTTAAACTTTTTCATACAGATAACATGTATTTATCATATATATATATATATATGTGTGTGTGTGTGTGTGTGTGTAGATGTATATGTATATGTATATAAATATAATATGTTTACATTTAAAAAATCATCCTTTCTGGGGTGTCTGGGTGGCTCAGTCAGTTAAGCGTCTGACTTCAGCTCAGGTCTTGATCTCACAGGTTCGTGAGTTCAAGCCCCACATCAGGCTCTGTGCTGACAGCTCAGAGCCTGGAGCCTGCTTCGGATTCTGTGTGTGTGTCTCTCTGTCTGCCCCTTCCCCGCTGTGCTCTGTCTCTCTCTATCTTAAAAATAAACACTAAAAAAAATTTTTTTAATAAAAAAATAAATAAAAATAATATCATCCTTTCTTTTTTTAATGGACTTAGCTGCCATGTACAGGATGCTTAATTTTTAATACTACATGTTTCTAGGGTGATTCATTACTGAGACTTGCAGGTTTTTAAAGACTGAATATTTCATTGTGAAAGGATGTCAACCTAAAATAAAACTGGAGGATATGAAATGGAGAATCTATCTAATGCATGCACCTCAAAAGAATAGAACTTTAGATATGAAAGACTGATTTCCATTGAATGCCTGATTTACAGAAGACTAAGACCTACCTCCTGACCAATGAACATCCACCAAGAATCTCTCTCCACCCTTAAGCCAATGAACTTACTGCATGGACTCTGGCTGCACTTCCCCTTCTGTTGCACTCCTTGCCTATAAATACAGCCCACCCCAAATGCTCAATAGACTCACCTGTAGCCTACTCCAGCATGTTTCCTGAATTGCAATTCCTCTGCCATTCTCAAATAAACTTACTTTCTGATAATTTAATTTTGCCTCAGTTTACCATTTCATTTGGATTGACATCATGCTTTCTTAAGTTAATGGGTGGTCATAATTTAAATTATAAACAAATTCTTTTAACTATTTTAAAGGGCAAGCATATTAATACTAGACCATGATGTACTTGACCATGCTCTCTTCAACAGATAAAGGAGTTCAATCCATTGCATGGCTAGATCTCTTCTTTATTGCCTCAGACATATTATTAACACATTATGAATAATTCCTTAAAGGTATTCCCTTCCAGGGACACCTCAGTGGCTCAGTTGGTTGAGCAACCAACTCTTGATTTTGGCTCAGGTCATGATCCCACGGTCGTGGGATCAAGCCCCACTTCAGACTTCACACTGAGTGAGAAGCCTACTGGGATTCTCTCTCTCTCTCCTCTGTCCCTCTCTCCTGCTTGCACTCTCTCTCTCTTTCTAAAAATAAAATAAAATAAATTTTAGGTTTATTAAATATTTATATTAGATTTTAATAAAATAAAATAAATTTTAGATTTATTAAATATTTATATTAGATTTTATTAAAATAAAATTTAAATTTTATTTGGAAAAATAAATTTCTAATTCTTTGAAATATCCAAAACATACATTAATAGTCAAGGATAGATGTGATATTGTGGTTTATAATAAGAAATATATATATGGTCTTCCTCCCACTCCTGTCACAAAGCTCCTAAAACCCTTGGGATTTCCTAAGTGACTAGAGGGATACAGGTGTCTTTTCTTACCCATAAGCCCCGTTCAACCCACACATGAGTTTATGTTAATGAGGTGACTTCTGGAAAGTCCCTAAGTAACCCAAGAATGGTGGTTTGGTTGCAAGAGGAACCAGCCTTGGTTAGAAGATTGGAACTTGAAGCAACCCTTCCAACATCCCCCACCTCTGGGAAGGGGAGAGGAGCTGGAGAGGGAGTTAAGATCACCAATGGCTGATGATTTAATCAATCATACCTAGGTAATAAAGCCTACATAAAACCCCAAAAGGACAGAACTTGGAGAGCTTCCAGGTTGGTGAACACAGACATGCAGGGATAGCGGCACATGTCCCTTTCCTTGTACCTTGCCCTAAGTATCACTTCCATTTGGCTATTCCTTGATTATACCCTTTTATAATAAACAGTAATCTAGTTAAGTGAACTGTTTCCCCAAGTTCTGTGAGTCACTCTACCAAATTAATTGAACCCCAAAAAGGGGTTGTGGGAACCTCCAATTTGTAGCCAATGGATCAGAAGCATGGGTAAAAATCTGTACTTGGAACCAATGTCTTAAGTATGTGGGTGGGGGGTGGGAGGCGGTCTTGTGGGACTGAGGCCTTCACCTGTAGGATCTGATGTTATCTCCAGGTAGGTAGTGTCAGAATTGAGTTAAATCGTAGGACTCACAGCTTGTATCACAGAATTGCTTGATGTGTGGAAAACCCACACATCTGGTGTCAGAGGGGAAGCAGGATTATAGCAGAGCACCAAGAGTAAAGGGGTGCTGTTGTTCCTTTACAACATAATATAAATTTTTATCGTTAAGGCAATGTCCGCATGTTGCTAGAATAAATCAACTTTCAAACAGCTCTTCTACTTCCTGAAAAGGAGACTAAAAATTCTTCAACAGAAGGCAGGCTTTTTCTTTTACAGTTAGATATGGAAAGCACAGGCATGTTAATAGAATCTCACCAAGGTGTAGTGTAAATGACAGATACAAGGACATATTCTGAGAGGAGATACAGATAGCATGTGAATATGAGCCCTTTCAGAAGAATAAGGGTAAGGAGCAGGGGGCAGGGGGCAGACTATACCTGGAGCATGATTTTGCCTAATTTATTATATGACCTGTGAGAAGTTACCAGACATTTTTGCCCTACAAGTCCCCTTAAAATTTGTTCAGTGGGGAAATTTTTCCTTTGCCTCTAGGTGAAATCTATGTCTCATTGCTTATTGAATCTCTTTCCCTTACATAATAGATGATCCATATAGTCACTTTTAGTTGAAAAAACAAGTCTCAATTCAGAATTAGAAGGTCCAATCCAATGTATTCAACACTTCAGTCTTCACTCTAAGGTGAGAGTATTCATCAACACTTCAGTCTTCACTCCAAGGTGAGAATCTTCTTCCTCCTCCCCCAGCAGAGACCTGTGGTTGACTCCCATTGGTCTTATGGAAGGAGTATAGGTTTGCTCTGTTCTCCGTCCCCACTTACTTCCTCTCTCACTCTCAAGCCCCAGATTAGAGTAAAAGAGGAACATGAAATCAAGGGGTTAGGATGTTACCTGCCTGAGTGGACAGCTCACATTCTGAGGCTGCCAGTTCTTTAAGGCTCACTGTCTCTCTCTTAGATATAGTTGTGTGTTCTATAGAGGAGCTTCTTTGACAGGCACAAATCTATTGCTTTTGGCTTACAACTCCCCACCGCTCCCCTAGCCCTTAGACACCATACCATTCATGGTCCACTCTACAGAGACCTCACCTACTGGAATCTTGTTGTCCTCCTCAGTGATATTACAGGCTAAGCTAGAACAAGATATGGTGCCGTGTTAGGTCTCTCTCCCTTGTGTCTATACCTGGGAAGGCATCCATTAACTTCATAAACACTCGAGTACAAATCAAGCAAAATGCAGGCACCTCTGTCCTGCTGATGGTTTCCTCTGACTCCTCTAGTTTTCTCAGCTGTGAGGAAAGCCTATATGTCTCCAAGTTCAGGGAACACATTTCAAATTTTCTAAGGACTCTCATAGTAGCTTCCTACACTGGGCTAAGAGTGGAGGCAACATCCTGCTCTAGTAACCCAGGGGAAGGGGGGTGGAGGCCTCAACGCTGTTTTCCAAGACATCTCTTTTTTTTTTTTTTTTTTTTTTTTTTTTTTACAAATTCCCCCCACTTGCCACATTCTGATTACTTTTGAATTCTTTCAATGACTGAGGTGTCAAAAAGTATTGCAAAGGATTGTTTTCTTTAAAAATTCTACATTTTGTTTTGCCATCTCACTTTGGTAGGCAGATCTGTTGAGTGGTTCTCAATCCTACTCAACCCAATATATACAAACTTTAATAACAAATCTTTTTATCACTCTACTACCATGGAGTGAAATTTACAGATAATACAACCTACCTACATATATAATTCTAGAGAATCAATACAATGCCTCAACTGTGAAATAAAGGAGAGATAAAATTTTATGTACATAGTAAAATAATATGCATTTCCTTATTTAAGTTTCAGGTATGCCTCCACTGGAAAAGAAAAGGAAGTCAGATTTTTGCCCTCAGTTGTAATGAATTCATTTGGATTTAAGAAAAGGTAATATTCAATTGAATATTGTCAAAGTTTCTTCTCTATATTTGTCATTTTAAAATAAGGGATAAATAAAGATATTCAGGGTTGGCTAGATAAGAGGGAGAGGTTCTTTCAACATGCATTCAATAAATGATCCATTTTAGCAATTTTAATTCCACAATTGATACTGCCTTCAGTAACATATTTTGAACCCCTAGTAATTTTTAAAACATTAAAAGTTGTATAAAATCTTTCCTCTAGGGGCGCCTGGGTGGCTCAGTCAGTTAAGTGTCCGACTTCAGCTCAGGTCATGATCTCATGGCTTCTGGGTTCGAGCCCCATGTCAGGCTCTGTGCTAACAGCTCAGAGCCTGGAGCCTGCTTCGGATTCTGTGTCTCCCTCTCTCTCTCTGGCCCTCCCCCGCTCTAATTCTGTCTCTCTCCCTCTCAAAAATAAATAAACAGTAAAAAATTTTTTAAAATAATACTAACATTTCTTTACCGACTAAAGTGACCAAAAATACTAAATAACTGAGTTAATAAAGCCCGTGCTCTTGATTATCAGATATGGAAATTTCCCTGGCCAGATTTACCAATATTAGCTTTTACCATCTAGATGGAATGCATAGACAGGTGCTTAAGACTAAAGGCATCTTCATGAACCTGGTGCTCATTGTTAGGAGAGAAAAAACATAACCACTTTGTGTACCTGTTTATACAATTGGTTCTTATTTAGAAAAGCAAAGTACAAGTGATAAGTGGTTTAATTGACATTTTATATACATATATAAATGTATACTAATATATTAGTATACTATATATATATTATTTTCAGCATACCTTCAGCAGCCCACTGTAAGGAAAGTAGGCATATGTCTCTTATAGGCTGTGCCTCTTCAAGAATCAACTACTGTGAGTTACTCTTCATGAAGCTGCATTATGGTTGAACAGATAAAACCTCATCTGTGCCCTTGTATAAGTCTCTCCCAGTGTGAAGGCAAGGATTAAAACAGTCTTTCCTGCAGTTACCCCAAGCTTATTCCTCTAATTCTACGTTGGACTCCAGTATTACCCTAGGGAAATCATTTACTCTCTCGGTTCCAACTGGAGCTAGTGATTCTGACATCCTAGGTTTGTTATCCAAAAGTACTAGCAATTTAGTGTTGCTTGATGTGCATGACTAGCAGGTGTTATATGTGTGTTGAGGCACGTATAGCTCCTCCCAAGGAATCCAACGTTTGGAAGTGCCTTCCAAAGCATTTAGTCCAAGTTACTAATCTTCTGTCCAAGCAGGTATTATCCTTGGTAACTTCCTATGCTTGACTTTAAGAGAGTAGCAATCAGAGCCTATGCCACACAATCTATCTGAGAGATTTCATTATTTTACCTCTTTGTATTGTCAGTGCAACTTTTCTGAAAATATTAGAATATTGTTTAGGAAAGATCCTTTTATTTTCTCCATAACTGGATTCATTTTCCGATGTGAAGTCTACACACAAACCAGTTATAAAACTTATGAAAACAAAACCAAAGATGCATAACTTACATTCGAGCCTGTTTTTGTATTAATAGATTCTTCCTTAAGCACACTTTTAATACATAAAGTTATATTTAAATTTCTCAAACTTGCATGTCACCAGATCCAAGGCTCTATAAATATTATCACAGATCACCATTCTAATCATCGTAGAAAACTCTACTTGAATAATTACCCTTTAAGATAAAAACAAATAGAAACAAAATCCATTAAAACTTTACACTTTACCCTCTGGTCATATTAGCCTGAATAGTTAAATCTTTAGTCATATGCAATCTTTGCTTACATATGTTTTTCAAGTATCTTATAATTGAAGAATAATAGGACTATCTACTCTAAGCATTCACAACTTTTTTTGGTAACTCCACATCAAGCTAAGTGTAGAATGGAAAATGGGCACGGGTCTGCTTTTATGGCTTACAGAGCCAGCGGTCAGGCTACCTCTCTAGGCAGTGAACTCTTATCTCTGGTAATCCTCAAATGAAGGTTTGAATTTCTTGGGAGTGTAGGAGAAGAAATTCCTGCACTGAGTGTCAAATTAGACTGGATGAAGCTAAAAATTCCCATGCAATAAGATAGACGATATTGTTTATTAACATTAGGGAAGGAGATTGGGTCATTTAGGGGAAAGCTCTAGAATAGCCACGCAGATCATTGTCTTTTGATTACCAGAATGCACTCACATTCATTTCCTTCTAGGGAACCACGCCTTTCACATTCTCAGCCCAACTTCTTCACATAAATGAATTCTTCCTCTAGGATACAGGAGCAATGTATGCCTTGGCAAAGCCAAGCAACACATTCCATCTCCTGGCCACACTGGTGATCTCTGGAGTGGGCACCAGATACAAAATGAGCCAATTAGGACCATAAAATAAACTCAATTCTAAAATTTTCTTTGCAGCATCAGAGAAGTGGAGTATCTCTTATGCTGGATTGTGTACTATTATGCTGTGAGCCGAAGTTCTGTAAGGCCAGCTGGTAGAGCATGAAAATGGAGCCAACTCAGAGGAAGCAGATTAGAAAAGTAGATTCTGAAGATATCTTTTGAGTTCTGAACGAATGCATGTCTGTTCAGTCACATAAACCATTAAAGTCTTTTTTGACTGATAAAGCAGTTTGAGTTGGATCTTTAAAATAAAGTCTTAACAGATAAAATGAGGATAAGAGTTCTCCACTCCATCCCCAGTCCTAAGGATGGTGTCAGACACATACTAGGTGCTCAATAAATACTTGCTGAATGAATGAATAAATTCCCTAAAGGGGCTTCAAGCAACTAGAAGGACTCAGAAAAGGAAAAGAGTAAGGAAGAATGGATGGTAACAATGTGTTGGTGAAGAGATTGTGTAGAAGAACAGGAAAGGTTATTATTATGAGTTTGAAACTTTAGGGAGATAGAGAGAGGGAAATGTACTCTATTATAATCTACTCCTATACAAAGGAAATATAACCTAGTGTTCTGCAGTCTGTTGTTCAAAGATTTGGGAGTTAGACTTATGTCTTTGAACATGAGTTCTTGTAAAGACTGGCCTCAAGACAGAGCACACTTGCCAGATTTAATAAGGATTACCCATATGTATGTAAATTCTTTAAGTAGCAGTTGAATTCAAATGTGCTGCTAAAAATAGCCATGTCTTGACCTTTCATCAAGGAAAAAAAAATAAAAGGAACTTTTCTTCCCTTTAAACATGGCAAGTTAAGATCATTCAGCAAGATAATTCAAAATGCTTATGCTATAAATCTGTGGATATTTTCTTCAATACAGTCAACTCAAATTTTTGGCCATCTAAGTTCGTTTTTTACAGGTTTCTCTTTTATTTCAAATTAATGGTTTTGCTCCTTTTTTTAAAAGGAAGTCTTGGGGAGCCTGGATGGCTCTGCCGGTTAAGCATCCGACTTCGGCTCAGGTCATGATCTCACAGTCCATGAGTTCAAGCCCCATGTCGGGCTCTGTGCTGACAGCTCAGAGCCTGGAGCCTGCTTCAGATTCTGTGTCTCCCTCTCTCTTTGACCCTTCCCCGTTCATGCTCTGTCTCTCTCTGTCTCAAAAAATAAAATAAAAACATTAAAAACGTTTTTTTAAATAAAAAAATAAAAGGAAATCTTTACTAGCCTTTGCAAAGAAAAAGATGTATATTAGAGAATTAAGAAATTTGATTGCTATATATATTGACTTTGACAATCTATAATTTTTCATAAGCTTAGAAAAATATTTATGATTACCTGTAGTTCAGTAACATTTATAATAAAAAATAATGTTTCTAACAGAACCACTACCATGCAAATATTGACAAGCCAAATAGCCAAATATTTTAAATATTGCTACTATAGCTTTTGTTCCATTAAGTCACAGGGCTTTTTTGAAAAGATTCAAGGAAATTTTTAACTTTTTAAAAACATGTGATGTTAACATGTGCACCTTTTATTTAAACTCTGTGAGACATTATCATTAAATCTGTGGGTCTGGTCAAACTCAAAGGCTTTAAGATGAATGATGGAAAATGAAAACAAAGGCTCTCCATGACACCAGGGACAACAATAGAGATATGACTGCATGTTCTATAGTAACTCTCTATGTGACCTTAAGTGTCTGTTTTCCTTTATGTCTCACTAAGTCAAATAAGGTGAAGCACCTCTTTAAGGGTATTTAAGTCCCACTCAATTATTGCAACATTAGGAACACTTAAAACATGTTAGTGAAAAATGAAAATATAGATGACTAATAAGAAATAGGAATTGAAAGTATTTGACATTATTTCTCTTTGAGCAAATAACAATATATAACTGAAATACTGGCTTACCAGTATTTCAAAACAAAAGCATGTTTTAGTGATTTTTTTTTTAGAGAGTATATATCTCCAAGGTATATATCAAAATTGGGGAAACATGCATAGTGTGAAAGTAACTATTTACCTTTTGTTTTGACTGATTGTTAAGTTTCAAAATGTTTGCTTTTTATCTCAAAGTGTATTAAAGAGGATTTTTAATTATTAACAGTGAGAAATAGTAATTTAGTAGGTTTAAGGAGAAAATAAAATTCACTTAGAAAACTGAAAACTCAGGAGACACAATTACCTATGGAAAGGGATATTGGGGAGAAATACAATATTTGACATTCTAGCACATTTTCTACTTAATTAGGATCTCATTTATTTTAAGAAATGAAATGAGATTTGGATCTACTATGACAGATTATGACAGAGCCTTTACCAAATCTTGGCTCACAGAGAAAACAATATTTATGACATACTCTGGGGTAACAGATGAGATTGCTCCTAGCTGAGATGACAGCCAAAAGCTCTGGGCCACCTCCAGTCACAACCCAGCTGCTCTAGTGGCTGAGGGGATTAATATCTCCACACATCTGTGTCCATTGTTACATAATCTGTGGGAGAATTTTGCTCTCCAAAATGAAAGGGCATGTAAATTTCCCACTACTTTTAGAAAACAGCTCAAAGTACACACATTTACTGTAATGAGTCAGTGAAAATCCACTACATTATTGCAACATTAAGTATTCTATACAAGCTATTTAGGAGCCAAAGGGTCCTAAAATAAGCTCAGACTTGCACACAAAAACAAGAGCTGTTGCTTTCATTTGATAATCACACCAAAAATGAAGCACTCAATATTAGAGCTAAAGTTTGAATCCATATTTATTGGTTGATATCTAAGATATTTAAAAATCCAACTGTCTTATATTTGGACAATTAACCAAAATTAATTAACCAAATTTAATCTTATAAAGTAGATGCTTTCTCCTTGCCACTTGAAGTTTTTAGCTAGCCATTTTGATTAATGTCATTATTAGCTAACATATACCAACATTTTCTAAAACCATACTTTCAGGTAGTAACCAATAATTAAGAAGTGTTAATCACAAAAATGCCAAGAGGAGGAACAAAAGAATACAAGATGCAACTAAGTCATTGTGAAGAAAATGGAACAATATTAAATCACCAGATAATGATAATTGTAGAGGTTGGGCAAAGTACGGCCAGGGTGAGATGAGGTTGCCAGGGAGGGGGAATAATGTTTCACTGGATGCATCATACCCTCCTTTATATCTATACATAGGGGGCATTTTTAGGTAAACAATCCTTCAACATGGAAGGTCTGGAGCTCCTCTGTCAAATATGGTAGCCACTAGCCACAGGTGGCTATTAAGTATTTGAACTGTGGCTAGACCAAATTGTGATGAAATGTATGTGTAAAATATACATTGTATTTTAAAGACCTCATTTCAAAAAATGTAAAGTATCTCATTAATAATTTTTATATTGATTACTTATTGAAATTAAAATATTTTGGATATATTAAGTAAAATACACTATTAAAATTCATTTCACCCCATGAAAAAAGTCAACATGGCTATAAGGAAATTTAAAATTCCATAGGCAGGGGCGCCTGGGTGGCTCAGTTGGTTAAGCAGCTGACTTCGGCTCAGGTCATGATCTCGCGGTCCGTGAGTTCGAGCCCCGCGTCGGGCTCTGTGCTGACTGCTCAGAGCCTGGAGCCTGTGTCACTTCTGTGTCTCCCTCTCTCTGACCCTCCCCCGTTCATGCTCTGTCTCTCTCTGCCTCAAAAATAAATAAATGTTAAAAAAAAAATTTAAAAAAAAAATAAAATAAAATAAAATAAAATAAAATTCCATAGGCAGTTCACCTTTGAGGCTCCTGTTATATCTTTATTGGACAGGGCTAGCCTAGAATAAAACTATGTGGGAAAGAAGAAAAAGATAAAATGACCATACAACAGGAAAAAAAAAAGATGCTTTAGAATATATCAGGAAAAACATATTTTCATTAAACTCCTAAAAAGTTTCTATTAATTTGTCAGTAAGAACGATAAGAAGCCCACTGTTGGCGTCACTAACTTAACTGTGTTTGGTTTTCACTCTATAAAGAGGATTTAGTCATGCTGAATGAAACCTTTCATTGTCATCTTAATAAATTTCTCCTTTAAGTGTTGTGATTGATAAGAAAGACAGACAGACATACATGTAGACAGATAATCTCTACTCCGTGGAACCTTACTGACAATTGCAAAAAAGATTCTGATGAAGAAAATGTGGCCACATTACAACTATATATTTTATGAGGAATTGCCAAGGCAAAGAAGGACAACAACTTCAATTCTGTTTTCAAGGGGGAAGTAAATGATTCATTATTCAAAACAGATAGTTAACTTCTGTTTTAAAGATTTCCAAACATTTTGAAAGAAGAGATAAATGGTATTTGGCATCTTCCCCCTTCCTCATTGGGAACTTCCAGAAAGTGTTTGTCTTTCCCGCCTGAGCTCCAAGGTGCAAGATATCTTCTTTTCCTAGATTGGCAGTACCTACAATTATCCTCCCTGGGCAATACCCTCTTTTCCTCTTCATTTAGAGAGGTGTGTTATCAATTGCCGTTTATTTGACACTTAGCACGTGCATTCAATTACGATCTATTTCGATTTATCCTGATAGTCAATGATAAGGGGGAAAAAACATGGAAATAGTCTGTGGCTTCAGTTTTCCAAATGTTCTTCATAGACAGTTAAGTAAGCACTGAATCAGCTATGTCAAAATAAGCAAATTTTCAGGCTTTTCCTATTCCAATCAGACACCATGTAGAAAAAAATGGTGCTTTTTCAAGAAGTGGACATAGTGAACCACCTTCCACCCTTCATCTCTGTCCCCAACTATCATCATTCCTAATACAAGTGTTCAATGGAGCTATGGAGAGACAGTTGATTGAGGATAGATAGATAGATAGATAGATAGATAGATAGATAGATAGATAGATATAGACAGACAACAACAAAATTTGCTCTTTAGGTAATGAATAAACACAGAAATTTAATTTGGTGGAGGAAATGTCCATAGTATACTACTTCTAAAGACTTTTTTTTTTATTTTTAAAGACTCAAAATCCTTCAGGAGAAAATAGGCAACAATTGGCCTAGGTCACAGCAACTTCTTACTTGACATGTCTCTGGAGGCAAAGGAAATAAAAGCAAAAATGAACTATTGGGACCTCATCAAGATAAAAAAAAAAAAAAAAAAACCTTCTGCATAGCAAAGGAAACAATCAACAAAATTAAAAGGCAACTAATGAAAGGGGAAAAGATATTTGCAAATGACATATCTAATAAAGGGTTAGTATCCAAAATATATAAAGAACTTACTAAACTCAACACCCAAAAAACAAATAATCCAGTGAAGAAATGGGCAGAAAACATGAATAAATGCTTTTCCAAAGATGACATCCAGATGGCTAACAGACACATGAAAAAATGCTCAGTATCACTCATCATCAGGGAAATACAAATCAAAACCACATTGATATACCACCTCATACCGGTCGGAGTGGCTAAAATTCACAACTCAGGAAACAACAGATGTTGGCAAGGATGTGGAGAAAGGGGAACCCCTCTGCACTGTTGGTGGGAATACAAGCTGGTGCAGGCACTCTGGAAAACAGTGTGGAGGTTCCTCAAGAAATCAAAAATAGAACTATGCCATGACCCACCAATTGCACTATGAGGAATTTACCCAAAGGATACAAAAATGCTGATTTGAAGGGGCACATGCACCCCAATGTTTATAGTAGCACTACCAACAATAGCCAAAGTATGGAAAGAGTCCAAATGTCCATCAACTGATGAATGGATAAAGAAGGTGTAGTATATATATACAATGAAATACTACTCAGTGATGAAAAAGAATGAAATCTTGCCATTTGCAATAATGTGGATGGAACTAGAGGGTATTATGCTAAGCAAAATAAGTCCATCAGAGAAAGACAGATATGATTTCACTGATATGTGGAATTTGAGAAACTCAACAGATGAACATATGGAAAGGGAGGGAAAAATAAGATAAAAGCAGAGAGGGAAGCAAACCATAAGAGACTCTTAAATACAGAGAACCAACTGAGGGTTCTTGGAAGCGGGGATTAAATGGGCGACAGGCACTAAGGAGGGCGCTTATTGGGATGAGCAGTGGGTGTCATATGTAAGACATGAATCACTGGATTCTACTCTTGAAGCCAAGACTACACTGTATGTTAACTAACTTGAAAATAAATTAAGTAAACAAACAAATAAATAAACAAACAAATACCCAAAGATCTTGTGGCTAATTATGAATGAGTATTTATTATATGCCAGATGCTGCTTTCACCACTCTAAAGATGACTAACTCATTTCAATTCGTAACAACTCTATGTGGTAGGTAGTAGTATTATCAACATCTTTAAGATGAGAAGACAAGCTCAGAAAGTTAAATCACTTGCCAGCAGTCAAGCAAGTGACTCAGGCAGAGCTAAGACCGAACCCAAATATGCCTGCAGAATCCATGCTCCCAGGTGATGCACAATTCTGCCTCTCTCAAGGCTGAATTCAAGGGTAAGTCAAAAGATTCTTACTGAACACATAGTTTTTTCTTCTAGCATTAATGTCTTTTGGTATGAATAAGTAATATACAATCTCCACTTTTGTATTATGAATAGTTTGAGGGCAAGAATCACAGCTTTAACCTGCACCCAACATGACTTTATCAATTGGTTCATTTGACAAAGCCACCACTGAGCACGTAACATACATTAGGTGCTTTAATAGGCACTGGGAGTAGGAGACGAGCAAGACAGTCTCTGACCTTCATGTCCTCACAAGTTGAGCTGGTTCCTAAGCTGCAATATGTGACAAATGCCGCCCTAGTGGTATGAACTGAGGGCCATGAAAGACACAGAGAAGAAAACAGCTAATTCTGTCTAGCAATACGAGAAAAGAATGAAAACTTAATAATGACTTAAAAAGACATTTATTTTAAGTATTTCATAATGCATATAAAATTATACACTTGGTACAAAAAAATCAGTTAGATGAGATGTAAATGAGTATGTGGAACTACAGCCTTAAAAACATGATGCAACTCAAGAATTCTTTGGGGGCATGTATTGCTAATACATAAATATATGAATAATATATTCTCATACAGACATATAAATCTATTTTTCATACCTTACAATCACGTCATGTACAATGTGACTGCTAAACTATCATTATTTTGCCACTATATTGGAAATTTTAATGATATGCCTTAGGGTTAAAGAAGTTTCTGACAAAAGTTCACCTCTTCTCTGACATTAGTTACTGATTTTTTTCTCTTAGTTGTTGAATATTATTTACATTGTCCTTCTACTAATGTATTCTTTCCCACATCCATATTTAGTATAGTTTCTCAAGACAAAATGTCATATTAAGAAGGAGCAGATATCTTTCAAGCCCTGAGGACACTACTATAGCAATGTACAGGGAAAATAAACAGGGATAGTAATTATTTTCTTCTGCCTTCCTTTCTTCCTTCCTTTCTTCCTTCCTTTCTTCTTTTCCTCTCTCTCCCTTCCCTCCTTCTTTCCTTCCTTCCTTCCCTCCCTCCTTCCCCCCTCTCTCTCCTTCCTTCTTTCTTTCCTTTCTTCCTTCCTCTCATAATTGCAGAGAGGCTCACCTTACTAGGAATAGTAAGTCACCACAAAGACACGAAAGCACAACAGAAAATACCTTTTAGTTCCAAAACCCATATTAGTGTACTCAAATTAGGATATTTTTAACAGTTAATTTATTTTCTATAATAAATGAGATTGAGTCAACTTACATTTTTCATAAAAATAAAACATTACAATAAACTTTCTAACTGTATGTTATTCAACATATAACAGATGCTGCTCTCTGAAAGAATAGTTTAATGGTGGGATTTGCTCCCTCTCAGTTTCTTTGGAAACCACTTGCTTCTAATTCAATGACATTTTAGTGGCAAAAGTTCAGAGGTTTAACTGTAAGATCTACTTATAAAATAATTCTACACTAAGCTATAATTAACCATTATTCTTTTATTTTGTTAAAGAGTTACGTCAGATCCAAGATTTCATTATGTGCTTACATATGCATGAACAGTAAACATTGATTGCAAAATCAAATGTGGGTCATTAGGTCAATTGTCTCAGTAAACTGTAACTTACAGAATTACAAATTAATGGACTTATTATATCTGACTACATGCTTTATCAATGGAATTTCATCTCTTATTTGTCTCTATTCCTTTAACAGTATTAAAAATATATTTAAAACAAAGTACTACATGAAAGGCACTAAATTTTGAGTCACAAAATGAATAGCAAAGTATGCCATAAATAGTTTATCATTAGCTTCTTATACATTACAGCAGAAATTCAATTTGTGAAATGCTTTTTACATCTTGTATGTATGTGAATATATAATGTGGTATATAGGTACTCATTATTCTGTCCTCTGCTAGGACTAGCTTTTACTGATTGACACTTTGGCTTCAGACTCTTGGCTTCCATTGAAAAACAATGTAAGAAATAGCATTAAAAAATTACAATAGCTAAAAAAAAAATTGCAATAGCTAGAGAGATGTTTTTGAGATTGTTATCCACTAGAGCATCCTATATAAAGTGCTACATAATAAATATTTTTATATCTTATAGCCAGAAAAGGCTTTACTCCCATTACAAGTTGATATGTTTTTTTGTTTGTTTGTTTTTTTGTTTTTTTTTTTTTAATTTTTTTTTTCAACGTTTATTTATTTTTTTGGGACAGAGAGAGACAGAGCATGAATGGGGGAGGGGCAGAGAGAGAGGGAGACACAGAATCGGAAACAGGCTCCAGGCTCTGAGCCATCAGCCCAGAGCCTGACGCGGGGCTCGAACTCACGGACCGCGAGATCGTGACCTGGCTGAAGTCGGACGCTTAACCGACTGCGCCACCCAGGCGCCCCGATATGTTTTTTTCTTACTAATTATGTTCCTCATTTCACTCTGTCTACCTGGAAGCTTACACCTAAATGTGTGACCCAAATTCATTACATAGACCACTGTATTCTCCACATTCTACTCTGTATCTTCTAGTCTAACTTACACTTTTCTTTGCCTCACTTTTTACATTTTACTCACTAACATTTTTCTATTTTATTGTATGTCTTGAAAGTGGAGTAAAAATAAATAAACTTATATATTTTATTACTGACCACTATGACCTTGAACAAATCCCTTAATCTCTAGATTTTTATTTTCCCATTTATAAAATAAAGGTAATACAGGATGTTGTAAGACTCAAAATAGATTATTTATAACAGTATTTACAGGTCATTTTACAAATACTAGGGCTTCTTATCTACCCAAAGAGAGCAGTACAGAAATTTGTATTAGGCTTATAACCTCAGTATTAGATATCTGCTACTGTTTTAGAGTCTCTTAAAATTTTCTTTTGAAAAACTATCCCACCTCCCTCACTGCATAGCTCCAGAGGTGGATGCACAACTCAGACCTGGCTAAAAGCATCCCATACCCCTGGCCATACTCACTAGTTCCATATGGGCACAGACCCAAGCTGAAACAAAGAAAGTCATACCTGAGATTTGCTGGAGCATAGGGACACTGGCATTCTCATTTCATTGAAATTATTCACAATGAGATGTCCTAAGGGTAGAGATGCTAAGTGGACATTTTTCTCATTTCATAGGGAGAGTACACTTTAGAAAAAAACCAAACCAATGCAAAGGAAAGCAGAATTGAGAGAGACAGAGATGGTTTTCTGATCACAAAGTTTGGGTCCTCTGATCCAACCATATCTGAAGCCACCTGTACCCACAAACACAGCATCATAGGAGTTACCATCATCATCTCTTGAATTCACAATTTTAATTCAGGAAAATTCACAGAGCAGAAGAACTTATTTGATCATCCTATAATACTGTTTTAAAATATGTCCAATCAGTACAGAAAATATTAAAAAAACTCATTGGCCAGAATATTTTAAAATAAGCCACCAAATATGTGAGCAAAACATTTGGGATTATGAAGGAAAATCCTCTATAGTGCAGTATGTTAATCCAGATTTTCTGAGCAGTAGATGCTAAAATGGGATAAAAAGTTTAAGGATTTCATTAACAGAAATTTCTGAGTGAAAAAAAAAGGAAAGAAAGTTGGATGAATGCATTGTAGACTGCAGTGCAGTCTAGAAGGTCCAGCAAGACCACTAGGGAGACCTTGAGTCCAAAATGGCCCAGGTATCCCAGGAACTGGCTTGTCTTAGCATTCCTGCCAGTCAGTCATGGACAGGAGGCAGTTCTGGAAACAGGGAGTGGGCTCAGATGCAACAGGGATTTCAGAGTGAATAGACAGAGCACTTGGCCAATTACACCCTGCTGTTTGAGATCTGTGAGGCACAGTCTCACGGCCAACACCTATAGTGAGATCTTATGGCACAGGTGATACAAGGCTATAGCAGCAGTTAAATATAGTAATGATAAATAGTGAATCAGAGGAACAATGGCAGGAACTAAGTCAAACTTTTCCTGATAGTTCAAAAACAAGAAAACAAGAAATACTATGGCTTCATATGGATTCTTGGCACTGGATAATATGGCATGGTTAGTTATAAGACTCATAGCCTTTGCCTAACTTTTTCAGAGGGAACCTGAGTAACCACTTTCTTCTCCCCCTTCTGGCCCTTTTATTTGTGTCTGCTTATCCTCCCAAAGTAAAAAAAAAAAGAAAAAAAAAAAAAAAGAAAAAAAAGGTTGCTATGACATGTATAAACCAAAAACCAAGGTAATAATCATGTTGTCATGATGTCAGGTCCAAACTCGTAATTCTCAGTTGTAACCTCCTACTGTCAAGTCCCCAAATCAGAGCACATTACTTATTTCTTTTATATCTTCCCTGAGTTCTCAGTCAAGTTTTAGGAATGCATCTCCACAGTCTTCAACGTTTATTTTATTTTTGGGACAGAGAGAGAGCATGAACGGGGGAGGGGCAGAGAGAGAGGGAGACACAGAATCGGAAACAGGCTCCAGGCTGCGAGCCATCAGCCCAGAGCCCGACGCGGGGCTCGAACTCACGGACCGCGAGATCGTGACCTGGCTGAAGTCGGGCGCTTAACCGACTGCGCCACCCAGGCGCCCCATCCACAGTCTTAACAATATTCTGTTCCATTCTCATGAAGTGATCTTCACTCAGGGTGTACTTAACAAGTATACTATCTACCTGATAGAGGAGAGGGTGGTGCAACAGTCAAGGCAGAAAAGCAAAGCCATCAGTGAATGCTCTCAGATCTCCTCTTGCAATTAACTCTTCCTGTGACAATTGCACCCTAAGGCTGAATGTACAGATTCTGGGACTCTTTCTTGAATCCCAGATTTCCATTACTCTTGATTCTTAATTCATTGGCATTTTTAATGTTAATGCACTCACCAGTGCCTGTTTCATGCCACTTCCATATCATTCATTAGGTGTGATGATTTTTGTTTTTATATGCTATGCAAAAAGTATTTTATCACTGTTTAAAACTCTTATTATGATCTCTTTAAATTCAATTCTAGGAGCACCTGGGTGGCTCAGTTAAGTGTCTGACTCTTGATATTGACTCAGGTCGTGATCTCCCAGTCGTGGGATCAAGCCCCACATTGGGCTCTGCAATGACAGCATGGAGCCTGCCTGAGATTCTCTCTCTCTCTCTCTCTCTCTCTCTCTCTCTCTCTCTCTCTGCCCCACCCCTGCTCACACTCTCTCTCAAAATAAATAAATAAACATTTAAAAATAAATTAATTAAAGTTCTTGCTGTTTGATCCTGCCATTTTAAGTCCCATTTAAAATGAAAAGAAGCAAAAACATTTCAGAGGAAGATAATCTGTAAGCAGAGAAGGACAAATCTATGCACAACACTGGAAGAAATCTTGAAGGTCAACATATGCACCAGATATTGAAAGCTCTTATTTCAAAGCCAGACAATAAGAGTAGTGCAGTGGTTAAGGACTCTTGCTGTGAAGACAGGCTACCTGGGTTCAAATCCCCATGTGTATATTTCCTAACTCTATAACATTGAACAAGAAAATAGGGATAGTACTATTACCTACTTCTGAAAAGGGTTTATGTGGATTAAACAAGAAAATCCTATACAGGAGTTTGGCATGATTCTGGCATGTATTCAATCTCATTTATTTTTGTTGTTTCATATAAAGCAGTTTATAGCGTGCAGCATTCAGTAAAAGGCAGCTATTATTGTGCCCATAAGGACATGTGTAGTTGTCAAGCCATATTTGCTGATTTGGGGTTATAAAACAACAGTCTCCATATTAAGTCATTTTTGAAGATCTAGTCCAACTATGTATTTATCCTGCCATCTATCAGTGAGAGCTGGTTGATAAGGGAATCCATTAGGTGTGGAAGCAAGGACCTAGCAGACATCCCATGCTGAAAGAACTCTTGGGAATTTAGGAGCCAACTGCCAAGTTAAGTGTTAGATAGTCAAAAAGGAGTTTTTCTTTCTGTTCCCCTATTGCCAAGAGCCCAGGAAGGCTATGAGGAGCCAGAAGAAATACTGTGAAAATTTGAGCCTGCAGAGAAGTAGGTAGTTCAATGTCTTTTATCCACCCCCCCCCCACCCCCGGTTTGGCTGGAAATAATAAGCAGAATTTTCTTACTAAGAAAAGTCGGTGAAAAGGAAATTTTTACTGTTTTTTTTTCCTGTTTTGCATTTTTTCCCAACCAGCTTTATTTGTTTATTATTTTTTAAGTAAGCTCTACACCCAACATGGGGCTTGAACTCACAATCCTGAGATCATGAGTCGTGTGCTCTACCCTCTGAGCCTTTCCAGGTTTATTGAGATCTAATTGACATATGATGTGTAAGTTTTAGGTACACAACATGTTGGTTTGATACACTTCTACATTACAAAATGATTACCACCAAATAGCATTAGCTACTACCTCCATCCCATCACATAGTTACCACTTCTTTTTTGTGGTGAGAGCATTTAAGATTTACTCTCTTAGCAACATTCTAGTATATAATTCAGTATTATTAGCTATAATCACGATGTTGTACATTATGTCCTCAGAGTTTATTTGCACTGTAGCTGGGAAGTTTCTACCCTTTGACCAATATCTCCCCATTTCACCCACCCTCAGCCCCTGGTAACCACCATTCTAGTCTTTTTTTTCTCTGATTTTGGCCTTTTTAGATTCCACATATAAATGATAGCATACAGTATTTGTCTTTCTCAGCCTGACTTACCTTACTTAGTATAATACACTCAAGTTTCATCCAAGTTGTCACAAATGGCAGGATTTCCTTCTTTCTCAAGGCTGAATAGTATTCCATTGTGTGTGTGTGTGTGTGTGTGTGTGTGTGTGTGTTTGAGAGAGAGAGAGAGAGAGAGAGAGAGAGAGAAATCACATCCAATGTATCCATTAATTCATTGACAAACACTTAGGTTGTTTCCATATCTTGGCTTAATTGTGAATAATGCTGTAGTGAACATGGGAGTGCAGATAACTCCACCAGATCCTGATTTCAATTCCTCTGCATATATACCCAAAAGTGGTATTGCTGAACCATACAGTAGTTCTATTTTTAATTTTTTGAGGATCTCCCTACTATTTTCCATAGTGGCTATACCAATTTACATTCCTACCAACAGTACACAAGGGCTCCCTTTTCTCTAAGCCTTCATCAACACTTGAGATCTCTTAGATTTCTGATGATAGTCATTCTAACAAGTGTGTGGTGATATCCCATTGTGGTTTTGACTTGCATTTCCCTGATGATTACTGATGTCCAGCACCCTTCCATGTTCCTGTTGGCCATTTGTATGTCTTCTTTGGAAAACTATTCAGTTCCTCTGCCCATTTTTATCAGGTTGTTTGCTTGTTTTGCTATTGAATTGTTTAAGTTCTTTATACATTTTGAATCAGAAATATGATTTGCACATATTTTTTGCCCATTCCATAGGCTCCTTTTCATTTTGTTGATTGTTTCTTTTGCTGTGCAGAGGCTTTTTAGTTCAGAAGTCTCACTTGTTTATTTTTGCTTCTGCTGCTTGTGCTTTTGGTGTCAGATCCAAAAAATTATTGCCAAGACCAACATCAAGGAGCTTTTTCCCCTATGTTTTCTTGTAGGTGTTTTACAGTTTCATGTCTTATGTTTAACTTTTTAATTCATTTCGAGTTTCTTTTTCTGAATGGTGTAAGATAGGGGTCCAAGTTCATTCTTTTACATGTGGCTGTCCAGTTTTCCCATCACCCTAATGGAAGAGACTGTCCTTTCCTCATTGTGTATTCTTAGCTTCCATGTCAAATATCATAGGTATGTATACGCAAAAGTTTATTTCTGGGCTCCTGACTCCATTCTATTGATCATTGCGTCTATTTTAATGCCAATACCATACTGTTTTGATGACTGTAGCTTTGTTGTATAGTTTGAAATTAGGAAATGTGATACCTCTAGTTTTGTACTTTCTCAGGATTGCTTTGACTATTTGAGGTTTTTGTGGCTCCATACAAATGTTAAGATTATTTTTTGTATTTTTGTGAAAAAGGTCATTGGAATTTTGAAAGGGATTATATTAAACCTATACAAGGAAACCATTTTTAATACAAAGTTAACTAAAGGGCCTTTAAGCCTGATGCTGAAATCTCTCCTATAGTCCCCTTGTCAGGCTAACTGCTGGGAAGAAGAGATATCTTTTTATAATTTGCAGAAAGTACCTATATACAAAGTTGGCCCAAGCCCTGAACCCCTATGTGTCTTTCTGGCCCTAATAATGTCTATCTGTTGTTGTGTTGTCTTAGTAAGTTCCTAAATTTATTTAGATAACTCCTTGATATAATTCTAAATCAAGAATCTTCTCAGAGCAATGGAGAACTGGCCACTGCTTTTAGACAAAGATTTTAACATTCCCCCATTGAAAGTAAACCGCACTCCATATAATGGGTATTATTGCCACTGTGTAAATAAAGTCATTCAATACTGAAAACATCTGCAGGCACTCCCCAGGGCAGTATCCACCTAAATTGCATGGGGAATTAGAAACCATAGGAAGCCTGTGTCTGGGGCCTTGGCTTAACCTTGCTAATTCTCCCCAAAACTAGAGCCTACTTCTAAACTTTAACTGAAAGCCTACCTTTACCAAGGCCCAACTGGATTTCTATATTTTTCTCATACCTTACTGACTTTAGGGTTCACAGTATGTTGTTCCAACTACATACTACTTCATCACAAACCTTCCACATGCTTACTCTGAAGCCAGTCTCCCTGGAGTCAATTGCCAGTGTCACCAGTTGCTGTGTGTCCCTAACAAATTTTTAACACTTCAAGGTTCAGTTTCTTCATTTTTAAAATGGGGATAATAATAGACCTAATCCATATGAGCAATGAACGATGTAGCATTTTAAAGTCTCAGAACAGTGCCTGGCACATGGTGAGCACTCCATAAATGTTGGCAGTAGTGACAGCTGTCTGTGTCTCTTATTGCCTGCCACCATGGTGTCCAGACACTGAGTTCCACATTCTAACTAGATTGTTCTCTTCTGAATTAATCTGGCTGGTGAACCAATCTGAACCAATCTAGTGGGCATTCCTGGTTTCTGGGTCGGTATTAACCTATTATGGGTTCAATAATAATAATGGATAATACCATTTCTCATATTACATATGATTTTTACATAGCCACAGGCTATTTTCTGGTGTTAAAATGAAAAGAATCGACTGTTCAATATGACATAATGGTAGAGTGATATGTAATAATTGGCTATACACTTCAAATAACAGTTAAAGGCAAAATTTGGCTATGTTCTTTTGAACATTAATATTTACATTTTATTCTTTTAATTAAACATTTGACTTTAGTCCAAAGAGGAGGTACCCACATACTTTGGTTTTGAAAATTCAAACTCCCAGAATTCTTACTAGCCTTAAAGAAACCAAATGTAAATGTGCATACTGACATGGCACGCATATCATTTTCCCCCATATTCAATATATGAAACTTACATAGAATTACTTCCTCAAATTAAAGGTAATTTTTTAAATATGTTATAGGTATTTACCATCCTAACAACACCTAGAGCCACAGAATATGTGGGTACATATGATCAAACCTGATCATGCTATTGTACTAGTAACACATCCTTAGCTGGTAGAGTATTGGGTTTTCAGCTGTGTGACTTCAGGCAAGTGTCTGTTTCCTCATCTGTAACAAGCAAATATTGGAATCTCTATTCATAGGTGTGTTATGAGAATTGAATGAGTTAATTCTCTTAGCCCAGTACGTGGAATGACAAATGTTAGCATTCATCATCATCATCATCTTCTTCTTCCAACCACCCCAATAACTCACATCCATGTGATACTTTGTAACTGAAAAAATAGAAGAAATAGTGAGGTTAAAAAAAAAAAAATGCAAAGCTTCAATCACCTGAGCAGAATAATCAGTGCCTATGGCTGGAAAGAATTCAGGCAAATAAAGAAACCAGAAGATGTTCAAAAAACATTTTCTTTTTCTTTTTCAACTTGGAGAAGTTTGGGGCGCCTGGGTGGCGCAGTCGGTTAAGCGTCCGACTTCAGCCAGGTCACGATCTCGCGGTCCGTGAGTTCGAGCCCCGCGTCGGGCTCTGGGCGGATGGCTCAGAGCCTGGAGCCTGTTTCCGATTCTGTGTCTCCCTCTCTCTCTGCCCCTCCCCTGTTCATGCTCTGTCTCTCTCTGTCCCCAAAAAAATAAATAAACGTTGAAAAAAAAAAATTTAAAAAAAAAAAAAAACTTGGAGAAGTTTAAGGGTATGGGTTTTCCTTCTGGCAGCACTGCCTGCTATAATTTCACAGAGATGCAAATGATTAACATAAGGCTATCCTATAAGAAGAGCAGGATAGCATATGAGAACTGGACATTTCAGAAGAATAAGGGTTAAGGGGAGAACTGTATATGGAACATGACCGTGCTGGCAACAAGGAGGCCAGCAGAGCCACTTGGCCTTTCACTGTAGTGAGTCCAGTTGGGTAAGCACTCCAGAAGCAGTAGCAGTAGTTCTCAAAATGTGGTTTCTGAACAAGCAGCCTTGGCTTCACCTGGAACTAGTAAGAAACACAAGTTCTCTGGCCCTACCCCAGACCGACTGAATCAGACATTCTGAAAATGAGTCTAGCCATTCTGCTGTAAGTTAAGTCCTAGAATCACTAGCTTACAATCTACTCAGAAAAAAAGAGAAGTAAGCAAGATGATACAAACCTCTGTGATAGGTACTCTGTACAATGATGCTATTCCCGTGCTACTGGAGTATACTGGAAGGTCATCTACCCCAACCCAGAATAGGAGGTGAGTCTGAGGTAAATCTTCAGATATGTGTGAATCAATCAGGTGAAGTAGGAACAAAAGACTAGATTGGATTCCAGATCGCTGCACTTTTACCGAACACCAAACACAGCTCTACCATAAGTAGTTAATAGCTACTATTTGTTTCATACTCCTTATTTTCCAGAATTTATATTAAACTCTTTTAGGCATTATTACGCTTAACATGTAGGGCATCTCTATATGAAAAGCAATATTATTATCCCTACTTTGTTGAAAAGAAACGAAGCTTTAGAAAGCAAATGTTCCTGAGAAGATGGGCAAGAAAATGTGACCAAAAGTACACATGGAGGATGGGAGGAAGTAGACTTCCTTAGAGTCACAGAAAGGAAAACAGTGAGGGCAGTGTGGACAGGTTCATAGATTTGGTCTACAAATGTCTTCTGCTGGGTAAAAGGCAATGCTGGGAATTGAGCCCAGCCAGTCTGCCAGCAGAGTCCATGACACTAACCACTATATTTTGCTGTCTGATTACATTTACCATATTGAATTACAATTGCCTGCCTGCCCCCCTCATTAGATGAGGGAGCTCTTTGATCTCTGAATTCCAAGGTCTGAACACATAATGGGCTCTCAATTTTTATTAAATTTGTAAGTGAAATAAATAAATAAATAAATAAATAAATAAATAAATAAGTAAATAAATAAATAAAGACACTAAAACCATTTGTGTGGCTTATTTTAAGAATTGGGTAAGAGACAACTGCAATTAAGTGTATATATTTTAAAAAATCTGGGGGTGCCTGGGTGGCTCAGTCTGTTAAGCATCCGACTTTGGCTCAGGTCATGATCTCGCGGTCCGTGAGTTCAGGCCCCGCGTCGGGCTCTGTGCTGACAGCTCAGAGCCTGGAGCCTGTTTCAGATTCTGTGTCTCCCTCTCTCTCTCTCTCTGACCCTCCCCGTTCATGCTCTGTCTCTCTCTGTCTCAAAAATAAATAAAAGTTAAAAAAAATTTAAAAAAAAATGAAAAATCTGGCCATAATTTTAGGCCTGGGTGAACATGATTTCTCCACAAGGAATCTCTCTCTCTTTTTTTTTTTTTTTTAATTTTGGTTCAGGTCCACTAAAAACGAGTGTTTACGAATGTAATGTACAGTCTGTTTATCATTCTAACAAACATTCTACCCTGCATCCATGATGTACACCCATGTGGTTCTAAAAAAGCTGGCTTTACCACTAAACCCAGGAATGGAGTACAGAACCTAGTCCAAACCAATCACTGCATTCCACCCTCTGTGCACTATTATCAGTTCATTCATGAGCATGTGATCTAGGCTAATACAATCAGGGAAAATATCAGGACTTAAACTGGAAATTCTAATATACAGATAATCTCTACTTCTCTGAAATATGTGATGTGCAAGTGTAATAATTGGAATTGTTGCTGCCATTTTACTATCATGAAAAAAGCAATCTGAGGAACAAGCAGACACACAGAGTAGGGAAGAACCAGAATAATTTTATGAATCAGTGTCCTGATCAAACTATGCCTGACATCCATATTACTGCTGGATTTCCCCATTTTGAAATAAGTTCCTTATTATTTTGGCCAGTCTGTGCTGATTTTTTCCTAAACCTAGATAACTGATATAGTAGACCTCTTAATAGGTCTCAGTTTCTGCATTCTTTCTCTTTCGACAATTAGAACCATATGTATCTGGGAGTGACGAGGATGTTGAGTTTTCTAAGTTCTTTACATATTTTGGATACTAACCCATTATCAGATATGTCATTTGTAAATATCTTCTCCCATTCTGTAGTTGCCTTTTAGTTTTGTTGATTGTTACCTTTGCTGTGTAGAAGCTTTTTATTTTGATGAAGCCCCAATAGTTTATTTTTGCTTTTGTTTCCCTTGCCTCCAGAGACATATCTAATAGAAAATTCCTATGGCCGATGTCAAAGAGATTACTGCCTATGTTCTCCTCTAGGATTTAAATGGTTTCCTCTCTCACATTTAGCTCTTTAATCCATTTTGAATATACTTTTGTGTATGGTATAAGAAGGTGATCCAGTTTCATTCTTTTGCATGTTGCTTTCCAGTTTTCTCAACACTACTTGTTGAAGAGACTGCATCGCACTACTAGGTAGTTACCTGAAGAATACAAAAGTACTAATTTGAAGGGATACATGCACCCCAAGGTTTATAGCAACATTATCAACAATAGCCAAATTATGGAAACAACATTAAGAAAAAAATTTTAAGAAAATAAAATTTTAAAAAGGAAGGGGGCGCCGACTTCAACTCAGGTCATGATCTTGTGGTTCATGGGTTCAAGCCCCACATCAGGCTCTGTGCTGACAGCTCAAAGCCTGAAGTCTGTTTCAGATTCTCTCTCTCTCTCTCTCTCTGTCTGCCCCTCCCCCGCTCATTCTCTCTCTCTCTCTCTCTCTCTCTCTCTCAAAAATAAACTTAAAAAAAAAAAAAAGATTTGCCTTAATTGGGGTCTTAGCCTAAAAGTTCTTACTCTCTTAGGGAAATGAAAACATCCTTCGTACTGTAGAGTGTGAATTATCCCAACTGAAGATAAGTAATAAATACATTTTGCATATGGATGCTATGTTTTATTAATCTTTCACCCATATAGACTCTACATATGTATGTATGGTATATTATAGGGACTTGAGAAGTGAAGTGAAAAATTATAGAGAAAATACATATCTTTCCCAAGATTTGGCCTAAAATATAGACATTTTCTTCATTCCAAAGCTATTCCCTTGTTTCAGATGACCTTGAACGAACCTTTTTCTCTAAACATACTATCACTTACCTCAACGAAACATCAAGCCCCAAACAGCACATAGCAGAGCCTGACTCTACTGCAAATAAACACACTATTAATCATTTCAAACTACTAACTCCCTTTAGTACAGTAATCTACACACAGCATACACTCAATAAATGTTGGAGATTATGATTAATAGTATGAACATTAAAGGCATACAGTAATCAATAAACACTGTTGAATAACTTGATTTAACAGCAAATTGAGAGTGGATAGATAGGGAAAGAAATGATTTTTTTTAATCTGGAGTTATTTTTCTTAATGTGTGGTGTTTGCCATTTCTAAATCACCATCTAAAATGTGTTTTCTCTTCAAACATATTGTATACTTTTATCCAATGTCATAAAAAGTATTCTATTTTCAGACATCAGAGAGAAATTATAACTAAAATAAGAGATTATTAGACTTTTGGTAAAATCATTTGCTGTAAAATGTACCAAAACAGTAACTTGAAACTCATCAAGAAGACCTAATCAATTATAAGCTAAAATAAGCAACTGCAGATTTTAATATAAATGCTCCTCCTTTTGTTTTTTAACAATCTTTCTTAAAGGCTAGATCAATTAAACTTATTTATTACAAAACAGTAATGGCAGGATATTTTCAAGGATCCACCTAGGATTTTCCTTTCACAAACTTGAAAATACATCTCTTCTGCTGGCTTTGAAGAATAGCCTTGACTACAAAAATGTGTCATTTTCTAAATGAAAAAGTATTTCTTTATCACATCTCTGTGTTTTTATCAATTTTCCTGCTTTTGCTTTCCTTCTTCCTTTGAGGGTGGTAAAATAATTGAAACATCAACTCTGCAAATTAAATACCATATGCAAAATATTACTGAGCATTCTTATTTAACAATGGATCTCTACAACACATACACTTATGAACACAAAAATTGTATATATAATAATTTATCATACAATGTGATCCTCCATAATTACACTGTAGGACTCAGATCAAATGAATATACCATCAGTGTTAGAGGAGATCACATTTTAAATCAACTCATTTCCATAAAATTTAATATATTCATAAGTAATAAAATTGAGTTGCTTTAATAATCACTTGGTATTTGTTTTCTGTATATATTTTACTTAAATTTCAAAATTCACCAGTTTTGATGAGTGACTTTGTAATGAAAATGAAATAACATTTCATAAAAAAAGTATTCATTGAGATTAGAGAAAAAAACCATAAGGCTTCAAAACACCTGTGTTCCAACTTCTGGCTTATTTTCTCTTACGACCTTTTCTAGAAATCTCTTTTGCTCAGTGGCATCAGCTAATATCCATGACAATAAATTGTCATTGTTATAAAAGGTCTTGAAAACAAATATCAAAGGACCCAAGGAAGAATATCTAACTGTATCTTAGTCATCACTGTCTACCAATAGAATTGTCCTCTCTCACTCATTCCATCACCGATATTCTGAATGTCAGTAAATATGTGCCAAGTTCTGCACTAGGATAAACAAAAACTAAGGCCTGGTTTCCTTTGCTAAAAAGTTTAGAGGCTACAAAGAAATATGAGTCATAAAGGGGATTACAGTAAACACATCATAAATGTTTGATAAGAGGCAGCAATTCACTTGAGACACAAGGAGTTGGGTAGATTTGAGCAACAAATGGCTGTCCCATGCTGACACCTGCTTCGCTTACTTGTAAGGACAGCTCTCAGTCCATTTTTCTAAATACTGGAATACAATAGCAAGCAAGAGCTTACTGAGAAATGAATCAGATGTGAAACTAAATATTTATTTGGGATTATTGTGGAACTAATTCTCTTATTGTTAAAACTTTTTCGTATTAACTATTATGGCCCCATCATTAATCCACAAATCCAGGGAACAATGGTGTCCTAAAGGACTAATGAAAAATTATATTAAGGTAACTGTCTAAAAATTCTAGTTTTTAAGTATACAAAATCTATTTTTGGATGAAGTAATTTAACGCGTACACATGTGTATGTGTGTGTATACATGTGACTTACTCAAATGTGCATTAGGAGTTCCCATTTTCAAGGGGCGCCTGGGTGGCGCAGTCGGTTAGGAGTTCCCATTTTCTGGGTCATTTCATCAAGTTCTACTGCTCTTTTTTGTTTCCTGCTACAGTGACAACAGTATCAAGTACCTGATTCATATGTTCTAGATTAGTGGGTAGTGTCCTTTTTCTTACATTCTTTTCTTATGTTTAATAGCAATAAATTATTAATTATCTTTAAAATATTTTAAATTGCTTAGGTTTAAAGAGAAATGGGTAAGAAGACAAGCTTTTTCTGACTTATTCATCTTGTCTTACCTAAATCATGATTACATTTTGAGAAATTCTTGAAATAATGTTTTATTTTTAGCTCTGTGTGTGATTGAAATTTTAGCCTTATAAGCAAAATGGAATTTAGCCCCCAAAAAAGTTGCTATTTAATTTTATCTAAAAATATTAGCGCTTCTAAGTAGTAACTGAATAAACATTTGCACTTATTCCAGGTTTTTGAGAAACAGACTCTTCTAATTACTTCAATATTTACCTGATAGTGTATAGATATATTGTATTTATTCTCACTATGATTAAATTAGATGTCTGTACATAATAACCAGGCAATGGAGAACTAGATTCTAATCCTTGCTCTCTGTGACTCAAGAAACACACTTAAAAGGTACCTGGGTGGCTCAGTTGGTTGAGCATCCTACTCTTGATTTTGGCTCAGGTCATGATCTCATAGTTTGTGGGTTTGAGGTCCACACCAGGTTCTACACTGACAGCACCAAGCATGCTTGGAATTCTGTCTCCCCTTTCCTCTCTCTCTTTCTCTCAAAAATAGATAAACATAAAAAAAGAAATACACTTAAACCTTATTCTTTCATGTGTAGAAAGTGAAGAGAAACTTAAAAATCTCTTAAGTTGCCTTTCATTATTTCTGCATTTTTAGTCATTTTTTTTTAAATTCACTGTATCCTAGACACCATGCTGTAAACTAAGAATACAAAGGTAAATAAATAATACATGGTCCTTGCCCTAAGGAGTTCATAGTCTATCAGGGGAGAGAGACCTATAAACATAATTGTAGTTCTATTTGAAAAGAACAATAATGGTTAATATTTAATGATTCCTAAGTATGTGCCAGGTTCTGTGCTAAGTATTTTGCATGTATTATTAATTTTTTTGTCCATAATAAAATAATCATTAAAGAAACACCATCATTACCCACATTTCACAAGTGAAGACAATAAAGCAGAGTTTGTGTAAGTTGACCAAAGTCACACATCTCAAAATGAGGAGGAGACAGAGCTAAGATTTTAATTCTGGTGGCCTGACTTCAGGGCCCATGGCCTTAACTATTAAGTATACTACATCCAAGAGTAGGAGTACAGAATGCTGTGAAGACATAAGAAAAACCAATCCAACTTTCTTTGGGATAGTCCATTTTATACATATTTTCCCAAGATTGTTTTTAATAGTGTCCCTCAAAATACCTCATGATGATGATAATTATTTGGTCATTCTATTCATGGAGGAAGTTGTGTTTGAGCTTATATCTAAAAAAGCAATAGGGTGCCTGGGTGCCTCAGTGGGTTAAGCATCCAACTTTTCATTTTGGCTCAGGTCATGATCTCACAGTTTGTGAGATCAAGCACCTGGTTGAGCTCCATGCTGACAGCACAGATCCTACTTGGGATTCTCTCTGTCCTCCCTCTCTGCCCCTCCCCCTGCTTGCTCTCTCTCTCTCTCTCTCTCTCTCTCTCTCTCTCTCAAAATAAACATGTTAATTAAAAAAAAATAAAAGTAAAAAAGAAATAGAAGTTAGCCATCTGGACAATGGGTTGTTCAGGGAGGAATGATCCTGCTCCACGCAAAGGAGATACAGAGCACCAAGGAAAGGAAATTGAGTATAGCTCAGGAAGAAAGGGCCTGCCAGTCAATCTTTGCCCACCACTAACTAGCTGCAAATATTGTCTCCACCACAGCTAGAGCAAGCTTTTCAAAGCCAACAATATCGTTCCAGCCCTCTGACAAAATTCTTTCAGGGGCTTTCCATTTGCTCTTAGAATAAAGCCCAGATTCCATACCATGGCATACAAGTCTCTACAGAGTCAGGTTGCCCTCCTCTGCAGCCCCATCACGTACCTCTCAGCCCCATGCTCACCATACCCCAGGTTTACTCTCTTCTCTGTGGCCAACTTCAAGGCTTTTCCCATGATTTCCCAGTTCCTCAGAGAGGAACTTTCGTACTTAAAGTAGTCCTCCCCACTCACCAGCTCCACTGGATTATCTATCCTAGCACCCTGTAAGCTACGTCCCTGATAGCTTCAAACATCTGTTAATTATTTTGTGCATTTATTTTGAGTATTTATTGGCCATCTGCCTCTGACATTTCAGCCCTCGAGAGCGAGAGCCTTATCCACCTTGTTCACAGGTACATGGTCCTGCAGCATACAGGTATTTTATGAACTTTAACTGGGTGAATGACGTGTACTATGCTGAATATATTACATTCCTAAGAGAACTTGCATTTTTTAAAGAAGAGAGAAATAGAAGAAAATGCCTAACACATGGGAATGATCCTCTAATGTTAAATTTGAGGGCATAGGCTGGAAAGAGATTCTTCTAAATACTTGAATCTTTTACTGACAATATATTCAATTTTGCCTACCACTTAACTGACATGGCCATCAGTAAGGACACCCACAATAACTACAACTATCACTGCCACCAGCTGTGAGTTCCACTGTATGCCAAGTGCTTTACATGTATTATTAGCTAGTTTCTTATTTGCTTTGAGATAGTGACATCTTTCTGGTCCTTTCATTGCATTGACACTTACTAAGGACTTAAATATTGAAATGAGAAAAAATGGCTATATATAATGTTATTAATATGCCTATGAGAATAGCATAAGAATCAGAATAACTTATTTCTCTTTTGAGAGGTAAATATTACACAATTTTAAACATTACATATATTAACATCATTGGCACTGTCAGTAACCCAACAAAGACATAATTATCTTTAGTGTACTTCAAGGTGGCATATTTTTAACACTCACTAAAGTAAATTTCAAAGCAGACTGGCAAGCTTATAAACATAAACATGAAAAGTTTTAAGGGTATATGATACACAGGAGGGTATATGAAACTCAACTGGGAGTGTTATCAAAATGAGAACAGCCTGTTAAGATAATGAAAATTGGAAAATCCTAGCAAATAGGCGTTACATCAGGAAGCAAAACACATTAAGAAAAGCATAAGAGTTATTTTTTAATGAATTTTAAGTCTTTTACCAAGCCTTTGTTGTTATTTGCTAATATGCTTTGTGAAGGTTGAAAACTAACGCTTATTTTCTCATTAGCTTCACTCTTTTCCTCTGGCAGACATCAATACTCTCTTTCTAGACCCACACTTCAGAAAAACATAGAACTAAAATGAATATGGCAGTTATATTCCCCTCACAGTACATCAGTATCACAATGAAGTCAAAACAGCTTAGTGTGGGGCGCCTGGGTGGCGCAGTCGGTTAAGCGTCCGACTTCAGCCAGGTCACGATCTCGCGGTCCGTGAGTTTGAGCCCCGCGTCGGGCTCTGGGCTGATGGCTCAGAGCCTGGAGCCTGTTTCCGATTCTGTGTCTCCCTCTCTCTCTGCCCCTCCCCCGTTCATGCTCTGTCTCTCTCTGTCCCAAAAATAAATAAACGTTGAAAAAAAAAAAAAAATTAAAAAAAAAAAAAAAACAGCTTAGTGTACAATGCATGTTACTTACAGAAGCAACTGTGAAAAGAAAAGGTATTCTAGGATAGTGACATTCTAAGAATGTTCCTAATTATTATCAGATAATTATTTCTATAAAAAAAATTCAAGTGGAACAAAATAATTTAAATAGCCCACCTTCAGTTGCCTTTCCATTCTTAAAATACCAGAGCATCAATATAATGTGATGAATAATGACTGAGCATCTGTTATGCATATGACACTATATTTATACTCTGAGGATATAAAGAATCTTAGGCAAGGCCTCTATCTTAGAAGCTAAACATCCAGAAGCTAAATACATAACACATATGCATATGCAATAAACAACAAATCAACCAGAGGATTTAGATGACAAAGGAATTAAGGCATAAAAGGAAAGAGTAAGGTGTCTGGGATCAAGCAGATCTTAGTTTAACTCATAGAATGAGTTCAGATAGGATACTTAGCTTTTATTAATAAAATGTTGGTAAGTAATAAAAAGTAAGTATTGACTAAGAAGTCAAACCAGTGAATGTATGTAAACTCCTTGGCATAAAATGAAACTCAGCAAATAGTGGCAGTGGCTTTAGTATGGACAGCAGATGTCCTTGCTAATGGTTATGGCAGTTGGGTGGTCGATTATAGAAGGTACAGATAATTTTCAACACAGCCTAGAAAATCTGGAGGCCTTGCACCTGGCACATCTGACATGATGACAGCATCCCACACCAGTCACACTGTATCTTCAGGGTATATCTGAGATGTCCCCAGGCTGTGCTGAAAAGTATCAGTATCACACATCCTGAAATGTGTGTGTTTCCGGGCTGTGTTGCTGTGTGCTCTGAAAACACAGTCACATTGTGTTTTTCCAAGTGTGCCAAATACAAATTAATAATAACGGGTTTAATTCTCCATGTGAAACATAGGTCAAGAGATCCCTCTCCTATTTCCTCAGAGTATTTACCTTAGAAAACTTGTGAGTCCTTTCTCATCTCTTTAAAAGGTATCCCTTTAACAACTAGATAGGTTTTTTTCTTGTCAGCCGGCCCTTTCTTTTCTTTTCTTTTCTTTTTTTCAGCTTTATCACCTAGGTTCTTTTTCAAGAACCTGAGAGCCATCTTTTTGAAATATAAACATCAAAAGAGATCACTTCTCTAACTCCCAGTTCCTATGAGGATAGGAAAATAACTTCAGTGGGCACCTTGGTCCAATTTACAAAACTCCCTCTTGTTATGAAGATATGAGAAGTTTGTTTTTCCTCTGGATGAAACCAACAAACTAAGAGAGAGTCATCCCAATTATCAGATGCAGTTAGGGTGAACTATGTGTGACAAATGGCACTACCAAGTCCTCTTGAAGACTAGTTATTGTTCATCTAGAAAATATGCATTTAATGGGTTGTATCTGCTTGGCTACATGGCAGGGGTAAAGGAGATTTGTTTTGTTTTGTTTTGCAATGTCTGAGCATATTGCTTGTGATGCACATCACATTCTGGTCTAATGCTTATTAAATGATAAAAATGTTTCTGTCGCTACCAAAAAAAAAAAAAAAAAAGAAGAAGAAGAAAGAAAAAAAAAAGAGAGAAAACCTGGAAACCTTACATCACAAAGAAAACTTTGGATATTATTTTTTGTGAAGGGGAATAATACAGGGAGAGTGTGAGAATGGTGTGGGGCTTCACCTGTACTCTAGTGTGAGTACTGAGTATCTTGGTTTTCCTGGAATGAGGGTCCCATATAATTAAGTAGTGAGTAAAGGTTTGGGAGGTTCTCATTGCCAGGCAAGCATTTTATCCTATGGGAAAAAAGAGAGTCAATATAATTTTGAGCAGGGAAGTGGCATGGGTAAAGACATTGTTTTAGGGAAAGTAACCTAAAAGTAGTATACAAAGTGTACTGAAAAGGTAAAGACTTGAAAGATCTACAAACCAATTAGGAGACTGTTGGAATATTCATATAAAGGAAGTGCCTCTGAGAGATCTTCCCCTTTATAAGGCTGAAGACACCTTATGCAAATATCTTTGATGATATGCTACAGCTCATGAAATTCCACCATACTTCCCATCCTCAGACCCATTTCCTCAAGTCATACATCCCTTGTTTCCATCATTTTGCTTCAACTTAGATTCTCTCTGCCCAGCACCTTTGTGAAGGAGTCCTAGTTGGAGTGGCTGCCTGATCTCAATCTGGGCTCACCATAGGAAGCTGCCTATTAAGTTCTAGTTCTACTTGGCCACCTCCACCAGTCCATCCTACCTTCATATTTAAGAAACCAGCCTGAGTCCAGAGCTTTGGAGTCTTGCTACTCTGAGGGTGAATCAGAAAAAAAGGAATTGTGAATAATTTGATGTGGGAGACAAAGAAGAGAGAAAAGTTAAAGGTGACTTAGAGGGGCGCCTGGGTGGTGCAGTCGGTTAGGCGTCCGACTTCAGCCAGGTCACAATCTCGCGGTCCGGGAGTTCGAGCCCCGCGTCAGGCTCCGGGCTGATGGCTCAGAGCCTGGAGCCTGTTTCCGATTCTGTGTCTTCCTCTCTCTCTGCCCCTCCCCCGTTCATGCTCTGTCTCTCTCTGTCCCAAAAATAAATAAACGTTGAAAAAAAAAATTTTTAAAAAAGGTGACTTAGATAATTCAAACATAATTGACCGTAAGAAATATGTCCTGCTGGCAGATAGAGGTGGGGAAATAAGTGTCAGGGGAAAATGTCACGGCCACAGTGGAAGATTTAAGGAGCATCTCAATGAGCCTCCTAAGGAAAGACTTTTGTGAGGAAAACAACAGAATGTCAGGGGCTGAGCCTACACTCAGGGTCAGGAGAAAGAAGTACTAGCAAGGAAATAAAGGAGGGAAAGAGGCAAAAAGGTATATAGATAGTGAAAGTCAAGGAAAGAAAAAAACCGGTACTTAGAGACAATGAAAACAGTGAAGAGGTGAACAAGATTAAGAAATGATGAATCCCCTCTTCTAATAGACTTTAATTTTCCCAAATATTGCTTGCTAGTTTAACAGTAGATAATAGAGCATTAGTCTTAAAACAAAATGACTATTAGTTTCAGAATTATTTCACATTTAAAAATGTCTCCACTGGAAGCAGCATGTATTAGTTTAGCTTATTTTAAAATGTTTAAATATATACATCATATAATGAAAATAAATATATATGTGTATACTATAATATATATAGTATATATGTATATAGTATATACATGTATACTATAATGACTCCAAGTATTTCTCCCAAGTAAAAAGAAATTCAGACTTTATTATTTTCACTAGACTCCTAAAAACACATCCATTTTATCTGTTGGGAGATTTCAGTTTTTCTAAGATCCTTCTTCAAACCATCCAGTTTTAATGACTTAAGCACTCTGATTAACCTATGGTTTCCTTCTCCACTTGAACTTTTTTCTTTTACAGCTCTCAGAGACAGCTATATCTTAAATATGTCACAAAGAAATTAAGATTTTTTTCTAGATTCAGTCTAAATTAAGCCATACTAAAGACTGCTACATTTCAAATGTTTGTTTCAAAAAGTCTCTGTATTCCTTTCCCTTTCAATGCTTTGGCCTCCCCTTTCCTTTTCAGCATTTTGGCCTCTTTTGTTTAATCTAAGGACTAACTTAATTATGATTATTTCTGACATTTTCATTATTTCTATTTATGGTGTACTATATTACTGTCAAGTATGCCATCTGTAATATTTAGACAAATACAAGAACAATGCTAAAATTTCCCTTTTTAAGTGTAATATATTTATATCTCCTTGTCTATAAATGTAATTTTTATTATGATGCTTACTAAAGCATTTATATTCAAAATAATTGGTCTGACACTATACATTGGATTTTTAAGTCCTTTTCAGAATAAAAGTACAAGCAGAGTGTGAATTTTGCCCAAACATCCAAATTCCCAATTTCTCTTTCAGTGTTCCTATAGTTTCAGACAGATATGAAGCCAGAACAATACATCAAATCCTGTACTGCCTCTTGGAAAATAATAATAATAACTACTTTTTGTTGAGGGCCACTGTGTGCTGGGCAATAGGCTAGGGCTGTGTATAAACTATTTTAATCTTCACTACTTCTTAGTAAAAAGGTAACATCATTCTCATTTTACAGAAAAGGTAGCTGAAGCTCAAAGAGGCTGACATTGTGCTCAATAACATCACTAGTAATGAGTGGAAATAACATTCACCCTAGCTTTGCCTGACTTCAGAGTTCATGCTTTCTATTATACACACAAGCTTCCCTACAAATCATTCTAAAATTTGAAAAATGTAAATATATAAATGTAAATATATTTGAATATTGTTATGGTTTTAAAGTATTGAATTATATTGATGGATAACACTAAAATAGCCACAATTATCAACCTGAATTTACTTAAGTAAACACTTATAAATAAGTTGTGCTAAAAATTGCATAGTTCATCAGAACTTCAGAGATGTAATTTAAATATTTGAACTAGTTTACCAAATCATTTTAAGTCAAAAATGTTCTCCACTATCCAGTGGAGTAGATATTTTCATAATGTTTGCTGTAACTTATCCTCTCTATGAGATTACAAAGCCGCTTAGAGTATCTGTGTCCTCCTGTAATCTGTATGATGTCCTGCTCAGTGTTGATACTCTGTTAATATCTAATAATAAATGCATTTAAACCACAGAAACAAGCAGCGAGAACTAACTAGCATTCAAACTAGAATAGTCCCAAAAAGCATCAGCAGAAAGTAGTGCATGAGAATGGTTTAAGCAAAAAGGTAGGCGGGGGGGGGGGGGGGGGGGGGGGGGGGAGTATGGAAAAACTGGTGCTTTCAATTGAAATGCCCAAGATACAATAGATCAAAAAATCTAAAGCAATATTCTAGACCAAAAGGTGAAGTTTTCAATAAAAATAATCAAGAATCAATGTTATGATTTTAAAATATCCTCACCCACACGGGAGATAGTTTGCATGTCATCAATTTTTTAAGACTTATCTCTTTCACATTTTAACATTTCTGAAGTTAGCTATGTCTTACACTTGATGGCATATCATAATTGTCAAAATTTGTTCTCTTTCTTAGCGGTATATAAAATAAATGGTGCATTTACAATATATTGTGTGGTAGCCAGCATCCAAGATGGCTCCCAATGACCCCACCTCCTGGCATTCGCAGCCTAGGTAGTCCTCTCCCACAATGCACCAGGCGTGGGTCATGTAACCAAAAGACCATGTCAGAAGTTATAGTATGTGATGTCCAAAATAAGGTTATAAAAGATATTGCTGTTTTGTCTTGGTGTCTCTCTCTCTCTCTCTCTCTCTCTCTCTCTCTCTCTCTCTCTGTCTCACCACTCACTTTGGGCTTTGGGAGAAGTCAGAACAATTCTGTGGATATCTCACATGGTGTAGAACTGAGTCCTTGTGTTAACAGTCGGGGAGGAAATTAAGCCTCTTGCCAACAACCTCATGAGTTAGCCATCTTGAAAGCAAGTCTTCTAGCCCTGGTCAAAGCATCAAGTGATGGTGGCCTAGCCAATACACTGACTACCACCTCAAGAAAGACCCTAGCCAAAATGACTTTATGTTGATCCAGGATTCCTGACCCTCAGAAACAGTGTGAGATAATAAATGTTTGTTGATTTAAATTGCTAAATTGGGGAATCATTTGTTATACAGCTATAGATAACTAATATAGACAATCTCTTAGATTCAATGAAACAGAATAAGAGGGGATTTGTAAGAAGAATTTAGTTAAAAGGACCCTTTAAAGTTCTATAAGTCCACTCCCCACCATTACCAAAGAGTACTAAGGAGGATGGAGAGGTGCTTGCCCCCTCATTTCAAATCTAAGAAAGAGTCTTTAAGTTCTAGTTAGGATAATATATGTAGTTGGACACACAAAGTGAAATGGAGGCTTACTCCCACCTAAGAAAGCCAATAAGTAAGAAATCATAGTTGGCTCCCATAGGCAGGAAAAAGGGAGGAGCAGTGGCCACCTTGGCTTGGCCTCAAAAATACAAATGTATCAGGCCAAAGGATATATACATGTGTTCCAAGATATAGATATATTCCAGAGGTGGGACACCTGAAAAGAAAATGGTTTGCAGCCATTTACATTTGGCAAGAGGACCACTTTGGAAGAGTGAGAGGGCTCAACAGAGAGGGTCTGTATGGAGCAGATAACCAAAAAAAACAAAGCTGAGAGGGAAGCTGCAGCAGGAAAAATAGAGCATCACTGTCTCTGTCAGAAAAGACGCAGGGAAGCTTCCAAAATACCCAGGAGAGAAAGATCCAGCATTAGACATCTGCCAGACGCGCAAAGCATAAAGCCATGCTATAGCAAGGCAAATTAAGAACTTTCTGTCTCCTTTTCCCTCCCTCCCTCCTCCTGCTCCTACTGAGGGAGTAGCTAGCTAAACAGAAATGCCACCCTGCGACTAGCCACAACTGGGAGAGAGAACAATATTTAATTGCTGACCTAAGACGTTGTTTCCAACTTAAAGTAAATCAAAGATTTTATTACTAAGTGATCAGAAAATTTGACATTGGCAAGTTTTCATCCAGGATTTCTAAAAATCCTGAAAAATATTTAGAGAGATGCATTTGTTTTGCAGACCACAAGTTATGCTGGTCAAACACACCAATTTCACAAGTTTAGGAAATGTTGTGTACTGAATCTCCCTTTTAGGAATACATAAGATATCTGGAAAACACATCAAGAAAGTTGTATGCTAAACGTTCTTCAATCCTGTGTATCCTCAACTTTTTAAACATGGATCCCTTTCTATTCACTTACCATCTACATTCTTGTGCAAGTCACTTTGCCCAGTTCACCAGGTTTTCCCCATATTTAAAATAGAGATAACAGTATATACCTAATATGTCACTTGAGAGAATGAAATAGTTGAATGAATGTAAAGCACTCAGCACATGATAAGTATTCCATAAATGTTGGGAAAAGAAAAATCAACATCTGCAGAGAGTTGGTACTTAGTTTTTCATTTTTTCAACTTGATCACTTGTTTTAAGGAAAATATCAAAGCTGCATTAAATGATCAAACGTGGTTTCCAAGTCAAAGAAAACTGCCTATGTCACCTGTGCAACTCAGAATTATGTTAGTAGCTCAGTGTCTAGTGCCCTCCTAATTTTCTCCAGTTTCTCACAGTTGTCCTCTGTGAAGCTCCATTCATATTCCTACGGATCAAAATTATCCCTTCTTTGTCTCATCCAAATTTTCCATCCTTCAAGGATGGAAAAGAGTATATGGTCTTTGAACCACTTACCAACATAAACTTTGTCTTATCTATCTCTGAATCCATAGCATCTACATAAGTTCTATTATACATCAGGTGCCCAAGAATGATTCAAAAAAGAAAAAAGGAAAGGAGAGTGGAAAAGATAGCAGAAGAGAAAGAGATGTGAAGAACAGCACAAACTTCTCCAGTGTATACTGACAGCTTAAAAAGCTGAAACTAGGAGCACCTTGGTGGCAGAGTCAGTTAAGGTCTGACTTTTGATTTCAGCTCAGGTCATGATCCCAGGGTTATAGGATCAAGCCCCACATCAGGCTTCATGCTCAGCGTGGAGCCTGCTTGAGATTCTCCCTCCCTCTCTCTCTCCCATCTCTCTCTCTCTCTCCCTCTACCCTTCTCCCCAACTCACACTCTCTAAAAAAAAAAAAAAAAAAAAGCTGAAACTAATTTACATAAATAAATCTTTTATTTCCTATTTCTTCTTTGAATATATTGTCAATATTATGTTCTACTTCTCTTATTTTAGTGACTCCCCTAAAATGTAAAATGTATATTTATCTCAATGTCAGACAATATAACTGTCCCTTCTCCTCAATTATTATAAAGAATATGAATACTTTAAATCAGGCCACACCCTTTTATCTTGAAAGCTACTGTTTTCCAGTATTTTAATTCACCTTCATCTTTTAACCCCACAAATTAGATAGCATTATTAATATTTAACATACTGAATTTTTTTTATACTTACCTACATGTTTACCATTTTCTTTGTTCTCCTTTCCTTCTTAGATCTTTCAAGACGCACTTGGAACAGTGGAACTCATTTTCCAACTGTTGTGCAACTGTTCTTGGAAGAGAGTTTTACGTGGCACAGAATTCAAGGCTAGCAATAATTTTATCTCTGCCCCTTAAAAGTTTCACTACATCTTCTGCCTCCTATTGTTGCTATGTAGAAATTAATTGTAAGTACTTATCATGCAGCTGTTAAGATCTTCCCTTTTTTTGAAGTTTTGCAGTTTCACCCAAATACATCTCCGTGTGGATTTATTTTTAAAGATTCTTCTAGGGATCCACTGGGCCTCCAAAATTTGAGTTTCATACCCTTCACCATTTTTGGATAATCCTATTATTTTTTTCCAAATATTGTCTCTCCCTCATTTTCTCTAGTCTCTCTCTGGAACTCCAACTAGATGTATGTTATGCCCTCTCTATCTTACATGCTGTATATATCTCTTTCATAGTTTCCAGCTGTACCCCACTATGCTCAGAGCATGTTACAGTTCATTATTTATTTTATCATTCATCATCTCAAATCTGCTGTGTAAACAATCTTTTGAGTTTCTCACAAATTATTACATATTTCATTCCAGAATCCTTCTTGTTCTTCTTGTAAATCTAATTGCTTATTGGGGCACCTGGGTGGCTCAGTCGGTTGATCATTTGATTTCAGCTCAGACCATGATCTCATGGTTCATGAGTTTGAGCCTGACATTGGGCTCTCTGCTCTCAGCACAGAGACCACTTCAGATCCTCTGTCCCCCTCTCTCTCTGCCCCTCCCCAGCTCACACACTCTCTCTCTCAAAAATAAATAACCAATTAAAAATAAATAAATAAATCTAATTGCTTATTTTTGTTAGACTATCATCCTTTATGGTACTTTTGATTGTGTCCTGCATCTTCTTTAAAAATGTTAAATATTCATACTACATTTGGCTTCTGATAAATTCCAATATCCACAGTCTTTGGTGGTCTGATTCTGTACTTTGATATTTTTACTGGTTCTTGCTCATGGTTCTACATATATTCTAAGATTGTTACTGTCTATTCATATGCATAGGAATTTTATCTGCAAGATTTCATTGAGGTCTGAATTTATAATTAATTCCTCCAGAAATTTGCCTTCGATTTTTCTGGGGCCCAGAAACATTTAAATCCTGAGAGCACTTTAGCCAAAGGTTTCTTAATCCATAATAGTATGGATTTTGGCAAAGAAATCTATGTGAAGGCCAGTCTCATGGAGACTTCTCAAGGGACACATTTTCTCCTGCTTCACATAGACCCCAGGCAAAAACAGGCAAGAATGACTACATCACCCTCTAGGAGTCAGGGATTTTTCTTGTCTACTCACTAAAGATGTGGAGCATCTAGCTTTGTGGCCCAAACTTCCACTTTATACGAATCCCATAATTGGTCTCCCATACCTCTTTCACAGCTCATTAAAGGGATTCTGACTGTCTCTTGCCCTTCTGATTCATGCCTTCTTGCCCTTTCAACAATTTTCCTTATTTTCCAAATAGGTCATCTAAGCATTAATTTTTAAAAATTTTATCCAGGACCTGTAGATTTTCTTTACAAGAAGGGTTACTCCAGATATGTGGTATGCCATATTATCAGAAATAGAAATCCCCGAGTCTCTAAATAGTAATGTTTCTGGCACTTCTGCACAATAGCACGCAGTGTTGCAGGAACTGTTCTCACTGAACTAAAATACCATCAGCCAGACACCCTCCTTTTCTATTTTTGCCTGGGATGGCCTTTCTTCTGAACATAGGGGATCACAGTATTGAGGAAATGATAGATAGATAGATAGATAGATAGATAGATAGATAGATAGATAGATAGAGAAAGAATTTTCCTCATTTTTCCACTTAGCAATTATGACTTGTTTCTCTGCCATAAAAAAAAAAAAGAAAAGAAAAAGTGCTGTGTTGTTTCAAAAATAGAAATGGCATATTGAGCCCTTCGACAATGTAAGGCTAAGGAATTACTTTTTAATATTTCATAATTTTGTAACGCAAATTGTCCTCACATAAATTTTCTTCATGTAGAAGGAATATTAATAGTAGCCAGAATACAGCCCAATACTAGTATTTATGTACTAAATGATGAGGAAGTATCTGTGCATCATTGTTAACTCCAAATAGACTGGTTTCTTTTTCATTTGTCAAGATGCAAATGTTACCATCCATTGGATTTATTCTGTACATTAAACAGTATTTACCAATGTTTTTGCGGGTTTGGCTTTTTGTTTTGTTTCGTTTTTATCTTTGGCTTGGAGGATTTCTGAGGAAGGAATCACTATATATGAACAATAATATTATCATTCAACAAGGATTTTAAAAAATTGCTTTCCTCCATTTTGTATATTATCAGTATTTTCTTTTTTGGAAGATTATCTGGGCCTGCCACTTGCTTCCTCAGCACAATTGAACACATAATTACTATGTAAATTTGGGTTTCCACATGCTTCCAGAGGAACATAGACTATTTGGCATTGGAGATTTTGAAGCATTAATCATTTGGAATATGGTATGTTTGACTTAATCTGTAAAATGAAGATAATTCTTATCTGCCTCTCAGGGTTTAGTATTAGGATTAATTACTCAATTTTGGATAAGCAATCCAAATATGAAAGGCATTACATAAATGAAAATAAGTCCTAACATTATTAAAACAGAAATTATTGAGCCAATGTGCAAAGCAGCACAGAGATATCTTTTCTGTTTATTATTATTCTGTTGTTATTATTACTTTTATCATGTTGTTTACTAGATCATTATCTAATAATTTCTAGATTAAAATATATAAGGCAAGTGGACCTTTATTCTTCAAGACCTGACACAGAGGTGTTTTCCCTCCTTCACAAAAGTAGTATTAAGCATACGATTATCATTAAAATATGTGATTCCCTAATACAATTATATTAACCTATTTCAAAAAATATCATGATATGTCTAAGACCATTGAAATTTTTTTTGATTGAGAAAGTCTTGCTTAAGATAAAAGAAGTCAGATATATATATAGAAATAGATTTACCTTTAAAATCTAGCTGGGTAGCTCAGTTGGTTGGGCGTCCAACTCTTGGTTTGGGCCCAGGTCATGATCTCATGGTTCATGGGATCAAGCCCTGTATCAGGTTCTGTAATCCCTGCCTGGGATTCTCTCTCTCCTCTCTCTCTCTACCCTTCCCCCCACTTGCTCACTCTCTCACTCTCTCTCTCTCTCAAAAATAAGTAAACATTTAAAAATAAATAAACAAACAAACAATTCCTAAAACTAATGAAGACAGAATGCATTTCATTTTAATTTGGGAATTACAGATATCCTACTATGTAACCAGGTAGATTCCTGGTTATATATAAAAAAATACTGAAGAAATAGTTATTGATTGAAAATCCAGCATTCTGTAAGAAGAGAGGGAAGAATAGCATAAAACATAAAACTGATCTCTGTTATTAAATGGTTCAATGGCTCTTCATTTTCTATAGCCTGAAGTATAAATTCATCAACATAGCATTAAAGTCATTTTCCTACTGCCTATTTCTTAAACCTCAATCATTCCTTCATTCAACCAGTAGTTTTTAAACAATTATTCATTGAGCATCCACCACATGCCAGGCCCTTTGTTAAGTGCTCTGAATACAAAAGAAGAGAGAAGAAGAAAAAAAGAAAATTGCCTACAGCACAGAGATTAGACTCTAGCAAAAAATACAGATACTTAATTAAACCTAATCTGAGGGATAGAAAAAACTGTCCCTAGAGAAGGGAGATGTAAGCTAAGAACTGAAGAACAAAAAATTATCTATCCAGGCAAAGTTGTAGAAGCAAGAAGCGGGGCAGTTGACAGTATGTGTAAAGGATCTGAGGGATAAGAGGTTTGGCAAGGTAGAGGAAAAGAAAGAATGTGGCTGGAAATAGGGCTACAGGTGTAGGCAAGAGTCCAGATTAGAGAAACCCTGTAAACCAATTAGTATCAAATCCTAACAGCAACAAGAAACTATAGTTTCTGGAACTATAGTCCAGGAAACTATAGTGTACTTTTCACAGGTGTACCTTTTAAGAAATAATTGTGGCTGTTGTATGGAGAACAAACTGACAGGGATAGGAATGAAAGCCAAGCTATTATTGTTGGAAGACTATTATTGTTGCAATAGCTTAGGCAAGAAAAGATAGTAGGAAAAACAGAAAGAAAGGAGGAAGAGAAGGAGGGAAGGAGGGAGAAAAGGAGGTAGGGGAAAAAGAGAAAAGAAAAAAGAAAGCTCTTAAACAACTTAAAAAGTCAAGTGACAATCAAGAAAAATTATTTTTGGGTTCCTGGCTGGCTCAGTCAGTAGAGCGTGTGACTCGTGATCTCAGGGTCGTGAGTTCAATCTCCACATTGGGCATAAAGTTCAGTTAAAAAAAGAAAGAAGAAAAAGAAAGAAAAAGTATTTTCTATAATATTAGGCAAAGAGCTAATTCCCACAATATACACAGAGCTTCTACAAATCAATAAAAGACTAACTCAATTTTTTAAATGAGCAAATGATGAAGAGTTTATAGAAAAGGAAATAACAAGTGTTATAAATGTATGAAAATATGTTCATAATTAAAGTATTAAAAATTAGAATAATATCTTGCAATCTTTTTCATCTATAACAATGGCAACATTGAGGGCTCAACTAAGTGCCACTTTGGGAGTTTAGGGGTTACCTGACAAAATAGTTAAATAGGGTATCTACTCAAAATTTTATATTCTACTCATGGAAATTCATATTCCACTTTCACATAAAAGATACTTCAAAACACTGCAGTAAAGAATTTAATTTGGTTTAACCCAGTGCAGGTCAGGTCTTCAGAAAACAGTTTCTAAATTAGAGATTTGTATGTAGGAAGCTTATTGGAGGTTGGTCCATCCTCTAGGAGCTAAAGCTGATAATAGGAGGTGCTGCTACAGAATTCCACTCACTATTGCAGTGAGGATGACAGAATCCCAGAATAGCAAAGCTAAGTGGTGGCACTTAACCCTTAGACACAAGAAAAGCATAATTAACATAATGGACAGCAAGGACAGAATGGTCTTATTTACAAAGATCAATAGAGAGGGCAAATGAGAAATAGAGTTCCTAGAGGAAAGATAAATGAACAGCCACTAAGGATAATCCTCAATTTATAAAACCAGAGGAGATGATGAATGAATGAGTGGAAGGCTGAAGTCAGTCCAACCAAAATCATGAATCCTTGTGCAATTTCCAAACCTGAGCCAATTCTCAGACCCAGAATTCACTCACTGAAGAAGAGGCTGGATCTACATTAGGAAGGATAATAAATTGCCATGGAAAGTGTACATGGTAGTAATTCCCCAAACCTTTCCCCAAGGGACAACAGCAATTCACTCAGTTAATGATACAATGGAAAAAGAGAATAGCCAGATCTTTGGGGAGCTATGGCACACAGGGTCTGACTTCACACTGATTATCTGGTGATACAAAGTGTCATTATGGAGATGAGGTGGCATATGAAGTCCTGGCCAAGTCATCTCATGGTTTACATTCACATGACAAAAACAACAATATTAATTCAGAGTCTTGACCCCCAGCTATAATTCTCCTGTTCCCTGTTACAATGAAGGCACTTGGGACATTCTATAGAGCATCCCTTTAATTCACTATACTGATGATATCATATAAATCATACCTGATTAGCAAAGAAGTGACAAGTATTGTGGGTGCCATAGTAAGATCCACATGCTCCAGAGAGTGAGAAATAAACATTACAAAAATTCAAGGGCCTATCTCATCAGTAAAAACTTTTTTAGACTCCAGTGGTCTGAATCATGTTCAAGTACCCTCTTCAAATTAAAGAGCAAGTTATCCACCTCACAAATCTTACCATTAAGAAAGAAGCACAACACTTAGTAAGCCAATTTGAGATTTTAATGCAGTATATTCTGCATTTGGAAAATAACATCAAACCATTTATTGGGTGATAAAGAAGACTGCTAGATTTGATTTGGTCCCAGGGCAGGCAGGCAGGCAGGCAACAATGAATTAATGATTGAATGAATGAATGTCTTTATGGAAGGTCTAGGCTATGGCAGAAGCACATCTTGGGCCATGTTAACCAGCAAATCCCTAGCAGTAGATGTGACTTTGGTAGAGAAAGACATCAAGTGGAATGTCTGACAAGCCCCAACAGGGGTACAGACCCTTAGACTTCGAGAGTGAGGGCATGCCATTTGTAGCATTATGTGCTATGTAGAGATATGTGCCATTTAAGATCGGTTTCTGGCTTGTTGCTGGGCTCAGGTGGAATTTGAACATCTGATCATTGGACATGCAGATGACACTATCAAACTCATCCCATTGTGTCATAAGGTGAGGCTGGCTGAGGTAGATATGGAGACCTCTCAAAAAACAAAAACAAAAACAAAAACAAAAAATTGCCAGCCAACAGTAAGAAGTGAAAACAGCTTCCAGTTATCTGTTCTTTTGGGGTCTACCTCAACTACAGTGAGACACTTAACCCAAGGTCACCCTGTCTCCAGGGCCCACCTCTGGTGACTAAGGGAAATAAGGGTGCAAAGACCTGGCTGCTGCAGCCTGCTGCAAGACACTCCAGTGGATACCATTTGCTTCAGAGCTCCCAGCCAGGTTAGCTGAGACCTTGGTGGACCTGCATGGAAGTTTGACTTCCTCCTCTCCCCAATCTTGCTTCTTTCTACTTCCTGTCACAAATGTTGATTCTTTAAAAACATCTTGTCCCTCAAACTTTTTCCTAGGGTCTGCTTCCAGAGAACCAACCCTGAAAATACTTATAAAATTAAAGCGGTATAACTAGCAGGTTCAGAGTACCCAAGAAAGCTGTGCAACCCTGTGGCCCAGATTCCTATGTCATTCACCACTGTTGTCCAAATGCCTTTCCCTCAGCTCATGCTGGGACCTAATAGGGGTAGGGATGGGGGAGATTCCCCAATACCAGCTGATGAAGAATAAAAACTGAACTTGGTTCACAGATGGGCAGCTCAGTATGTCAGTACAAGCTGATAATACACAGCTGCTGGTTGGCAGTGCCAATCAGGTTGACCCTGAAAAAGGGCAGTAAGAAGAAATTACCCCAATGGGCAGAGCTTTGGGCAGAGCACCTGGCCATTCACTTTGCATGGAGAGAGAAGTGACCAAGACAAGAATATACACAGTTTCTGTGAGGCAAGTTTGCTTAGCTGGTTAGTCAGAGGCCTGGAAGTAGCAAGGTTGGTAAATCATGGACAAGAATGTCAAGAGAAGAAGCATGTAGGACTCATAGCAATTGTCACAAAGATCTTTGTACCACGTGTTAATGCCTCCCAGAGAGTGGCTACCACAGAATAAGTGCTAAAGAATGAAGTGGACAGGATGACTCTGCCACTAGGATGTCGACTAACTTCTGTAGTTGGCCGCCCCAGTGCTGGAGTGCATGAACAGAGTCCATAGTAGCAAGAATGGAGGCTATGCATTCATGACTGCAACAACACAGGCTCCCTCTAACCAAGGTTGATCTACCTGCTATCACTGAAGACTATGCAATATGTCAGCAATAGAGACAAATGTTAAGCCTCCAATACAGAGCCATCCCTCATAGATACCAACCAGCCTATTAATGTGAAATTGGTTACATCAGGTCTCTTCCTTCCCAGAAAGAGCAATGATTTATTCTGACCAGAATTAACAGGTATTCCAATTATAGGGTGAGATTTCTCATAACACTGTGTCTGGTCAAGGAACCCATTTTATGGGAAAGGAGGAATGACGGTGAGCCAATGATAATAAAATCCACTAGTCTAACACATACTTCCACCATCCAAAGCTGCTGACCTGATAGAACATGGCTTCTTGAAGATACAGCAAAGGACCAGTTTAGAGACGACACACTGTGAGGACAGATTACTAACCATCAGAACTCATTAAACCATGAGATTTTATTTGGTGCTATGTCTCCAAAAGGTAAAATATGTGGGAACAAAGGGGTAGAAGTAGCTGTATTATTCACAATCACTCCAGTGACCCACTTGATGAATGTGTGCTTCCTATCTCTGAATCTTTAGACACTATATGTCTGACTCTCAGTGGGTACTCATTTCTACCAGGGGATACATTAAGAGCTCCACTGAACTTAAAGCTATAGTTGCTGCCTAGTCACTTTGTGTTCTTTGTGCCAGGAGACCAGCAAACAGAAAAGTTAATACACTGGCAGGGATAATTAACCTTGGTCATCGTGAGGATTAAGTACTATTGCTACATAATGGGGGCAGTTAGAATTATGGATTGATACTTAGATACAATCCACAGGACATCTTTTAGTATTCCTATGTCCAGTCTCAATTCTAAATGGGTAAATTCAAGAACTTTAGTTGGATAAAGACATCATAATCAGGAGCTCAGACTTTCTAGGACTGAGGGTCTTGATCACTAAAGTAGGCAGGCCATCTAGAGCTGAAGAAGTGCTAGCTAGGGGGAAGGAAAATAGAATGAAAGGTAAAAGCAGAAGATAATGAGCATCAGTTATGGATCTCGGGATCAACTGCCACAGTAGGGGCTGCGGTTTATCCTGCTAACCTTCCTCATATGGATGTTTCCAGAAATAGGGTCCAACCAGAATCTTGGAGAAGCTACACTTAGCTAGAGTGAGGTTAATATGAGAAGCAGGGGATTTCATCAGTGCAAGGGAGGACTGAATCAGACACTGTTGATGCCCCTCTCAGATCTCTGGACTCCATTAGTACCTCCATCACTTAACTATGTAATTTCTGTTACCGACTCACATTTGCCTCTTTCTCTCAAGAGTTTCCTGTGGACAATAGGGGCTTTCTCCCCCACCAGGACATTAGTCTCCCTAGAAATCACAGCTGGAGCCAACCCACAGCTAATAACTGCCCAGTACAGAGATACAGAAAGCTAGCCTCCTCTCCTCAAGATGGTACCAACCTTTCAGTTCAATTAATACTCTGGAACTCCTCTAGTATTAGGTGGAAGTAAGGTTTCAGCTGAGAGCACATTCATGGCTCACTTTAGCACATTCACAGCTCGCTTTTCTTTCTTCTCCTGTCCTGATTCCTTCACCCTCTTTCTTCTGAGAGTACTCCTGCAATAAATCATTTGCATAAGGAACTCCATCTAGGACTCTGCTTCTAAAGAACCCAAAATCACTGTGCCTCACTTTCCTCACCCAAACCTACTATTATTATCCCTTTGTTCAGAGAATGAAATTGAGAATTAATTAAAAATTCTTAGAACATGCCTGGCACATTAAATGTTCAGTGTTAGCTATCACTAATATTTCCTCCACAAACTTTATGAAAACATAATCTCAACTTGCAAAATTTAGAGTCATAATCCTTCATTAGGCTCAAAGAAACTGTCTTATTGTATTCTCATAAGAGGTATAAAAATGCTCAAGTTCCCAGATCTTTTCCACTATAAAATATAGACGTATCTCCAAATACTAGCTATTATATTTGTGTCCCATTTACCCAACCTTTAGTCCTATGTAAGTGACCACAACTAAGCAATGGCTAAGATTCCCCATGATTTACAAACTTTCAACACTAAATTTTGTCTTAAATAGTTATAGATACATATGTATAGTGATCTAAAAATGAGATAAACAGAGTGTGTTTATGTGTGTTTATGAGATAAGCCAAAAACATTCTTAGATATTGTCCACCTAAGAAATAAATCTCAGTAATTAAAACTGATTCCTTTTGAAACTGTACTTTAAAATTAAATTTACCAATCCTTTAAAAGGCAAGAATTTATACTCATTTATTGAACATTTATAATATGCCACATTTATCATTTATCTATCCCTCTGTAATAGCCTACTCCAATCAGTAGCTGAAAATAGCACCCATTTTACTTGTTTATGATCCTATGGATCCACAGTTTGTACTAGGTTTAGCTGGGTGGTTTTTCTTCTGGTTGCACATGAAATTATTCTGATCAGATGTCGTGTCTGGTGCGAGCCCATTTCTTAATTCATAGATCAACTGTCTTCTTACTGTGTCCTCACATGGCAGAAGGAATAAGGGATTTCTCTGGGGCCTCTTTTCTAAGGGCACCAATCTCATTCTTAAGGGATCCACGTTCATGACCTCCCAAAAAAGTGCCACCTCCAAATACCATCACATTGAGCTTTGGGATTTAACATGAATTTTGGAGAGACACAAATATTCAGTCTATAGCAACTGGGCTGGGTAGGTTAATAGGCCTCCTTCCCATACCTAATGATTGATGTTGGCTGATGATTGGGTCTCTCTCTCTACCTGGTCTCTCATTCTCAAGAAACCTTCTCCACATGGAAGTCAAAGAATTTCAAGAGAATAAAAACAAAAACTCAAGACCTTTGATGCCTCAACACAGAAGCATCACAATATTATTTCAACCACATGTTATTAGTCAAAGTAAGTTTGAATGCCAGCCCAGACTCAACTGGGAGCTGTGTGGGTAGATAGACCAGGGAGACAAATATCATCTCTGTATGGAAGAAATAGAAAATCATGTTACAAAGGGACATCAATATAGGGATGCAAACAACCATCCACCTATCGCAGGCTCCATGCAGATATTTTAGACATATTCACTATATTATTTCTCTTCATAAAAATATTGTAGGATAAGGATTTTCAGTCTCACTTCATAAATGCAGAAAATGTGGATCAGGCTTAGGGTCTTATTTTTATTTCTGGATTATTTTATTAAAATCTCCCCTAGCCTGCCCATATGTTTCAATCAAATTGATGATTTATTATATTAATCACTTTATTTTTTTAATAAAATTTTTTAATGTTTATTTTTGAGAGTGAGAGAGAGAGAGAAACAGAGCATGAGCAAGGGAGGGGCAGAGAGAGTGAGACACAGAATCTGAAGCAGGCTTCAGGCCCTGAGCTGTCAGCACAGAGCCCAACCCGGGGCTCGAACCCATGAACCACGAGATTATGACCTGAGCCGAAGTCGGATGCTTAAACAAGTGAGCCACCCAGGTGCCCATATATTAATCACTTTAAAAGTAGAAAGTAGACTAATAAACAGAGCTTTGTGAGCAAAGAAAGATATAGCAGGAATTACACATCAACTCTTTCCCATCTGTAGTCCAGGGTCAAAATATCCTCACAGAACAGCTGATGGATTTGAGGTATTAATAACTACTAGGCCATGACTGGGCTGGGCTGGGCCAGTACCAAGACTCCAGAGCAAGGAAGCATTGAAGGAATAAAATTCATTCTTGGTATCACCTACACTAGTATTTTTAAACTGAGGTTCATGACACATTAATGAGCAGTGAGATCAATTTAAGGAGCTACCACTAGCATTTCTTAAATGAGATGTTACAAATTACAACAGAAGAGAAACTATTGTAATGCCACCACAGCACCCATAGACTATGGCTAGAGCTCAAATATTTAAAAATATAGCTCTAATAGCTCCTGTCAACTAGAAAAGGCTAGCTCTTCACTAGTCTCTTTTGTTCCATCTGTTATATTAGCTACAGAGTTTCAGTGCTTATTGGGTTCTGATGATTATTGGCTTAGTTGGTTAATAGTACTTATTTGGCTATAATCATACTTACTAAGCTGAGCCAAATTCAACTAATATTAGAAATAAAGTCTTCTTAAAGCCAGTGCAACATTATCTAAGAGTCACTGGGCATTTTAAATTATATCAGATTCAATATGTAGGGGCCTAGGGCAGGCTGCCCCAAGATGGGTCACTCTGGCATGAAAACTATTTTGAGTTAGGAGCAATCAAAACCCAGCTGGTTCAGGAAAAGCTCTTTACCTCCCCCCTCAACTGTCTAAATTTTCATTGGAAAGAGAGCCTGTGCCAGAAAGAGAACAATCAAGAAAGACTCCTCTTTACCTAGGAAACTTATTTGTATAAGAGGGCAACCTTTGTTTTTCAAACATCATCTCTCACCTTCCTGCTAATAATCTTCCTCCTCTTTGTATCCCCAGACCCCTATTCCTCTCCTTAGCTCTTGTTGCCTCTTGTTGTCTGTCTTTGGAATTTCATGTCTGTGTGGATTCCCCATACATACAAAACTAAATTTGATTTTCCCCTGTTAATCTGTCTGGTGTCTATTTGACTCTTAGTCCAGCTAGAAGGATCTTGAAAGGCAGATACGATTTCTTCCTCCTCAACAATATCTAACAGCAAACTTAAGTGATAATATAATAGGGAAAGATAGGATAAAATAGGCAGAGAAGGAAAGGTTAGTATATGAGTCCCTAAGTGGGGAAAAACATATTTTGGAACAATGTTGGCAGCATTTGACTACAGCAAACTCTTTTGGGGCATAAGGTCCCTCTTAAGAATGTAACAGACATCACCTACCCACCCCACCTCAGGTTCCCCTCCGGAATTTGACAATAAAAAATACCTAGCTAAACCATAAAATTTATATGTGGGACAGTATAACCAGTCTGGCTCCTCACAATGGAGTCAAGCCAATCAGAAATGGACAATCCAGTACCTAGAGCTGTCCAGCCAGTAAGGGGAGAACCTAAGGAGGAATGAGGGGGAAGGGCAGGGGTGCTGACCAGAACCTTATAAAACAAGGACCCTTGCCTATAGTAGCAAGTATTCACCTTCAAATTCCCCCTCTCTGTAAAGAGAGCTTTTCTACTATTCTTACTTTCTTTTTTTTACTGTTGGTTTTTTTTTTTTTTTGAGAGAGAGACAGACAGACAGACTGTGAGTAAGGCAGAGGCAGAGAGAGAATCCGAAGCAGGCTCCAGGGTCTGAGCTTTCAGCACAGAGCCTGATGTAGGGCTCGAGCTCATGAACCACGAGATCATGACCTGAGCCAAAGTTGGACGCTTAACCAACTATGCCGCCCAGGCGCCCTACTACTCTTACTTTCTAATCTTCTACTCTAATAAACTTTTGCCTGCTGCTCATTCTGTGTTCACCTCTTCCTTCTTTGAAGTAGCAAGACAATGAATCCTAGGTATTGAGGTAAAAAATCCTGCAACAGTAAGATTTATACCAAATTATTGTTCTAAGGGAAAAATAATCACAATATTTTGCTTAAAATTTGTGTACAGAAGATAAAATCAATTTTTCTTTTTCTTTACCATTCAAGATAAAATAATCTTATAGAAAACTATAAAAAATGTCCTATTCAAGGGGTGCCTGGGTGGCTCAGTCTGTTGAGCATTCGACTCTTGGTTTTGGCTCATGTCATGATCTCACAGTTTGTGAGTTCAAGCCCCATGTCAGGTTCTGAGCTGACAGTGCAGAGCCTGCTTGGGATTCTCTCTCTCTCAAAATAAATTTTTAAAAAATTTAGAAAAAATAAATGTCTTATTCAATTAAGGAACTAGGAGAGTTCATCAGTCTCTTCTATCAACTAAAGAAATTTGGACACAGAATACTACCCCACTTCCCTGAATTTTGTACTTCTGGCACTCTCAGTCACTGAGCAAAACCAGACTCTAGATACAAGTATAAAGGGCTCTGAATAACTCCTAGGTGGCCAAAATGAAAGTCCCAAAGTCTAGAAGCTAAAATCCGTTCGGTTTTATTAAGATAATTTTTACCTCCTTTGTTTTTATTGATATCCCAATTATAGCACATCTGAAAATTACAGGGAAAAGTTTCAGTTAGAGGCAAACATAGTGATAGCAACTGAAATAGCAGCTAATAAATAGCCCACTGAGGTAAGAGAGAGGACAATTATTAAAAGCCTAATTAGAGAACACCAAAAGCATAGCAGTCTGTGGTCATTTCGTATAAGCACCATTTAGCCTTTTTTTGATGCTATTTTAAGTTGTATCTTCTTAAAATTTCTTTTTCCAATAGTTTTGTTCCTGGTATGTAGCAACAGAATTTATTTTTATATACTGGCTGATGTGGGAAACAAAGGCAGAAGGAAATGGCAGATAAAGTTAAATATCCTTACAACCTGAAGCCCACTGACAAATACTTCAGGTAGGCAGGGTATAACATTTCTCCAGGAACTCCCTACTGTCTTAATGTGAATGCTTTGCTAGGGGGAAAAACAACCTTAGCAGACAACAGCTAGGCCTGCAGGATCCTGTGAGTCTTCTTCAGCATATGAATACCCTTTTGAAAACTTCCCTTCGTCTTTACCTCCCCTAACACCCAAGTATACAATCAATTTCTTCTCACAAACCCTGGGCAGCTCTTTCTGCCCTTGGGTCCTGCCCCTGTGCTTTAGTAAAGCACATTTTTTCACCAAAGACACCTCAAGAATTCCTTCTTGGCCATCAGCTCCAGACCCCCACCACTCCAAAACCACATCACTGACTTTATATCCAACAACGTAGGTAAGTTCACTTACTAATCCTAAAATTGACCTGTAGTCTTTTGGGTTTCATATGAATCTAACTATGTCACGTGTGCATGATGATTGTTTTATTTCTTCCTTCCCAATATTTACGCCTTTTTTTTTTCTGGTCTTTTTACCCTGGCAAGGACCTCACATGAAAAAATGAAGCACATGGTGATAAGGAACATCTTCTTGTCTCTTTCCTTATATTAGGACAAAGCCTTCAATATTTCACCATACAAATAATGTTTACCACAAGCTTTTTATTGATATTCTTTATTGAATTAAGGAAGTTCCTTTCTCTTCAGTTTGCTTTACTGATTTTTGTTTTTTGTTTTTGTTTTTGTTTTACTATGCTTGGGTGTTAAATTTTATAAATGCATTTTTCCATCCATTTAGAGAACCTTCCAATTGTCTTCTTTTATTCTGTTACTGTGGAGAGTTACTTCAACTTGATGAGGGCACAAAAGGTAAGCTGAGGGCAAACACAAGCCTAACAACACCCACCATCCCCTCCCAGGTGGGATGTATGCTACATTTCTCAGGCACTCCTGGCTGCCCAAGAACAAAGGGAAGGAAAGAAAACAAATGTTTAACTGATAGAAATCACAATCATGCAGGACAGGAGTCTCTATCAGTTTACAAACATTTTAGTAAATTACAAGAAAAAGGCAATCTTATCAATAGCCTAATCTCCAGAAACCTACCGACTCAGTTTCCTGGAGCCCCTAATATCACCAGCCCCTCCATAGTGATATGGCGAACAAAGGAAAGAAGGAAATGGCAGGTAAAATTAAATTTCTTTATAACCTGAAGCGTATTGACAAACACTTGAGGCAAATGCAGAGTATAACATTTCTCCAGAAATCCCCTATGGTCATAATGTTAATCCCTTACTAGAGGGAAAACAACCTTAGCTTGACAATAGCAAGGCCTCAGGTATCTTATGAGTCCTCTTTAGCATATCAAAGTCCCTCTGGAGGCCTCCCTTTTGCCTTTACTTCCCCCAACTCCACAGTACATAACCAGTCACTCCTCACAACCCCAGTGCACCTCTTTCTGCCCACAGGTCCTGTCCCTGTGCTGTAATAAAATCACATTTTTGCACTTAAGACATCTCAAGAATTCTTTCTTGGCCATTAGCTCCAGACCCCATCACTCCAAACCCCCATCAAATTGATATTTCAAATGTTAAACTCACATTCTCATATTACTGAAAAAAAACAAATTGGATTATAATATATTATCTTTTTTAGGTTCTTAGATTTTGTTTGCTAAAAATGTATTTAAAACTTGTTGTATCTTTGTCTATGAGAGAAATTGGCCTTTAATTTTCCTTTACTATTACATCCTTGTCAATTTTATATTGATAATGATGAGGATGGAGAGGAAACAGAATACTTATATATGACTAGTGGGAGTATAACCTCTTTAAAAAATTGTTTAGTAAAATCTTCTTACTCTGACCATATACATAACCTATGACCTTACAATTCTACTCCTAGTGATACACTGGGAATGCATACAGATATACACCAGAAGACATGTTCAAGTATGTTCATTACAACATTATTTGTTAGAGCACAAAAGTAAAAAAAAAAAAAAAAAAAAAAAAAACACTGATGTCCATCAATAGTAGAATTGATAAATAAATTGTGGTATATTCTTGTAGTGGAATATTCCACAACAATAAAAAAGAATAAACTGTTGCTAAATATACCATCATTAATAATTCAAAAATAAATAGTGGTAATTAAAAGAAGCTAGACCAGGGCATAAGGGTAGCTCAGTCAGTTAAGCAACTCACTCTTGATTTAAGCTCACGTCATGATCTCACAGTTCATGGGATTGAGCCCCACATGGGACTCTGTACTGGCAGCATGGAACCTGATTGGGGATTCTCTCCCTCCCTCTCCCTCTGCCCTAATCCCGCTGGTGTCTCTCTCTCTCTCTCTCTCTCTCTCTCTCTCTCTCTCTCTCTCTCTTAAATCAATAAACTTAAAAAAAAAAGAAGCTAGACCAAAATGAAAATATATGCAGAGTGATGCCACTTATATAAAATTCATCAATAGGCAAACAGATCTATGGTGTTAAAAATTCAGGACACTGATTACCTCTGAGAGGGAATTAGTCACTGACAGCATTAAGTTGGAAGAGGAAGTGACTAGAAATGCTCTCATTCTTTATCAGGCTAATATTTTCACATTGTGAAAATTCATAGAGCTGTACAGTTCCATCTTATACATTTTTCTTTATGTATATTGTACTTCAATAAATTTTTTATGTAAGAAAAGATTAGGTAAAATATTTTTTAAATGTGATTGTGCATTTTATCTCTGGTGATCAAACCATAGAGTGCAAAAATGGAACTTGTGTTCATTCAAGTCCTGCGAGAAGAAGCTGCCAAGACAAGATTAAACATGCAAGGATTTTACTCAGAGAAATGCCTATGTGAAAGTAAATGAGTAGGAAGCTAGGGAGCTTGAGAAAGCCATAACCACCATGCAAGTGTGACTTGAGTGGAGAAGAAAAGGAAGGTTGGGCAGAAGTGTCCTACTCTACAGTATAATCTATGGGAGGTTCAAAAAGTCCACTGGAGAATCCCATGACTCCAGAGTATGGACTTGCCGTGTTATCCCTGCCATGCTCAGTCACTGGCAAAATGCAGCAAAGGATTTCAAGCACAGCAGCTGGGCCCTTTGGTCAGTCACTCTCCCATTTGTTGGAAGTGTGCAGTACACATTCTTATGGCCACTACAGATGCTTCAGCATGGTATTTTCTATTTCCTATAAAAATAGAATTTTAAAATTTAAAACTTAAATACAGATTTTCACTCACTTTTTAAATTTCCATACAGTGAAATTAACTTTTTGACAGGCATTTCTATGAGAATTGACAAATGCATACAGTTGTATTGTTACAATCACTATTCATCAGTTCCTTCACCCTAAAAGTTCCCTTGTGATACAACTTTAAAGTCTCTCTCTCACCCAGACCCAGTTCCTGGCAATCACAGAATTGTTTTCTAGCCTTATAATTTTTCTTTTTCTGTGAAATAAGTGGAGCCATATATCATGTGGCCTGTTGAGTGTTAAGGAATACCAGATGAAATCATATTACATGCGTCAGTATTCATATTCATTTTTTTAGATTTCTGAGTGCTATTCCACTGCATAGATGTACCACTCTTTTTTATGCATTCATCAGTGGAGGCTATTTGGGTTGTTTCCAGTTTCTGACAATTACAGATAAAGCCACTGCAAATATTTTCATATATGTTTTTCATTTTCCTGGGTAAATACCTAGAAGTAAAATTGCTGAGTCATCTGATAAGTGTGTGTTTAATGTTACAGGAACAATCAGTTTTCCAAGTGCCTCTACCATGTTTGCACTCCTACCAGCACTATGGGACAGTTCTGGTTGTTCTGTGTTCTTAGAGACACTTAGAATTTGTTTGTCTTTTGTCTATTACAATAAGTGTGTAGTACCCTCTCATCTGGAGTTTAATTTATATGTCCCTAAGGACTAATGATGTGGAGCACATTCTCGTGTCTTCAGTTGCTATTCATATAACTATGGTGAAGTGCCTGCTTAAATCTTTTAAGTACTGTGTAGTTTAATCCATGAAAAATAAATCTGGTTTTTAGCCCCAGAATTTCTATGTTCAAATTTTTTCTGAGTTTCAAGTGTACATTTTTACACATGAATAAAAACAAAACCTTTAAAGGAGATCCTTTCACCTCTCTCCAAAATGTAACTCTAAGCGGGAATACACATTCATATAACTTTCACATTCATATAGTTTGCAAAAAGAAACATTTCAAGGTATTTAACCACCAGTGCAGCACAGACACTGATCAATCAGGGAGTACACCAGCCCTAGACTAACAGCATAGCTGTACCAAGATACATGAACAAATAGTAGCCCTGAGTGACCCAATGCATCAAAATCTTCAAAATATGTATGTTTTGTGAGATGTAAATTCCATATCTAATAATTTATTATAAGGAAATAATCAAGATATATATTTATACACATACACATACCTACATATACATGTACATTCAATACAGTGTTATGATATAAGAATGTTGAGGGGTGTCTAAGTGGCTCAGTCAGTTAAGCATCCGACTCTTGATTTCAGCTCAGGGCGTGTGATCTCACAGTTTGTGAGATTGAGCCCCACATTGGGCTGCACACTGATAGCACAGCACAGGAGCCTGCTTGAGATTCTCTTTCTCTCTGCCCCTCCCCCACATGTATTCCCTTTCTCTCACTCACTCTCTCCTTTTCTCTCTCTCAAATTAAACAAATAAGCATTAAAAAAAAAAAAAAGAATGCTGAACATAATCTAATAGTATGGCATTGTTGAAATAAAACATAATGTGTCCATATAATGGAGCATCATTTAAAATGGTATGAGTCTACTTATACAAAAAGAAATATTGATGATAAATCACTATGAGAAAAATCAGATCACAAAAGATATTATTGAATGTTTCTATTTGTTTAAGAATGTATATACATATGACTGTGCATTTGAAAACACAGAGTTAGCACTCATTATCTCTGAATAAGTGTAATAAATGGTGCTTTCCTGTTTGTATTTCTGATTTTCTATAACGAATATTGCTTTTGTGATGGAGATGGAGGAAGGAATAAAAGCAAAGCATTACAGACAGCTATAAACATCATATTTAATTATTAATAGTGATGGATGAATCATCAAGAAAAAGTTAAAATGTGTTTGGTATATTTATTAAAGAAAGCAGATTCATATTAAATATTAAACTATTCTACTTAGTTGAGTAAGTTTCATTCGTTTAGAGAAAACTTCATTCCTCAACAATGCCAGATAAAGGAGATGGGGTGCATTTGTGTGTGCATATTTGCATGTACACACCATGAAAGTGTACGTGCCTGTCTATGTGTTTTACAAAGTAAACCTGGGACTCCCTAGGCTTGTTCACTTAGTCAGAGAGAATATCTGACCTAGATAAGGTCATGTTCTGATTCATCCTAAAGCCTCCACAAGAATTGCTAAAATATCCTTATTATTTTGCTACAGGCCTTGAGTTCACAAAGGAACTCATGCTTTGACAGTTTCTTCCCTTGGTTTGAGTCAAAAGACCTACTTTTTTTACATTACAGTTACAGAAACCTTTTAGCCACAAAGCACGTGTCCCAAAAACATGCTATTTCGCAAAAGAATTTTCAGGCTTCAAACTGTAGCTTTCCTAGTTCATATGGTTGTATGGATTTCTTTTCACTGAAAGCTACAAAGGTAATGCCCAGAGGACTTTACCTTCTTTATCTTTTTTTAATAATCCCAGACCTACTGACTACTAGAGCACAGAACGAGCATTTTCCTAAACAGAGGGTACTTTCCAAGTCATTCAAAAGCACTGTACTTTCCAAAGCAATCTTAAGCAAGGTAACAGCAATCTGATATAACATAAAGACTCTAATAATTTAGAAAACATGGACTAAGGTGTCAATCAGATCAGAGGCATCACCCAAACTAGAGGACAAGGAAAATCAGAAGAGAAGACAAACAGCACTCAAGGAACATTCTGGTTCCCTGTATCGTACCCATTGAAGGCTCTTCTGGAGCTTTCTGGTATTTTATTAATGAATAGAAACGGTTGTAAATTCCACCAGGAGCTTGAAAAAAAATGTATTTCTAGGGACACAAAAGGAGGTCTCTATGAGTTATTAAAATATGGAGACAAAAATCAAACACGCTCAACAAAAATTGTCACATTCCCTGGGAAATGCTAATGGAAACCAAATCAGACTCTGACTCTTTCAGAGTAAAACTAATGCTTTGGTTTTCCATTTTATCCTTGATCAGTTAATCACTAAAAGAAGAAGCATTAGTGGCATTTTTCAAATAAAATGACAACTAGAATAGGAGCGCTAGCAGATATATTTATTCTAATTTGAGTTGACTATAGTAGAACTCGTTGCAATAATAACCCGCATAATGTTATTTTTAAGTTCATCCAAATTCTTAAAATATTTCTATCTTTTTTCATATTAATTTTCTTTAACTTTCTATTTTAAAAATTTTTAATGTATTAGAAATACAGATAAGTTGGGGTGCCTGGGTGGCTCAGTCAATAAGCATCTGACTTCAGCTCAGGTCATGATCTCATGGTTCATGAGTTCAAGTCCCACATCAGGTGAGCATGAGTCCCGTTTCTCCCTTTCTCTTTCTCTCTCTCTCTTTCTCTCTGCCTCTTTCTGTCTCTCTCCCTCTGTCTCTCCTGGGATTCTCTCTCTCTGTCTCTGTCCCTCCCTCACTTGCACCCTCAAGAAAGAAAGAAAGAAAAGAAAAGGAAAGAAAGAAAGAAAGAAAGAAAGAAAGAAAGAAAGAAAGAAAGAAAGAAAGAAAAAAGCTAATTTAAAGCTCAAAACAACTACCGGATAAGTATCATTGCTGTCTCTGTGTCAAAGCAAAGAAAATTAAAACACTTGGAGATTAATTAGCTTTCCTAAAGGTACACATAATTAAGTATTAATATTTTGCTATATTTGCTTTGAATCTTTTGTTCTTTTTGGAAATAAAATATTACACACAGATGAAGTCTCTGTTTTATCCCTCACTGATTCAATTACTCCTTACATCTCCAGAAGGAATCACTACCCTAAAGAAGATGTGTACCTTTCTATTATAATATTTTATTTTTATTACACATATATATCCATAAACAACATGTAGAATTATTTTCTGTATATTATTCTACATCTTTTTTTATCTATGTTTTTATGATCCTGCCACTTTAAATCATATAAATCAATGCATTCATTTAACTTCATTATAGTGTTCCATTATATTAATATACCACAATTTAATTATTCCTTTTCCTAATGACAGATATTTAGGATGTTTCAAACTTTTTCAATATTGAAACAATGCCACTGAACCGACATCCAGTTTCTAGGCAGGCATGTAAGGAGCTAGGAAATTGGCAGTCCATTCTAACTACAAGTAAAAAACTGAAAATCAACAACTCTTCTTAGAATCATCAAAGAAGTGAGGTCATAGGGCAAACTGCTGGTCCCCAAATTGGAGAGATGAATACAAAGAATCACAATTTACCAAAGCAGAAATACACAAGCAGAAATCCCCACTAGGAATCAATGCCAGGATAGAAAAACCTGTACTGTAATTGAATTTCTGGAGAAATAGTGTGGACAAGTCCAAGAGTTAAAACTCCAGGGAGAGCCATTTTAGGGAACCCCACACTTTTATACACTTTAGCTTTAAGACCTTTACCAAGTTCTCACTGTGAATACTGGAAGAAAACCCTCTTGTGCTTCTGGCAGGAGGAGGAGTAAAGTAATCATTTTGAAATTACCAGAGCATTTTGTTCTTTTTAACAAATGTACCCTCAGAAGAAATTATTTTACCAGACTTTGAACTACTGGGGTTTTATCATAGTCTAATATACTTAGGCAAAGGGACTATAGCCACTCAACCCCAACTCCAGTTCCTCTAGTCATCCTACCCCACCTAAGGCAGGAGGAAAAGCTGAGATGCACTTGTGAAGTTGACAGACCAGGGGTGCAGTTTCACTAAATGACTGAGACCTAATCATAGGATTATAGGAAACTTCCCCTCCCCCACACCTTACTACCCTACTGCTAAAGGTCTATTTACAAGAATTCCGTTTAACCAGTATATCATGTTCAGCTTTTTAAAAGGTAACAAACACAATTTGAAGGGAATGAACAAGCATCAGAACCAGATTCAGATATGGCAGGAATGTTGGAATTATTAGACTATGGATTTATGATGAATATGCTAAGAGCTAAGAATAAACAAAATCCAAGAATAGATGGGTAATATAAGCAGAGAGATAGAAATTCTAACAAAGTATCAAGTATCACACAATGACTCTAGCTATCATCTTATTTGAAAAATGCCACTAATGCTTCTCCTTTTAGTGGTTAACTGACCAAGGATAAAATGGAAAAACAACCCATTAGTTTTATTTTTTCTGGAGGAGTCAGAGACTGAATAGGTTTCCATTAGCATTTCCCAAGGCATGTGACAATTTTTGTTGACTCTGTTTAATTTTTGTCTCCATACTCTAATAACTCACAAGGAGACTTCCTTTTGTGTCTCTTGATTGAAATAAGAGTTACTTTACTTTGAAAAGTATGCAAAATGAAATGCTACAAATCAAAAACACTTTAAGAAATGAAGAATGCCTTTGATGGTCTCATTAGTAGAATACACATAGCTGAGGGAAAATTTTCTGAGCTTGAGGATATGTCAATAGCAACTGAAAAGCAGGGCATGAAAACAGACACTCAGATCAATGGAAGAGAATAGAGAACCCAGTAATGGACCAAATGTATGGCCAACAAATCTTTGACAAAGCAGGAAAGAATATCAAATGGAATAAAGAGAGTCTCTTCAGCAAATGGCATTGAGAAAATTGGACAGCGACATGCAGAAAAATGAACCTGGACCACTTCCTTACACCATACACAAAAATAAACTCAAAATGGATGAAAGACCTAAATGTATGACAGGAAGTCATCAAAATCCTAAAGGAGAAAGCAAGCAAAAACTGTTTGAGCTCAGCCACAGAAACTTCTTACTCAACTCACCTCCAGAGGCAAGGGAAACAAAAGTAAAAATGAACTATTGGGACCTCATCAAAATAAAAATCTCCTGCACAGCAAAGGAAATGATCAGCGAAACTGAAAGGCACCCATGGAATGAGAGAAGATATTTGCAAATGATGTATCAGATAAACAGTTAGTATCCAAGATCTATAGAGAACTTATCAAACTTACCAAAACCCAAAAAACAAATAATCCAGTGAAGAAATGGGAACAAGACATGAATAGACACTTCTCCAAAGAAGTCATCCAGATGGCCAACCGACACATGAAAAAATGCTCAACATCACTCATCATCAGGAAAATACAAATCAAAACCACAATGAGATACCACCTTACACCTGTAAGAATGGCTAACACTAACAACTCAGGCAACGACAGATGTTGGCGAGGATGCAGAGAAAGAAGATCTTTTTTGCACTGTTGGTAGAAATGCAAACTGGTACAGCCACTCTGGAAAACAGTCTGGAGGTTCCCCCCAAAACTAAAAATAGAACTACCCCACGACCCAGCAATTGCACTACTAGGTATTCATCCAAAGGATACAGAATGCTGATTCGAAGGGGCCCATGCACCCCAATGTTTATAGCAGCACTATCAACAATAGCCAAAGTATGGAAAGAACCCAAATGCCCATCGATGGATGAATGGATAAAGAAGATGTGGTATAGATACATAATGGAGTATTACTCGGCAATCAAAAAGAATGAAATCTTGCCATTTGCAGTTACATGGATTAACTTGAGGGTATCATGCTAAGCGAAATTAGTCAGAGAAAGATAACTATCATATGACTTCACTCATATGAGGACTTTAAGACACAAAACAAATGAACAGAAGGGAAGGGAAGCAAAAATAATATAAAAACAGGGAGGGGGACAGAACATAAGAGGCTCATACATAGAGAACAAACAGAGAGTTGACGGAGGGGTTGTGGGAGAGAGGATGGGCTAAATGGGTAAGGGGCGTTAAGGAATCTACTCCTGAAATCATTGTTGCACCATATGCTAACTAACTTGGATGTAAATTTAAAAATAAATAAATTGTTATTAATAAAAAAAAGAAACTGAAAAGTAAAGATTAAAAGACTTAAAAAAAAAAACAGAACAGAACATTTGAGAACTGGGGACAACTACAAAATGTACAACATGCATATAATGGGAATACCAGAAGGAGAACAAAGACAGAAAGGAACAAAAGCAATATTAGAAGCAATGATGATTGAGAATTTCCCCAAATTAATGTCTGACACCCAATGATAGCTCCAGGAAGCTCAGAGAATAGTGGCCAAGATAAATGCCAAAAAATAAACAAACAAACAAAATTCATACCTAAGTATATCATATTCAAAACAGAAAATTAAAGATAAAGAAAAAATCTTGTTATCTGTCCATTATATTTCAATTTAAAAATAAAATTAAAAAATCTTAAAAGAAGCCAGCAGAGGGGCGCCTGGATGGCGCAGTCGGTTAAGTGTCCGACTTCAGCCAGGTCACGATCTCGCGGTCCGTGAGTTCGAGCCCCGCGTCAGGCTCTGGGCTGATGGCTCAGAGCCTGGAGCCTGTTTCCGATTCTGTGTCTCCCTCTCTCTCTGCCCCTCCCCCGTTCATGCTCTGTCTCTCTCTGTCCCCAAAATAAATAAACGTTGAAAAAAAAAAATTAAAAAAAAAAAAAAAAAAAAAAGAAGCCAGCAGATAAAACACTTTGCCTATGGAGAGGAACACAGCTAAGAATTACATCTGACTTCTCTTCAGAAACCACGCAAGCAAAAAGAGAGTGCAGTGAAGTATTTCAAGTGTTAAGAGGGAAAACCACCAAAATAGAATTCTGTGTCCTGTGAAATTATTTTCAAAAGTGAAGGAGAAATACTTTCTGACAAAAATAAAAAATGAGGAAATATGTTGCTAGTAGATCTGATTTGCAAGAAACGTTAAAAGAAGTTCTTCGGAGAGAAGGAAAATGATATAGGTTAGCCACAGATCTATAGAAAGAAAGGAAGAATAGTGGAGAAGGAATAAATGAACGTAAATAAAAGTTTTGTTTTTCTTAATCTTAGTGAACCTAACAGACAACAGTTTGTTCAAAATAATAATAGCAACAATATTTTCAATGATTATTGTTTCTGTATAAGTGAAATGATGTCAGCAATGATACAAGGGATGGGAGGGAGGAATTAGGAATACTTGATATATTAGAGCTCTTCAGAGAAACAGAACCAATAGAAGATATACACAGACACAAAAACAGACACACACATACACACACAACACACACACACAATGAGGGATTGGCTCACACAATTATGGAGGTTATGAAATCTTAGGATCTGTCATGTGCAAGCTAAAGATCCAGGAAAGTCTATGGTGTAATTCAGTCTGAGCTCTTAAGGCCTGGGAGCTAGTGTAGCCAATTGTGTAAATCCCAACTGAGGATAGTAAAAGATGAGATGTGCTATCTTAGCTCAATCACTGAGGCAGGGGGAAAATGGGTAAATTCCTCCTTCCTTCAACTTTTGTTCTATTCAGGCCAACAGATTGGATGAGGCCCACTCATATTGGGGATGGCAATTACTTTATTGAGTCTACCAACTCAAATGTTAATCATATCTAGAAACACACCCTCACAGACACACACCCAGCAAAAAGTGTTTAATCTGGGCCCCCTTTGGCCAGTCAAGTTGACATAAAATTCACTATCAGACTTGGTTAATTCAGTGCTTGCAGTGCTTGCAGTACCTGCAAAGTGGTACAGTGTTACTTCAAAGTGTACTTGAATTTGTTGTAAATGTATACAGCAAATGCTGGCGCAAGCCACTAAAAATAGTAGCAGCATGGTAGGAAAGCCAATTTCATAGATGCCATGGGTATCAATTGCCACATTCTTTAGAAATCCTAAGATAAAATATTTGAGAATTATATTACCTGATACATCCAATAAATTTTTTATTAAAAAAAAAATTCCAGGAGCACCTGGGTGGCTCAGTTGGTTAAGCATCCAACTTTGGCTCAGGTCATGATCTCATGGCTCATGAATTTGAACTCCAAAAGAACAAAAAAAACTGTAGGAGTGAGATCTGTTCTTCCCTGCAGAGCCAAAGAAAACCCCCCAAACTAGCAGGAAAAGCAACAGTGGGTAGAAACATAAGGATGGGAGGCACCTGGATGGCTTAGTCAGTTAAGCAGCCGACTCTTGGTTTCAGCTCAGGTCATCATCTCAAGGCTTGTGAGATTGAGCCCCACATTGGGCTCTGTGCTGACAGTGCGAAGTCTACTTGGGATTCTGTCTCTCCCTCTCTCTCTAACCCTCCTGCTTTCACGCTCACACACTCTCTCTCTCAAAATAAATAAACTTAAAAAAAAAGGCACTTTCATGATGAAACTTAAAAAAAAAAAGGAAAAAACAAATTTAAGGATGACTTATAGAGCAGCTGGACCAGTCATGACCTTCTCCTGAGAACTGCTCCCTAAAATGAGGAGAATCCGCTGGGGAGGGGAGCACATTAGGAGGTCGGGGCTGAAGGGAGAAGATGAAACAAATGACAAGCAGAAAGATCCTCTGTCAGATCCTCTGTCCCCCTCTCTCTCTGCCCTTTCCCCACTCACACATGCTCGCTCTCACTCTCTCTCTCTCTTAAAAATAAATTAACGTTAAAAAAAAAGATTTAAAAAAAATTCCACTGTGAATATGTCTCCCTGAGCACATGTGGATTGGAACTGTTCAGTTACAGGACCTTCAAGGGCATCTTACACTCTGCTAGGCATTACCACATTATCCCCAAAGTAGTTGTGCCAATCTGCATTCCACCAGCAGTTCCTGCTATTGTTATCCCTCCCCGTTGATACTTCTTACCATAAAACTTTTTAAATATTGGAGTGTGAAATGATGTAACTCATTCTAATTTGCCTTCCCATAATCATCTTTTCATGCGTTCATTAGCCTAAACTTCCTCTTCTATGATTTACCTGTGCATATCTTTGCTCATTTTTCTATCAGTTTGTTTGCCTTTTTCCTTACTGATGTGTAAGAGACCTTTACATGCCCTAGTAATAAGTCTTTGTTGGTTCTATATGTTATAAATAAATATCTTTTCTCAGTTTTTGGAACTCATCTTTTCACTTATTTATGGTGCATGTTAAATTTTTATACCATGAACTCCTTACAAATGGAAGTATGATACTTGCAAAAACATGCTGTATACCAGGCCTCTGAATTACTCTTCCCTGTGTTTACAGCTTTTGTTTTTGTTATTTAATTTCTTTTTCTTTAATAAAGAGCATACGTGCATAGCACAAAATTCAAAATACACAAGATGATAAACATAAATAAATCTTCCTTCTTCTGTTGCCCAAGACATTCAGTTTCTCTCCCCCGATGCAAACACTAGTATTAATTTTTTTGTGTGTATTTGTGAAAATAGATCATATATTTATAAACATTTATCAATATATTATTTTTTCTACAAAAAAATATACACTACATCTTTCTATTCCTTACAGTTTTCTCATAAAATATGTATCTTAGAATTATTTCTAGATAATCTAGATCATCAGTACAATATGTAGAGTGGCTTCCTTCTTTTTTTCACCTTCCTAGAATTTCACATGTATGGGAAAAACTATAGCTTAGTAAGAATATGTACACTCTAAAACCTAAGTTTGAGTCCAAGCCCCCCTATTTATCAGGAGTAAGTTAGTTGTCCTTTCTGTGCCTCAGTTTTCCCTTTTGTAAAAAGAAGATAATAATGGTTCCTTCCTCCTATATTTGTTGTGAGACTTAAATTAAATTATATATGTAAAGTGCTTACTACAGTACTTGGCATACAATAAACATTTCAAAAAAGCTCTTGTTATTCTCACAAACCATAGTGTATTTAACCAAGACTCTATTAAACAGCGTTTGAGTTACTTCCAAATATTTCTATTATAAACAGTACTGTCATGAATATCTTTTACATATTCATTATGCTCATGTATAAGTAGGATCAATACATAGAAAATATATATATGCCACATGAATTTCTTATATTGCTAGATATTGCTAGGTTCCCTCCAGACAGTTTTTATCAATTTACACTCTCACCTGTAATGTAGGAGGTAAGTTTCCCTATGTCTTGCTAACCATGTACTATCAAACTTTTCTTTACCAACTTAAAATAGTGAAAAAAGTGGCATATTGGGGCACCTGAGTGACTCATTTGGTTAAGCAACTGACTCCTGATTTAGGCTCAGGTCATGATCTCACAATTCATGAGATCAAGCCCTGCCTCAGGCTCTGTGCTGACGTCTAGGAGCCTGCTTGGGATTCTCTCTCTCTCTCTCTCTCTCTCTCTCTCTCTCTCTCTCTCTTTCTCTCTCTGCACCCCTCCTTTGCTTGCACTCTCTATCAAAAAATAAATAAACTTTTTTAAAACGTGGTATATTATTACGGTTTTATATCTTTCTCTTACCATGAGTGAAGTGTTTTCATCTGCTTGAGTCATTTTCATTTCCTTCTTTTGTGAGGTTTCCTATATTTAAAAATTAAGTACTTTTGGGGCACCTGGGTGGCCCAGTCAGTCGAGCATCCAACTTTGGCCCAGGTCATGATCTCACGGTTCGTGGGTTCAAGCCCGGCATCGGGCTCTGTGCTGGCAGCCACGAGCCTGGAGCCTGCTTCAAATTGTGTCTCCCTCTCTCTGCCCCTCCCCCACTCATGCTCTGTCTCTCTCTCTCTCTCTTAAAAATAAATAAACAGGGGCGCCTGGGTGGCGCAGTCGGTTGGGCGTCCGACTTCAGCCAGGTCACGATCTCAAGGTCCGTGAGTTCGAGCCCCGCGTCGGGCTCTGCGCTGATGGCTCAGAGCCTGGAGCCTGTTTCCGATTCTGTGTCTCCCTCTCTCTCTGCCCCTCCCCCGTTCATGCTCTGTCTCTCTCTGTCCCAAAAATAAATAAACGTTAAAAAAAATATATAAATAAATAAATAAACATTAAAAATTTTTTAATTACTTTTGTATATGATTCCAATTTTTTCTAGTTTTATTCTTTTTCTATGTTTAAGATGCTTTCAGTTTTTTTATTTTCATAAAGTTGAATTAAATAATTTTAATGGATTTCAGAGGGTTTATGTCATTTATAGAAAAAACTTCCAAATGGTTATGAAACCATCCCCAATATTCCTCTGGTACTACTATGGTTTAATATTTTAATATTTATGCCTTCAACCCATCTGGTTTTATTTTGGAAGAGATAGGGGTCATCCTTTAAGCTTTCTTTGAAGAAACCATCCAATTTATTGGATAATTGACACTTTATTGAACAAAGCATCTTTTCACCATGATTTGAAATACCACTTTTATATTAAAATCCCCTATACATTCAACTCTATTACATAATTTTCTATTCCTTCTATTAATATACCAGTGCCACACTTTTAATTAATGTAGCTTTACTGTAGCATATACATATTAATATATGGTCAGCAAATCTTTCCTAAATATCTCTCTCTCTCTCCCTCCCTCCCTCCCTCCCTCCTTTCTTCTCTTTCTCTTTCCCTTTCTCTGTCTTGTTAGAATCTTCCAGACTATAGTTCCTTGATCATTTTTCCATATGAAATTTAGAGTCAACTTGTCTCTTTAAAATGAAAATGCCCTACTGGTACTTTAGCTTAAATTAATTGATTAATTTAGGAAGAAATGTCAGCTTTATAATATCATTTTCCTATTTAAGAGAATGGTATGCCTTAACATCTGTCCAAGTTTTCTTTTTGTTCTTTAGTGATATTTTTATTAATTTTTAAATTAATTTTATTACTTTCATTCCTAGTATTTCATATTTTATCACTATTATAAATGGGAGTTTTCTTCTATTACATCTTATACCTTGTTGTTGTTAGTCTCTTGATCTTGGAGGCTCATTTTCTTATCTCCAGATCTAATACTCTGAAAATTTTCTATCCCCATAATCCATCAAAATTTTCTGGAGCTCTGATCAACATGTACTAACCAAAAGATAAAACAAATGTCATCATGGTCGTGAAGTTAACATAAACATATGCATCCTATTTACTTTAGGGACTTAGGATAGAAATTCAAGCTAAAGAAGAAAAACAGTCACATAGATCAATGGAACAGAAGAGAGAGCTGAGAAACAAATCCATGTTTATATGATCAATTAATCTATGACAAAGGAGGCAAGAATATACAATAAGAAAAAGACAGTCTCTTTAACAAATGGTGTTGAGAAAACTGGACAGCTATATGCAAAAGAATGAAACTGGACCACTTTCTTACTCCATACACAAAAATAAACTCGAAATGGATTAAAGACCTAAACGTGAGTCCTGAAACCATAAAATTCCTAGAAGAATATATAGGCAGTAATTTCTTTGACATCAGCTATAGAAAAAATTTTCTAGGCATGCCTCCTAAGGCAAAGGAAACAAAAGTAAAATTAAACTATTGGGACTACACCAAAATGAAAATCTTTTGCACAGTAAAGAAAACCATCAAAGAAACAAAAGGACAATCTACTGAATGGGAGAAGATATTTGCAAATGATATATCTGATAAGAGGTTAGAATCCAAAATACATAAAGAATTTATACAACTCGATATCAAAAAAATAAATAAATAATCCAATTAAAAATGGGCAGAGGACCTGAATACACCTTTCTCCAAAGAAGACAACAGGCACACAAAAAGATGCTCAACATCACTAGTTATCAGGGAAATGCAAATCAAAACCACAATAAGATATCATTTCACACCTGTCAGAAAGGCTAAAATCAACACAAGAAACAAGTGTTGACAAGGATGTGGAGAAAAAGGAACCTTCATGCAATGTTTGTGGGAATTCAAGTTGGTACAACCACCATGGAAAACAGTATGGAGGTTCCTCAAAAAATTAAAAATAGAATGTCCATATGATCCAGTAAGTCTACTACTAGGTATTTACCCGAAGAAAATAAAAACACTAATTCAAAAAGATATAGACACCCATATGTGTATTGCAGCATTATTTACTAGTTAAAAAATGGAAGATCTGAGTGTCCATTGATAGATAAATGGATAAAGAAGATGCAGTATATAAATCTTAATTAAAGACCACCAGTGGTTTCATTGACTCATATTTCCCATTATATTTCTTTAATTATATCTCAATTTACCATTTTATAAAATGAAATAAAAAAACTAGAAAACTTTAATACAACATATAATCTAATTAAATAGTTTTGGGTATACTAAGTACAGTGGACTGTCCCCACCATGACCGTCAATGAGTCATGCATGCCTTTACATAATCCCTTCAATGCAAAAGAAACTATGGCTTGCTTCTTAGTCAACAGAATATGGTAAAGATAGTAAGATAATCACTCCCTTGATTAGGTTATATTATATGGCAAAAGTGATGGCATAGTCACTCCTATGCAGTTACATTATGTAAGACTGTTTTTCAGACTGGAGAAAGAGATACTTCTGTTGATCTTGAGTCAGTATGCTGCCATACTGTAAAAGGGCCATGAGTTAGGATTATAAAAGGACTCTAGGAATTACCTGGTTAATTGCCAGCAAAAAAATGGAACCTCAGCCTACAACCTCATGGATCTGAATTCTGTGAACAATCACAGGAGCTTGAAAGTCGACCCAGAAAGAAATGCAACCCAGCTGGCCCTTTAATTGCAATCTTGTAAAACCCTGAGAAAGGACCTAACTAGAGTATTCTTGAACTCCTCATCCAGGGAAACTGTGAGATAAATAAATGTGTGTTATTTTAAGCCTCTAAATTTGTAGTAATTTGTTACAGCAACAATAAAAATCTAATACACTACACAAATCCTGTCCCTGAACGCTACAACTATAAACAGTAAATAGCTCATAGTTTAGTAAATTTATGGTGGCACTTAGTCTTGAATGAAATATCAGTATAACATAGTTTCATTCTCTCTCTAAATTTACGGTACTGTGAATTGGAATTCCAGAATATCCTTTAGATACTTCAAAGCTCAAAACTTTAACATAACTCTTTCATACCACTTACTTCAAAACTTAAGCTAAATATTATTCATCAGCATTCAGAATTTATCTAAGTTGAAATATTTTCTAAGTGCAAGAGTCTATTTGAAAAATAAAAATATTATTTTAATTTTAACTGAAAAATTGGCAGGGAGGGGAACCCAGAGTCTTATTTTTGAGTAATTGAAATTCCTCATTGATCTCTGCTTCTGCCTCTTCAGATACCATTGGAGTGTAAAATCCAGTGCTTTTCTTTTTTTATGGTCAGAAACAAAATCACAATAGCCTATCTATAGTTATATCTATGGCAAAGCCAGTTTTCAAGAATTTCACACAATATAGCTATATGAACACCCAGCACATGGGTTCAACTTTGACATTCAATGTCTCAGTTTTAAGGCAAATTATTCCATCTCTTTCACACAGAATATTAAGATTTTGGCTTACAAAATAATATGCTGTCTGATCAAACCCTTTTAATGCCTGCAGTCCTAGAACTCAAAAATATTCTTTCTAGTAAAAGTTATTTTCTTTTTCTTCTCCCACACATTGTAAGAGTCTATGAAATTAGCGTATGACATGCTATTGAATGTAAATCCTAGTGTATAATTTACCCTCAGTCACTCAGAGAAAAGAATCACATCCAAAGTCACATTTTAGAGAGACCCTGTAGGTTGTAGATAAGAGTTTTCTGAAGAGGATGGGAATTTACACTACAGACTTTTAAAAGCTTGTCCCCACACAGGATCAGAGAGAAGCATAGACCAAAAATGAGGGAAGCAAGACCATTTATTTGTAGAGTTGTATTCATCATTTAGTTTTAAGTTGTCTTGTTCTGCACTGTTAATACTAAACCTTCTGGAAACCTGGTACACAACAACCTTATATTAGCCATACTGCTATAATTTATTAAATATAACAAGATACATATTCTGAGGATGAGGAAGTGAAAAAAGGAGACCTTCACCAAACCATCTTGCCTTAGACCAACAGAGTAATAGCATGAATAATAACAGCCAATGTTTATATGATACACTATGTGCAAAGCAAAGCACTTATCTATAGGTAGTGAGTCAAATAAACTGCCTTAAGTTGGCTTCCTCTGAAGCAGACGGGGAAATGAATTGTGTGAAAGTATTTAATAAAAGAGGTTTTAGGAGACATAAGAGTGGTGAAATGGGACCAGGAAGTGAAGGAGGCCAAGCAAAGATGTGAGCCATGTTGGAGGGAGAATGACCGAAGCTCATGGGACCTCTGGTGTAAAACATATCTCAGAGTTCATTAATATCACCCATGTGTGACTTATGGCTAGGGGACAAGGAAGATGAAGGATTATACTCTAAAAGTGTTAGTCATTGATTAAAAGCTGGGGGAAGAGGGGAACAAGGAACAACGAACAAAAAACTACTGAGTGCTTTTGGGTCTTGAGTAATACAAATAATGCAGGTTCTGACAGGCAAGTGCAGTTGACAACAAAGACACCAAGTGCTGGCTTGGAAGGGACAGCTCATCTGGAACATGCATGCACAAAAAATGGAAAAGAAATCTGAGGATACTGGACAACCCACTTGCTACATAACTCCCACAACCCAGTGAAGTAGCTATTGGTTTTATATCCATTTTACAGCTGAAGAGACTGAAATACAGAAAGATTGAGATGTCCAAGATCCTACAGCTGACAAGTGTCAAGCCAGGATTTGAAACTAGGCCATCTGGCTTCAGAGTCTGCATATTTATCCATTGTGTTATTAAATCAAGTGCTAGAGCAGAGCATGCAGTGGCCCAAGGCAGAACCAGAACCACGCATAGGAACTAAACAAGAGAGAACAGCCTAGAACCAGAAATGACTAGCGTGCAGCCCCAGTGTACCCAAGCAAAGTGATCCTTGTTTGGGGAAGGTGGGTAATTAGATCTTCTATTAAGTGATTAGAGCACATCCAGGCATCAGACACTTGGGCTACATACACATAATCATTCATTTTTGCTCTAAGCTTGCAAGGGAGAGGAATTATTCCAAACAGGGAAGTAGCTGTAGGGAGAGGGCAAGAACAAAAGAAAAATTTCTCTCCCTTTTCTCTTTCCCTAATTCTCACTTCCTCCTTTCCTTCTGCAAACACACACACACACACACACACACACACACACACACACACACACAGAGGGAAATCTGAAAGCTTCTTTCAGTTTGCTTCTGATATTTATTGAAAATAATTAGAGAAAGTTGGCAAAGACATTAAACTCAACACACCATAGTGAAGACCAGTGTCAGAGAATTTCCTATAAGCTGAGTATGCCTATCAAAATAGCTTGGGGAACAAATAGCTTTTTAATTAATTTTAAAAGCTAGTTGCTTCAATATACAACTTGAGACAAGCTGAGAAGATCTGTGATCCATAAAATATCTTTTTGTTGATCAGGTTACCACTGAATCTAATTAGATCTTTCCTCATTTGAATATTATAGATTTTCAACTTTTAAAGAGTCCTTTATGGCTTTTAGCAACAGGGCAGACTGAGATGTACAGACTCTCCTCATATTACCAGCATAACAAAATGCTGGATAAAATATAAGCCCCAAATTAGTTTACATACCTGGGTAATAATAATAAATTAGAAAGGTAAATCTCAAGTGCCTGAAATGAAGCAGGAACTCAATGCCAGAAATGTAAGTAAAGAAGCAGAAACCATGGATCTGGAAGGCAGGCCCAGGAATTATAGCACAGAAAATCAAGTCCTGGAGCAGGCTTAAAACCTAGGGAAAAACAAACAAACAAACAAAGTAAAACAAAACAAAACACCCAACGGCACAGGCAAATGAGGAAATAATTTCAATCTGGACCTCAAGTTGAAGAAAAAAGGGATACTTAATTATCCCTTCAGTAATTAAAACCCCAAGGCTGAACCATACTTGGATAGATTTCTGTATTTAAAAATATATATTTATTTTTTAATTGGCATAGACATTTACAAATAGACCAAGAGAACCTGTTAAAGATGCCAGAAAGAGATCAGATACAAATGGGAACTGGATATATGGCACAGATCACATTAAAAATACCAGAGGAAAAGGGATACAATAGCCAATGAATTCTGGTAGGCATTTTGATTATCCTTAAGAAAAAATAAAATACCCAAGGGATACAGGAGTGCTGATACATAGGGGCACTTTTACCCCAATGTTTATAGGAGCACTTTCAACAATAGCCAAATTATGGAAAGAGCCTAAATGTCCATCAACTGATGAACAGATAAAGAAGTTGTGGTTTATATATACAATGGAATACTACTTGGCAATGAGAAAGAATGAAATATGGCCTTTTGTAGCAATGTGGATGAAACTGGAGAGTGTTATGCTAAGTGAAGTAAGTCATACAGAGAAAAACAGATACCATATGTTTTCACTCTTATGTGGATCCTGAGAAACTTAACAGAAGACCACGGCGGAGGGAAAGGGGGAAAAAAAGTTACAGGGAGGGAAGGAGTCAAACCATAAGAGACTTTTAAAAACTGAGAATAAACTGAGGGCTGATGGGAGGTGGGAGGGAGGGGAAAGTAGGTGACGGGCATTGAAGAGGGCACCTGTTGGGATGAGCACTGAATGTTGTATGGAAACCAATTTGACAATAAATTTCATATTAAAAAAAAAGAAAAAAGAAAAGAAAATGGGGCCCCTGGTGGCTCAATCAGTTGAACATCTGACTCTTGATTTCGGCTCAGGTCATGATCTCATGGTTTGTGAGATCAAGCCCTGCAATGGGCTCTGTGCTTGGGATTCTCTCTCTCCCTCTCTCTGCTCCTCACTTGCTCATGCTCACTCTTTCTCAAAGTAAATAAATAAACTTTAAGAAAAAAAAAGAAAAAAGAAAGTAAACTAAGATCTCTATCTCACACCATACCCAAAATTACATTCCAGATAGATCAAAAACATAAATATAAAAATCAAGTCTTCCAAAAAGTATAGGAAAGTATTTTTATGATATTTGATTAGGAAATTATTTCTTAAACATATCATAAAAGGCACAAATCACAAAGACAGGGATTGAGAAAACTGGAATGGTAGAGTATACCATTGTCAGCATATTTGCTGCCCCTCCTACCAGGTTCAACTGTGGGAGATTATATGCCTTCATCCCATGTCATTGCTTTGGCCCGTGAAATGTGGCCACTATCACCACGTATAGTGATATGTGCCTCTTGCAAAGAGAAGCTGAAGAGACTTCTTGTGGGTCTATACACTGTCATTTCTCTCTGCCACAAGAACAGCAGGCCCAAGATAGAAGCTGTGTCTTCATCTGTGGTCCCTAAAGTGAAGATATGGAGCAGACAGAGCCTATCAACCTATGTAAATAAGAGTGAGAAATAAACTTTTGTTGCAGTAAACCCTGAGATTTGGGAGTTTTGTTATCACAGCATGCTTTAACTTAAGCTGACTGAAACACTTAGCTACACTCAAATATAAAAATGCTGCATACATGTATACATACATATGTATATGTATGTGTATATGTATACGTAAAAGATACCACAGACAAAAGATTAGGTATCAATATTTTCAATGTATATAATCAACAAAGAAATTAGTATATGGAAAACATGAAGAATATCTACAAATCAATAAGAAAAGCAAAACAACTCAAGAGGAAAAGGGCAAATAATATGAATAGCTATATTGAAAAAGTAAATAACTAAATGGTCTATAAATATACTAAAATAAGCCCAACCTCATTACTAATCCGGAACCAAAAACTAAAACAAAAAGATATACCAGTGCATGCACAACAATATAGCAAAAACTTTAGTCTGACAATATAAAGTAATACAAGAATATGGAGCACAAGGAATTTTCAAAAACTGCTGGAAAGAGAGATGGATATAAATGAGCACAACTTTAGAGAAACATTTGACAGTATCTAGTGGAGCTCCAGAAACTCCACTCCTAGGTGTACACCCTAAAGAAACTCTTTTACACGTACACAAGTTAAAAGGTACACACCTAAAAGACTTTATTGTTTGTAATAGGGAAAAAAAAGTGTTAAAACACCCTATGTATCTATCTAGGGAAGAATGGATTTTGAAAAACTGAATATTCCAATAAGGTAATGCCAAATAATAACAAATAGTTTAAAATAAATGAATTAGAGAGACATATATCAACACATGGAGATCTCAAGACTCACCACTTAGTGAAAAAAAAAGTGAAAGAGATATATTATGGATACAGATATAGACATAGATAGATACAGATGTAGATAGATATAAACAGACATATTGTATGGATACCACTGAGTAAATGTAAAACCCATCAAACAACACTGTGGAGGGTGTGTGTGTGTGTGTGTGTGTGTGTGTGTGTGTGTGTGTTTAGTGGATCATACATTAGCAGCAAAGTCTAATAACAACAAAAAGAGATAAACATGCACCTTAGCATAGCAGTTAACTTTGGGGAAAAAATGAAATAAAATAAGTTGTGAGGTTTCACTAGATCTGTAATTTATATTTTTTAATTGTTTTGGAAACAAATATGGTTAAAAATGTTGACACTTGTTAAGTAAGGTGGTAAATAGTAATAATGTCGAGTTTTACTGAAGCCCTGTGATACTGGAAAACAGGGATGGTTGAAGAAATCTCCCCAACCAACCTTTTGTGTTTGGACAAAATGGCTTACTACAAAGAACCACTGGTCCCCGTATATACCAGAAAAGACTCACAGGTGTACCCTTGTTTATTTTAGACATGGCCACATACAGATCCTCCAAATTCTTTGCCTCATAAATGATTAGCTGAACTGCTTGTCCCAACTAAACAGTCAGAACAAAACATGTGTTGATCCAACTGAGGTTAAGCTTCTCTCCTAGCCCCAGGTCCCTGAACTTTGGCAAGCAAACAACTCTGCCTTCACAGGCCCTCCTCAGAACAGACTGGCCTCAGGACAGAATGTTCTCTAATCTACTAGTCAGCTTTCTAGTCTTTCCTTTACCCACTTCCCCACACCTTTATACAAAAGAAAGTCCCCTTTCACCTGACTCTTGAGATGCCTGCAGATTTTACTTCTTTGCATTTTGAATACTTCATAATACAAAATAGATTTTGAAGAACTCTTATTAAATAGAAAAAATAGTTGATTAAAAAGTTGAAACAGTTGGGGGCACCTGGGTGGCTCAACCAGTTGAGCATCCAAGTCTTGATTTCGGCTCAGGTCATGATCTCACAGTCATGAGATACAGCCCGCATTGGGCTGCTTACTGTGTAATGGAGCCTACTTGCGATTCTCTCTTCCCCTCTCTCTGCCACCCCCCCCCAACTTGTGCTCCCTTGCTCTCTTTCTCTCAAAATAAATAAATAGGCTTTATTTTTAAAAAGTCGAAACAGTTGTTTTTCAAAATGTGTTGATAAAAACAGCAACAGGACTCAAGTCATACCAACTTTCTAGTAGATGTAGGATTAAGAATTCCCAATTGGCCAGGCTTGTCAGGAAACTGATATGAAATACAAATGAAGGAACCGAGAATGTTAAATCTAGGAAAGAAAAGATTCAGAGAGCAGAGCAGCTGCCTTCAGATATACAAAGGGTTGTTATGTGGGAAATGGAATAGGAAGTTTCTGTTTGTTTGTTGCCATTAAGTAGAAGTGTGTCAAAAAAAAAAAAAAAAAAAGCGTGATCAGTAAACAAGCTTTAGGAAGACTTCAGCACAATCTAATAAAGAACCATCTAGGAGAGTTGTCCAAAGGTGGTATGGGATACCTTGCAAGCCATGAGCACATCACCAGTGCCAGTATCCACACATGATCTGCATGAACACTTAGAACACAGTATTGAATGGTTATTGGACCATGTAACCAGACAGCTTCTGGAGTCTATGGTTCTGTCCACTGGACAGAGAGCACGGAGAAAACTTTATTTTAAGAGCCAGGCCATCGTTTATTGCCAAGATTTTCCAATGCCAATAATTTCCAGTCTCATTAAACACAAGTAGCAGAAAGAAGATAGCAAATACCTTTCATTGGGAGATATATGCTTTAAGAATTTTTTTTTAAAGAGAAGGAGCAAAATCAAAACAATGAATAAGTACAAGAAATCATTCTTTCGTCAGAATGGGCACATAAAAATAAACCAAAATAACTCTCACTCCCAAACACCAGATGTAGCTATGCTTCTGTCTTTAATGGTACTGCATCCATTTTAGAGCTTTTATAAGACTAAGGAAAGTATAAAAAAATTAATGTGAACTCTTCATCAAATTATGTGATGGCTGAATGTTAGGGCAAAGAGAGGCTTTTTCTCAAAGAGTCATAAAAGGAAAGTGAATGGCTATATCAATCAATCCAACATAATCTAGACAATACAAGGTTCTGGAATAGCAAAAGAAAATGACAGCTGATGTAAGAGCTAAGCCATTCTTTTAGACAAAGGAAAAAACTGTTTTGCAGATTTTTCTATCAATTATTTTCATATTCCAGCCTCCATGACCATGAAAGCCACACAAGGGGTATAATTATATTTCACAGAAGCTGTTCTTGTTTTAAATCTGCCCTTAATATAAGGCAGCCAACAGAGGAAATTATATTTAATAAGACATCTGGCTTCTAAATGAAGATGCATCCCGTTTTTATTCTAAAATAATTTTAATTTGGTTTGTAATTGAAACATGAAATTGATGTCATTTGGAGTTTCCTGTCCCAGAGAATTATTTTTACAAAGAAAATACCAGAATATTTTCATGATACTAGACTATGCTTTTATGACAAATCTGAATAGATGTTTTGACATTAACATCTTCTAGGAGAATTTAAATTTTTTTTATTCATGAGATTATGTTTGCTTTAACATAGGAGAGTGGCTTTATCCTCTGATGTCTTTTTATTTTAATATTTATTTCCTAATCTTTGTAATCTATTTGTTTTTCCAAAGTTAGTGTTTTTACTTATTCCTGTTTCTGTTAAATAAAATTTCTTCTGTTTCATTTCATCTCCCCTATTTTTCTCCTCCTTTGCTTTTCTCTCAGCCTGCGTCTTGGTCCTTCTTTATTCTATCTTTGTAGCTGAAAGGCTTCATAACTATGTGGTATCAAGGGACACAACCAAATGTTAGTGGAAGGAGTTATTTTGCATGCAGAAAATCCTCCTTTAGGGAAAGACAAAAAAAGATTAAAAAATTTATCACAGAAGGTAGTTAAAAGGTGAGGTGACAAAATAATAAAAGAATGTCAAAACAAACCAAAGCAAAAGTCAGACTACTGAATATCTAGCAATTAAGATTAGTGGCTATTACATTTACCAAAACAAAGCAACTTATAAGTTCTATTTTTACTAAAATACTTACTGATAACTTATTACTAATTAAAAAGTAAAATATTTGGTACTGACAGTACAGATGCAAGGAAAATTTGATACTATGGGGAAATTATCACTAAGAAAAAATTATTTCATGTCCAACATCTGATCTATTCTTTTAAAATAAGAGATTAACTGGCGAAAACTGAATCTAGTGAAAGCCTATACACAAAGCCATCACTTCTCAAAATAATTGGCCTCCTATGTCTTCTTAAAATTATACATGCAGTTATTCCTGAGTTTATCGGAAAAATAAAAATACACTTATAATTTAAAATAAAGTTGATTATATAAAAAGGTTGTTTCCCCAAAATATAAAACATTTTACCACATTATTTCTGTTATCATATACATTATAATACAGATTTTATGAAGATCAAATGGAGTGTATTTGTTAGGATGCTGAAACACAGCTGGCTCAATTAAAATGTCTGAATGAGGCTTTTTGCCTGCAGCAGAAATTGTTACATAATTACTACAATGCATCTGCTATATTTTTACTTTTTTCAAGAAAGATGAACCCAGGTGATTTCTGGGTTCTCTAATAAGAATCAAGAAGGACAATTGTAGAAACTAAAAATGTAAATAAAATATGTGGAACTCAGAGTAATTCAAGAACTTTGCCTGTGAATAAAATTAGTCATTCGTTTTTCAAGAGTTTAGAGATTTTGTGGTAGTTATTAAGAAAATTTCATAGCAACGTTCATCAAAAATAAACTAATTGTCATAATAAGCAATGTCATAATAAACTTACTGTATGTATCAGATTGAGTACAGGAAAATCAAATTAAGTTCAGGAAGACTCAAAATTGAGTTCAGGAAGCTGAAATGCATTATATATATATCAACTTCTAATTTCAGCTGTTTTTAACCTTTAAATTGATGAACATTCCAAGTTAAAGATGTTTCCTTTTTAGAAAAATAGAACTCAGAAGTACACAAAGTTGTCTCGATAATAGGAGTTTATTTCATTTTGTTTTTTTTTTACAGTAGGCTAATATTATATCTTCTACAATCTTATTTTCCCACGTTTTTAATCTAATAAAAACAACTCTAAATGGTATTTATGAATCTTGTTAAGAAATCTTCAGGGGCGCCTGGGTGGCGCAGTCGGTTAAGCGTCCGACTTCAGCCAGGTCACAATCTCGCAGTCCGTGAGTTCGAGCCCCGCATCGGGCTCTGGGCTGATGGCTCAGAGCCTGGAGCCTGCTTCCGATTCTGTGTCTCCCTCTCTCTCTGCCCCTCCCCCGTTCATGCTCTGTCTCTCTCTGTCCCAAAAATAAATAAAAAACGTTGAAAAAAAAAATTAAAAAAAAAAAAAAGAAATCTTCAAATACAACGGATTAATGGGTTTATTGAATTATCCGTTTGTGAACATCTGAGAGGAGTGGTTTGGCATTTTACTCATACAGTGAGGTAAAAAAAAAAATTATAGACTACAAAGAACACATAAGATTCATAAATGTGTAGGAGCGCCTGGGTGGCTCAGTTGGTTAAGGGTCCCACATTTGACTTGGGCTCAGGTCATGATTTCACAGTTAGGGAGGTTGAGCCCCATATCAGCCTCTGTGCTGACAGCATGGAGCCTGCTTGGGATCCTCTCTCTCCCTCTCAATCTGCCCTCCACCCTCTGCCCACCACTGGTGTGAACGTGCTCTCTTGCTCTCTCTCTTTCAAAATAAATGAATAAACTTAACCCAGTACTTTAAAAGATGTGTAAAATTTTATACAAATAACTACACAGGGAGAAAATATTCCTCGGCAGTTTTCAGGGGAAATCATGTCATTTCTGATTCATTTATATTTGGCAACGTAAATACTGTTTCTTTAGACATTCTATCTAGGACCTGTGAAAACTCTGAAGTCTTTCTAAAATGTTTTGCTTTGGGGCGCCTGGGTGGCGCAGTCGGTTAAGCGTCCGACTTCAGCCAGGTCACGATCTCGCGGTCCGTGAGTTCGAGCCCCGCGTCAGGCTCTGGGCTGATGGCTCAGAGCCTGGAGCCTGTTTCCGATTCTGTGTCTTCCTCTTTCTCTGCCCCTCCACCGTTCATGCTCTGTCTCTCTCTGTCCCAAAAATAAATAAACGTTGAAAAAAAAAAAAATTTTAAAATGTTTTGCTTAGAAATAGTGGCCTTAAAATATGTTGAAACCACAAGAATTGTATTTCTATTTGGAAGGAGTCAAAGTGGCCATAGTTCAAAGGATATCACATATCAACTATAGATGTTACCTTACAACAACACAGTTAAGTTTTACAAAGAGAGGAAATGAGTGAACCACTGTGTAAGTTTTCTTAATTACTAAGAATTCCACTCAAACTAGAATAAGCATACAGAGGTGTGTTTTTTTTTTATTACTTAAAAAGAAAAAATAGAAATATTTCAAAGGGGGGCACCTGGATGGCCCAGTGGGTTAAGCATCCGACTTCGGTTCAGGTCATGATCTCATGGTTCCTGAGTTCAAGCCCCGCGTCAGGCTCTGTGCTGACAGTGTGAAGTCTGCTTGGGATTTTCTCTCTCCCTCTCTCTCTCTCTGCCCCTCCCCCCACTGGTGCATATGTGTGTGTGTGTGTGTGTGTGTGTGTGTGTGTGCGCGCGCGCATGTGCTCTCTCAAAATAAATAAATAAACTTTAAAAAGAAAAAAAGAAGTATTTCAGGAGATTTCAAGACAGAAAGTTCAGTCAGACTAACATAGCTGAGTCTTAGAAATTGGAAAGAGATCAAGAAATAGTCTTTCTTCCTTCACCCTCTGCCTAGTTTTTTTCTGCTCCTTCACTCCCGTGACCCAAACACCACCATGATTCCCAGTCCTAGCAAATTTATCAACACATCTGCACTCCATGTCAAAATTATAAATACTCATTAGAGAGAATCAAAACTATTTCAATCGAGGCAATGCTTTCACCTTCCCTTGTTCTGATGTCTGTCCCTGAACTGCTAGCTGAGGTCAGGGAGAGGTAGGGACTTGTAATATATCTATAACTGCCAGAACTGCCCTTTCCCTCTGGAAAGGGAAAGCTCCCAGGGAAATGAAGTAATTTGGGCAACCGGTAATGCTATCTTCCAGAGATAAGTGTTATTAACAACTCAGTCCAGTTCTACATATGTTTCCATGCATATATATGTGCTTTGTTATTCATAAATGAGATCATACACTAAGTATTATTTAGCAAACTTTTTTAACTTTACACTGTATCTTGTATTTATTTCCACTAGGAATTCAATCTAATTCATCTATGAAGGTATGTCATTGACACTCAGTTATTTCTTGGAGCTGAATGAAGTAGCTATAAACCTACATTTGATTATTTTTCCGGTTAACATGGAAAGTTTTAAAGGTTCTTAGAGGTCAATCTCTAGCAGTGATTAAACGGTGTTGAAATAGCTTATGTATACAGTAATTGAACATCCTAAGACCAAATCCATAATGCATAATGCATGATGCAATTAATATACTGTTTTGAAAAACAAAATGAACTAATTTACCTATTATTATATAATGAAATGAAACCCAAATGAAATACTTAAATTGGAGTTATTATGAATGAGAACTCAGCAGTTGCCCTTCAAAAACTTAGATATGCCCAAGCATCATTCAGCAATTTCCATTCCCTATTGTCTGTGGCAGAATGCACTGAGAATATTTTCTTGCACCCAATATCATACTGCTCATGAAAATCTTTCTCTTCTAGCTTCATCATCACCCTTGACCACTTCACCCCACTATACCCCAGTTTAGTTCACAAAACTAGAAAGGGTGCTGAAGGCAAAGTATTGACTAACATAGTACCTGACACAAAGTTGTTCCAAAGAAGCTCGACTAGACATATAAATGAAGGAATAAATAAATGAGTGAACACATTTCAGCGGTTCTTCAGGAATCTTTGAAAATACCCCCTTCCACCCTGGCACGATATGAAGAAAACAAATGTTTGTAAATAAAAGCGATAAAACTTGTAGCCATGGGCATTAAAATCTAATCATCATAAACTCTGCCCAAATGCAGTTCCTCAAACACAGCTTTGAAGCTGCAGAATTGTCCCTATGAGAAAGTAGGGGAGTATAAACCTTTACCACTGTCATTCCCACCTCCAAACTTCTACAAGGTGTTTACCCCCCAATTAGTCTCCATTAAAATATTTGGTGTGGTTCTCCTCCATTAGTTGAGTGTTGACCTCAGCTGTGACACATAATAAACCTTTCCAGAAATCTCTCTCCTGGTGTGAGTTATGTGTTTAAGGAGGCTTATTTGTCCTCAAGGCTGAGCAACCATTTAAGAACATCACAATGGAAAGAACGACTGAAAGGCAAGTATGAACTGCCAGAAACAGGTGCCTAAGACAACAGAGCTGCCTTATAATTTTAAGAAGACAAAAAATTCAAATTATCCCAATGCAACCATCTGTTGAAACCTGACAAGCAAAGTAAGTACATTTTGTTTAAGTCTGGGTTGCTTGATTGTCTACATTCTTGGCACTTTTGAGTTATTTTCTTTCACTACTTTGAAGTCAAGTGGAAGTAAATCATGGAGTTTTAGTAATTCTAAATGAAAAGTCACAGAAAAGAACAACAGTAATGAAAGAAGAGAAGGGAGAAATATTGCAGTTTATTAGAAATCAAACTTTTCCAAAATTTAAAATTTATTTCACAATACAATTAAGTATACTATTTCAGGGAGAGGATTCATTTTAAAGATGTAATGCTGGCCTTGTTTATTAACAAAAATTCTTACTAACTTAAAAATAAATTATAATGGGTATTAAGGAGGGCACTTGTGATAAACACCAGGTGTTGTATATAAGTGATGAATCACTAAATTCTGTACCTGAAAATAATATTACACTGCATGTTAACTAACTGGAATTTAAATAAAAACTTGGAAAGGGTGTAGGGGGAAGAAGAAAAAAAAATTTTAATAAATTATAAAACCGACATATTTTTGCTGAATTGTACACTCCTACCTAGTTCATTTATAGGGAGATAGGGCAGATGGACATTGTTTTATAGCTCTTAAATTCTCCTCTGTGCCTAACACAGTAGTCGATGATTGTGAATTTTAAGTTGAAATTTGTATAATGATGTCCAAAGATCAATGCTACTAGATTTCATTTTAAACAACCATCAGTCCAACAAAATAAATCCTACTTGCAGAATAAAATGCTGAAATTAAGTCAACATCTTAAATATTACATTCCTCTTTTCCTTTACTCTTTTCACCCTCACTTCTGGCTATTGAGAGAAAGAGAAGGTAACAGGGAGAGACAGAGACAGAGAGAGAGCTCCTGCCACCCTAAAACAACATGTTTTATTCTAACAATGAGAAACTATTGTTTATTGACTTGCCTCTTCCAATAAGCACTGTTTTGACAAAGGAAATGACCTGAAGCATCTACACTCAGTCAACTTTGGGATTAAATCATAGCAGACTTTTTATCTCAACATTAAATCTGTTCATCTTGCCAGAATATGTTGTTGACATTTTACACATGGGGCCCAAGAGAATAAGGCACAGTATTCCAGCACTTTTGGTCATGTCTGGGATAACAGCCTAATTTAAGATGGAAATAAGAAAATTAAGATAAAATAAATACCTGCCACCAAAAGAGATTTGAATTTATTCAATTTCTTGCACACCTGATATTTGTCACATTTTTTTGTGGCGGGCATGAGATATTCAGCTTTCCAAAGAGCTAATTCTTGGATTTAGTGCAAGAAACAATTCTAGCTGTTATAGCAGGGGTTAAAATGTGCAAATGCCTGCGGCAATTCACTCTCTCTGACTAAGCTGTCAAAACATTTAAATTGTGTCCCTGTCAATCCTCCCTTCCTCCTCTACCCTCTCCCCAGCAGGGGTTCCCAGCACTGAATCTTTGTCAAAAGAGAAGATACAGTCAGATTAGCAAACTATACCTTTCTCAAAGATTGCTACCTTTTTTGTGTTGCTTGTCATGTTTATTTCTTTATGTCATTTTTGTATAATCCTTGCCGATTCTTTTTAGTTTGATTTAGTGTAAATGCCCATACTTAAGGTTAGTTAACAACTTAACAAAAGACAGTATGTGTGGTTAGTGATCGTGCTCTAAAAAAAAATCCAAGTAACTGGAGATTGTCACTGTCTCTGAACCATGAGGAAAATAAGCACTTTGCAGAATCACTTTATAATTACTTTAACTGGTAAGTAAGAATGTAGAATAAACTGTAGCAGAGACTTCACTAAACATGTTGCTGAAATTCTGAAATGTGTACAAGGGAACAAAGGGTAACACAAAGAATGCTGAGCCACAAAACATCACCTTAATATTATAAGTAATTAAATATTATTAAAGTAGAACATTATATAATAAACACATTATATAAAAATCATTAAAATGTTAGAAAAAATTTTACTAGTAAACACCTGCCAAAAACAGGCTCTATGTCTCTAATTATTACATCTAATCTTCACATATCTAGCATTCATTGAGTGCCTACACTATGCTAAGTAAGTCTTGGAATATGAAAATGAAAGATACAAACTTTGTCCCTCTAATAGCTCACAGTCTAGGGACAGAAAATGACCAGCAAGCTTATTTATTTATTTTAAGCTTATTTATTTATTTTATTTATTTATATTGAACACAAGCAGGGAAGGGGCAGAGAGAGAGGGAGAGAGAGAATATGAAGCAGGTTCTGCGCTGTCAGTGCAGAACCTAATGTGGGGCTCAAACTCACGAACTGTGAGACCATGACCTGAGCCAAAATCAAGATTCAGACCCTTAACCGACTGAGCCACCCAGACACCCCATGTTTTTCATTGTGATATTACTGCAGCAATTTTGAAACTATTTTTGTGGGTACTGTAAGACTGAGAATATGAATAATGTGATGGTGTTGCTGGGAGCCAGGTTCCAACTATGGAAAAGAAAGATAAATTTATGGAATGAGGTAGCCAAAGAAAACCCTGCAATTATCATAATAAAGATTCATTCAGACAAGAATTATCTATGGATGCAAAATCCAGGAGGAAATGTTTGATAAGAAGCAGGATATGTTCATAGTCCTAAGGTGTTTCCCCACAGATTATTCACTGGTTGAAGGAGGAAAATAGTAACTGTTCAGTGGAGAAACTAGAAAACTCTTTGATTAGGTGATCAAATTAACATCACTACTAAGGGTAAGGCAGACATCAGATGCCACCAGTTGTTGTACCCTAAGAAGGACACATTGCTAATACTGTATGTACCTAGGAACACACAATCTGAGTCCAATCATTAGGAAACACCAGACATCACCCAAGGTGATGAACATTCTATAGAATAGCGGTCTTATACTCTGAAAATATCAGTGTCGTGAAAGATAAAAAAAAAAAAAGGTGAGGAAAGCTTTCAAATTTGGATACTAAAGAGATAAGACAACCAATTACAATACATGATTTTGAACTGATTCCCAATATTGGAAGGGAAAAAATGCTATAAGAGACATTATGAGGGCAATTGACAAATTGGATTATGGACTATAGACTGGATAAAACTATTGTTTCAATGTTAAATTTCCTGAATTTGACAACTATACTATGGTAATGTAAGAGAGTATCATTTTTCTTAGGAAATAGACAATAAAGTACTAAGAAGTCAAAGGGAATGACATTGCAACCTATTCTCAAATGGTTTATAGAAATAAATAAAAATGGCATATATATAGAAAAAGATAATACAATAAAGCAAACATGGAAAAGTGTTCAAAATTATTAAATCTGGATAAAGGGCATATGGGAGCCCTCTATTATTATTTCAACCCTTTCATATGTTTGAAATAATTTCAAAATTAAACAAAGGCATCACCCTGATGGGGAATATTGATCATAGAGGAAGCTATGCATGTGTGAGGGCAAGGGGTATATGGGAATCTCTGTAGCTTTTTCTCAATTATGCTGTGAACCTAAAACACCCCCCAAAAAATTCAGTTTTAATTTTAAAAAAAAATCAAATGAACAAACACAAAAGACAAGAGAGGTATAGGAGTTCTGGGTGATGTAAAGTCCAAGCTTTAATTTAAGGTAGATTGCTCAATAGTCTAAGTGACAGATATTATTGTCCTCGTTTAACTGAGAGGAAGTAGGGATTCAGAGGCCTCAAGATCTGATGCTACCTAGCAAAGAGAAGATAAAGCCCAGGTAAAGAGAGAATGAGCCAAGTTCTTCCCTTGGCTCCACTTACCATCTTAATTCAGTCCCTCAATAGCCATCTATTGATGGATGACTCACTGAAGGAAAAGCAGCCTCCCTCACATCATTTCCCCACCTCTTCCCACATCTGAAATGATGTGCTGCTCAAATCACTAATCATCTCCTTAAGGTTTCTGCATGTACTATTCTGTAACATTGGCCACGTACATTGTCCTTTTATTCTTTCGACATAGCTGAAGAAAAAGAACCCATTGTAAGATGTCTACTAGCAGTTTTCCCCAACAATAAGGGAAATGATACCTTTTCGTCGATATCTGGTTTCAGCTTTAATAAGTATGATTTCTAGTTTTCTCAAGCTCCTTGCATACAGTTTTGTGAATTGGGTAATATCCTGTAACCCAATTTTCCTAATAATACGAGGGTAGTACTAGAGCTACATTACTAGACTGAGTTGAAATAGTATCTAGGGCTAAGTCTTGTGCAACATTTAAAACTATTTTTGCAATACATATCCCTCTAATCACCCACACTTCTTTCCTATACTGGCTTTCCCCTTTCTCAGTAATTTCTGGTATTAACTTTAGTTTTGGAGTCTGGCACGTTTCTTTTTACTACATGATGGCGCTGAGCCCTAGTTAGGGTCAGTCCCAGGAAGAGCTATGAAGTGGACAAAGATTATCTTTACTGCCTACCTTTCTCTCTCTTCACATCCCTGCAGTCTTCACTCAGCCCAGAATCCTGTAGTAGATGGTGAAACATGGCATCAAACCCTTCCCCTCCTTGTAGTATTATAGATCCTCCTATCAAAAGAGAGATTCTATTTCTCTACCCTTTGAATCTGAATTTGGCCACAAGACCCTGCCAAATGGGACACTAACAAACATGAGGTACAGCAGAGGCTTGAAAGTGCTTGTACTTGTTCCCTTGCTACGTCTGGAAATCGGAAACCACCATTTCACAGGCCTGTTGTAACATGGTAGAGGATAAGAGGCCACTGGAGGAGAACCACAGTATCCCAGCCCACAGCAGGCCAACTACCAGACATGTAACAGAGGCCATCTGGGACCAGCCAACCTCCAACTGACCTACCAACTTATCCAGAAGCATCTAGGAACCATAGACTCATGAGCAAATCCAGCTAAGACCAGCAAGAAAACTACCAAACTACCAAACTGATCCCATACTTTAACCATCACATACCTTAGTGTTTTAGGCCACAAAGTCTTAAGGTAGTTGTTTATGCAGCAAAAAAAAAAAGATAATTAATATAGACTTGAACACCTCCAAGTAGGAACTACTGTCACCCTGCCTCCTGGTTACCCATCTTTATCCAACTGTCAACCAACTACCCACCCAAGAGGTGAGATTTTCTCCACCATCAAAACTCATTTGTTTCACATATTTTACAACCTCAAAATCCTTGATTAAGCTGATAAACTGATACGAATTAATTCATTTATAATATAAAATAATTAATCCTAATTAATGTGATTAGAGTGTAATAAATAAGACAACACACATACACACAGAAAAGGCCCAAAAATAAGTTTTCCCACTTCTTCCATCACTCTCTTATGCAACATTCTGACTAATAGCAGCAAGGAAAGGATTTCTCCTTCCAAAACAGCAACTTGAGAATTCATAGGCTTACTTCTTTCTTCTCCTTCCAAGAAATAAAAGTTAATTGTTACTATATCTGCTAGAGATATATCCAAGTTATGAAATCATTGCTGTAACTCCTTATCTCCTTCCCTCTAGTCAAATTTGAATGGTTTCCAAATGAGTTGATTAACCTTTCTCTACCAAAATCAACATATCTTGAGTAATTGCCAACTCACTCTCTGAACAGTTAAGACCTTCAAATGTCCTTGTCTATTCCTCTATGAGTAGTCAATCCCCCCACCTCCAACGTCAAGGTTTATCAAAAATCTCAAATAACAAGCCAGATATGGTTTACATTCTCTCAATATGTTAGCAAGTCACAAAATGTTTATTTAACCTACAAAACTTGCCTCCTGAGTAGTCAACCATTGTTCTTTCCCAACTACAATTTTACAATAAACAGCATATCTGACTCTTCAAAAACATATCAATTCATTTGAGAAACACTCTGTACTTGCCTTACAGAGAAACTTCTTTCTCCTGATCTCATGATTCCATGAGTAAGAACTTCTGCAACAATAATACTCCTGGCCTTCCTCCCCACCTCCTCACTTATTCACCCCAGGGGAAATAAAGGAAGTATATTTTGTGGACTTTGGGAGAAAGAACTGAGTTTGCAGAGGTTCTTCTGAGCTGCAATTTTTCATATCTGCCAGGCATATCCTAGTTGACTCTCTACTATGTTATAAGCATAGCAGGCCAGGTTCTACCCCCTACAAAGAGAATCCTACTATTTTGAAGGGTTAATTTCAATTAATAGGAGATTATTTAATAACAAAAAACAAAAACAAAAATAAAACAAATATCTTCCTGCCTTGATCTCCTGACCACCTGCACAAAGGCACTGCCTCTGGGACAAACAGGGACTAGAAACTAGGCCAGCTTCTTGCATACCAAGCCTGCCCCTTGGCACGTTTCTTCCAGCTTGTCTACCCAGAGGCAGTCCTTCTGTACAATCATCTTCCAGGAGTGGGTGTTTTCTTCTAATTCTTACGCCCAAAGGAAAAAGGTGCCTTTTTCTAATCTGAACAAAGATAGTTTATGTGCTAGCAGCAGCCTATTGATTTTCAGCTGACTCCTCTATCCCTTAATTGATTCCCAGCTTAAGAAGGAAAGCAGTGTGTCACTTATTTAGCTCCTAAAATTCCAACACTACTATGTACCAGAAATTATGATAGATATTAGGGGGGAAAAGATGAAGCAGACAGTCTCTGACTTCAAAATGCTCACTGTCTAGCTAAATTCCCTATGTTCTCAAAACCACTGTTTGTTTGGTTTTTTGGTTTGTTTGGTTTGTTTTGGTTTTTTGTTTGTTTGTTTGGTTGGTTGGTTGGTTGGTTGGTTGGTTTGATTTTGTATAGAAAGATGCAGATTGCTCTCTTTCTAGGGATGTCTATATTCTTGGCTCCCCTCTCAGAGTCTTAAGGACTCTTCCAGACATGGGTGAAATGGTGTGGACCAAGGGCTTAGAATAGGGCACAGTGATAGTGAGGATAATAACACTGTGACTGATGAAAACAGACACAGGCATAGGATACAAGTTCCTTAAAAGTAGGTGAACAGCAACCAAGTAGTTGCACTACAAAGTTTACTTTACACACTGACAGCTACACACAGCACAACCAAACTGACGGGCACATGTACCTGCCCAGTAGAGGCACCCACGTCATGATAGCTAAGCATTTGCTCAAGGTAAGATCCTGCTGTGTCCCTCAGAAAGCTCTCTCTTTGTCATTGCCACGGAGCTTTGTAATATCCTCCAAAGCCCACTCCCAGTTCTAGAGACTCTGACTAGGAATCTGCTTGCCCACCAGGGTTACTGCAAGCAGGTTTACTGCATGCTGGATGAATGAAAAGTCAGTGTCTCAATATAGTGTCTCTCAACAACTCTGGCTCAGGGCTGCCCAGGCCTACTCATGCAATCAGTAGAGACCCCATAAGCAAAGAGATGAGAAGAGCTGGGAGATGGGCAAGGGTGCTAAGGCCAAAAAATGACGGGACGGCTAAAAATAAATAAGTAAATAAAAAATGACAGGAAGGCTGAAGGTTGTCAAATCCGAAATAGCCAGAAGCAATTTTCAAAGTGGAGTCAAATCCCAGAATCCAGGACCAGATAAAAGAGAGCCCAAACTACAATCTGGAAACAAATGAATGAGGAAAAGGAAACACAGAAAGAAGAGGATCCAGCAACTAACTAGAATATATAATAAAGACTACTCAGAGAGCTTTTTAAACTGGCTTTTTTATGCAAATACATTGCTCCAGTATAAGGGGTTAAGATCAAATGGACAAATAACAACTTACTCTGACATCCCTCATAGATAACACTTCTTTTTAAACTGCAATTTTTGGGGCCCCTGGGTGGCTCAGTTGGTTGAGTGTCTGACTTCACCTCAGGCCATGATCTCACGATTCATGGGCTCAAACCCCACATCAGACTCTGTGCTGACAGCACGGAGCCTGAAGCCTGCTTTGGATTCTGTGTCTCCCTCTCTCTCTGCCCCTCTCCCACTCACGTTCTGTCTCTCTTTCTCTCAAAATAACAAATAAACATTACAAAAAAATTTTTAAACTGCAGTTTTCAGGTGCCTTCATCTTAGGAGTAATAGGTATTGTAAATATATTTCCTCAACCAAAACTAAAACATGATCTTACAGCTTGCCCAAATTGCTTAAAACTCAAGCCACCTTGGGAAATTTGACTCCCAATAGTAATTTTAGATAGAGAGCACATAACTTTATTCAACAGCTACAACATTCCCAGCATTTTGTTAAGCACTTTACATCATCTCATTTAATCATTATACAAAGAAATATGAAAAAATTATTGTCACTTTCCAAATAAGAAACCGAGGCCTAATCAAATTAGGACAAAGTCATGTGCATGGTGGTATTAGAATCTGAACTGATTAAGTCTGGCTCCAAAGGTTACACATTGAACCACCACTATATCACCACAGAGCTAACGAGGGTAGATGAATATTTTTATTTGGCCAAAAGAAGGAAGAGTATTCTGCCAACAAATGATGCCCCGGAATCAGGTGCTAATCTAGGGAAAAGAAGGGGAGAAGGGAAAGAGTTGGCCACAGCTCCTGATGTTAAAAATGCTACTTTATAAGGCTGCTATCCCTACAACTAAACTGCCTGCTGGTGTAACAGGATCCCAATCCTTATCATGCCTTCTCAAGACCTTCCATCAGGGTAATTTGCATGTCTCTTTCCACCGAATCTAGTCATTGCACGCCAAATCTGCAGGCTGTATTCTTACTTCTCTTAGCCTCAGAAATAAATTCACATAACCACAACCTCATGAACCAAGTTTCTCAATTTCATATCTGAATGCCTAAATCAAATTTCACTATTCTGATTAAGGAAAAAAGAAGAGGTGCCTGCCATTAACAAACCACTGTCTGCAAAAAGTAAAATAACTTACTCATTGGGACATTATTTTGTTTTCTTTTTGTTGTTAAGAAACCTTGCTGAAAAGGAAGTGGTTAGAGATCCAAATTAGAAGCTGGAAAGGACATTCACACTTAGTCACAATCCCTAGCCACACTCTATGTGTAAGGTAAAAAAATAGACCATTTCTCATCTGCTGTTAAAAAACAAAAATACTTGTACATGCTTGAAAAATATAGAACAAAATTATAAGGAATCAGCATAAACAACAACCTATGAAGGACTTTTTGAAGTTTAAGCATTAAAGTGACACACCTTCCCACTGAGAAATAAAAATAGATTATTACCTGATATGCTACATGCATCTACATGCTTCAGTTTAGGGTCATCCTTGCCAGACAATAAAGTCTAAAGGGAAAGGATCCCTATACCAAAGCCCAGTTCATTTTCCTCATTTACTCCATCCCTGCCCAGAAGGAAGCCCATGGTTAGGAGACACCATTTCCTTGTTACTTTCTCTTCAGTATTAAGTGTCTACCTATGAATGGTTGCTGGATGGTTTTTGAATATACAGTTTCATAAGCTGCCCTGCTTGGCTGGAAATTTTGAAATTGTTAAAAGGGGTGTATGTATATGTGTTTTATAGTCCTTCCTACCTCTCTTCCTCTGACCCCCAAGAGAAATAAGGTATGGTCTTGAGTCCGCCCTTCCTGAGACAGACTGGCCATCTCCCACCCCACATGCTACCACTGGCAGGCTCTTGCTCGCTTTCTCTCTCCAGGTTCTCTGGCTTCCTTCCCCATGTGGGTTGGTAATGGAAATGCATCCCATACAAGCTCTCCACTAGGTTTTGAGACAAAAGCTCTCTAGTTCCTTCCTCTGTATCTCATGCTGTCTTCAGCCTCTTGTTAGCAGATAATAATGGAGTAATAAGAATGCAGTTCAGATCCCTGCTATGGATTGGAAGTGAGCAGAACAGGCATTTAAACCCTTTTAGTCCTAAACTGTTCAGGCCAACATAGCTTGTTCAATGGAGTCTCTGGTAGAGTACAATCTAGCTCACTGGAATTCTTCAACAGAAACATGGTATATTTTCTTCGTGCATTTTTTTCAGGATCCTGTAAAGAAGGATTACTAGTGAACGGCTGGATCAAGTTTTTCCTAGATCCCAGACCTACTACAATTAAGACACCACAACCCAGAGGCCCAATACTCTATTTCAAGAAGAGCCATTATGCAGTTTTCATATTCACTCTTTCCCTCAACCATGGTGATTTACAATGTTTCAGATGGTGGCTATTCCTTTATCTTGGATTCCAAGAGGAAGGAGACTTGAGCAGAACTCTAGCCAAACCAAGGTAGGCATGCAGTGTAAAGTGAGAAATACATCTTGTCATAAGCCACTAAGACTTCACAGTTGTCACCTACCATAATCTACCTTATCTACCTATATCTACCTTATCTACCTAATCTACCTATAGGGTAGATTATGGTGGGTAACACCACACTCCTGGTGGTGTTTCAGGAGGTAGTTCAAACCTAAGTAGTAACAATACATCAAATTTGGTGTGCCAAAATTTATGGTTGACAACATAGCCAGTACTGTCTCCTTGAGACTGGCCTCCAGGATGAACTGAACTATCCTAGATATCTTAGGGCACTTTGAGAACAGCAGTGGAAACTGAATGTTGAGAAGAATCTGCTCAGGGTGCTGGGCAGCTCAGTCAGTTGAGCATCCAACTCTTGGTTTCATCTCAAGTCATGATCCTGAAGTTCATTCTGTAAAGGCTCACAGAGCAGAGCCTGCTTGGGATTCTCTCTCTCCTCTCTCTCCTCTCTCTGCCCCTTGCTACTCCCTCTCTCTCTCTCTCTTTCTCAAAATAAGTAAATAGACTTTAAAAAAAGAGAGAGAAGAATCTGCTCAAGTCTCCTCTGAGAATGTAGGACCTGCAGTGAATGGTTTCACCACCACTCCCACATTCTAGTTAGGGCCAGTGCCCCATCTATTGACACATAAGATAACACTGATGCCTCAATGTCTATTTACACCCACTTACATATATATTGAAGGTTTATTATGTAATTGTAGAAGCACAAGCAAAAATCTCTACCCTGAAATTTCTCTCCCTTCCAGATGTTAACAGTGCCTTTAGCATCCCCATTTTCATTGTTCAAAGAATCAAATGTTAACAACTAAACAGGAGTTTTGGCTAGGTAAGTTTAAACTCCCACCACAAATAACTTCTCTTTTGCATCCTTGACAAATAGCTATCCTGACTAGTTACAAGAACAACTTGTCACAAGGTGACTTCTTTCATTTGGCCTGCAAAAATTGTTAGAAAATTCTTCCTTATAAGGTTGAAATTTGCCTCCACATTCTTTTCTTTTAATCTGACATTTAAAGCTTGTGACCATTCTACCTGTCTTGAATTTACAATGTTTTCTAAGTTTCCAGGGAAGAGGTTAATCTTGGCAAGAAATGAGGATTTGAAGAAGCAGATTAAAATGTTTGTTAGAAAAATATTCTCTCTCCGGGTCCTTGGAGTTAGTCTGTCCTGGATTCTGAGTCATGTATAGTCCAGGACAATTACAGAGATGGGAAAAAAACAGCCCCTAGATCAATGGAATTAGTCGAACAGGGATAGACAGGAAGCCAGCTTGGGTTGATGTAGAAGTTGTAACTTATTTTTTGTGTGCTGTTCTCCTTCACCTTTCTACTTTCTGTAAAGACTTGCTACTAATTATAGTCTTATCCAGGATCATTAAAACCTATTAGTCTGTAACTCGATGAAGGCAGGGACTTGTGTTTTTTGTTTCTTTTTTCTTTTCTTTTTTTCTTTTTTTTTTTTTTTTTTTTGCTTACTTTATCAGCACTGCCTATCCCTGAACCTAGCATATATTAGGCACTCAATACCTATTTGTTGAATGAATGATAAAACAACATATGTGGGAGTTAGGAAGTGGCCTGGGTTTATCTTGGGGATTATCAAGGGAAATAATTTAAAATATGCAAGTGTAATGCTTTATTTCAGACTGAACTGGATACAGGGGGCCCAATCTTGTAAAGGCTCTGTAACCAATTTCTTGATACTTTAATGTTTAATTACGAAGAATTTCAAATCTACTCAAAAGTAGATAAAATGGTATGATAAATTCCCAAGTATCCACCTGGTGCCAATACCTATAAGCCCATGGTCAATTTTGCCCTATCCATATCTCCAACCACCCTCTCCCCCAACTATTCAAAATCACAGGTATCACATGATTTCATTTATAAATATTTTAATGTGAATCTCTAAAAGATAACAACTTGTCTTTAAACATAACTAAAATACCATATCACACCTAAAAATAATATCTTGATGATATCAAACATGTAATGTCAACTATTTAATTGTCTCATAAATCTTACAAATAGGTTTTTTCACCATGCTTATTTTAAACAGGACCCAAATAAGGGACAGATTTAGTAATATTTGTAGTCATTTAAGTCTCTTTTAATTTTCAAGTTCCACTTTCACCTCCTTTTTTTTTCCTCTTGCTATTTGTTGAAGAGCTGTGTTTGAATGTCCTGTATAATTTCCCACTAAATTTGACTGATTATATCTCCTCAGTATATTCTTCTTTTTTTCACTTTTTTTAAATTTCTGTTAGTTAACATACACTGTTATATTAGTTTCAGATGCACATATAGTGATTCAACACTTTCATACATCACCTGGTGCTCATCAAATATGCACTCCTTAATTTCCATCACCTACCTATTCAACCCATCTCCCTACCCTCCTACCCACTAGTAACCAACAGTTTGTTCTCTATAATTAAAAATCAGTTTCAGGGGAGGAGCCAAGATAGCAGAACAGCATGGAAGCTTTTTGTGTGTCTCCCTCCCATGAAATACAGCCAGACCAGCACTAAACCATCCTACACACCTAGAAAACAGATCGGAAGATTAACACAACAATATGCACAACCTGAACCACAGAATTCAGCAGGTACGTGACATGAAGAGCTGCACTTGGGGAGCAAGAAGCCGCAAAAGGTAGGGAACCCCTTTTGCGGGCGGAGAGAAGATGGAGACTGGGGAGGGGGAGAGCATACAGAAAAGCACCCCTCCCCAAAAGCAGCTGGAGAGACAGTGGAAAATTGGAAACACCCACAGGGACTAAACTAAAAAGGGAGAAAGGAGAGGGTTTAAATTCCATTAAGACTGTAAACAAGGGGAGCACAAAGGCTGCAACTCTGCAGCTCGATACCTGGCAGTGCTCTGGTGGGAAAGGTGAATCCCCAGGAACAAAGTGGGGTCAGGGACGTTCTCAGGCCACACAGGGAAAAGTGGTTCCACTGTGGGAAGGACATTTGGTAGAGACTGTGGAAGCCACCTGGTCCTAGCAACCCTGGAAGGCAGCTACATTTGCTGGTGCTGGGGCAAGGTCATTGAAGGTGAAGTCTGGTGCCAGATGTGTGTTGCAATTTTCCATAATCCCTGAAATGCTGATGCTACACTGTCTCACGATCTTTCTTTGGGGTGGGCTGGCACCTGACCACCGTCTTGGGGCACCAGCAACAGCAGGGTCCAGTGGGCATTCCTGCATGCAGCTGACATTCAGTCATTGCTCATTCGGCCATTGCTCGATGAGACCCTCCCGCAGAGGGGCAGAACGGGTCAAAGCCGCAGTCCTTCAGAAGTAAGGGGCCAGGGGAAAACAGCCGCATCTGAGACAAAACTTGGGAGAGAGGTACTGCCTGGGGCCTGGTCACGGAGAGTGGAAAAGAGAGGAGTGGAGGAGAGCTGAAGACAGAGGACTGGTGCGCAATTGCTGATCCGGGAGAACAGACTGGGTAGGTGGGTGGCACCATTTTCACCGCTCCCGCGCATGCGCATGCACACCTCTGAGCACCGCAGCAATCCACCCCAGTAGGCTAGCAGTGCCATCTAGTGGAGAGCAGAGCTGTTACACTGAGCCCCGCCCAACTAGGCCAATTTCTCTCTTCAAGAACACAAACCTCACTGCCGGCTTAATTTATGGACTATAAAGAGCTACATGGACTGACCTCTAGGGGAAATGAAGTAATTTCAGTCCTACTTCAATCTGTTAGCAGGTTCATCTATTCAAGGTTTTTTTTCTTTTTTTTTCTCTTTTTCCTTTTTCTCTTTTACAATTCTTTTCTTTTTCTTGAATACAGAAAGAGAAAAAACTCATTTTTATTTTCAATTTTTATTAAAAATGTCTTTAATTTTTATTACTATATTTTTTACTTTTGTGTAATTTTTTAAAAATTCTACTTTACTTCCATCATTTTATTTTAGTCTACTTCAGTGTACTCACCTTTTCAAATTTTCAATTACCTTTTTTTCTTTCTTTTTCTTTTTTTATCTTTTTCATTTCTTTTTCTTGAATGCAGAAAGAGAAAAACTTCATTTTTACTTTCAATTTCTTTTAAAAATATTTTTTTTAATTTTTATTACTATATTTTTTGCTTTTATGTAAATTTTTTCAAATTCTATCTTACCCCCACCATTTTATTTCAGTCTACTACAGTGTATTCACTTTTTCAAATTTTCAAACGATTTCTTTTTTTAACTTTTTTCTTTTTCATTTCTTTTCTTTTTTCTTAAATACAGAAAATGAAAAAAATTCATATTTCTTTTTAATTTTTATTAAAAATATTTTTCTTTAATTTTTTCTACTATATTCTCTACTTTTGTGTATATTTTTTTCAAATTCTATTTTACCCACATCATCTCATTTTAGTCTACTTTAGTGTATTAATTTTTTCAAATTCTCAAATGATTTCCTTTCTTTTTTCTTTCCCCCATTTTTTTTCATTTCCCTAATCTGTCAAACCACTTTCAACACCCAGAACACACCTAGGATCTAGCATCATCTATTCCATTTGTGTGTGTGTGTGTGTCTGTGTGTGTGTGTGTTTAATTTTTAATTTTTAATTTTAATATTTTTTAATTTCAATTTTTTTAATTTCAATTTTTCTACCTCATTAATTCCTTTTCTCCCTTCAAAATGACAAAACAAAGGAATTCACCCCAAAATAAAGAGCACAAAGAAACAACAGCCAGGGATTTAACCAACACAGATACAAGCAAGATGTCTGAACCAGAATTTAGAATCACAATAATAAGTATACTAGCTGGAGTTGAAAATAGATTAGAATCCCTTTCTGCAGAGATAAAAGAAGCAAAAAGTAGCCAGAATGAAATTAAAAATGCTATAACTGAGCTGCAATCACAGATGAATGCAGTGGCAGCAAGGATGGACGAGGCAGAACAGAGAATCAGCAATATAGAGGACAAACTTATAGAGAATAACGAAGTAGAAAAAAAGAGGGAGATTAAGGCAAAAGAGCACGATTTAAGAGTTAGAGAAATCAGTGACTCATTAAAAAGGAACAACATCAGAATCATAGGGGTCCCAGAGGAGGAAGAGAGAGAAACAGAGGTAGAAGGGTTATGTGAGCAAATCATAGCAGAAAACTTTCCTAACCTGGGAAAAGACACAGACATCAAAATCCAGGAAGCACAGAGGACTCCCATTAGATTCAACAAAAAGAGACCATCAACAAGGCATATCAGAGTCAAATTCACAAAATACTCAGGCAAGGAGAGAATCATGAAAGCAGCAAGGGAAAAAAGTCCCTAACCTACAAGGGAAGACAGATCAGGTTTGCAGCAGACCTATCCACAGAAACTTGGCAGGCCAGAAAGGAGTGGCCAGATATATTCAGTGTGCTGAATCAGAAAAATATGCAGCCAAGAATTCTTTATCCAGCAAGGCTGTCATTCAAAATAGAAGGAGAGATAAAAGTTTCCCAGACAAACAAAAATTAAAGGAGTTTGTGACAACTAAACCAGTCCTGCAAGAAATTTTAAGGGGGACTCTCTGAGGGGAGAAAAGACGAAAAAATATATATATAAATAAATAAATACCAAAAGCAACAAAAGATTAGAAAGGACCAGAGAACACCACCAGAAACTCCAACTCTACAAGCTTCATAATGCCAATAAATTCATATCTTTCAGTACTCACTCTAAATGTCAATGGACTCAATGCTCCAATCAAAAGACATAGGGTAACAGAATGGATAAGAAAACAAGATCCATCTATATGCTGTTTACAAGAGACCCACTTTAGACCTAAAGACACCTACAGATTGAAAATAAGGGGATGGAAAACCATCTATCATACTAATGGTCAACAAAAGAAAGCTGGAATAGCCATACTATATCAGACAATCTAGACTTTAAAATAAAGACTGTATCAAGAGATGCAGAAGGCCATTATATCATAATCAAGGGGTCTATAGACCAAGAAGACCTAACAATTGTAAACATTTATGCACCAAATTTGGAGTACCCAAATATATAAATCAATTGATCACAAACATAAACTCATCAACAGTAATACCATAATAGTAGGAGACTTCAACACCCCACTCACAACAATGGACAGATCATCTAATCAAAAAATCAACAAGGAAACAATGGCTTTGAATTACACATTGGACCAGATGGACTTAACAGATATATTCAGAACATTTCATCCTAAAGCAGCAGAATATACATTCTTCTCCAGTGCACATGGAACATTCTCCACAATAGACCATATACTGGGACACAAATCAGCCCTAAGTAAGTACAAAAAGATCGAGATCATACCATGCATATTTTCAGACCACAATGCTATGAAACTCAAAATCAACCACAAGAAAAAATTTGGAAAGGTAACAAATACTTGGAGACTGAAGAACATCCTACTAAAGAATGAATGGGCTAACCAAGCAGTTAAAGAGGAAATTAACAAATATATGGAAGTCAATGAAAATGATAGCACCACAACCCAAAACCTCTGGGACGGTCATAAAGGCGGTCATAAAAGGAAAATATATAGCAATCCAAGCCTTCCTAAAGAAGGAAGAAAGATCTCAGATACACAGCCTAACCTTATGCCTTAAGGAGCTGGAAAAAGAACAGCAAATAAAACCCAAAAACAGCAGAAGACAGGAAATAATAAAGATTAGAGCAGAAATTAATGCTATCAAAACAAACAAACAAACAAAAAAACAGTAGAACAGATCAATAAAACCAGAAGCTGCTTCTTTGAAAGAATTAACAAAATTGATAAACCACCAGCCAGTTTGATCAAGAAAAAAAAGGAAAGGACCCAAATAAGTAAAATCAAGAATGAAAGAGGAGAGATCACAACCAACACAACAGAAATAAAAACAATAATAAAAGAATATTATGAGCAATTATATGCCAATAAAATGGGCAATCTCTTAGATTGGACAGAAGAAATGGACAAATTCCTAGAAACATATAAGGTACCAAAACTGAAACAGGAAGAAATAGAAAATTTGAACAGACCCATAACCAGTAAGGAAATCGAATTAGTAATCAAAAATCTGCCAAAAAACAAGAGTCCAGGACCAGATGGCTTTGCAGGGGAATTCTACCAAACATTTAAGGAAGAGTTAACACCCATTCTCTTGAAACTATTCCAAAAAATAGAAATGGAAGGAAAACTTCCAAACTCTTTCTATGAGGCCAGCATTACCTTGATTCCAAAACCAGACAGAGACCCCACTAAAAAGGAGAACTATAGACCAATTTCCCTGATGAACATGGATGCAAAAATCCTCAACAAGATATTAGCCAATCGGATCCAACAATACATTAAAAAAATTATTCACCACGACCAAGTGGGATTTATACCTGGGATGCAGGGCTGGTTCAATATCTGCAAAACAATTAACGTGATTCATCACATCAATAAAAGAAAGGACAAGAACCATATGATCCTCTCAATAGATGCAGAGAAAGCACTTGACAAAATACAGCACCCTTTCTTGATAAAAACCCTCATGAAAGTAGGGATAGAAGGATCATACCTCGAGATCATAAAAGCTATATATGAATGACCCAATGCTAATATCATCCTCAATGGGGAAAAACTGAGAGCTTTCCCCCTAAGGTCAGGAACAAGACAGGGATGTCCACTCTTGCCACTGTTATTCAATGTAGTATTGGAAGTCTTACCCTCTGCAATCAGACAACACAAAGAAATAAACAGCATCCAAACTGGCCAGGAGGAGGTCAAATTTCACTCTTTGCAGATGACATGATACTGTATATGGAAAACCCAAAAGATTCCACCAAAAAACTGCTAGAACTGATTCATGAATTCAGGAAAGTTGCAGGATATAGAATCAATGCACAGAAATCGGTTGCATTCCTATACACAAACAACGAAGCAACAGAAAGAGAAATCAAGGAATTGATCCCATTTACAGTTGCACCAAAAACCATAAAATACCTACGAATAAATCTAACCAAAAAGGGGAAAAATCTATACACTGAAAACTATAGAAAGCTTATGAAAGAAACTGAAGAAGACACAAAGAAATGGAAAAAGATTCCATGCTCCTGGATAGGAAGAACAAATGTTGTTAAAATGTTGATACTACCCAAATCAATCTACATATTCAATGCAATCCATATCAAAGTAACACCAGCATTCTTTACAGAGCTAGAAGAAATAATCCTAAAATTTGTATGGAACCAGAAAAGACCCCGAGTAGCCAAAGCAATCTTGAAAAAGAAAACCAAAGCAGGAGGCATCACAATCCCAGACTTAAAGCTATACTACAAAGCTGTAATCATCACGACAGTATGGTACTGGCACAAGAACAGACATTCAGATCAATGGAATAGAATAGAGAACCAAGAAATGGACCCACAAAGGTATGGCCAACTAATCTTTGACAAAGCAGGAAAGAATATCCAATGGAATAGAGAGTCTCTTCAGCAAGTGGTGCTGGGAAAACTGGACAGCAACATCCAGAAGAATGAACCTGGACCACTTTCTCACACCATACACAAAAATAAATTCAAAATGGATGAAAGACCTCAATGTAAGACAGGGGCCATAAAAATCCTTGAGGAGAAAGTAGGCAAAAACCTCTTTGATCTTGGCTGCAGCCACTTCTTACTCAACACATCTCCGGAGGCAAGGGAAACAAAAGCAAAAATGAACTACTGGGACCTCATCAAAATAAAAAGCTTCTGCACAGTGAAGGAAACAATCAGCAAAACTAAAAGGCAACCAACAGAATTGGAGAAGATATTTGCAAATGACATATCCGATAAAGGGTTAGTATCCAAAATCTACAAAGAACTTACCAAACTCAACACCCAAAAAACAAATAATCCAGTGAAGAAATGGGCAAAAGACATGAATAGACACTTCTCCAAAGAAGACATTCAGATGGCCAACCGACACATGAAAAAATGCTCAACATCACTCATCATCAGGGAAATACAAATCAAAACCACAATGAGATATCACCTCACACCTGTCAGAATAGCTAACATGAACAACTCAGGCAAAAACACATGTTGGCGAGGATGCGGAGAAAGAGGATCTTTTTTGCACTGCTGGTGGGAATGCAAGCTGCTGCAACCACTCTGGAAAACAGTCTGGAGGTTCCTCAAAAAATTAAAAATAGAACTACCCTACGACCCAGCAATTGCACTACTAGGTATTTATCCAAGGGATACAGGTGTGCTGTTTCAAAAGGACACATGCACCCCCATGTTTATAGCAGCACTATCAACAATAGCCAAAGTATGGAAAGAGCCCAAATGTCCATCGATGGGTGAATGGATAAAGAACATGTGGTATAGATATATACAATGGAGTATTACTCAACAATCAAAAAGAATGAAATCTTGCCATTTGCAAGTATGTGGATGGAACTAGAGGGTATTATGCTAAGTGAAATTAGTCAGAGAAAGACAAAAATCATATGACTTCATTCATATGAGGACTTTAATACACAAAACAGATGAACATAAGAGAAAGGAAACAAAAATAATATAAAAACAGGGAGGGGGACAAAACAGAAGAGACTCATAAATATGGAGAACAAACTGAGGGTTGCTGGAGGGGTTGTGGGAGCAGGGATGGGCTCAATGGGTAAGGGGCATTAAGGAATCTACTCCTGAAATCATTGCTTCACTATATGCTAACTAATTTGGATGTAAATTTTAAAAAATAAAAAATAAAGTTAAAAAAATCTGTTTCTTGCTTTGACCCTCTCTCTCTCATTCTGTCTCTCTCTCTCTCAATCTCTCTTATTTTTTTTCTTTTGGTTGTTTGTTTCTTATTCCACAAATGCATGATATCATATGCTATTTGTCTTTCTCTGACTTATTTTGCTTAGCATTATACTCTCTACCTCCATCCATATTGTTGCAAATAGCAAGATTTCATTCTTTCTGTGGGTGAACAATACTCCATTAAATATATACCGCATCTTCTTCATCCATTCATCAGTCAATGGACACTTAGACTGTTTACGTATCCTAGCTATTATGAATAGTACTACTTTAAACAGGGGTACACATGTCCCTTTGAATTAGTGTTTTTGTATTCCTTGGGTAAATAACCAATAGTGCAATTGCTGGATCATAAAGTAATTCTACTTTTAACGTTTTGAAGACTCTCCATACTGTTTTCTACAGTGGCTGGCTGTACCAGTTTGCATTCCTACCAACAACACAAGAGGGTTCCCTTTTGTCCACATCCTTGCCAACACTGTTGTCTCTTGTGTTATTTTAGCCATTCTAACAAGTATGTGGTGATATCTCATTGTAGTTTTGATTTGCATTCCCCTGATGGTAAATGATGATGAACATCTTTTCAAGTGTCTGTTGGCCATCAGGATGTCTTCTTTGGAAAAATGTCTGTTTGTGTCTTCTGTCCATTTTCTAATTGGGTTATTTGTTTTTTGAGTGTTGAGCTGTGTAAGTTCTTTATATATTTTGGATACTAGCCCTTTATCAGATATGTCATTTGCAAATATTTTCCCATTCCATAGGGTGCCTTTTAGTTTTGTTGACTATTACCTTCCCTTTGCAGAAGCTTTTTATTTTGACATAATCCCAACAGTTAATTTTTCCTTTTGCTTCCCTTGCCTCAAGAGATGTATGTAGAAAAAAGTTGGCTATGGCCAATGTCAAAGAGGTTACTGTCTGTGTTCTCTTTGAGAATTTTTATGGCTTCAGTTCTTATATTTAGGTCTTTAATCCATTTTGAATTCATTTTTGTGTATGGTGTAAGAAACTGGTCCAGTTACATTCTTTTGCATGTTGCTGTCCAGTTTTTCCGACACCATTTGTTGAAGAGACTGTCCTTTTCCCTTTGGATATTATTTCCTGCTTTATAAAAGATCAATTCACCATATAATTGTGGGTTTACTTCTGGGTTTTCTATTTTGTTCTATTGATTTATGTGCCTATTTTTGTGCCAGTACCATACTGTTTTGATCACTAAAGCTTTAGAACATAACTTAAGTCCAGAATTGTGATGCCTCCAGCTTTGATTTTCTTTTTCAAGATTGCTTTGGCTATTCAGGATCTTTTGTGGTTCCATACAAATTTTAGGATTGTTTGTTCTAGTTGCATGAAAAATGCTGTTGATATTTTGATAAGAATTGCATTAAATCTGTGGATTGCTTTGGGAAGTATAGACATTTTAACAATATTTATTCTTCCAATCCATAAGCATGAAATGTCTTTCCATTTTTTTGTGTCATCTTCAGTTTCTTTTATCTGCTTTTTATAGTTTTCAGAATATAGGTCTTTCACCTACCTCTTTCGTTAGGCTTATTCCTAGGTCTCTTATTGTTGGTGCAATTGCAGATGGGATTGTTTTCTTAAATTCTCTTTCAGCTGCTTCATTTTTAGCATATAGAAATGCAACAGATTTCTTTACATTGATTTTGTATCCTAAACTTTACCGAATTCATTTATCAGCTCTGGCAGTTTTTTGGTGGAGTCTTTAGGGTTTTCTATATATAGTATCATGTCATCTGCAAATATTAAAAGTTTTACTTCTTTTTGCAGACTCATTACTGTGGCTGAGACTTCCAGTACTTGTTGAATAAAAATGGTGATAGTGACCATCTGTCTTGTTCCTGATCTTAGGGGGAAAGCTCTCAGTTTTTCCCCACTAAGAATGATGTTAGCTGTGGGTTTTTCATAGATGGTCTTTATTATGTTGAGGTATGTTTTCTCTAAAACTATTCTGTTGAGGGTTTTTATCATAAATTGATGTTGTACTTTATCAAATGCTTTTTTTGCATCTACTGAAATGATCATAAAGTTCTTCTCCTTTCTCCTGTTGATGTGATGTATCAAATTGATTGACGTGTGAATATTAAACCATATTTGCAAGAAATAAATCCCATTTGATCACGATGAATGATTTTTTTTGATGTTTTTATTTATTTTTTGAGAAAGACAGAGTGCAAGTGGCGGAGGGGCAGAGAGAGAAGGAGACACAGAATCTGAAGCAGGCTCCAGGCTCTGAGCTGCCAGCACAGAGCCCGATGCAGAGCTTGAACTCATAGACCATGAGCTCATGACCTGAGCTGCAGTCAGAGGCTTAACCGACTGAGCCACCCAGGTGCCCCTGATCATGGTGAATGATTTTTTAATATATTGTTAAATTCAGTTTACTAGTATTTTATTGAGAATTTTGCATCTATATTCATCAGGGACATTGGCCTGTAGTTTTCTTTTTTAGAGGTGTCTTTATCTGGTTTTGGTATCAGGGTAATGCTGGCCTCATAGAATGAATTTGGAAGTTTTCCTTCCTTTTTTATTTTTTGGAATAATTTTTAAAGAATTTTTAACTCTTCTTTTTTTTGTCATTATTTTTAATTTTTTAATTTAAATCCAAGTTAGATAACATATAGTGTAATAATGATTTCAGGAATAGAATTTAGTGATTCATCACCTACCAATAAGACCAGTGCTCATCCCAGCAAGTGTCTCCTTAATGCCTCTCATCTATTTAGCTCCTCACCCCACCCAACATCCCACCAGAAACCCTCAGTTTGTCCTCTGTATTTGAGTTTCTTTTTTTTTTTTTTTTAATTTTTTTAAACGTTTATTTATTTTTTTGGGGACAGAGAGAGACAGACCATGAACGGGGGAGGGGCAGAGAGAGAGGGAGCCACAGAATCGGAAACAGGCTCCAGGCTCTGAGCCATCAGCCCAGAGCCTGACGCGGGGCTCGAACTCACGGACCACGAGATCGTGACCTGGCTGAAGTCGGACGCTTAACCGACTGCGCCACCCAGGCGCCCCATGTATTTGAGTTTCTTATGGTTTGTCTCCCTCTCTGTTTTTATATTTTTTTGCTTCCCTTCCCTTATATTCATCTGTTTTGTATCTTAAAATATATGAGGAAATCATAGGATATTTGTCTTTCTCTGGCTATTTCTTTTAGCATAATACACTCTAGTTCCATCCATGTTGTTGCAAATGGCAAGATTTCATTCTTTTTTATCACCAAGTAACATTCCATTGGGTTTACATATACATATACATACCACATCTTCTTCATCCATTCATTAATCAATAGACATTTGGGCTCTTTCCATAGTTTGGCTACTGTCGATAGTGCTGCTATAAACATTGGGATGCATGTGCCCCTTCGAATCAGCACTCCTGTATCCTCTGGATAAATACCTAGTGGTGAGGGGCACCTGGGTGGCTCAGTCGATTGAGTGTCTGACTTCGGCTCAGGCCATGATCTCGCTGTTTGTGGGTTTGAGCCCTGCGTTGGGTTCTGTGCTGACAGCTCAGAGCCTGCAGCCTGCTTCACATTCTGTGTCTCCCTCTCTCTATGCTCCTCTCCTGCTCACACCCTGTCTCTCTCTCAAGAATAAAGGAAGATAAAAAAAATTAAAGAAAAAAAAAAAACCTAGTGGTGAAATTGCTGGGTCATAAGGTAGTTCTATTGTAAATTTTTTGAGGCACTCCATACTGTTTTCCAGGGTGGCTGCACCAGTTTGTATTCCCACCAGCAGTGCAAAAGGGTTCCTCTTTCTCCACATCCTCACTGCCATCTGTTGTTGCATGAGTTGTTCATTTTAGCCATTCTGACAGGTGTGAGGTGGTATCTCATTGTGGTTTTGATTTGTATTTCTCTGATGATGAGTGATGTTGAGCATTTTTTCATGTGTCTGTTAGCCATCTGCAGGTCTTCTTTGGAAAATTGTCTATTCATGTCTTGTTCCCATTTCTTCACTGGATTATCTGTTTTGGGGACATTGAGTTTGATAAGTTCTTTATAGTTTTAGGATACTAATCCTTTATCTGACATGTCACTTGCAAATATCTTCTCCCATTCTTTCAGTTGCCTTTTAGTTTTGCTGACTGTTTCCTTCGCTGTGCAGAGGCTTTTTATCTTGATGAGGTCCCAATGTTCATTTTTGCTTTTGTTTCCCTTGTCTCTGGAGACATGTCAAGTAAGAAGTTGCTGTAGCTGAGGTCAAAAGGGTTGTGGCCTGTTTTCTCCTCTAGGATTTTGATGGCTTCCTGTCTTATGTTTAAGCCTTTCATCCATTTTGAGTTTATTTTTATGGTATGGTGTAAAAAAAGTGGTCCAAGTTCATTCTTCTGCATGTCGCTGTCCAATTTTCTCAACACCATTTACTGAAGAGACTCTCTTTTTTCCATTGGATATTCTTTCCTGCTTTGTCAAAAGTTAGTTGGCCATACAATTGTGAGTCTATTTTGGGGTTCTCTATTCTGTTCCATTGATCTATGCGTCTGTTTCTGTGACACTACCATACTTTCCTGATTATTACAGCTTTGTAATACAGCTTAAAGTCCGGAATTGTGATGCCTCCAGCTTTGCTTTTCTTCTCAAGATTGCTATGGCTATTCGGGGTCTTTTCTGGTTCCACACAAATTTTAGGATTGTTTTTTATAGCTATGTGAAGAATGCTGTTATTTTGATAGGCACTACAGGTTTTAACTCTTCTGTAACTGTTCGGTAGAATTCAATTGTGAAGCCATCTGGTCCTGGACTTTGGTTTGTTTTGGGAGGTTGTTTTTTTTGTTTTTGTTTTTGTTTTTGAGTACTGATATAATTTCTTTGCTGGTTATCAATATGTTAGGATTTTCTATTTCTTTCTGTTTCAGCTTTGGGAATCTATATGTTTCTAAGAATGTATCCATTTCTTCTAGGTTGTCCAATTTGCTGGCATATGGTTTTCATAATATTCTCTTATGATTGTATTTCTGTGGTGTTAGTTGTTATTTCTCCTCTCCCATTTGTGATTTTATTTATTTGAGTACTTGCTCTTTTCTTCTTGATAAGTCTGGCTAGAGGTTTATCAATTTTAATGATTATTTCATAGAACAAGCTCCTGGTTTCATTGAACTGTTTTATTGGATTTTTTAGTTTTTATATCACTTATTTCCACTCTAATCTTTATTATTTCCTTCCTTCTGCTGGTTTTAGGTTTTGTTTGTCATTTTTTATCCAGCTCCTTTAGGTTCAAGGTTAAGTTGTTTATTTGAGATTTTCCTTGCTTCTCACTATAAACTTCCGTTTTAGAACTGCTTTTTCCACATCCCACAGGTGTTGGACCATTGTCTTTTCATTTTCATTTGTTTCCAGGTGCTTTTTTATTTCTTTATTTCCTAGTGGACCCATTCATTGTTTAGTAGCATGTTATTTAACCTCCATGTATTTGTGGTCTTCACAGATTTTTTTCTGGTGGCTGACTTCTAGTCTCATAGTGTTGTGATAAGAAAATATGTGTAGTTTGATTTCACTCTTCTTGAATTTATTGAGGCTTGTTTTGTGGGCTAGTATGTAATCTATTCTGGACACTGTTCCATGTGCACTTGAAAAGAATGTGTATTCTGCTGTCTTAGGATGAAATGTTCCAAATATATCTGTTAAATCCATCTGGTCTTGTGTGTCATTCAAAGCCAGTTTCCTTGTTGATATTCTGTTTAGATGATCTGTCCACTGATGTAAATGAGATGTTAAAGTCCCCTACTATTATTGTACTTTATCAATTATTTCCTTTATGTTTGTTATTAATAGCTTTATGTAGTTAGATGATTCCATGTTGGGCACATAAGTATTTAAAATTGTTATATCTTCTTGTTGTATTGTCCCCTTTATGATTATAAAATGTCCTTTGTCTCCTGTTACAGTTTTTGTTTTAAAGTGTATTTTGTCCTATGTTGGGATGAGTACTGGATATTATATGTAAGTGAGAAATCACTAAATTCTATTCCTGAAATCATTATTACACTATATGTTAACTAACTGGTATGTAAACTGAAAAATAGTAATAAAAATAAGAAATAAATAAATAAAGTGTATTTTGTCCATTATAAGTATTGCTACTCCAGCTTTCTTTTGACATCCATTTGCATGATAGATGTTTCTCCATTCTCTCACTGTCTTTTTTTTATGTTTATTTATTTCGAGAGAGAGAAAGACAGAGAGTGCAAATGGGGAGGGGCAGAGAGAGAGGGAGAGGAAGAATCCTAAGCAGGCTCTGTGCTGTCAGCATGAAACCCAGGGCAGGCCTCAATCCCACAAACTACAAGATCATGACGTGAGCCCAAATCAAGAGTTGGATGTTCAACGTCCAAACCACCCAGGTACCCCCACCCTCTCACTTTCAATCTACAGGTGTCTGTAGGTCTAAAAGGTTTCTTATAGGCAACATATAGATGGGTCTTTTTTTATATACATTCTGCCACCCTATGCCTTTTGATTGGAGTATTTACTCCATTTACATAAAAAGCAATTATTGATATATATGTATTTATTGCCATTTTATTACTTGTTTTGTTGTTTCTGATTTTCTCTGACCTGTTCTTGTCTTTCATGTTTTGCTGACTTTCTTTAGTGATATATTTCAATTTCTTTCTCTTTATTCTTTACATATTTATTAGTGGTTTTTGATATACAGTTACCATTAGGTTTGTATATAACCTCTTATGCATACAGCAGTCTATATTATGTTTATGGTCATTTAAGTTTGAACCCATACTTTTCTCCTCTTCTCCCAATGTTTTAAGTATGTTATTATATTTTATACCATTTTTGTGAGTTCCTTGACTGATTTTTTACAGAAATATTCATTTTTACTGCTTCAATGTTTCCTGCCTTAAAGTGTCACTTTTGATCTTTCCTTTCCACCCTGCCTTAAAGTGTCACTTTTGATCTTTCCTTTCCACTCAAAGAGTCCCCTTTAATACCTTTTTGCAGGGCTGGTTTAGTGGTCATGAACTCCTTTAGTTTTTGTTTATCTGGAAAACTCTTTATCTCTCCTTCTGTTCTGAATGATACCCTTGCTGGATAGAGTATTCTTGGCTGCAGATTTTTCCTAGTCAGCATTTTGAATATATTATGCCACTTCCTTGTGGCTTAGAAAGTCTGCTGAAAAATCTGCTAGCCTTATGGGTTTTCCCTTGAGAATTAATGACTTATTTTGTCTTGCCGTTTTTAAGTTCTTTTCTGTATCACTACATTTTGCCAATTTAATTACGGTATGTCTTGGTGTTGGTCTGCTTTTGTTGATTCTGTTGGGGGTTCTCTGTGTCTCCTGGATCTGAATATCTGTTTCCTTCCCCCAGATTAGGGAAGTTTTCAACTATTATTTCTTCAAATAAAGTTTCTTCCCCCCTTTCTCTCTCTTGTTCTTCTAAGATTCCTATAATACAAATGTTATTATGTGTGATGGAGTCACTGAATTCTCTAGGTCTATTCTCATTTTGCATAATTCTTTTTTTTCTCTCTTTTGTTCAGCTTGATTACTTTCCATTATTGTCTTTTAGGTTGCTAATTCATACCTCTGCTTCTTCCATCCTGCTACTTATTCTATCAAGTGTATTTCTTTTTTCAAATGTTGTACCCTTTATCTCTGCTATGTTATTCTTTTTTTAAAAAAACAATGTTTTTTTAATGTTTATTTATTTTTGAGAAAGAGAGCATGAGCAGGGAGAGCATGAGTGGGGAGTGTCTTCTGCTCTTGGAAATAGTGACTTTGTGAAGAGGAGGTCCTGGAGTGCCCTATAGTGCAGTGTCTTCTGTTCACCAGAACCTGGCACTTCAGCAGAATATCCTATATGTGTTGCTTATGCCCTGCTCTTATTGAGTCACTTTGCCTTTCTATGCAATCGTCTGCACTGACTCTGCCTGTTGTGGGCTGTACTTGCTCTCTGTGATGTTAGTGGGACCCAGACAGGGCAGCTCTGTGAAGAATATGCCTGTTGGGGAACTAGAAAGCATGGCTGCAGTGTTAGCAAAATGTGAACTGGCCACTAGTCCTATGCCAGATCTCCTTAAGTGCTCAAGTGGCTGGGGGCTGCATGCTGGCAGCCAGGGGCAATAGTCTGGTTGTAGCATGCAATGGTGGCTGGGGGTGTGTGGCTGGGAGTGTGTGGTGGTTTGGGCCAGTGTTGCGGCAGGGCACAGCACAACTGCAACTATGTACATGGCAGCTGCTCATTTGCTGGCAGGACTAGAGGAGACACACAAAGGTTGTTGGGGGTGGACAGCTAACTGCAGCAGGGCAAATGTGCATGGTGCTCAGTGGCAGCTGTGTCTATTGACTGGACAGGATGCTCACTCAGCTTTAACAAAATTTTCCCTGAGCCCAGGACTGAAGACGGCAGGCTTGGAGTAGGCAAGTCTTCAGGAGAACTCATGGGCATGGTGTACTAATAGCAGGTTTGGTTGCATGTGTGCATGCAGCTCCACCTCCAGCAGTCTGTGCTCATGCTGGGGAGCAGGAGAGAAATGGTGCCTGCCAGTTCCATTGTTTTTGGAGAAGTCTCGAAATGCCTCACAATCAGCATGCAACTCAGTATAAACAGATCTGTCTCCTGTTTGTCTCCTGCATTGTATAAACGGCTGTTTTTACATTGCGTTACATTGCCTCTCCACAAAGTCTGCTATCTCTTTAAGGGCAGAGACCCAGCTACCACCTGCCCTCCAGGCTTGCCCAGTGCATAGTCAGCGTTTCAAGTTCTACTGGTTTTACAAACTCACAGAATTCAGTTCCTCCGGTTTTCAAAGCCAGTACTGTGGGGATCACTTTCCCCCACATGAGCCCCCTAGTGTGAGGGCCTGTTTATCTGCCCTCTTTGCATGTGCAGCTCCCTTCCTCCTGTAAGCAGCCTCCCTCCACCTTTCTGACCTTCCTAACCTTTCAGATACAGCTTCTCCTATATATTTAGTTGTGGAATTTGCTCTGCCAGTCTTCAAATGTCTCTCTAATTTATTGACTTGGATGTGGATGATATGTAATTGAAAACATGGGATAGGGTGAGCTTAGGGTCCTCCTACTCTGCCATCTTCCCAAGTTCTTCCCTCTCCTTAGTATATTTAACATGTTCTTCTGTCCTCTGGATTCCTTGGAAACCGGTAGTTGGATCTAGAGGTTTGACCAGATTCACTTTTTTTATAATATAATATATTAATTTCTACAAAAAAAAAAAAACCATTAATCTCGGTTTGGCCCAAAAATTTATTAATAAAATCTTTTTCCTAGACTTTATACCAGAAGATATTAGTTAAGATATCAAAAACTTAAAATTTATAACTGAACATAGGGCTCTGTTTTCTGTGAGAGAGAATACACACACACACACACACACACACACACACACACACACATACACCCAGCACCAAAACTAAACCCAAGAAAAGTTCAATACCAATGACAATAAACGATAGGAACAACAAATGCAAATTAGCCTGAGTATCAAAGAAATTACAGAGTCTGAGATTCATTAAATGCTTTGCAGTCATTTAAATTGAGGCTCATGTGTTCAAAACCCTATTTTTGATTCAAAGAAATGAGCTCCATGCCCCAGGCTTCAGTTCAGCTTGCCTCAGCAACCACTAGAGGGAGGCCAAGATACATCTGAAAAACCCACACTTATCATCTCAAACCTGAAAGATTTAATTTTTCCTACATAGTTAAAAAAAAAATCAGACATAATTCCAATTAAAATTTTTAAATGATTTATTTTGTGTTTTACAAGGAAACATCATACTAAAATAATTTTATATCTAGGACCTGCCTGCAATGTAGAGGAAAAAAACAGCCCTTGTGTGTTCTATACAAAGTTCATGACACAAAATGTGCTTCTGAAGACTTCCTTTACCCCAGTCCTTTTTAATGCATCCAAAGGTGCAAGAACCATGTAGAAATCATTTCAATAGTTGAATTGAGGTTTTAGAAATTCTAAGAATTTTTTTAAGTTTATTTTTGAGAGAGGAAGGGAGGGAGGGAGAGAGAGACCATGTGTACAAGAGTGGGGAAGAGGCAGAGAGAAAGGGAGAAAGAGAATCCCAAGCAGGCTCCCTGCAGTCAGTGAAGAGCCTGATGTGAGGCTTGATCCCACAAACTGTGAGATCATGACCTGAGCCGAAATAAAGAGTTGGATGCTTAACCTACTGAGCCACCAAGGAGCCCCTAAGTAACTTTTTACATGCAATACCCAACTCCATTTCAAATTATAATTTTAAAATATTAAATTGTAAAATAAGAGGTGCCTGGGTGGCTCAGAAGTTTAAGCGTCTGACTTCCATGAGTTTGAGCCCCTTGCTGGTCTCTGCTGACAGCTCAGAGCCTGGAGCTGCTTCAGATTCTGTGTGTGTCTCTCTCTCTCTGCCCCTCCCTTAGTCACACTCTGTCTGTCTCTCTTGTTCAGAAATAAATAAACACTAAAAAAAATTTTAACTGTAAAATAAGCATAAAGATATCCAACAAATTCCTACCATTCCAATCATTAGTTTATTTGAGGGAATCAGGGAAGACAGCAAATTCTTCCTTCTAAAAGATAAGTAAATACTCCTTTGCTAGAGGACTGCACACAGGCTTTATCAGACTTGTGGATAACCCAGTGATTTCTCATCTTATAAATAATAAACTAAAATGTGAGAAATAACTTATGTCTTCTTTTGCTGCAAAATATATGCTCTCCTTATAATGCTTATACTTTCTATTAATGTAGCTCTTTACGTTTTACAACTCATTTTCACATGCTATTTTATTTATCCTCAAAATTTTATAAACGGAGAATATTGTTCCCACTTTAGAAGAACACTCCAGGCAGTGAAATATATTTTGCAAAGTTCCACAGTTGTAATTTGCATAAACAGAACTCACATACAGAGGTACTGAACTTCTAAAACTCAGGTACTCTACAACTTTACTGATAATACCACTGCTAAGAATTTCAGGTACCCCACGAACAAGCCTGTTTCTCATTGTCAACACCTGGAAGACTCTAAAAACATCAAAGTGATGCTTATGCTTTTCATCTCAGTAGACTTTGCAAGGAACTAGGAAGGCCTGCCTAGTGAGGTCATCTCAGTAGACTTTGCAAGGAACTAGGAGGCCTGAGGTGAATGGCCAGCCTCAGTACCAAATGAAAGATCCATCCTCGGGTTCCTTGGTTCTTCTAGGACAGAGGACTCAGAGCACAGACAGCACTGCGGCTGTTTAGGCGACAGGAGCAAGCCCAATGGAGTACATCCCTGGGAGGCATACAGATGTGCAGAGGCTGGACATTTTCCTCGTGATAATGAAAAGTGTGCCTTTGGTCACTGACCATGAACATCTCTGCTAGAATATGGGGACAGGGGGGTGGTATTAACCACAAACCTGGAAGAAATAAAAATCCAGTCCAGGGCTAAGTAGTATGCTGAGGGATCTTTAACAACTAGCTCCACCAGAGGAGAGGAAAGAAGACCGTGGTTTGTAGTTTGCCAAATCATGCAATGATATATATACTCTCATCACGGAGAGTTTCAATCTACCAAGGATCTCTGAATGTGGAGTTGAGAAGCAATGCTAACAATCAGTTCTTGTACACCACTCCTCTGGCTCTAGGCTTACAGCCCCCTATTAGAGCAGGCCTAATGGGGAAAATGTACTTTTCTCTATGGAGTCTATAAGGATTGATTTTCTGTGAGCATAGCTGGATTCCTGAGCCATCCCTCACTTCTCCCTGGGGAATGAAGACCTGATTTATGTGATTTGTGTGTTAGGGACAAGGAACTCCAATTCCTCTCAGGTCAGACTGCCTGAAGAAGGTGTACTTTCTACTTTGACTGCTGCCATGAGTTAAAAGTCAGTGACCTCATATTATAATCTTCCCTGAACAGTCCTGACATTTCATCCTACTAGCACCTCCTTTAACTCTTAAAAGTGTCTTGGTTTGGACAATAAGTTACATCACCTTAGGTAAAAGAGACTGCCCTGAAGAGCAAAGCCCACAGGTAGTCAGAAGAATGGCTGCCTAGTCTGGGTGCAGTCCTAGGAAAACCAGTTACCACAAAACTGAGCCCCATTTTTATTTCATCTGCTTGACTCTATTATCTAGCTCTAATTATGTTTCAAAGCAAGGAAATAACAACAGAGGAATTATTTTTGGATACCCTAAAAACTGTAACAAACCGAGTGCCCTGAAAATTGACTGGTTGTGGTTTCTGGACAAAAAGAATGTGGAAGTCCAGGGGTGGGTGGCTTAGTCAATTAAGCATCCAACTCTTGATTTAGACTCAGGTCGGGCAGGATCTCATGGTCTGTGGGATTGAGTCCCGCATCGGGCTCTGCACTGGACGCTGCCGAGCCTGCTTAGGATTCTCTCTCTTCCCCTCTCTCTGCCCCTTCTTTGTTTGTGTTCTCTCTCTCCCTCTCTCTCTCAAACTAAATAAATTTTAAAAATTAAAAAAAAGAGAGTAGCGCCTGGATGGCTCAGTCAGGTTAAGCGTCCCACTTTGGCTCAGGTCATGATCTTACAGTTCATGAGTTTGAGCCCCACTTCAGGCTCTGTGCTGACAGCTCAGGGCCTGGAGCCTGCTTCAGATTCCGTGTCTCCCTCTCTCTCTGCCCCTTCTCTGCTAGCTCTCTGTCTCTCTCTCTCTCTCAAAAATAAATAAACCTTAAAGAGAAAGAAAGAGAGAGAGAGAACATGGAAGTCTATAGGCATAGATACAATGGAGATGAGTTTCCTTCAAATGAGGACTCACAAGATCCCAAATCTATATTCCACAAACAAAAGATAAGTTTTAGTGAGAGCTGACCCATCAACAACCTTACCACGTAAAAGTTTATAATAAAATAGGGGTGACTTTTTAAGCTATAAGTCATCACCACAAATACGTATTTCTTGTTGCCTAAGCATATTTAGGCTAGCTACCAATAGAGAGACCCTATGAGCTCCAAGTATCATTCTTATCCAACATTACCCTCTCTTTAGCCCTGCAAGTAAATCTCAAACTTTCTTTAGCCCCTTATCTGTGCTTCTCTATAGATAAAGTTGTGGAACACCCAAGTGGCACTCAGAGTAAAATAACAAAGTTCTTAGTATTTGTGAAGCACTTAAATGTGCATTATTTAAGAATATGTCTCCAAACTACTTTCTTATCTTAAATCAAAGTCCACCTGACCATATGTTTACACCAAATATGGAATTGATCACTTACTTTTTAAAGATCACATCATTACAAAGAATCACAACTGGCTCATACAGCTCAAAACCAAAAATAAATAAATAAATAAATAAATAACTCAATATATAAAATGGACAAAGGACCTGAATAAACATTCTTCCAAAGAAGACATAAAACTGGCCAATGGGTACATGAAAAAGAGCTCAACATTACTACCCATCAGAGAAATGCAAATCAAAACCATAATGAGATATCACCTCACAACTGTTAGGATGTCTACTATACTGTTAGAACCAGTAAATAAATTCAATAAAGTTAAAGCATACAAAAATCAGGTGCATTTCACTACATCACCAGAAAGAGAAGTTTTTTTTAAGCCCCATTTATAATTGTATCAAAGAGAGTAAAATACTTAGGAATAAACCTAATCAAGAATGTGAAAGATCTGTACATTAAAATTGGTAAGATATTGATGAAAGAAATAAAAAGAGACACAAATGTGTGCTCACAGATTAGAAGAATACTGTTTAAATGTCCATATTATCCAAAGCAATTTACAGATTTAATGCAACCCCTATCAAAATTCCAATAGCATTTTTCAGAAACCGAGAAAATAATCCTAAAATTTGTATGGAACCACAAAAGATCCCAAATAGCCAAAGCAATCTAGAGAAAGAAGAACAACACTGAAGGCATCACACTTAGTGATTTCAAACTATATTACAAAGCTATGGTAATCATAACAGTATGGTATTGTCATCAAAACAGATACATAGATCAGTGGAAGAGAATAGCCCAGAAATAAATCCATGCATATAATGGTCAATTAATCTATAACAAAGAATACAAGAATATACAATGGGAAAGGATAGTCTCTTTAATAAATGGTGGTGGGAAAACTGCACAGTCACATGCAAAAGAATGAAACGACCACATTCTTACACCAGACACAAAAATCGACCCAAAATGGATTAAAGACCTAGATTTAAGACCTGAAACTACTAAAAGAAAATTTAGATGTAAGCTTTTTTGGATTTGACACCAAAGCAAATGCTACAAAAGCAAAAATAAACAAGGAGGACTACATCAAACTAAAAGTCTTCTGCACAGCTGAGGAAACCATCAACAAAATGAAAAGGCAACCTAGTCAATGAGAGAAGATATTTGCAAATGATATATCCAATGAGAGGCAAATATCCAAATCATATCAAGACTCTTACAACTCAACATAATAATAATAATAACAAGAATAATAATCTGATTTAAAAATGAACAGAGGACCTGAGTAGACATTTTTCCAAAGATGCATACAGATAGCCAACAGACACATGAAAAGATACTCGACATCACTAATAATCAGGGAAATGTAAAAAACAAACAAACAAACAAAAACCACAATGAGATTATCCCTTCATATCAAACAGAATGGCTAGTATCAAAAAGCCAAGAAATATGGGTGCCTGGGTGGCTCAGGAGGTTAAGCATCTGACTCTTGATTTCAGCTCAGGTCTTGATCTCACGGTTGTGAGATGGAGCCCCACATTGGGCTCCACACTGGGCATGGAGTCTGCTTAAGATTCTCCCTCGGGATACCTGGGTGGCTCAGTTGGTTGGGCATCTGACCTTGGCTCAGGTCATGATCACATGGTTTGAGTTTGAGCTCTGCATCAGGCTCTGCGCTAACAGTACCAAACCTGCTTGGGGTTCTCTCTCTCTCTCCTTCTCTCTCTGTCCCTACCCCTACTTGCTCACTCTCACTCTCTCTCAAAATAAATTTAAAAACTTAAAAAAAAAATTATCTTTCTCCCTCTACCCCTCCCATCCCCTCCAAAAAAAAAAAAAAAAAAGACAAGAAATAACAAGTGTTGAGAGGATGTGGAAAATAAGGAACCCTTGTGTACTATTGGGAATGTAAATTGGTGCAGCCACTATGGAAAACAATATGGAGTTTCCTCAAAAAATTAAAAATAGAAATACCATTCAATATAGTAATTCAACTTCTGGGTATTTAACCGAAGGAAATGAAAACACTTATTCAGAAATATATATATATACCCCTGTGTTTAGTGAAGCATTATTGCAATAGCCAAGATATGGAAGCAACTCAAGGGTCCCTCTAAAGATGAATGGATGAGGAAGATTACTCAGCCATAAAATAGAATGAAATCTTGCCATTCATAACAACATAGATGGATCAAAGAGTATTATGCTAAGTTAAATAAGTCAGACTGAGAAACACAAATACCATACTATTTTACTTGTATCTGAAATATAAAAAACAAAACAAATGAACAAACAAACAAAAAACAGAAACAGACTCATAAATATGGAGAACAAACTAGTAGTTGCCAAAGGGGAGGAGGCTTGGGGGATAGGCAAAATAGGGGAGTAAGAGGTACAAACTTACAGTTATAAAATAAATAAGTCACAGGTATTAAAAGTACAGTATAGGAAATATAGTCAATAATATTGTAACACAGGGGCACCTGGGTGGCTCAGTCAGTTAAGCATCCAACTTCAGCTCAGGTCATGATCTCGTGGTTCAGGAGTTTGAGCCCCACATCAGGCTCTGTGCTGACAGCTCAGAGCCTGGAGACTTCTTCAGATTCTGTCTCCCTCTCTCTCTGCCCCTCCCCTGCTCATACTCTGTCTCTCTCTGTCTCTGTCTCAAAAATAAATCAAATATTTAAAAAAATTTTTTAATATATTTTGTAATACACTTTTTGAGATGAGCACTGGGTGTCATACATAACAGATGAATTGCTGGGTTCTACTCTTGAAGCCAAGACTATACTGTATGTTAACTAACTTGAATTTAAATAAAATAATAATAATATTGTAATAACTTTGTACAGCAATAGATGGTAATTACACTTGTGGTGAGCATAGCATAACATATAGAATTGTTGAATCACTATATTGCACACCTGAAACTAACACAATATTGTATGTCAACTATACTTCAAAAAAAATTAAAATTAAAAACATATGTATCATGAAAAGAAAGAATGAAAATGTGGCATACACATAAACACACACACAATGAAATCCTATTCATTCTTGATTCAACAATGATTTCAGGAGTAGATTCTTTAGTGCCCCTTACCCATTTAGCCCATCCCCCTTCCCACAACCCCTTCAGTAACCTCAGTTTGTTCTCCATATTTATGAGTCTCTTCCGTTTTGTCCCCCTCCCTGTTTTTATATTATTTTTGTTTCCCTTCCCTTATGTTCATCTGTTTTGTGTCTTAAAGTCCTCATATGAGTGAAGTCATATGATTTTTGTCTTTCTCTGACTAATTTCACTTAGCATAATACCCTCCAGTTCCATCCGCATAGTTGCAAATGGCAAGATTTCATTCTTTTTGATTGCAAAGTAATACTCCATTGTATATCTATACCACATCTTCTTTATCCATTCATCCATCAATGGACATTTGGGCTCTTTCCATACTTTGGCTATTGTTGATAGTGCTGCTATAAACATGGGGGTGCATGTGTCCTTTTGAAACAGCATACCTGTATCCCTTGGATAAATGCCTAGTAGTGCAATTGCTGGGTCATAGGGTAGGTCCATTTTTAGTTTTTTGAGGAACCTCCAGACTGTTTTCCAGAGTGGCTGCACCCACTTGCATTCCCAAAAAATAAATAATTTCTAAGGATCTAATATCTTACATGGTAACTATAGTTGATAATACTGTATTGTGTAATTGAAATTGGCTAAGAGAGTAGATCTGAAACATTCTTACAAAAAAAAATTTAAATAATTACTGTTAGATGTTCACATCTTTTTCCAGTTAGAATTTTGTAAAGTGAAATATTCCTTTCAAGCATGGTAGCCACCCCCTATGTTTTCAAACTCCTGCTAATCATTATCTAATGACAGTGATAGACCCCAGGATAACACACAGATAGACACATACTCATAGAACGCACAGTATAGAAAGTTCTACAAAAGCAAAGTGGCTCTCTATTCCATTAATGTAATCAAACATTGAAAAGGAGATTTACTTGGACACCTGGGTGGCTCAGTTGGTTAAGTGTCCGACTTCAGCTCAGGTCATGATCTCACCCTTTGTGAGTTTGAGCCCCACGTCAGGCTCTGTGCTGACAGCTCAGAGCCTGGAGACTGCTTCAGATTCTGTGTCTCCCTCGCTCTCTGCCCCTCCCCACTTGCATTCTGTCTCTCTCTCTCTCTCTCTCTCTCTCTCTCAAAAATAAATAAATATTTATTTTAATTAAAAAAAAAAAACACAAAAAACTAGCCATAATAGTTATGGTGATTCAATTCTCAAACCAAAAATCAGGTCACACAATAAAAACAATTTGAATCCACTTATGGCAGAAGCATATCAGTTCATTTGAAATCAAGGTTGTGCTGGAACACCCAGATCATATGATTCTATTAGAGTTATTAAGTTCAAGCACATAGCAGTAATCCTAACCTGATTTTCCACTTCATCAGGAAAGAGATAAATTTGAGTACTAGGTGATGATACACACTATACTAATCAGGAGCTTCAGTTTAATACCTAATTTCCAAAGTTAATTTCACAAAGGGTTCTGGGCCTCTTGAAATTTACATTTCCCCTTGAACATTGGTTATTTTGTAGTAATTACACCTATGCTTCTTTCTGTACCCGAAAGAAGCATTATTGGCACCTTATACCAGGAAACTCAGTTGTATATATTTAATATTTGCCTCACCTCTATATCAGTTTCCCCATAAAAGGATAATAATATTTACTTTTCTTCCAAAGTGTGTTGTGATGTTTAATTTACGTTTACAAAGTATTTAGTAACCTGCAGATGAAAGATGCTTGAGAAGTATAAAGTAATATCATTAGTCTGACTCATCAGTTACCTTTATTAGGTATGCAAAATGAAAGCCATATTGCTACAACTAAAATAGTTATGAATATGCATTAGGTCAAATATAAATCCCATAACAACTTAAATCTATATACTGCATCTACAAAGCAAATACAGGAAGCTCCTTTTTTTATTAGAGCAATATGTTTTTTTTTTCTGTAATAACTGCTTAAAACCCCTTCACTTTTAAGAATGTAAACTGACTAGAAAGTGAAGATAATAATAAAAACATGATATCTCTGAAAAACATCCTAAGTCTTTATATTTTAATATGAAGATAAAGATTCAATCTGCAGTGATTTGAAACCAAACAACTTGAAAAAAGAAAATTTGATTCTTCGTGACTGAAACTAGCAATAGTAACCTGAATGTCACAGGAGACTTAATAAACTGACAATTTAGTTGGCAGTTTAGTTTAACTGATGTTTCTTGAGTACAAATGCACACTATGTTGAGGTGTGTGCTATTTCATGTACAGTTCTCACAGTTTTCAACTAAGTATACAGCTACTTATATAATAATAAGTACATATTTATATTTTATATATTTCTGAACCAAGGTATTATTTATAATATATACATTGTTTGAGCACATAAAACTAAAATATCATTTTATTGTGCAACATGGGGCTCTTTTTCAAGCTCTTTTCAGGTTCTATGTCCTAATTCCCACTTGCTTGTGTAGCAAAAAGAGAATTAGGAAATACAAAGTCCCCTATGATGAGAATTCTCTTACAATTAGTTGGGGTAAATCCATACTATTCATCCATAGCTTAACCCTGGATGTATAGTTTCAAAAAAAACTAATGGTCTTAAGAGGGAAAACATAACACACACACACACACACACACACACACACACACACACACAACACAAAAATACACATGCACACACACATATATCACTATGCAAAAAACAAATTCCACAACTGTTCAGAGAGACAAACAGGGTTCATCATTATATTGTGTCAGAGAATAAAATAATGACTGTCCTTCACTCAGAAAGTACATGGTTGAACTTTTCTGCCAAATTCCCTAACAATTTGATCAATTTGGAAATTTGTAATCTAGACAGGTTTACATGGATGGTAAAGAAGACTTGCATCCATTCCATTCCCAAAAAACATAAAGTTAACATTCTCCTGGTTGAAAGTAAAGACTATTTTTGGAATGATTAACTCTTTGCCAAAAAAATTGGTAGGTCATTGCATTACAGGACTGAAGAGGCTTTTAAAGGTCAGCAGATTCAATTACATCTTAATCAGTCCAGCTATAAAGTCATGGAAGTGTTGGAAATAATCTGAAATTATTTTCTTCTACCTCTATAATGACCACTTTTCTCATCTCCGTATCTTCTTTTCTTCCTCAAATGTGTCATGACCTATATATTTATAAGATAGATGTCCCCAAAACAGTCACCAACTCTTTCCATTGCCATATATTTTTAAAATATATTATGTGAATTGGAGGTGCCTGGGTGGATCATTCAGTTGAGCATCTGACTTCAGCTCAGGTCATGATTTCATCTCTCAAAAATAGGTAAACATTTTTTAAATTTTTAAAATAAATAATAATTAATTAAAAAGCAAATAATCCTTTATCTTACCATAGGGTGGAAAATAGGTGTCTCCCACCTCATGCCTAATATTTCATAAATTCTAAGGGTGCTTTATTCTGAGTCACTTCCTCAGATTTCTTGCTTCTGCTGAATTCTCAAATGTCATCTCTTGTGAATGTTTCCTTAGCTTTACTCCATATTGATTCAACACGGAATACTTCCTAAAACACTAGTTTCCCTAAAACACTTAATCTCATAAAAACTAATCACACTATAACTGTGATCAGACATCTTCACTGAAGTTTCAGTGACAACATGAGGTAAAAGGTATACTATATCATGGTGCAGCATAGTAAAAGATTTCAAATAGAATTATTTCTGTTCAAAGATACATTTTTCCTATTTTAATATATTTCGAATATTGATATTTCTTACAAGCAATTTGTGTATATTTAATATCTTGTTATATTTTGCCTGAAAAGCTTTTATTAAATTGACAGTGTATCACATTATCCATGGTATCCTAAAATCAAAGAGATGTGATTAAAAGTCCAAAGCCACACTCACAATCAGAAACTTTCCACTGACCATCTCCCTTGGGATCCTAGCTCCTGTCCCATTCCCACTCCAACATTCACTACATGCCCTCCTATTTCTTCCTATCTCCCAATTTTTCCCAGGCCCTGGACTTTCTCACATTCTTCCTCCAGACTGCTCCTTCAAACCTCATAAACCTTCTTGTTTATTTGTCTTTACATTACCACTAGACCACTCTCAGCATGTTCTGAGTTGTATTTTCCACAACAATGTGTACCATCAAGACAACTGACTAAACAAAAATGCTCTTTTGGAGGAATTTTCTTGATATCTTTTGTTTGTTTACTTTCCTTTTTATCAATTTTTTAAAAATTTAAAAATTGAGGTATAAGTGACATATAACATTATGTAAATTTAAGGTATATATCATGTTGATTTTATAAATTCATATATTGCAATATGATCATCATAGCATTAGCTAAGATCTCTATCACATCACATAACTATCAGGGTTTTTTTTTACAATTTTCTATTATACTCCCTCCTTTGAGACTCTAAAGGCATCTGGTGAATCGTGATCTTCTGACTGGCAGAAAGTCATTCACATTTTTGGAGGTCTTGGCAAATGGATCCCACAGTTCTTCTTAGAATAAACTTTTGTTACTTCGCTTTGTAGTCTATATTGATGATGCACAGAGAATAACCACCTCACAAAAAATTCCTTATTTTCCTTTATGTGCTAACTTTGAGTTGTCCATGGTAAGTTTTGGTGAAGATGCCTTTCAGAATGGAAACATAAGTCCAGAATATAGAAGGGCGATAAAAGTTGAAGATTGAAATGTGAGAGCCATGTGCTATCAAACTGGATAAGAATTGCAAGGGAAAGAATGTAAAAAGAGAAGAATATTAATTATAGGTGCAGGAAGAATTCTATATACAAGGAACATTAATTTTTTAAATTGGTGTAGAGGCACCTGGGTGGCTCAGTTGGTTAAGTGTCCCACTCTTGATTTTGGCTCAGGTCATGATCTGACGGTTTGTGAGACTGAGCCCCACACCAGGCTCTATGCTGGCTGCACAGCATCTCTTTCTCAAAATAAATAAATAAACTTTATTTTTTAATTTAAATCCAAGTTAGTTAACATGTAGTATAATAGTGATTTCAGGAATAGAATTTAGTGATTTATCACTTACATATAACACCCAGTGCTCCTCCCAACAAGTGTTCTCCTTAATGGCCCTTGCCCCTTTAGCCCATCCCTTCCCCCAACACCCTGCCAGCAACTTCCAGTTTGTTCTCTGTATTTAAGAGTCTCTTACAGCTTGTCTCCCTTTCTGTTTTTATATTATTTTTGCTTCCTTTCCCTTATGTTCATCTGTTTTGTTTCTTAAATTCCACAGGAGTGAAATCATATGATATTTGTCTTTCCTTTTTTTATTTATTTTTATTTATTTTGAGAGAGACAACAAGTGGAGGAGTGGAAGAGACAGAGTCCCAAGCAGGCTCCACACTATCAGCACAGAGCCCCATGCCGGGCTTGACCTCACGAACTGTGAGATCATGACCTGAGCTGAAGTCCAGAGTCAGATGTTTAACTAACTGAGCCACCCAGGCACCTTGATATTTATCTTTCTCTGACTGACTTATTTCGCTTAGCATAATACACTCTAGTTCCAACCATGTTGTTGCAAATGGCAAGATTTTGTTCTTTTTTATTGCCAAGTAATATTCCACTGTACATATATACCACATCTTTATCCATTTATTAGTTGGTGGACATTTGGGCTCTTTCCATAGTGCTGCTATAAACATTGGGGTACATGTGTCCCTTCGAATCAGCATTCCTGTATTCTCTGGATAATACCTAATTGCTGGCTCGTAGGGTAGTTCTATTTTTAATTTTTTGAGGAACTCCATACTGTTTTCTAGAGTGGCTGAACCAGTTTGCATTCCTACTAGCAGTGCAAAAGGGTTCCTCTTTCTCTGAGTCCACACCAACACCTGTTATTTCCTAAGTTGTTCATTTTAGCCATTCTTTTCATGTATCTGTTAGTCATCTGGATGTCTTCTTTGGAAAAGTGTCTATTCATGTCTTTTGCCCATTTCTTCACTGGATTATTTACTTTTGGGGTGTTGGGTTTGATAAGTTCTTTATAGATTTTGGATACTAACCCTTTTATCTGATATGTCACTTGCAAATATCTTCTCCCATTCCATCAGTTGCCCTTTAGTTTTGCTGGTTAATAGATAAACTTTTTAACAAATTGAAGATATTATCTTCTGTTCCTGACCATCTCTATTAATGGAACTATAATTTTCCTAGTCACACAATTTAAAAAATTTAGCTTTGATTCTTCTGTCTTTGTCTTATCCTATATTCCTTCAATTATCTAATTCTTTTAATTCAGGCTCTAAAACAACCTTTCCATTCCCACCTTTGCTACTCCATACTCTTTTAATACAATGGGCACCTAAAATGCCTCTCTAGCCTCAGATTTTTTTTTCCATTTAATCTAATCCTTCCCATCTACTGCTACCAATAGACAGATTTTTATGAAGTACATGCTGATGATATCACTTCCCTATAAAATCTTCAAAGGCTCTTTATTCCCTACCAAACTGAGTATACACTCTTTAGTAACTTTCCCATTGCCAAATTCAAGGATCAGTTCTCAGTCTTCATTTTATTCAACCAGTCAGAAACATTTGACTATTAATTTCTAGCCTGGATTTCTACAGCTAGTCTCCTGCTTCAACCCTTACCTAATAATTACTTCAAAAACTGTCATGGTGATACTTTTAAAACATAAGTCAGACTATGTCACTATTCTAATTAAAGTTCTCCACTTGCTTTTTTCTATCTCGCACAGGGTAAAATCCAAAGCACTTACAAGGGCTTGCAAGACCCTATATGATGTCTGACTACCCACTGCCTTTCCAACCTTGTCTTCTACCACAATCCTCCATCTCTCTAAACCTACGCTAGCCTGTCTTCTTGTCATTTCTCAAAGACGAGGAACATACTCCCACCTCAGAGGCTTTGCACTAGCAATTCTCCTCCCCTGAGCTGCATGGCTCTACCTCACTCAAATATCTATTCAAATATCACCACACTAGAGAGCCTCTCTCTCTCCATTCTATTTGGGCAACACTCTTCTCAGACTACTTAGGCCCTCCCTATTCTCCATAACACTTAACACCACTTGAAATATTACAGTTATGTGTGTATTATTTTTTGCCTGTCTCTTCCCACTAGAATATAAGCTCCCTGACAGGAATGCTTTGTTTCTTTCACAGCTGTATTCCCAGAATCTAATACAGCACCTTGCCCTTAGTTAAATAAATATCTGTTGAATGAATGAAGAAATCTCTTACAAAATGACCCTCCTTACAGAAACCCTATGCTAGCCCAGTAGAACTCAACCTGTGGGCTAAAGACCTGGGAGGTATTGAAGTAATGTAAAGGGGTCTGTGAATCCACACAATTCCAATTATATAGGTCTCTTCCCATTATATCATAAGTGCCTTTACTACTAGATATAGAAGAGACACTGAAAAATATGCTGTGAACCCAATGTTCCACTAAAAGTTTTTCTATGGCAAAGATAACATAGGCAAAGCTTTAAAGCACCAACAGAGTAGGAGAAAAAAAAATGTGTGGTGTGTGTGTGTGTGTGTGTGTGTGTGTGTGTGTGTGTGTGTGTTTGCAGATACAGTTGAGATAGCTATACATAGCTGTAAGACCCAAAGGGATATGGGTGAGGACCTGACCACATCTGACCACCACAATATACATAAAAGTATGAGCATATATATGGATGAGAATATATAAGGAACATGTATCAAAAAAAGACTGATAAATTAGATTGACAAATTAAAACATATCTTATAAATAATACCCTTGTCAGTGTTTTTAAAAGGAAAAATAATCGAGAAAAAATATTTTCCATATATATAACAAACTATTATCTGGAATATACAAAGAGTTCCCACATATCAAACATAGACAAAAACAACCCAATAAAAATGGATAAAGACTATAAACATGGAAAGAATAAGAAGCAATTCCCAGAAGATGAAATGGTCAGTAAACATAAAAGGATGAACAACCAGGAAAATAAAAGTAAAAATAACAATAAAACAGTTCTTAGCTATCAGATTGACCAAAAATTTGTTAAAGTTTGATAATATCAAGTGTTGACAGATGTGCAGACAAAGAAATGTGGAGAAAGAGCCCTTTGATTATCATTGCTGCTTCAGAGGTCAACAGCCTATCTATCAAGCCAAAAATGCACATACCCTGTGGCCAACAATTCCACTTCTCCACATCTCTCCTAGAAAAATATCCATGTGCATAAAAATATTTGTGACAGCATTGTTTGTAATTCTGCAACAAGGCTAAAAAGGAGATATGCTAAATATTATGGAATACTATGTCACTATCTAAAATGTAAACTAGAGGGGCACCTGGGTGGCTCAGTAGGTTAAGCGTCCAACTTCCGCTCAGGTCATGATCTCACAGTTTGGGGGTTCGGGCCCCGCATTGAATTCTGTGCTGACAGCTCAGAGCCTGGAACCTGCTTTGGATTCTGTATCTCCCTCTCTCTCTGCCCCTCCCCTACTCATGCTCTGTCTCTCTCAAAAAATATAATTAAAAAAAATTATAAAAAATAAAATATAATATAATATAAACTAGGTGTATGTATAATAATATCATATATAAATCCCTAAGATGTATTCTTAAGAGTAAAAAGCAATTGCATACATTGGTATAATATTTTACTACTTGTGTTGAACATACTCACTCATACATACATAAACCCCTATTCGAGTTTACAAGAAGTATCAAAAAACTTCTGTGTGTATTTGTACATGTATCTCACAGCTTAAATAATATCCAGAAGTGTCCACAAACCTACCACTATGGCTACCTCTAGAAAGAAGAGAGGATTGTGAGTGGGGTGCCAGTCAAAGGAAAATTTAGTCATTTCTGTCAAGCTTCCATTTATGGAGAGAAGCATTATTCACACGCCATCTGTGTAGTTGATGCTAAAATAACCAACATGGTTTTTGATGGCATGTGGATTCAAGAGCAGATCCTTGAAAACAGGTGCCAAGGCTCATGAGTTTGCACTTCCCACAGAGTTCTGCTCAGTACTGTTTACCTGGTAAGCTTGAGTAAGTATGTGCTTGTTAAAATGGATGAAAGGATGGGGATGAAGCAAGAGGGTGAAGCCAGGTCATGAGAGCCTTAATTTATAAGTTCAGGAGTTTCGAGTTTATTTGGTAGAGCAAGATAAATTAATTGAGACAATATATGTAATACAGTTCCTGTCGATATATTTTAGCATTTACGATTAATATCACATTTCAGTTCTATCCTGTTTCATGACCAGAAGATGGAGCTCCAAACATTTAAACGATTTTTTTTTCTTTTATCCTGTTTCGTTGGAGTCTTGGTAGAGGTTATAGTTCTGTTTCTTAATTCTGTTTTTTTTCCCTTCCCCATTTAAACCCTTCCGTTTTTATTCAGTTCTCAGATGATCAAACTCTCGCTGATTGCAGAGCAGAGGAATAACCTATAGGGGAAGCTGCAACCTTCGGTCTGATTTTCCTACCTCTGGGACATCTTCGTTTCACACACTTGCTCATAGCATCTTTGTCCAACTACTCCCACTTTGTTCCTTCCTCCCCACAAGGGAAACGCCCACTTACACAGGTGCTGATCCCATCTGTCCTCATGGGAGGTAAAATTCCAACCTGCTACACATGGACTTTGTCACTATGTGCAGCCAGGAACATGTACACTGAGGAAAGAACATGGCACGTGTGGAATATATATTTTGGACTGTTCTCCAGTTTCTATGCTTTTCTAACACAAATTCCTTACCCACAGAATTCTTCCTTGAGACCTCTAAAGACTCATGGGAAATAATGAATTTTCTTTCTATAACATCTGCTCTATTACACTTATGCTGATATTACTCATAGAACTATATCTCTAGCTATTTATTTAAAATTTATTTATTCCCTTTTTTCAATAAATATTTATTGACCACAACTGCAGAATTGCAGAAGGGTTATGGATTGGTGGGACACGCGCGCACACACACACACACACACACACACACACACACACACACCTCTACTCTGAATCCTCAGTGTATTTACCCAAGAATACACAACCCAAGAAAGCCAGAACTGACTCAAGCAGAAGCAGTGTCACCCATTAAGATTGTTCCTTGCCCTTTGTTTCTTATATTGAGGACAAAACTGTCAGTGACTCTGGTAAGATTTCATACTGGTTAAATTCTGCAAGAAAAAAGAAAAATTGCTTGCTTCACAATTGCTCTGTTAGGACAAATTAGCATTTTGAAAATAGTTACACTAACAATATAAACATCACTGTTTAAGGAAACATTTATATTCATTTGGCTCCTTTCTTTCTTGATCCAAATTCAGCATCAGGAGATACATCTTTACCCTGGATCAACAACCAGATGTATTCCAGCAAAATCTTTCTACTCCCTGCTTCCAGGTCCTTCACAAAAAATCCTGTGTCTATCCCTCCCAAACCTCTCCCAGGCTCCAAATGTCTACCTCTAAATATCTGCTGGTCATTCCC